>NC_091063.1:162881389-164187196 GCF_000393655.2 Nicotiana sylvestris
GGAAAAATATTTCTCTTCAACTACATTTTCAAAGTCAGCCCTCATAAAAAAATATACCTAATAAAGATGATTCCTAAAATTTATAAAGCCAAAAAAAATTACAGCATAAAACAACTGTTGGGTGTACGAACCAATTCCTAACGGGTTCATCCCATGGTCCATGATTTTAGAAAGAAAACGACCAAATAGTGATAGGTCCATCCCATGGTCCATGATTTAAGGAAGATGTTTTCTTCTTTTGACAAAGACTTCTAATGTCTACACCTTTTTATAGATTTGGTAGTAGACGTTTTAATTTGTTCACATTGAAGAGTTTGAAGTTTCTATCTTTCATATGGCATGAATATTGAATCTCTATAAATAAAGAGCTTCTAAGTCATTTGTTAAACACACCAACAAAGAGAGAAAGAAAGAGTGAGGCATCATAGATAGGGTATAAGAAAATAGTCTGTGAATAAAATAGTAAGTGAACAATATTGTAGTGAGGTGAAAATATCAAAAGAGGGTTATTTCTTTTTATTGCTGTAGTGTATTTGGAGTATTATAATCGGGCCTACAAAGTGTGAAATTTCTTGCTATAATGACATCAATTGCTCCTATCGGGGTCGTGATTTTTTCTCTATTCAGAAGAATTTCTCACGTAAAAATCTTGGCGTCGTTGCCACTCTTTTATTCTTGTTTGATTACCGTATCTCGGTGCTACATTATTATTTTACTTTTATTACCATAAATATTATTTACTATAAGAGGTTTATTCTCAATAACTTGTATCAGAGCACAGGTTTTTCTCGTTAACATAAATACTCTTCACTGACAGTAGTACTATACTCGATAAAAAAATAAAATATCTGGAGTAAAATATGAAGTAGTAAAATTCAACGGAGATAGCAGTTTCTCAACATGGCAAAGAAGGATGAGGGATATGCTCATCCAACAAGGATTATACAAGGTATTAGATAGTGATGCTAAGAAGCTTGATACTATGAAAGCTGAGGATTGGGCTGACTTGGATGAAAAGGTTGCTAGTGTAATCAGGTTGCACTTATTAGATAGTGTGGTAAATAACATCATTGATGAAGACATTGCATGTGGCATGTGGCATTTGGATACGATTGAAAAGCCTATACATGTCCAAAACACTGACAAATAAATTGTATTTGAATAAGCAATTATACACCCTACATATAGGTGAAGGTACAAATTTGTTTTTCATATTTAAATGTGCTAAATGGACTAATCATGCAGCTTGTCAACCTCGAAGTAAAAATTGAGGAAAAGGATAAATCCATCTTGCTCCTGAACTCATTTCCATCTTCGTATGATAATTTGGTAACAACCATCCTGCACGGTAAAATTATTATTGAGTTGAAGGATATCATATCGGCTCTTCTACTCAATGAAAAGATGAGAAAGAAGCTTGAAAATCAAAGGCATGCTCTCATCACAAAAGGTAGAGGTAGGAGATACCAAAGGAGTTTGAGCAACTATGGTAGATCCGGAGGTCGTGAAAAGTTCAAGAACCGATCCAAATCAAAAGTCAGAAATTATTACAATTGTGTTCAATCGGGTCACTTCAAAAGAGATTGCCCAAATCTAAGGAATGACAAAGGTGAAAGCAGTGACAAGAAGAATAACGACAACACAACCACCATGGTACAAAACAATGATAATGTTGTTCTCTTCATAAATGAGGAAGATGAATGCATGCACTTGGCAGGTCTAGAATCGGAATGGGTGGTTGATACAACAACATCTCACCATGCCACACTGGTAAGAGATCTTTTTTGCAGATATGTAGCAAGTAATTCTAGCATTGTGAGAATGGGTAACACAAGTTACTCAATGATTTCGGGGATCAGTGACATTTGTATCAAGACAAATATCGGATGCACATTGGTTCTAAAGGACGTGCGACATGTATTTGATTTGCGGATGAACTTAATCTCGAGAATAGCTTTGGACCGAGATGGATACGAGATCTATTTTACAAATCAGAAGTGGAGACTCACCAAGGATTCGTTGGTGATTGCAAAGGAAGTTGCTCGTGGCACATTGTACAGGAAAAATATAGAGATATGCCGAGGTGAATTGAACGTGGCGCAATGTGAGATTTTTGTATATTTGTGGCACAAAATAACGGGTCATAAGAGCAAGAAGGGAATGGAGATTCTTGCCAGGAAATCACTCACCAAAGGTACAATGGTAAAACCTTGTGATTACTGTTTATTTGGTAAACAACATAGAATCTCATTTCAGACATCGTCTGAAAGAAAATTGAATATACTTGATTTGGTACATTCTGGTGGTTGTGGTCTAATGGAGATAAAATCGATGGGCGGTAACAAATATTTTGTTACTTTTATTGATGATGCTTAACAAAATTGTGAGTTTATATCTTGAAAATTAAAGATTAGGTGTTTCAAGTTTTCTAGAAATTTCATGATCTAGTAGAAAGGAAGACGAGTCAGAAGCTAAAGCATCTCTGAACTGACAATGGAGGTGAGTACACTTTAAGAGAATTTGAAGAGTATTGTTCGAGCTATGGGATCAAATATCAAAAGACAGTTCCTGAAACCCCACAATACAATAGTGTAGCTGAGAGAATGAATTGCACCATTGTTGAGAATGTAAGAAGCATGCTCAGAATGGTTAAACTGCCTAAGCTATTCTCGGGTGAAGCAATTTAGACAGCTTATTACATGATCAATAGGATTCCATCAGTTCCATTGGAGTTTGACATCCCAGAGAGAGTTTGGACCAACAAGGAGGTGTTCTACTCACATATGAAGGTGTTTGGTTGTAGAGCTTTTGCACATGTACCAAATGAGCAGAGAACAAAGCTGGATGATAAATATGTTCCCTGCATATTCATCGGATATGGAGATGAATAGTTCAGATACAGATTATGAGATCCTATGAAGAAGAAGGTCATCATAAGTAGAGATGTAATCTTCTGAGAAAGTGAAGTTGGAACTACAGATGATCAATCAGAGAAGGCCAAAAATAGTATAATCTCTAACCTTGTTACCATTTCTTCTACTTCTAACAATCCCACAAGTGCAGAAAGCAGAACCGATGAGGTTGCCAAGCAGGGGGAGCAACCTGATGAGGTTATTAAGCAGGGGGAGCAACTTGATGATGATGTCGAGCAAGTAAGTTACCCCACTCAGGGAGAAAAACAACTTCGGGCTCTAAGGAGATCAGAAAGGCCAAGGGTAGTAGAGTCAGTAATGAAGGGGAGCCAGAAAGTCTTAAGGGGGTGTTGTCCCATCCAGAAAAGAATTAGTGGATGAAATCCATGCAAGAAGAGCTGGAATCTCTACAAAATAATGGCCCGTACAAGCTGGTTAAACTTCCAAAGGGTAAAAGGCCACTCAAATAAAAACGGGTCATTAAACTCAAGAAAGATGGAAATGGCAAGTTGGTAAGATATAAAGCTCGATTTGTAGTAAAAGGATTCGAACAGAAGAAAGGTATTGATTTTGACAAAATTTTCTCACCAGTTTGTCAAAATAACTTTTATTCGAACAATTTTGAGCTTAACACCTAAACTAAATCTTGAAGTGGAACAGTTGGACGTGGAAACTGCATTTCTTCATGGAGATTTGGAAGAGGAGATTTATATGAAGAAGCCAGAAGGATTTGAAATAGCTAGAAAGAAACACATGGTATGCAAATTGAATAATAGTCTTTATAGGTTGAAGCATGCACCAAGGCAGTGGTACAAAACATTTAACTTATTCATGAAAAGTCAAACTTACACGAAGACCTATTTAAATACATGTGTATACTTCAAAAGATTTTCTGACAACGACTTTATTATTTTATTATTTTATATGGATGACATCTTAGTTATAGGAAAAGACAATGAGCTGATTGAAAAGTTGAAGGGAGATTTCTCCAAGTCATTTGATATGAAAGACTTGGGCCCAACACAACAAATTTTAGGGATGAAAATAGTTCGAGAGCGAACAAGCAAAAAGTTGTGGTTGTCTCAAGAGAAGTACATTGAACGTGTACTGGAACGCTTGCTAATTTATGGATATCTCAACATGAAGAGTGCTAAGCCAGTTAGTGTGCCTCTTGCTAGTCATATGAAGTTTAGCAAAAAAATGTGTCCTACAATAAATGAGGAAAAATAGAGCATGACCAGAGTTTCTTATTCATCAGCAATCGGAAGCTTGATGTATACAATGATATGCACCAGATCTGATATTGCTCATGTAGTCGGTGTTGTCAGCAGGTTTTTTGAAAATCCTGGAAAAGAACACTAGGAAGCAGTCTAGTGGATACTCAGGTACCTAAAAGTACCGTAGGAGACTGTTTGTGTTTTTGAGAATTTGATCCAATCTTGAAGGGCCATACAGACGTTGATATGGCATGTGACATTGATAATAGAAAATTCATTACTGGATATTTGTTTACATTTTCAAAAGGAACTATATCATGGCAATCGAAGTTGCAGAAGTGTGTCTCACACTCTACAACTAAAGAGGAGTACATTGTCGCTACTGAAGCTGGCAAGGAGATGATGTGGCTTAAACGATTCCTTCAAGAGCTTAACTTGCATCAGAAGGAGAATGTTGTTTATTGTGACATCCAAAGTGCAATAGACTTGAGCAAGAACTCCATGTACCATGCAAGAACGAAGCATATCGATGTGAGATATCATTGGATTCGGAACAAGGGGAGAACGAATTTTTGCAGGTAAAAAAGATTCACACGAATGAAAATCCCGCGGATATGCTGAGTAAAGTGATTCCAAGAGACAAGTTCGAGCTATGCTAAGAACTTGTCGGCTTGAGCTCTATATGTAAAACTGGAGATATCTCCTTCAGGTACATGGGATTGGAGGGAGAAATTTGATAGGTGCATCCCATGGTCCATGATTTAAGAAAGATGTTTTTTTCCTTTGATAAAGACTTCTAGTGTCTACAACTTTTATAGATTTGACAGCTGACATTTTGATTTGTTCACATTGAAGAGTTTGAAGTTTTTATATTTCATTTGGCGTCATTGATGACGTTTGTAGGAGTATTAAATCTCTATAAATAGAGAGCTCCTGAGTCATTTGTTAAACGTACCAACAAAGAGAGAAAGAAAGAGTGAGGCATCACAAATAAGATATAAGAAAATAACCTGTAAAGAAAATATAGAGTGTGAACGATATTATAGTAACGTGGGAATATCAAAAGAGGGTTATTTCTTTTGATTGTTGTAGTAATCTTTGGACAAAGTATAAAATTCTTTGCTATAGTGATATCAGTTGCTCCTCTCGGGGTCGTATTTTTTCCCTCATTCATAAGGATTTTCCACGTAAAAATATAGGTGTCGTTGTCCCTCTTTTATTCTTGTTTGATTACCGTATCTCGGTGCTACGTTATTATTTCGCTTTTATTACCGTGAATATTATTTACTGTAGGAGGTTTATTCCCATCAAGTTCTACATTGGTATCTTAATGGTGTGAGGTCTTTTCGGAAAAACCGTGTGAGCTTGGCCCAAAACGAACAATATTACACCATGTGAGTATCTTCGGGCTAGTTAGTCCAGCAACCTTAAGTTTCATGCTACACACTATAACATAACACTAAAGATTAATGTTTCCATAGCCATAGATACATAGATGAGGAGATAAGGAACATGTGAGGTGACACAAACTAGAATGACAAGCCTTGGAATGATTTGCTTCAGTAAAAGGAAGAAACTTCTGGTGTCTGCATCTTTTTCTTTCTGTTCCTATGGAAATCCCAGCTTCTTTCTCTGCCTTAACTACATTGCAGGTACAATTGAGCAGCCTCAATCGGCATCCATCGTACTGTCATCTTCTGCTACAAACAGGTCACTACAATATACCAAGGAAAGCCTGCCATTATAAATAAGTTTAGGGCAACTTTTCTTAGACTTAGTTTGAGTAGAAAGAATCAAGTATAAAGGCAATCATGTTAACAGAAGAAGATGGTGAAACGAATCTCCTACTGCTCCATTTCCCTACCTGAATACTCTCTTTGGTGCCAGTGGATAGTTTTGGTATCATATTGCAGCTCCCGTTCTTTTCAGCGTGCCCACTGTTCAAACTACGAGACTATCTAAGGAGGTCCGGACAGTATTTTTCTACAAACACTGAGATAGGCATCTTCATCAAGATATTCAATGAAAATTAAGAGCATAAGATTATCTTTCAATCCTAATTTTAGTACCTTATCTTTACTTCAGATGTTATTTTTATCTTGCTTGAGTATCACATTCACACAAAAGCACACATCTTCCATCAGGATATTCATTGAAAATTAAGTGGTCTGTAGATATGATCTTTCTGTCCCAATTTAAGTACCTTATCTTGACTTCCGAGGTTATTTTTACCAGGCAGTTGTATATTTCTGTATTTGTAAATACTAGAGGGTACACTATTTAGACAAATTGAATTGCATAGCACACAGGAAAGAATAATGATTCTAGTAATCATTTTGTACCCAGAAAAGAAATAGATAATATAACATGACAACCAAAAGCACAAGGAAAACTAGAATTTCTGAAAAACAAAATGTGTTTTCAACAATTGTAGCTTAAATTGCATGACAGAAAAGATGTAAATTAAGAAAATATTATTGTCATCGATAAACTGCAACTCTGCAAGACGGAATATGAGAAAATCAAAGATAGAATTCAGAGATAACACTTCTTTGCTCGAGATAGCATTTAAGGCAACGAGGAAAATAATTAGATAGCTACAATTTGGAGTTTAAAGAATAGTTTTCATGCAACATTATATCTCATGACTTAACCAGGATATGGAAATGTTAGCATGAAATTTACCTCGGAGAGATAAGAATAGCCACTCATCCACAGTTTGGCCTGTAGACGTCCTTTTAAGAATGATTTTGTTCGTGAATCCACCCTGTTGCATCTATCTCAACCAGAACTCAAAGATTTCAATAGCAGTAATCGGTACATAGGAGATCCACGGTCTATAACATGTTGCTCCCAATCCGATCGAATGCCAAAGGGATTTTCCTTCAACCACCCATCTTGATGACTGGTGCTATCATCCAAATCATGCACCACTGCGAGCTTGCCCTTACCATATTTCATAAATTCTTCTTTCATTCTCACTACAACTTCTTTTACATCAGATTGGAGAAATACCTGTGTTTAAGAGAACAGATCTGGATTAGCATCCTTCGCTCATGATATAATTTGTGCCTGTCTCACTCAAAACATATTAGCTATCCAAGCCACACTTTGTGTATCTAATGATGAATATGAATATTTGAACCTATAGATCAAACCATTGAAGGACAAAAAAGGGAGGCAAAAAAGGTGAATTCAGGGAGTCATTATTGATCGATTGCACCACCCTTCAAGTTAATATTTGTTAAGAAATGTAAGAACTTCTCGTTGACTTATTCCTTTTTAACAATGCATAACCAATTGCCAAAAAAAAAAAAAATGCATAACCGGAGATTGTTATATGGGAGTCTTAGACTATGTATAATATGGTAGGTAATCACCACCGGCGAATGTGGTGGAGTGGATGAGATCACTCCACGCTTAACCAGAAGTCTCTTATATAATCTTGAGCAATCTTCACCTAATGAGCTAACTTTTGGAGTTGAGTAAAACCATGCTCCATCTTCTAAACAATATCTATCATTTATGTTACTACTTGAATCATGTCAAAATTTGTTGCTTTTTCAATCACATAGTTGATCACAATTCAATTAGAGACTCAATTGCATATCAGAGACACAGCACCACAGAGATGCAGTTTTACCTTTCCATCTGAAGCCAGTAAGTCTGCTATTGCTTCAACTAATGATCTTTGCACCATCCTCCATCGGTATTCTGGTTTATTGAAATCTGGATTTGGACACTGCAGTTGTGAGGAAATTTGTTGTTCCTTGTTATTAACATACAAGCGATTACATGGCCAGCCTTGACCATGGCATTTTGATATGTATCTTAGATTCTATTCAAAAGAAACAACAAAATGCCACCTACCTGTATTGACACAAGAACCAGATCACCAGGGTAACTGGAAACAATGGACCGGAATGTCGATGTGGCATTTGTTGCTATGAAGTATCTAAAAACAAAGATGAAAGAAGAAAACAAAAAAATTAGAACACGTAAAATAGAAGACTATCTGCTGCTAAAATACAAGTGCAATGGTTAGAGCACGCGCTTTTGAGGCAGATACTTTGACATTTTTCAACAGCAATTAGGATTTAAAAGAAATAAGGTATATTGGTTGCTAACTCCGATATTAAACACAACACTTTATTCGTGTGCATATCTTATAAAGCAATTAAATAGGGAGAAAAATACATACCCATTAGTCATGCCAGATTGAGAAACATGATCAATACAACGGCTCACCAACTGGAAACAGGGGAAAGTCAAATTATTAAGCTTAGACAGAAAGCAGCAGAATATACATTCTGCAAAAGACTCAACCTTTTCATTCATCTCCATGCCAAGAAAGTTCCAATCCTTCCTCATCTTTGCCATTCTGAACGGAAATAAGCCGTTGCCTGTAATTTGGTTTCAACTGTGAGAACTAACAACTAATAACGTCATTTGGTGCTGCACAACATGGGTAATTTTGATATGCAGGCTAAAGCTAAGGAAAAAAGGGCAGCCCGGTGCACTAAGCTTCCGCTATGCACGGGGTCCGGGGAAGGGCCGAACCACAAGGGCTTATTGTAGCTAAAGCTAAGGAAATGGAAATATAAAAAAAAAGTTTATCTTAGTAACGCAGGTGGCTGTCTCCCTCTTACTATAAGTTGGATCTTTTTACCATATAAAACTCAATCAACCAAGAACGGACTATATCTTTATAAGGACTATATGTCTATAACAAGTTTCAACATATACTCTCTCATTTCTCAAATCTCTTGTATCGGGACACACTGCAAGACTGGTGCTGTAGAAATGCAGATTTAAGATGAGCCGCGGTCATACAAGATCATAATTAATACACATCCGACGTAAAGCGCAAGTAGCAAGCATAGAGGATAACATGAGATAAGGTCATTTGATAGTTCAGTCATGTCCTACGTAGACCTCTGTTGAGTCTCCTGGGGGACTTGGTCTCCTTATATGGCTTGGACAATTCTCACTTCATGAGCTAGCTTTTGGGGTTGAGTTAGGCCCAATGTCCATATCTTATCATGGTATCAGAGCCGGACTCATCCCAATTCTTTGTTTCACCGATGTTGGGCCCCCATATTATATTGTCCACGCTCCAGTTGGTAGGCCTGGACGTGCCAGGAGTGTTGAGTCTCCCACGTCGGCTAAGGGATGGGGGACTTGGTCTCCTTATATGGCTTGGACAATTCTCACCTCATGAGCTAGCTTTTGGGGTTGAGTTAGGCCCAATGTCCATATCCTATCAACCTCCAAATTCACCAACCCGTAGTTGTGAAACCATGATGATTGAAGGTGTTAAAAAGAAACGAATTAGACCTAAAATCATAAGGAAAAAAGTTGTCTCAAAGACCTACAATTTCTCGAAATAAGGAGATTGCGAAAAATAAGACAACGTAAGTAAAAGATCCATATGAGCGATATCAACTAGTTGTGATTAGGAGCGGCAAACGGACGGGTCGGGTCGGATATGGTTCGGGTCAAACGGGTAATGAAAAACGGATCAATTAGCCGACCCAACCTATATTTAATACGGATAAAAAACGGGTTAACCGGCGGATAATATGGTTAACCATATTATCTATGACTTCTTGCATATGATCACTTTTGGGAGAATTCTTAGTCTCCCTAACTTGAGGAACCCCCAATTTGAGGCTTTACAAATGTAAAAGTTAGACCCATTGGTTATCCATTTTCTAAATGGATAATATGGTTCTTATCCATATTTGACTCGTTTTTAAAAAGTTCATTATCCAACCCATTTTTTAGTGGATAATATGGGTGGTTAACTGTTTTCTTTTAACCATTTTGCCACCCCTAGTTATGATTAAGTCAACTAGTTATGATTAAGGCTTTGTCATATAAGTACGCTTACATTGAGTGCAATATTTGTTAATCTTTTTAGAGCGTCAGTAGAAAATGTTAAACTTCTAGTGCGAGAGAAACCCAAATTAATCAGAAGTAGAATGAAACAGTTCCAAACGGAGTGAAATGACCATTGAGGATTCACATAGCCAACACCAACTAGCTTGAGATTGAAGTGTAGTTGTTCTTGTTGTTGAAAGTGTAGCAAAAGCATTGCTGGTGTGTAATGAAGTATAAAGCTGATTTGAAGATATATATATATATATATATATATATATATATATATATAACAGAGAAACAAGGGGCTCTAAACTTCCTTCAAGGGTAAGAACTCTTTAACAGTATTATTCCAGGGATATAACCAATGTACGGGGAAACCCATGGATTCATTGCTCACATATACGAGGCTATAAGATTATGACTAAATTAGAGTCCCTCCAGACACTCCGGCAGTAAATTTTTTATGTTTCATTGTAAATATGGAGCTGTTACTCCATTGATTACTGGTGTAATCAAATGATTGCACATATTCAAACCCAAATAATATGATAGAAGTAGAGAAAGATGGAATCAGGGGAAAGAGAGATTTACCACTTCCTACATCAACAACAAGAGGTAGGGTCGTATTGGTATATATAGCATCCCAGTTCAACTCAAATGGGTATGCCTGCATAAACGCCAAACATTCATTAGTTCTGAAGCTAATACACATCTATTGGTAAGCATACTTCATATACTAGTGGGCATGTTCAAAGTCAAGTTCGAAGAGGACTATTAACAGTAATTTAATTCAGTGGTAAAGTATTTAGAACGCAGGAAAGACAAAAAAAACGTGTGCCGTATGGTAAGCAGTTATACAGGAAAGGAGTCGGGGTTGGTGGCAAGTAGGTCTATAGTTCCTTCATGAGAATTAAGGCTCTGACACCTTGCATTACTGTTCTAAGTAAATATTTCCGAGATATATGGTTCTGCGGCTCCCCTTAGTATGCTCCACTTTGCAGAAGAATAGTCATAATTTTGACAGCACATAACATGTAGCCAATATTGCAAACATTGGTCAAGATGTGAACGGAAGGGGCTTTTGATGAGCTTGTTTATTCTTGTTTCATTTCATATCGAGTCAAATCTTTGTCCTTATCCATGTGTCTACCTCCTTTTCTCTATTAACACAATTTCCTTTTTCTATCTACGTAAAATTTGAGGAAGCTGGATTCAGCTTTTTAAAATTTGTGTAACACAGCATGTTGAGTTGGAAAAAAGCATACTCTATCTAGTGCCAAGAGGCCGTGAAGCTTTCTCCCTTTCAGAAACTCCCAGACAATGGAAGCGTTTTCAATCAAATCGACCGTTACATAACTTGATTTCCCAACAAATGTCTCACATGCCTGTTTGCCAACCACAATAAGATCACAGTTCTTTTGACTAAGATTATAAAGCATTGCAGCCAATTTGGACGTTCCAGCAGATTCTTGATTTGATGCGGCGAACTTTATAGCTCCAATCCACAAAATTTTCTGAAAAACAATGAAAGCATGTTTCTCTGAGCATCTATTGTTTCCAAAAAATAGATCGTACAAAAACAAAATTATCATCATATTGAGCAAGAGAAACCGTACAACAAATGCTCCAAGTTATATCATCACAAGATCATAGAAGTTCCCTGTGACAGCTATTTCAATACATAAGATCACAGAAATTCTCATAGCCTGTACAAACGAACTGAACAGGTAAATTTCAAATATTTGGATTTAATTCATCCTATATTATAGGCACAAGTATTTGTGGGACAAGAAAATTTAATACCCGCTACTGAAGTCTAAGCTACTAGTTATCTTTTAACTTCAGCTTCTAGAGCAAGAATATGAAAGGAAAAGATGGGTAAAGGTAAAATCTAGATCAACAGTAGGACATCTACACTGTTGTGTCAGCATTGTAATAACAGCACCACCAACAATGATAATGGTAGGGAAAGAAGGCTTGACAAGGCAAAAAAGGGTAAGACTATGCGCAATAAATAAGCCCTAAAGAATAGGAAAAATCTAGCATGTTACTTGCGGCGCAAAAGTACTACTGCGGAAACGATTAGTTTAATTAGTTTTGACACTGTTTTTGTAGATGCAAATCAAAGGTCAAACCTACAATTGCGATCATGCACAAGAGATATCCTATGAACTCTCATGGATCTAGTCAAGAACACCAAATTGTGACCTAAAATTGAGCAAGAACCTTTACTTTTAGGCCTTTAGCGCAGAAGGAACTTCAGGGATTACCTTGCATCTTGAAAGCATGGAGATCATTTCCTCCAACGTGTTGGGTCCAACATCAACAGGTTTCCATCCTAAGGAACACATTTGAAAGCCATAAATATCTCAAAAACTATCGTCCCAATGGTAAATACTAGAGAGACATATTCTCAAACTTTCAGAAACGAAATTAGCTTAAACTCAAGCAAATGGAATTTCCAAAATAAGGACCAAAACTGCCGGAGAGGGATCAAAATTTATCATTCACCAAAGGACAACAATATGGAATTTCAATTGCAATGATGTTTGATTGCATGTTGGAAATAACCCATCACCCAACAGAACTGAGAAGTCCCTTTTTCCTGTAAGCTTATTATCAGGTGATTATTAGTCTCATTTCCAAGAAGACGACAAAAAGAGAGCAAGATAAATGGCAAGGTTAAAATTGCTTCAAAATTTTCAGTTGCGAGATCAAAATCAGTGATAATAGCAGTGACCTTCACATTTAGTGGCTAATCCTGGCATTATGATGGAGCAAATAGAATTTAGATGGTCAAAATAGCCACTAAATGAAGTTCGTTTAACTTTTTAAAAGTTGTTCAGTTCTCTTATCCATTTGATCCTTAATCTGGCACATAAAACAGTGCAGACCTAGGGGCTAGGTTGAAGATTAAGAGATAACTTTACCATCCATGATATGATTAGCAGTACAAATCTTCATCTGTAGTGGATAATGATCATTGAGGCACCAAAAGTCTTTTGGTAATACAATTTGTACTCCTCTTGCCTTTGAAGCCTCAATTAGCATATGGGCTGCTTCTAGTGATTCTTTTTCCACCAATTCCATAGGCACAGCTAATCCAAAAGCATGCATGATTTGAAATGCAGCATCTCCAACAAAGACTAAACCGTCACATCTAGATGCCAAAAATTGCAAGGCTGCTGCTTTCCCAGCGAGATTAGCTCCACCAATCTGCATTGCATCTCACATTATCACGTGCAATTTGTGAACAAAAAATTCCTTTTTCGTTTGAAGCAAGAGCCTGAAAATTACTCAATGTTGAAGCAAAAGATTCTCAGATGCATACTATTGCATAATAGGGTCTTTTGTTCATCTTGATTATTTTCTTCAGTTGAGACATTCCCTCATCAAAGTGAAATCCGGCAATGGAGGCATAGCAGAAGCTGGTAATACCAACATTTGATGCAAGAATCTTATGTGATTGGGAAAATGCATCATTAACAAAGATATCTACCCCAGATGATAGGCATCGTGCAAACTCTGAACAATTGGCTTGCTCCTGCTTAAACTGAGAAAGGTTCTCAAGTAGAAGGATGTCAGAATTATGTCCATCTTCCATCTGAGACTGCTCAAATCCAGAACCAAGCTCCACTGGTATGACTTCCATTTCAAGTTCTGACGATAGAAATTCTGAAGAAACACAATATTTGGATCAATTGAACTCCATTGAAAACATCTTTAGCTAACATCAAACAAACACAGTTATCGTGTCAGTGCAGGTCCCTTCATCATTGCCTAGAATGGGGAGAAGCAGCATGAACAATAAGTGAAAAGTAAGAAATTTGTAAACCTGCAACACGTTCCAATTTCAGAAGCTGTGAATCAGCTCTCGCACTCCAGCTACTTATTAAAATTAATTTTGCCCCGGCTTTGTGTAGATACTTGATGGTTGAAATTACACGACCTGCTGGCGACTGCTTTTTCTTCTGCTCCCTTAGCAGAATGGTCAAATCCAATCTGACCATGACAACTTTGCCCATTAGTTCCTCCTCTGGAAAATTTCTAAGGGTTTGAACATGAGGTAAGATATCTGAATCTCTTCCGTCACGAGCTTCAGCCTAAAAGTGGATTCTTGTCTGGGTAAGAAGAACAGACAGCAGACTGAATGGCACACGAAAAAAACAATAAATATAGTCACGTTATATTTTACGTGTTTCTTATATTTTTTACATTCTCAATCAATTATGGCTTCTCAGTGTCTCTTTCATTCTTTTGGACATGAACTAAAACAATATGCATGACAAACTAACTACTTAAGTGTATCAGGTAAAGTAAAGGAGCACTTTGATATATCAATACTTTGCTAATTTATTGCTGAACTAACACTACTCAAACTAGGAGGTCAAGTTTTAATGGTTGCAGAAAATGACAGCATATACAGTAGAAAAAGACTTTTTTATGACTGAGGAATTCATTGTAGTTTAGCTACAAAACTCAGTGCATACTAGGCCCACCTCTCTGCCCTTCTCCACTTAAATACCTGTCTTAGTTCAACAGGTAGGTCTCAAACTCGTGACGTGACCTTAGTGTTGAACCAAAACTTGCGGCTACTGAATAGAAGTGAGTTAATAATACTACCGGATAAACAACCACAACAATCCCTGTACTTAAAGTAAAGCCAAATTATCCAGAGACTTAAACTCTTTTAAACATATGTAACAAAATCGATTTAAGCATCTAAAATGCAACCCAAGGTCAGAGCACATATTCACTTACCGACAATTTCTCCTAGACGAAATGCAAGATTTTGAAATGAGGATCCGAGTAATAACTCAGCTAACAACATTTGTTATATACATTGCCCACAATGATTAGTTAGGGGATACTAAGGCACTTATTAATTATTAATATGCAAGTTCACAATTTCCAATAGGCTTGCTTCTAATCTCAGATCATTTAACATAGCAAATGCGCATTGCATCAGTATATATCGCGATATGCCTATACTTCATTCATGAAGTCAAATACTTTAATTAGTTTATATGAAGAGGAGAAATGTCATCTCATTCAATTGAATATAATGCATAGAAGTACAGATACAATAGAATAACCAAAGCCAAAACATTAAATTGGGGAGAGGGAAAAAGATGAGGCTAATTCAGATTTGTGGTTAGCAAGAAAATATGTGGATCATATGTATGTTCATTGGATAAGGAGAAGTCTTTAACATCGGGGATTAGGAAACAACAGTTATCAACAGTCCATGTTAGCATAAAACATCATTTTCTCGGTAATGCACTAGTTGGGTCATGTATCTATAACTTAGATAGACAAACAACTGTCGAATATTTTCTTAAAATGTAAGGAGAATAAAATTATTGAAATTACCTCGTCTGGAAGTGAATGCAAATCAGCATAAGCAGCTAGCTCCAGATTTAAAGCTGAAAACATACAAATCGAGAACACCACTTATAAAAGGATAACAAGATTTTGGACTTTTTGTTCTATCACTTGGAACAGCAATTTTAGTAATAACCTTGTGGTGAAAATTGAACCCTTTTACAATTTTGGACTGCAGAAGGCTTCCCATAAGACAAACGTGATCTAATTTGTGGCGAATCTTGAAACTTTGTACAACCATTGTGGAAATCCGATATTCTTGGTAAAGAGTATCCTAAGAAGAAATTCAGAACCCGACTCATACTTTCTTGTTTACTGTCGATCAATTTGGAACTACAGGCTGCAAAAAATATGAAATAAATAATTAATAAACAAATAAATAACACAGCGTTATGTTACAGATATTTTGTTACACGGTTCAACACTGCTTCAGACTGAACTGCATAGAATGTGTTACACCTAATTCAAGAACTAGTGACAGTTCGAGAACTGGTTATTCTACTCAAGTCAGCTGAAGGAAACTTCCGAGAGACTTGAACAAGAATTGCAAAAGAGAAGATGAGAGGGAGCAGGGGGTAGAAGAGTTTTTGCTAAAATCTAATTGTTGATAAGTTGATTTTACATCAAGTTACAAATGCTTATTTTTTAAATGTATTGCATGTTTGTTAGCAAGCAATTTAAATATTATCTGATGAAAAATATCATTTTTTTGCAGTCCCAGAAGGATTTAGCCAATGAGGGGAAGAAACGCTAAAAAGTAAGCAAGGCATGAAATATAGCATTTCATATGGCCGCACGACTTGGAGTGTGTCGGCAAGACAGAAGAAAAATGGAATGAAGATTGCAATGATTCCACAAGTCATGCAGTTGACAACTTGGAAGGCCACCAAGCACTTCCCAAATAACAAGTTCCGGCAGAAAGTTGGTGTTCTCAATTATAATGCGTATGCAGTTCAGTGGCATGGTTGTCAACTGCACGCTCAACAGAAGAAAACTGCAGAGGTTATTCATTAAAGATGCTGTGCAACTGCACAACCTCCGGTAAAGTTAATCTGCAAAATGCAATCTGGAAATTTCATGTGGACCGTGCCAAAACGTATAAATACAATCTTTGAGCACATTTTGGTAACTTTTGGCCTGGAGAAGAAGCTTTGAAGCAGAAATTCATCACAATACCATCATCCAAGTGAAGAATCAAAGAATTGTATTCATTATTCCTTCTACAAGTACATGTACTTATACTAAAAGATCAGTAGCTATGAGAAATCCAACTGCTCTATCTAAGCACAGGGCGGAGCTAGTTCTTTACCTATGGGGTCGGCCGAACCCATTAGATTTCGTCCAGATCCTGTATTTGTCTTAAATCATCTATCGAATATGTACAAATTATTAATTTAGAACCCAATAACTTAAATGAACTAGAATCCAGAACCCAAAAACTTTAAATCCTGGCTCTGCTTCTGTCTAAGCAAGCTAACTAATTAACTAACTGCATCTACTTAAACTACCCAAATGCATAAATAACTTCCTCTTAATTAAAATAAACTAACTAAACTGCAAGCCAAATTTGTGCATCAATATACTTGCTCAAACTTCTGACAGTGGAGAAGCCACCCTTATTGCTGGAAAATTACATTGCGTAGATAAGTAAATTCTTTTTATGTAGTATATATACTATATGCTGGATTCCTTGACTTCTTAGTGTATTTACTTCTTTATATTTTGACTTAAATCCTAGCTCCGCCGCTGCTACCATTTTTTTGTGCATCACAAGGTAGCTGAACAATCTCAAACGACTTGTCTATAAAATCCTATGTATACATTATCTTTATTTGGACATGCCTAATGCCAATACTCGATAGTTTCTCTATCGAGACAATTTGTCTACACAAATTAAAAAGACTTCAGTGACAAACAACGGACAGAATATTAATTGTACCAACAAAACTAAACAGTGACGCAAAATGCGTTAAACTTTACGAAGTTTCTCGGATTACCTGAAATGGTTGAAATAAACAGTGGCCTGTTCCTTTAACTTCTGCTTGTCTTTTGTTTGTTTGAGAGGGAGGGAAGGAAGGAAGATAATATGTTGGAGGAATTAAAAGAAGAAGAAAAGAAACCCAAAAATAAGAAAAAGCCAATTGCAATAACGTCCCTCTCTATTCTAGGATAATACATATACATCCTTCTAGAATTATGAACTACACTCGCCTCCCTCAATATAAGCTTTAATATATAACGTTTCATTCACACTCTTTTTTTCTTCTAAGATTTTATTTCTTTATGAGACGATTTAATGTTATTCTTCTGTTAATTTTAAATTTAAAGATATTTTGTTACCCCTAATTTAATTCAAATTGCATTGATCTAATTATTTGTTTAAAATTTACTATGATTTTATCCAATTTTAATTCCAAAAATGAGACTTATACTCTGCAAATAAGTGTATAGTGACGAAAAAATAATGGGGTGACTAAGAAGGACAATAAACAAGTAAATGCATGTGTATATTGTTGTTATTTTTTTATGTTCAAACTAATAAACATTAATCATTTTTCTCTAAGCCTAATTAGAGTGAAGATGTGTAAGATATGCGCCCTCATTCTTTTTCTTCTTAAAAATTAAATTAAACTGATCAAACAAGTATACTTCGTAACTTTAGTGAATTAAAGTTAGTAAGTAAGGTTGAACTAATTTAGCTTTAGATTATATGAGCACCAAAATAGCAAACATTGTCGAAAAGCTTGAATTCCAAAAGTGAAATTTAGTATCAAAATTTATATTCGGCCATGTTATAATGTCACTAATACTCACTTAAAATTTGATGCTTACCCATTTAAGTTGATATCGAAGAATTATAACTATTGTATGGTACTTAAAGTGAAAAAAAATCCCCTAAGACGTGTGCTGAGGGATAGTTTCTTTTTTCTTACTTCTAAATCATAAATTCAACATGACTTGAATGAAGAAGAAAAAAAGAACATGACTTGAATGTTGAGTCATTGAAAAATAAAAAATTAAAAAAAAAGAGGAAAAAAGATTTTTACTTGGCCGAATTTATTTACTTAATCTAGTCGGTGTGTATAGATTATATGTTGATTATGTACAGTTAGACTTGTATAATACATGAATTATTCATATATTATATATCTGTAGATTCTTTTTAATTTATAGATTTATTCGGTTGGTAATAAATAGTGAAAATACAGGGACTAGTGCTGCAATAAACTTAGTACTGTACCTTTTATCTGACTAATAATTACGTCGGGTGTAACTGTGTAAGTATCGGATCCACGCTAGCTGCTAAATCTTCAAAGTACAACCAGCTAAGCCAAACAAACACCACAATCAAGCTCACTCTCGATCTACGCCGTCCAAATTTCTCCCTCGCCGGCCGCCGATCTATTCCCCGACCAAGATGGGTGCCGGTTTCCTCGTTGGCGTCATCGGCGTTCTAATTCTATCTCACGCTGCTTATTCCACTGTCCAATGTAATAACCCCCCTTTGCTTTAACTTTTCTTCTCCTCTTTTTATTTATTTATTTAGAGATTCAATTTTTTTATTGAATTTCAGATAGAGCTTTGCTCAAGATTACCGAGGAAGAGTTTTCTGGTCCCCCTATCAACGTAAATTTTCATTTATTAGTCTTTTATTGAATTTACAGAATTGCCACTGTTGATTAAAATTGAATCTTTAGATTGATCTACTATGTTTTTGATAATGATTTGCAGGTTGTGATGGAATTGATAGTTAGTTTAGTATTATGCTTGTGGGCTGCTCTTGCTGCTCCTGGAAAATTCAAGTCAATCCATCCTCAATCTGAGGAAAACAGGTACTTCAACTCATTCTTTTAAATTGGGGCTTGTTTATTTTTCTGTATTTTTTATTTGTATCCTGAAAGTAGTTTAAATAGAGTAACATGGTCAATCAGAATTCTTATAGCTGAGCCCAACTTGTTTGGACTGAAGCACAGTGGTTGTTTGGGGGGGGGGGGGTTGGGGCTTGTGTATTTTTATCATTTTTCATTGTTTTGTCATAATGAAATTTTTTGGAGTTCAGACCTGAGGGGGTATAGATCATTGGTGTAAACACTGAAACCACAGTTATGGAAATATCTATTGCCGCTATCTCACAGATGTGAATGCTCACTTTTGTACATATCCTCTATGCATTTATATTTTGATATAAAATTCTGTTCTTGTTTTTTATGACGTAGTGGGCGGGCCAACTTGCGTGCAACAGGTGCCGAGTAACTCTGTGCACCAAGAGTTAGACAGATAGGAAAATCACCTAGTGTATTTTGCATTTGCAGGGATTTGAACATGAGACCTCATGTTTCTCTTCCCACTTCATTGACCACTAGGCCGCACCGTACTAAATTCTGTTATTCTCAAGCACTCACTAGCACTATATCTTTTTTCTTTCTCTAAGTCGATGAATAACCAGGACTTTACATCATTCATGAAGTGCTCCTCGGCCATCAATGAGTATCATGTAGAAATCCTCCTTCCTCTCCTAATAAAACTTCATCAATTTCTTAGCAAAAATATAGCCTCTCTATTCTTACTGTCTCACAGTTGTGAATGCTCACTTGTACATATCCTCTATGCATTTATCTTTTGAGATAAATTGCATTTTTCTCAAGCACTCACAAGCAGGGGCGCATCCAGCCTTATAGATGTGGGTTCGTTTGAACTCATAACTTTTACACTAGACCTCGATTTATCTATGTAAAATCCACTGGGATTGTTGAAAATATTGAACTATGAACCTATAACTTAAACAAGGTGATGGGTTCAGTTATTGGAACCCTAGTCATGAGTCATGAACCCATAGAAGTAAAATCGTGGATCTGTCTCTGGTCACAAGACTTCTAGTGGAACTATATCATTTTCTTTCTGTCAATGAATGACGAGGGCTTACCTCGTGCATGAAGTGCTCCTAGGCTAGTTTGGAGGTAGTTCTAGGCCAATGAATATCATGCGGAAATCCTCCTTTTTCCTATAAATTTTCATAGCAAAAATATAGGCTCTCTATAAATTTCCATAATTTTTTTTTGCATGTAGCGCTTGTTGTAATCTAACATGCATAAATCCAAACTCGTTCTCTGTCACTCTTGTAATATCCCTAAATGTTTGCTTTATCATTCTTTTCTCGAAGTTTGAACAGCTTTAAATATATCTTTCGTTTTTATTTATCACAAGGTACACTCTTTCGCTATTCGTTTGGTATGTTCGTTGTTGTTTCACTCCTTAAAACAAATTCGTAGCTTGGTGAATCATACTACAACTTCTTTAAGGCACTTCAGAACCTCCACAAGGATACCATTTGAACCATATGCTTGTCTGACTCTCATATTTCATGGCATCCTTTACTTTAGGGGAGACAATGCTTCAAGTGAGCTAACCTTTTTTTGTTATGGACGTATAAATCTTTAAAGCTATCCCTGTGATTTCTGTTGAACAAGTGATCAGATTACTATCTCCATCTTTCTTTGATTTCACTACCTCCTATTATAACTTGTTGAGAATCGTCTTTAATACAACTTTGTCCAAATATTTACCCCTCATCCCTCTCAACCATGCTAGCTTATACATTTCTTTGTATCTAGCTTTTAGTATCGTCTAAGGATTTATCATGTGCTTTGTCAGTCGCCTTCTTGTCTTCTCTCTTCACTAACTTATGTTCTTCAAAGGGTTTTCCATCTACTGCTGTTGATAACTTCCTATACCGCTCCTTCTCAAAAAAAAAAACTCCTATACCACTCTTTTTTTTCTTTATTGGCCTTGCATCTTATCATTCCGGTGTCACCATTACTGTGGTCGAGGTCTTATACTTTTAGATATAGCTATACACTTGCTACATTTTAATGCAACTATTCATTTTCTTCCACTGGATAACTGTGTTAGCTTCTAACTCCAATGCCGCCTCCTTCAATAACTTGTCCTTAAATGCAATTTGGTGTGTACCATTTAGTATCCCCCATAGAATCCTCGGTGCTTGCAGCAGTCCTTCTGTTTTGCCTCACACTTTCGCTTCACGTCTAGAGCCACCCGTCTATTTTGGGCGTTTAAAGTTACTCCTGGTCCGGACAACTTTTTTGGCAAGGATGAAGTCTAATTGACTGTGATACTTACTTTTAAATGTTATCGAGTGTGATTCCCTCTTTAAAGTAGGTTTTGGTCAATTTTGATACTTGGACACACCTATATTTTTCCGAAATTTAGTATCGGTTTCCTTATAATGCAGTTTGTTGAGTATAGAGTGTAGACAATTTGCTTTCAGTTTTCTCATTTAATCATACTTGATGAATATAGACACTAATGAGGTTGATTGTATTCTTTTGCCGCACTGGTTTTAATAAGACAATATCATTAATTCTCTCTATATCTGTAACTTTATCCATAAGGTCATAATTTTGTGGTGACTCTTTCCTACTTATATCTACCGCAGGATACCTCAAATTATGAGTTGTGTTGTCGATCCCTTGACCTTTTTTCATATTCATTTAGTCTCTTGTGGATACAGCCATGCAATATTAACCTTCCCTCTCTTTAAAGGTATTCACTAGTTCTAGGTCTTTCCAGTGAACAAGTCTAAGATGTCTCTCTCTTGGTCTAGCTTTTTTATCCTCATTTTCAAAAAATTCCCAGAATCCTTTCTATCACTACTATGTTGATGTGGTAGGACTAACTTCTTTATCCACACCCATGCATGGCGTATAAACCCTTGCTTATACTCCCTAACCACCCAAGTACAGATGATCAGATTGTTGTCTTTCTCGTGTGTTTTTTTTTTGGTAATTGAGAAATCCCAAGGGTGGCGCAAGATTGAAACTCGATGGGTAATGGGCCTGCCCCTCTACCCTCCACCTAAATACCAGGCTCAAACCCATGATGTGCATATGATGCACTCTTACCACTAGACCGAAGTCCTGGGTGGCAGATGGTTGTTTTTCTTAAAGTCAAATCCAATTTGCATAGGTTTATTTTCAGTGGTTTTGGGTAAGCAATGTAAAGAAAATATGACGCAGAGAGAGATCATGGGAAGCATATTTGATATTTAGAAAATATAGTTGGATATTGACTTGTTAGAAAATTTGGGTACTGGAATTTGTGAGGGCTCTTTTAGACTTACACATATAGCACCCTATTATCTTTCTTCATAGACCCTTCTTCCTCTTTGCGATGCAAAAGCAATGTCAGGGAGGGCGAGAGAAAGGAGAGCACATATGAGTGGGATGGAAGCCATAAGCGGAGGCATGAGTCTTTCTCACGAAGATCGAAGCTTAGAGATGAGTCTATTCCAAATTGACTGAAAAATCCGGGGTAGGAGGCTTGATGACAAGTGACAAGGTGAAGAAAAGCAAAGGCAAGGCTGATCTAAGAAAAG
This sequence comes from Nicotiana sylvestris, assembly GCF_000393655.2. Lineage (NCBI taxonomy): Eukaryota > Viridiplantae > Streptophyta > Magnoliopsida > Solanales > Solanaceae > Nicotiana > Nicotiana sylvestris. The sequence goes on from NC_091063.1 coordinate 162,904,180, forward strand.
ACCGATTCTCAACTCTCTAGGTGATAGTTACCATTTGTTCCATGTCATTGTGGTTGTATGGCATCTATAAAGTTAATTACTGAAGGGCTGAATAAGAAGTCAGTGAAAAATTTATGTACTTTTCCAGGTTTCTCCAGATTTGAATTACATGACCCGCCTTTAAATTCCATGAAATAGTACGTTTTTGGGGTATCTTTTCAGGACATTTAATGAAGTAGAAACGCTAAAGTTAGTTGGTAGGTCCCTGACTAACAAGAACTACTGCTATTTTTTTTTTGGGGTTTGGGGGGGGGGGGGGTCAACAGTTCATTTATCCTTCCACTAATGTTTGCATTAGGCTGTCTGCATTATACCCCTTGGATCTTGTGGGAACGCGGGATGCTTTGTGCACCAGACTGCCCTTTTTAACAATTCATTTATCCTTCTGGTGTGTTAAGTTCACGTATAGCCAAGTGAGAATTGGTACCAGAAGTCAATTCATTCGCACTTACGGTGTTCGAGATATGTCTATATTATTAGATATCTCATATATCTCTATTTTGCAGGGTGGTCGCTTTGCCTGCCAATCTGGATTTCATGATCTTTAATCACCGCGGAAAGATATTTCCTCTGGAAGCTGACTTGAAATTGAAGTGATGGGATGGACAGATTCGGCATTCATGAAGTCAACAAATTGTCACCCTCCAAACCAGCCCATCTTTCGTTATTATGCTTAGAGAGGATTGTTTTAGATAGTTTTGATATTGAACTGCATTCGATTACTTGAGCAGCACTAGTTGAATGTACTTGTTAGAGGGCAGGCGGGAGAGACATTTTTCTCAGTTACATATTTCCGTTTTTGCTTGCTTAGATTTTATTTGTATGTTACTCAGTTTTCAGAATAGTTCAGCACTGGAACTGTATAATTACCCCGTTTTTCATAATTTCAGGAGTTATGTTCTTTACCCTCTTTAAGGACATTATTTTTGTTGAACGAAGAAAATGATCTATATCTCCTTATTCTGTGCTAGCTCTCATTTTCTAAAACGTCATAGGTCCCAAGATGTCTAGATTCTTGTCAAGCTAATATATGTAATTGCGCAACTACGATCAGATGGTGCATATTTTTTGCAAAATTTTTAAGTGCTTAAACAAAGATCAATCATACTTCTAAGTTGAAGACCAAAGAGCAAAACTAGAAAGGTACTTTTCTGTTTTCAAAACTCACTCCGAGTGAAAATGGGGAGCAAAGATGGTCTTGGGGGCTTTGGATTATATTTCTTATTATCCGCCTTTCAGTTTATTGCATCAAAATCATAATGTGACTCTTGTAACGCGAAATAACTCAACTATGCCTATAAATCACAAGTTGCACCATCCTCCCTCAACCATCCTAGCTGTTGGAATGAAATATCACCCTCTATTTTAGTAACTTTTGCCAGGTAAAATCACAATAAATTCAGCAAGGGATAGAGGGGCCACAGTTAAAAGAAATCCATTCAGTTCCCATCCATTGGCTTTATACCAAATTTGATTTCATTGGTGATAACATTGACCCTTCTTGCTCTTATCATACAGCTTAGTTAGGCCAGTCCAACAAACTTGCATGCCCCGATCACATGCATAAAATAAACGACACTAATTGCCTTGGGTTTCATATATAACTGAGAACATCCACTCAAAAGTCTATAACAATAGCTGGATAATGATGCAAGATTATGCAGGTAGACCGCAAATGCAATTTACAGGAGTATATAGTTATAAGAAAAATCCCTTTCCTAAAATCTTCTAGCATGATGGTATAATCCAACACAAAATCCAATAAAGAAAGGGAATAATACACAAAACCCATCTAAACTTAGCTCCATTTGCAAAACTTGCACAGCTGAGCTATGATGTGTTATCTCACGGCTTGAACTTCTAAAACAGCAGAAATAAGAGAAAGCAGCGGGAGATCTAGAAATCTAGTGAATGTAACCACCAAACTATACAAAAAAGAGAAATGCTTAATTGGAACAGTAAATAAGTAAAAAAGGTTATCCCTCTCTTACTTGGAACAATTACTGTTTAGCTGTTTGTCTTCTGAAACTATAAAGAAAAACTGCCCTCAGCATACGTATGACTGCAACAAAAGTTACAACTCCACAAGGTTTTAAGAGAATATCAAAAACTGTTGGTCTGGACTAAAATCAGCAAGAAATCGATGGATGATTAGACAAGATCTTTCAGAACAACCACAAGTATGTTCTCTCTCACAAGTACTAACTAAATGATACTAATTGGCAGTGGGAAAACACATGTAAGAACATACTTTTCATAGAATTCAACAAACTACAGTACCACCTTTCCTTGACGACCTAACAAAGTAATTTCCCTCATAGATCACTATACTTTAATTTGGGAATTTTAATCAATGTAACAGAATCACAAAACTTCCCATCTCTTTTTAAACAATCAAATCATCAAACCTTTTCAAATTTGGCTCCTTGGTTGTGGACTGTGGTACAAGCAATATTGCAGGCAGGGTATTGCAAGTACTTGAATTATAGCTTGGTACTTGTTTATTAGATGAGACAGATATAATAGTTAAAACTTCGCTTTGTGGGTAGCTTACTATTTACGCTATAGACAGGGCAAGGCAAGACACTGGAATATAGCTCGAGTCTACGATTAGTCCCTGAGTTACCAGCCTTGCAATAATAAAAACCAATCTGTATGAAATGAAGAAAAAGACTGTAAAAGGGACCAGTTCAGTCATTTTCCTAATTAAGAGAACAAAACAACAACACATAATTTTCTCATCAACTTTCACGCTTCATCCATCAATCCCAAATTCAAACTTCTGCATGAAAATCTGAATAATGAAAATTTCACAGCCATCAAAAGCAAATAGATACAAAGATCAACACCACCGTTCATAAAAATCTTGTGTTCCTACTCTATTCCCTCCTTTTCATTTGCTTATTCCTTTTCTCTGTTTGTGCGTGAGTGAGTGTACATGTGTGTTTGTGTTTTTCTTTCATTTTTATAGAGGGAGGGGGAGTGGGTGGGTGGAGTAAATAGAAGGAGAAACTTCATTTGCAAAAGTAAAAGATTCTCACTGAGAAAAATTCATTGGAGAACGAACAATGACTAACCTCGAAAAAATGCTCTACACTACATCTCAACATCCACATAGACTCTGTGACATTCGCAGAAGAATTACAGTATGGCTGACTTTTACCTAAACCTAATCACTTGCTGCTGTTTCGAACAGGGAACGGAAGTACCCCATCAAGCTAACCAATCCATGAACTAATTTACAACTGGGTTAACTCCTGCTGATTTTCCCTAGATTGCCTCAGTATTAACTCGGCTCTCCTCTTCTTATCATCTCTTTCTTCATCTCGCCTGAAAAAGGAAGCTTTTCTCTCAGAACCCTTTTTCAAAAGCCTCAGATCCAACGAATCACCTAAGACTTTCTTTCCAGTTCTAAAATCTAAACAGACAGCAGGCCTCTTGTCCGGAAGATTTTTATCCGCACCATCTACTGTTTCAGAAAGCCCATCCTTCATTGCCTCAATTGCAGGAGAGAACGTCTCCAGTAAAGAAGTGTGATTTTTATCGTCTACCCCACTGGAAAGTTTAGCTGGAAGAGAAACTATGTCCACATCTTTCTCACCAGGTTGAAAAGGTTTTGCAAGAAATGGATTTTCGCTTTTACTAACACTTGATGCAATATCAACATCATCCGGCGGCTTAGAAGTTGATGCTACTGCTGAACCATTGCACACCAATCGCTGTTGTAAATTTAACAAAGATATTTCCGCCTTCCTTCGCTGCCTTGCTAATTCAATTTTATCAGCTCGAGGATCTGATGCCCTCTCATTCCACGTAGGGGTTCGTATATAAGTATGGGGATCAGGAAATGCAGGCAACCACGGCGGTACGTGCTTAAATGCCGGTGTTTCACCAATTTGTGAAAAACTGGGTATCATCCTCTGATTCTTTACCACCGGAAAATGTGGAAGAGGTTGAGAAAAGGGAACCTCTTCAGCAGATTCCACATACTCAACCATCTCCCTAACAATACCAGAATTTAACCCACAATGGTTCCCCTCTGATGCGCCCAGAAAACCAGTGGAGGCACACATATCCTCTAATCCTTGAATTACATCAAACACGTTGCATTGTGTTCTCCCAGCTAAATTAGCACCACTACTAGCAGTCTTGCCTAGGTCAATTATATACTTAATTGCAACGTCTGCAAGCGATTCGAGGGCAGATTCATTGAAGCTCTCAAACCCAATGCTTTCACATATTTGAGCCACAGCAATCCTCGATATTGCTCGCCCAAAATCGTCGAAACCAGCTCTTTCTTCCCCGGTATTATCCACATTACTCTCTTTCTCCCTTTTACCCTCCGCATTACCTCCATCGGTCATATTCAAATTCTTGAATCATTTAGGGTTTCTTTTACTCAAAAACCTCACCACTCAGCTAAAACTCGTGTATTCAACAGAAAAGGTTCACAACTTGGCAATGTTATAACAATCCGACAACTCAAAAGTGCACGCTGAACCAAAGAATCTGAATTCTCAAGAAACTCAATATGCAGTTCAAGATCTCCACACCCGACGTTGCAACATAAAACCCTAGGTATTAGGCTGCATTAAGGAGCAAAAGAACAACCCCAATTGCCCAAAGTACAAGTACACATGAATTATTAAACTACTGGCTTTCCCAAAAAATTAAAATCACAAATTTATGATGTTAATGAGAACTCCAGAACAAAGAATCAGTGAATTCTTCAAAAAAAGAAAAAACAATATAGAGCTCAACGATTCATGTACCACACTTGGTAATTAATAAAACCCTAGGTATTGGGCAGCATTAAACGAGTAAAAGTACAACCCCAAATGCCCAATGTACAAGTAGACATGTACAGGGAATGTATGAAGTGAATACTTACAGCTGATTTAGAAAGTAATTGAACTTGAGAAGGGTTTAATGGAGAAATCTGATAAACCCTAACGTTACACAAAAATGAAGTTTTGGATCGAGAAAGTGGAGGGTGGAGTAGAGGAGCGGGACCTTTTTATAGAAAAAATTACATTTTAATAATAGCATATCAGTCCATGTAGTTTGGGGAAGTCACAATTGAGCCCTGTATGATTGTGAAAAGAAGTCCTCAAAAGTCAAAACCCACAACTAAGGCTTAAACTATAATTTCTTTTTTTAAATAGTTTTATTACACGGAGGGGGAAAGGGAGGAGTCTGGAACCAAAATGGCAAGTTTTGCACTCTAATTACGTTTCTACAGTTATAAAAAAAAGGTACATTTGTACCTAAAACACAGTATTATACTGCGCTTTATGTTAACGGAATTTTAGCCGTTAACGTAAAACGCAGTATAATACTACGTTTTACTTAATAATTCATTTTTTTATGCAAAACATAGTATTATACTGTATTTTACATCATTTTTTAGCCCACCAAATGTTCTGCGGATAACTGACATAAATAATTCTTTTTTTTGTGTAAAACGTTGTATAATACTACGTTTTACTAAAACGCAGTATTATAATACTACGTTTTACTTCATTTTTGGGCCCACCAATAAGTGTTCTACGGATAACTGACATAACAATAATTCAAGTACATAAAGCGTGGTATTATACTGCGTTTTATATGAAAAAATTTTGCATCCCAAACTAGGGCTTGCCTTATTTAAAGGCGTTAGGATTTTATGAAAATCCATTCAAAACTTTCCTTCAAACTTTTGTTCATACTTCTCTTCTTGTTATTAAGCATTTTTTAATAATGTCTGAAGAGCCAAAAATAAGGGTTTTATTATATTGGGGGAGTGAGGTTATAATGGAGAATAACTCTGTGAGGTATAGTTCACCTCCACAGTGTCATGTTAAATTGTCGTTTACAATGGAGTACGATAAATCGGTATCGTTGTTATGTAAAAAAATGAGGTGAGGAAACGTTCGGTGAACCTTAAAGTAACCGGTAGATTTCCATATTTTGTGACTCCATAGGGGTTTGCTTATTATTCTGAGTTTAACATCGAAGATGATGAAACTTTTAGAGATTTTTTGCGGATTCCGGATGAACAGGGAATTTATTGTAATAAAATTATTGGAAATGTACGTCAAGGTTGAAGACGTTCCCAATAATGAGGGTGTGCATAGTAGGGATAACCCCCATTCATCGAGTGGTTATTCTAGAGCAGTTTTTGCCGGACAGATTCCTGATGAAAGAGCTTGCCTTGATTTAAACTTGTCACCACCGGCGAATGAGCAGCGAGAAAATAATTTTTTGACTTTATATAATCCACATGACGACTGGTAAACTTCAATTTTTATACGCTTTAGCGATGTTTATTTTATGTTTGAATTGGATTTGTATTAACACTCATATTTTTCATATGGGGTACCGTCCGGATATGAATTTTACAAGTTATGACCCCGCTCCTAGTTGGAACATGCGTAGTTCTGGTGTGTTGGACCACGATGGTCCATCCGGGAGTCATCATCAATAAGAAAATATCAATCATGAAATGTCAACACAGTACGACTTGTAAGTAAAGTGATATGGCTATATGTAAAGTATTTATCTAGTTGAGTAGCTTATCATTTTGTTCTTCTTGTGCAGTGAAAATGAGCAACTTGATGTTCCTGACCTCACACAGTTGCCCTAAACGACGTATTGACTCGTGATTTGGTAGATGAGCAGAGTCAGGAAGATGATAGTTATTATGACAACAATGCCGATGAGTCTGGAGATAACACACCCTTCCTTGATGAGGGTGATGATAAGGAGGAAGTGAATGTCGAACCTGAGCTGACGAGGGAGCATACTCTTTCACCTCCCGTTAGACCAAGAGTGTACGAGTCCCACGTTCCATTTCATGAGCGGAATATTCCCTACCTTGATAATTTTCCAAGTATGTCGGACGTGGATGCCCTTATAAGGGATGCTGACGAATTTCGGTCAGCAATGTGGGATGAGTCTAGACTAGCGGTGCTGACAAAGGGCATGTATTTCCCCGATAAAGCTCGCATAATCAGGGCTATGAAATCGTGAGATGACAGTAAGGGAGTCAACTACGGAGGTATACAAGGTTGTATGTCGTAGAGACTTTATGGGTTGTCACTAGATGTTGCGTGCCAGCAAGAAGAAATTAGGGTTGTGGAAAGTGGGTAAATATATTAACACCCACATATGTGAGATGGACACATTCAATGAGAATCACTTCAACCTGGATGTAGACTTGATTTCTCTTGTCTTGATTCCATACTTGGAAGTGTCCATTAGGTTCAAGATTAAAGAGTGTATTACAGCCGTCCACCAGGAGTATGGGTGTACTATAACCAAAAGAAAGGCATATCTGGGGCGCAAATGTGCCTTTAAAATTATTTATGGTGACTGGGATAAGTTATTTTCAGCTCTGCCCAGGTACATAGACGCACTGCAACACTTTAACCCCGGGATTGTTATTGAATGGAGGCGTGAGCGGAGTCCGGACAAACCCAAATATATTTTCAACTATGTGTTCTGGCCATTTAAACCAGCAATTGATGGTTTTGTGCATTGGCGTCCTGTAATTTTCATAGACGGTACTCATGTCTATAGAAAGTATGATATTAAGCTTTTGATTGCAATTGTAGTAGATGTCAACGGACAAATATTTCCACTAGCTTTTGCCATTTGTGTCAACGAAAGCGAAGAGACGTGGACGTTTTTTTTGAACCACTTGAAGCAACACGTTGTCAAACAGCGTTCAGGTATTTGTCTAATATCGGATCGACATGGTGGTATTTTAAGTTCTGTACGGCATTTGCCTGAATGACAGGAACCCTATGCATACCACTGTTACTGTGTGAGGCACCTGAAGGCCAATTTCTATAAGAAATATCACGACAATGCCTTGCATGATTTAATATGGATGGTTGCAATTGAGCACCAACAGTGCAAATTCACGAGGCGCATAAAAGCGATCCGGCAGTTAGATCCACGAGCCTATACTTGGCTGATGGGATATGAGCTTCACATGTGGACATTTCATGTTGATGGTGGCAGACGATAGAGAGCCCTGACTACAAATGTGTCGGAGTCATCCAATGGCTTGTTGAAGTCTGCATGCGGATTGCATATTACTGCCATGGTCCGGATGACATTCAAACAGATTGCGGAGAGGTTTGTTGAAAGGCGTAGAGCTGCATCGGTATTGATGGACAAGGGTGTTCAATTTATGCTAATACCGATGAGAAGATTTGAGAAGTACAGGAGGCAAGCACATTGGCATTCATTTTTACAGTACGATCATGATCGGGGTGTTTTTGAAGTTAGCACCGCTATCCGCCGACACCGGGGGAATAATATACAGACGGTGAATGAAGCTAGCAGGTTGTGTTCATGTGGGAAATGGACCATATACTACATGTCGTACGCACATGCCTTGAAGTGTTTTCAACAAGTTGGTTTAGGGGCAACCAACTATATTGATAGGCAATACAATGTTGCTGCATATATAGACACATATAGTGAGCAGTTGCAGCCATTGGGTGCTGAGCATTATTGGTCACGGGAACCTTTTAAAATGGTGTGTAACAAGGACTATTTGAGCAAGCTGCAAGTGTAAAAGAGAACGCGTATACGGAACCATGATGTTGGTGACACCGTTTATGTGCGTAAATATGGCATATGCTCGCAAACAGGACACGACCATCATAAATGTCCTTCAGTTAGTGTGGGTGGCGGTGGTAATTCAGCTCTTGGTGCAAGTTCGTTGAATGTACCCAACTATTAAGGATACACCTAGTTTTTGTTTTCGTATTGTTTTTTGTAATAAGTGTCTGTACTTATGTATGTTGCAATATCTATCAAATAAAATTATGTTCCACAATCTTGTTACATCTTATTTTTTAACATGACCTTTTGAATTGGGATGATGATATGGTAGTTCAAACATTCAACTTATTGGTGTTAGTAAAGAAGACCAATCTTAAAAAAACCCTATAAAATCAAGACATCTTTTATTATCCTTCTTGAAAATTTGCTTCTTAAAATGGCCGTTGTCTTAAAAATTCGAAGAAAAAAACTAAAGCAACGTACAAGAAAATAACGGATAATAACCAATAGGAAAAATTTAATACGTATAGTGCGGTATAATACTACGTTTTGTGTGTTGTCTTGTCGATCTGAAAAAGCTGAACCAACTGTGCAAAAACTATTTCGTCTCAGAAAAATTTAATATGTATAGCACAGTACAATACTACATTTTGCGTGTTGTCTTGTCGGTTTAGAAAAAGCTGAACCGACTGCGCAAAAGCTGTTTTGTCTCAAAAAAATCTAATATGTATAGCGCGGTACAATACTATGTTTTGCGTGTTGTCTTGTTGGTCTGGAAAAAGCTGAACCGACTGTGCAAAAGCTATTTTGTTTCAGAAAAATTTAATATTTATAGCGCGGTATAATACTACGTTTTGTGTGTTGTCTTGTTGGTCTGAAAAAAGCTGAACCGACCGCGCAAAAGTTGTTTCGTCTCAGAAAAATTTAATATGTATAGCGCGGTACAATACTACGTTTTGCGTGTTGCCTTGTCGGTCTGAAAAAAGCAGAACCGACTGCGCAAAATCTGTTTCATTTCAGAAAAATTTAATATGTATAGCGCGGTATAATACTACATTTTGTGTGAAATCTTGCCTATAAATAATGGGCGCATTCTAGTTATTTTCTGCTCTTAACAATAACCAATAGCAAATATTTCCATAAAATTAAGGTTTCTCTTTACGCTTTAACAAATGTCTCAACAAACCCTTTATGTCTCAAGGTGCGAGTGCATCAAAAGATGCACGATTCACGATTGTTGGGAAGAAGCTGGACGCCGCAACCCGACGAACCTGTTTGCAATTTTGAGGTATGGATTGATGAACCCTATGAGCAGGAATACTACAAAGACAAGTTGTATTCTCTTCATAGTTTGTGTTTGAAGCAGTGAAAAAGAGAGCGACAATCTAAACAAGAAGTTGCGGAGTTGAAGGCGAAACTCAAGGAAGTGGAAGAAGAAGAAAAAAGCTTGAAGACCAACTCAAGTGGTTGGAAAAAGAATACTAGGCGGTCGTGACTAAACAATGACATGTACGTATTGAGCGTAGTAGTATATCTTTATGTTTCCTTTGTCATGTGTTTTCATTAGTTGTACTGAATTTATATTATGATAGGTTTGCTATGTTTGTGTTTGTGTTGTACTGTTAAAATAAAATTATTGTTCAAAATGTGTTAAAATAAATTTTTTGTTAAAATACAATTCTTGCCATTACTTACATAATGTAGTGTACACAAAATACAAACAAAAAGAAATCAATGAGTCCCACAGCCTGTGTGCTTCAGTGCAACTATTGGCCTGAGGCGCATCCCTTGTCGCCCGGGTACACTATCAGGATCATCCTCATCAAGTCGCCTCTTTATATGAGGATGCGCAATAGCATGATCGCCAGTACAGCTGGCAGGATCGGTAGAAGGGATCGTCGGTCCGTCAGCAACCTACAAAACAATTACTAAGCTTAGCATATGAAAATGTATATTAGTAATGTACGTGTTAAGTCTAAAACATTTTCTCACCATGGTCTCGTCGGGCTCCTAAGTATAAGCATTCGTGGTGTCCTCATCATCGTATACAGTGGGCTCTGTGATGGGCCGGGACGAAGCCTTAATAAGAAAATTAAAAATTAATTTATGTCAAATCATTAAGAAAAAGAAAACAAATTAAAATTTAACAGTAATACAAACATACATGCGCTTGTGATAGATTCGCATCAACCGTCAGAGATGAACCAAAACTCAACTTGCGCCCGCCATCCACGTCTCGGGTCGGCTGATCCTCAGCTGCGGTAGATGGGCCTGAAAAGAACTGCTCTACATCTCCGTCGAATGTACCCATGATCAACAATGAATATGACGGGGTGACCTACGATGCTGGCAGATCCAGCTGAAGGCTATACGACGACATACTGCTGGAAAGCTCGTCTAGCTGAGGGAAATAACCCGACTGATCATCTCCAAGATGCTCATCAGGTGCCTTAACAAGTGCCTCAACGCCCCCTTGTTGGGGACCACCTCCCCGCCGTCCCCCACGACCTCGTGGGGCGGCCCTACCTCGTGGGACAGCCCTGCCTTGTGGGGCAGCCCTGGCTCGTACCCGACCCCTGCCTTGTGGGACAGGCCTACCCCGATGGTGCTGCTCTGGCACCACATACTCAACTGCGTGATCTAACCTCTCGTCCTCTCTGGCTCGCTGCACTGTCCGGAGAGCCAGCTCTACCACCCGCAAACCATACTCAGCGACTGCAGATTGTTGACATGCTGATGCATTTCCTGTCCTAACCGGTAGACCATATGATGACCAATAACCTGCACAACATTTAAAATATTAATTACATAACGCTATATCACAGTTATAAGTATGGGTTCCAACAAAAACATACCAGTTGTCACACCTCCTTTTTCCGCCCCCCGAGGGTACAAGGAGTTTTTCCAATTAAAGGACAATCAAAACGGGATTTGTTTATTTATTTCAGAGTCGCCACTTGGGAGATTTAGGGTGTCCCAAGTCACCAATTTAATCCCGAATCGAGGAAAAGAATGACTCTGTTTAATAGTCTGCGAACCAGAAATCCGGATAATAAATTCTGTTAACCCGGGAGAAGGTGTTAGGCATTCCCGAGTTCTGTGATTCTAGCACGGTCGCTCAACTATTGCATTTAACTATTATCTGATTTTTACATGAATAACCTATGTGCTGATTCTACTTTTTATTGCTTTTACATATACATATTTATTCGAGAGAGTGAACGCCGTTTAAAGTATGTTTTCGGATTGCGCCGCATCAAATGAACCCGCAATCTTAGGCACACTTTATTCAACGTCTTAGGATTTGGATTTGGGCCGCATAAAATGCCCACCCATATTTAGGAATGTAATTTACTAAAGTCACGCCTAAAGATTCTAGCGCGTTATTATCTTTTGGGAGGGTCGTAAAATTCGTTAAACGGCCCTTCCCGACTTCTAAAAAATTCTTAAACCTTTACTGAGGGTCCTGCAATTTTTATTTATTATTATTATTATTTTTTGTTTTTTATTTGACGAAGCTCGTCTCATTTATTTATTTATTTATTTTTTAAAAGGAAGGAAAGTAACTACATTTCTATTTTTATTTATCTATAAATAAAGAAAAATCCTGGTTAATTACATACTAAAAAAAACCGTAACTTATTTAATTAATAGATTACAACAGATGTTAACGAAAATTATACTTGAACTTGTAAAAATGGAAAATTGTTTCGCGCCTTATTCCATAAGCTAATGTTACTAAAAATGGAATTATGTATATAAAAAAAACATACAAGATTGACTAACGTTACTATAATTAGCCATTTTTAACTGTGGTGAGGTTAACTAAATGATCAAAGTTATAGACTAATTCATCAACACTAATGGATTCGCAATTTAACTATACTAAATGCTTATTGAAACTACTCTACATTAGTGTAAGTATACTTAATTATTAATACATAAAATTATCGACTACGACCTTTATTTATTTATTTATTTATTTACTTTATTATTATTGTAAGCACGTGATTTTTGCTTCACGGACAATCACTCCAAAAGAAAACAAAATAGTGACAAATGACCTCGATGTACAATTTTTCGATTTTCCGTGACATGTGTTGGTAGTCCTTTGTGTTTCTATCCATTTTTTTTTCATTGAATCTTATCAAACAAAAATACAAATTAAGTATGCCGTGTGTAATCGGGCCGTAATTCGGTCTTTAAAAGAAAATTCACAAAAATATGCAGCTTTTGTTCTAGGCTGTGATTTAACCATTTTTTTTAAAAAAAAAAAATTTAATATGTGTGTGATAATTGTTTAGGTGTTGATTAATGGGTGTTTAAAATTCATTTTAATTTAGTTGTATTTTAAAATTAGAAAAAAAAAGAAAAAGAAAAAAGAAGTGAAGAAATCGGATTGGGCCCCAAATGAGGCCCAAAGCCAATGCAAGACCCAGTCCAAGCCAGGCCTGCTCAAGCACGGACCCCAAATGACGTCGTATCAGTATCCCTGTTGGAACCGTTGATCTGATTCAAACGGACGGTATTGATCAGACTGCTCATTTACCCAAACGACGCCGTTTCAAGCAAGATGATCTAAGCCGTCCAACCCCATTGATCCAACGGATCTAGGCCCTCCTCTAAACCCGTTAACATGACCCGGTCCATGCCCCTTACCCGGTCTCACCCACCATCACACCCAAACGACACCGTCTTGCCTAAGTGAATAGATCCTGGTCATAGATCTCACTTGATCCAACGGCCAGGATCTAAACCCTCAATACATATATAAACTCTCCATCACACCCCACGCCCCCAAACCACACCCCACCTTCCCCATTGTACACCATCGTCCCAAACACAACCCCTTTCCGTTCCAAACCCTAGCCGCCCCATGCACTCTCACCCTAAAAGCCGGCGACATGAACGTCGGTGACCACCTCCTTAACACCCTAGGACCACCTCACTGCCCTGAACATGGATCTGCTATCCTTGTGCTTCGAATCAGTCCCTAGTTTCTCGAATCTTCATTTGAAGATTCGAGTCGAACTCTGACCTACACCAAACCTCACCATATTCGTACCAGACACTCCCCTGACCTCCCTCGTGACCAAACCAAGCTTGGTTTGGTCCGAATCTACCCACAACTCCTAGAATCTCAAATCTGAAGATCCAAACCCTAGAACACCAGAACCTGGGGAATCTGACTTGTTTCATAGAGGGTTTGGGGTCTAATAGACTTCAATCAGGGTGTTCTCGGTTGAGAACACCCCGATTAAAGTCTGTTCGGCTTCAAAAGGCCAAATCTGATTCGGACTTGGGTCGACTTTTCTTAAAAGTTTTCAGTAAGTTTTTCTTTTCTTTTTATGTTTCATTTGCGTGCTGATTAAGTTTATTAACATGTTTCTGTTGTGTTTGTTTGGTATTTTCTGGTATTTTTCTTAATTCCTTCCATCTTTGTCAAAGACCTTTTACTTGGTCGTTTGTTCTTCTGTGTATGTGAATACATCTGGTGATATACATGCTCGTCAATTAGATTAGTCGTCCAATAGTTAATTCATATAGGTTCCTAGTAATTGAACAAAAGTTGTCTGAAGCCATTCAGGACCCTGTACGTATTGTTTATATGAACGACTGATTATTATGTATTACTATTAGTATAGTCGAGTCGATATACGTCATCAATTAGTTCAGTTTGGAATGGCGATAATCTGATCTTTGTCATTGGTTTGTCTGCTAAGATTTTGTTGAATTCAATTAGGAACTGAGTGTGTTGCCTGAGATTTGTTCAAATTGAATCAAAAAACATTTGAAGGTGTGTTATAGTTGCAGTTCAGGCTGTGGTTTTTAAATGGATAACATGTTCTCTTGGTTTAGATTGTGGGCAGCATGTGTATGGTCAGTTGTTAAGGAATTAAAATAATTGGACAGCATGTGCTGTCAGATTATATTCCTGCTGCCCATGCTTTGGCTAAATAAATAAGAGATTAGGACATTTTAACAACAAAATAGAGAGGGGCTTTCAGGGATCTCATGGGAGGTCTGGTTATTTAAAATAGCTGAGTGGAAAAACAGCAGGGAGGGGGGAATTCTGAGTTGTCCAGCAGACTGTAAAGTGCTGAGGGTAGGCTATAAAAAGGCAGGCCTTCCGTTAGAAAAATGGAGAATTTTGGAGCCTGGAGAGAAGGTTTTCTTAAAAAACTGAAAGAAAGAAACAAAAAGAAATCTCAGAACATTGTAACAAAGACTGTCTGAAAACAGCATAAGAATTTAAGCTGGCCAAGCTGTCTTGGCCAATTGCTGTTGGTTATTTGCCGAACTGTGTGTGATTGTTAAACTGTTGGTGTTGTTACATTCAATATTCTGGGCTTCCCGCTGTTGTTTTCTACTCTGTTTCTGGGATTTGTTTGTTTGGTGCTTGACCAACTATTGGGTTTTCCTTGTGGTGGAAACTGCTGCTGTTTGCCTGTGGACTATTACTGCATTGCTGATGTGTTGTTGTTGTTTGTCTGTTGTTGTTGTTGTTTGTTGCATACTACTCAGCTGACTACTCTCCTTCTTCCTTTGCTTTCCTTACCAGGTACACGACTAATACACTACCAATGTAATTTGAAAGTCGATCATGAATACAAAAGAGAAGAGTTGAAGATGTTATTTTATACATAGCCTGTTATATTAAATACCAATGTATAATAGTTTACGTTTTTGCTTGGATACTGGAGGCAACCCTCATGCTTAGTGAATGTTAATGTATGGTAGTTTGATTTCAGATTGTGTATATAGGTTGGTAGATAAAAGGATTCACGGTATAGTAGGGTACATATTAGACTTTAGCCAATTTTGTTCAGCATGCCATTAAGTTCCTGTCACATATAAAGCTATCCATTGTTAAGCTAATTTCATTCCCTTTTGATAAACTGCCCTGTTATAACTGATAAACCACCCCTGTAGAACCAAAACACAAGCTTCCGGCCTCAACCTCACGAAGGCCGAGCCCAAGTCGAAACGGGCCAAGCAGGCCTTCACCAGAAAAATTGGTGGCCCAGGCCTGGCGAATCCTACATAAGCTGGGTTTGGGCCCATGAGGTCCAATGAGCTGCCCACGGGCGTGGACATGTTTTCTTGTTCTGCAAAGGCTTTCGGAATTCCATTATAAACAACCTGCAAGCATATAATTGAGTAAGATCATTTTACTTTCAATTGGTAGAACAAATGCGACAAGAAAATATAGTCGTTATAGGATATCCTTTTAAAAAAATAAGAATGAGATGAGCCTCGCCGAATAAAAATACAAATTGCGGGGCCCTCAGTAAATACTTGTTTTAAAAAAAATTACTTAGAATTCAGGAAGGCCATTTAGCGAATTTCACGGCCTCCCCAAAATAATAACACGATAGTCTCTTTAGGACGCGCCTTAATAAACCTTACCTTCTTAAACTCGGGTGTGAATTTCATGCGACCCAAATCCAAATCCCAAAACGTCAAATAAAATATGTTCCGGATGGTGGGTGCATTTCATGTGACGCAGTCCAAAGACATGTTTTAAGCGATGTTCACATTCTTAATAATAATAATTATGAAAGCGGTAAAAAGTTAAAATTTGCACATAAGTTCATATTTGTATAAAATCAGATAATCAAGCCGAATATAACAGTTGAGCGACCGTGCTAGAACCACGAAACTCGGGAATGCCTAACACCTTCTCCCGGGTTAACAGAATTCCTTATCCGGATTTCTGGTACGCAGACTGTAATATGGAGTCATTCTTTTCCTCGATTCGGGATTAAAATTGGTGACTTGGGACACCCTAAATCTTCCAAGTGGCGACTCTGAAATAAATAAACCAATCCCGTTTCGATTGTCCTTTAATTGGAAAAACTCCCTTGCACCCTCCCGGGTGCGAAAAAAGGAGGTGTGACAATTATTATTGGAGCTATAATGTTGACACTACCCAAACACCTTACATTTTCATTTTTATCAAGTCCACAATCTATCTATGTGAGATTATTTGTAATATGAATTAATGCCAATACTGATGAGAGTATAATCACTTAAGAGGACTAATGGAAATTAGTTTTGACCATCTAAACGAAAAACTAATCGGGTTTTGACTAAGTACTCTTATCTCATTTATGGACTACTTGAATATATGCATGGAAACAAACAACTAACTAGAGATATGCTACTTATCATGATTTACCCCATTAATCTGACAAAATTGAAAGGTTCATGCTATATCAGCGCATGACCATTTATACGACTCTTTCTCTTTTCAGTCCAATTATACAAAAAAAAAAATTAAAACAATTCACAAAGAAAACAACTGAATAGACCAGATTGTCTACTATCTACTTTATTGAAGCGGTTGGATTTTATTGCTGCATTTCAACTTCAAAGCTCTATCACTACAAGATTCGAATGTGTACCTGGAATTCGAATTACAAATAGAGAAAAGAGGTCAGGAGCAACAATGTACAGCAGTAGCACATCAACAGAATCTCACAACAAATAACAGCAACAAAACCCAGCAATAACCAGTGTAACAATGGTCAGAACCAAACTGAAAAACCCCGGAAAGCCTGACTGAAAATTCAGTAGCACTAAACGCAATCCACAGAAAGCAGTAACAAAGTTCTGATTTCAGTAGTAAAGAAAAGGACCTCACTTTCAATTTTTAGCTCTCAAAGACTGACTTTTAATTCTGAAAAAATTAGCCTATTTCTCACTTTGAAGTTCTGAAAATTTTTCTTCCCTCAATTTTCAGTCCCCTTTTCTATATCAACTCCTCCTATTTATAGGCTAGAACTAAACATTACTTATTCAAAGTTTTTCACTTTCAGCCTGTATATTCCCTCCCATGTGCATCTATACACTTTTATCATTAATCCCATGCTTACTTTCTGATTTCTCACCCTTAAAGATACCAGACAGGGTGTATTCTGCACTACTAATTCCCTTTTCATTAAATAATTCATTAATTTAATTATACACTGAATATTCAACTGACAGACTACTAACACTAAACATTTTAAATCTTTTAAACACCCAAAAATACCCCTAAAAATCCCCTATTATTATTGCCTTGCCCTCACTCTTAGCAAGCTGTATTTAAACCCCTCTGATTTACAACTACATCAAATCACTACACAACTACAACCAATCCTTAAGTCAAATTCACATAAAAGATTCAAGCATCAAAACAGACCTAAGAAGTGATTCATGTTGTATTCGTCCAAACAAAGCAGTCATAAACTAACTATTCGACGAAGTTGTTCAAATCGAAGGTAGCTTATAACGCACACTCAAACAAACAGAAGAAAAACCTTGACCAAATAAAAGGTCTTGAAGAAGAAGGAGAACTAACGAACAAGACAAGATTTACAAAAATAAACACTTTAAGCAAAGATTCAATAATCCGAAAAAATAGAACGAACAAAATAAGATTACGAACAACACTTAAAACCAAAAACCCTAACGGAAAATAAATCAAAGGAACTAAATAATCTTGAAAGAAAAATCTAAAACTTGAACGAACCCAAGTCGAACTCGGAGTTGAACTATTGGAGGTCGAATGGGCTGTTTTGTGGACGTTGAAAAAGGACGAAGCAGAAGCTGGACATTTGGACTGTGGCGGATTAGCATGGGGGGCGAGGGTGTCGTGAGGAGTAGCAGCGGTAGCAGCTGGACTCGCTGCTGCCATGGTTGACGTGAGGAGCAGCTGGGGTTTTGGTGGTGAACAGCAGTTGGACGACGGGACAGTGGGGTTTGGTGGCGAGGAGTAGTAGCAGCTGCTACTTGATAGCAGCTGAGGCGTGGGGGTCGTTTGCGGGTTCAGCTAGTGAGGAAGACGATGGTTATGGCGTGAAGCAGCTGCAACAACTGCTGCTCGACGGGGTGGTCGACGCGACGGAAAACTGGTATCGTTTGGACGTGAAAGAAGAAGAAGCAATGGCCAACATTTTTCTTTTCCGTTTTCTTCAGTTTTTTTCAAAAAAATCAAGAAGAAGGGTGAACAGTCCCCTCTTCAGTTTTATTTTGTTCTCCCTTTTCACGTGCTCCCCCCCCCCCTTTTCAAAATCTTTTTGCTTTTAAAATTTCAATCCCCTTCACGTGTTGTCCCCCTTTCTCCTTTAAACAATTTTCAGCCTTTTTCAATTTTCAATCCCCTCCCCCATGCCATGCTTTGTCCGTGTATCAAAGGACATGGACCCTACGTGTGTAGGGGTCCAAGACATGTGTCCCCCATGCGCGGTGGGGTTCGGATTATTATGGGTCAGGTCCAAAAATTAGGCCTAAAAATGGATAGTTTAAACCCAAATATTATTCTTTGCACGGACCCGAGAATAAAAATACGATGTTATTCATTTAGTCCTATGTAAGCAAAATACTACCAAATAAGACTATTTAAAACAAAACTATTTCTCCCTTTTTTTTGTATTTTTCAAGATTAAAATAGCTACAAAGCATAAATAAAACTATTTTTGTCATTTTCATTTTTATATAAAGATAAAATATAAAGAACTATTTTTTTTTGTATTTTTCAAGATTAAAATAGTTACAAAACGTTAATAACTTTTTTTTTGTAATTTTCGAAATTATACAATGATAAAAACATAAAGTACTATTTTTATATTTTTTTTTAAGTTTAAAAATGACTACAAAACATTAATAAAACTATATTTTTTTATAATTTTAAAAATTTTCCAAGTACAAAAATAAGGTACTATTTTTGTATTTTTTTCAAGTTTATGAGAAATACATAAGCTAAAATTTATATATATATTTTTTTGTAATTTTTCTTTTGCGACGAAATAAGGTAAAATAGTCAAAATAGCTATATTAGACTCAATTCAAATATTAACGTTTTGAAGCCCTCTTTTTTCTTTTTTTTTATTTTTTTATTTTTTTTTATCTTTGATAAAACTAAAATTCTAATTGAGCTACAAACTAAATTAACTCCAAAAATACTAATTAAACTCCTAACAAAAATTATCATACACAATTAAACACCAATTAAAACAAAATTGCATAATTTGATATTAAATGCTAACAATGCAAAATATTCCTATTTTTGTGACTTTCATTTTTTTGTAAAACGAACTTAATTAAATACTAAATGAAAATGTGATATATTTTATATTTTTATTAATTAAAACAAATAAACATGCACTCGTAAAAATACAAATAATTATACAAAAATACCACAAAAATAACAAAAATTGCACACAAAGGAAAATTATTTTATTTTGATTTTTTTGGGAGTAATTCTTTCATAGGGCAAAAATCACGTGTTTACACCAGTGCCTCGTGCCTCTCGACATATGGTCTGAACCGACCGCCAGCTTCATGATCATCAGTCGGGTGTAACGGTGGTACCATGATGTATACATCTCAATAGTAGCCGCATGGATCAGTGAAGGTGGTGACGGAATCAGGTCCTCTCGCTGCTCCCAAACATGAACCTGCACCTCTAGCCATGCTACAATTACGTCGTCCACCCTTGAACGATCATCCCGTTGATAATGTGTAGCCACCTATGCAGGCTCCCTCGGTATAGTCTGCGGACGGTCAAACTGGCGAAGTACCTGCTCTGTAGCATGATGCTCCACAACATCGAGTCACATCAGTGGGACGGAAGTGCTCCAAAGCTGTCGGTCGACCGAGCAATAATCGGGCAGGCCAGCTATCAACTCGTCGCTTTATGGCGTCCAGATGAACTATCAAATAATAACATAAAAGTGAGTATGCGCAACACAAGTGAATTTATGACAAGTAAGTTTAGGTACATATTTATCTGTGCGGCCTCCAGCATATCCAACACATCCCTAACAAGGGGGAGATTATGATGAGCATCAATGCCTCGGTAGTTCCCACATCGGAGAACCCACCTCCTAGCTAGATGGAGAAATGGAGGTGCTACATATGGAGGTAATAGTGGTAGAGGTTGCTGCAACGGCAGGAACCGCTCCCAGGCCCAAACCTAACATACAAGGTTGACGTAAAATTTAAGAGTCATTTTGACTATATAGAATTGGAAGTAATGAACAGAGTATTCGAATATGTTGTCACCTGTAGAAGCGGTAGAAAATCACATATGTCGCTCTGGGTGCCCATGATAGCCCGACACATACTCATGTACAGGTAAGCGAGAACAACAACACCCCAATTGTACTTGGGTAACTAATCTGGCTGCTGAAGATGATGTAGAAATCACATACTCACTAGTTTTCCCAAAGTGTTCGGGAACAAGGCACCCCCAAAAAGAAGGAGCAGCGCCAACCTCGTGTACCGGTGAATATGGAGATCACCTGTCTCGGCGGTGATGTCGGGGTGCAATACCTCTAAATGTTGTCTGATAGCTGTCACAAAAATGCGACTGCCCCCTCTAGCTGCAGCCTCACCCTGTGGCCTGAAACCAGTAAACTGCTGCAGCAAGTCCGAATACTGGGCACGCGTCATAGATCTCATATACTGAGGCAGTGCAACAACCAGTCCATCAACACGCAGCCCATGTAAAACCTGAACATCTTGAAGCGTGATGGTGGCCTTGCCAATGGGCAGGTGAAAAGTGTACGTCTCCGGTCGCCACCGCTCTATCAACGCCATGATCAGAGACTAATCGAGCTGGGGGGCACCCCATCTCAAAAATCCTATAGAAGCCCGTATCACGCAGGCGATGGACTACGCGAAGATGAAAAACTCTCTCCCTCAAAAAATCCCACAAGTCGTTCGGTCTCCTGGCGCGGAGACTCTGATCCACTAGCTGTCCCTCCCATACGTAGGCGGACCTATGGTCGCCCTATAACACTAATATCTGATCCGAGGCTGATCCAGGATGCACATGCGGCACGTCCATGTCGTCTACTGTAAATTAAACAATATTAATTGTGTGTTTGTGTTGTAATAATTAATATTTAATTATTTAATTGGACAGAGTAAATATCTATGGGTTCCAGGCTCGACATTTGAGGCTCAGTAACACCAAGCTATCATGAATTCTTATGTGTGTCAGTTTTAATATTTTTACAATTTTGTTAGTGTTATAATAATTATTTAACTGGACACAGTATATATCTATGGGTTCCAAACTCGATATTTTAGGCCTAGTAGCACCAAACTATCCTGAATTCTTATGTATGTCAATTTCAATATTTTTACAAATTTGTTTGTGTTATAATAATTAATATTTATTTAACTGGACACATTATATATCTATGGGTTACATGCTCGATATTTGAGGCCCAGTAGCACCAAGCTATCATGAATTCTTATTTGTGTCAATTTCAATATTTTTACAATTTTGTTTGTGTTATAATAATTAATAATTAATTATTTAACTAGATACAATATATATCTATGAGTTTCAGGCTCGATATTTGAGGCCCAGTAGCACCAAGCTATCCTGAATTCTTATGTGTGTCAATTTTAATATTTTTAAAATTTTGTTAGTTTTATAAATTAAATATTTAAGTATTTAATTGGACAGAGTAAATATCTATGGGTTCCAGGCTCGATATTTGAGACCCAGCAGCACCAAGCTATCCTGAATTCTTATGTGTGTCAATTTCAATATTTTTAAAATTTTGTTAGTTAATTAATTTTTAATTGGACAGGGTATATATCTATGAGTTCCATGCTCGATATTTAATTTGACAACATATATTAATTTGTTAGTTCTGTGTGTTTGTTTTATAAATTAAATAATTAATTTTTGTAAAGTGTAATTTTGGATAGAGTTTGTAGTTAGTAGATACTTAAACTATAGAGACTCTACGCTAAAAGACTCTATATTTTACTACGCTAAAAGGCTCTATATTTTACTACCCTACAAGGCTCTATATTTTACTACTCTAAAAGGCCACCATTCTTTAAGCAAATAAGTAATATAACTAAATAAAAACAACAAACATATGAACATAACATTCACGAAATTACATATAAAACAGTAAAAGAAATTTATGGACATTTTTATTAACAAAAAAAAATTATTTCTCAACTTTTAACTATTTTTTTAAATACTAATAATTTAATCTGGATAAAAATAACATACAAATTTAATCGCAAACAAAACACAAATCAACGTGGAAACACATTCAAGAAAACAAATATGCATGGTTATACGAGTTTAGACATAGACTAAATCCGAATACCTCGATTTATGTTTTTAGAAATGTCGGAAATTTGAAATTTTGAGCCCTAAACAAGGATACCGCAACAATCGAAGGCTTGGGTTGTATGCGGGACCTACACTCTTCACTTTTTGTGTGACGGGTGGGGCCTAATTGATTTTTTTTAAATTGAGGAGGGGGGGGGGGACCGCTGGAAAGGTTTTTTTTTTTTTTTTTCTAATGAAACCTTCTGGCGGTCGTGGGGAAGAAGGAGACTTTATAATTTAATAGAAAAATGCAGTATAATACTGCACTTTACTAAAACACAGTATTATACTACATTTTCCTTTAACGACTAAATTTTTGTTAAACTAAAACGTAATATAATACTGCGTTTTAGTTAGAAAAGTAACTTTTTTAACTGTATAAAGGTATTTTGAGTCCCAAATCATTATTTAGGTTTCGGACTCGAGAAGGGAGAGGAAAAGAAAAAAGGAGATGCTATGCTACTGATTGTATTAAATTATGATTAACTTATTAACGTAGTTATTTTTTTAAAAAATTTGGGAGTTTACCATAACGATCTTTCACTACTCTATAACTCCATAAGCCATTAAGGTTGTTAATCACACGCTCTGGTCCCATGACCATACCTCATTAGCCCGACTTGATTTTATGTTTCCTTATAACTCAAGCATACAATGATACGACCCTATAAAAATATATTACATTCAAGTAAGATCTTTATTAATATAAGTTAAATTATATTGATTTTACAATTCATATAACTTATATTTTTTCTTAGAAGTATTGTTGAAGGAAACGTTATAGTCACTGTCAATATAAGTAAATATATAACAATACATTAGTTATATTTTTTAATTAATTGATTACAAATTAATATTATTATAAATATTTTACTTATGATTAAGGGGGCACGCATCCCGCGTTTACCCATGGTGCAAGAAAAGGCCGCACTCTAAAAGGAAAGGGCATGATGTATGCAGCCTATCCCTGATGCAAGCATCAATGGTACCCGTATTGAAACAAATATTTTACTTATGATTACCTTATGTAAATGATTTATTTGTGTAAATATTTTTTCCACTATGATGTTTTTGTAAAGTCTGAGAAGTTCAATGGGGGAAAGCGTAGAACTCCAAAAGTTATCAATACCACAATTGCAAAAGAACACATATATAATTTGTTCCGTTAGAACACCAGATAGATATCGGGATAAGCCAAAGAAAACTCTGAACGCTCGAGAAGCAGAAGAAGAAGAAATGGAGAAGTACTTTGGGAACGCGTACCGGGGCGACCCGGGAGTGCCACACGCCGACCCGGAACGGTTCGTGAACATATGGATAGGGTCCGCTGCTTTCTCCGCCCTAACTTTTATCAATCCCTACATGTGGACTCTCTCCAATCAATACAAGTACTCACTTTGAATTGCCCCAACTGTCTCTTTTTTTTTTCTTTCATATTTGTTGTTAATTTGATAAAGTGTTAATGTTTATGCTGCTAATTTCTTGTTCTATATAGTCTGCTTACAAGCCAGGGTCTGTCGGAAACAGCCTATCCGCCCTATCGGGTAGGGGTAAGGTCTGCGTACACACTGACCTCCCCAGACCCCACTTTGTGGGATTTTACTGGGTTGTTGTTGTTGCTGTATATAGTCTGATTACAATATTTTAGGAGTAGCATCAACTTGTGGTTGTAAGAGTGATAAGTGGGAAGTTTAGGGGATTAGCAAAGTCCTATGTAAAAGCATTAGATGACTTGTAGTAAAAGTTAGGAAACAGGAAAGGGATAAAAGTTAGAAAGACGTGTGAGTTAGCGGGACGGCGAAAAGAGGGTTAAGATTTGAACCAAGTTAAGCGTATTAGGAAATGATCCCCAACAAGTTTTGAGAAGAGATAATACAGTCTAATAGAGATGCAAATGGTATTTGGATCAATTGCTCGATGCAAATAATGAGACTAACGTCACAAAACCTTTGCTTCACTTGTAAAATTAGGTTTGCAGAGATGCAATGAAAAATATGAAGGCTAGACCTGTTGTCCAGGACCCCAGGTGATTTTCTATATATATGTGTGTGTGTGAGGGAGAGAGAACAAAGGAGATACTCAAATTTGTGCTAACTATGATGGTATTAAATTTTATAGTTTATATGATGAGACTTTGGGAAAGAGTGATGAAGCATAGACATAAGGACATTGTAAGGGTAATTGATAACTAATTTGAATTTATACATTTAGATATGTAACCGACACTATTTTGGTTAAGAAAGTTGATGAAATTCATAGAAAAAGAAGAAGTATTTGCATAGGCTATTCATTGGCTTATAGAAAACACATGATACAACGCCAATAAAAGTCAATTGATAAGTGGTTGGGAAGAAATAATTTTGTATGAAAATATGTTGATATTATAGAAGTTATGTTGAAAGAGCAGTCACAAGTTTGAGATAGTAAAGGAGAGTAAGAGGAGTTTCCACAACCATGGGTTACCAGGATTCGCATTATCCCATATCCCGTTACCTAGTTATTGATGAGCTAACCAGTAGTATTCAAGATGAGGTCTCGAGTAGTATTTGCAGATGATGTTGTGTTAATTGCTGAAACAAATAAGAAAATCAAAAAATAATTGAAAATATGGAGAAACTCTCTAGAGAGAAATGATTTAGGATAAGTAGAAGTATGTACCTATAAGAAGAAGGCAGGTGAAGTAAAATTAGATGGGGCTATGCTGTCTAAATGCAAACTATTTCTTATGTAGGTGGTCTTTCAAGAGAATGACTTGATAGATAAAAATATTACTTGTATAATTAAAATAGGAGGAGGGCTAAGGGAGCTTTATGTAACAAAGTGCAAGAAAAGTTTCATATAACGGTTGTAAGAAAAAATTGTATATAGGAGTGCATGTACTAGAACCATGCTACTAACTAACCTTCTACTTTTCTAATTGCTCGACTACCAACCTTCTCCCCTAATCCTCGACCTCATGTTCTCCTATATAGGGTCATGTTTTAGGAGAGCTGAAGATGTGCTATTTTTTGTGTGATCACGTCTCACCAATTATTCCCGGTCTACTTCTGCCTCTCTTTAGACCTATCATTGCCAACTCCTCGCACCTTCTCAGTGGGGCATTTGTACTTCTTCTCTTCACATGCCCGAATCATCTAAGCCTCGCTTCCCGTATCTTGTCCACGATGGAGGCCATTCCTAAAAGTCCAGCATATCCATAAGCTGAAAATTATAGAGATTTAAATGTTATGATGGATGTATCTTACCTTATCAAAAAAGAATTAAGATGGATGTGCGCCCACTTAAGATTGGATAAACAAAGAAATGCTTATATCTAACAAAGGGTAGAAGACTACATGCAGCGTATATAGAGGATGTATGAGAGAGGTCGTATAAGATGCTTCTGTAAGATCGTGCAAAAATCTGCAAATTCGCTGGTCTATAGATAAGCAGTGAAGGGACTAATTGAGACACATATGAAGGGAAGCTATCTGAATAGACTTCCAGTCACTCCAAAATCAAAGCACATGCAACTAAAAACAGAGTGCAGTAGAAGCAAATGATCTATACTACAATGGACCTAGGATTTTAAGGTTACAGTGCTTCACTGCAAGAAGATGTATTGGCGAAGATGGGTCGGGTGGGAAAAAAAGTAAAAGGGAAGAGAAAGTAAAACAAAAAAGAAAAGAAAATAAAGAAAAAGAAAGGGCAAAAGAATGTTGTGTTTTAGGGAAGGGGGTTGGGTAAGAAGAGTGATAAAGATAAGAAAAAAAGAGTCTGATAAGAAAAGAAAAGAAAATAAAGAAAAAAGAAAGGGCAAAAGAAAAGAAGAAAAAAAGAAAAGAAAATAAAGAAAAAAGAAAAGGCAAAAGAATGTTGTGTTTTAGGGAAGGGGGTTGGGTTAGAAGAGTGATAAAGATAAGAAAAAAAGAGTCTGATAAGAAGTGTCTTTCATCCCAAGTCAAAGGCAATGGTTGCTCGAGCACCCATCGAACTCTATGTGAATCCACCCCTGAATCTATACAGGTGATGCCAACTAGTTGTTAATAAAGGTTTAGATGTTGTTACACTTACATACATTTCTTGGCCTTTTGAAGTGTTGTTAGACTTGCATCAGATTTGGTGTTGTCCCTAATCTTTATTATTTGGTTAGGAAATTGTGTCTGTCTAAGGATAAGGAGTTTATCTAGAGAACCTCTAGTCTTTAGACTTCTAATTTGCTTTCATATAGCGGAATGCAACTTATTTAGGATCAGGCATGGTTGATGGTTGATGGTTGAGTGATGTATCAACTTATGATGTAACAATTGAAGTATAGTGGATGTCCCTTTGGTGTCGTAAAAACTACAAGCGAGGTCTTTTTTCACCTTGTAAGCTCATTATTTTTTTTGGATAGATAGGTAATTAACCTTCAAAGGTGTTACTGATATCCTTATGATAAATAAAGGGGTTGACTTTACCTTACGGGTTTCTCTTTGAAGGTTTCAGTAAAAGATATTGAGGCAGTCTTTATAGCAAAATAGATATGAGCAAATCTATTCTTGATCAAGGGGTTTATTAACGGTTGTTTTATGCGCTCCATCTGACCCTTGTTCCGTCCATGTTGAGAAGTCCATAACATTGTCTGCGTTTCCGTTTAAGATATTCCAAAATGGAAATATCTGTTAATATAGGTTGTTTATTTAGGTTTCTACACCTTTTTAGTGGGTATACTAAGAATTAGTGTAACCTGGGGTAATTTGTGGAAACAGTCAAAGGAAGGTGTAATGCACACAGTAATGCCTCCTCAAAGAAGAAGAAGTTTGAACTTGGAGAATACTACACTAAAGGGATGGAGGAATAATTTTCTGTCTCTGTTTTCCCCCTTTTGGTTTCACCTTTCTGTTTGTTATCACATGGAGAATATTATCGTAAATCTACTTCTTGGTTTTCCTGCTCTCAACGGATTACACAAGGCAAAAGAAAGCTTGGTAAAGAGGTGGGAGATCACTAATTTGTGAATGATTTCTTGTGAGTTTTCCTGGATGGCATCGCAAATAGTGAAATATTTTTGTTTGTGCCTACTGGGCTTCTATCTTGTGGTAAGAGTGTAGTTCATGATGTGTGGTTTCGGTGCACGTCACGGGTTTGAATCCAGCCGTAGACAAAAGCCCGGTATTTAAGTGGAAAAAGGTAGAGGAGCGGGCCCACTATCCATCGAGTTTCGGACCTTGCGCTACTGGTCCTCACGGGATTTCTCGGTTATAAGAAAAATAGTGAAATCGGCTTATAAAGGATAAGGTAGAGAGAGAAGTAGAAAGTTGAGAATGAACGTGATTGTGGGCCTTTTACAGTAGTTCCTAATCCCATCGATTATCAAACTGTTGAATTGTGGGATACGACTTCCTAATCCCTCTAGCTAGGGCATAAAACCAACTAAGCAGATAACTAATTTACATTACAACAATCACATAATTACAATCAGCTCTATTGTTCCATTCTTCCGATCATATGTGCATGGACTACATCTTTTGTGTTTGCTATCTTATATTTTTGACAAGAACAACAACAACAATTACCCAGTAAAATCCCACAAAGTGGGGTCTGGGGAAGGTAATGTGTACGCAGACCTTACCCCTACCTCATAGGGCAGAGAGGCTGTTTCCGATAGACCCTCGGCTCAGAAAGACGGAAATAAAAAACAAGAAAATACAATTCATTAGTAATTCTAGTAGAAACCGTAATAGTAACATAAGCATAACAACCAAAAGATAAATGACATGCAATAACAGTAACCAGTATCTAAGGCCCGGGGCTAAGATAAACAACAAGGATAGTGTGGACTCAACATAAACTGCAAGCCATCTAAGATCAACCCTAATCCAACCCTGCCTCACCTCGGGTATGAAGTAAGGAAAGCTCTACTACCCCCTAACCTACAACCCTAATGCTTGACCTCCAGACCTTCCTATGAAATGCCATGTCCTCGGAAATCTGCAGTCGTACCATGTCCTACCTGATCACCTCTTCCCAATACTTCTTAGGCCGCCCTCTACCTCTTCTCGTACCCACCACTGCCAACCGCTCATACCTCCTCATCGGAGCATCAAGGCTTCTCCTCTGCACGTGCCCGAACCATCTAAGTCTCGCTTCCCGCATCTTGTCATCCACAGGGGCTACGCCCACCTTCTTCCGAATATCTTCATTCCTAATCTTGTCTATCCTAGTGTGCCCGCACATCCACCTCAGCATCCTCATCTCTGCTACCTTCATCCTCTGGATATGGAGGTTCTTAACCGGCCAATACTCTGCCTCATACAACATGACCGGTCTAACCACAGCTCTATAAAACTTACCTTTGAGTATCGGTGGCACTTTCTTGTCACACAAGACTCCAGATGCAAGCCTCCATTTCATCCAGCCCGCCCCTATACGGTAAGTGACGTGCTCGTCGATCTTTCCGCCCCCCTGAATCACCGACCCAAGGTACTTGAAGCTATCTCTCTTGGGATGACCTGTGATCCAAGTCTCGCGTCCCTGCCTACTTCCCTCGACTCAGCGCTAAACTTGCACTCCAGGTACTCTGTCTTAGACCTGCTCAATTTGAAACTCTTAGACTCGAGGGTCTGTCTCCAAACCTCTAACCTCTTGTTAACACCGACCCTCGTCTCATCAATTAGAACTATGTCATCAACAAATAACATACACCATGACACATCCCCGTGAATGTTGTGTGTCAGTGCATCCATCACCAAGGCAAATAAGAATGGGCTAAGCCCAGAGCCTTGGTGTAATCCCATAACAACCGGGAAATGCTCCGAGTCGCCTCCTACAGCCCTAACCTTAGTCTTAGCTCCATCATACATGTCCTTGATCGCTCTTATGTAGGCTACCGGCACGCCCTTTGCCTCAAGATATCTCCAGAGCACCTCCCTAGGGACCTTGTCATACGCTTTCTTGGTTTATTCTAGCAGGTCGTCTCTCTAAATGTTTTCTTATCTTTTTTCTTATTAAATTATGTTAACACATCTCTTTCTTTTGGGTGTCGTTCTCCATAACTTTCCACCTCTTCCAGCTAAGTGACATTCCTTTGCATTTGAACGACAAAGGAGCAGCTCATTAATGCTAAGTTGAAGTCCTAATCCTTCTCAATGTTTGTTTTCCTTCTGTTTTTCATTAAGAACAAAGCATAACATTGCTGAGTACAAAAGAAGGATTGGAGCTTCACCTTAGATAAAGCAAAACTATGAAAAATGCAGGAAATTTTGCAGTTGCTTCAAACATGAAAAGTGGTCATAGAGTTTTGCACCACTTCTAAAGAAAGGAAAATCACTCTCCCGCAAACTTGGTCTAGTGAGAGCTGTAAGACCTGGAAAATTTCTCGAGTACTGCTATGTTCAGGACGGCCGTATTAGAGCATGAAATGTATCTCTTTAGAACCATTTCATATTCACTAGACCAAAACCATACATGAGAACAGTAGAGTGCTTTTGTTAATCAGCTTCTTGAAGATTAGCTGTTTGATCTTTCATGTATTGCTTAGTATTACGGAAGGAGAAATAAAGATGGCAGACGTCTATATTTTTCGCAAAAGGGGGTGCAAAGAGGGTGGTTCTCAGGGAGACTGAGTGAAGGTGTAGTAAGGGTAATATGTGGCTCCCTTCTATTTCCCAAGTTCATTTTTCAAGAAAGTTCTTGGGTCATTGTTCTCCTCCTTAGCTCATCTGTTTATCACTTTACACTAACAGTTGTAAAGTCTTCAACTCTCGAGATCTAATAAAAGGTAAGAGTGAATAATTGATTAAGCATAAAGGCTAAAGCATAATCCCTATGTTTTTAACTGCCGCTTGATCATTTCTCTTAAACAACAACGTTTGGAGCTTCCCGCATGATGGTGCTTGTATAACGTTCATAATTTGTGATGGGGGCTCACTTATCCTTCTTGATCTCATTAGAGCTATTCTTCTGAGTTGTGGATGCCAGTATAGCTTAGAAACTTTAGTTTGACCTAGGTGCTCTCCACTATGGCTAAATCTGTGCCCCAGTAGGTGATTACATTTTGCCATGTTGGCCACCGATATTGTCAAGTAGTGGCTCAACGACACCCATACTACTGCATGACAGAGATTTCTAAAAATTTCCTTTTTGCTGTGTGTCTGAGCTTTTGAATGTGTTGTTATGTGCAGCTGGCATGACAAAGCCATGCTCTTTGAGCAACATCACTGGAAGAAAGCTCTAAAGAAAAATAAGGATTACGAATTTAAGGTACTCGATGCTTCTTAAGTTTCTTATGTAATGATGTTCTCCCTTATACACTATAGAGTTGTATAAAAAAAAAGATTGTTTCAATGTTTTTAGTTTATTACTAGGACGGAATTACTCGTTTCTTTCTCTCATTTGAGTTTTCATTAATTGCAGTGGAACCAGTACATGGATAAAGATGCACGAGACTCGTACTACTTCAATTGGCCTGTTTACTTTCCATAGGTTTCTCCAATGTATCAGCATGCTGGTGCTTTTTTTTTTTCCGAAATCTCTAGACAGGAAAACTATTGTAGCTTGAAATTTCTGTTGATACTATGAATTCAAACATTTTTCTAAACCTCGTACCGTTTGGTGATATTGCCATGTTGCTGCATGGCTGCTTCCCTTAGTTTTCTGTAGTTAATGGAAGTGCTTGGTCTTCTATTTGAACTTGAGATGACAAAAGCAGGTCGGACGATCCATGTCATAGAATTCAGATTATTTTCTTATAGAGTCACCACATGCGATGTGCAGAAACAGAAGTGAGTGGAGAATGAAGTAGTTGCTCTATTGTACTGGTGGGTTGCAGCTGATTGCATTGCTTGTGCTTCATAATATTAGTTTATCTTTTATATGACCCGTGTAAAAAAAATTTAATACTATAATTACAGGTAATTATCCATAAAAGGTGGGATTAGTAACCTGGAAAATCGGTTACTTGCTAACACATGGAGTACTAAAATATCCAAACAGACCCTAGGAATTACATAACATTGTTGAGTACAAAAGTAGGATTAGTGCTTCACCTTAGATAAATCAAAAACTACGGAAAAATTGCCAAAAATTGGACATCGCTTCAAGCATGTAAAGTGGTCATAGAGTGATAAATGGATCACCTTAAAAAATGAATTGAAATTTCATTATGACATGATAAATGGTGGTGCTCGGCTATAGAGCCGAGCTGTGATGCCCACCTACAGAGTGTAGTCCTCCCTGTATTCTTGGACGTAGATGTTCGTTTTTATTTGAAATGAAGATGGATAAACATGCACTTGAGCCTGAAGTTGATGAAATTCTGAAAAACATGGAAGTGGCGCAAGTTGGATTTTTTTTTTTTTTTTAGGGGCAATGTGGATACCTATAGAATTTCTGAAGTTGATTTATATATAACAGATGGTGAAGGACAATTAATGGAGGTTAAATGAAATTTCTAAGATGCTTAGGATTGGGTCCATTGCTAGTGCCTCCTACTTTTGACTCATTTATTGCAACATACAATCGATCCTTTTGAAGGGAGCCTTGGAGCAACGGTAAAGTTATCTCTGTTAAAACTGTATTGTGGTCCGGGCCTATTCCGGAACCGCGAGCCCACATGGGCTTTGGGCTAAACGGGCTGGCCCGTATGGTCCGGTCCCAAGCGGTCCTAGGAGGCCACTGTGGGCCGGTCCTGCATGTAGAGACCGCGAGCCTCGGACCATTTAGCCCGGGACTAGCTGGCGGGCCCAACGGGCCCAACGACTATTTTTTATTTTTTTTTTTAAAATTGGCCAACGGTTGGAAGTTTAAAAACTAGCCGTTGGCCTGCCAATTTAGCCGTTTGGCTTTTTAAAAAATAATCATTTGCCCCCCAAACTTTGTTTTAACCCCAAACTTTTTATAATTACACTTTTTCCCTATTCTCAACTATAAATACCTCCTCATTCTTTCATTTTTACTTACAAAATCATCAATCTCTCTCTAATTTTCTTCTATAATTGCTTACTTTATTATTGCAATTTGTGAAAAATTGTGAAGTTGGTTAGGAGGTCCTCACTTTTGGTATACAAATATTTATAAGGCTTTATCACTTTCAGATGAGGAATTTGCTACACTAGCAGATGCAAAAGCCTCAATTAAAATAAATGCTCAAACAATTTATAATGCTTATCAACTTGCCTTAGATTATGCTAGACCAAATGTTCCAACTCCTACTTCGTCTAGTTCGCAATCATCTAAAAGAACTGTGAGCCTAAAAGCACTTAGTTCTTGGACGGAGTTCAGGGATTCTCAAGGTGATAATATTGTTGATAGTTCACAACTAAATGAGCTTCTAGTTTATTTGTCGCAAGGACTTGAATTAGAGAATCCCGACGACTCCTTTGATGTTTTGGAATGGTGGAAGGACAAAGAAAAACACTATTCGGTTCTTTCAACGATGACTCAAGATATTTAAGTATTCAAGCTTCAACAGTGGCATCGGAGAGCGCTTTCAGTCAAGCGAGACTTCAAATCGGTGATCATAGAGCGTCTATGAGGGAGATCTTGGAAAAATCAGTACTCTTCAGAGATTGGATCCGTTTGGAAAGAAGAAATTTTGGACTTGTTGAATCACAACCGGAGATAGACGAAGCTTATGAAGAAATACTAGCGGAACTTGCGGAGGATGCTGCTTCGCCCGGAAGCGGTGATGAACAAGCTTCTTTTCCGCCACCACCAACGGAAATTTCTCCGAACCTTGAAGGATTTATGAAATTTGCTAGAGATAATACGTAGACTAATATGTAACTTGTATTTTGGCATATCTTCATTATTTTTTTTTCCTTTTAATGGTGGTATTAGCACCTTGTTGTGCTCATTCCATTGGGGGGAGGAAGACTAAGAAAGATATTGCCATTTTTTGTTAATGTCGTAATAATAAAAGTTATAAGGCATTCCCTTGAATATTTCTTTACAATTTTTTTGTGTTTAAATTTGAATTAGAAGATTTAAGTCACAATTATATAATATAATTTACAAGAAATTGCCTTGGATAAAAAAATTTCAAAAAAAAATAGCTCGCAACACTTAGGCTCGTGGACCCGGCCCACTTAGCCCGGGGCCATGTGGGCTTAGGCCCACAATGGGCCGGTCCCACCCTCCAGGACCGTTAATTCCGGGACCGCTTGGGCCCGGCCCGTCAGAGTCCGGGCCCGTTTGGACCGGCCCGTTTAGCCCATTTAGGCCCGAATCGGACCACAATACAGGCTTAGTCTCCGTATGATTTATAGGCCACAAATTCAGATTGTGGAAGCAACACTAATGTTAGTAGGGTTAGATGACGCGTCCTTCCTCGCACCCTGCATGAACGCGTGATATCTTATGCATCAGGCTGCCCTCTTTATATGATCGATCTTTTCTATATTCACTTTTAGTTGATTTTCCCTCTTTTTCATTATCTATATCTATATCTATACTATATTAAAAGCACGAAGGCCCTTAGCGAGATGTTGTTCATCTTTTTTACCCTCTAAAAATAAATTTCACATTGAATACAATTGTAATTTAAGTTACTTTCTCTAATATTTAGGGCATTTAAATCACCTAAAATTTTGGGCATTAAAATATTTCCTTATTGGACTAAGTAAGAAAGTCCTAATTTTTAGCCTTCACCATAACATGTCAATTAAATAGGGAAACGTGCTCATGGAGTTACGTTTGTTGAAAATTTTCTACAACTTATTTTTTTTGATTTAATAGTTATTTAATTATTATTTGAATATTTAAGAGCTTAAAATTAATTAAAATTTTGCTTATTAATTTATTTTCTTATTTGAACCATGTAGAAAGTTACAATATTCAGAGATTATTAAAATATCACTTCATATAGGTCTTGCATTTAAATTATATATAAATAATTAAAAAATAGATAAAAGAGGAATAAAAAAATTTAAGAAAGAAGAGGTATAGGTTCTTGTCTTCTTGGAGATAACGTAGATAGTTTCTCTTTATAAAAATATACAATACTACTGCACCAATAATCTTATTCAATATTATACTTTTAACTTTTAAAAGTTTTAAATGCACAAATTAACAAGATAATTTATGAGATTCCTTGATTATTAATTCATGATATATTTAGCTAAATATGAGTGGGTTTATCAGCTAGCTTTCAATTGTAGATTTTCTTACTAGCTTTCTTTTTCTAATGTCTTTTTTTTTTTATTTATTATTGCACTTTGATTTACCGTTATTTAAAGATCTTAGATTAGTAGTTATCTGCTTATATGTTATAAGTTGTATCTTTCAAGATTATTTACATTTCCAAGGTTCTTGCCTGTGAAATTGAAATTACAAAATTACAAACTTGAAACAAGTCTTAAGTTGATTATTGATGATTGAGGACTTCTGAGATAATTTTTTAATTATTGAGTTAGTTATACACAACCAATATTCATGATCATCTTTAGGAAATTACACTTTTATTTTATAAACTCAAAACTATTTTTTAAATAAATTTATACTCATTAAGATAGGATCACACGCATCGCGCGTACACTAAGACTAGTTTTATTAAAATTCTCCTTTAGTATGTTTGCATTTTTGTTTTCTAATGAAAACGTGGTATAAATAGTATGATTGAGGTATCTATGAGTATTTAAGAAAAAAGGACATCTGTAATGGTACCTTATTCAGCAGAATAAGGACTAGCGACACGACAAATCTATATATCTATATAAAAGTGGGATAAAAAATGTTGACTTGGCACCTCTCATATGCTAGGAAGGGTATTTATCTTTTTTCTCAAATTTTTGCCATCTTAACTCATTTTTTCTGGCTGAAAAATCAGCATATTCATGCATTTACACCATAATTTAATTATATTTACCTACAGTTATGACAAATGGCTATTAAAATACAACCATTTAATGCACGGTATCAGTTTCAAGAATTGCCGTTACTATACTACCCTTTTATAGTGAAAAAAAGTTGAATGCTAAACATTCACATTTTATAATTGAAAAAAGGGTTACAAATCTATTGAGGCCTTGGATATACATATTATACAAACAGGAGGTCTGATGCAATCGGAGATGAACAACATATTTGTACGTGAAAGTTCTTTTTATAATAAGGTATGTTTCAGTTTTTCGGACTTGGTTGGGGTATTGTCTTTACTTATCTGTTTGGGATTATATTCACTAATTATGTTATTCCTTTAATATTTTTGACTTTAATTTGATTTTTCGTTCATATAAATGTTAAAAAAATTCACCGATTAAGATTAAGATACACACTAGATTCTTCGATATAAACAACCTAGCCAATATGATCCGTAAGAGTAAGCATGCAACGTAAGCTAAGCATTTGCAGTGAGAAAGATTGATACTTGAACTTCATTACAGATGTTACCTCTTTGAGGAGAGGCTAATTGTGAGTTTTAGTTAAGATGACAGTATATGTATCTGATAAATTCTCCCTCTAGCATATTATTTTGAATTTCGTGTCAATAATAAAGGTTCATACTAATAAGAAAAATTAAAAATTACAAAAATGTAACTAACTACTAATTGAAAGCTCTATCTACGTTATGTGAATCTGAGATGTTTGTGGTGAAATAAAAGTTTGAGATATTTGTCATATTAAATTTTTTCTAATTATATCCCAGTTATCTCGCATTATATTGATGTTTCCGCTATTTTTTAATATTGAGAATATTACAAGATCCTAATTGTTATTATTTTTATATATTTTAAATTATTACGTAAAGTTGATAAATATTTTTTATGATCGCGCAAAGCGCGGTAAATTTACTAGTTAGAGAATACAACAGGTTACAATTAACTTATAAAATATCATTTGAAGAAAACACAAAGCATGTTTATCCAAGTGCTTAGATAATTTAATGGTGATTTTCCTGCCTTTGTATAGCAAAAAAACAAACATAAAATACACATGATATAATTAAGTACTGCGTAAATAAAAATGTACATTTTCTATCAATTTAGTAAAAAAAATAAATATACGTAAACTTTTCGTCAGCTGCAAAAGATAACTCCAAAATCAAAACTATGTGATTAAAACCTTATACTAATAATAAAAATTTACATCCCTTTTTCGGGGCCTTTAAAGGGGGATTTAAGATATAAAGATTTTTACACAATTAAATAATTTTAACTCGTGATAATAGGATAGTTATTACTTTTATTCGATTGTTAATTACTCCCTCTATTCCAATTTATGCGATGTGTTTTGATTGGATGCAGATTTTAAGAAATAAAGAAAGACTTTAATTTTGAAACCTGAGGTCTAAAATAAACTATAAATATTAGTGCGACTATAGATCATCTCATTAAGAGTAAAATGAGCATTTTAAAGTTCGTTACTAAATATAAAAATATGTCATTCTTTTTTAGACTGACTAAAATGAAAAAAGAGTTACATAAACTAGGACAACAAAATTAATATGTATTAAGAGAGTTACTTGTAATTACTAAGTACGTAACCTAATTATTTTTTACACTCGCATAGAACTTAAACTCTTTAAACATATAGAGTAATAATTTTTCATACCTAAAACTAGGGGTGGCATACAAGTGGGTTGGGTCGGATATAGATGAGCCAAAAAATGGATAATTAATGTAAAAACAGATAATTTATCCGGCCCGACTCATATTTAGTACAAATAAAAAAAGAGAATTTTTTATAAAGCACTATCTTTTAGTGGTAATTAGCTATCTATAGATACCATTTGCATATTACGGATTGTAAATACGTTTTCTGTTGTTATAAGATGTATTAGAAGTATTTAAGCTACTGTATTCAAATAGGCGTGAATCAGGGAAGTCCAGCTAATCAGTTGTTGTATTCGAGTGTATTCGACTGTATTCATGGCGTGAAACATGGGATTACAGCTGGACAAATTATTGTATTCGACTGTATTCACGGCGTGAAACATGAGATTACACTGTTTTTAAACGGAAAGTGAATCAATTAACATAATAGACTCCTAATATAACTCAACAAACTCAATTATAACACACAAATTTTGTATTTTCAGTTATAAAAAATATTCTCAACCGAAAAATACCCCAAAAACATAACAATCTTCAGAAAAATTATATAATACATATGAATACATAAATTATATTAATTAAAAAAAAATATGAATACATTCATGACATATAGCGAGACAGTGAATACAATAAAATACATAGAATATAGCGGGATATATTAAAATACAATGAAAAAAAGATAGTGAATACAATAAAATACATGGAATACATCGAGATACATTGAATTACAATGAAAAAAAGACAATGAATACAATGAAATACATGAAAATACAACGTGATACGTTGAAAATACATTGAAATATATTAACAGAAAATCAAGTTGCTCAGCCCCAAACTCCGTCTTCTTTGTTCAAGAACAAACCCTAATTTCCGGCGAATCCGCCGTCAAGCAAAAACCCTGAATCTCACTTTCCCACTCATCCTGTACAGTAGCCGAACAAAAATCATGGCAAGACGTATCATATCGTTTTCGAGTCCATGTTGTCAACAACTCCTTGCTTCTCAATTGAATTGGGATGAAGTAAAAATGGATAGTATGAGATAGGGGAAGTTCTCCAGAACAAAGAGGTGTTTTGGTGCAGAGAGATGGGGAGATTAGATAGAGTAGACGATAAGGTTTTGCACAAAATTGAGGGGAAAAGTCAGAAAAGTCTTCGTGATATACCAGGCAAAATCACCGTTTGTGACTAATGGTAGGTGATGTGGGTGAGAGGAATTTTGAGGTTGAGCATCGTGTTTTCAAGGAATATGGGAAGAGAATGACATGTATCAAAGTAGAGAGAGAAAGAAAATAGTGTAACTGAATAGCGTATTTAGTGGTTTGGGGGTAGGAGGTAACCAAAATTAGATATTTTGCTATAAACATTAAAAAAATAAAAGGTATCTATAGAATATACTTTTTTAAATGATATTTATTTAAAAAAATAAGGTGTTGACTTTTGCTATAGGAGGTAAAAATTCCATAAAAAAAGGGTTAACCGATAGATAATTTGGATATCCATATTATCCATGATTGTGGATACTCGATCACTTCCTTTAACATAAAGTTGCTGCAAATCACATATATAGTATACATATACAACTATTCCAACGCGATAGTATTGGAAAATTAATAAGAACTACGACTAATATTATCAGTACCAAATAAAACTTCTAGTTACAAGTCACATTGAACTACTAATAATGTAATTATTATTCAAAAAATAAAAATAAAAATTCCTAGTCACAAGTCACAACTCTGCTAGAAGACATTTGTATATAATAGGGCATCATTATTTACAGTTGTGAATATTTTACGCTCTACATAACAAACTAAACAACCATTTAAAAATTCATCATCGATGCTATTACAAAGTTCATATTTTATGTAGTTCTTGAATCCTTGGTTGCTCGTCGGATCGGATGAACGCCATTGTTGAAAAACAATAAATAATAACTTTTAATAATCGGTTAAAATACCAACGATATCAGATACTTTTTAATTTGTGCTAGTTATCGGTATGTATAAGTTAAAATCTATTACTAAAAGAGGGTTATCCCAAAGTGAATGGACATGTGGTTCGCTTAGTCGGAACTCATGAAGGTAGCCATTCCCTCAAAGAATCGCACATGAGACTTCCGCCTCATATAATTCCATCCGGAGTTTTCATCAAGGACGATTGCTTCCATTACTGACTAGAAAGACATCAAATTCTCCTTTAGATGCTTCAATTGTTTATATCGCAGTACGCTTAAACCCGTGATCTTCTGGTCACATGACAATAACTTTATCAATTACAAAATAAAAAAGTGGCTTCGCTCGGACTCAAACCTAGCTCCCGCTATGCGTAAGGTTCAGGGAATGGTCGAACAACAAGGGTCTATTATATGTAACCTAATAATTAAACTGCAAAATCAGTGGCACTACTTTTTCCAGTATTGAACTGAAGAACTTTCTTTAATTCCTCAGAAAGACAAGGAACTTAGATGAAATTTCTAAGATGGTGAGTATTGGGTCCATTTGCATGTGCTTGCAATTTTTTTTCATTAATTGCAACATACGATGTTTCTTTTTCTGTCATTTTTCACCAAAAAAGTCTTTTCGCTTAAAATTATTAGTGTACCTTATTTCGTACAATAACGTATGACTATGAAAGGTTTCTCCCTTAGGAATAGCAAAAGTATATATACATTAGAGAAGCCAATATGCACTACGTATTTGTTAATGGGGACTGAGGCGAAAAGTGTGAATTATAAAGAAAGAAAGGTTGCTTTCTATTGAGCCGACTACAACCCTAAGTAGAGAGACTTTGAGGCCTCGTTTGTTTGTACTTCACGGGGTCTAAATCTTAATCATTCAGATCTCAGACATTAAATGTATTTATTTTTTTTACTTCACAATTACTTAATGGGTCTGAATATGTATGTATGGTTAAGATCTATAACAGATACTTAATTTCATTAAGATGATATCATCCATATTCATTATTAACTGCTGCCGCCACCACCACCACCATCATCCTCAGTCATAGCCGCCACCATTATCAACTATCACCACCATCATTCTCAACCACAATCAACACTCATCCACCTCAACTACCACAACTAACCATCCAATCACTATCAACAACCACAACCGGCACTGCCCATCATTATAAACTATCACCACCCATTATCACCTTCTTCAATCATAACTACCACCACCACCTGCCATTATTAACTATCACAACCCACCACCACCATTCTCAATCATAATCGCCACCACTACCAATCACCACTAGTTACTACCCTGAACCACCACCATCAACCAAAACTACCTCCAACCATTGCCTCTAGTCAGCATTCACAAGCACTACCGTTAGCCATCACCACTAGCAATCATCATATTTTAAAAAACTATATATTTTTTTGATAGAATATTAGATTAATTAGTATTTTATTTGAATTTAATATTTATTAATTTTTAAATAAAGATAAATTTTATACATTTAGATATTAAAATCAAACAGTCTTAATCATTTAGTATTCAGATCTTAATACACATCTTAATATCCAGATGTGTATTCAGATTTAAATGTCTTAATCTTAATACACATATTGATATTCAGATGTGTATTCAGATTCATACGTCTTAATCTTAAAAAAACAAATGAGGCGAACTCTAACAACTAGTATCACTTTGTTAAGTAGCACCGTAGAGGTGTACAAAGAAAATCGATAAATCGCATTAAATCGATAATTCGAGTCAATCGGAAAAAAGATCGATTGTGGTTTGGTTTGATTTAGTTTGGTATTGGAAAAAGAACCCGACCATAATTTGTTTGGTTTTGGTTTAACTAAAAAAAATCAAACCGAAACTAAACCAACATGATAGTACATTTATATAATTTTTAAAAATATTTTATACATATAAATATTTATTGTAATGTAATTTATAAATATTTTTAAATTTATTTACAGTTTTATTATCTTTAACATATTATTTCAAGTTTGGACTTAACAACATTCTTGAATGATAAATAAATTTTATAGCCCATAAATATGGTAACTCAAGCAAAGATTAAATTAATACTGATGCTCACAAAAGAAATTCAATTCAATACTAGGAATGACGATAATGTTGGATATCTATTTTTTAGGTTTACATTATTTTATAATAAAAATACATAACTTAGTTTATTTTCATCAGTGCTTAGTTATGTAATTAATAGTACTTATTAGCTATACATATATTAGCATGACCTATATAGTATTTTTAAATTATGTTAATTTTCATTATGGCTTATTATTAATTAACAATATTTGATTTATGCAATTTTATTATTTTTATTATTGAATATTTTTAGTATAATGCTATGACTTATCTCATATTATTGTCTTATTTTCTTAAAAAATACATTATATAGTTGTATCTTACTAAGACTAAAGAAATATTTGGAGCACAAGTTATATATTTTGTGATATGAAGACTTTACCCGAAAAAACCCTAACCCGAAAAAAACCGATCGAAAAACCGAGAAAATTTGAGATAAAAAAACCTGACTTTGTTGGTTTGGTTTGGTTTGGTTTATAAATTTGAAAATCCAACACCATTGGTTTAGTTTGATAATTGAAAAATTCGAACCAATCCGATCTATATACAGTTAGATAGCACTGCGCAGGGGTAGAACTAAAGTAGCTAGAGAGACCGGGGTTTAACTGAATTCTTGTTGAAAAATTATACTGTACAAATAAAATAAAAAATATTTTTTTAGGTATACATGTTGAGTTTCCTTAACATAAGATAGAGTTATAATAAAATGGAAAAGGTGTTTTAGCAATTACTTTAGGTCACCGGTTCATGTTGCTTGTGTGACATTCTATTTTTTTTTAAATATAAATTTCTTATTTCGCCACTGATCACTACAAGATATAAACAACATATGTATTAGTTTAAGCGTATTTGCATTAAATAATGGATAATCCCCAAAAGTTTCTCTTAAGAAAAAATGAATTTTTTCTGGAGAGAGTCGGCAGATTCAAAGGATACTCCTATATATATATCTCTTATCACGACCTTCCCAAAGGAATAGAAAAGAACAAACACAATAAATTAACACCCCTAACATCATGGGCGGAGGTAGAATAACAGGTTCAATTGATCCATAATTATTGACGTAGAGCATCAATTTGTATATGAAGATTTATTAAACTGTAATTAATACTTTATCGGTTTCAATTTATGTGAACCTATTTAATTAGGTACGGAGTTTAAGAAAAAATGAAAATTTTGAAACATATGATCTTAAACAAGCCATAATATTTGTGTTATATAATTCTTTTAAAATATATCATCTTAACAATGTCATAATATTTGTGTGACTCTAAAAGCCTCTCACTTGGGGTATAATGTAGAGTTTAGTTAAAATTATTTTCAAACTTACAAGGGATTTATTCTTTTTTAAACGGATTAAAAAGAAAATAGATTCACATAAAGTAAATATGAACTCATAACTTTAAAAATATAATTAGTTCAATACT
The DNA here is from genome assembly GCF_000393655.2 of Nicotiana sylvestris. Lineage (NCBI taxonomy): Eukaryota > Viridiplantae > Streptophyta > Magnoliopsida > Solanales > Solanaceae > Nicotiana > Nicotiana sylvestris. Next base: position 162,946,930 of record NC_091063.1, read on the forward strand.
ATGAAACTTAAAGGTTGAACCCGTAAAATTTAAATTCTAAGAATCTGCCTAACACACCCCGTCAAAAAAGATAACATAAAAAGGAACAAATGATGAACTAATCATCTATTAATAATTCTAAAAAGATCTTTGATGGCTCGCATGAGAGTGTTCACTGGAGGAGAGCACAAGTAGATGAAGAAGACAAAGATATAAGGGAAAGGGGCCTCCGAAATATTGCAATTACTTTTTCCTTCTCTTGTGCTAATCTGATACTGATGCTACTTACTTGATGTTTCCCTTTCTTTACACGACCAATCTTGTGAATGATGAACAACTGTTGTCTCTACCAGAATACAACAGCAACTTTTTTTTTTTTTTTTTAAAAAAAGAAAGAAAGAGAGAGAATGTATTATTTTTAGGATACTTAACGTGTTAGCTATATAATTAAACGCGTTCTGGCAGAACATGCTTGGTCCTGCATAATCCCACTAGTGGGGTTTGGGAAGGGTAGTGTGTACGCAGACCTTACTCTTACCCTGGGATAGAGAGATTGCTTCCGATAAACTCTCGGCATCCTTCTATCCAAGAACTCTCCACCTCTTAGTTGAAAGTGGAGGATGCTTACCACTAGAGCAACCCCTCTTGTCAATATGGGGTCAAATCAATATGTTCTAAAAAGATTGATAAATACCAATTAGATCTTGATGAGATAAATATATCAATCTTTCTTTTAAGAACATATTGATATGGGTCAAATCAATATGTTCTAAAAAGAAAGATTGAAATATCAATCCCATCAAGATCTAATTGGTATTTATCTGTAAAATATTTGGAGATACACATACAAGATTTTGCTTGTGTAATATAGTCTAGCATGTGAAAAATTCATCTATGGTAATAAACAATAAAAACGAAAAAGTATAGCCAATTTAAACTCAAACTTACCGACCTCTAGCCCAAAATTAGACACTTACCAAAAGTAGCCGAAAATTATAGATATAGGTAAGGAAGAATTCTTCCATCCGAGAATCACGCTAAAGATCTTCCTTCCTTTCCTATTTTTCAAGTGTATCAATTTCACAGAGACTTACATTCTGTAAATCACGGAATTCTCTCCCAAAAAATTCTCAAAAGGAGCTCCAAATTTCACTCAAAAATCGATCAATTTCACTGTAGAAGCAACAATTTCCTTTCGCGATTTTTCTGTAGATAAAGCTTTGATGAAGTAACTACGAACTACAATCAAAATCAACCAAGGAATCAGTGAGTTTTGACCTAATTTCAGCTACTTCAATGGCAAATTTACCAATTTTTATTCAATATGGCGGCCAATGGAATATTAACAACAATTTTGTGGATTATAATGCTGATGCTGTAATAGTTACTTCAATTATAAGTTTTGAATATTTTGTAGACGTGATTTCAAAACAACTTATGATAGATACTTCTTTGAATGTTTTTGAAATCAAATACATTGTCCAAAAGGGTTCTCCACTAATAGTGATACACAATAATATATATGGGTGTACGTGCATATCTTGAGCTGAAAAAAATCTCAAAATTTACAATGTATCCCCTTTATATCACATCGAGTGAAAAGGACATGGACATGATCTGCTACAATTCAAATTTTGCTGTAATTCTTCAGAATGTGCACAAGCTCAGTTATACAGGAGAGGTACAATGATGATGCAATTAATATGATTGAGTTTGGGGATAGAGAAGACTGACAGGATACAGAATCTGATGAAAATACAATAATAACTGACCCTCAATACATAGATGTAGAAAAAGGCTAAATTTATAAAGACAAGGCTACGATAGTCAAAGTCATGAAGCACTTGGCAGTAAAGAAAAATTTCCGGTTTAAGGTGCGTAGATCAAGTAAAAGCAGGTATCAAAATATTTACTGTATAATTATGTATCTCAATGTATATCGTAGTTGATTTTAGAAACATAATTATGCAAAAAAATAAGTTGTTGCTTGTAAGTCTGTTGTTGTACACTTTTAAGTTGTGGTTGTCATCGTGTAGCACTGTATAGTTATTTTTTTTTCATCTAGTATTGTTGATGATAGTGTGTATCACTATATATCATTGTATTTCATGTCACTCTGTTTATTGATGGAAAAGTTTATATCCTTGTTGTAGGTACCCCTAGTTTGCATCAACAACAATTGCGATTGGTGTTTTAAGTCTTCGAGCCTGAAAAAAGCAAAGCTTTTCACAGTCAGAAATTTCAGCAAACTGCACTCATGCCCGCTGAAAGACAGAACTTACGCACAACATCAAGCTACTGCAAAACTCATCGGTAATCTTCTGATAGACAAGTATAAAGACCAAAAAATAATATACACTCCTAATAACATAATTGGAGACGTGAACAAACAGTATGGTCTTCAAATGACATATATGCAAGCATGGAGATCGAAGGAATATGCAATTCAACTACCGAGAGGGAACCCGAGCGAATCATATAAAAGATGCCAAGCTACTTTTATATGCCGGTTCTTACAAATCCTATGTCGGTGGTATGTTTGAAAAAAACAGAGGAAGACATGTTCATGTATGCTTTCGTTGCACTATATCCATCTATAAAAGAATGGTAGTATTGCAAATCGATTGTTGTTGTAGATGGAACCTTTCTAATTAAATCGACATACAGAGGAACATTATTGATAGCATCCACACAAGATCCAACAGGTAAAAAAAAGAAACATATATATATATATATACTCACATATGTTTATATGATTCAATTTGTTAGATAGTATCCTACCACTCATATATGCTATAGTAAAATCAGAGAATAATACTTCTTCGGAGTAATTTTTCGCGAGCTTCAAGGATGTATTTGGGGAAAGGGAGGTAACTCCACTTTAGAAAAAGAGAAGCTCCACTTTATTTATATAAAATAAAAAATGATAGGTAGATACATACTACACTAGTTCTAATCAGACAGTTTCATGATCAATATTATATATATATATATATATATATATATATATATATATATATATATATACTTTCGACGATGCTCCTTTAAAGTAAGTCTAATTAAAAGTCAGTCCGGTGCATTGAGCTCCCGTCATACAGGGATTTAAGAAAGAGTCTGAAGGGTCTATTGTATGCAGATTTGTCCTGCATTTCTGCTCTCAAACCCGTGATCTCCTAGTCACATGACAACAACTTTACCAGTTACAAATAAAGAAGTGGCTTCGCCCAAACTCAAACTTAGCTCCAACTATGCGTAGGGTTCAGGGAAGGGTCGAACCATACAAGAAGCTCTTTCCATGGCTCGAAGCCTTCTAGTTACGTGACAACAACTTTACCCGTTACGAAATAAAGAAGTAGCTTCACCGGGACTAGAACCAGAGACCTTCAGTGTGTTAGACTGACGTGATAACCAACTACACCACGAAACCAGCAATTAACTATAGTAATGTCTATATATATATAGCAGTTAACTACTTGATAAAATAATTAAACTGCAAAAGCAATAACACTTGTTTCAGTCTTGAACTGAAGAACATTCTGTAATTCCTCAGCAAGACAAGGAACTTCAATAGCACCCTTTTGTATAAATCCATATTCATCTTCAGCTTGTTTTAGTAATTTCAAGAATGATGGATTTGTAAGCCAATGCAACTCTACTACAAACCTCTGTGGTTCCTCTTTAGTATTTACTGAACAAACAGCAAACTGTCCTTCTTTAACATCATTTGACACCACTGCATTTGCAATAGCAATATGTCTTTTGGAATTGGGAATGATCAGTTGAAGATATTGAGCCTTGAGCTTTCTAATGAAATGTTTGAGGATCACCCTCCATTTGGTTATTTCTTCTCCTGTCATATTAGACTTCATCATATTTTGAGCTTAATGTAGAAATGGGATTTTGTTTTGGTTTTGCTATAGAGTTTGAAAAGGGGATTTATAGCATATGGTGAGGGAGAATGGAGGTTAGATACTTAGATGAAATTTCTACGATGATGAGTATTGGGTCCATTTGCATGTGCTTGCAACTTTTTGTTCATTTATTGCAACATACGATATATATATATATATTTTTTCTGCCTTTTTTCAACTTTTTCTTAAAATTATTAGGTGTACCTTATTTCGTACAATAACATATGACTATGAAAGGTTTTTCCCTTAGGAGTAGCAAAAGTATAGAAGCCAATATGTACTACGTATTAGTTAATGGGGACTGAGCAGAAAAGTGTAAATTATAAAGAAACCAAGGTAAGCTTCCAATTAAGCCGACTACAACCAGAGGCGTAGCTAGATATCGGAACGGGTTCAACCGAATCCAGTAGCATTAGTTTAAACTTTGTATTTGTCTTTAATATCTATCATGAATATGTATAAATTATTAATTTAGAACCCAATAACTTTAAAAAATTAAAATTTCAAACTCATAAAATTCAAATCTTAACTCCCCTCTAGCTACAACCCTAAGCAGAGAGACCCTAAGTGAACTCTAACCAACTAGTATCATTTTGTTAGGTAGCACTGCGCAGGGGCAGAACTAAGTAGAGTGAGTGGGGTTTAACTGAATTCTTGTTGAAAAATTATAATGTACAAATAAGATTAAAAAAAGTTTTTTTTTAGGTATACATGCTGAATTTCCTTAACATAAGATAGAGTTATACTAAAATGGGAAAGGGGTTTCAAAAATTACTCTAGTCACCCGTTCATGTTCCTTGTGTGACATTCTATTTTCTTTAAATATCAATTTCTTGTTTCGCCACTGATCACTACAAGAGACAAATAACATATTTATTAGCTTAAGCGTATTTGCATTAAATAATGGATAATCCCCAAAAATTTCTCTTAAGAAAAAATGATTTTTCCTGGATAGGGAGTCGGCAAATTCAAACGATACTCGCCCTTCCCAAAGAAATAGAATATAACAGACCCAATAAATTAAAGAAAAATTACGCGTCACATCAAATATTTACAATATATTTATCATTCGTAGCTATACTTTTAACATACATTTATACTATAATGATTTATGAAAATTCCTCATAAATTAACACCCCTAACAGTCCAACGGCGGATGTAGAATAACAGGAACATGTTCAATTGACCCATAACCTTATTTGAATATAAAAATTTATTAAAATTGCAATAAATAGTAAATTTTAATACTGTGGAACTTAAAGTTAGAGCCGTAGAGTGTAAATCCTGAATCTGCCTAACACACCCCGTCAAAAAAGAAAATAGAAAACGGAACAAATGATGAACTAATCATCTATTAAATCTAAAAAGATCTTTGATAGACTCACATGAGAGTGTTCATAGGAGGAGGGAACAAGTAGATGGAGAAGACAAAGATATAAGGAAAGGGGCCTTCTATATATTGCAATTACTTTTTCCTTCTCTTGTGCTATTCTGATACTGATGCTACTTACTTGATCTTTCCCTTTCTTACTCGACCAATCCTTTGAATGATCACAGCTTGTCTCAGCCCGAATATGATAGGAGGGAAGGAAAGGGGCAGTACGGTACACAAAGTATTCTGTATTTATGCAGCGTCGGAAGAAGGACCGCATTCCAAAGTGTGTGATATAGACAGCCTACCAAACGCAAGCACTAGTTGCTACTTTCACGGCTCGAACCCGTAACTTATAGGTTACGCGAAGATAATTTTACTAGTGCTCCAAGGCTCCCTTTCTCGAATGAGACAAGAACTGGAAAAAGAAAAAAGGGAAGGACTTAGCTTTGATTCTTTCTACAAGTCTATAAGGAAAAAGAACAGCCTGGTGCTCGTACAAAGCATCTTGCGTTCACGCATAGTGCGGGGAAGGACCGCACCTCAGTATGGACAACCTATCCTAATATAAACATTAGTGGCAACTTACACGGCTTGAACCTGTGACCTACATATTTCCTATCATATTTTTTGTTTCCGGTCAATGCTTAAATTAGTTGACGTTATGATTTCAAGAGCTCTTCTTGGTTTAAAACTCGTATTTCTGAACATTTCAAGTCAAGAATTCTCGACTGTTTTTTTTACCCTGTTGTTTGTTGAAATTATTTGTATCATCTTTTTGCAATATAAGTGAGATTAAACATTGATTAAATTAAGGACCAATAATTGTGTGTGTTAGCCGTGTTTAACCACCTTGCTGGCAAACTTAAGGATCAGCCAAACAGACATTTGGTACAAATCCGTATTCAAATCCCAGCATATCACACTATACAAGAATGTGCAATATGTTAAGTCATTGTGTGTGTGTGTATATATATATTACTGAACTACAATTAAAGAATATTTTGAGGATGACTCAGACGAAACACACTTAGGATAACTCACAAGATAAATTAATGAACCTAGACAGTTACTAACATTTTTCTTTACTATTACCAACGATGCACGCATTAAACTATGACAGATTTATGCCTAAATGAGAAATGTTTAGAATATTTATTCCTTTCCTTCAATCTATTTAACAATTTTTGACGTGATGAATGAATATTTTAAGATAATATCTTGGAATTTATATGAGAGCCAAATAAGTATTTCAAAAAATATTCACTTCAGAATTTCTAAAAATGTGTGCTCAGTTTGCTTCTCTGACAACAGCTAAAAGAAATTTTTAAAAGAATAATTAACAATTTATTTTTTCGAAACACACTTAGGTAAATTGTGTGACCAACTCCATCTAATAGTTACTAGTTTTGAAGGAGGAAGACTTATATAGCAATTTATTTTACATTTACCATGTCCTGTACAAGCTCTCACTTATATAAGTTCCACAAATCAGCCAAAGATTGTAGAATAACAAAAGAGATGACCATTCCTACCATTCCTTCCCATTTTCAAGAACCTCCCTTTATAGTATGTTTGGCCAAGCTGTAAAAATCAATTTATTTTGAGAAGTGATTTTTCTTAAAAGTATTTTTGGTGAGAAGCAGTTTGTGTTTGACTAATTAATTTGAAAAATATTTCTGAGCAACAATTAGTGTTTGGCCAAACTTTTAAAAATTGCTTCTAAGTGTATTTTTCTTAAAAGTGCTTTTGAGAGAAGCTACTTTTTTCAGCTCTCCAAAACTGCTTCTGCTTCTTCTCAAAAGCACTTTTTTTTTTCTTTCAAAATCTTGGCCAAAAAGTGCTTCTAAGATTGGAGAAGCTTGGCCTAACAAGCTATAAATCATTATGCCTGCATAGACACAAAGAATTCCTCTGTTTAAAAACCAAGTTCTTATGTGAACCTTTTTGCTTTTCAGGAGTTAATTTGACTAATAGTTGAAGCTAAATTGGATTAGATTATCTTGATATTTTAAAGTTAAAATGTAGATATTCCAAAACTATACGAAAAATAATATAAGTTGCAATTTCAATATGATGAAAAACGTATTTCAAAATGTGGCCAAAGTTTACATAGTCCGAATCTCAAAAAGTGAAAAGGTTTCAGAGACTAATTTTTGAAGGTAAATTGGATAAGATTAGCTCGTATTTTAAAGTTAAAATTTGAATATTCAAAAACTATACAAAAAGTACTATAAGTTGCAATTCTTCTCACACCAATATGATGAAATATATATTCCAAAATGTTGGCGAAAATTTACATAAAATTTTGAATTTTGAAAAGTGAGAAGGATCACATAAACTACAAGAGAGAACCACTCTTCAATTTAACTCAAAAGAGCTGGTACCAATTTGCAGTGTAACGGCTTGTTTGGATGGTTGTTATGTATCATTTCATAATACAACAACAACAACAACATATCAAGTATAATCCTACAAGTGAGGTCTGGAAAGGATAGTGTGTATGCAGACCTTACCCCTACCTAAGATAGAAAGGTTATTTGTGATAGACCCTCGGCTCAAAAAAAAGTGAAAAGAGAATGAAGGGAAGAAAACGAAGAAGAAAGAAAGAATAGGGAGACAAAAGACGATAAGGAAAAGGAGAAAAAGACAACAACAACAGCAACAACAAAACAACAAGTAAAAGAAAAAGTAGCATCACATAGTAACAAACTGAAAAATACAATACACGGAGCGAACGAAACAATAAGCAAATACTAGAGGTCAAAGAATACGAAAAAAACAAGAGAGCTACTAATACTACTAAAAAAGAACGGGGAATTCTCGACTACCTACTAGCCTTCTACCATAATCCTCGACCTCCACACTCTTCTATCCTGGATCATGTCCTCAGTGAGCTGAAGTAGCACCATGTCCTGCCTAAGCACCTCTCCCCAATACTTTTTCGGCCTACCTCTACCCCTTCTAAGGCTCGCCACGGCCAGCCTCTCACACCTCCTAACAGGAGCATCCGCACTCCTCTGCACGTGCCCGAACCATCTCAGCCTCAACTCCCGCACTTGTCCTCTACGGGGGCCATGCCTACTTTGTCCTGAATAACTTCGTTCATAATCTTATCTCTCCTGGTATGCTCACACATCCATCTCGGCATCCTCATTTGTGCTTCTTTCATCTTCTGAACATGGGAGTTCTTGACTGGACAACACTTAGCCCATATAACATTGTAGGTCTAACCACCACTCTGTAGAACTTACCCTTAAATCTTGGTGGCACCTTCTTATCACATAAAATACTGGATGCGAGCCTCCATTTCATCCACCCCGCACCAATACGTCGGGAGACCTCATCATCAGTTTCCCCCTTACCTTGGATTATAGACCCGAAATACTTGAAACTACCCCTCATCGGGATGACTTTGGGTATCAAGCTTCATATCCACGTCCGCTTCATGAGTCTTGTCACTGAACTTACACTCCAAGTATTCCGTTTTAGACCTTCTCAACTTGAAACCTTTAGACTCTAGGGTTTGTCTCCAGACCTCCAGCCTCGCGTTAACCCCGTCTCTCGTCTCATAATATATCGTATAATATTGTATGTACTGTATCGTTTTGATGTATACAATATTTGGATAGATTGTATTATTTGTCGTCGTTTCATGATGTCATGCACCAACAATATGAAGAATAAACTTGTATTATTATAAAGAAAAAGTAAGGTACGACATAATATTATTACGTAAAAGATAAGGTAAAGAATAAAAAAGGACTACTTAATAATAATAAAAAAAAGGCAAGATGGGAAAGGAAAAAAAAGGAAACGATGCGATCACACTAAATTGAGTGTCACTTTTCGTTGTTACATAACGACAGGATTTAAACGATATGATACGATACAATAAAATTTAAATAACAATCAAACTAAATATTGTATTTAAAATAATAATACAATACAATACAACGGATAACAACCATCCAAATAAGTTGTAAATAGGAAATGTGGAAAGCACATTTATACAAAAGCTGGGCGAAGAACACTGGATTTGGTGGTGAAAGCACATATGAAATCAAATGTATGTCAATGTACTACAGATTTGCGGTCTTACTGGAGCATCAGTTTCAGCGAGTCCGGAACTTAAATGTGGTTTTTTTGGACAAAACACCTTTTAAGTGTAAAAAAAGTTACATTTCTATATAAAACGCGGTTACCTCGTTTTACCTTAACGGCCGCGTTTTATATAAAACGCTTTAGCAAACCGCGTTTTACATAGTAGCTGAAAAGACAACTATATAAAGCGCGGTTCAGTACTGCTATTTTATGTCCAAATTCGTATAAATAATGCATATTAGTTATTTTGAATGTGTTGTATGTTGTTTTGTGTTTCTTTTGCGATTAAATTGGTATGTTATTTTTATCCAGACTAAGATATTAATGTTGTAAAAAAATATGTAAAAATTGTGAAATCGTTATTATTTGTTAATAAAAATGTTAATAAATTACTATTACTATTTTATATGTATTTTTGTGATTACAATGTATTTGTTGTGTTTTATCTGATTTAAATTATTGTTTTGCTTAAAAACTAGTAAATCGGAATGCCTTATAGGGTAGTAAAATGTAATGCCTTTTAGCGTAGTATAGTGCAGTGCCTTTTAGCGTAGTTTCCCTGTAACTTAAGTATCTCTTATACTCAAAAATTCGTCAAAATAACTGCTAGATCAAACACAAACTTTGTACAATTATAGTCAACATATATTTGGTGCTACTGGGATGCAAATATCGAGTCTGAAACCCATATATGAATATTTAATAATTAAATATTATATAATTATATAAATCAATTATTTAATTTATAAACTAACATATAAAATTATAATAAAACTAACACATACAAAAATTCAGGATAAATTGGTGCTACTGACTCCAAATATGAAGCCTGGAACCCATATGTGAATATTTATTATAAAAATTTATTATTTAATTTACAAACTAACATATAAAATCATAACAAAACTAACACATACAAGAATTCAGGATAAATTGGTGCTATTGAGCTCCAAGTATGGAGTCTGGAACCCATACGTGAATATTTATTTATAAAAATTTATTATTTAATTTATAAACTAACATATTAAATTATAAAACTAACACATAGAAGAATTCAGGATAAATTGGTGCTACTAGGCTCCAAATATCGAGCCTAGAACCCATATGTGAATATTTATTTATAAAACTTTAATTATTTAATTCACAAATAAACATATAAAAAATAAAACTAACATGTAATATAAAATTATAAAACTAACATATAATTAATGTTGTTTAATTTACAGTAGACGACATGAAGGTGCTTCCTATTCATCCCGGACCTTCCAAAGATGAGCTACTCTTGTTACAGGGTGATCATAGGTCCGCCCACATATGGGAGGGTGAGTTACTGACCCATACTCTCCGCGCCAGGAGAGTGGACGACATGTGGGACTTTCTGCATGACAAAGTTCTTCATGCCTGTGTAGTCGCGCGCCTGCGGAACACTGGTTTCTACAGGATGATTGAGATCGGGTGGTTGCAGGTCGATTGATCTTTGATCACGGCCCTGATAAAGCGGTTGAGACTGGAGACACACACTTTCCACCTGCCCAATGGCGAGGCCACCGTCACACTACAGGACATGGATGTTTTATATGGCCTGCCCGTTGATAGACTGCCCGTTTCTCTGCCGCCTGGCATGAGAGAGATGACAAGTGTGCATTACCTGGACATGCTGCAACGGCTCACTGCTTTCCGCCCAGAGGAAGAGACTGCACTGCATGGGACTACTCTTTTTCCGTTGATGACTATTCGACTGTGGTTGGAGGCATTGCATCCTCAGATCGATGGCGATACCCCGGATTATCATGTTGACCGGTATACGGGGTTGCTGCTACTCCTGTTGTTTGGAGGGGTCTTGTTCCCCGAACACTTCAGGGAACCTAGTCAGCTTGAGATTTCTTCATCATCTTGAGCAGCTAAATGATTTATCCCAGTACAGCTGGGGCTCTACTGTTCTCGCCTACTTGTATAGATGCATGTGCCGGGTGAGCATGGGCACCCAGCTTGAAGTTTTTGGATTCTTGCCGCTACTATAGGTGACAACATATTCGAATACTCTATTCATTTTAACATACCTTGTAAAAATACATCTTAACTTTTACGTCAACCTTTTATGTTAGGTTTGGGCCTGGGAGCGGTTCCTGCAGTTGCAACCACCTCTACCACTATTAGATCCGAATGTACCACCGGAGTTGCTCCCTCTATCTAGGAGGTGGGTTCTCCAATGGGTACATTCGCGCGAGTATGAGGCTCGGCATAATCTCTGCTAGTGCAGGGATATATTGGATTTGCGGGATGGCGCACAAGTAAATGTATATCTAAGTTTACTTGCCATTGCTTCAAACACAAGGTGCGTATACTGACGTTTTCTGTTCTTCCTTAATACTTCATCTGGACGCCATACAACGACGCGTTGATAGCTGGCTTGCCCTATTATTGCTCAGCCGACCGACTTATTTGGGGCTCTTCCGTCCCGTTGTTCTGCCTTGATATTATGGAGCATCATGCCACCGAGCGGGTGCTTCGCCAGTTTGGCAGTCTGCAGATCGTACCGACACCGTCCACCTGGGGGACCACATATTACTAGCGGGATGATCGTACCAGGGTGGATGACCAATATTTGGCATGACTACAGGATCAGATATTTACTTAGGACCGGCGATTAGAGATGATTCTCCCCCCCGAGTCAGCAGGATACTGAGGATGATTGTATGCCCTAGTACCGCGGCGTTACCCGACTTTTTGTCGGGAACCCCATTCACCGAGCTAGCGGTCGGTACGTTCCATACTCTAGGAGGCACGAGGTACTGGTATGTTATTTAGTATTCTTACTTATAACTGTAATATAGAGTTCTGTAATTTATATTTTACATGTTGTACATGCTATTAGTCTACATTTAGTCCACCAGTTGGGACTGCAGATGCAACAACATGCCTGTGATCCTGCGGTCGCTTTGCAAGAGTATGGCCGTCAGGTTACAGAGCTGGCTGCTCGGACACTGAATCGAGCTAGAGAGGACGAGCGCTTAGAGCATGTCCCTGCTTATATGGAGCCAGAGCACTACCATCGGGGTAGGCCTGTCCCACGACCGAGGGGATGACGAGGCAGGGCTGTCCCATGAGGCAGGGGTGCCCCACGGGGTCGTGGGGGCCGACGAGGAGGTGGTCCCTAGCAAGGGGGAGTTGAGGCACCTATTGAGCCACCTGATGAGGATGTTGGAGTTGATCTGCCGGGTTACCTTCCTTATCCAGACAAGCATCCCAGCAATATGCTGTCGTATAGCCTTCAGCTAGCGTTACCTCCAGCAGCATCGTAGGTGACCCTGTCATATCCATTATTGATCATGGGAACGAGCATTATCGGAGATTGGGAGCAGTTCTTTTCAGGCCCATCGACTGCTGCTGAGGATCGGCCGACCCGAGAGGTGGATGGTGTGCATCGGCTGAGTTATGGCTCATCGTCGATGGGTGCAGTGGATCTTTCACAGGCGCAGGTATGTTTGTATTACTATTAAATTTAAATTTATTTTTATCTCATTTATTCTCCATAAATAACTTTATAATTTTCTTATTAAGGCTTCATCCCAGCCCGTCACGGAGGCCACTTTGTGTGATGCTGAGCATGACCACACAAATGCTTATATTCAGGAGCCCGACGAGACCATGGTAAGAAATTTTTTTTACTTAACAAGTACATTACTAAAATATATTTTCGTATACTGAGCTGACTTATTGTTTTGTAGGTTGCTGATGGACCAACGACCCCTTCTACCGATCTTGCCAGCACTACTGATGATCATGCTGCAGCGCATCCTCATATAAAGTGTCACGACCCCGATTCGCCCTCCGTGAACCATCATGATGACACCTAGTCTCTACGAGTAGGTAAGCCTAAAATGAGGAAGATAAACCAATTTGTGGAAGAAAACAATTTAAAATAGAAATAGTATAATAAAACAGCGTTTATAAGTGCCGCTCAGCATACACAATATTAACTCTCAAAAATTAATACATTTTCCCAAAACCCGAAAACCCATGAATCACAAGCTACGAATATAATACAAATGCTCTAACTCCAGAATGTCTACACCAATAGAAAAGATAGAAGGGCTATCACTACAAGATAGAATGGTAAAGGGATTCCTCGGTCTGCGGACGCGGCATATATACCTCGAAGTCTCTGGAGCAGTTGCCTCGCCTCAAGGGTGATAGAACTGAGCCGAAGTACCTGGATCTGCACATGAAAAACATGCGCAGAAAAGGCATGAGTACACTACAACGGTACTGAATAAGTGCTAAGCCTAATCTCGGTCAGGTAGTGACGAGGAAGGTTAGGGCCGTACTGAGATAAAAAAAGGTATGAAAGAATAAGATAAGTAGTACAGTTGAAAGCTAACAATGAGAATTTAATACAGGAAAATAAGGAACTCAATAACTGAAACAGAGGCAGAAACAATCATAAATAAATACCACTCTTAACAAGGATAATAACCGGGGATCTCTCAGTATCCCGAGGATCTCTTAGTACCCTCAATACATTCCAGGGATCTCTCGGTATCCTCAATATATGCTAGGGATCTCTTGGTATACCGAGGATCTCTTGGTATCCCGAGGATCTCTTGGTATCCTCAATATACGTGCTAGGGATCTCTTGGTATCACTCACCTCAGCTCAAATCATAAATACGTGCAGGGGATCTCCCGGGATGCCGTCCTGTAGTCCCAAAGTAAAACACGTTGCAACAACACAAGGAATACTCAATTAAGCTCAATTTTGTACCAAGTAAACAGGTAATTCTAACCTGACATGATTCACCTAATGCAATTAAGGCAGTTTAAGCAAGTAAGCAATTAGGTCAATTAAACATGCTTTTCTAAGCTAACAACACACTTAAATTACAAGTAGTATAAAACAGGAAAAAGGAACACAATTGAAATTGCGTAAAGAAAACCGTATTTTCAACAATTAACTCAGGTACGCACTCGTCACCTCACGTAGAAGGCATTTCAATTATCAAATATACCAAATCCTAAGGGAAGGTCCCCTACACAAGGTTAGGCAAGCCACTTACCTCGAACCAGCTCAAATCAATCCGAAATCACGCTCTTGCCACGAGTACTCGACTCCATATGACCCAAATCTATTCAATTCAATTTCATAATATAAATAACACTTCAAGTAACTGATTCTACAAAGAAATTCTAAGCTAAATGCAAAATTAGGTAAAATAACCAAAATGACCCTCGGGCCCACATCTCGGAATCTGGTAAAATTTACATTTCCAGAATCCTCACACTCTCACGAGTTCAGTCATACTAAAAGTACGAAAATGGGACCTCTATTGGTCCCTCAAATCATCACTCAAAGGCCTCTAATTAGTCAAGCCCTAGCCCCCAAATTACCACTGATTTTCCTTAAATTTTCATATTTATAATGATAAAAATCACTCCAATAACGAGTTTAGGGACCAAAGACCTTACCCCAATGAACTCCTCTAAAAATCTCCCTTGAAAATGCTCCCCAAGGCTTCTTCCCGTTTGAAAAGAGGTAAAAATAACTCAAATTCGTGAAGGCAAGTTTTTATATGTTCTGCCCAGTTAAACCACATCTGCGGCCCTGGGACCGCACTTGCGGTCCCGCTTTGCGGAGCCAAGGTCGTACCTGCGACTTCTCATTAATTCCATTTTCCGCTCCTGCGATAGACCTTCCACACCTGCGGTCTCGCAGGTGCGATACCCTTCTCGCAACTGCGGCTCCTGCCGGACCTCCCCATTTCCGCTTCTGCGATTACTCCACCACTTCTGCGGCTCCGCACTTGTGGGACCCAACCGCATGTGCAGTTATGACAGATATCAACAGCTTCAGCTACTTCAAACCACTTCCAATTCTTTCGACAACCATCCGAAATCATCCTGAGGTCCCCGGGACCTCAACCAAAAGCACAAACAAGTCTAATACCACTGTCCAAACTTATACCAATCCTTAAAACACCTAAAATAACATTGAAACGATGAACCAACCACGGATTCAAGGCTAAGAACTCCAAACCTCTAAAAATACGCTATCGATCAAAAAGTCTATCAAACCTCGTCCGAATGACCTGAAATTTTGTACACACATCACATTAAACACTACAGAGCTTCTCCAACTTCCGGAATTCTATTTCGACCCTCGGATAAAAATCTCACTATCGAACCGAAAACTTCAAAATTCGACTTTCGACATTTCAAGCCAAAATTCGCTACGGACCTCCAAAACACAATCCGAACACGCCCTAAGTCTGAAATCACCCAACGGAGCTAACAGAATCATCGGATTTCCATTCCAAGGCCATCTTCACACTGTTCCGACTATGGTCAAATTTCCAACACTTAACCTCTCATTTAGAGACTAAGTGTCCCAAAACTCTCCGTAACTCAAAACCAAACATCCCGGCAAATCACAATAGCAGAAATAAACATTGGGAAAGCAGTTAATAGGAGATCAGGGCATTAATTCTTAAAACGACTGACTGGGTCATTACATCCTCCCACACTTAAACATTCGTTTGTCCTTGAACGAGCATAGAGACATACTTGAAGTAATGAAAAGATGAGGGTAACGACTGCGCATATCCTGCTCGGTCTCCCAGGTCGCCTTCTCGATCGGCTGACCCCGCCACTGAACCTTTACTGATGCAATGTTCTTTGACCTCAACTTTAGAACCTGCCTATCCAATATCGCCACTGACTCCTCAACATAAGATATATCCTTGTCCAACTGGACTGAACTGAAATCCAACACGTGCGACAGATCACCGTGATACCTATGGAGCCTCGAAACATGAAATACCGGATGAACTCCTACCAAGTTGGGAGGTAAGGCAAGCTTATAAGAAACCTTCCCAATATGCCTCAATATCTCAAAAGGTCCAATAAACTTCGGACTCAACTTCCCCTTCTTCCCAAATCTCATAACGCCCTTCATAGGCTAAACCCGAAGCAGAACCCGCTCTCCAACCATATAGGAAACATCACGAACCTTCCGATCTGTATAACTCTTCTATCTGGACCGGGTTGTACAGAGTCTATCCTTAATCACCTTAACCTTCTCCAAAGCATCCTGAACTATGTGCCCAATAATCTAGCCTCAACTGGCTCAAACCAACCCACCAGGGATCTACACTGCTTATCATACAAGGCATCATACTGTGCCATCTTGGACTGATAGTTGTTATTGTAGGCAACCTCCGCTAGTGGCAAGAACTAATTCCAAGAGCCTCCAAACTCCATCATACACGCACGAAGCATATGCTCAAGAATCTGAATAGTGCGCTCAGACTGTTCATCTGTCTGGGGGTGAAATGTTATGCTCAACGCCACCCGAGTACCTAACTCATGCTGTACGACCCTCCAGAACCGTGATGTGAACTGAGTACCCCTATCTAAAATGATGGAAACTGGAATACCATGCAGATGAATAATCTCACGGATATAAATCTCTGCCAACCGCTCCGGAGAATAAGTAGCACACACAGGAATGAAATGTGCGGACTTGGTCAACCGATCCACAATCACCCAAATAGCATCGAACTTTCTCAAAGTCCGTGAGAACCCAACTACAAATCCATAGTGATCCGCTCCCACTTCCACTCCGGAATCTCTATCTGCTGAAGCAACCCACCCAGTCTACCCACTCGGTCTTTGGTGCTCATACTTCACCTACTGACAGTTGAGGCACCGAGCTACAAACCCAATTATATATTTCTTCATTCGCCTCCACCAATAGTGCTGCCTCAAATCTTGGTACATCTTCGCGGCACCCAGATGGATGGAATACCGCGAACAATGGGCCTCCTATAACCCATCAACATTGGGTACACAAATCCGACCATGCATCCTCAATACCCCGTCCTCACCAATAGTCACATCTCTGGCATTACCGTGCTGAACCTTGTCCTTGAGGATAAGCAAATGGGGGTCATCATACTGACGCTCCCTGATATGATCAAATAAGGAAGATCGAGAAACCACGTAAGCTAGAACCCAACTGGGCTCCGAAAGATCCAATCTCACAAACTGGCTGGCTAAGGCCTAAACATCTATCACCATAGGCCTCTCCGATGTTGGTAAATAAGCCAAACTCCCCAAACTCTCTGCTCGGCGACTCTAGGCATCGGCCACCATATTGGCCTTGCCCAGGTGATACAAAATAGTGATATCATATTCCTTCAGCAACTCTAACCACCTCCTCTTGCGCAAATTTAGATCCTTTTGCTTGAATAGAAGCTCTGATGATCAGTATAAATCTCACAAGTCACACCGTATAAATAATGGCACCAGATCTTCAAGGCGTGAACAATGGAAGCTAAATCTAGATCATGGACAGGGTAATTCTTCTCATGTACCTTCAACTGTTTCGACGCGTAGGCAATCACACTACCGCCCTACATTAACACTGCTCCAAGGCCAATCCTCGAGGCATCACAATAGACCGTATAAGACCCCGAACCTGTAGGCAATATCAAAACTGAGGCTGTAGTCAAAGTTGTCTTGAGCCTCTGAAAGCTTACCTCACACTCTTCCGTCCACTGGAACGGAGCACCCTTCTGGGTTAGCCTAGTCATAGGGGCTACAATCGATGAAAACCCCTCAACAAAATGATGGCAGTAACCCGCCAAGCCAAGAAAACTGCAGATCTCTGTAGCTGAGGATGGCCTGGGATAACTTTGCACTGCCTCTACTTTCTTCGGATCCACCTGAATACCCTCACTCGACACCACGTGGCCTAAGAACACCACAGAATCCAACCAAAACTCACATTTCGAGAACTTAGCATATAACTTCTTTTCTCTCAAGGTCTGAAGCAATGTCCTTAGGTGTTGCTCATGATCTTCCTGACTCTAGGAATACACCAGAATATCATCAATAAAGACAATGATGAATGAGTCAAGATACGGCCGGAACACACTATGCATCAAGTGCATAAAAGTTGTTGGGGCATTGGTCAGCCCAAATGACATAAAAAGGAACTCGTAATGACTATACCGAGTCTTGAAAGTAGTCTTTGGGATATCTGGCTCCCGAATCTTCAATTGATGGTAACCTGAGCGCAAGTCAATCTTAGAAAACACCCATGCGCCCGGAAGCTGGTCAAACAGATCATCAATACAAGGCAAAGGAAAATAGTTCTTCGCTGTAACCTTATTCAACTGGAGATAATCAATGCACATATGCATAGAACCATCCTTCTTCTTCACAAACAAGACAGGAGCACCCCAAGGCGATACACTAGACCGAATGAAACCCTTATCAAGCAATTCTTGTAACTGATCCTTCAATTCATTCAACTTAGGAGGAGCCATACGATACGGAGGAATAGAAATGGGCTGAGTGCCCGGCAACAAATCAATGCCAAAATCAATATCTCTATCAGGCAGCATGCCTGGAAGATCAGCTGGAAACACATTAGGAAAATCCTGTACTACTGGAACTAAATCAACTGAAGGGGTATCAATACTGACATCTCTCACATAAGCTAAATACGTGTCACACCCCTTCTCAACCATACGCTGAGCCTTAAGAAAAGAAATAACTCTACTTGGAGTGTGATCTAAAGTACCCCTCCACTCAACACACGGTACACCTGGCATAACCAGCATCACAGTTTTGGCGTGACAATCAAGAATAGCATAATGAGGTGACAACCAGTCTATGCCCAAGATAATATCAAAATCTACTATACTGAGAAACAATAAATCGGCTCTGGTCTCAAAACTACTAAGAGCAACCAAACACGACCGATAAACGCGGTCCATAACAAGAAAATCTCCCATATAAGTAGAAACATAAACAGGGGAACTCAAAGAATCCCGAGGTATACCCAAATGCAGAGCAAAACAAGAAGACACATAAGAGTAAGTGGAGCCAGGATCAAATAGAACCGATGCATCTCTGTGGCAAACCAGTATAATACCTATGATGATAGAATCGGAGGCAACAGCCTCAGTACGGGCAGGAAGGGCATAGTATCAGGCCTGGCCTCCCCCTCTAGGGTGACCTCTACCTCCCCAACCTCCACCTCTGGCTGGCTGAGCAGGTGGGGTATCAACTAGAGCTGTAACCGTAGCCTGAGAACTCTGCGAGGCGAGCTGTGGCTGAGAAGTCTGTGGAGGCGCACTCCTCCCAAGTCTAGGGCAATCCTACGTGTGTCACCACACTCAAAACAAGCTCTGAGAGGGTGTGGCGGCTGTGACTGGCTCGGGCTAGATCTGCTGGACTGACCTCTGAAAGCACCCCGCGCAGGAGGCGCGCTATAAATCAGAGGTGCATAATAAGGCTCCTAAGGCCTAGCAGGAGCTGGAGCACCACTGGATGCTGGAAGATCTGAATGAATGGGGCGGCTCATATAACCCCTACCATGACGACTTGCTGGTGGGGCACGAGCACTAGAGAAATGGCTCGAATCTCGAGACCTCTTGGCCTCCCTCTCCTCTCTTTCCCTAGCATGCATACCCTCAATCCTCCTAGCAATGCTTACCACCTGCTGATAAGAAATGTCCATCTCCAACTCACGAGCCATGCTAGACCTGATACTGGGAATAAGCCCCTCAATAAACTAGCGAACCCTCTCGCGAACAGTAGAAACCAAGGTTGGGGCATATCTAGCCAAGCGAGTGTAATAAACAGCATACTCTGAGACAGTCATAGCACCCTAGCGCAAATGCTCAAACTTTGCACGCCATGCGTCCCTAAGGCTCTGAGGAACAAACTCTTAGGAACATATCTGAAAACTGGGTCCAAGTCAGTGAAGCAGCCTCGTCCGGACTGTCTAACTCATAGGTGCGCCACCACTCATAGGCGGCTCCTCGAAGCTGGAAGGCAGTGAAAGAAACCCCACTCGATCTTGATATACCCATAGTGCGGAGGATGCTGTGACACTCCTCTAGAAATCCCAAGGCATCATCTAATGCTAACCCACTGAACACCGAAGGATCATACTTCTTGAACCTCTCAAGTCTCTGCTGCTCATCCTCTAAAGCCGCTGCCCTGTCCTCGGGCCAAACTGGCACTGCAGGCCATACAGAAATAATCTCTGGTACCTGATCAACATACACTCGCTGCTCAGGAGTGCGGGCGGGGGGAGTCTGTGCTTCTCCCCGGCCTGAGATATGGCTATAGCAAGGGGAAGCAACCTTGCCTGAGCCAAAGTGGTGTACATGCTCATGAACTGCGCAAGAGTCTCCTGAAGAGCTGGAGTAGTAGCAGCAGCAGGCGTATCAGGTGCCTGGACTCCAGCTGGAAATGCTGGTGGTACCTCGACGACAACTCTTGCAGGTGCTCTGGCTGTACTACATGTGCGTTCTTGGCCTCTACCCCGGCCCCGGCCTCTGACGGCTGCAGTAGGGGGCGCGAGTGCCTAATCATCTCGGGTAGCACGTGTCCTCACCATTTGTGAGAGAATAGAAGACAGAAGTTTAGAATTGTGACATCAAAATCTCGCATGACAAGGAAATCAAATGAAGTGGAATTTTCCTAACTGTTACATAGCCTCTCGTAGATAAGAATAGACGTCTCCGTACCGATCAACAACTCTAATAAACCGGCTTGTGATTCATGACTTCTATGAACCTAGAGCTCTGATACCGACTTGTCACGATCTCGATTTCCCCTCCGTGAACCATCGTGACGATACCTAGTCTCTACAACTAGCTAAGCCTAAAATGCGAAAGATAAACCAATTTGCGAAAGAAAACAATTTAAAACAGAAATAGTATAATAAAACAACATTTAAAAGTGCCGCTCGACATACACAATATTAACTCTCAAAAACTAATACATTTTCCCAAAACCCGGAGACCCATGAATCACAAGCTACGAATATAATAGAAATGCTCTAACTCCAGAATGTCTACATCAACAGAAAAGATAGAAGGGCTATCACTACAAGATAGAATGGAAAAGGGACTCATTGGTCTGCGGACGCGACAGATATACCTCGAAGTCTCTGGAGCAGTCGCCTCGCCTTAAGAGTGATAGGACTGAGTCGAAATAACTAGATCTACACATGAAAAACATGCGTAGAAAGGGCATGAGTACACCACAACGGTACTCAGTAAGTGCCAAGCCTAACCTCGGTCGGATAGTGACGAGGAAGGTCAGGGCCCTACTGAGATAAAATAAAAATATAAGGTATGCCAGAATAAGATAAGCAATATAGTTGAAAGCTAACAATAAGAATTTAATACAGGAAAATAAGGAACTCAATAACTGAAACAGAGGCAGAAACAATCACAAGGAAATACCACTCTTCACAAGGATAATAACCGGGGATTTCTCAATATCCCGAGGATCTCTTAGTACCCTCAATACATGCCAGGGATCTCTTGGTATCCCGAGGATCTCTCGGTATCCTCAATATATGCTAGAGATCTCTTGGTATCCCGAGGATCTCTTGGTATCCTTAATATACGTGCTAGGGATCTCTCGGCATCCCTCACCTCAGCTCAAATCATAAATACGTGCAGGGGATATCCCGGGATGCCGTCCCGTAGTCCCAAAGTAAAACACGTAGCAACAACACAAGGTATACTCAATTAAGCTCAATTTCATACTAAGTAAACAAGTAATTCTAACCTAACATGCTTTACCTAATGCAATTAAGGCAGTTTAAGCAAGTAAGTAATTAAGTTAATTAAACATGCTTTTCTAAGCTAACAATAGACTTAAATTACAAGTAGTATAAAACAGGAAAAAGGAACACAATTGAAATTACTTAAAGAAAACCGTATTTTCAACAATTAACTTAGGTGCACACTTGTCACCTCACGTACAAGGAATTTCAATAATAAAATATACCAAATCCTAAGGGAAGGTCTCCCACACAAGATTAGGCAAGCCACTTATCTCGAACCAGCTCAAATCAATCCGAAATCACGCTCTTACCACGAGTACTCGACTCCAAATGACCCAAATCTATTCAATTCAATTTCATAATGTAAATAACACTTCAAGTAACTGATTCAACAAAGGAATTCTAAGCTAATACGTGAAATTAGGTAAAATGACCAAAATGCCCCTTGGGCCCACATCTCGGAATCAAGTAAAATTTATATTTCCAGAATCCTCATACTCTCACGAGTTCATTCATACCAAAAGTACCAAAATTGAACCTCAATTGGTCCCTCAAATCAGCACTCAAAGGCCTCTAATTAGTCAAGCCCTAACCCCCAAATTACCACTAATTTTTCTTAACTTTTCATGTTTATAATGATAAAAATCACTCCAATAACGAGTTTAGGGATCAAAGACCTTACCTCAATGAACTCCTCAGAAAATCTCCCTTGAAAATGCTCCCCAAGGCTTCTTCCCGTTTGAAAAGAGGTGAAAATAACTCAAATTCGCGAAGGCAAGTTTTTATATGTTCTACCCAGTTAAACCGCATCTGCGGCCCTGGGATCGCACCTGCGGTCCCGCTTCTGCGGAGCCAAGGTAGCATCTGCGACTTCTCATTAATTCCTTTTTTTGCACCTGCGATAGACCTTCCGCACCTGCGGGCTCGCAGGTGCGATACCTTTCTCGCACCTGCGGCTCCTACTGGACCTCCCTATTTCCGCTTCTGTGATTACTCTGCCGCTTCTGTAGCTCCACACCTACGGGACCCAATCGCAGGTGTGGTTATTGTAGACATGTGATTTTTGACCTTCCCCAAAAATTTTATATTTTTAGCACGTAAATATTTAATTTAGGCCTAATATAGCTATTTCAACTCATTTTAACTCTTTTATTTTATTTTCTTACAAAAAAAATAAAAAATTACAAACAAGTATTTTAGTTTATGTACTTTTCATAAAAAATAATTTTAAAAAAATAGTACCTCATTTTTATCTTTATATAATTTCGAAAACACAAAAATAGTTTATATTTAGTTTAATTAATTAGGATTAGCTTTGGCATTGTGCAATATTTTCTATCTTATTTAAAATGCATTATGTAGTATTTCAGATTATGAAAAAATTCAAAAAAAAAATAAATATATTGCGTCTGCATTTTGGATTTTATTTTACATTTTTTAGATTAATTAAGTAAGTTGTTGTTGAAAAAATAGAAAAAGGCCATAAAAATAGTCATGTTACATTTTACTCTTCAATTTTCAAATTTTGGCAATTTTCTTCTAATTTGGTTTTTAATTAGTTGTAATAATTATTAGGGTTAATTAGTTTAATTGTCTAAGATAATTTGGGGATAGAAATTAATTTAGGTTTTATTTAAAAAAATGAAAAAAGAGTCTTACCTAACTAATTAGGAAACTTCTATATTGGTAGGGTAAAACTAACACTAATGAAAATTAAATAATAACACTAACTAGCAGATAATTAAAGAAAAAAGTATTTTTTGTAATGGAAGATGCACTAATTTGATGCCTATTTAGAGATTAGAGAGCTGGAGAAAGAGGAGGGGAAAGTTAAAAAGATAGAGAGGAAAAAAAGATGGCTTCTTCTTAATAGAGAAAGGGGGTATACACTCGATATACAGTCAGTATACATTCTGTATACACTAGAGATACTCTCGATATACACTGGATATACACGGACAGCCAACGAAAAGAGGGTCTTCTTCCTCCTAAAAATTCTACATCTAGAGCTTAACATCCACCATTAAAGAGCCATGAGAGGTCATCTTCTCCACCTGAAAAACACCCCATAAAACGCCCCAAATAGTCCACTTCCAAAACTGTTCCGGCGAGTTTCGAGGTCGTCGAAGAACGTAGTTCTGAGGTTTCCGGTTCGAGGTCTCGATTTTGCTTGCGGTTCCTGTTTGACTTTGCTGCTGTTGTATTGTTTGAATTTGGAAGATAAGGTCAGCTCCTATTTTCTAGCACTTTGATAATACTACTGTATCAGTGTTGATCTTCTCAGCTAGTTTGGTTATTGTCGATTTTGCATCCCTGTATTTGTTTGACGTAAAATATTTTATTATCTTTGGTTAGTTGGAAACGTGAGTTTAAGTTGAAGGCCTTTTGATTTATTTGAAGGTTGCTGAAGAAGTACATGATTTCCCTTTGAATTTAAAACTCATTATTTAGAAAGTAAACAACAAAAGCTATGGAAATTGTTAGCTAAAGTTGAAAAGTATTGCTATTTATATCATTGTGTCCTTTAGATGTGTTTTAACGATGTGTTGTATGTAGTTGTCAAATTAGTGCCTTTATTTATTATATTAGCGGTTAACTTTAAAGATGCCTGAATGATGTGTTGTATCGTATATGTACTTGTGAAATGGCCATGTTTCATATTATTAAATCCTATGAATATTCTCACGATATTTTGTCAATAAAGAATTTAATATCTTTTGATCTCTTCTATTTTGGTTTCACCTGAACCTCTGTCAAACAATTTTGATATGCTTGTTTTCTGCACATATTGGAGCAAATGTTTACTTTAGCAGTAATGTACTGTAGATGTATCCACAATAGTTCTACTATTGAAGATGGTTTTCCACAATATATTTTGTTCATAATCCATAGCGAGCATATAACTAATTTTAATCCTTTAGAAATCGAGGCGTACCATTAGTTGAATTTTCCATGGCCCTCGCAAATTTGAAAGCGCGTAGTTGCTTTAGGCGCGTTATTTTAATAATTTATCTTCCTAAACTCGGGTGCGCATTTATGTGACCCAAATCTAAATCTCAACAATGTTGGATAAAATACGTCACGGACCGCGGGTGCATTTATGTGACGGGGTTCAAGACGTGTTTTAGATGACGTTGAATTTTTCTTAAAAAATTAAATAAAGAAAAGCGGTTTAAGTTAAAATTTGCACATAGGTTTAAACATGTACTAAAATCAGATAATAGGCCAATTATAACAGTTGAGCGACCGTGCTAGAATCACGAAACTCGGGAATGCCTAACACCTTCTCCCGGGTTAACAGAATTCCTTACCCGGATTTTTGTGTTCGCAGACTGTAATACAGAGTCAATCTTTTCCTCGATTCGAGATTTGAACCGGTGACTTGGGACACCATTAATTATCCGAAGTGGCTACTCTGAATTTTAATTAAAATAATCCCGTTTCGATTGTCACTTAAATTGGAAAAAACTCCCTTTATTATACCCTCCCCGGGGTGTAGGTGAAAAAGGAGGTGTGACAACTCTGGCGACTCTGCTGGGGACTTTTAACCTAGAACCACTGGTTTAGGGTTAGAAATTTGAGCTTGGAATAATTGTTATATTGGCTTTATTTATTATCTGATTTTATTACATTTTTTTCATCTAATGTGCTAAATGTTGCTTTTACCGCTTTGTTATTCTGTGAATTGTATATAAATTGTTACGAAACCCATCTTCTCTCCGAGTCTTCTAAATCATGAAGAAGGGTGCACTTCGTGTGACTTTTTTTCTGTTTAGAGTCAATCCCATTTTTTAGAACGAGGTTCAGATAAGTTGCTAAGCCGGTGAAGCTTCTGTATTCCCGGTACACTGCCTCCTCCTCGGCTCGAGTTGTCCGCTCGAGTAAGCCAGGTTTAGAACAATACACTCAGGTTTTAAACCTAGTATGACAAAATCACATGCCGGATCCCTAGTAGGAACATTTGTTTGCATCATGTGCATTTGACTTTGGAGACTCAACACGGGGGTTGGGTCTGTCTAGGACAGGTGTACCTGAAATAAAAAATACCATCATGATGCATCTTACTTGCTACATGTGCATTTGTATGCTTCGGACTCGCATGCTGACCGACTTTTAAATATTGGGAAAAATGAAAAAAAAAAAGAAAAAAAAGAAGAGAAATAGCAATGTAGAGGGTTAAGAGAGTTAATCACTAGTTTTGAAAATACCAATGCTCGAATAGTGTCGAAATTCTGCCAATTTTTTTTTGAAAATGAAAAAAAAAGTTTTTATTTTAAATAGTTTGTTTTATTCAAAAAGCAAAAAAAAAGTCTTTATTTTTAGTTTGTCTTGTTTTCAAAATAGTTTATTTAGGAAAAAAAATAGTCTATTTTATTTGCCCGAACTACGTCGGTTTGATTCTGACCGGATGTGAGATACGTAGGCAACCCTCATCGGGTCCAACTTCCCCTTTTTGCAAAAATACCCAAAAAATGTCAAAAATTTTGTTATAAGCCGGGCGGTGCCGTTGTTGTCAAAAATAGCCAAATGTTCCTGGAAGGGACGCCAGAGGGCTGACTTTGCATAAACGGCCACTTTTGGTCATTTTTTATTTTGAATTTTGACCAATTAGCCCACACAGTCTTAGAATCCTCATCCCCGAGGCTCTGTAAGGCCGTGTTCTCAATGTCGGGTTACTATTTTGGAAAAACCAAAAAAGAGTCTTAAATAAATCAAGTGATGTTGTTTTTGTCAAAAATAGCCAAATGTTTCCGAAAGGGACGCCGGAAGGCTGACATTGCATAAACGACCACTTTTGATCATCCTTTAGAGTTTTGATCGGTTGACCCTCACAGGCTTCATCCCCAAAGTGTTGAAAGGACGTGTTCGGAAAATCGGATCTTTCTTTCTGAAAATATAGTCAAATCATTTTTTGAGTCAAATAATTTTTTGCTTTTGTTTAAATCTCAGCACAAGTGAAAACAAACCCTTCACCGTGTTTAGCGAGGTCCCTCTCCAGCTCCATATGTAGTGGGACAATTTGGGAAAAACCAGCAAAGAAATAGTGGTCAGAGTCTTGGGGGGTCTCATCAGTCTACTAAATGTCAAGGCAAGGACGGATGTCATCGAGGCTTTGATACCATTTTGGGACCCGACCCGAAATGTATTTCGCTTTGCGGATTTTGAGCTTACACCCACACTGGAGGAAGTAGCAGGTTATGCGGGTATGAATGGGAATCTGAGAAGTCAGTATCTGTTGTCACCAAGGCCGGTATCGCCACACCGATTTCTGGGCTTGTTAAATATCAGCCGAACTATGCAAAATAATGATTTATCAAAAGGATGTTGCGCTATTCAGTTCTTATATCAGCGTTATGGTAATCTGCGAGGTTTTGACGAGCCAAATTTGGGACTGACTCACGCCGAAAACAAATGTAAATGGGAAGCAAGACGAAGCTTGGCATTCGTAATGGCATTCTTGGGAATCATGGTTTGCCCACGAGACAACAAAAAAATAGAGATAGGTCTCGTGGGGATGGTTAATGTCGCAATGAAAAGGGCTGACAGCACTATAGTTCTCCTGATCTTATCAGAAATATACCGAGCATTGACCGTGTGTAAGGAGGGAGGAAGTTTTTCCAAGGTTGCAATCTATTACTTTAGTTGTGGATACAGGAACATCTCTGCCATCGAGTGGGGTATATGAACTTTGCGCTGACTGGTTTAAACTGCATTGAAAAGTTTGAGAAGCGGGTAACGGGTGTGGCGTTCCCCGAGGGTACTGGAGATTGGTTTATACGACTGAGATCACTAACGGCGGACCAAATTGAATGGGCGTTTGGGTGGTTGCCCGCTACTGAAGCAATATACATGTCGGCCAAATAATGTTATGTTCTTCTGATGGGTGTCCGTAGTATCCAACCATATGCTCCCCATCGAGTATTGCGTCAATTGGGAAGGTTCCAGATTATCCCTCATGATGAAGATTTGAGCAAGCATACCATCGAGCTAAGACCGAATGCCACAATCCCGGAAGATACAATTCGCAAATTGTGGTATGAATGCAGATTCCTTGAGCCCAAAACTATGGTGTGAGATTTAGCCAAAGGCGAGGTGGACCCAAAGTATGATGCATGGTTTGGGAAAAGGTTCCGGATTCGTCAAAGGCCTGCTAAAAGAGCCCATGTCCAGCAATTCACGAATGACTTGCAAGAACAATGGGGCTGGCTGGCAAGAGAAGAAGGCTATCGGGTTGAAATTGGCAAGCTGAAACAACAAATTGAGGATCTGAAATATGAAAATAGCGTGCAAGTCGATATTGACACAGGAAAAAAGAACAGATTGACTCAAGAAAATAAGGCCTTGAAAGCCCAAATCCAACGAGTCAGAATGGATGCCGACAACCAACAAAGGAGACGATCCGACGAAGGTCTGATAACTGGGTTGAGAAACCAAGTCATTGAAAGCCGAGAGGGTTTGGCAAGATCAGAGGCCTGCATAGCAAGAATTCGGGCCAGATGGGCAAAAGGTACAACAACGCGAGCAAAGCACTTACGACAAGTGAGAAGGGATTATGAAGCGAGCATTGAAATATTAAGAGAAACAAATTTCACTCTCAAAGATCGGGTCTTTAAACAAGCCCGAGATGCCAGAACGGACAGGAAGCGCTGCTATGATTTAATGGCCCGAATGGAAGAACAAATGGAGAGGTTCCAAGATCAACTCGCTGACAACGCTCAAGTACTGCTAGCAAAGAATCAACGAATAGAGCAACTGTTCATGTAAAGGGATAGAATCAGGGGTAGAATTGAGGAGATTGGGCATTACGTCACCATGAGGTGCCTAGCACATGAGGAAATACCCTGTGATACCCTTTTTGCTTCAATCATGGGTTACGTCCACCGAATTATGGAAGAATTGAAAAGCTTGCAAAGGGGCCTTGCACCAAAGCCCGCGGAAGGCCGAACGATGCCCCGTAGGCACCAAAATTCAAAGTGTTAATGTACTCCTAGTTCAAATCTGTATTTTTCTATTTTCAAAAGTCTGTTGTCTGTCCGTGTGTTTCCTTTTGGCATCAAATTATGTTAGTACTTCGGAGTCTATATTTTTTTTTCCTTTTCCAAATGGGTAGTTTGTAATAGAAGTTTTAGTAATGAAATAAATTTTCCAAAAATTGGTGTCTTTATTTGTGGTAGAACTACGCACGGTCTAATTCAAGCAGGGACATGATACGTAGGCAATCCACATAAGATTCGACCACCGCTAAAAGAAAAAGTGAATAAAAGAAAGGAAAAGAAAGAAAGAAAAAGAGAGAAAGAGAAAGCAAATAAAGGAAAGTTTCAGAAACACCTAAAGGGCACAAGTAAAGTAAGCCGGGATGATGCATACGGAGCAAAAACATGTTAGAAATGGTTAAACTGCCTAGGAACATTGCATTCTCCAACGTGCAATTTCAATATGTGTTAAACTCTAACGCTAACAAGTTTGTTGTTTTCCAGAGATTTCAAACCAGTTAGTTTGTTAGAACGTTCTGGCAGATTACCATTACCAAACAAGATCCAAAGGGCCCATACCGAAAAGCATGACTAACTCAGAAAACAGTGTTGAAGAGGAAAGGACGAAAAGTCAGATGCTGAAAGAGGCAATGGAAAAAATGGAAAAAATGGAAAAAATGAGACTGGAGATGAACGAAATGCAGCTAGCCCTGGCTAGGGTACAAAAGGGGCCCGAACCACCCGTTACTCCTACTCTCCCACCAGGACACACGCCGGAATACCCTTCACCCGGCCCTTCGACAAGCTTCCCAAGTCACCACTACTATCAGGGAAGAAATCCCTATGATCCCCAAGCTCCACCACCCAATCAGAACCTTCCCCACCAAATGTTCCTGTTTTCATAGCACCCCCACCAGCCATGTTACAAAGATCATCCAGTGGGCCGTTGTTTCTGGCTCACGATAACCAATATTACCCCCTGAACCTACCCTCAAAGCACCCGAGCCATATACTTATAATCCTCACTTTGAAATCCCGATGGAGACTGGAAAGCCGGCTAAGGGCCCGGAGCAGGACGAAGTGCTTCGAATATTTAAAAGCCTGGAGCAGTCCTTCAGGAATATACATGGGTTAGGAAATCAGGTCAGTGTAGCTTACAAAGATCTATGTCCTTTCCCTGATGTTCAATTACCGGCAGGGTTTAAGATGCCAAAGTTTGATCTATACGAGGGGCACAGTGATCTAATGGCACATCTGCGAGGGTTTTGCAGTTAGATGAGAGTAGAAGGTGGTAAAGATGAGCTGTTAATAGCTTACTTTGGTCAAAGTCTAAGTGGGTCTGCACTGGAATGGTACACAAGACAAGATCCGAGCAGGTGGTACACCTGGGACGATCTAGCACAAGCATTCGCAGGTCACTTCCAGTACAACCTTGAGATCGTCCCTGACCATCTCACATTGCTGAAACTTGAGAAGAAGCCGGGAGAGAGCTTTAGAGAATTTGGGTTCCGGTGGAGAGAACAGGCAGCAAGAGTTGATCCTCCGATGAGAGAGGGGTAAATGGTGGACTACTTTCTGCAGACTCTAGAGCCAACTTACTTTGGTCACTTGGTGATGTCAGTTGGCAAATCTTTCAACGAGGTGGTGAAAATGGGCGGTATGACTGAAGAGGGACTTAAGTCCAACAAAATCCTGAGTTATTCGGCAATCAAAGCAACAACTCAGGCCATTCAGAGCGGCACGGGAGGTGCGCTCGGGAAGAAAAAAAGAGAAGAGGTCGCAACAATAGAGGCATGTAATTGGTCCAGATCGAGAGGTCCTTTCCCTCGCTACCAAGCCAGATCCCATCACCCAAATTACCCACACACTCCAAATTACCCCCACAGCCCTACTTCCCACCATAAGAACCACATTTCTCCATCCATCAAGCCCAGACATATACCCAGCCTCTGGCTCGCCCACAGTGGCGCGCGCCGGCTCTCCAAAATACCTATCCACCTCCACAGAATACATATCCACCTCCACAAAACATATATCCACCACCAAGGGCCTACAGGAATCCCGCAGGGCCAGGTTTCCGGGGGAATCAAGCTTTCAGAAATGAAAGGGTGCAGAGACAAAGAACATTTACTGAGTTGGGAGAAACCTATACTGCTTTGTTCCACAAATTAAGGCCGTTAGGTTTGTTGAGTCCTGTTGAGTCCAGATTGCCGAATCCCCTTCCCCAAAATATGGACCACCCGGTAAGCTGTGAGTATTGTTCAGGGGCTCCCGGACATGATACCGAGAAGTGCTGGAAGTTGAAACGTGCAGTGCAAGATCTTATTGACACCAACAAGATCGAGGTTCAGACACCGGAGGCACCCAACATCAATCAGAACCCGTTGCCAGCACACCACGAAACCCACATGATCAAGCTTGTGCACAAAAGAAGGGAGCTAAAGAAACCCTCACAGACGGTGATGATGATCCGTGCCAGCCCAAAAGAAAAATCGACAGGTGGAGAAGAGGTGGTACAGTTGGAAAAGGTAGACGTCAAGCCAGTAGTGGTGATGGGGAAGAGTTCGCCTGTTGTTGCAAAGAATCCAGAGCCGGTCAAAGTAACGGTGCGAGGGGTACCAAGCAAGCCAGCATGCATAGGGCCAGTTGTCATCAGGCCAGTAATGCAGATGCCGATAACCAACGAGAAAGCTGTGCCATGGAGCTATAGTAAAGCGATGGCAATGTACAAAGGGAAGGAGGTTGTGGAAGAAGTATGTGAGGCCCAGGGCTTAACTCGTTCGGGAAGGTGTTTTGCTTCCATAGAGTTAAGAAGGTCCAACCCAGCGGTGGTAAAGAAGCTAGTGACGGAGGAAGAGGCTGAGGAGTTTTTGAAGAAAGTGAAGGCACAAGACTACTCCATTGTGGAGCAGTTAAGAAAGACCCCAGCGCAGATTTCGTTACTATCACTGCTGATCCATTCCAGCGATCATTGCCAGGCACTGATGAAAATCCTGAATAAGGCCCATGTTCCGGATAAAATCTTTGTAAATCACTTGGAGAGGATAGTGCACAAAATCTTCGAGGTAAACCGAGTGACGTTTTCTGATGATGAATTGCCAGCAGAGGGTACAAAACACAACAAAGCCCTATACTTGACCGTAAAATGCGAAGACTCGGTGGTCACACGAGTATTGATTGATTATGGATAAAGCGCCAACATCTATACTTTGACTACTCTGAACAAGCTGAAGGTTGATCATGACCGGATTCACAGGAACAACGTCTGCGTCCGAGGTTTCGATGGAGGTGGTACCGACACGGTGGGTGATATCATACTGGGATTGACCATTGGTTCAGTAGAATTCACCATGGAATTCCAAGTGGTAGACGTGGCAGTATCATAAAATCTTCTATTGGGGCGACCCTGGATCCATGTCGCCAAAGTAGTACCTTTTACATTGCACCAGATGTGAAATTTGAATGGGACAGGCAGGAGATAGTAGTGCACGGGGATGACGGTACAGGCATTGTGAGTGATGTCGTTGTTCCATTCATAGAAAATGATGACGACAAAGGACCATGGGTGTACCAGGTTTTCAACGCAGTTTCAGTGGATAAAATTTCTAAAGGCGAGGACCTTCCACTTCCCAGGATCGCAGCTGCGACCTTCATGGTAGCCTCGTAAATGCTAAATAGCGGGTTTGTACCAGGAAAAGGTTTGGGGGTTGATCTACAAGGTATGGTCCAGCCAGTTTCTTTGCCCAAGAACCTGGACACTTTTGGGCTAGGATTCAAGCCTACGGCAACAAATGTAAGGCAGGCCCGAAAGTTGAAGAAGAAATTTTGGGTTCTTCCCAAGCCAGTTCCACGTCTTTCCAGATCCTTTGTCAGAGCAGGTATCAGAAGGTTATCAGTCCCCAAAATTCTCGGACCTCTAATTGGGTCAGATGGAGATTTGAATCAGGGTTTTGAAAGGCTGTTCGCCGACTTCAACGTGATAGAAGCTGGAGAAGGTTCCAGTAGGGCAAATATATAGTTTGTGGGGCCTAGGGCCAATATCAACAATTGGACAGCTACTTCTCTTCCAACCCGGAGGGAGTCTTGGTAGTAGGCTCTGGATTTTCTTTCTTGTTTTCTGGATTATTCCAGAGTTGTAATCCAGTTTTGTTTTATTTTTGTATTCGACAAAAGCGTGAAACTCCGTTATCCCGCATTTTAATAAAGTGAAAGTTTTCTCTCTTTATTTTGTTTTAATTCTGTTTTCTTCTTTTCTCTTTCTGAACAGTTCTCTTTATACTGGTTCTAATGACATGGCATGCAAAACAGATCTTCAACCTAGTCTAAAAAATCAATATGATTCCAAACTAATTGTACAAGAAGTCGATTATGATGATGAATCGGAATACGATGAGGATGAAGCCTTTGAAGAGATAAACAGAGAATTAAGCCAGTTCGAAGAGAAACCCAAGCCCAATTTGAACGGCACTGAAGCTGTCAATTTAGGGGATGCAGACGATGTCAGGGAAACCAAAATAAGCATCCACATTGAGCCGAACATCAGGAAGGAACTAATCAAAGCACTCATTGAATTCAAAGATGTTTTTGCATGGTCGTATGATGACATGTCGGGCTTAAGCACCGATCTACTGGTTCACAAATTGCCCACTGACCCCACATGCCCTCCCATCAAGCAGAAATTGAGGAAGTTTAAGACAGATATGAGTGTGAAGATTAAAGAAGAAGTAACCAAGTAGCTGCAGGCAAAGGTTATTCGGGTCACTCGATATCATGATTGGTTGGCTAATGTGGTGCCAGTGCCGAAGAAAGATAGGAAGATCAGAGTGTGTGTCGATTATCACAATTTGAACAGGGCAAGCCCCAAGGACAACTTTCCATTACCCAACATCCATATCTTGATCGATAATTGTGCCGAACATGAGATTGAGTCTTTTGTAGATTGCTATGCTGGGTATCATCAGATTCTGATAGATGAAGAAGATGCGGAAAAGACGACATTCATTATGCCGTGGGGGACTTATTGCTACCGGGTAATGCCTTTTGGCTTGAAGAACGTTGGGGCAACGCACATGAGAGCAATGACTACGGTGTTTCATGACATGATACACAAAGAGATTGAGGTGTACGTAGATGATGTGATCATAAAATCTAAGCGTCAGGAAGACCACGTGGCAGACCTAAGGAAGTTTTTCCAAAGACTTCGAAGGTACGACATTAAGCTCCACCGGGCCAAATGTGCATTTGGTGTTCCATCTGGAAAGCTGTTGGGATTCATCGTCAGTCGGTGAGGCATTAAGTTGGACCCGTCAAAAATCAAATCCATCCAAGAATTGCCACCGTCGAAGAACAAAACAGAAGTAATGAGTCTGTTGGGAAGGTTGAATTATATCAGCAGGTTCATCGCTCAACTCACGACGACTTGCGAACCCATTTTTCGGCTACTGAAGAAAGATGTCACGGTAGAATGGACGACAGAATGTCAGGAAGCCTTCGACCAAATCAAGGGGTATCTATCAAACCCACCTGTGTTGGTCCCACCTGAACCAGGAAGACCGTTGATTCTCTATCTAACGGTACTGGAGAATTCATTTGGTTGCGTACTGGGGCAACAATGATATCACAGGAAGGAAGGAGCAAGCCATCTATTATCTCAGTAAGAAGTTTACGGTCTATGAGGTTAAGTACACTCAACTTGAGAAGACGTGTTGCGCCCTAACTTGGGTGGCACAGAAGTTTAAACATTATCTGTCATCATATACTACTTATCTCATTTCACGCTTGGATCCCCTGAAGTATATTTTCCAGAAGCCTATGCCCACAGGGAGGTTAGCGAAATGGCAAATATTACTCACGGAGTTCGACATCGTCTATATGACGAGGAGGCCATGAAATCCCAAGCATTGGCCGATCACTTGGCTGAGAATCCTATTGATGAAGAATACGAGCCATTGAGGACGTATTTTCCTGATGAAGAAGTGATGCATATAGATGAGTTGGAATTATCTGAGGAACCAGGTTGGAAGATCTTCTTTGATAGAGCCGCAAATGCGAAAGGAGTTAGAATAGGAGCAATACTTATTTCTGAAATAGGACATCATTATCCTGTTACGGCACAGCTACGCTTCTATTGTACCAATAACATGGCTAAATATGAGGCATGCATTTTTGGCTTACGGTTAGCTGCAGACATGGATGTCCAGGACGTCTTGGTCTTGGGAGACTCGGACCTCCTGGTGCATCAAATCCAGGGTGAATGGGAAACATGGGATTTGAAGCTTATACCATATCGACAATGTTTGCACGATCTGAGCAAGCGATTTTGATCATTGGAGTTCAGACACGTCCCAAGAGTTCACAATGAGGTTGTCGATGCTTTGGCCACTTTAGCATCGATGTTGCAACATCCAGACAAAATTCATGTTGACCCGTTGCATATCCAGGTTTGTGATCAGCATGCTTATTGCAACATGATAGAGGAAGAAATGGATGGCGAGCCATGGTTTTATGATGTCTAGGAATACCTCAGGATGGGGATATACCCAGAGCAGGCCACCGGAGATCAAAAGAGAGCCATTCGGCGATTGGCAAATGGATTTTTCCTCAGTGGAGGAGTGTTATACAAAATAACACCAGATTTGGAATTGCTGAGATGTATAGATGTTGGTCAAGCCACGACAGTGATGATAGAGGTACATGCGGGAGTTTGTGGGCCACATATGAACGGATATGTATTGGCGAAGAAGATTCTTCGAGCAGGGTATTATTGGCTCACTATGGAGCATGATTGTATCAATTTCGTGCGAAAATGCCATCAGTGTCAGATACACGGAGATTTGATTCATTCTCCGCCAACAAAATTGCATACAATGTCAGCACCATGGCCATTTGTTGCATGGGGCATGGATGTCATTGGACCGATTGAGCCGGCAGCTTCCAACGGTCATAGGTTCATTCTGGTCACCATCGATTATTTCACCAAGTGGGTTGAGGCTAAAACTTTCAAGTCGGTAACCAAGAAGGCAGTGGTGGATTTCGTTCATTCCCATATCATCTGTAGATTTGGGATCCCCAAAGTGATCATCACGGACAATGGCGCTAATCTAACAGCAGGCTGATGAAAGAAGTGTGTCAACAGTTCAAGATTACACACCGTAATTCCACCCCGTATCGTCCCAAGGCGAATGGCGCGGTTGATGCATCCAACAAGAACATAAAGAAGATATTGAGGAAGATGGTAGAAGGGTCCAGTCAATGGCATGAAAAGTTGCCATTTGCATTGTTGGGATATCGCACTATTGTCCGCACTTCTGTAGGTATAACTCCTTATTTGTTGGTATACGGAACTGAAGCAGTGATACCGGCAAAAGTAGAAATTCCGTCCTCCGAATTATCGCTGAGGCTGGGATTGATGATGATGAATGGGTCAAAGCCCGATTGGAGCGGTTGAGCTTGATTGATGAAAAGAGATTGACAGCAGTATGTCATGGCCAGTTGTATCAAAAGAGGATGGCAAGAGCATATAATAAGAAGGTGCATCCCAGGAAATTTGAAGTAAGACAACAGGTGCTGAAACGAATCTTGCCACATCAGGCCGAAGCAAAGGGCAAGTTCGCCCCGAATTGGCAAGGACCGTTTATTGTGACCAGAGTGTTATCCAACGGCGCCTTATGTATGACAGATGTCGAGGGAAGATGCATCGACATGGCTATCAATTCTGACGCAGTCAAGAGATATTATGTGTAATTCCTTTGATTGTAATTGATGTTTGTCTGTTTGTACTTGGCATTTATCGGAGAATGAAATGACGGAGGCAATTCTTTCTTCTATCCAAACACTTTAACCTTTGCTTCCCCCTTTGAGCCTTATTTATTCTTTCATACCCCTCTTTTGGAATCAGTAATGAAAATGAAAAAAAAAGAAGAAAAAATAATAACAAAACAAAAAGAAAAGCCACAAGAAAAAGAAATACAAAGGAATCGAATGAACTACGTTCGACCTGATTCCTCAAAGAGGATACGTAGGTGCCTCACGGCTCGGTCATAGTATAACAAAAAACAAAAAATCCCCTAAACAAGAAAACTGGGGCTGAAGTTACGTTTTAAATTGTGGAAAAAGGTTTGATTCCGAGGGTTGTAATGTTTTACACATTAAAGTTATTTTGAATCTTTTGATATCCTTTTCCTTTTAGCCCCACGCAAAAACCTATATTTGATGTCCAAAAAGACCTCCCGATCAGTATCCGAGAGATGCCGAGCAGGCAAATGAAAGCTGAGAATAACACACTGATCCCCGACTGGAAGAGGATTATGAGCCGACGAAATTGATAGCCAAAGGAATCCCCAGTAGAGAGAATCTTATCGGCAACACTCTAATCCCTAACTGAGAAAGAGAAAATAAAATGAGAGAGTCTTATGGTGAAAACCTTCACAGGCACCGTAAGGTGACGAAAGCTGAGAGAAACAAAATGAGAGAGTCTTATAGTGAAAACCTTCATAGGCACCAGAAGGCGACGGGAGTTGAGAGAAATGAGAGAGTCTTATTAGTGAAAACCCCTCGAAGGGCACTATGAGGCGACAAGATAAGATTGGCGGAAAGGATCCGTCGAGGCATCAAGCAATGCAAAAGTGTTGGTTTGGCAAAAAGAGTTCGGCGCCTGCATATCCCCCAGCGAAATGAGGCCACCAGAAAGATTGATTGATACAAATAGACTGGGTTGATTAATCCGGAATGCACGACATGATCGTTGAGATTGGTTATATCATTCAGATAAGTCCTTTTCCTTTTCTTCTCCCCAACATTCGTTCGGAAAGACTTCTTCTTTTTCCATCTTTTGAAATCATCACTTTTCATTTCTTTTGTTTTAAGAATTTTTCCTCCAGCAGTTTGTTTTGAGAAAGATTTTTCAGAGCTTACTACCAGTTGCCAAAACGGTGCAAAGCAAAATGCGAATAGGACAGGCCAAAGATAAGGCGACAAAGTGAAAAGAAGTTTGTCACAAGACCAAATGATGAATGGGTCTAGATTCTAAGAGGACCAAATTTCCAGGGGAAGTTGGAGAAAAACAGAAAAAACAACAGTTGAAAAGTTATGGATCAAATTCCAAGAGGATTCCCAGCATATTTGCGAGATGCAGGAACAACTCCGACAGATTATCGACCAAGTTCCGCGATGGTCGGACAACATAGAGCGGGGAAGGAAGAGAAAAGAAAAACCATCCCCAGCAAGAATATCATCCCCAGCAAATAATATCATCCCCAGCAAGTTTTGTAATAAAACGCAAAGCAGGGAAAGGAAAAAGGGGAAAACCATCCCCAGCAGGAGTGACACGACCACTCACCACGTTTTAAACTAACAAATTTTTCTTTGATTTGAAGCAGAGAAAAGAAATGTTATTGACAGCGGGAAGACATGGCCACAAAGTAGATTATCAAACTGGGGCAGAAAATTTTCTCTTATTGCGAAAATTTTCTTGAAATCAGATACCCACTTGGGGAAGATGGAAGATAACACAAGTTTTGAAGGAAGTGGAATCCCCATCAGTTTACGGGAGAAGGCAATACAAGTTTTAAAGAAAGCAATCTTGGAAGAAGCAAGATAACCCAAGTTTTAAGGGTAGTGGTCTTTGAATCAGTATCATCCCCACCATTGTTAAAAGGAGGAAAGTAACTAGTCTTAAAGAAGGAAGATAATTCCCCAGCACTGTTATCCCCGGCAGGTTTCAGAGAAGTGAAAACACCAGTTTGAGGGAAGTAATTGCTGATGAATTCAGGAGCCCGCCTGTAGAATGGAGGTTGTTAAATTTTAAATTAGAGTCAGGAGCCCGCCTGGAGAATGGAGGTTGTTAAATTTTAAGTTGGAGTCAGGAGCCCGCTTGTAGAACGGAGGTTGTTTATGTTTTAAGTTGAAGAAGTCAGGAACCCGCCTGTAGAACGGAGGTTGTTAAATTTTAAGTTGATGAAGTCAGGAGCCCGCCTGTAGAATGGAGGTTGTTAAATTTTAAGTTGATGAAGTTAGGAGCCCGCATGTAGAACAGAGGTTGTTATAATTTTAAGTCGAAGAAGTCAGGAGCCCGTCTGTAGAATGGAGGTTATTAAATTTTAAGTTGACGAAGTCAGGAGCCCGCCTGTAGAATGGAGGTTGTTAAATTTTAAGTTGATGAAGTCAGGAGCCCGCCTGTAGAACAGAGGTTGTTATAATTCAAGTGTTGAAGTCAGGAGCCCGCCTGGAGAACAGATACATACATTTCAAGTTTCAGAAGTCAGGAGCCCGCCTGAAGAACAGAGGTATTACAATTCAAGTTTTAATTTTCAAATTCTTATCAATATCTGGTAGTATGATGCTCAGCCACCAAACGGGGGCAAGAGATTTTCTTTGTTGTATCTATTTTGCTGAGGTCAGGAGCCTGCCTGGAGAACAGAGGAATACATTTCAAGTTTTGAAGTCAGGAGCCCGCCTGAAGAACAGAGGAGTACAATTCAAGTGTTGAAGTCAGGAGCCCGCCTGGAGAACAGAGGCATACATTTCAAGTTTCAGAAGTAAAGAGCCCGCCTGAAGAACAGAGGTATTACAATTCAAGTTTTAATTTTCAAATTCTTATCAATATCTGGTAGTATGATGCTCAACCACCAAACGGGGGCAAGAGATTTTTTTGTTGTATCTATTTTGCTGAAGTCAGGAGCCTGCCTGGAGAACAAAGGGATAAATTTCAAGTTTTGAAGTCAGGAGCCCGCCTGGAGAACAGAGGAGTACAATTCAAGTGTTGAAGTCAGGAGCCCGCCTGGAGAACAGAGGCATACATTTCAAGTTTCAGAAGTCAGGAGCCCGCCTTAAGAACAGAGGTATTAAAATTCAAGTATTAATTTTCAAATTCTTATCAATATCTGGTAGTATGATGCTCAGCCACCAAACGGGGGCAAGAGATATTCTTTGTTGTATCTATTTTGCTGAAGTCAGGAGCCTGCCTGGAGAACAGAGGAATACATTTCAAGTTTTGAAGTCAAGAGCCCGCTTGGAGAATAGAGGAATACATTTCAAATGTCGAAGTCAGGAGCCTGCCTGATAACAGAGGGATACATTTCACGTTTTGAAGTGAGGAGCCCGCCTGAAAAATAGAGAAGTCAAGAGCCCGCCTGGAGAACAGAAGAATACCTTTTTAAGTCAAGTAGTTAGTAACCCGTCGGGAGAGCGGAGGAATACGACAAAAATCAAGAGGAATACAACAAAAATCAAGAGAAATACATTCAAGATCAAGAAGTCAGGAGCTCACCTAGAGAGCAGAGGAAGACGACAATGATCAAGATGGAGACATTTAAAGGATCAGTAATCAGGTACTAGCATAGTGAGAGGGAGATCATTTCAAGAAGTCGGTGCAAAGCGGCAACAATGTATTTCACCGGGAGAATACAAGTCAACATGGCAACAAGAGTTGCAAGATCGAGTTTGAAGATGTAGATAGAAATCTTGTAACTCATAGTTGATAGACTTAGTTAGTTTTTTTTTTCATTTTGATGTAATAACAGGACCGCGGATCAGAACCTCGACTGGCTCTCCACCTCGGCATACGCAATCATCTCACTCACTTCTAAACTACACGTGATCTGATTCCTTTATAGCCAAGGATATGTAGGCAACCCAAATACCAGGGCTCGGTCACATTTTCCTTTTCTCTTAAGTTTTGGTCTCTTTAAATAAGGGTCAGGTCAAAAAATATGTCTAGTCGTTCTTTGTCTGAAAACTCTTCACGTTTCCAGTCATAGAGGGGCAGCTGTAGACATGTGATTTTTGACCTTCCCCAAAAATTTTATATTTTTAGCACGTAAATATTTAATTTAGGCCTAATATAGCTATTTCAACTCATTTTAACTCTTTTATTTTATTTTCTTACAAGAAAAATAAAAATTACAAACAAGTATTTTAGTTTATGTACTTTTCATAAAAAACAATTTTAAAAAAATAGTACCTTATTTTTATCTTTATATAATTTCGAAAACACAAAAATAGTTTATATTTAGTTTAATTAATTAGGATTAGCTTTGGTATTGTGCAATATTTCTATCTTATTTTAAAATGCATTATGTAGTATTTCAGATTATGAAAAAATACAAAAAAAATATTGCATCTGCATTTTGGATTTTATTTTACATTTTTTAGATAAAGTAAGTAAGTTGTTGTTGAAAAAATAGAAAAAGATCATAAAAATAGTCATGTTACATTTTACTCTTTAATTTTCAAATTTTGGCAATTTTCTTTTAGTTTGGTTTTTAATTAGTTGTAATAATTATTAGGGTTAATTAATTTAATTGTCTAAGATAATTTGGGGATAAAAATTAATTTAGGTTTTATTTAAATGAAAAAAGAGTCTCACCTAACTAATCAGGAAGCTTCTATATTGGTAGGGTAAAACTAACACTAATGAAAATTAAATAATAACACTAACTAGTGGAAATTAAAGAAGTTAAAAGTATAAATTATAATGGAAGATGCACTAATTTGATGCATATTTAGAGATTAGAGAGCTGGAGAAAGAGGAGGGGAAAGTTAAAAAGATAGAGAGGAAAAAAAGATGGCTTCTTCTTAATGGAGACAGGGGGTATACACTCGATATACAGTCAGTATACATTCTGTACACACTAGAGATACTCTCGATATACACTGGATATACATGGACAGCCAACGAAAAGAGGGTCTTCTTCCTCCTAAAAATTCAACATCTAGAGCTTAACATCCACCATAAAAGAGCCATGAGAGCTCATCTTCTCCACCTGAAAAACACCCCATAAAACGCCCCAAATAGTCCACTTCCAAAACTGTTCCGGCGAGTTTCGAGGTCGTCGAAGAACGTAGTTCTGAGGTTTCCGGTTCGAGGTCTCTATTTTGCTTGCGGTTCCTGTTTGAATTTGCCGCTGTTTTTTTGTTTGAATTTGAAAGATAAGGTTAGCTCCTATTTTCTAGCACTTTGATAATACTACTGTATCAGTGTTGATCTTCTCAGCTAGTTTGGTTATTGTCGATTTTGCATCCCTGTATTTGTTTGACGTAAAATATTTTATTATCTTTGGTTAGTTGGAAACGTGAGTTTAAGTTGAAGGCCTTTTGATTTATTTGAAGGTTGTTAAAGAAGTACATGATTTCCCTTTGAATTTAAAACTCATTATTTAGAAAGTAAACAACAAAAGCTATGGAAATTGTTAGCTAAAGTTAAAAAGTATTGCTATTTATATCATTGTGTCCTTTAGATGTGTTTTAACGATGTGTTGTATGTAGTTGTCAAATTAGTGCCTTTATTTATTGTATTAGCGGTTAACTTTAAAGATGCCTGAATGATGTGATGTATCGTATATCTACTTGTGAAATGACCATGTTTCATATTATTAAATCCTATGAATATTCTCACTATTTTGTCAATAAAGAATTTAATATTTTTTGATCTCTTCTATTTTGGTTTCACCTGAACCTATGTCAAACAATTTTGATATGCTTGTTTTCTGCACATATTGGAGCAAATGTTTACTTTAGCAGTAATGTACCGCAGATGTATCCACAATAGTTCTCCTATTGAAGATGGTTTTCCACAATATATTTTGTTCATAATCCATAGCCCGCATATAACTAATTTTAATCCTTTAGAAATCGAGGCGTGCCATTAGTTGAATTTTCCATGGCCCTCGCAAATTTGAAAGTGCGTAGTTGCTTTAGGCGCGTTATTTTAATAATTTATCTTCCTAAACTCGGGTGCGCATTTATGTTGACCCAAATCTAAATCTCAACAATGTTGGATAAAATACGTCACGGACCGCGGGTGCATTTATGTGACGGGGTTCAAGACGTGTTTTAGATGA
Organism: Nicotiana sylvestris; assembly: GCF_000393655.2. NCBI lineage: Eukaryota > Viridiplantae > Streptophyta > Magnoliopsida > Solanales > Solanaceae > Nicotiana > Nicotiana sylvestris. The sequence continues at coordinate 162,989,705 of NC_091063.1, forward strand.
CGTTGAATTTTTCTTAAAAAATTAAATAAAGAAAAATGGTTTAAGTTAAAATTTGCACATAGGTTTAAACATGTACTAAAATCAGATAATAGGCCAATTATAACAGTTAGAAACGTGCTAGAATCACGGAACTCGGGAATGCCTAACACCTTCTCCCGGGTTAACAGAATTCCTTACCCGGATTTCTGTGTTCGCAGACTGTAATACAGAGTCAATCTTTTCCTCGATTCGGGATTTGAACCGGTGACTTGGGACACCATTAATTATCCCAAGTGGCAACTCTGAATTTTAATTAAAATAATCACGTTTCGATTGTCACTTAAATTGGAAAAAACTCCCTTTATTATACCCTCCCCGGGTTGTAGGTGAAAAAGGAGGTGTGACAGTTATGATCGATATCAACAGCTTCAGCTGCTTCAAACCACTTCCAATTCTTCCAGTAACCATTCGAAATCATCTCGAGGCCCTCGGGACCTCAACCAAAATCACAAACAAGTCTAATACCATTGTCCAAACTTATACCAATCCTTAAAATACCTAAAACAACATCGAAACGATGAATCAACCACGGATTCAAGCCTAAGAACTCCAAACCTCTAAATTACGCTTTCGATCAAAAAGTCTGTCAAACCTCGTCTGAATGACCTGAAATTTTGAACACACGTCACATTCAACACTACGGAGCTTCTCCAACTTCCGGAATTCTATTCCGACCCTCAGATCAAAATTTCACTATCGAACAGGAAACTTCAAAATTCGACTTTCGGCATTACAAGCCAAAATTAGCTACGAACCTCCAAAACACAATCCAAACACGCCTCTAAGTCCGAAATCACCCAACAGAGCTAGTGGAACCATCAGATTTCTATTTTGAGGCCGTTTTCACACTGTTCCGACTACAGTCAAATTTCCAACACTTCAACTCTCATTTAGAGACTAAGTGTCCCAAAACTCTCCGAAATTCAAAACCGAACATCCCGACAAATCACAATAGCAGAAATAAACTTAAAAGCAGTTAATAGGGGATCGGGGCATTAATTCTTAAAATGACCAGCCGGGTCGTTACATAAAGAGGCGACATGATGAGGTTGATCCTGATAGCGTATCCGGGCGGGAAGGGATGCGCCTCAGGCCAGCGGCTGCATTGAAGCACACAGGCTGTAGAACACATTGATTTTCTTTTTTTTGTCTTTTTATGTACGCTATGTAAATATTATTTTATGCAAATAATAACAACACTTTTTTATGCTTACATAATATGCATATTATGCTTTTATTTCTCAGTTTCTTCTTTATTTTAACACTACAACACAAACACATAGAAACTTAACATAATTTAAATGCGGTACAACTAATGAAACATATGACATGGAAAACATAAAAATAAAGTACTATACTCAACACATACATGTCATACATTAATCACCACCGCCTAGTATTCTCTTCTCCAACCACTTAAATTTCTCTTCCAGCTTATTTTTTTCTTCTTCCACCTCTTTGAGTTTCTCCTTCAACTCCACAATTTATCGGTTGTATTCTTGTTCATATTCCCACTGTTTTTTGGTTAAATCATGAAGATACTTTAAAGAATTTTTTCAGCATACCTGCTCACAAGGTTCATCAATCCATACCTCAAAATTGCAAAAAGGTTTGTCGGGAGCCCTATAAAACTTGTTCACACACATCCAGTAGTGGCTTCCAACTTCACCATCATCCCAACAGTCTTTCATGATGCATCTTTTTCCGCACTCGCACCTTGGTACATAAAGGTGTTCATACATTTGTTAAAGCGTAAAAAGAATCTTGCTTTTATGGAAAATTTTGCTATTGATTATTGTTAAGCGCAGAAAATAACTAGAATGCGCCCGTTATTTATAGGCAAGGCAACACACAAAATGTAGTATTTAATCACGCTATATATATTCGTATTATTTAACCGCACTATGCTTGGCGTGTTAAAGATTCTTTCTAATACAAAATAGCTTTTTCGTAGTCGGGTAGCTTTTTAGAATGACAAGACAACACACAAAACATAGTATTCAACTGCACTATATATATTCACATAAAACGTAGTATTTAACTACAATATATATGGCGTGTTAAATATTTTTTCCTGAAACGAAATAGCTTTTTCACAGTCGGGCAGCTTTTCAGATTGACAAGACAACACACAAAACGTAATATTTAACCGCGCTATATATATTCACTTATTTATCAAACATCTTCCTCCTCTGACAGTGTAGTTTTATAATAATTTTAGAGTGAAACTCGAAAGTGAACGTTAAAATTTTCCGTTTTTTAATCCAATACTATTTTTGATTACATGAACGGGAGGGAGAAATTCATTAATTTACTCAACTGAAAAAGTTAAATATCATAAGATGTAACAAGGCTGTGGAAACATAATTTAATTTGATACATCTTGCAATATAAACAAGTAAAGACACTTATTACAAAAAATATTACAAAAATAAAACACTAGGTGTATCCTTGATAGCTGGACACATTAGATGAACTTGCACCAGGAGCTGGATTACCACCGCCACCTAAATTAGCTGAAGGGCATTTACGGCAGTTGTGTCCTGTTTGCGAGCATATGCCACATTTACGTGCATAAACGGTATCACCAACATCCATTTGGTTCTGTATACGTGTTCTCTTTTGCACTTGTAGCTTGCGCAAATAGTCCTTGTTACACAACATTTTAAATGGTTCTGGTGGCCAATAATGCTCAGCACTCACTGGATGCAATTGCCCATTATATGTGTTTAAGTATGCAACAACACTGTATTGCTTATCAACATAGTTGGTTGCCCCTAAACCTGTTTGTTGAAAGTACTTCATGGCATGTGAGTACGACATGTGGTAGATGGTCCATTTCCCACAGGAACACAACCTGCTGGCTTCATTTATGGTGTGTATATTATTCCCTCGGTGTTGATGGATAGCAGTGCAAACTTCAAAAACACCCCGAATGTGATCATACTGTAAAAATGAATACCAATGTGCTCGCCTCTTGTATTTCTTAAATCTTTTCATCGGTACTGGCACAAATTCAACACCCCTCTCTATCAATTCCGATGCACCTCTATGCCTTTCAACAAACCTCTTCTCCATCCGTTTGAATGTCATCCGAACCATAGCAGTAACAGGTAATCTACGTGCAGACTTCAATAACCCGTTGAAAGACTCCGACACATTTGTAGTCAGGGTTCCCCATCGTCTGCCACCATCAACATGTAATGTCCACTTGTGAAGCTCATGTTGCATCAACCAATTATAGGCTCTTTCATCTAACTACCGGATCGATTCCATGCGCCTCCTAAATTTGCACTGTTGGTGATCGGTTGCAACCATCCACATTAAATCATGCAAGTCTTTGTTGGGATATTTCTTCTGAAAATTGGCCTTCAGGTGCCTCACACAGTAACGGTGGTGTGCATATGGTTCCTGCAATTCAGGCAAATGCTCTACAGAACTTAATATACCACCATGCCGATCAGATACTAGACAAATACCTGAACACTATTTGACTACGTGCTGCTTCAAGTGGTTCAAAAATACCGTCCACGTCTCTTGGCTTTCATTGGCACAGATGGCAAAAGCTAGTGGAAATATTTGTCCATTGGCATCTACTGCAACGGTGATCAACAGCTTAATATCATACTTTCCATAGACATGAGTACCGTATGGAAATTACCGGACGACTGTAGACATGTGATTTTTGACACTCCTAGAGATTTCACCTATTTTAACATGTAAATATTTAGTTTAGGCCTAATGTCTTTATTTCAACTAATTTCGACTTTTTTACTTTGTTTTGTCACAAAAATTAAAAATTACAAAAAATATTTTTATTTATTTAGCTAATTGATATAAAGTAGTTTCACTTTTAATTTTAATTTACTTTAATTAATTAGAAATAAGTTCATAATTTTGTAGTTATTTTAGGAGCTAATATCTTTAGTCTACTAGAGTAAAAGGGCCACTTTTAAAGGTATATTAGGCCAAGTGTGTCCCAATTCGGATCTAGCCCATAATCCTATGCCCAATACCTACTAACCTAACCCTAAAATCCTAAATAAAAACTAGATCCCTGCACTTTATACAATCAGCCGTTTCTTTACAAAAAGATCTAAGAAAATGAGCTGAAAATAGACTCTAATATCCCTAAGACTAAGGAGAGGACACAACCGTTTTCATTTTTTGGAAAGTGAAGCTTCTTCTTCTAAAAACCTAGCAAGCCCTAACAGACAAGGACCTTCACCTTCTTCACCTAGCGAGAACCAGCTTCAGCCACCGGCGATTCAGCCCCAAACTCGCCGAAGAAACAGCTATCAGCCGCATCTAATCTCCCTTCAACTTACAGCCACCAAGCCTTCGTATCCTCCACACCCAACGCTGCCAGTAACCCCTCGCCGGAAAACGACCCTTCTCCATCTCCTTCATACCAGCGGAGACCTCATCTCCAGTCAGCGACCTTCATACAACGGAACCTTGACGTGAGAAGCTTCAACCGTTGAACACAATACACAAAAGCTTCAGCTCATCTTCCTCATGCCACCTTTACAACACACAGATCTAGATCACCACTGCTCCTTTTTCTTCGTCTATCACAACCACAACAGCCATGAAACCTACTTGAGTGCTTCAGTGCTGGTTCGAGTTTGTTTTCGATCGCCGGTTCTATTTGTTGTCGCCGGCAAAATCTCTTGTCCAAAATTGTCTAGTTTCTAATTAAGCTTGTATTTATAGCTCAATTCATTTAATACAAAGGTTTCTAAAAGGTTTCAAAACTATGATAAACATGGATACACACAAATCAAAAATTGGAGTATTCTGATTGCATCTGCAAACACAGATCTAAAAAAACAAAAACAGGCAGAAAGTCGCTGGTCACTGTTCGTTTCGAAAAAATGCCAGTGAAACAATAGTTCATTGTTCCCCAATATTGTGGCCACCTTCATTTTTGGATGAATTTCGATTAATGTGTGGATTTGAATGCAGGTTTGGTTGAGTTTCTGGTAATGATTCGAGATTTCGTCCAATTTTCAGTTTTCCGGTACTAATTCGAGTTTCGTCCGCTTTTCGTCACATTTTTGTTTAATTCGAAACAGTGAAATAATCAATCTTCCGGCTATATTGAGGTCCAATTCTTTCATCACCTACTCGTTTTATTTAAGCTTCATGTTAATTGTTGGTTTGGTAATATGATTCCGTTGCTTGTGTATTGTTCTCCGTAATTTTGAATTTGTTCGCTTAGTTATATGCTCGTGCTTACTCGAATTGGTTATAGCTGAACATGATTTTGTCACAGTATAGAAATTGGGTTGCTATTCATCAACTGAACTATGTCAAATTAGATTAAAAGGGCTCGGGTGTACATTTTATGTGACCCGACTTCAATTCCCAACAAGGTTAAATAGAATGTGTCGTGAACCGTCGGTGCATTTCATGTAGTGTGGTTTACGATGTCTTTTAAATAACCTTGAATTTACCCAAAATATTAAAAGCGGCTAAAAAGTTAGAAATGCAATAGGTTTAAAATGTGCAATTAATCAGATAATTAGGCCAATAATAATAGTTGAACGACCGTGCTAAAACCATGGAACCCGGGAATGCCTAACACCTTCTCCTGGGTTAACAGAATTCCTTATCCGGATTTCTATGTTCGCGGACTGTAGAACAGAGTCAATCTTTCCTCGATTCGGGATTTGAAACCGATGACTTGGGACACCATAAATTCTCCTAAGTGGCGACTCTGAATCTTAAACAATAATCTCGTTTCGATTGTCACTTAAATTGAAAAAGACTCACTTATGCCCTTCGGGGGTAGAAGAAGGAGGTGTGACAGCTTTGGCGACTCTGTTGGGGATCGAACCCAGAATCTCTGGTTCATGGTTTAGAGTTCGAGCTTAGAATATTTGTTATAGTTAGCTTTATTTATTATCTTATTTTTGCGTGTTTGAGCCTAATGTGCTAAATATCGTTTTTTACCGCTTTGATATTGTTGAACTGTATATAAATTGTTACGGAACCCTCTTCTCTCTAAGTCTTCTAAATCATCTGGGAAGTGTGCACTTCGTGTGACTTCTCTTTTGTTAGAGTTATATCTCAATTTTAGAACGAGGTTCGGACAAGTTGCAAAGCCGGTGAAGCTTCTGCATTCCCGGTACGCTGCCCCCCCCGGCTCGAGTTGTCCGCTCGGGTAAGCCAGGTCTAGAACAAATAAACCTAGGTTTTTAAACCTAGAATAACATAGCCTCATGTCGGATCCCCAGTAGAAACGTTTGTTGCATCACGTGCACTTGACTTTGGGGACTCAACACAGGAGTTGGGTCCGTCAAGGACAGGTGTACCCAAAATAACAGACCATCTTGATGCATCCTATGTGCTACATGTTGCATTTCTTCAAGGGTAAAAGGGTCATTTCGCGGACCAATGATAATTGAGGGCGAATGGAAAAAGAAAAAGAAAAATAAAAATAGGGGTGAAGTGTGAGGATAAAGAGAGTAGGGCCCAATTATATTTTCTGTCACATTTCTGTTAAGAAAAAAAACAAAAACATGAAAAATTCAAAAAAAAAAAATAATTTACATTTTTTCATCATTTTCCGAAAATCAAAAATCAAAAAAAAAAGAAGAAGAGGAAAACAAAATCCAAAAAGTGTTTTCATGTTTCATCATTTTTCAAAAAAAAAAGATAAAAAAATATATTTTTCTCTAAATTAGTTATTTTTTTTATTTCCGCCCGTATCCAATCTGCCCGAACTACGCATACCTGATTCTTGTCTTTTGAGGCATGATACGTAAGCAACCCACATAGGGTCCGGTCTTCCTAGCGAATCTTAGGTTCTTGGCTTTGCGGGGTCTTAGCCAAATTTTGCACTTCTAGCCATCTTTGGTCAAATAAGTCATTTTGCAAAAATAGCCTCGATCATGTCTTGCATGTGTCCAACAGGAAGGGTTATTGTCTCACATAGCGTTCTATGTCTTTAACTTATTTGGTTTTAATTTTCTCATACAAATGTGGATTTACTTACCGGAGTTTGAGCATGACAGAGCCCCACGACCGTCTAGTCAGGATCGCTCATTCAGGAGTGGATTAAAAGAAGTTTTTTTTTTTATGTTTTAAGTCTGTTTTTCCTTTTATGTCGTTTTTTATCTTCAAATTTTGTATAGTAATGTCGAGTTTTTTATTATTATTGTACTTTCTATTTTGCATTTGAAAAAGTATGTTATAAATCAAAATCCAAAAAAAAAGATATTTTATGTTTTTATATTTCCGTTAGAATTTTCTTTAGAAATACTACTCCTAGAAATAAAAAAAAATTGAGGTGGTTTTTCCTTTAGAAAATTAATATCTAGAACTCAAAAAAAAAATTCTTTTATATTTCCTTTAGGATACTAGGACTAAAAACTCAAAAATTGGGATTTTTCTCTTTTGATATCTCTTTACAAGTTTTCTTTAACACATTAATTCCAAAAGCCAAAAAGATTTTCCTTTGAGGTTCTTCTTTCGGAAATTAGTAAAACAAAAAAAAATATTTTTTCTATTTTCACTAGAACTTTAGGACATTGTACGTAGAAAAAAACATGTTTTATCTTTTGTTTATCATTAGAATTTCTCCTTTAGGTAATAAAAAACTGAAATCTAAAAATATTTTTTTATCTTTTTCATCCCTTGTTTCGAAATCTTTCGTCAGGATATCAAGTGAAAATTCAAAATATTTTTCTTTGTTTTATTCTTTATATTTCCTTTCTAAAAAAGAAGAATCAAAATATTTTTCTCTTCTAGGTTTTTTTTCCTTAATAATTTATCATAGAGTATCTGTTTCAAAAAGAAAAGAAAAAGGAAAAAATATTTGCTCATTAAGCTTGCGTTTAGAATAGGATATAGAACATTAAATCTAGAAAATTCAAAAAAAAAAAGGATTTGTTTATTTTATTTCTCTTTTCTCATCAGAGTAGTCATTAAGGTTAAAGAAAAAAAGAGAAAAAGAAAAAGAGAACGTTAGTTTGTTTCCTTTATTCCCGATCTTCCCGAACTACACAAAGATCTAATTCATGCGATGTCATGATACGTAGGCAACCTACATAGGGTTCGATCGAATCACTTTTTTTAAGAAAAAAAGGAAAAAAAAACAAAAAAAAAAGGAAAGAAGAAAAAAAGAGATGAAATTATGGGATGTGGAAATGAGGGGAAAGAAAAGAGTGATAATTTAGAAAAAAAAGGGAGGAAAATGAGCAAGCCAAAAAGTGCTAGAAAGGAAAGAAAAGAGAAGATTGAAATGAACAAATTGGGATGATGCCAAGTGACCTTGTGACCCTCAAAGTCTTTCTTGAACCGTTAATTTTTGCTAGGTGCACTGCACACAATGTGATATTTGCAGCTATTAAATGCCCTAATTCTAACATGATGACTTCATTTTGTTCCTCTTTGTTATCTTCATTAAGAAGAAGGGTGGTTGGTTTGTAGTTCTTAAGTAACTCATCCATACAACACAAGGTCAAAGAGCAAGGTAGCCATGTCTAACAAAGACTGGGGCACAAGAGTTGTTGACCCGTCGAGGGAGTTTGTGGAGTAGGAGTCTGAATTGAAAGAGGAGGTCCAAAGGGTGAAACAGCAGATAACATAAATGTATCAGTCTTGGATCAGGGGGCATCCTCCACCTTCATTCCTTACTAACTACAATGAAAACCCTGCAACTATCCCACCACTATCACAAGCCCAGGTTCCCACTGCTGTTGATATCTCCTCACAACTTTTTCACACTCCACCCCTCAAAAGCACATCATATCTCGCTCCTTTGGCCACACATGCTCTTGTAACTCCTCCTCCAGCTATTTTTCCTCGATCCTCTAACGAGACTGTGTTCAAAGTCCCCGATGCCCAACACTATGCTCCAGAACCAACTTCCAAGGTTTCGGATCCCTACTCTCACACTACTCATTTTGAGCCTCCCGGTGAAGTTGAAAAGCCTGGTAAGACAGTGGAGCAAGATGATATATCAAGGAAGGTGAAAATCTTAGAGCAGTCTTTAAAAACATGCAAGCGATAGGGAGCCAGATGAGCATGGCTTACAAAAACTTGTGCTTGTTTCATGACATCCAACTGCCTGCTGGTTTAAAGATGCCGAAGTTTGATTTGTATGACGGGCACGGAGATCCCGTGGCCTATCTAAGAGGCTACTGCAGTAAGATGAGAGGCGTCGGTGGGGAGGAAAAATTATTGATGGCGTACTTCAGTCAGAGTCTGAGTGGGGCAGCTCTGGAGTGGTACACCCGCTAAGACGCTAGCAGGTGGTATACATGGGACGATATGGCTCAGGCCTTTGATCGACACTTCCAGTACAACATAGAAATCGTCCCTGATCGCATGACCCTCACCAAGATGGAAAAGAAGCCTAATGAAAGCTTTAGGGAATACAGGTTCAGATGAAGAGAACAGGCTGCCAGAGTCAATCCCTCGATGGAAGAAAAAGAGATGGCCGAGTACTTTCTTCAAGCTCAAAAGACAACTTACTTTGGGCATTTGATCACGGCTGTGAGTAGGCCTTTTAATGATGTGGTATAAATGGGAGAAATGGTAGAAGATGGGCTGAAGTCTAGCAAGATCATGAGTTATTCTGCTTTAAAAGCCACAACACAAGCAATTCAGAATGACACATGAAGCTTGCTTGGTCAGAAGGAACATGATGATGTTGCCATGGTTGTTTCAGAGTCACTGTAGATATGTAATTCTTGACCCTCTCCAAGATTTTATACATTTTAGTGTTAAATATTTAGTTTAGGTTGAATATCACTATTTTAATTAATTCTGACTATCTTACTTTATTTTATCAGAAAAATGAAAATTACAAAAATAGTTTCATTAATGTTTTGTAGTCATACTATTTTACTAGGATTTTTATTTTTATATAATCTTAAAAAATATCAAAAATAATTTTGTTTTAACAGTTAGTTTTATTCTAATAGTTATGTCTACTTAAATAAGTCTAATTAATATTTTAGAAATATTTTTTTATCTTTGTTTTATAGGCAATAGTTGATGTGGGATGGATAGATTTTTAATTAATTAAGCCCATTTTAAGCACAAATCTGGCCATAAAGGCCCAAAGTGAACAGCCCATTCCCTCAGCCCGTAACCCCATCAGACTTAACTATAACCTAGGGACACTCTTCTTCTTCCTTACCTCTTGAACACCCCTGAACCGAGGAACATCAGCGACGGACGAAAAAATAGAAAAGAGAGAGAGGAACGGACTGGGGAAAGAAAAATGAGAGAATACACAAGAAAAATCGGGCATTGTTTTCTTCTTGGAAAATATTCCCCTGTTTCTTCCCCTTTTCTTGACAGCAAAATTAGCAAAGGAACTCTATTCTTCCACTATTGTTAACACACCACCAAGCTCCATAAAAACTAACCAAAAACTCCACCCCAAAACTGTTCCAAAACTCCATATCTAGCCATGGAAATAACCTGAAAAATACCATTTTCGTCACTAAAACCAACCTAATAAATAGCCCCCCTTTCCTTCTCCATAAATGGCCATGAAACCCAGCTGAAATTAACATCGAATAATAGCAAAAAAACAGCCCTCGAAGCTAGTAAGAATCAGCTAAAAAAACAACCCAATCAGCTAAAAAAATAACCCCGAACAGCTTCAAAAACCAGCCACAAAACCTCCACGAAACCACCTCTAAACCTCCGTAAAAACCAGCCAACTTTAGATCCAAAACACCACAAAAAACCAACCCAGAAACAACCTGAAAAACATCCTAAAAGCAGCCATAAACTCGCCAAAAATCCATGACATAAATAATATTTCTGCTCGAGGCGGCAAATGGTTTGAGCGAAAACAGTCAAAAGAGGTTTTCGACGAGGCTTTCCGGTTGAGATCCTGTTCGCAGCCCTGTCCGCTTTGAGTATTAAAGTTGTCAATCGATCAAGGGTCAAATTCATTTTAAAGGTCCATTTCTTACTCTTATCTTTCTCTTCAATCTTCAATATTAATTTTTATGAAATGAAGCCTCTGATGCACGTGAGTTTGATATGGTCGATGTGCTTGTTTGGTTGAAATTCCTGTTACTTTCATCTTCTTTCCTTATTAACTTTAGAGATCATTGTTAGATAATTTGCCTATTATTAATTAAATTTGGTTAAGAGGAAGAAAAGAAGGATATTTCACTGATAGTTTTAAATTAGTGGATTGTTGGATTTCCTCGCTTAATTGATAAATGGGCCGTGGGGGTTTGTCTAATTTAAAGAGCAAAAACACATATGAACTTCTTAAGGAAAATATTGTCATGGCAGAGAATTTAAAAGGTTATAACAATTTGAGCGATGGATTATTTTGTTAGTTCTTTATTTCGCTATACCCATTTGATCGGTAGGAGCATGCTTAAGCCATTTACACCTGGGTAGGAAAACTTTAGGATTTTTGTTAGTTTTGAGGTGAGAGGTCTTTTCTTTAGTTAAATTCATCTGGGGAATGCCCCAAAAGATTTGTATATATTTTATTCTGGGGAATGCCCCGTAGTATTCTGTAATTGGAGGCCGAAAGCGAACTCGTAATACTTTTGTTCTTATTTTAGTTTTCTTGTTGTTATTTTCTTTTATTAGGTGGGGACGACCTCGAGCCTATTTTGTGTTTATTTTCCTTTTCTGTAATTCTGCCTCAATTTGAATGTTTTAAAAGCCAACTAGATCATGTACGCAACCGTAAATTTCACAGGACTCGGGGAATGCCTAACACCTTCTCCCCGGGTCAAATGAACCCCCTTTCCCGAATCTCCCATGAAAACTTAGTTTTGGAGTCTAAAGTATTTTAAAAGGAATTTTTTTTTTTAAAAAGCGGTGACCTGGCACACCGAAACCAATGTCAGGTGGCGACTCTGAGTTATTTCCTTTTGAACACAATTCTTTGTCACTTTCAAAATTGGAAACCCTTTTGAACTTTACAAATCCATTTTATTTATTTTAAGAGGGGTTGGTGAGGAAGTAAAAAAAAGGGGTGCGATAGCTCTGGTGACTCTACTGGGGAATTGCAGGTTTGAGCTGATACTTGATCTTGTTGTCTTTTAGAATATTCGGTTGAGGTGTTTGTTTTTTTATTTACTTTGTTTATCTGGTTTATTTGTCTTATTTCCTTGTTTTGCTAGTTAATTATTTATCGCTTTTCTTTATGTGTTACTGCTTTATAAACTGTCATCATTTGCATAACCATGCGTCTTTTTTCTGCAACAAGTCTTCCGAAGTACGTTTGAACATACACGGCCTTTTGTGAGTCACCCGTGTCTTTAGAGGTGTGGCGTGGGAGCGTGGAGTGGGCGGACAGTTAGAGCAGCCGCCATCGACCATGTGCCGCCCCGAATTGCCTTGTCCAGTGAACCCCAAACATAGGTCAGCCTTTAGGTCATGCTTATTTGCATCATATCATTTAAACCTAGCAGGGTCGGTCCCTGGCACCGTGTCCCATTGTAGGAGGCCTATCTAAATTATGTCAAAATGGGTTCATGGCCCAAAAGATATTTAATCATCCCTATATGCTACATGCTGCATTTCTTTAGAGGTAAAAGGGTCACGTGACGGACCAATGAGATAAAAAGAGTGCGAAGTATAAAAATGAAGCAAGTAGGACCCAATTATGTTCTCTTTCCAAAAAGAGAAAAAAAAAGAGAAAAAAAATCCAAAAGATTTTACATTTTTCCTTCATTTTTAAAAAAAAGACAAAAAAGATATTTTTTTCCAAAATAGTTGCATTTTTTAAAGCTTTCTCCCATGTCCAATCTTCCCAAACTACGCATACCTGATTCTCGTCTTTCGGAGTGGGATACGTAGGCAGCCCACATAGAGTCCGGTCTTCCTAGTAAGTTTTAGGTTCTTGGCTTTGCGGGGTCTTAGCCAAATCTTACATGTATAGCCATTTTTGGCCACATCGGCCGTTTTTGCAAAAATAGGATCATTTGCGCAAAAGTGGTTCAATGACCTATGTCTTAGAATCTTAAGTTCACAATTAGGTTTAATATTAAGTTAAGGAACGTCCTTATTGAGTTTGTATCTTTAGCCACTTCTGGCTAGATCGGTCGTTTTTGCAAAAAGGGTCATTTCTGCAAATTAATTGTAGGCCGTGATTATTGGGAGTTGAATGTATAAGCTTTATTGAGGTATTTCCATATCTTTGAGGTCGATCTTGTTGAGTTTACACTTCTAGCCACTCTTGGCCATATAGGTTTATTTTCACAAATAGCTCAATCGTGTCTTGCATGTGTCCAATAGAAGGTGTCGTGGCGTCGCATAGTGTGTTGAGTCACTAATCTATTTGGTCTTATTTTTCTCATTCAGACATGAATCCATGTACCAAAGCTCGAGCATGACAGATATCCCAGGTCATCGCATTTGGGAGCTTGTTTGAAGAGACTATTTATATTTTAAGTTTGTTTTTATGTTTCCTTTTATTTTCTTATCTTGTACTAGTAGTTTTGAGTCTTTTAGGTGGTTTAAGAGATTGTTGGGTCTTTCATTATTGTACTTTATGTTTTGTATTTGAAAAACTAAAAAAAATTATAAATGAAAAATTCAAAAAGATTTTTATTTTTAGTTTATTTGTCCATTACTTTTTTCAGAACTTCGCTTGATCTGATTCATGAGTGACATGATACGTATGCAACCTACATAGGGTTCGATCAAATTATTATTTTTAAAGTTAAAAAAAAAAAGAGAAAAGTTGTGGGATGTGAAAAATGAGAGGAAACTGCGGGATGCAAGAAAAGAGCGATAATTAGAAAGAAAAAAGAGGAAAGAAATGAGAAAATTAGGGAGCGTAAAAGAGGAAAAGAAGAGAAAAAGGGCCAGGAGAGTAAAATTGGGATAATGCCAAATGACCTCGTGACCCTCAAAATCATTCTAGAACTATTAATTGTTGCTAGGGGCATTACACGCAATGTGATATTTCTATCTGATAAATGTCCTAACGCTAACATGTTGGCTTTGTTTTACTCCTCTTTGTTACTTCCATTGTTATCATAATAGAGGGTGGTTAGTTTGTGTTACTTTCGTGATTCGTCCATACAACACAACGTCAAAAATCAAGGAAGCCATGGCTAGCAAAGACTTGGACACATGTGTTGTCGATCCGCCCAAGGAGATTGTTGAATCAAAATCGGAACTGAAAGAGGAGGTCCTAAGGTTGAAACATCAGATGGCGGAAATGTATCAGGCCTGGATTAAGGGACATCCTCCACCTTCATTCCCTACCAACTATGTAGAAAACCCTTCTTCCATTCCACCACTGTCCCAAGCCCAGATGCCAAGTACTATTAATCTTTCCCCACAACACACACCAGGCTTCACCTCTTACCACTCCTACCCCGACACTTTGGCCTAAATTCTCCATGCTCCACTAGACAAAACAACCTTATACTTTGGGCATTTTATCTCAGCCATTGGTAAGCCTTTTAATGATGTGGTAAATATGGGAGAAATGGTGGAAGAGGGGCTCAAGTCGAGCAAGATCATGAGCTATTCTGCTTTAAAAGCCACAACACAAGCAATTCAAAATGACATAGAAAGCTTGTCGGGTCAGAAGAAAAAGGATGATGTTGCCATGGTTGTCTCAGGATCCTGGCATGGCCCAACGGGTCCTCCTTACAAATATGCTCAGCCTCGACCCCGACCCCAACTCCAAACCTATCCCCGAACTCCACATAATCCACCTCAGTATTATCCTCCGAACAATGTCCCGTCATTTGTTCAACCACTAGGTCACTCCTTATGGCAAGCACCAGCACTGCATAATACTCTTTTGCCTTCACAACATTTTCGAGAACCCAACAACCCTAAGAAACATGGTCATAGAGGGGAACAAAGGCAAATAAATAGTTTCATGCCAATCGGAGAATCCTACACAAGCTTGTTTGAAAAGTTAAAATAGTCTGGCCTGATTGAGCCGCTCCTCGGCTATACTCCGGACCCATATGCAAAAGGTTTTGATCCTACTGTATGGTACATGTACCACTCTAATGTCCAAGAGCATAGAATTTAAAATTGTCATGCTTTGAAAAGGGAGATAGAAAGAATGATCCAAAAAGGGATAATTATGGTCTAGGATAGTGACACCCAGAATATTGCATAGAATCGTTTAACTGCACATGATGATGCACACTTTATGGGGAAGATGCGTGATGACAGGGAGTAAGAGAATCCTCTTGGAAACTTGCTGACTGAAGTTAATGATATTGCAATTGGTGAAAGTCCCAGTAATTTTGATGTGCAACCCAGTGATTAAGATGTCGAGCTTGGTAATTGGAAAGACACTCCTTTCTTGGATAGCTAGGGAGGAGTTTTGGTGGTTTATTTTGTCATCATTTTTATTTGTGTGGGTTATTTCAGGGTTTAAATCTGGATATTATCTTATGGCTCAAACTCTTCTTTTTCTCATTTTGACTGGTTTGTTTAGTTGTAGTAAATCGTCTAGTGTTATTTAGGATTGTTCTAGGGTTGTAACCCATGTCTATTTTGCTTGTTTTGTTCAAAACCTATTCATCATCTATCTAATGCAATCTCCTATTTTCTGTTAGTTCTAGTCAGTTTTTGTTTAGGTCATTTTTCCTTTTATAGTTCTTTTCATGACGACTCTAGTTACATGACATGCATGTATAATTCTCAGCCTGATCTTGAAAGTTAGTCTAATCATGAAGCAATGACACAGTTTTGAATATGAAAAAAGGATGCGTTTGAGGAAACAATTAAACATTCACGCATTCTGAGATGACCTGAACTTTGAATTGAGTGAAACTGAGGCAGTAAGTTTGGAAAATCAAGAGGTTGATAAAAGCATACAACAAAAAAAATTCTCTCAAGCAGTTTGAGGTAAACCAGTCAGTGCTGAAATGCATTCTTCCACATCAAGATAAGGTAGAGTTAAGTCTGCTTCGAACTGGCAAGGGTCATTCATTGGGACAAAGGTATTGCCCATTGGCACTTTTTGTTTGTGTTGATGCCATCAATAGATACTATGTGTGATTTGATTGCTTATCTTCAATTGCATGTTTGTATTTGGCATTTTTAAGTTTGGTATGACGAAGGCATTTTATTCTGCTACCCAAAAACTTTTATCCTTTGCTACCCATTTTGAGCCCTAATTTTTTCTTTCATACCCCTCTTTTGGAATTAGAAATAGAGTTAGGAACTAGAAAAGGAAATCAAAAAGAGAAAAAGAAGAAAAAAAAAGGAAAGAAAAAAGAGAAAAGGAAAAAACAATTTTGTCATTTGAACTACGTTTGACCTGATTCTTGTCACCTCAAGATACGTAGGCAGCCTTACGGTTCGGTCACACTAAATAAAATATTTCATAGTCCCCCAAAGTCGAGAGTGGGGCAAAGTTTCTTAGAAATCCCATAAAAATATCCCCACACTCCAGAAACTGGGGCAGAAGTTTTAATTTTGCCAAAAGATTTGATTTCAAAAGTTGTAATTTTGAACCCTTTCATCTTAAATTATTTTGAGCCTTCATGCCACCCTTTCTTTCCAACCCTGTCCAAAAGCCTACATTACGGTCCAAAGAAAGACCTTCCGACCAATCTATGAGGATGCCAAATCAAGTGTGTGGTGAAAGTATGATCTTCCTACATCATGGGTAATACCTTGTTCTCATCGCAAAGAGAGAAAATGATAAATGAGAGAGTGTTATCGGTGAAAACCCTCATGGGCACCTTAAGGCGACGGTGAGTTGAGAAGAAGAGTAAAATGAGAAAGGCTTGATGGCGAAAACCCTTCAGGGCACTACAAGTCAACTGAGGATTGTGGATCAAATGGGACAATTGGAGTGCCGAAGTCCAGTTTCACAGCTTAGAGTCATAACAAGAGTTGAACATTAGACTTGTTTGACAGATTAGGCCACTTTAATCCAAAATGCATGTCATAGTCATTAGAGTTGGTATCTACATCTGACAAGTTTCTACTCGGTGATTTTCTTGTTAGATGACATCGCTTTATGTTGTCCCCTTAACTCCGTTCTTCTTGCTTTGTTTAAGTCCTCTGGAGTCTGTTTTGTAAGAACAAGTAAAGAAATGATTTCAAAATCTGCTACCAACTTTTCAATTGCACAAAGCGGATTCTAGATAGCATATCAAAATGGCATAAGTCAGGAAAGAATAGTATGCGCGCTGAGTTGATAATAATTAACATGCTTTGGGATTCATGTGAAATGCAAAGGTTCGGTAAATGTTAATTCATGAGCAAAATACAACAGATAGAGGATATCGGGATCAAAAGGTGAAGGTGTTTTCTGTGATAAGGGTTGTAAGAAAATGGGTAGTCAATAACATGCGAGGTCTTCCAATTTGAAATCAAAGTTACCTTAGCAAGTGCAGAAGCAGTCGCCTTCAAGGTCAAGGCCACAAACTAATCACCGTGTTTTAAACTGACAAGTTTTCTTTGTCTGAAACAGGGATAAAGACTATGTTTATAACAAAGCTTGAATTTTTCAGGTGTAATGCCCCAATTCTGCTTGCGCAAAGTCTATTGAGAAGATCACACATCACCCCTAGGAAAAGCACTTCCTAGTCTGGGCCTTTCAAGTTATATTTTGTTTTAGTAGACACACTTCCTAAATTGAGATTTTACCCCTAGGAGATGCACTTCCTAGTCTGAGTATTTCAAGTTATATTTTTATTTTAGGAGACGCACTTCCTAATGTTGGTCATTTAAATTCTTCCATAGGAGACGCATATCCTAGTTGGAGTCATTGAAGTTTTACCCATTAGGATAGGCACTTCCTAGTAGGGGTCTTTCAGATTATACTTGTTAGGAGACGCACTTCCTAGTCTGGGTCTTTCTGGTTATATTTTTGTTTTAGGAGACGCGCTTCCTAAATTGAGTTTCACCCATAGGAAAAGCACTTCCTAGCTTTGGTCATTTAAGTTCATTCTTAGAAGACGCACTTCCTAGTTTGAGTCATTGAAGTTTTACCCCTAGGAGATGCACTTCCTAGTCTGGGTTTTTCAGGTTATATTCTTGTTTTAAGAGATGCACTTCCTAAATTGAGATTTTCACCTAGGAGACACACTTCCTAGCTTTGGCCATTTGAATTGATTTCTAGGAGACGCACTTTCTAGTTTTGAATCATTGAGGTTTCATCCCTAGGAGACGCACTTCCTATTTTGGGTCTTTCAGATTTTGTTTTAGGATATGCACTTCTTAAATTAAGATTGTACCCCTAGGAGAAGCACTTCCTAGTTTTTTATCATTTAAGTTCATTTTTAAGAGACACACTTCCTAGTTTGAGTCATTGAAGTTTCACCCCTAGGAGACGTATTTTCTGGTTTGGGTTTTCAGGTTATATTTTTGTTTTAGGAGACGCACTTCCTGGTTTGAGTCATTCAAGTTTTATCCTTAGGAGACGTACTTCCTAGTTTGGTTCATTCAAGTTTCGTCCCTAGGAAACGCACTTCCTAGTTTGAGTCATTCGAGTTTTATCCTTTTATCATTAGGATACGCACTTCCTAGTTTGGTTCATTCAAGTTTTATCCCTAGGAGACGCACTTCCTAGTGTGAGTCATTTGAGTTCATCCCTGGGAGATGCACATCCTAGTTGAGTCTTTAGTTTTACTCTTATCATTGCATGAATAGCATAGGTTAATTTATAGTTTTGCTAATAACTCACAAATCTTCCTAGTGCAAACTGGGACAGAAAATTTTGTTTGTTCTGTTGTTTTGAACACAGGCACCAACCAGGAGAACAAGGGAAGATATTGCAGAGTCATTTCAAGTTTCAAGTCAGTAGCAGGCGCCCACCTGGAGAACGAGGGAAGTCATTTCAGAATTCAATTCAAGTTAGAAGTAGCAAAAGCTCGCGTTAAGAATGTGAGTCGACAATCCGAGATGACCAACAGAAGCGGTCTCAATCCCGAAAAAGAAAAAAAAAAGAAGAAAAAAAAAGAAAAGAAGAAGGAAAAGAAAGAAAAAAAAAAGTATCTGAAATGCAAAATTAGAGATAAGATATGGATTGCTCAAGACATGATCGAGTCGCGAGCTTCGCATGTCCCATCGTGATCCGAAAAGCTGAAGAAGAATGAACTAGCACCTGCAGCTAGCAAGCGTCAAAGTTCAAATATAAAGTCTACATGAAGAACCATTCAAGACTCATGATCAAGCTTCAAAAGACTTATAGATAGGAATTTTGTAACTCATAGCTGTGAGGCTTAGATAGTCTGTTTCATTTTTTTATTTTGATGTAATAACAGGACCGCGGACCGGACCTTCGACGGAACAACACCTCAATCGGCTCTCCACCTTGGTATACTCCATGACTGTTCCTACTTCTGAACTACACGTAGCCTGATTCCATTATAGACAAGGATATGTAGGCAGTTCAGATATCAGGGCTCGGTCACATTCTCCTCTCTTTTAGTTTTTGGTCTCTCGAAATAAGGGTCGAGTCAAAAAACCCGTCTCGTCGTTCTTTGTCTAAAAACTCTTCGTGTTTCCAGTCAAAGAGGGGCAGCTGTAGACATGTAATTTTTGACCCTCCCCAAGATTTTACACATTTTAGTGTTAAATATTTAGTTTAGGTCGAATATCACTAGTTTAATTAATTTTGACTATCTTACTTTATTTTATCAGAAAAATAAAAATTACAAAAATAGTTTTATTAATGTTTCATAGTCATACTATTTTACTAGGATTTTTATTTTTATATAATCTTAAAAAATATAAAATAATTTTGTTTTAACGGTTAGTTTTATTCTAATAGTTATCTCTAATTAAATAGGTATAATTAATATTTAGTAATATTTTTTATCTTTGTTTTATAAGCAATAATTGATGTGGGATGGATAAATTTTTAATTAATTAAGCTCATTTTAAGCACAAATCTGCCCATAAAGGCCCAAAGTGAACAACTCATTCCCCCAGCCCATAACCCCATCAGACCTAACTATAACCTAGAGACACTCTTCTTCTTCTTCCTCACCTCTTGAACACCCCTGAACCGAGGAACATCAACAACGGACGAAAATGGACATGAAACCCAGCTGAAACTAACATAGAATACTAGCAAAAAAACAGCCCTCGAAGCTAGTAAGAATCAGTTAAAAAAAAACCTCGAACAGCTTCGAAAACCAGCCACAAAACCACCTCTAAACCTCCCTAAAAACCGGCCAACTTTAGATCCAAAACACCACAAACAACCAACCCAGAAACATCCTAAAAACATCCTAAAAGTAGCCATAAACTCACCAAAAATCCATGACATGAATAATATTTCTGCTCAAGGCGGCAAATCGTTTGAGCAGAAATAGTCAGAAGAGGTTTCCGGCGAGGCTTTCCGGTTGAGATCCTGTTCGCAGCCCTATCCGCTTTGAGTATTAAGGTTGTCAATCGATCAAATTCATTTTAAAGGTCCATTTCTTACTCTTACCTTTTTCTTCAATCTTCAATATTAATTTTGATGAAATGAAGCCTCTGATGCGCGTGCGTTTGATATGCTCGGTGTGCTTGTTTGGTTGAAATTCCCATTGCTTTCATCTTCTTTCCTTATTAACTTTAGATATCATTGTTAGATAATTTACCTATTATTAATTAAACTCGGTTAAGAGGAAGAAAAGAAGGATATTTCACTGATAGTTTTAAATTAGTGGTTTGTTTGATTTCCTGGTTTAATTGCTAAATGGCCGTGGGGGTTTATCTAATTTAAAGAACAAAAACACATTTGAACTTCTTAAGGAAAAATTGGCATGGCAGAGAATTGAAAAGGTTACAACAATTTGAGCATTGGATTATTTTGTTAGTTCTTTATTTCGCTATACCCGTTTGATCGGCAGGAGCATGCTTAACCTGATTACACTTGGGTAGGCAAACTTTAGGATTTTTGTTAGTTTTGAGGCGAGAGGTCGTTCCTTTAGTTAAATTAATCCGGGGAAAGCTCCAAAGTATTTTTATATATTTTATTCTGGGGAATGCCCCGTAGTATTCTGTAATTGGAGGTCGAAAGCGAACTCGTAGTACTTTTGCTCTTATTTTACTTTTCTTTTTGCTATTTTCTTTTATTGGGCGGGGATGACCTCGAGCCTCTTTTATGTTTATTTTCTTTTTCTGTGATTTTACCTCAATTTGAATGTTTTAAAAGCCAACTAGATCATGTACGCAATCGTGAATTTCACGGGACTCGGGGAATGCCTAACACCTTCTCCCCGAGTCAAATGAACCCCCTTTCCCGAATCTCTAGTGCAGACTTAGTTTTGGATTCTAAAGTGTTTTAAAAGGAATTTTTTTTAAAAAAAACAATGACCTGGCACACCGAAACCAATGTCAGGTGGCGACTCTGAGTTATTTCCTTTTGAACACAATTCTTTGTCACTTTCAAAATTGGAAACCCTTTTGAACTTTGCAAATTCCTTTTATTTATTTTAAGAGGGGTTGGTGAGGAAGTAAAAAAAAGGTGCGTGACAGCTCTGGTAACTCTGCTGGGGAATTGCAGGTTCGAGCTTACTTGATCTTGTTGGCTTTTAGGATATTCGGTTGAGGTGTTTTTTTTTTATTTGCTTTGTTTATCTGGTTTTTTTGTCTTATTTCCTTGTTTTGTTGGTTATTGTTTATCGCTTTTCTTTATGTGTTACTGCTTTATAAACTGTCATCATTTGCATAACCATGAGTCTTCTTTCTGCAACAAGTCTTCCGGAGTACGTTTGAGCGTACACGGCCTTTTGTAAGTCACCCGTGTCTTTAGGGGGTGGCGTGGAGTGGGCGGACAGCTAGAACAGCCGCCATCGACCATGTGCCGCCCCGAATTGCCTTGTCTAGTGAACCCCAAACGTAGGTCAGCCTTTAGGTCATGCTTATTTGCATCATATCATTTAAACCTAGCAGGTTTCGGTCCTAGGCAAACCGTGTCCCGTTGTAGGAGGCCTATCCAAATTATGTCAAAATGGGCTCATGGCCCAAAAGACATTTAATCATCCCCATGTGCTACATGCTGCAATTCTTTAGGGGTAAAAGGGCCACGTGACGGACCAATAAGATAAAAGAGTGTGAAGTGTAAAAATGAAGCAAGCAGGACCCAGTTATGTTTCTCTTTCACGAATTTTTAAAGAAAAAGACAAAAAAAATTGAAAATGAAAAATCGAAAAAAAAAGATTTTGCACTTTCCCATCATTTTCCAAAAACCAAAAAAAGAGAAAAAAATCCAAGAGATTTTACATTTTTTCCATCATTTTTCAAAAAAGACAAAAAAATATATTTTTTTTTCAAACTAGTTGCATTTTTAAAGCTTTCTCCCATGTCCAATCTTCCCGAACTACGCATACCTGATTCTCGTCTTTCGGGGTGGGATACGTGGGCAGCCCACATAAAGTCCGGTCTTCCTAGTAAGTCTTAGGTTCTTGGCTTTACGGGGTCTTAGCCAAATCTTGTATGTCTAGCCATTTTTACCCACATCGGCCATTTTTGCAAAAATGGGGTCATTTGTGCAAAAGTGGTTCAATGACCTATGTCTTAGAATCTTGAGTCCACATTAGGTTTAATATTAAGTTAAGGCACGTCCATATTGAGTTTGTATCTTTAGCCACTTCTGGCCAGATCGGCCTTTTTGCAAAAAGGGTCATTTTTGCAAATTAATTGTGGGCCATGATTATTGGGAGTTGAATCCATATAATCTTTAGTGAGGTATTTCCATATATTTGAGTTCGATCTTGTTGAGTTTACACTTCTACCTACTCTTGGCCACATAGGTTAATTTTCACAAATAGCCCAATCGTGTCTTGCATGTGTCCAATAGAAGGTGTCGTGGCGACACATAGTGTGTTGAGTCACTAATCTATTTGGTCTTATTTTTCTAAGTCACATGGATCCATGTACCAAAGCTCAAGCATGACAGATATCCTAGGGTCATCGCATTTAGGAGCTTGTTTGAAGAGACTATTTATATTTTGAGTTTGTTTTTATATTTCCTTTTATTTTCTTATCTTGTACTAGTAGTTTTGAGTCTTTTAGGTGGTTTAAGAGATTGTCGAGTCTTTCATTATTGTACTTTCTATTTTGTATTTGAAAAATAAAAAAAAATATAAATGAAAAATTAAAAAGATTTTTATTTTTAGTTTATTTGTCCATTACTTTTTTCAGAACTTCGCTTGATCTGATTCATAAGGGACATGATACGTAGGCAACCTATATAGGGTTCGATCAAATCATTTTTTTTAAAAGTTAAAAAAAAGGAAAAAAAGAAGAGAAACGTTGTGGGATGTGAAAAATGAGAGGAAACTGCGGGATGCAAGAAAAGAGCGATAATCAGAAAGAAAGAAAAAAGAGGAAAGAAATGAGCAAATTAAGGAGCGTAAAAGAGGAAAAGAAGAGAAAAAGGACCAGGAGAGTAAAATTGGGATAATGCCAAATGACCTTGTGGCCCTCGAAGTCATTCTAGAACTATTAATTGTTGCTAGGGGCATTGCACGCAATGTGATATTTTTATATGATAAATGTCCTAACGCTAACAAGTTGGCTTTGTTTTGCTCCTCTTTGTTACTTCCATTGTTATCATAACAGAGGGTGGTTAGTTTGTGGCACTTTCGCGATTCGTCCATACAACACAAGGTCAAAAAGCAAGGAATCCATGGCTAGCAAAGACTTGGATACATGTGTTGTCGATCCACCCAAGGAGATTGTTGAATCAGAATCGGAACTGAAAGAGGAGGTCCGAAGGTTGAAACATCAGATGGCGGAAATGTATCAGGCCTGGATTAAGGGACATCATCCACCTTCATTCCCTACCAACTATGCAGAAAACCCTGCTTCCATTCCACCACTGTCCCAAGCCCAGATGCCTAGTACTGTTGATCTTTCCCCACAACACGCACCAGGCTTCACCTCTTACCACTCCTACCCCGGCACTTCGTCCCGAATTCTCCATGCTCCACCAGCCAAAACAACCTTATACCCTGATCTGACATCTGATCCTATTTTTGTACCCCCTTTACAAGCTACCCTCCACCGATCCTCTAGTGAGCCCGCATTCCAAGCTCCAGATACACAATACTATGCTTCCCAGATCCTTATTCATACACTCCTCACTTTGAGCGTCATATTGAAATTGAAAAACCACTCAAGAACGCGGAGCAAGAGGAGATGCTTAGAAATGTAAAGAGTCTGGAGAAATCATTGAGAAATATGCAATAATTAGGAAGATAGATAAGTGTGGCTTATAAGAATTTGTGTTTGTTCCCTGATGTCCAACTACCTGTCGGGTTCAAGATGCCCAAGTTTGACTTGTATGACGGACACAGGGATCTTATAGCTCATCTGAGAGGTTATTGCAGTAAAATGAGAGGCACCGGGGGAAAAGACGAATTATTGATGGTGTACTTCAGCCAAAGTCTGAGTGGGCAGCTTTAGAATGGTACACCCGCCAGGACGCTAGCAGATGGTACACATGGGACGATTTGGCTCAGGCCTTTGCTCGGCATTTTCAGTACAATCTAGAAATTATCCCGGATCGCCTATCCTTGACCAAGATAGAGAAGAAACCAAGTGAAAGTTTCAGGGAATATGGGTTCCGATGGAAGGAGCAATCTGCACGAGTCAATCCTCCGATGGAAGAAAACGAGATGGTTGAATACTTTCTTCAATCTCAATAGCCTACTTACTTTGGGCATTTGATCTCAGCCATTGGTAAGCCTTTCAATGATGTGGTAAAGATGGGAGAAATAATGGAAGAGGGACTCAAGTCGAGCAAGATCATGAGCTATTCTGCTTTAAAAGCCACAACACAAGCAATTCAAAATGACACAGGAAGTTTGTCGGGTCAGAAGAAAAAGGATGATGTTGCCATGGTTGTCTCAGGATCATGGCATGGCCCAACGGG
This sequence comes from Nicotiana sylvestris, assembly GCF_000393655.2. Lineage (NCBI taxonomy): Eukaryota > Viridiplantae > Streptophyta > Magnoliopsida > Solanales > Solanaceae > Nicotiana > Nicotiana sylvestris. The sequence continues at coordinate 163,014,561 of NC_091063.1, forward strand.
TCCGCCTCACAAATATGTTCAGCCTCGACCCCGACCCCAACTCCAAACCTATCCCTGAACTCCACATAATCCACCTCAGTATTATCCTCCGAACAATGTCCAGTCATTTGTTCAACCACTGGGTTACTTCTTATGGCAAGCACCAGCACTGCATAATACTCTTTCGCCTTCACAACATTTTCGAGCACCCAACAACCCTAGGAAACATGGTCATAGAGGGAAACAAAGGCAAAGAAATAGTTTCATGCCAATCGGAGAATCCTACACAAGCTTGTTTGAAAAGTTAAAATAGTCTGGCCTGATTGAGCCGCTCCTCGGCTATACTCTGGACCCATATGTAAAAGGTTTTGATCCTATAGTACGGTGAATGTACCACTCTAATTTCCAAGGGCATAGAATTGAAGATTGTCGTGCCTTGAAAAGAAAGATAGAAAGAATGATCCAAGAAGGGATAATTGTGGTCTAGGACAGTGACACCCAGAACATTGCACAGAATCCTTTACCTGCACATGATGATGCATACTTTGTGAGGAAGATGCGTGTTGACAGGGAGTATGAGAATCCTCTTGGGAACTTGCTGACTGAAGTTAATGATATTGAAATTGGTAAAGGTCCCAGTAATTTTGATGTGCAACCTAGTGGCTAAGATGTCGAGCTTGGTAATTGGAAAGACACTCCTTTCTTGGATAGCCAGGGAGGAGTTTTGGTGGTTTATTTTGTCGTCATTTCTATTTGTCCGGGTTATTTCAGGGTTGTAATATGTATATTGTCTTGTGGCTCAAATTCTTCTTTTTCTCATTTTTCTGGTTCGTTTAGTTGTAGTAACTCGTCTAGTGTTACTTTAGATTTTTCTAGGGTTGTAACCCATGTCTATTTTGCGTGTCTTGTTCAAACCCTTTTCATCATCTGTCTAATGTAATCTCCTATTTTCTGTTAGTTCTAGTCAGTTTTTGTTTAGGTCATTTTTTTATAGTTCTTTTCATGACAACTCTAGTGACATGACATGCATACATAATTCTCAGCCTGATCTTGAAAGTTAGTCTAATCATGATGCAATGGCACAGTTTTGAATATGATAAAAGGATGTGTTTACGGAAACAATTAAAGATTCACACATTCTGAGATGACCTGAACTTTGAATTGAGTGAAACTGAGGTAGTAAGTCTGGGAAATCAAGAGGTTGATAAGAGCATACAACAAGGAAATGTCTCTCAAGCAGTTTGAGGTAAATCAGTTAGTATTGAAATGCATTCTTTCACATCAAGATAAGGTTGAGTCAAGTCTGCTTCGAACTGGCAAGGGTCATTCATTGGGACAAAGGTATTGCCCATTGAAACTTTTTGTTTGTGTTGATGCCATCAATAGATACTATGTGTGGTTTGATTGCTTATCTTCAATTGCATGTTTGTACTTGGCATTTTTAAGTTTGGTATGACGAAGTCGAGAGGGGGGCAAATTTTCTTAGAAATCCTATAAAAAATTCCCACACTCCAGAAACTGAGGCAAAAGTTTTAATTTTGCCAAAAGATTTGATTCCAAAAGTTGTAATTTTGAACCCTTTCATCTTAAATTATTTTGAGCCTTTATGTCACCCTTTCTTTCCAACCCTATCCAAAAGCCTACATTATGGTCCAAAGAAAGACCTTCCGACTAATCTTTGAGGATTCCAAATCAAGTGTGTGGTGAAAATATAAACTTCTTGCATCATGAGTAATACCTTGTTCTCATCGCAAAGAGAGAAAATGATAAATGAGAGAGTCTTATCGGTTAAAACCCTCATGGGCACCTTAAGGTGACGGTGAGAAAAGAGCAAAATGAGAGAGGCTCGATGGTGAAAACCCTTCAGGTCACTACAAGTCGACTGAGGATTGTGGATCAAATGGGACAATTGGAGTGCCGAAGTCCAGTTTCACAGCTTAGATGTCATCGCTTTATGTTGTCCCCTTAACTCCATTCTTCTTGCTTTGTTTAAGTCCTCTGGAGTTTGTTTTGTCAGAACATGTAAAGAAATGACTTCAAAATCTACTACCAGCTTTCCAATTGCACAAAGCGGATTCTGGGTAGCACATCAAAATGGCATAAGTCAGGAAAGAATAGTATGGGCGCTGAGTTGATAACAATTAACATGCTTTGGGATTCATGTGAAATGCAAAGGTTCAGTAAATGTCAATTCATGAGAAAAATACAACAGATAGAGGATACTGGGGTCGAATGGAGCGAATGTGTTTTCAGTGATAAGGGTTGTAAGAAAATAGGTAGTCGATAACATGCGAGGTCTTCCAAGTTGATCAAAGTTATCTTGTCAAGTGTAGAAGCAGTCGCCTTCAAGGTCAAGGCCACAAACTAACCACTGTGTTTTAAACTCACAAGTTTTCTTTGTCTAAAACAGGGATGAAGGCTATGTTCATAACAAATCTTGAATTTTTCAGGTATAATACCCCAATTCTGCTTGCGCAAAGTCTATTGAGAAGATCACACATCACCCCTAGGAAAAGCACTTCCTAGTCTTGGCCTTTCAAGTTATATTTTGTTTTAGGAGACACACTTCCTAAATTGAGATTTTACCCCTAGGAGATGCACTTCCTAGTCTGGGTATTTCAAGTTATATTTTTATTTTAGGAGACGCACTTCCTAATGTTGGTCATTTAAATTCATCCATAGGAGACACACGTCCTAGTTGGAGTCATTGAAGTTTTACACATTAGGAGACGCACTTCCTAGTAGGGGTCTTTCAGATTATACATGTTATGAGATGCACTTTCTAGCTTTGGTCATTTAAAATCATTCCTAGGAGATGCACTTCCTAGTTTTAGTCATTGAAGTTTCACCCCTAGGAGACGCACTTCCTAGTCTGGGTCTTTCAGGTTATATTTTTATTTTAGGAGACGCACTTCCTAAATTGGGTTTCACCCCTAGGAAACGCACTTTCTAGCTTTGGTCATTTAAGTTCATTCCTAGGAGACGCACTTCCTAGTTTGAGTCGTTGGAGTTGCACCCCTAGGAGACGCACTTCCTAGTCTGGGTTTTTCAGGTTATAATTTTGTTTTAAGACATGCACTTCCTAAATTGAGATTTTACCCTAGGAGACACACTTCCTAGCTTTGGTCATTTAAATTCATTTCTAGGAGACACACTTCCTAGATTTGAATCATCGAAGTTTCACCCCTAGGAGACGCACTTTCTATTCTGGGTCTTTCAGGTTTTGTTTTAGGAGATGCACTTCTTAAATTAAGATTGTACCCCTAGAAGACGCACTTCCTAGTTTTTTGTAATTTATGTTCAATTTTAGGAGATGCACTTCCTAGTTTGAGTCATTGAAGTTTCACCCCTAGGAGACGCATTTTCTGGTTTGGGTTTTTCAGGTTATATTTTTGTTTTAGGAGACGCACTTCCTGGTTTGAGTCATTCAAGTTTTATCCTTAGGAGACGCACTTCCTAGTTTGGTTCATTCAAGTTTCGTCCCTAGGAGACGTACTTCCTAGTTTGAGTCATTTGAGTTTTATCCTTTTATCCTTAGGAGACGCACTTCCTAGTTTGGTTCATTCAAGTTTTATCCCTAGGAGACGCACTTTCTAATGTGAGTCATTTGACTTCATCCCTGGGAGATGCACATCCTAGTCGAGTCTTTAGTTTTACTCTCATCATTGCATCAATAGCATAGGTGATTTACAGTTTTGCTAACAACTCACAAATCTTCATAGTGCAAACTGGGGTAGAAAATTTTGTTTGTTTTGTTGTTTTGATCGCAGGCACCCACCTAGAGAACAAGGGAAGACCTTGCAGAGTCATTTCAAGTTTCAAGTCAGTAGCAGGCGCCCACCTGGAGAACGAGGGAAGTCATTTCAGAATTCAATTCAAGTTAGAAATAGTAGAAACTCGTGGTAAGAATATGAGTCGACAATCCGAGATGACCAACAGAAGTAGTCTCAATCCAAAAAAAGAAAAAAAGAAGAAAAAGAAGAAAAAAAAAGAAAAGATGAAGGAAAAGAAAGAAAAAAAGAAGTATCCGAAATGCAGAATCAGAGATAAGATATGGATTGCTCAAGACATGATTGAGTCACGAGCTTCGCATGTCCCATCGTGATCCGAAAAGCTGAAGAAGAATGAACTAGCACCTGCAGCTAGCAAGTGTCAATGTTCAAATCTAAAGTCTACATGAAGAATCATTCAAGACTCAAGATCAAGCATCAGAAGACTTATAGATAGAAATTTTGTAACTCATAGCTGCCAGGCTTAGTTAGTCTGTTTCATTTATTTGATTTTGATATAATAACAGGACCACGGACCGGAACCTCGACGGAACGACACCTCAATCGGCTCTCCACCTCGGTATACTCCATCACTGTTCCTACTTCTGAACTACACGTGGCCAGATTCTTTTATAGATAAGGATATGTAGGCAGCTCAGATACCAGGGCTCGGTCACATTCTCCTCTCTTTCACTTCTTTTAGTCTCTCTAAATAAGGGTCGGGTCAGAAAACCTGTCTCGTCATTCTTTGTCTGAAAACTCTTCGTGTTTCCAGTCAAAGAGGGGCAACTGTAGACATGAAATTTTTTGACCCTCCCCAAGATTTTACATATTTTAGTGTTAAATATTTAGTTTAGGTCGAATATCACTATTTTAATTAATTTTGACTATCTTACTTTATTTTATCAGAAAAATAAAAATTACAAAAATAGTATCTTTAATGTTTTGTAGTCATACTATTTTACTAGAATTTTTATTTTTATATAATCTTAAAAAATACCAAAAATAATTTTGTTTTAACGGTTAGTTTTATTCTAATAGTTATCTCTAATTAAATAGGTATAAATAATATTTAGTAATATTTTTTATCTTTGTTTTATAGGCAATAATTGATGTGGGATGGATAGATTTTTAATTAATTAAGCTCATTTTAAGCACAAATCTGCCCATAAAGGCCCAAAGTGAACAACTCATTCCCCCAGCCCATAACCCCATCAGACCTAACTATAACCTAGGGACACTCTTCTTCTTCTTCATCACCTCTTGAACACCCCTGAACCGAGGAACATCAACAACGGACGAAAAAATAGAAAAGAGAGAGAGAGAGAGAGAGAGAGAGAGGAACGAACTGGGGAAGAAAAACGAGAGAATACACAAGAAAAGTCGGGCATTGTTTTCTCCTTGGCGAATATTCCCCTGTTTCTTCCCCTTTTCTTGACGGCAAAATTAGCAAAGGAACTCTATTCTTCCACCATTGTTAACACACCACCAAGCTCCATAAAAACTAACCAAAAACTCCACCCCAAAACTATTCCAAAACTCCATATCCAGCCATGGAAATAACCTGAAATCACCATTTTCGTCACTAAAACCAACCTCAAAAATAGCCCCCTTTCCTTCTCCATAAATGGCCATGAAACGCAGCTGAAACTAACATCGAATACTAGCAAAAAAACAGCCCTCGAAGCCAGTAAGAATCAGCTAAAAAAAACCCCGAACAGCTTCGAAAATCAGCCACAAAACCACCTCTAAACCTCCCTAAAAACTGGCTAACTTTAGATCCAAAACACCACAAAAAACCAGCCCATAAACATCCTGAAAAACATCCTAAAAGCAACTATAAACTTACCAAAAATCCATGACATGAATAATATTTCTGCTCGAGGCGGCAAATGGTTTGAGGGAAAACAGTCAAAAGAGGTTTCCGGCGAGGCTTTCCGGTTGAGATCCTGTTCGCAGCCCTGTCCGCTTTGAGTATTAAGGTTGTCAATCGATCAAGGGTCAAATTCATTTTAGAGGTCCATTTCTTACTCTTATCTTTCTCTTCAATCTTCAATATTAATTTTGATTAAATGAAGCCTCTGATGCGCGTGCGTTTGATATGGTCGGTGTGCTTGTTTGGTTGAAATTCCCGTTGCTTTCATCTTCTTTCCTTATTAACTTTAGAGATCATTGTTAGATAATTTGCCTATTATTAATTAAACTTGGTTAAGAGGAAGAAAAGAAGGATATTTCACTGATAGTTTTATATTAGTAGTTTGTTGGATTTCCTCGTTTAATTGATAAATGGGTCGTGGGGGTTTGTCTAATTTAAAGAGAAAAAACACATTTGAACTTCTTAAGGAAAAAATTGTCATGGCAGAGAATCAAAAAGGTTATAACAATTTGAGCGTTGGATTATTTTGGTAGTTCTTTATTTCGCTATACCCGTTTGATTGGTAGGAGCATGCTTAACCCGATTACACCTGGGTAGGCAAACTTTAGGATTTATTTTAGTTTTGAGGCGAGAGGTCGTTCCTTTAGTTAAATTCATCCGGAGAATTCCCCAAAGGATTTGTATATATTTTATTCTGGGGAATGCCCCGTAGTATTCTGTAATTGGAGGCCGAAAGCGAACTTGTAGTACTTTTGTTCTTATTTTACTTTTCTTTTTGCTATTTTCTTTTATTATGTGGGGACGACCTCGAGCCTCTTTTGTGTTTATTTTCCTTTTCTCTGATATTACCTCAATTTGAATGTTTTAAAAGCCAACTAGAACATGTACGCAATCGTGAATTTCATGAGACTCGGGGAATGCCTAACACCTTTTCCCCGGGTCAAATGAACCCCCTTTCTCGAAACTCTAGTGCAGACTTAGTTTTGGACTCTAAAGTGTTTTAAAAGGAAAAATTATTTTTTTTAAACAAAACGGTGACCTGGCACACCGAAACCAATGTCAAGTGGCGACTCTGAGTTATTTCCTTTCGAACACAATTCTTTGTCACTTTCAAAATTGGAAACCCTTTTGAACTTTATAAATTCCTTTTATTTATTTTAAGAGGGGTTGGTGAGGTAGTAAAAAAAAGGGTGTAACAGTCACGACATGGTCCAAAGGGTCCGCCTCACCAATATACTCAGCCTCAACCCCAACCCCAAATTTATTCCCGAGATCCACATAATCCACCTCAGTACTATCCTCCAAACAATGTCCGACCATCTGTCCAACCACCGGGTCACTCCTTATGGAGAGCGCCAGCACCGCATGATGCACTCTTTCCTTCACAACATTTTCGAGCACCCAACAACCGTAGAAAACAGGGGCAGGGAGGAGAACAAAGGCAAAGAAATAGTTTCACGCCAATCGGAGAGTCCTACACAAGCTTGTTTGAAAGGTTAAAGCATTCTAGCCTGATTGAGCCACTCCTCGACTATACTCCAAACCCATATGCAAAAGGTTTTGATCCTACTGTACGATGCATGTATCACTCTAATGTCCAAGGGCATAGCATTGAAGATTGTCGTGCTTTGAAAGGGGAAATAGAAAGAATGATTCAAGAAGGGGTAATTGTGATTAAGGACAGTGACAGGGAGCACGCAAATCCTCTTGGGAACTTGCTGACTGAAGTTAATGATATTGAAGTTGGAAATGGTTTTGGGAATATTGATATGGAACTCAGTGGCTGGATGTCGTGATTGGTAATTGGAAAGACGCTCCATCTCTTGGCTAGCTAGGGAGGAGTCTTGGCGGTTTATTTTGTTGTCATTTCTGTTGTCCGGATTATTTTCAAGGTTGTAATCCGAATATTGTCTTGTGACTCAAGCCCTTCTATCCTTTTATTTTGCCTAGTTTGTTTAGTCGTAGTAGCTCGTTTAGTGTTGTCTGGTTTTGTTCCAGGATTGTAACCCCAGCTTATTTTACTTGTTTTGTTATTCAAACCCTTTCACCATCTGTCCGTTGCAATTTCCTATTTTCTGTTATTTCTAGTCAATGTTTGTTTAGTTCTATTTCCCTTTTATAGTTTTTTTTTCCTGCTGACTCTAGTGACATGGTATGCACGCGTAATTCTCAGCCTGGTCTTAAAAGTTAGTTTAGTCATGAAGCAATGAAACAATTTGATGATAATAAGAACATCTGAGGGAAATAAGTAAAGGCATTTTGAGATCATTTCAAGCCTGAATTGTGTAAAACTGGGGCAGATAGAACATAAAGAAACACTATTGAAACGCATCCTGCCGCATCAGGTTGAAGCTACAGGCAAGTTTGCCCCAATTGGCAGGGGTCGTTCGTGGTAACGAGAGTGTTGTCCAATGGTGCTTTGTATTTAACAGATGTAGAAGGCAAATATGTGGATATGAGTATCAATTCTGATGCAGTCAAAAGATATTATGTATGATTTCTTTGGTGTGTTTAATTGTGTTGTTTGTATTTGGCATGCTTTGAAGATTGGAATGACGAAGGTATTTTATTCTGCTATCTAAACATTTTATCCTTTGTTACCCCTTTGAGCCTTATTTATTTTCTTTCATATCCCTCTTTTGGAATCAGAAGCAGAGTTTAGAAATATGATACAGAAAAAAAGGAAAGAAAAGAGAAAAAAAAAAGAGAAAAAAAAGAAAGAAAAAATAGAAAAAGAGTAAATAAAAGAAAAAAAAAGAAAGAAAAAAAAGAGAAAAGTAGAAAAACAAAGCAATTCTTATGTCATGAACTACGTTCGACCTGATTCCTTTTAAGGATACGTAGGTAGCCTCACGGTTCGGTCCAATCAAAATAAAAATTCAAAAGTCCCCAAGCAAAGAAACTGGGGCAGAAGTTGTGGTTGTTGTAAGAGATTTGATTCCAAAAGTTGTAATTTTGAGCTCTTTTAAGCTGTTTTTGAGCCTTTAAGATACCCTTTGTTTCTAATCCTATCCAAAAGCCTAAATTATAGTCCAAAGAAAGACCTTCCGATCAATTTTTGAGTGGTGCCAAGTCAAGCGAGTTAGAGGTATGATTCTCATCAGGGGCAACACTCCGTTTTACACAAGGAAAAAAAAAATGAGAGAGTCTTATCGGTGAAAACCTTCACAGGCACTATAATGCGACAGTAAGTTCAGAGAAAGAACAAAATAAGAGAGGCTTGATGGTGAAAACCCTTGGGGCACTACAAGTCGAATAAGGATCGTGAATCCGATTGGATAATCGGAGCATTGAAGCCCAATTTCACGGTTTAGGGGTATAACAAAAGTTGAACATCGGACTTTCTTGACAGTTTAAGCCACTTAATCGAAAGGTACATGTCATGGTCATTAGAGTTGTTGTCCATATCTGATAGGTTTAAACTTTGTAATTTTCTTGTTAGGTATCATCTCTTTCCATTGCCCCTTACTCTGTTCCTTTTGTCTTGTTTACTTCCTCTTCTTGAGTCTGTTTGGTCAAAACAAGTGAGAAATGACTTCAAAATTTGCTACCAGCTTTACAATTGCACAAAACAGAATCCGTCTTGCACATCAAAGTGGCATAAGTCAGGAAGGAACAGTAGGCGCACTGAGTTGCAACAAGCAACGTGCTTTGGGATTTATGTGAAATGCAAAGGTTCAGTATATGGAAATTCATGAGCAAAATGCAACAGATTGGGGATATTGGGTTCGAATGGATCGGAGGTGTTTTCAATGATAAGGGTGACAGGGAAAGTGGTTAGTCAATAAGCAAGCAATGTCTTTCAAGGTGAAATCAAAGTTATCATGGCAAGTGAAGGAGCAATTGCCTTCAAAGTCAAGGCCACAAACCAACCACCATGTTTAAACTCACAAGTTTTCTTTGTCTGAAACAGGGACGAAAGCTATGTTCATATCAAAGCTTGGAAGCTTGAATTTTTTCAGGTGCAATGCCCCAATTCTGCTTATGCAAAGGCTATTGAGAAGATCACACATCACCCCTAGGAGAAACACTTCCTAGTCTGGGTTTTTAAGTTATATTTTGTTGTAGGAGACGCACCTCCTAAATTGAGATTTTACCCTTAGGAGACGCACTTCCTAGTTTGGATCATATGAGTTTTAGTCACTGAGATTTCACCTCTAGGAGACGCACTTCCTAGTCTTGGTCATTTAAATTCACCCCTAGGAGACGCACATCCTAGTTGGAGTCATTGAAATTTTATTTGTTAGGAGACGCACTTCCTAGTAGGGATCTTTCAGATTATACTTTTTAGGAGAAGCACATCCTAGCTTTGGTCATTTAAATTCATTCCTAGGAGACGCACTTCCTAGTTTAAGTCATTGATGTTTCACCCCTGGGAGACGCACTTCCTAGTCTAGTTCATTCAAGTTATTCTTTTAGGAGACGCACTTTCTAAATTGAGAATTGATTCATAGGAGACGCACTTCTTAGTTTGGTTCATTCAAGCTTCACCCTTAGGAGATGCACTTCTTAAATTAAGATTGTACCCCTAGGAGACGCACTTCCTAGTTTTTTGTCATTTAAGTTCAATTTTAGGAGACGCAATACCTAGTTTTAGTCATTGAAGCTTTACCCCTAGGAGACACACTTCCTAGTCTAGGTTTTTCAGGATACACTTTTAGGAGACGCACTTTCTAAATTGAGATTTTACCCCTAGGAGACGCGCTTCCTAGTCTGAGTCATACAAGTTTTATCCCCTAGGAGATGCACTTCTTAGTCTAGTTCATTGAAGTTTTACCTGTAGGAGACGTACTTCCTAATCAAGGTCTTTCAAGTTATTCTTTTAGGAGACACACTCCCTAGTTTGGTTCATTCAAGTTATTCTTTTAGGAGACACACTTCCTAAATTGAGAGTTCATTCATAGGAGACACACTTCCTAGTTTGGTTCATTCAAGTTATTCTTTTAGGAGAAGCACTTCCTAAATTGAGAGTTCATTCATAGGAGACGACTTCCTAGTTTGGTTCATTCAAGTTTCACCCCTAGGAGACACACTTCCTAGTTTGGTTCATTTAGGTTTTATTTTTAGCAGACGCATTTGCTAGTCAAAGTTTTTGGTTTTACTCATAGGAGACACACATCCTAGTCTAGTCTTTAGTTTACTCTCATCATTGCATCAGTAGTATAAGTGATTTACAATATTGCAAACAACTCACAACTCTTTCTAGTGCAAATTGGGGCAGAAAAATTTCTTTTCTTTGTCTGTTTTGTTGCAATCAGGCGCCCACCTGGAGAGCAAGGGAAATGGTGCAAGTTTCTAGGGAAAACAATTCCAAGTAGCAAGAAAAGATGGTACGGGTGTATGCAATCAGGCGCCCACCTGGCAAACAAGGGAAAATAATTCGAGTTTTAGAGGAAAGGAATATCATTCAAATGTTGGTAATCAGGCGCCCACCTGGAGAACAAAGGGAAAGCAGCAATGTTCGAAGAAAGATGGTTCAAGTTTAGCAATCAGGCACCCACCTAGAAAACAAAGGGAAATCAATTCAAGTTTTAGAGGAAAGGAATACAGTGCAAGTGTTGGAAATCAGGCACCCACTTGGAGAACAAGGAGGAGCAGTTCAAGTCTCAAGGAAAAACAGTTCAAGTTTTGGGAATCAGGTGCCTACCTGGAGAGCAAGGGAGTACAGTTAAAGTTTTGGCAATCAGGCCCCTGCTTGGAGAGCAAAAGAGAAAAGTTAAAGTTTTGGCAATCAGGCGCCCATCTGGAGAGAAAGGGAATACAGTTAAAGTTTTGGCAATCATGAGCTCACCTGGAGAGCAAGGGAGTACAGTTAAAGTTTTGGCAATCAGGCGCCCACCTGAGAGTAAGGGAATACAGTTAAAGTTTTGGCAATCAGGCGCCCACCTGGAGAGCAAGGAAATATAGTTCAAGTTTTGGCAATCAGGCACTCACCTGAGGAATAAGGAAAGCAATTCAGGTTTCAAAGGAAGACAACACAGGTTTCAAGGGAAAACAGTTTAAGGTAACAAAGGAATACAACTCAAATTTTGGTAATCAGGTCCCCGCCTGGAGAACAAGGGAATACAGTTCAAGTTTTGGCAATCAGGCACCCACCTGGAGAACAAGGAAAGCAGCTCAAGTTTCGAAGGAAGGCAGTTCAAGTTTCAAAGGAAGACAATTCAAGTTTTGGCAATCAGGCACCCCCCTGAAAAACCAGAGAATTCACTTCAAAATGCAATTCAAGTCAGCAACAAAAGAAGCTCGCAGCAAGAATATGAAAAAAAAGGGAAGTGAATCCAAATGCATAAGCAGAGGAAAGATGTGAATTGCTCAAGTCATGGTTGAAGTAACAAGCATTACATGTCCGGTCTTGATTCGGAAAGCTAAAGAAGAACGAGCTAGCACCTGCGGCTAGCAAGCGTCAAGGTTCAAATCCAAAGTCTGCATGAAGAACCATTCAAGACTTAAGATCAAGCTTTAGAAGACTTATAGATAGGAATCTTGTAACTCATAGTTGACAGGTTAGTTAGTCTTTTTCATTTTTTTGATTTTGATGTAATAACAGGACCGCGGACCGGAAGCTCGACGGAACGACACCTCGACCGACTCTCCACCTCGGTATACTCCATCACTGCTCCTACTTCTGAACTACACTGACATGATTCCTTTATAGCCAAGGATATGTAAGCAACCTCTGAAGCAAGGTTCGGTCAAGTCTTTCAAAAATTCTTCCCACGGAGTATTCAAACGGGCAAAAATCGCTTGTATCCGCTCACTTTATCTTTGCACGAAAACTCTTCGTGTTTCCGAGCAAAGAGGGGCAGCTGTGAGCACGTGATTTTTTCCCTATATGAATTATTCCCATAAAATATAAGAAAATAATTTTTTTCCAACTTTTGCAATTTTATAGAATTTTTCGTAGAATTTTATTAATTATTTGCATTATTATGCATATTTATTTCCATTAAAAATCAAAAATACCAATAATACCATACATTGCATTTAGATTTTTGTTCACATTTTAGGAATTAATTAGTTGCTTTATTAAAAATGAAAATCACAAAAATGGCTCATTTTTACATTCTTAGCTTTAAATTTTGGATTATTAAGTTTTCTCTTTTAATTTAGGATCAACTAATTTTTATAAATATTATAGTTAGATAATTAGCTTAATTTTACAATTTGAATTAATTTAGGAATTTAGTTTATGTTTTTAATTAATTAAAGAAAGAAAAGAAAACAAAACGAAAAGGAAATTGAAAAGCTTGGTCTAAAATTCGAAATTGGGTCATGTAATGAGTGAGCCCAAATCTTTCAATACCCCTTCTTCACTTATACTAGCCCATCTCCTTACCCAGCCCAAACCGGGTCAACCCGACCCAACACCTAACAATCTTAACCCTACTTCTTCTAAAAAGGACGCTAGCCTAAGACCTACAAAAATCAGACGCTGCCTTAGAGCTAAAAAAAGGAGCGCCGTTTTTGGACTGAGAACCCCCCCCCCCCCCCCCGTCGGTCTTCTTCTCCAAACGCCAATAGCCATTTGACCTTGAGGACCTTCAACCATGAGAGACCCCTAGGAGCTTAAGATTTTAGCATCCACCACTGAACACATACAAGACCCCCCTCCCCCCTCCCTCCCCCCCCCCGAAACTTCGCCCCCTTCATTCACCCTCACCCAAACGCCCCATCTCAAAATGACCAAATCAGCCACAACGACCACCCTTCTCCAGCCACACCACTCAAATACACCGGAACTCCTTTCCTCTTTCAACGTTGTCGCAAATCGCCGGCGAACCAAACGGCCACCACTAGTCGCCCCTCTTAATTTTTCCATCTCTCACTTTTTTAAAAAAAAAAAAAAGAGAAGAAAACAGCTGCCAGACCTTTAAGCTCCATTTCTGGCCGTCACTGCTGTCGCCGGATTTCACCACTGGTTGACAGACAGCCTTGCAAATTCAAAACAGGGGAGAGAAAAGAGCACGGGCAGCTTCACACAAAAATAGTTTTTCTTTTCTTTTGAATTTTTGCTTCGAAAATAATGGAGTCCGTTTGAATCTTAGAGCCATCTCGGGTTGATTCGGAGTGTTATCTGAGGTTGAGTTCGAGGTCCAATCATAAGGTTTAAGTTGGTGATTCTGATTTGGTTCGCGATTCCGTTCGGGTCAGATTGCTTTTTGATTTCTGATTGAGGCTATGGTTCCATTTCGTTCATGTAATTATTGGATTTTGTTGATCAATCAAGAGGCTATTTCGGGTTCGTTTCTGATTCTTTTGCTCTATTTTGATGTGATTAAATTATGATAATAGTTGGATCTAGAGTTCTGAATTTTTTTAAATCCGTTTAGAGATAGATAATGGGAGTTAAGGCCAGTAGAAGCAATGAGTTTATATGAATTGTCTTCCTTAAATATGTTATGTGTTGTTGGTCAGCCATGTTGTTTCTGCTCGATTCATTTCCTTAAAGATGCCTTTGCTCATTTCATTTCCTTCTCGGCAGCATGAATTAGTTGGTTAGTTTTAGAATGATGAACACATGATATGTTTGGTTTAATAAGTTTGGGTAAAATTCATCGAGAACGCAAAGTAAATCACGGTAGGGAAGGAAATTAAGGGTAGTTGTATTTGAATTGATTCTATTTGGTGTTAATTCTTGTTTGTAGTTGATAACAAGTTGGAGTTTGATGAAATATAATGATAGGGGAGTTGAGGTAAAGATTTGGGCCAATTAATGTTAATTTGCTCACATATTTTAGGAATTGGGCTTGGTCGAATGCATGGAATGAAAAGTTAAAAGGACACGAGCATGAAATCTCTTTTAGTAAAAGTACTCCATAATTACAGGCCTTTTTCACTCACAATCACCATAAGAGATGAACATAATGAACTTCGTAGTTTACTTTAGGCGCGTTAATTATATAATTATCACGGCTATTACTAAAATCCGGGTATACATTTCATGTGACCTGGTTCCAATTTCCAACAAGGTTAAATAGAACGTGTCGTAAATCACGGGTGCATTTCATGTAGCGTGGCTTACGATGTGTTTTAAATAACCTTAAAATTTCCTGAAATATTAAAAGCGGTTAAAAAGTTAAAAGGGCACGTAGGTTTAAAATGTGTAATTAAATCAGATAATTAGGCCAATAATAATAGTTGAGCGACCGTGCTAGAACCACGAAACTCGGGAATGCCTAACACCTTCTGTCGGGTTAATAGAATTTCTTACCCAGATTTCTGTATTCGCGGACCATAAATAAGAGTCAAACTTCCTCAATTTGGGATATTAAATCGGTGACTTGGGACACCATAAATCATTCCAAGTGGCGACTCTGAATAAATAAATAAATCATGTTTCGATTGTCACTTAAATTGGAAAAATTCTCTTATACCCTTCCCGGGGTAGGAAAAAGAAGGTGTGACAACGACAATGCACAAAACCATCAATTGCTGGTTTAAATGCCCAAAACATGTATTTAAATATATATTCCGGGATTCCTGCACTCTGCTCAAGCTTCCATTCAACAATAGTCCCGGGGTTAAAGTGTTTCAGTATGGCCATGTACCTGAGTAGAGATGCAAATGACTTATCCTAGTCACCATAAACAATTTCAAATGCACGTTTGCGCCCGAGATATGCCTTTCTTTTGGTAATAGTACACCCATATTCCTGGTGGATGGATGTAATACATTCTTTGATCTTGTACCTAATGGATACTTCCAAGTGTGGAATCAGTTGAAGAAAAATCAAGTCAACATTCAAGTTGAAGTGATTCCCATTGAATGTGTCCACTTCACAATTGTGGGTGCTAATATATTAACCCACTTTTCACAACCTTGTTTCCTTCTTGCTCGCACGCAGCATCCAGTGACAACCCGTAAACCATCTACGGCAAACAACCTTGTATACATCCGGACTTAACTCTCATACTATCATCTCACGACACTCTCTTACATTATACATTTTACAAGCCCTGGATAGGCGAGCTTTATCGGGAAAAAATATGTCTTTTGTCAGCACTGTTGTTCTAGACTCATCCCACATTGTTGACCGAATTTCGTCAAGATCCCTTGTGAGGGCATCCACATCCGGCATACTTGGCAAATTATCAAGGTAGAGAATACGCCTTGAATGAAACGGCACGTGAGACTCGTACACTCTTGGTCTAACTAGAGGTGGAGCATGCTCCCTCGTCAGCTCAGGTTCGACATTCACTTCCTCCTCATCACCACCCTCCTTAGGGAAGGGTGTGTCATCTCCAAACTCATCGGCATTGTTGTCATAATCACTATTATCTTCCTGACTCTGCGCATCTGCCAAATCCCGAATAAATATGTCGTCTACCGGCAACTGAGTGAGGTCAGGATAAATACTTTATATATAGCTGTATCACTTCACTTACAAGTCATAATGTGTTGACATTCCATGATGGACATTATCTTGTTGGTGATGACTCTCGGATGGACCATCGTGATTCAACACACCAAAACTACCCATATTCCAACTGGGCGTGGGGTCATAACTTGTAAAATTTATATCTGGACGGTGCCCCATGTGGAATATATGAGTGTTAATACAAATTCAATACAAAAAAATAAACATTGTAACATAAAGAAAAATTGAAGTTTACCAGTCGTCTTGTGGATTATGTAAAGTAGGAGAGAAATTATTTCCTCGCTTCTCGTTCTCTTGTGGAGATAAGTTTAGATCCGACCAAACTCTTTCAGTCGAAACCTGTTGGGCTACAACTGCTCCAGAATAACTACCCGATAATTGAGGGTTATCACTGATCTGCGCAACATCATTATTGCGAACACCTTCATGCGTCACATGCATTTCCAACATTTTTACCAAAATAAGTTCCCAGTATTCATCCGGAGTCCCCAAAAAATCTCTCAGAGTTTCATCATCCTCGATGTTAAACTCAACGTAACAAGCAACCCCTTGCAAAGTCACAGCATACGGATATCTTCTGGTTACTTTAAGATTCACCGGACGCTTGCTCAATCTCATTTTATTGCATAACAACGATGTTAGTCTATCGTACTCCATTGTAAGTGGCAACTTAACATGACTCTATGGAGATAAATTATAGCTCACAGAGTTATTCACCACCACAACCTCACCCCTTCCCCCCTAATATAATGAAACCCTTACTTTTTGCTCTTCAAAAAAGCTTGAGAATTTAATAACAAGAAAAATTTATCACAAAGTTGGAGTATTTCTGAATGATTTTTCTCAAAAACCTTAACGCCTTTAAATAAGGCAATGCCCAATCCGGGAAGGTCAAATTTTTGGAAGTAAAACGCGGTTTAAAAGGGCATTTTACATATTTGAATTATTCGCAGCTAAAAAGGTACTTGTCTACTCTTAACACACTTATATCAAGGATATTTTCCATCATCAGCAGACTGCATAAAATTTGTTAACAACTAGTACATGATATTTGAGTATAGTAACCGCTATGACTCCAAAATTTGATCTTTGTCCTGTCAGTGATTTCTTCTGAAACTCCAACAAAAGGAAATTTTACAGAATTTTCAGCAAGTCCAGTTCATATCATCCTGCCAACTACTGCAATGAAATGTCATGCTACAAAAGCAGTCAACATTGAAATATCAGATTACCTAACCAATTAATTATGAGTAATGTGACACCTTCGTGCCCAGGACATGTAAGCTTCAAGGACCAAAGTCTAAGCAGCTGGCAATTATCACACTTGATAAGTCTTTTGAGTAAAGGATAACTGAAAGTTGCACTTTAGCCAACAACAACATACCCACTATAATCTCACAAGTGGCGGTGGTTTCTGAGGAGGGTAGTGTGTACGCAGACCTTACCCCTACCTCGTAGAGGTAGAGATGTTGTTTCTGAAGACCCTCGGCTCAAGGACAAAATGAAAAGGAGCAGTAGCAATAAGCAGTAACAACATCAATATAGAAAATAAAAAAAAAATTAAAAAAAATTGAAAGTTGCATGGTTAACACAAGCTCGCACACTTGCAGGAACTTCAATCATTGATGTTAGCACCCATTTGAAGCATTACTGCATAAGTCAATGCATCCTCAGAAGTGGCAAAAATTGCTAATTACTTTCTTGACTTTTGCAGCATAGCTATATTAGCCGTGACAGCAAAGCGAACAGTCAACTGTCGTCTCTGAGAGGACTAGCTAATTAAGAGCCTTACTGATTCAATCAGATTGAGGCTATTTGACAGAAATCTGATATTCGTAAGATATAGTTTCAGAAAGAGGAGAGACCACAAGATAAGAAATAATAGGCACAAGATAAGCTAAGATGACCTCTCCTTATTCAGTGATGTAGCGCTACTCATAGAAAATAGATAAGGAGAAAAAGAAGTTTGAAAATAACTTGACCATGAGCTTCGATACATCATGTGAAATATATATACATCCAACAACAACGACAACAACAGGAGGTAAAAGTGTTCTTTCCTACTCGATAGCATAATCCATGGCACTTTAACATGCACATAGGAAGAATATACTTCTCACATGTCTAACCAAGTTGGACCTGGGAAGTATAAAGTATTCAATTGATTTGCTCAAACATGCCACAGATTAGTCCAACAGTTTCTGCACTCGGTCCGATGACATAGTCATGAAGCTGAAAACTTTAATAAGCAACGACTAGAACATCTAGCTAGTTCTCTTTACTTGTTTCACAACTGATATTTTAGCTAAAATATAATTTGGCCAGAGATATTAAGAAACTTGTCTAGGATAGAAGCCTTTCACTCCTCGTGCTATAATATAGTGACAACACAAAGAATAGTCTTCAGGGAACTTCCATTTCTTTTGATACATCAAATATCATATCATCTCTAAGAAGATGCCTTTGCTATACACCTAAGAATATGCTGTCGTTAAATGTAACAAAAGATACATTTGTGTTTGATTTTAGTATACTTTCTTTTCCATTCAATGTACCTTTGGTTCCTTCCCTACCAAATGGTATACCCGATTTCTGCTGAATGATAGTCCAAGTCTCTGCTGCTCTTTTGGAAAGGCCTCTTCTGATCCAACACAGAAGAAATTCTTTTGTAGTTCTTGAGTATTGAGTGTTAAAATGAGGAAAGGTCTTTATGAGTGTTAATCTTCAGATCTCAAATAGCAGTTACAAGTTGAATGAAAAGAGCTTATACATATCTAAGTAAGAGCTTATACATATGATGACGGTGGTCGTGGCAGAAGCAGAATCTTCGGGAGGTAAGGAAAAAGCAATCAGAGTTTAGACTTTAGACTATTACTCTTTGACTTGGACCACTTGGTAAAGAACTACCTCCTTGCAACAAAAACTTGTTAGCGAAAAACAGTTCCTTTTGACATTTGGGAGGCTTTTGTAATGTACTGAACACGTTTATTTATTTATTTATTTAGGGATGAAAAGGTAAATGTTTTTATTGATGAGTACCAAGAAGTACTAGAAATAATGTGTACTGAGCACCTACGTAAGCAAATAACTATTTCCTAAAAGTTTTTGGAGCCCTGCTGCTTGATCCAAAGGCGAAGCTTAGCGCCGTTAAAATGCAGATCCACCGATCACTGGACTGCGCATTTGAGGTTTTGACAAGCATGAAAATCCAAAACTAGGTCCAGACGGTCTCACACTGATGTATTTCAGCACCTAGGCAGATCCTAATAAGAGCCCAATCAGTGGCGGAGGCAGGATTTCTACTAAGGGGTTTCAAAAAAGAAAAAAGTTAAAAAAATAGAAGAGATTGTAGCTAGTTGGAATTGAACCAATAACCTCACAAATGTTTTGAACCTCCATGACCACTGAGCTATATTTTTGGGTTGTAGTCAGGGGGATTCAAAACACAATATATAGAGGTAAAAAATAGATTTTGCCTTATATATACAGTGTAATTTTTCGCGAAAGGGGTTCGGGTGAACCCCCTTGTACCCCGCTAAATCCGCCCCTGAGCCCAATTATTTTTACAAACTTGGAGAAGAAAATACCAACCAAAGCATCAAATTCTTTGGAGGTAAACAAGACACATTCTGATAATAAGAATGACTTTTTTCCTGAGTTACTTATGATAGCAGCATAGAACTCTATATATAAATAAGGAAGTACTAGTGGCAAAGAAATCATGTCGTCCATAACTTTAAAATTCAAACTGCCAAGCTACAGCTGATTAGGGTATTGTATTCACAAGTTTTATAATTCCAGAGACAATGTTCCAGAGCACGCATATGTTTCCCCAAAAACATCAGAAGCAACAAATCCTTGAATCTGATTCTGATCACAGTTGAGAAAAGTTTGTTACTTTATAGGATCGGATTTCTACCTTCCAGTCGTAGTAACTCTGGCTGCAATTAGTTAAATTTTTTATTTTAGTTCAAAAACACCAAAGATCCATTTGGATGAAGATATTGGGATTTAATAGGCGATAGCAAAAATATAGATCCAAATTTTAAGATTCCAAATGACATATTTCAAGTGTCATTAGAAAGGAATCCAAAATAATCGCTAGATGGATGTAATTTGAGTTAATAGTTTAAATTCTAAAATGTAATAGCAATTAGCATAAGCGCAAGTACTATAGTGAATGAATGCATGAAAGCATAACATCAATAAGAACATTTAATTATAAAAACCTAAACATATCAGAGAACAACTATGTGCAAAAACGGTATGCTTATTACCGCATATTTCAACATGAAGCAAGCACGTTAGAAAAAGCAAGAATATTATTCAGTTTTGGCATTACCAACAGGCTAGCCTAGACGATATGATCAACCAGTTTGTCTGCGCTCGAACCCAGTTCCAGGGTCATCATCACAAGGGAAGACATCTAGTCCAGTGACAATAGCAGCTGGTGGACCTCTCCGGCACCTTTGCTCCATTTCCTGAACCTTTTCCGGGCTTCCAGAAAACAAAGCCTCCACAGATCCATCTCTCCGATTTCGAACCCAACCCTTCAATCCCAATTCCTTAGCATTCTCCACAGTCCAGTCCCTGTAAAACACCCCTTGCACTCTCCCCTTAATCACAGCTCTAACCTGCAGCCACAAGCACATAAATAACCTATCAAACACCCCTTACAGAGAAAAGCTTAAAGTCTCATCTTGTTTTAAAATTTTCAACTGAAAATCACAGCTAGGCTGCAGCGACAACACACAAATACCCGAAACCAAATAATCAAACAACCATAAGTGAAAAATGGCTTAAAGTTTAATTTTTTATTTTAAAGATTATCAACCGAAAATCACAGCAAACCAAGACCCGCAGAACACAAATACCTAAAACCAGATATAATCAAACACAAATTAACCAAATAATTAGATAAAATCTCATTCTTTTTGAAGAACTTTAATTTGAAAATCACAGCTAATCAGCAACCACAGCCCACATACCCAAAACCCAGAAACAGTCTCCATAAAGAGACAAATAGCCCAACTCCTATCTCTTCCAAATACCCCAGCTTACCTGCAGCCAGGGCGGAGTTAGGTTCAAGCAAGGGGGTTCAACTGAATCCTCTTTGCCGAAACTATGCAAATAGGGGAAAACTGATTTTTCTTTTGTGGTACATAAACTGCACATAAGGGAAGATTCTAGTGTAATGGCAAAGGGAGTTCAAGAATTTCTTTAGGAATAATCAAAAAATTGGAAATAATACCCAAAAGCTTTAAAATAATATTTTCTCAAGAATTTCAAATAAAATTGGAAATGGTATCTGGGACTTACAGTTTTAGCATCAGGGGTAGCATTGGAATTCTGATCAGAGGTTAAGGAGGACATAGGAGATGAGAGATGAGGTGAACGAAGTCTGCGCAGAAGAGGAAGAGAAGTACAAGGAAGAAGAAAACGAGAGCTAAACGGAAGAGAACAAAAACGAAGACCAAGACGAAGATGTAGTAAAGGAGGAAGCTGAAAGGAGACTCGTGTTGGTTTATGTATATTAGTAACATTTTCGGTAAGAATAAACAAGCTTCTTTTTTGACATTGCCATGGCGGCTCAAGATGGTTCCTAATAATAAAGTGGGATTTGAAGAGCGAGTTTGTGATACAAGATGATGTGGAGGGTGACAACAATGCCATTTGAATCGTTTTCAGTTGACCTTTTTTTGGGTTCTGGATTTTTCGCGTAGATATGGTGGGAAAAGCTAAGAGTGATGAGCTTTGATTCTGAGTGATGTGGACTTGCATCTGAGGTAACTGGAAAATTCTAGTCCACTGACTGGAGAATCTGGACCAGTAGAATCTTGGGCCGCCCAAACAGTTTAGTTAACAAAAACAATTAGTAGTACATTTTCTCATTCTAGTCAAACTAATGCTGTATTGTGGTTCGAGCCCGGGCCAAACGGGCCTGGGCTTGAGGCGGGATGGGCTGAGGCGGTCCCGGGTCAAACGGTCCCAATGTGTGGAACCGGCCCACGGCGGTCCTAAGCCCACATGATCCCGGACTAAATGGGTCGAGCCCGCGGGCCTAACGGGCTTTTTTCGTTTCGAGCTATTTTTTTAATTTTTTTTTATCTAAGGCACTTTCTTGTAAACTAAATATGTATATACTAGTATAAATTGCTTATATATAGCTATATAAATATATATAGTATATATAGTATGTATAGTAAGTATATATAAGGGTGTATTATGTGTATATATAATTATATATTGCCTTATGTAATATATATATATATATATATATAGAGAGAGAGAGAGAGAGAGTTTATATGTATTAGAGATATATATATGTGTATATATATATATATATATATGTGTGTGTGTGTGTGTATAT
The DNA here is from genome assembly GCF_000393655.2 of Nicotiana sylvestris. Lineage (NCBI taxonomy): Eukaryota > Viridiplantae > Streptophyta > Magnoliopsida > Solanales > Solanaceae > Nicotiana > Nicotiana sylvestris. The sequence goes on from NC_091063.1 coordinate 163,036,934, forward strand.
ATATATATATATATACACACACACATATATATATATATATAATGGACTTTTTTCGTTCCGGACTATTTTTTTAATTTTTTTTATCTAAGGCACTTTCTTGTAAACTATATATGTATATACTAGTATAAATTGCTTATATATAGCTATATAAATATATATAGTATATATAGTATGTATTAGATATATATATATATATATATATATATATAGCTTATATATATCATATATATATATATAATATATATACTATATCAAATTTAAACACAAAATAAATTGCAAAGAAATATTCAAGGGAATGTCTTATTTAATTTACTATTACGACATTAACAAAGAATGACAATATCTTTATTAGTCTTTCTCTCCCCAATGGAATGAGCACAACAAGGTACTAATACCACCATTAAAAGAAAAGAAAAAACTAAGGAAGATGTGCCAAAATACAAGTTACATGTTAGTCTATGTATTATCTCTAACAAATCTCATAAATCCCTGAAGGTCCGAAAGAATTTCCGTTGGTGGTGGTGGAAAAGAAGCTTGTTCATCACCGTTTCCGGGCGAAGCAGCATCCTGCGCAAGTTCCGCTAGCATTTCTTCATAAGTTTCATCTATCTCCGATTGTGATTCTGCAAGTCCAAAATTTCTTCTTTCCAAACGGATCCTATCTCTGAAGAGTACTGATTTTTTCAAGCTCTCCCTCATAGACGCTCTATGATCACCGATTGAAGTCTCGCTTGACTGAATGCGCTCTCCGATGCCACTGTTGAATCTTGAACACTTAAAGTATCTCGAGTCATCCTTGAAAGAACTGGATAGTATTTTTGTTTGTCCTTCCACCATTCCAAAACATCGAAGGAGCCGTCGGGATTCTCTGATTCAAGTCCATGCGACAAATAAACTTGAAGCTCATTTAGTTATGAACAATCACCAAAATTATCACCTTGAGAACCCCTGAACTCCGTCCAAGAACTAAGGGCTTTTAGGCCCGCAGTTCTTTTAGATGCTTGCGAACTAGACGAAGTAGGAGTTGGAACATTTGGTCTAGTTTGATCTAAGGCAAGTTGATAAGCATTATAAATAGTTTGAGCATTTATTTTAATTGAGGCTTTTGCATCTCCAAGTGTAGCAAATTCCTCAGCTGAAAGTGATAAAGCGTTATAAATTTTTGAATACCAAAAGTGAGGACCTCCTAATTTCATTGTAGGATTTAACAATGCAGCAACACCAAAAATAGGGGGGATAGGGAAAAAATATTTTTTAAACTTAGCTTTCATAGAATTAATAGCTTTTTTCATAAATTACTCCACCCTCTGAAAATTGAGTAAATAAATCTACAAGTGCTGCAATATAAACTAAACAGTTAGAAATAGTAGGATAATATTGGCCAGATAATTCATTTGTAGCAATATGAAATTGTTCTAAAAAGTCTAAAAGCATTTTAACATTACTCCAATCTTGATTTGTAAGGTGCTCGTCATCATCATCATCACCATCACCTACACGAGCATTATACGTTGCGTTTTTTTTTTAAAATTAGTCGTTGGAGCCCGTTAGGCCCATTGGGCCCGGTTGAACCGGCCCAGGCCCGTCTGCTGGTCCCGGGCCAGGCCCGGGCCACAATACAGCCTCATTCTAGTGTATACTGTATACATTTATGACCGCTCCTAAAAATAAAAGCCGGTAAATTATATATTTATATAATATAATATTGTTTGGTCAAAAATTATGGAAACTTTTTTTATTAAATCAATTAAAGATGTTGAAGGAGTAAACTTCAGCCAAGTATAATAAGATCTAGCTTGAAAAATGCAAAGAATGAACAAGATGAACGATGTTTCTTAATACCTCAAAACCGAACGATTAAGCGTAAATATGACAACTTTGAATGTAAAAAGATTTCGCAATGGATGTTCTTAACCAAAAGTAAAAACCATATATCATTCTCAAAATTGTGATAAGTCCAGAATCCCCCTTTTACAGAATATTCTCCCTCCTTTTATAGGAGACAATCCCCCTCTTATCCTAAAAGAAAAAGAAAGGTATAACGCAAGGAATATTCGAAAGGCATATTCCCATTGTTTCCTATCATGCTAACATGACCACAGATATCGTGCATTCTCTAGCCACTGTTAGTTGTCTCTCATCATAATGATCTTAAGACGCGGCGTCGTAGTCGTCCAAATTTTGACCTATACAGTTAGTCCCTCCGCTTGTCGAGGTCGCAACCTGGAAGCTTCCTTGATAAGCGGATGTCGTCCATGCTTACGAAGAAATTTGATCTGCAAACCATGACGATTTTGGCTGATAACGGAAGAACGATGCACTTCGCTATACCTTGGGCGGTGTGTTCTATTTGTGAAGTGACATCACTTCCACGTGCATCATCATGGCGCATCTTCCCGAGGAATAACATGATGGCCTGTCGTTTTGGTTTTGCTGCCATGGGAAGCGTTTTCGCTTCAATTCTGGCGCCACCCAACCCTATAAATAGGGGAAGGGTTTGTTTTTACGTTTGGCCATTTCTCTTCTGATCATTCCCTTTTGCATTTTTAGCTTTGCTTCTGCGATTTTCTTCATCTTTTCTTTCTTGTTTATTGTTCTTGGTCTTCCTCGTTCCATTATCACATCTCCTTCCATAGACATTCCTAGAACACACCGATCACGTGAGGGGATTTCTGACGTCATTTCGCTATCTGTGACACTCCCTTCCGGTGGCGAGGACATGGCGGTAGAGGAAGGGGATAGCTTTGACATCGTGGATGAGTTACTACCGAGACACCTCATGTCTCGAAGTGACTTTATCAAAGAACCTGCTCCTACTCCTACTTCAGTAGTATCTGAAACTGAGCTGGCCCACATAGACACTCTCCATACCAAATACAATATTCCCCCTCATGTCGAGATGGTTCTGGCGGGAAGGGACTTCGTGGAAGTCTATAGACTGGGGTATTGTGCCTTTTATGAGTACCCCTTTGTGATTGGCCATTCCTTCCCCTTTCTCCCGTTAGCAGAAGAATTCTGTCGATTTTACCAGGTTTGCCCGACATAACTTTCTCCGTACACGTACAAAATTCTTTTCGTGTTGAGAAAGTACGCGGAGCTGGCAGGGTGTGAAGTTAATATTCACCATCTCCTACACCAGTTTTCCCCTAGTTTTCACAAGGGTACTATGGTGCATTTGAGGCACCGTGGGATAAAAGGGCTGGTGGTCGGAACTGACAACCGAGTGAGCCGTAAATTTTGGCATAATTATTTCTTCGTCAGAAGTGAACACATTATGTCGGACCCCGCTAGATTCCCGGAGCGGTGGAATGAGAATCGAAAGGGTCATAACTTGTTTATTTTTTTTTTCTCCCTTTTTTTCCGACTTAGCATTTGTTTGTAACTCTCTTTTACAGCTATGGGACGTCCACCCCGTCCCATCACCGAGATAAGGAATTGGGTAGCCCGTTTGTTGCTTCAAGCAGTGGAGACTCAAGACTGGCCCGCTTTTGTAAAACGCTATGTGCCGAAGGTCTCATCTGGTAAGCATCCTCCTCTATACCGCTCTTCAGCCATTTGCCATTGTCTACTGATACGACTCTCTATGACAACAGGTCATGGGGCTTCTAGGCAGAGGGCCCCAGTCCCTGTATTTTGCCAGGTCGTTGCCTCTGCAAGTATGCAATTCACTTTGGATGAGTCCGTCCGAGAAGGTCGTGCTCAGCCGGTATAGGTGAGAGACTCCTCTCGGGATATGGTCGTGAGGGAGGAGATCTCTTCTTTACCGGTACATCACCTCGTGGATGAGTCTTATAATGGGGACGAATCTTCGTTGAGAAAAAGGAGAAGGGTAGAGCTCGGGAAGGGCATGGCTGTTGATACTGGTAAGAGTGGGACGGGTGCGTTGAGGATGGCACCAATGCCCGTGTTTATGGCCGATGCCATCTTGGCGGGGAGGTCTCCCCAAACGGAAGGGGTTTACCAAGGAGGAGGGTATGTGCGCTTTGCTGAGGGCGGCGCGTCATCTACTGACGAAGGGGGCTTGCGTGCTGAAGGTGACGACTCAGGCTCGGACATCAACCCAGGGGATATTCGCGAGTTTGTGGAGCGTCACACTCATGTAGAGGTCAGAATAGAGGGTTCTTGTCCACACATAGTCATCCTTGGGGACTACGGCTTGTTGTCGAACTGTGATCGGGTGGCGTCTGTTTTTGCCCCTTTGTGTGCTGCCCCTGAGAGCGAGGCACTTAGATCGATGAGTGACGCGGAATCATCTCAGAGCATTTCTGGCATGACTTTGTGGGTAAATATATTTCTTTTCATTTTGTCATTGTATCTATGTTACTATTTTTGCCCATCCTTTCATTTTAACTTTAGTTTTCTTGCTAGACCCTCATCATGAAGATCGAGCGTGAGCGTCGGGAAAGGAAGAGGATGACCATCTATAGGAAGATGTCTTCCAAGTATCAAGAATTTCGCACCTAGCATCGTGCGATGGTCGATATCTACAATCAGGATCACGACTTCCAACTGTTCCGCGAAAGACTCAAGAGGAGGGAGGATCAATTGGCACGTAAGGTCAAAGAGCTGAAGGAATGAGATGAGGACCTTATAAAGGCTGTAGCCTGTGGTAGTGAGCTCGAGGCAGCCCTTAAAGTCAGGAAAGATGAGATTGAGCTAAGTAGGGGTGTAATGGCCGAAAATGCCAACCTCCAAGCAAAGGTGGCCAATTTAACTACCGAACTAGATATGAAGATATCGGAGGTCGATGAGCTTAAGAGTATATTGACCATGAACGCTGATAGATTGGTCCACACCGAGAGGGAGAGGGCGACTACCATCTCTGAGGCAACAGTTTTAGAGGAATCCCTCCGTGTTTGTAGGTTGGAGCGGACTAAGGAGATGAAGGAATCTACGCTTAAGATAGTGGGACTTGAGGGGCGTATTCAGGGGTTGGAGGCAGAACTCTCCACGTTAAATGAGCAAGTTTCTTCTCTGAAAACAGAGGACGCACGACGACGGTCGCAGCCTTCTACATCTCATGTCTTGGCTGATTCTGCCGTGCCTTGATATTTGTACGAGTTGTGGGTTCACGCTGAAGCCCAGTTTGACATGTACAAGGCTCTTCATATTGGTAGGAGGGCGTCTGATGTAGAGCTTCGGGATGTGCGTGCCATGGCCCATGCAGCTCGTGAGGCATGTGGGTACAACCTTCTCACGTCTGATGGGAAAACCATTAATTCTGATGATGAGAACAGACTTGCCTCCGACTCTTGGTACGAATACGTATATGCCACCAAAAATGATGTGTACTATTTGGTTTGCATTTGCTTTTGCTTCACATTTTTTTGTAAGGGAGTCTTTGAGCCCTTTGTAAAGACATGCACTTGTAATATTTTTGTTGTAATGAAAAATTATTTTGTCGATTTGGTGGTAACCTTTGGTGCAATCATGTTATTCCGAACATTCGCCAAAATATTTAAACCCGTCGTGTTTCGAGTGAATTCGAACTAATTTCTTTGATGATGGCCTTAGCCATCGGGATGTTACTTTCGAGTTGGTGCCAAAGTAGTGTCCCGCCGTGGTTCAAATGATGTCGAACTCATTATTTTTGTCGATGTCCTTAGCCATTGGGATGTTACTTTCGAGTTGGTGCCGAAGTAGTATCCCGTCGTGGTTCGAATGATGTTGAACTCATTCTTTTGTCGATGGCCTTATCCATTGGGATGTTACTTTCGAGCTGGTGCTGAAGTAGTATCCCGTCGTGGTTCGAATGATGTCGAACTCATTCTTTTGTTGATGGCCTTAGCCATTGGGATGCTACTTTCGAGCTGGTGCCGAAGTAGTATCCTGTCGTGGTTCAAATGATTTCGAAAGCATTCTTTTGTCGATGGCCTTAGCCATTGGGATGTTACTTTCGAGCTGGTGCCGAAGTAGTATCTCGTCGTGGTTCGAATGATGTCGAACTCATTGTTTTGTCGATGGCCTTAGCTATTGGGATGCTACTTTAGAGCTAGTGCCAAAGTAGTCTCCCGTCGTGAGGGTGGCATTCTATTTTATTTGTTGGAGTGTTGTAGGTGCCAATTTTATTCATGCATTGAAGACGCATGTTGATTTCGTGTACATAGGAGTGATTTTATTCATATGTCGGAGATACATATCAACTTTGCTTATACAATGGTAGTACATGTCGATTTGTACATATAATGGAGATTCTTTATATCTATTCCCTTCATTGCTTGGCCTGGAGATGTAATCAGGAGGCAGGGCAATGAACAATACCTCAAACCTCGAGATGTCCCCCTTATCGCCTCATTAAAAACCTCCCCGAAAAAAACCGATTGGGACAAAACCCGGGCGAGGGAAAAAAAGTACGACTAGGGCGGCATCTCTTTTCAGAAGTGGAAGTATTTTAGGTGGGCGACATTCCAGTTATTTTGTAGCAGTTTTCCTTCCATTGTTTCTAGTTGAAATGCTCATTTGCTTGATGTTGCTGTGATTTTATATGGCCTGTCCCAATTTGTTCCTAATTTCGCTTCATTCGGGTCTTTCGCTGCTTGTGTTTTGGCTTTTAGTACGTAGTCCCCGACTTTGAGTGGTTGTACTTTGGCTTTCTTGTTATAGTACCTTTTTGCTTGTTGTTTTTGGGCCAACATCCTTATGTGCGCCATATCCCTTCGTTCTTCGACCTCATCCAGGTCTTGTAATCTACTTTCGTCGTTAATTGGCCTGCTCTCGTTGGAGTATCTCAGGCTGGGTTCCCCGACCTCAACGGGTATGACTACGTCAATACTGTAGACCAGTGAATATAGCGTCTCACCTGTACTGGTTGTCAGCGCTGTGAGGTAAGCCCATAACACTTCTAGTAGCAATTCCGGCCATAGCCCTTTGGCATCCTTAAGCTTTTTCTTTAATATGTTCAATATTGTTTTATTGGAGGATTCTGCTTGACCGTTGCCGGCAGGATGATATGGCGTGGAGAGTATCCGCTTGATGTGCCATTTCTCGAAGAATTTAGTCTTCTTTTTCCCGATGAACTGGGGTCCGTTGTCGCAACAGATTTCTTTGGGGATGCCGAAGCGGCATATGATGTTTTTCCAGATGAACGCGATGACTTCTTGTTCGTGTATTTGAGCGAACGCACCTGCTTCCCCATTTGGAAAAGTAGTCAGTTAAAACCAAAAGGAAGCGTATCTTACCTCGACCTACTGGGAGGGACCCGACGATGTCCATCCCCCATTTTATAAATGACCATGGAGAAGTGACAGAATGTAGGAGTTCCCCCGCCTGGTGTATCATAGGGGCATATTTTTGGCATTGCTCACATTTCTTGACGTACTCCAAGGCCTTTTTTCGTAGTGGGCCAATAGTATCTTGCACGAATAAGACACCTAATGAGGGCCCGACTGCCTGTATGGGCACCGCAGTGGCCTTCATATACCTCTTCGAGCACACGCCTTGTCTGATTTGGCAAAAAGCATTTGGCTAAAAAATTGCCGAACGTCCTTTTGTAAAGGTCGTGGTTTATGAGGTTGTATTTGGCCGCTTGTATTCGGAGCTTTTTGGCTTCTTTTTTATCTTGTGGGAGTGTTCCCTCCTGTAGATATGATATGATGCGATTACGCCAGTCCCGACTTTTAAATTTATAGAATGTATCTCAACTTGGTCTATTGATGATTGGAGAGGGTGACCACATTCTCCTTGGTGATGTTTTTAGTTGTTGCCGCCATCTTGGCTACACCGTCTGCTTCGATGTTTTGTGCTCGGGGTATTTGGTCAAGTCGGCATTCGTCGAATTCTGGCAGCAGCCTGTGGATTTCGGTCTGGTATTTCTGCAACATCTATTCCTTAATCTGGAAAGTCCCAGTAACTTGATTAACAACAAGTTGAGAGTCGCAACGGAGGATGACTCGCCGAGCACCATATTTGAGGATCAACTTTAGTCCTGCAATTATTGCCTCATACTCGGCCTCATTGTTAGTCATTTCAGGGCATCGTATGGATTGGTGAATTACTTCGCTAGTTGGGACTTCGAGTACGAGTCCTAGTCCCGATCTCGATGCGTTGGACGCGCCGTCAGTGTAGAGGACCTAGAGGTCAGATTGTTCAAGTGAAGCGCAAAACACTTCTTGCTCGACTTCGGGCAATGTCTCTGCACTGAAATTGGCGACAAAATCGGCGAGCACTTGCGACTTTATTGCAGTTCGAGGCTCATATGTTATATCATGCTCGCTCAATTCTATGGCCTATTTGGCCAACCTACCCGATAACTCAGGTTTGTGCAGGATACTCCTAAGAGGAAAGGTTGTCACCACCTTTATGGGGTGGCATTGAAAATATAGTCTAAGCTTTTGTGAAGCTACGACCAATGCTAGAGCCAGTTTTTCAAGGTGGGGGTACCTTGTTTCGGCGTCAATTAAGGTTTTGTTGATATAGTAAATTGGAGATTGTGTACTTTTGTTTTCTCGGACAAGAACTGCACTTACCTCGATTTCGGATACAACTAGGTAGACTAGGAGTCACTCGCCTGGATCTGCCTTGGCAAGTAAGGATGGTGAAGACAAGTATGCTTTTAGTTTCCTTAGGGCGTCGACACATTCTAAATTCCACTAAAGTCCGTTGTCTTTCCTTAATACATTAAAGAACTTATGGCATATGTCCGATGACCGTGAGATGAACCTTGACAAGGCGGCAATCCGTCCCGTCAATTTTTGTACCTACTTTTTGCTGGTCAGTGTTTTAGATATTCCTTCGATGGCCTTAATCTGTTTTGGGTTGACCTTGATGCCTTTTTGTGATACTAGGAAACTGAGGAACTTACTCGAGCTTACTCCGAAGGCACATTTTTTGGGGTTCAGTTTCATACTGTATCGTCTTAATATGTCGAAGGCTTCCTTCAGATGATCGATATGATCTTCTTTCCTTTTTGACTTAACCAACATGTCGTCGATGTAGACTTCCATTATTTTACCGAGTTGGTTTTTGAACATTTTGGTGACCAATCTCTGGTACGTCGCCCCTGCATTCTTTAGTCCGAATGACATAACCTTATAGCAGTACGTTCCTTGGTGAGTGATGAAAGTAGTTTTCTCCTAATCTTCTTCTTCCATGAGGATCTGGTTGTAACTCGAGTAGGCATCCAGGAAGCTTAGAAACTAGTGTCCCGCTGTCACGTCGATGAGCTGGTCGATGTGTGGCAATCGAAAGGAATCTTTTGGACATGCCTTGTTTAGGTCCGTGAAATCTATACACGTCTCCAACTTACCATTTTTCTTTTTCACCATGACCACGCTGGTGATCCACTGAGGGTACTTTGACTCTCGAACGAAGCCATTTGCGAGCAGCTTATCGACCTCTTCGCAGATGACTTCGTTGATCGCGGCATTGAACTTCCTCCTTATTTACCATACTAGTAGGTATATGGGGTCGACATTTAGCTTGTGTGTGGAGATATCCTTTGGGATGTCTGGCATATCTGCATGGGATAAGGCAAAAAGATTGTCATTATCAGTCAAGAACTTGTGAAACTTACCTAGTTCCGAGAGGTTGTGCCCGATATAAGCCTTTTTTGTATTGTCGTTGCCGTCTAGTAAGACGGGATCGAGATTTTCTATCATTGACCCGGTTGTTTCCACGATGTTGGGGTCCTTGATAACATCTGTCCGTTCGTCAAGTTTGGCTCCCGACATCGCTAATTGCTATGCTTCCGCATTTGCCCCTTTGAGTTGTTGGGTGTGGACGCAAACTTGGGCGATGTGATAGCATTCCTATATGGTGCGTTGCTCGCCTCAAATGTTAAATACTCCCCATGGGGTAGGAAATTTGATCACTTGATAGAGACTGGAAGGGACCGCTCGCATAGCGTGTCCACGGGCGCCCTATGATGGCGTTGTAGGTTGTTTCTTGGTTCATGACGTGAAACGTCGTTTCAAGGGTGACTCCCCCTACTAGGACGGGTAACACTATCTCTCCAGAAGTCCGTTCAACTGCATTATTGAAACTTGTTAGCATTATGCAGCGCGGTATTATTTTGTCTTCGAGTCTCATCTGTATAAGGACTCGAGGATGGATAATACATGTGCCGCTCCGTCATCTACCATTATTCTTTTTACATCAGTATCTGCAATACATAAAGTGATAACAAGAGCATCATAGTGAGGGAAAGACAAACCGTCGATATCTGACTTATCGAAGATGATACTGTCTTCGAGGTCATCATACCATTCTTGGGTGATTGGTCGTTTGAGTTTATGTGTGGTGGTGAACTTGCCATGATTGATTGTTGCGCCATCGCCCCCGTCGATGATCATCTATATAGTGCGAGCGGGAGAAGGCGGTTTTGGAGGTCCCTGGGGCTGTTTGCATCCGCGGGCAAAGTTAGCTTGTCCTCGATCGCTCAGCAACTCTTTCAGGTATCCCAGGCCTAGCATTTGCACTACCTCATGTCGCAGTCCTATGCAATCTTCGGTTATGTGACCCCTTTCTTGGTGAAATTCGCAGAAAGCACTTGACTTCCGGGTGCTGAGGTCTGACCTCATTTTTTGCGACCATTGCACCTTTGGACCGAGTTTCTCCAGTGCGTACACTATTTCTGAAGGAGAAACACAAAAATTATGAGCAGGTAGGAGTGGAGGCATACCTTTCTCGTGTCGATATGGTACTGTATGTCGAGGGGGAACATCTGTGTGCCGTGATGGAGGCGGAGCAGACGTCCTGACGTAAGGCTGATGCCTTTCCCGGATGAGGCGAGGCCCCAACTGATCTCTTCGACCGTCGTTGCGATGATCTTTCCTTGCTTCATTTTGAAGTGATGTCAATCGTTGGGTTGGACCGTTGAGGTCATCCTCGCCGGCTCGTACCTCGGCACAGTAAGCGTTATGAATTTCTTCCCAAGCAGTTGGAGGGTATTTCATGAGATTGCTTAGTAATTTTCTGGTCACTCTCAACCTGTTCCTTTTTAGTCCATTTTGGAAGACTGCTACTGGCATTCCTTCTGACACATTCAGCTGGCTCATTCTCACCCTGTTGAACCGAGCTAAGAAGTCCCTGAGTCCCTCGCCGTGCATCTGCCTTACGGTAAATATATCATTTACACTAGCTTCTGCCTTTTTGGCTCCTGCATGGGTGGTGACAAATTTGTCTGCCATTTCCTTGAACGTTGCTATCGAGCGCTCTGCCAGTTGAGAGTACCATGTCAAGGCTCCCCCTGTTAGGGTTTCGCCAACCTTTTTCAATAGCACCGATGGCACCTGCTCTTTTGAAAGATCATTACCTTTTACGGATGTGACGTAGTGGATGATATGATCTTTTGGATCGGTGGTACCATCATATATCTTTAGGTAGGGCGACATTTTGAAGGTCTTTGGGATGGCGTAAGAGGTCGCTTCTTCACTGTATGGTTGCTCGATGAATCGACCAACGCCGCATTTTGGCAATAATTTTGGAGCGCCCGGTATTTTATCCACCCTCTCTTGGTGTTTCTCCATTTGGTCACGGAGTGCCTTGTTCTCATTTTCCATCTCCTCCATTTTCTTTAAAACGACTGCAAGCGTGTCATTACCTGCGTCATTAATGACGTGAGTGTTACCTGTACGGGGGCATCTTGCTCATCAGCATTTATCGTGGCATCTGAATGTGTGATATTCTTGTTATCCCTTTTGGGCAGGCTTATCAAGTATGGTGTTCAGAGTACTTGTTAGCCATTCTTCCAGCAGTCTTCGAACTACTGGTGGTGTCTCTCCTATTGCAGATGTGGAGGCTTTCTTCTCGCGTGAAGTAGTTACGCTTTTGCACACGGGGGGGGAGGGGGTGAGGCGTCTCCCCTGGGTGTGATATCTGGTGTCTCGTTTTCGTTGTCTTCCCTGCTATCTTCGTTGATGGTGTTCAGGAGGTTGGTTATGACACCTACTATTGCTTTTTGCCTTGTATCTCCTTTCCCTGCCATTGTTAGTTTATACAAAGCTAGAAGAGGTGATTATCCCTTTCAAGAGTCTAGATGAGACTAAAATCTTAGCTGAAAAAATCTCCACAGACGGCTCCAAATTGTTTGACCAAAAGATAGTGAAACCTTTTTTATTAAATCAATTAAAAAAGTTAAAGGAGTAAATCTCAGCCAAACATAATAAGATCTAGCTTGAAAGATGCAAATAATGAACAAGATGAACGATGTTTCTTAATACCTCAAAACTGAACGATTAAGCATAAATATGACAACTTTGAATGTAAAAAGATTTCGCAATGGATGTTCTTAACCAAAAGTAAAAATCATATATCGTTCTCAGAATTGTGACAAGTTCAGAATCCCCCTTTTACAGAATGTTCTCCCTCCTTTTATAGGAGACAATCCCCCTTTTTACCCTAAACGAAAAAGAAAGGTACAACACAAGGAATATTCGAAAGGCATATTCCCATTGTTTCCTATCATGCTAACATGACCACAAACATCGTGAATTCTCTAGCTACTGTTAGTTGTCGCTCATCATAATGATCTTAAGACGCGACGTCGTAGGGACCTCGCTATCTGCTACACTTGGTATCGGTCGTAGTCGTCCAAATTTCGACCTATACAAATATAATATAATATACTAGTATATTTCATACATAATTAGAGTATATTTGGCTAACAAATATAATTATTTTTAGCTGATTGACCAAATGTGTAACTTGCCCATTTTACAGTAAAAATAGCACGGTATAGCCAGTTTTCGGACTGGTCATTCAAAAATAGCCAGCGTTTACCAAGTCAATGAAAAACAACCACTATTTTGCTGCAACAGAGATCGGTCCAGCATAATATACTGGAGTTCGGTGCACCTGTGTATGAACTCCAGCATATTATGCTGGACCGGTATACTTTGTTGGATCTGGTATAATATACTAGAGACTGGAGCATCGGTGGTCCAAACTCCAGTATATTATGTTGGACATATATACTTGTTGGAACTCCATCATATTATGCTGGAGTTCCAGCATACTTATCCTGGAACTCCAGTATAATATACTGGAGTTCAAGTATACTTATGTTGGAACTCTAGTATAATATACTGGCATATTTTTTGAACAGTATTTTCGCTCAGATTTATCTTTACATGAAAAATGATTAAATTTCGATTACTTTTGAAACTGGGCTATTTTTGAACAACCAGTTGTAAATCTGGCTATTTTTGAATTTCTCCCCAGTTGTAAATTTCGGTTTTTGAGTAACTAATTACGATAAATAACTATCTGCACTCATAATTATATTAAATTAAATAATTTAATTTTAGCAATTAACACTAAAGTGAAAAACACATATGATGATAAACATATGCGTAAAAGTCACTTATCTTGCATTATTAATTTCTCATTTAATTTAGCGTAAATATTAATTTAGAGCTTCCCATAGCTCTAATTAGATAATTTTATTGATCGAGAGGTCTTGTTTATTTTGTGCCAAGTTGGCTGACAGAAGACAGAAGATGTTTATTTCCTTTTTCTTTTCACCTTTTTACCTCTCGGAGAGTATGTCATTGAGGAAAAACATAGGGACTATTACGTCATTTAGACCTCACTACAGCGTGACGAGAGAAACAGATACGTAATTCATATCACTAGTTGGATTATAACTAAATATGATATGATTCTATCTCTATTTGTTCTGTTTGAAGAACGGAAGAATATATAGAACAATCTTTCTTTGCATTGTGAAGTCTCAGATCTCTTTTTAATTAATCAATGTATCATATTTTAGGATCCTCAATTCTAATTAAATTCAAATGATCTATATTGACCAAAAAATCATTTTAGTTGCTGAAATGGTTACTAACAAAACTAATAGTGGCAAGTTTGGCCAAGAGTATTTTTCAGCAAAGAGTGTACTAGTTTCTAAAGTTAAAATGTTTGGCCAAACTTTTAAAAGGATAGAAAGTATTTCTAAGAGGAATTGAAGTAGCTTTTGAGTAGAGAGAAAAAATAATATCTTCCCAAAAATACTTTTAAGAACAAGACACTTAAAAATAATTTTTAAAAGCTTGGCCAAATATTAATTACTGGTGTGATGTAAGCAATCTACCCGAATATAAGCATCACTAGTTGATTACGGAAAAAATTCAAAAATAGCCAGATTTACGAGTGATCATTCAAAAATAGCCATAGTTTCAAAAGTCATCGAAATTTAGTCACTTTTCATGTAAAGATACATCTGAACAAAAACACCGGAAAATACTCCAGCATAATATACTGGACTCCGGTATATTATACTGGATTGGTCTCTGTTGCAGTAAAATAGTGACTATTTTTCGATGACTGGACAAATGATGGCTATTTTTGATTGACCAGTCCGAAAACTGGCTAGCCCGTGCAATTTTGACGCTGATTACGGAAACAACTTTCTATATGAGTAAATGACTTAAAAAATCCGAAAGACTACAAACCAACGACATAAAAGATAACTATTCGAGTGCACTGAAAAATAGAATTATATTTAACTGTTGATCAAATATATTCATCTTCAACCAGTGATATGCTGCATGATAGATGGAAAAACTCTAATATGAAGTGGCATTCAAGTTAAATTTATAGATAACGTTATCACTAGTACAATTTTAGACCGCGTAAACACATCGAATTCATGCAATTCCATACTCAGTGCTCCAAAATTACCTCTACTATTTGTCTCCGATTTGAAGCACATCTAGAATTTGAAGTTTATGAGTTTCTATCACAATCTCAAATTAATAAACTATAATTAGATTCACCATATATATAATGCTCTAGATCCGCCACCGATTGATTATTACATTTTTAACATATTTCATAGCAAGAACTTAACTGGACAGTTTGTACAGGGTTTGTCTCCTCTCTCCAAGTGGTACCGGTTGGACAAGGCAATTCATCAGACAGTTAGCCGACATTCAAAACCAGGGGCAAGATCTTCACCACAAGTGTTAACATCCACGCCGGTGACTTCCGCCGCCGGTGGGCCCACCCAACAGCGGCGCTCCATTTCTAGAACCTTCTCAGGACTACCTGAAAACATGGCTTCCACAGTGCCGTCTTTTCTGTTCCTAACCCAACCACTCAAACCCAAATCCGTCGCATTATCTACTGTCCAACCCCTATATGATACACCTTGTACTCTCCCTTTAATCACAACCCTCACCTGTAAAATTCGCTATCCATTTTTCAAACAGATCCTGAAAAAATTACTACCAAAATTTAATAAGAGAAGAAGGAAAAATTGAGCTTACAGTTTTAATATGAGCTGTAGAACTGGGATCGGACATTGGTTGACGGAGAAGAAGCCCACAGAAGTGCAGGAACAGTGGTGAAGACGATTATGGCAGATGGAGAATAGGAAAAATGCCGAAATTAAAATATGAAAAATAGAATACAGTAAAGGGAACTGGATTATGGACTTAACTTGTCGGGGCTCTATTTAGTAAAAATTGCACGGAACGTCCTATTTGGTCGCCCCCATTTAACCTATGCCCATTTTTTTAAAAACTTTTAACTTGTACTCACTTTTTAAATAACTTCAGCCTCATTTCTCCTCCTCCTCCTCCTCCTCCTTCTTCTTCTTCTTCTTCTTCTTCTTCTCCTCCTCCTCCTCCTCCTCCTCCTCCTTCTTCTTCTTCTTCTTCTTCTTCTTCTTCTTCTTCTTCTTCTTCTTCTTCTTCTTCTTCTTCTTCTTCTTCTTCTTCTTCTTCTTCTGCTGCTGTTGGTGCTGCTATGAAACTTCAGTTCATGGAATGATTGCCATAAATATGAACTATAAAATTCAAAAGTAGGGAGTCGAGTTGTTCTTATGTGAAATTTTTCCCATTTTATCCGCTTTGGATTGGATTGTGCATAGATAGATTTGTTAGATGATAACAGTGGAACCGTTCGACAGTCCTTCCATTCTAAACAAATTTATCCAAAAGTTTCTCAAACCAAGATAATGGTTTGTAGGAAACAACAGTTCGCGATAAGCACCATGGAGTTTATGAAACCATTTCTAGTTTTCTTTTTCCCTTTAGAGTACGACTTTATTCTTCTTGTTTTTGGTGTGCTGTTTTACTTGGACTTGCCAAAAGAAATGGTGCTTCTATCTGCTTTGGATTGGATCGTACATGCTGAAGTTAATCAAATATAGAACAAAAACTTTAGCTCTATAGCTGAAGTTCGCCAGTTATAAGTTCGCCAGTTACAAACAAAAACTTCAGCTCTAGAGCTGAAATTCGCCAGTTACAAAATAAAAACACAAAAACAAAAACTTCAGTTGTAGAGCTGAAGTTCGCGAGTTACAAAACAAACTTCAGCTCTAGAGCTGAAGTTCGCCAGTTACAAAACAAAAACTTCAGTTCTAGAGCTGAACTTCAGGTCTGGCTACTAGAATGCTGAAGTTTTGCGTGATTGCCTTTGCTACTTCAGCGTTGTATGCTGAAGTTATGCGAAAAAAACGGGTACGCTTGTAATTTTTTTTGCAAAGCGGGTACAAGTTAAAACGTGACACAAAAAGCGGATGTAGATGCAAATGTCCCCTCTATTTATATAGACCCATATATTATAATTTTTGCTATGGACCTATAAAATTCTCTCTTTATCTCAATGGAAATGACACCAGGTAGCCACTTTTAAGCATGTCGTTTAAAATATATCTATACTTTACAATGTACTTAAAAATTAGCCAATTTTGTTCATACTTTATGATGTCCTAGAGTTTAAACCTCAAAGCTCAAAATTTAGGACATCGTGATCTAAAGTTCGAAACTTGTGTCCAGAAGTTCTAATCTTATGTCCTGAATTTCAAATTAGCAACTCAAATCTTCAAGACGCTAAGTTCTCAATTTCCAAATTTAGGATACTTAGTCTTGAAATTTGGGTGAATTGACTAATCTTTAAATACATTGTAAATTATGAATATATTTTAAATAACATGCTTAAAAGTGGTTATTGCTGCACTTCGCCCTTAATTTGATTCTAGCTTTTTCGAGTAGTCAAAGAATATATTAAAGTTGAATAAGAAATTTTAATTTAGTAGAAAAAATATGACACTAAAATTTAAATTTTGAATAATTTAAAAAATTTAAGTTTTTAAAAGTTGTACAAATCATATTAATAATGATCTATTTAGCAAACATTTCGTGACCGTTTCACTTTGAAGAAAGGTATTTCATAAGCTAGAATAGAGGAAGCATCTTATTATTTTTCTTGTCACCGTGTTATAGGAGGGAGTGCACAAACACAATAGGGGAGGTCGAATTCCAAATCTTTTCTCTCGAGTATATTTGTTACCAAAAAATATACGGCATTTTGGGATATATGCGTATAGCCGCCGCGCGTGGCTAAAGGTCAACCAAAAAAAAGAGCTCAAACTCTTTTTTTTTTTTTTAGTTCCACTGAGTCTTAGAGCTCCTATTTAGGAATTAGTTAGCGGTTATTTTGTCCTAAAAAATTAAACTAAAAATCTTAATTTTCGGACAATTGAGGAGATTTGTGTCCCAGAAATTGAACTTGAAAAGTTAAATTCATGACATATTGGCTAATTCTCAAGGAATCTTTACACAAATAGACGGTGATATTCATTATTTACGTTTTTTTAGTCATATGCATGGATTATACATTGATTATACATAATTATACACATATTATACATAATATATGCATATATTACATCTCAAGCGGTTTTTTTTGTTTAAGAAGTAAGGCAGACGACTATTTGGGTTAATTGTTCAATTCCTCCTAAATATCAGCCTTAAAAATGGTTACGTGGTCTCACTTTTGCTTGGTTATAGTCCAGTTTAGGGGTGTCAAATGAGCGGGTTGGGTCGATTTTGGGCGGGCCAAAATGGGTTGAGTCAATAATTGGGCAGGTCAAACTACTTGGGCTAAGATGGGTTGGGTCAAGATAGACTAAAATTTGGATCATAGCCTAATCCGCCATACTTTTATCAAGCTTGACTTAATATGTATTATTTTCTTATGAATTATATAATTACTAAATAAGACTTTTTTTTCTTTTGTTATGGTCATATATAACATATCAAACAAAATAAAATTATTTTTAAGATATTTTGATAAAGTTACTCATGGATCAATTTGGGCTAAAATCAGCTTAATTTTAAATGGGTTGAGATGAATTGGGCCAAGATGGACTGAGCTTAATAAATGAGTGGGTCAATGACCAGCCCAACCTTGGACGGGTCGAGTAAGTTATTTAGGTTGGGGCAAAGATTGACAGCCCTAGTCCAGCTTAAAGAAATGGGCTTGTGATATAACTAGTTGGGCTACATAGTTTATTTGGATTTCTACAAGAGGTCAAAAGCCCAATTTCTAGTCCATAGATTCCTTTGAAATAAACCTTTTATATAGTAAATATTTTATGAATTTTTTTAATAAAGATATGGTGCCGCACACACTTCAGTATCTTTTTTTTATATTTTCTGCAGTCATTTTTAATATTCAACCCCATGAATATTAGACTATGGTCTATGCCTCAAGCTTATCCATATCCAAATAAGCCACGACTTAGGCAGTACGAAATATACCAAAAAGTCAAACAAGAAACAAAATTAATTCAATCAAGAAATGATAGTCAGAAATCAGAATTAAATCTTTCTACTGTAAAAGAATCTTTTCAAAGTCTGCTTCTTGCCTTTCAAAGTGTGTTTCACAGTTCACACAACGGCGGGGAACAGAAATATTTGTTCAAAATATTTATGTTATTAGGTGAGGGACACAAGGGCCACTATATAAAAATTCTAATTACATCTTATGCTATGTAACATATTAAACCTTACTATGTTTAACTGGTACTAAATTTTTTTAATGATCTTGTGATTTGTATGCAACTCTCTAATTGGACAAATCAGTATTTAAGAGTTAATAATTTAATAAAGCATTGTAGTTCATTCGAGCTCTCGAGTGATATTATGAGCTCCTAAAATGATAATAATTATAATCCTTTGCCATCCATCTAGGTCGTGCCTTCTTACAATCTTTTTATGACTTTAAAAAGTATCACTAGAGTTTAAGAATTATTTACTTATATATACCAACATTTTTTCAGTATTTTATCGATGTGGGATACGAGGATGTTGCACACACACTCAAGATTCTCGCTGAGGTTTGCCTCACCATCTCCTTTGCCCTACCACCTCCTTCGCAAAGATATGTGGAAGAGTGGTATTCGCCTAAACCCAATTGACTGTTGAGGTTTGCCCCACTATCATACAAGATTGTATGTAGAGTGGATTTAATATCATAAATAACAGTTCAATCACCACCAAAGGATGTGGTGCAGTGGATGAGACTGCTCTTCCCTTAATCAGAGGTCTCGGGTTCGAGCCCTGTGTACGGAAAAATCCTTGGTAGGGAGCGCTCCTCCCCCCGAATGGGGCCCTACACGGCGCGAATCCGAATATAGTCGGGCTTCAATGCGGGTACCGAACACCGGATGGAAAACAAAAAAAAGTAGTTCAATCCATTAATAATATTATTCGTTTAAGGCCTAGGCTGACACGCCTTTAAAATGCATCATATACCTAACATCTCTTTCGCGTTTTAACGATGTGAGATTTGTATGTGGGCGAAGGACAAATTTTAACTACAATGAGTTTCAATAGTCTCTTCTTCCATTAAAACAAGAAAAGTGAAAACTAGTTAGAAGTAATGTCCTAAAGAAAAACAATATAGTGCTGCGGGTGAACCTGGTTTTTGAATAATACTAGTCTATATGGAACAACCAACAATTACTACTACTATTTTTTTACTAGAAAGGTAGATTAGGACAATAGTAAATTTGTTCCGTGTGACCTATAGGTCACGTGTTTGATCCGTGTAACTAGCCATTAATACTTGCATTAGGATAACATATTTACATCAGTCTTTGGGATGCAGTCATTTTCAAACTCTGCGTGAATACAAAATGTCTAGTGGACCGAATCACTCTTTTTATTTTTGACTAATGGCTGGCTTGTTCCACACGAGGTTAGTGTTCTCAACTTAATTTTTTTCTTCCCTAGCTATGAATTGTAAAGGGAAGCTTCATTTGAATGTAACTTTGACTTGAAATATTCTACTTTGGTTTAATTCTTATTCGTCTGTATACTTTGTCCAAATGAAGCAATAATTCTTCATTTTTTTTTCTTCTTTTCCTATTGCTCTTGTCTTTTCTTGACTGCTTGTTTTAATATGATTCAAAAGAGTGTTCTTTTGATAATAACAATTAATCATCGTTTAATTTTCCTTATTCAAATATCATAGTTTTGGATTGGGATCATCACATAACAAGGCATAATGATCGCAAATACTTTATTATGTTTTTGTACGATGTAAATAATTGACTTTAATTTAAACACCACAGAAAAAAGCTTCTTTTTCCCTTTTTAACCATTATATTAACTCAAGGACAATCGAATAAATAATTAAAATTTTTGGAATATTACAAATATGCTAGCATTAATTTATATTTCACACAAAAAATCAAGTACTAGCCAACTAGGTACTAAAAAATGTATATTTTTAGCCGCTCAAAAAAAATTAGCCGACAAAATATATAATATATGTATATTATTACATATAATATACTTATTTTATACACTTTTGGCTAGCAAATACAATTAGTTTCGGCTAACCGGCTAATTTTATATTTTGCCCTACTAAAAATATATAAGAACATCCAGTTTCTTCTTCAATTTTTTTTTTAGAATAATTTATTATTCTCTAATGTTCAATTATTTTTGGGTTGTGAAAGTTTTGAAAAGGAAAGGTAAATAATATATATATTAGTAACAACCTCTATACCCACGGGTGGGTTTTTTGGATTTTGGCGTACAAATTCAAAATCCACAATGGCAGCATGCAAGAATGACGTGGAATGGACCCCACTGTTTTCCTAAGTCATGTTTGGTGTGTTGTTCCTATTTTATCCTCCTCTTAGTCAAAAATATTATTCCTCAAATCCCTTTTAGTTCATACTCACATCCAAATACATTAGTAAAAAAAGCCACGTCATCCATTGCCATTCATACATGCCCATAAATGGCATACCATGTCATGAGTTATGATCATCATCATATGCATAGATGTCATTAAGTTTTGGCTATATTATCAAAATGGTATTAAGACTTTCACTAATAAATTTTAAGGGATAATTACTTTTTATACTTGAAAATAAAAATATTCACAATTACCTGTTTATTATATTCAAGGGAAAATACACAAGGTGCCCTCCAAACTATCCGAAAAAGTGAGTTACACATTTTAACTTTACGGGCGACCTCTTACCTGCTTATCCTAGCCATTTGAGTTTCATAGAAAGCTTTATTTTGTAACAGAATAGATTTATCGCTAATTTTTCATACCCTATGCTCGTTGTGGTCCACTAATCGGTGAAAAATTAATATAGAATCTAAAGTAACGGATTAATGCATTTAATTATTGATTTGAATATGTATATCGTTTTCTTAATATTTTTGAACTTTTTTTACATATCTAGAAACCACATGAAAATATTATAAATTATATTTCTAAATTTAAGAATATTTAAAATTAATGCAACGAAAATTATTTGACTCCTTAAACGATAATATTTTTTTAAGGCATAGGGTATGCATTTGTATTCAAAGAATTTGGAAAGAGTTATGTTCTATGATTTCATTTTGAAATCCTTGACACCTCTCTTGGAAATATTTTTTTTTTTGTGGTTGAAATGGCTAATTATTTATGTTTAATTTTTTTTCTCCAGAAGAAGCCAAAAACATGGCCACGTCATAATTAGAGCTGAGTCAGAGGCATTGGAAGGTCAATCTCATGACTCATTGCCACAATGACTCTTTTTCTCTCTATGCTTTTGGTGCTGTCTTTGTAATAAAGGCAATATATAGTTGATGGGAACCATTTCCTCAATAAACTTCATTATTTTTTTATGGATCTAATTAAATTAGGCCATTACTGAAATCTCTTCCTTTTTAATAGAAACATTTCAGAGATGTCACTGTACTCCTATTAATTTATTAGTTTAGTGGTTTACAAATCTCCAAACCCTTTCTTAATTACCTTGGACCACACTAGTGATTTTATTACTACATGTATTAATTTTTTTTTTTAGGTATTCTTTGGTTTCAGTTGATTAAAATGTGTGGGCATACATAATCACATGTGTTAGAGTTTAAACGTTTAATACAACCTTTTTAATCATGTGGTATTTGAAATTTGTTGGTTCGATCCATTGGCGGAGGCGGAGCCACCTAGGAGCCACCTAGCTTATTCGCGAGAAAAATATATTAGGTAGGTAGGTAATTTTTTTTATTATATGTATATATAGTATATGTTAATTATCTTTAATTTGTTTTGTAGGTTTGCTTTATATATTTTGACATCTTTAATGAAAATCCTAATTATCATTGACCCAAATAATTCACAAATTGGAAAAATTACACTGTATTGACACTCTCAAAATAATAGCTGAAAAATATATGATTTTTGTATATTTATGTGTTACATATAAAAAGTATGCAAATTTGATATATTTTTTCGGCTACCGAATATAAATAGTTTCTCGCGTGGACTAAAAATGATAATACCCCATCCAAATTCATGCCTAGTAAAATTCAATTTAAAAGGAAAACACTTCCTACCAATTTTTTTAAAGACATTAAATATAACAAATAGCCATTCTAGGACTTGGGATTTGGGGGTGGGGAGGGGGTGGGGGGGGGGGCATGCAAAAGTCCTATGGCTTGCAAAAGTCGGTTGTAAATTTGGATTTCGATGTGTAAGTGACAAAGATACTTGAATGCAGGCCTAAGGAAATGAATTTATAATGAGTCGGTACTATCACGAATTTAAGATTTTTAAAATATGAGTGATTACTAAAAAAAGGAGAAAAAAAAAGTATTGATCCACTATTTTTTGGATAAATAATTCAATATTTAATTATTAATTATAAACTATATATATACATAAAATATTTAATTTAACAAAAAAATTATGAGTTCACGTACCCTATAATTGAGCCTAAATCTGCACCCAAGTCAGCGATCGGCTCAATCTTAGTAAAACACCCTAACTAAGATCGAGGACGTCGACGAAGATGTTTCAATATATTTTTCATGAAATCTCATCACTATGTATTAAGTAATACTCGAATAAATCATAATACAATTATACAACTATCAATTATGGATATGATGTGGGTTTGAAGCTGCATTTTTCATGTTTTAGCTGGATTTCTTAATGTATGAACCATGCCACCAATTCCTTCTGGAAGCTTCCACGACAATAATAACATATTCAGTGTAATTTCGTAAGTGATGTCTCAGAAGGATAGTGTGTACACATATGTTACTCTTATCTTACGAAGGTAAAGAGGTTGTATTCCGATAAATTCTCGGCTCAAAAAAAGTATAGTCACAATATTTTCGAGAAGCTTCTAATTGGCTGCATTTAAGGTACACTATTGTGTCTCATTTACTTGGTTCTTATGCCAAGAGAATATTTTAATTATTAATTATTATATATAAGCATATCGTAATTAGCCTTCCTAATGGAAAAACGAGTCGTGGAGAACACATTTACAAATAAAAGACAAATACTAAAACTTGCAAATAATTTGTTGCATAAGACAAACATGTACGTAGTCAGCAAAGCATGATTTGAAATTAAGAATTGGGATAAACATATAGCAAATAAATTTAAAAAGTTTTAGTTAATTTATATCACTAGATATTGTTTGAGGTAGGTACATACGTGGCCTTTATTATTGAAGAATATGACCTCATCTTGCTATCCATCCTACCAAAAAAAAGATAGAAAAAGAAAAAACGATCAAAAGCATGCCTTTTGCGTAGGGTATTCAAAGGCTACTATGACCTATTTAAAATAAGGTGTTAGCTGGCTTCTTATGTTGTGTACCTAAACCTACAGTATTATATATAAATAGGATTTAATTAAGTTAAATATTCACGGATAATAATGCCAAGGGCAGCCCGATAAACAAGACATCCTGCATTAAGTAATCTGCCCTAATGCAAGTATTAGTGATTGCTTCCATGACTCGAACCTCTGACTATAGATCACACGGAGAAAACTTTATCGTTGCTCCAAGGCTCCCCTTCATTCACGAATAATAACATCACATATTAATTTAGAGAGTAAGTTATTGTGTCCTTATATCATTTCGAACAATTATAACGTTATAAGTTACTCTTACTAGTTTATAATCAGAGTTGTGTTACGTTCAAAGTAAAGTTTGTTTTCACAACATATAACAAAAATGAACTAGATTTTGGGGTTGAATTACTCTCGGCATCTATTTTATTAATATACACTGAAAACAGTAAAGTTGTCTTGTAGTAACTATAAAATTGTCTCTATATGACCTATAGGTTATGGTTCGAGTCGGGGAAGCAACCACTAATATTTGTATTATGGTAGGCTGTCAACATCACACTTCTTAAGGTGCAGCTCTTTTCTGGAATGCGGGAACGCGGAATAATTTGTGCACCGAACTGCCATTTTTTACACTGAAACACTAGTTGAATCATCAACTAAATTAGAGTGTCTTCTTGTCATCACTTATCTCTATTCTGAAGTTGGTCGTAAATGGATGTGGTTTATCTTAATGTGGCTGACTTTAATTATGTTTTCCTTCAGTACTCAATTATTTTCAAAAATATTATATGTACAATATTGCTTTGCTGTGAAGTGGCTCCCATTTTCTTTAGGCTATAAAAAGCCTGTCTTAAGCTTGCCAAATGAGGACCCAACTCCTTCCTTAGTCTTTGGAAGATTCCTTCTTATATGAATTATATGAAGCTGCAGTTTCTTGAGAGCTTAATTTTAATTTTCCATTAAAAGATTTAAATTATTGTATCTCTAAGGAGAAATTCAGCCGAATGATTATAATTAACAATAGATAGTACTTCTTCTAAAATGCCTAAATTTAGAGTAGTATATCATGAATATAAGAAAAACAATGTAGGGATCGGGCGTAAATAAATAAAAAAATCATGCTTAAAAGACATTTTAATCCGGTAAACTACCTGATCTTTTAGTATTCACACCACATCCATAAATTTAACATTAACAAATAATAATTACGAATTAACGTGAGAATATATACATATCACTAACTATAGTTAGGTAATAAATGAATATAAAAAGAAATGTCTTTTGCAATTATTAATTTAGTGTAAACATCGGGTATAAAATAAATTATTATTACATAACCAATGTTAATAAGTATTGCTAACTCTAGTTTTTCGAAGAGGGAGGAGCATTTGGTTACTTTTCATAGTACAGTGGCGAAGACTCAGATTGATTATCTTTTTCTTAGGAGGTGCGACAGAGGGGCTGTGTAAGGATTGCAAGGTTATCCCCAGTGAGACCCTCGCGACGCAGCATAGGCTCTTGGTGATGGACGTCGTTATTATGATGAAGAGGAAGAAGAGGATTGCACGAGGTCGATCGAAGATCAGGTGGGGAGCCTTGACTAAGGATAAAGCTCAGGAGTTGGAAGGGAGGTTATTGGTTGTGGGAGCCTGGAGGAGTTGTGGGGACGCGAGCGTAATGTGGTCGACGACGGTGGATTATATACGGGAGGCAACGTGAGAGGTGTTGGGAGTCTCGAAAAGTTACGCTGGGGGCACAAAGGCGACTAGTGGTGGAATGAAGTGGTTCAAGGTACAGTGGAAGCGAAGAAGGCGACGTACCTGAAGTTAGTTGGGAGCACATGCGAGGTAGAGAGGAGTGCGAATAGAGTGAGGTGTAAAGTAGCTAGGAAGGTGATGAAACTGGCGGTCACGGAGGCTAAGGCTGCGGCTTTTAGTCGTCTGTATGAGGAACTAAGGGCCAAAGGCAGGGAGAAGAAATTATTCCGGCTGGCCAAGGCGAGAGAGAGAAAGACTCGGGATCTGGACCAAGTGAGGTGAATCAAAGACGAGGATGGTAGAATATTGAAGGGAGAGGCCCAAATTAAGTGGAGATGTCAGACTTACTTTCATAAACTTCTGAATGAAGAAGGGGATCAGGATAATGTGCTAGGCGAGTTGGGGAATTCCGAGAGTCACCACAATTTTGGGTACTGTAGGTGCATCAAGGTTGAGGAGGTCGTGGGGGCTATGAGTAAGATGTGCAGGGGCAGAGCTACCGGGCCTGATGAGATTCCGGTAGAATTTTAAAGGTGTGTGGGTAGAGTGGGTTTGGAGTGGCTGACTGGGTTGTTTAATATTATTTTCAAGACGAAGAGGATGCCGGATGAGTGGAGGAGGAGTACAGTGGTTCCGTTGTACAAGAACAAAGATGACATCCAGAGTTGCAACAACTGTAGGAGTATCAAATTATTGAGTTATACCATAAAAGTTTGGAAAAGGGTGGTAGAAAAGATGGTGAGGAAGACGGTGTCTGTATCAGACAACCAGTTCGAATTTATGCCGGGTCGTTCTACTATGGAAGTTATCCACCTTATTAGGAGGTTGGTAGAACAGTACAGGGATAGGAAGAAGAATCTGCACATGTTGTTTATTGATCTGGAGAAAACGTATGACAAGGTTCCTACAGAGATTCTTTGGAGATGCCTAGAAGCTAAAGGTGTGTCGGTTGCTTAAATTAGGTTGATTAAGGACATGTATGATGGAGCTAAGACTCGGGTTAGGATAGTAGGAGGCGACTCTGAGCATTTTCTGGTTGTTATAGGGTTACATCAAGGATCTGCGATCAGCCCATTCCTATTTGCCCTGGTGATCAAAGCACTGACACACCATATTCAAGGAGAGGTGCCATGATATATGTTATTCGCTAATGACATTGTTCTGGTTGACGTGACGCGGAGTGGTGTTAATGAGAGGATGGGGGTTTAGAGACAGGCCCTTGAGTCTAAGGGTTTCAAGTTGAGCATGACGAAGACAGAATATCTTAAGTGCAAGTTCAGTGCCGAGCCGAGGGAAGTGGGCATGGACGTGAGGCTTGGATCGCAGGTCATTTCTAAGAAAGGCAGTTTCAAGTACCTTGGGTTGGTTATCCAGGGGAATGAGGAGATCGACGAGGATATCACACACCGTATAGGGGTGGGGTGGATGAAATGGAGGTTAGCATCTGGAGTCCTGTGACAAAAAAGTACCACCGCTACTCAAACATAAGTTTTATAAAGCGGTGGTTAGACCGACCATATTTTATGAGGCTAAGTGTTGGCCAGTTAAGAACTCACATGTCCAGAAGATGAAAGTAACAGAAATGAGGATATTTAGGTGGATGTGCGGGCACACTAGGATGGATACGATTAGGAATGAAGTTATTCGGGAGAAGGTGGGTGTGGCTCCCATTAATGACAAGATGCGGGAAGCGAGGCTCAGATGGTTCGGGCACGTACAGAGGAGAAGCTTGGGTAAGGAGGTGCGAGCGATTGACGTTGGTGGGTACGAAGAGAGGTAGAGCCTAAGTAGTATTAGGAAGAAGTGATCCGGCGGGATATGGCGAGATTTCAGATCTCCGAGGACATGACACTCGATTTTCTTTCCTTCTTATTATTTGGTAAAAGCTCCTTCCAATTCTATTTAATGTTAATATAATGAAATATTTTCGTACATTGGAGGATAGTTCTTCCTTAATCCTAATAAAATCTCGCTACTGTTCTTTACTATTAAAAAAAAACTAATACTATCTTTTAACGTTTTTCTTTTGTGAAAATAAACCTTATTCATTTTATATAATTAACCTTCTAGACGGCACATTAATATTGAATTTCTTTTAAGTTCTCTTAATGGATTTTGCCAGAACATTTCAGCAATGAACTAGGCAAAACAATGTAATTATTAGAGACAATTCTATTAATATTAAACAATATAAAACAAAATTGTATATGGATGTACCTTTTTTTATTACAATAAATAAATAAAATAAAATCAATGCGTGTTGAATCAGAAGCCTTGTGATGGAAATGGGTATACACCATGCCAAACATAGGAAAAAGATAGCATCAAATTGCTCTAATGATTGAATGACCCACTCCCACTCAACCATTTCCAAATGCTAAGACGATTGTGATTTTCCATTTCTTAGAATGTTTTGGACTTATATACAAATTAACTACCTAGATATAATAAATATATCTCGTGTTTTCGCTCATATTCCTTTTGATAATTGTCTTATTCAAAAGTCTTTTCACGTTTTAAATAACCCTTCTTCACATAAAGAAAATGAACCACATAAACGGAAATCTGAATTTATTTATTCTTTGTAATTATTCTGAACTTAATTTAATCACAAACGAAATTGTCAGCATTTTGGTGCATGATTTAGCTACATTACTACTAATTACTAGTTTACTACATATAATTATCTATAGTAAATGGAATTAAAAAATCTGCAAAGTAAGATATGTAATATGTTATATGTTAAAATACAGTGATCTATGTTGTTAATATATATAAGTTAAATTCTATTCTAAATAAGTTTTGGATACCTAGCTGAAGTAGGTTTCTGGTTTTAAAAACAAATTATGTTTAAAAAAAATGAACATATTTCATTTTTAGTCAATTTCAAAGAAAATCAATCATTTTTAAATTTGAAAATAATTTAACTTTATTATTCCCCTTTTACCCTTAATGGATGATTTATATCCATACAAATATCTCTGGATTGTTTTAGATCATAAATTTCAAAAGTTTTTTTCCCCTTTAACATCGTATCCAGTCAAATAAGTTCAAACAAATTAAAATGAAGGGTGTAATAAAATATTTCTTCTCTAGTGTGGACGTGCCAAACTAGAGTAGACGGCATTATTAGCATCTGTTTTTTACATGAAAAGCATTTGCTTATATCGTTCTATAACGTAAATCTCTTACGTAGTAAAACGGTTTAATTGAAAATTAAAATCTGAGACAATGAATGATTTGTCCAAACATGACATTAGTACTATAGTTATTTAATTTAAAAAATTATCACGACTTAAAGGAATTCCAAGAAGAAAAGAAATCTATGCTAAAAATTAAATCGATCATAATATAAAATCAAGAAAAACTTTTGAGTGGTTTGATAATGATCCATGATACCGAATTTAAAAGACGTCCCTGTTAAACATGCTGAATGATGCATGAAAATACGTCATGGGTTTCTTATCCTAACAATCATTGGCACCCTTTTCTTTTGTCTTCATTCTACCTAAAGAAACTGGAATTCTAAATACATACGTAATTTTGCACAAGTGTTTTTAATTCCTAAAATCACAAAAAATAAAAGAGTAAACGTATATTTGGTACGAAGGAAAATGTTTTCCTAGGGAAGTCAGAGGTTTAAATTTTTGGCAGGGAAGTCAATGTTTTTCAAAATGTTTTAAGATTGAGTATGAGAAAATTAAAAAATATTTTTTAGAAAATGTTTTCCTAAAAGTTAGACCTTTAATTTGTTAAATGATTTAACTTAGATAATCTGATAATGTTAATTTTCTTTTTCTAATGTCAATAAATTATTAACATGTGATAACAATTTAATTACTATTATTTTTTATCAAATTTATTAATTAATAGTAATATTTA
The DNA here is from genome assembly GCF_000393655.2 of Nicotiana sylvestris. Lineage (NCBI taxonomy): Eukaryota > Viridiplantae > Streptophyta > Magnoliopsida > Solanales > Solanaceae > Nicotiana > Nicotiana sylvestris. The sequence continues at coordinate 163,066,408 of NC_091063.1, forward strand.
TCATAAGGACTTTATATTTAAACTTTACAAGTGAGCTGATTTTATAATATTTTTACGCTACCAGAGAATAATATTTGGTTAAACTTTAATTATAGAAGATCTTTTTTTTGTCGTTCGTGTGTGTAACAATCAAACAAAATCAACCTCGTTTTGCTCAGTGAGGTTGCTTCATTTTTTAGGTTGTTGTTTGGAAAAGTAAAAGTTGGAATGAGAGAGTTCTAACTTTAGAAGTACATTATACTTTAATTATTTGGAGAAAAAAGAAAAGAGATAGTGACGCCATAATTAAGCTTTTCCATAATGAAATTTGTGTAAGGTTGCTCTTTGCTTTTGTTTTTTTCCTTTTTGTTTTATGGGATTTTTCCAACTGTGCATTTTGTGGTTTAGCTTTTTGGTCGTCACTCTCTTATCATTATATATAAAAAAAAAAAATCTTGGCTTTGAGTAAACCGCATAATATTTTCCCATGAAACAACTGGAGATATATGGAAATGTTGCCAAAACACCACGCAAACAAACACTTAAATACATTATGGCAACGTTGCATATTATTGTTTGTATTATCCTGAACTTTCAAATATTCCAAATGATTTGATGTCCAACTCGGAACGCATGTCAATAACAACAACAAGATGTCTAGTGAAACTATTTAAGTGAGATTTAAAGAGATAGCGTGTACGCAGATCTTACCCTTACTTTTATAAAAATAAAAATATTATTTTCAATAGACTCTACACTTAAAAAAATATAATCCCAACAATCATATCGCAACCCATAGAAAAATAAAATATATATAAATATAGGCATATAATACTTTATCGAGATTTAATCTCGATAAAGTATTATATTAGTGAAAAGTTATTTCGATTAAGATTAATGACAAAAGGAGTCAAATTAAAACTGTCTTTAGATCAAAAGTAAGTTCTTTTGTTTCAAAGCGAGCATGTATATTTATATAGAGATTGAAAAAATGGAAAGGGAAAAAGATTAAATTAACTAGGCGGACGTAATTTATTACGCATAGCTAATTAGTTCAACAACTTTTCATTTTAGTAGGGTTCATAAATTTAAAAGATTAATCATGATCAAAGTGGTCAAACACACAATCTCCCGTGCGCCATGTGGCAAATATGGTATGTCTTAGACAACAACAATAACAACATACTCAGTACGATCCCATAAGTGAGGTATAAGAAAGAGAGTATGTTCGCAGACATTATCCCTGACATGTAAAGTTAGAAAGACTATTTCCGAATGATATAATTAAGACACACTAGAAAAATATTTGGTGTATAAAAGATTTCTTATATTGGACATATGTGTTAAAGGGATTGACCTCAGGCTCAAGGGGAAAACTATGTATTTTGATTATGTCATATACAAATTCAACTACAAAAAGACATCAATTCTCCTACATATATAAAAACTCGTTTTTCAGTAGATTGTGATATTTATATCTCAAAAAGATCGAATGCCAAATAAGCATTTAACTATATCGTGTATGACAACTCTTATGATAGCACTAAATATATACATGCAGCCAATTACGTATTCAAAAGGGAACGAGAAAATGTAACTCAAAATGACTTGTGCTTGTCTTAAAAGTGCATATATAATTGCAGTTTACGATTGCATGTGTAAGGTCTATAATTAACAACTTTATCGAATAGACCTGTGGTGTTTTTTTTTTTCGTATACGTGTGTGCGCGCGTTGTACGTATATATCACGGGCCAAGGGTTTGAGAAGGATGTTGTTATGGTGAAAGAAATTGTTATGCCATAAGACAATGAACGCAACTATATTAGGATGAATGAATCAATTGAACAATAGATATTCTCTCCCTTTTATCCTAAGCAATCTCTCTTTTTTTCTGCCTTTAATATTTTCGATCCTCCTATCCATCTATATAATACCTTTTATATTAATAGTAATATTTAATTTTTAACCTAGGTATTTTAGCTATAGTTTAAATATATTTTATTATAAAAAAAATTATTTGAGTTTGTTATGAGTAGAATAATCTTTTTATGAATTTTTCACCACTAGCGCTATCTTTTTAAAATAATTTTTATGTTAATATTATGTGCATTAAGTATGTATGTATGTATGTGAATGCATGTGTGTATATTTAAGTTTCAATTCTCTCTTGTTCTCTTTCGTCTATATAGATAAACGAGTTTTGATCATCATTAATAAACGAATTTTTAAATTATGGCTTAAAATTCATTTACAAAATAAATAGATAATCTTTAAAGGAATTTGTTATGAAAACCTTATCTCTATATTTGCAAAGATCGGGGTAGATGGGTAAACTAATGAGTTATGTAAATCAGCGGTGGAGTCAGGATTTGTATTTTATGCATTTTAAATTTTAAGATAGCGATATTGGATGTTAGCAATTGAATTTTGAATTTAATTTTTGTACATATTTAATGGATTATTTAATACAAATATAAAATTTGAATTAAAGATAATTGTTCGGCTGAACTGGTAAGTAAACTTCTAGCTCCATACCTGTGATGCAAACTGTTGTTGATTTGTTTGGAATATTTCAAGCAGCTAAAGCAAGGCACAAAGACTGGCCTTTTGGAATTTGGACTTATTAATATGACAGTCAATTAATTAATGAATCCTCACTAATCACTATCTCTGTTTTTGCTTATTTCACGGAAAGATTAAGACCTTGATGGGTAATAATTTATGCAAATAATAATGAGCTAAGGAATTCTTGATAGCTGACATTTGATAATAATCGTGATTTTGGATAGTCGAAATAAATTAAAATAAATCAATCTTAACATAATTAGTGTTGTCGTAATTTTGTAGTTACATGTGTAATTATCTACTTAAGTATGCCAAATTGGTAAACTTTCTTCTACAGTAATGCAACCGGAAGGGCTGCTTTTTCCGTAGGATTCTTTAGCTGAAGCTAAGTGGTTGGCTCGTTTGGTACAAGGAATAAGGGATAATTAATTTCGAGATCAAATTTGAGATAAGTTTTTCTTATGTTTGGTTAGGATAAAATCGCGATATAACTAATCCCGGAATTAGTTATTCCGAAATTGTAGTATTGTTTTGTCCCTGTGAGAGATTGGGACAAGTACAACTAGTCCCGAAATAGCAAATTTCGAAATAATTAATTTTGGGATAGCTTGTTTCCCACCAAACGACCCCTTTGTATTCTAAGAAATTCTCTCAGCTCTGTTAGCCAAAATAATGAGGGGACAGTGTGTAAATAAATTATTTGTGTTCATGGTAAGCGATTATAAGTCGCATTCAAATAATGCGATTTATAAGTCGCATTAACAAACGATTTATTAGTTGCATTAACCTAAGCTGATTTATAATCTGCATTCAATAAATGCTATTTAATTAGCATTCTTCAAATGTGATTTATAAGTCGTATTCTTTAAATGAGATTTATAAGTCGTATTCGGAAAATGCGATTGATAAGTCATATTCGGAAAATTCGATTTATTCCTTCTAAATACCCAGTTTCGGATACACTCATTGTAATTTAAAATTAAACACTTACATATCCTATATTATGAAAAATTTACACTTACACCCTAATCCCTATGAGTTATATGTCATTTTCTCTAACTAAGTATATTAAAACATGATTATTAAAAGATAAATTATTTTAAAATAAAACTCTTTATGTAGTTCTTTTTTAAATCCTGGTCAGCCATCAACATAATTTTTTTATATATTAAATTTGATCAAAAAATGGCTTTGCTCAGATCTTGTACAAGTATGAAGACGTTCAATAAATATCTATAAAAAAAAATTACTTTAATTTAATTTTTGTTGTATATTAACTTGATATTGTTATAGGAAAGTCTCATACGCTCAAATCCTTAATCCATCCTTAATCCGCCTTGATATGACTTGCTACCATCAGACTTAATCATTAGCGATGAATTATTTAATAAGAAAAAATAAACTAGAAGATGAAGAAGTGTAAGAAAAAGGAGACGGGTGATGGCCAGAAGGATGTTCAACATAGAAGAAAGAGGAATAAAATTGTCACACCGGAATGGAGATATAAAGGTCCTGTGCAACCAGCTTTACCAATTGAGGAACAAGTAGAACAAATTAGGGAGAATAAGCAGCAGATCCAGCAAGTAAATGAGAAGATGAATGTCACTCCTAAAAATAGAATAGAAGAGCAAACATGAAAGAATAAAGGGAAGGCTATTGAAAGTCCAGAGTTCAATCTTCAAAACTTTCCCATATTATGTTCTGTTCCTACCAAAAATGGTTTTGGATTGCTATATGGAGGATATAGTAAAAAGCAAGACTTGCCTCTAGACAGAGGGGGAGGATCCAAGACCATATGATGAATTGGTTAATATGGAATGTTAAGGGAATAAATAAGAGGTATAAGCAAAAGGAACTGAGGAATTATTTGGAAAAAAAAAAAGATTAGCTGTACTCATAGAAACAAGAATAAAGGAGCATAACTCAAAGAAGATCAATAAAAAAATTGTTCCAACATGGGAGGTATATGACAACTATTAGACAACAGTTAATGGAAGAATCTGGCTGGTAGGATGGTGAGAGCTGAAGCATAAATACTACAATGTGAAGTCACAAACAAGATAGGAGGCATTAATTGCTTTCTTACCATTGTATATGGCTTCAATACTGTAGAACACAGAAGATCATTGTGGGAGAATTTGGAAGAAGTGGATGTTGGCATGAACAAACCATGGCTTGTTGCTGGAGACTTCAATGCAGTAATGTATCAAGATGATAGACTGTTTGGCAATCCAATCACTTATAAGGAAATCAAAGATTACTCTGAGTGCATACATAAACTTTTACTAACAGAAGTTCAATGGAGTGGAGACTACTATACATGGTCCAATAAATAATTGAATACAGATAGAATATATAGCAGATTGGATAGGTCTTTTGATAACCATGAATGGATGATGACTTGGGGACATGTGGTAATGCAATATGATGATCCTTTCATTTCTGACCATGCACCTATGTTACTAATAATGGTGTCTGCAAACTATAACATAAAAGTTCCTTTCAAATTTTTTAATATATGGGCTGAGCATAAAGATTTCATGAATATTGTAGAAGAAATATGGCAGAAGACATCATCCACAAATAATATGAAAAACATATGGATGAAGTTAAAAAACCTTAGGCCAGTTTTAAGGAAATTGAATAATGAAGAGTTTAAGTTCATCAAGCAGAGAATAGAGAAGGCAAGACAGGATCTAAAGAGCACTCAGGAATAACACAGACCTACTTGCAAAGGAAAGAGAACTGATATAGGAGCTGGAGAAGTGGTCATTGGTGGAAGAAAGTGCTCTGCAGCAGAAAGCTAAAGCTAGTTGGATCAAACTTGGAGACTTAAACAACAAATATTTCTCAGCATTGATCAAAGAGAGGACTCAAAAGAAGCAGATTACAAAACTTACATCTCTTATTAATAGAAAACTTGTAGAACCAGAGGAAATCAGAGAAGAGATAATTAAGTTCTACAAAAGCTTGATGGGATCTGCAGCTCATGTATTGCCAGCAGTTAATAAGCAAACTATGAGGAAAGGTCCAGTCATTACTCAGCAACAAAGGATTAGACTATGTGCAGAAGTAACAGAAAAGGAGATCTATGATGGACTATCTTCAATAGGGAATGATAAGTCTCCTGGAGTAGATGGGTACAATGCTTATTTCTTCAAAAAAGTATTGCCTCTTGTGAAGACAGAAGTTGTTGATGCTGTTAAGGATTTCTTCAAAACTGGAAGACTTTATAGGGCAATTAATTGTACAGCTATCGCGCTAGTTCCAAAAACTGTCAAGCCAAACACTGTGAAGGAGTATAGGCCTGTTGCATGCTGTACTGTGTTATATAAAATAATTGCCAAAATACTTGCCTCCAGGTTGCAAGAAGTGGTTCCAGACATCATATGTGAAACCCAGGCTAGATTTATTCCAGGGAGGAAAATAGCTAACAACATATTTCTTGCTCATGAGCTAGTAAAAGATTATACAAGGAAGAATATATCACCTAGGTGCATGATAAAAATTGATTTACAAAAAGCATATGATTCTATTGAATGGACTTTTGTGAGACAGATGTTAAATGAGCTTGGTTTCCCTAACCAGTTTATGTTTTGGATAATGGAGTGTGTTCAAATTGTAAACTATACTGTGGTGATCAATGGTGAACAAAGTGAGCCCTTCAATACATCTAGAGGACTTAGACAAGGAGATCTAATATCTCCTTTCTATTTGCAATAGCTAAGAAGACTGCTTAACAAATTAAAAGAGGATAAGATGGATCAATTCCATCCAAAATGTGCAAAACTAGGTATTACACACCTAAGTTTTGCAGATGATCTACTGTTGTTTGTCAAAGGAAACCTACATTCTTTTACTGCCCTCTATGAATGTTTCAGGATTTTCTATGAAACTTCAGGATTGCAAGCTAATCTTGGGAAGAGCTGCGTATATTTTGGAGGAGTTAAGAAGGAAGTGCAGGATAGTATACTGGAGCATTTGGGGTTTGTATATGGGAACCTACCTTTCAAATATTTGGGAGTGCTTCTATCTACAAAGAAGATTTCTCTATTGCAATGGCAGCCTCTAATAGAGAAGATTACAACCATAATTACTTCATGGACAACAAAAAACCTATCATATGCAGGGAGAACTCAATTAGTTAAATCAATTATGTTTGGTATGCAAGCATATTGGGCTCAACTATTCCCTATTCCTTCGAAGGTATTGAAGACTATCATGCTTATTGTATGTGACGACCCGGCCAGTCGTCTCATGAGTTACCGCTCCATTTCCCCCATTTCAGATTCTTTACACTTTGTTATCCGTGTTTTATGGGATTGAGATGATTAGTTCGAGTTCGGAGAGGATTTGGTAAGAAATGAGACACTTAGTCTCTTTTAAGAAGGCTTAACTTGGAAAAGTCAACTGGATGTTGACTTATGTGTTAGAGGGTTCGGATGTGAGTTCCGATGGTTTGGTTAGCTTCGGGAGGTGATTTGTGACTTAGGAGAGTTATCGGAAGTAGTTTTGGAGGTACGGTGTAGAATTATGCTTGAATTGGCGAAGTTAGTATTTTGGCGAATTCCGGTTGATAGGTGAGATTTTGATCTGAGGGTCGGAATGGAATTCCGAGAGTTTTTGTAGCTTCTTTATGTCATTTTGGACTTGTCTGCAAAATTTGATGTCATTCGGACGTGGTTTGGTTGGGTTTTTGATCAAAAATGGAATTTGGAAGTTCTTGAGATTCATAGACTTGAATTCGATGTGATTTGATGATTTTGGTGTTAGTCGAGGTGTTTTGATAATTGGAACGAGGTTGAATAATGTTTAGGATGCGTTTGTGCTTTTGGTTGAGGTCCCGGGGGCCTCGGGTGTGTTTCGGGTGAGTTTTGAGCGAGTACGGACACCCCGGAACTTAGAAAAATGGAGGGAGCAGCAGTTTTGGCACGGACCGCGCTCCTTTTCGCGCTGGGCGCGCTGGCCTAGTGTTGGCCGCGTCAAAGTGGCCGCGGCCGCGGTCGTGAAGACTGCAGGTTGTTGTTCCTACTTCGGAAGCTTATATCTTGTGATCCACAAGGAATTTTGAGGTGATTCAAAAACAAAAGTTGTAGCCATTCGTGTCTAGTTTCCAGAAAGGTGAAGATATCACAATTTGAACATTTGTAGTGAAAGTTATGACCAAAATACTAAAGCCTTTCCCTGCAGAGCAAGACCTGCGCGGCCGCGGTCATTTTTGCGCGGACCCCACTGGTTTTTTGCGGACCGCAGTCATTTTTGTGCGGTCAACGGTGTCGGAATCTGAGGGGTACTCTATAAATACGAGGTTTTGGGTTTTATTTGATATTTTGACCTAGAGAGCTCGGATTTTGGCGATTTTTCGAAGGTTTTTCAAGAAATTGGTCGGGGTAAGTGATTCTAACTCAGATTTGGTTAGAGTACATGAATCTATCACTGAATTCATCATTTAATTCGTGATTTGAGATGGAATTTGGGAAGAAAATTGTGGAACCTTTCAAAAATGTAAAATGATGATTTGAAGGATCAAATGGTATAGGAATTAGATAATTTTGGTATGGTTAGACTTGTGAGGGTATGAGGATTCTGAAAATGTAAATTTTACCCGATTTCGAGACGTGGGCCCGGGGCTCGGGTTTTGCTAATTTCAAGATTTTTGATATTTTTCGAATGTTTTCGCTTGGGTTTTGTTCCCTTAGCATATTGTGACGTATTCATTTCAATTTTGGATAGATTTGACGCGCGTGGAGGCCAATTCAAGGGGCAAAGGCGTCATGAGCTAGAGAATTAGCCAGTTCGAGGTGAGTAATGGTTGTAAATGATGTCCTGAGGGTTTGAAACCCCGGATTTGCACATCGTAGTGCTATATCGAGGCAAGATACGCACTGGGTGATGAGCGTGGGGTCTTTCACTACTGGGGATTGTGACTTGGTCCATCCCGATTGATGACTTTACTGAATATTTGACTGAAATTCATTTGTTATCATCATGATTTGGGCTGATTGCCATATTTGGGCTTCGTGCCAACTATTTGAACCCTTCGGGAATTTTTATCACTGTTTCCTTACTGCTTGACTTATTATTTGAACTCAGTCCTGTTGATATTTACTGTTTTACAAACTTAGCCACTTTTACTCAGATTTGAAACTTAAATGATATGTCTACATCATGTTTTGGGCTGAGAACTACTGTTTTACTAATGCCAAAGGGGCTTATGATGATTTCTGGACTGAGTGAGACCGAGGTCCATATGTGAGGATATGCTGAGTGATATGAGGCCGAGGGCCTAAGGTACTATTTATGCCATGCGGTGGCTTGAGTGATGTGAGGATATGCTGAGTGATGATGCCACGAGGTGGCTTGATATAGCGCTTGGGCCGTAAGGGGCCCCTCCGGAGTCTGCACACCCACAGTGAGCGCGGGTACCCATGTGATTTGAAACAGTGGTAACAATGACACTGTTTGATGAAAGTTGGTCAGGTAACAATGGCTGACCATTATGCTGAGTGATTGTGAGGTAGCCCGCGGGGCTGATACTGTACTGAGAGTGAGCCCGAGGGGCTGATACTATGCTGAGCGATTGATACTGTGCCCGAGGGGCGGATTTCTACTTGTTAATTACCTGCTTTACTTGTTTTAAAAAGGAATATCATTTGATTTCTTCACTGATTTACTGCTTTAAGTGATTTTACTGCTTGATATGGAATTGCTTTGTGCCTTTACGTGTTTTCATACTTTCAGCCATTATTTGTAATTATTACTCACTAAGTCGGAGTACTCATATTACTCCCTGCACCATGTGTGCAGATTCAGGTATAGCAGAGTCCGCACCTGAGCGGTGATTCCTTCTAGGCTAGGCAGTGATTTGGAGTTACGAGGCAGCTGTTGACGTCCGCAGCCCCTTGACTCTCTTATCCTCTATCATTTATGTTTTCTTCAAACCGTTGTATCGGATTCCGTACTTTGTAGACCTATAGTAGATTCTGTAGTAGCTCATGACTTGTGACACCCCGGTTTGGGCTGTGTCGGGATGGTTCCTACTGTTATTATCGTTAAATTCCTCAATTTATGAGCATTATATTATATGTTATTATTGTTTATGATGATTAACTGTTTAAAAGAGGTGTTCCGTTTTGGTCTGGCTGGCCTTGTCTTCACGAGAGGCGCCATCACGATCGAGTTCGGGGATTGGGTCGTGACATTGTAGAAGCTATGTGTGGTCAGGTAGTAATACAATCAGTAAGAAAGCTCTGGTAGCTTGAGATAGAGTATGTATGCCTGAGTCTATGGGAGGAATAGGCATCATCAATATAAAGTTATGGAACCAAGCTGCTCAAATCAAGACATACTGGGATGTAGCTCATAAACAAGACAAGATGTGAATTAGATGGATCCATGCTTATTATATCAAAGGAAAGCCACTGATGGAAACAATAAGTCCAGCACAAGCAAGTTGGATTACTAGGAAGATATTAGAAGCAAAAGAACAAGTTGCATTTGATACCTGGAAACAAGATCACAAGAAGTTTGACAAACACTATCTATTATAAGCTGCTTCCTGAAATGAGGTCAGTAATCGGGAAGAGTCTTATGTTCAAGAATGATGCTAGACCCAAAGCAAGTTTTATAATATGGTTACATTTACAGGGAAGATTGGCAACAACAGATAGACTAATGCGATGGGGTATGCCAGTGGACACCACTTGCTCACTATGTCAGGCAGAACTAGAAACAAGAGAACATTTGTTTGTTGAATGTGACTTTGCTAAAGCTATATGGAGGAAACTACAGAAATGGTTAAAATGGAAGCAAACAATAGAAGAATGGAATCAACATATTGACTGGGCTATCAAGTGTGCTAAAGGGAAATCACAGCAAGCTCAAGTTTTCAAATTGGTATATGCAGAATGTATATATGTTATATGGATGGAAAGGAATCATAGAGTGTTTGAAAAGAAGTCTAGAAGTTGGGAAACAATTGTACGTGAAATTGTTTATATCTGTTATGTTAGAGCAGGTCCTAGAGTAAAAGAGTTTCTACAGAGTTTTACGTTTTAGGTGTTTAAGAATTTTATTTCAGTTGTGAACTTCTTGTATATAGAAGTGAGGAAAAGATAGATAGAGTTGAGATAGCTAATTGTGTTGATTAGCTATGGTTTTGTAAAGTTTTCAAAGGTGATTAATACAAAACGTTCAGTTACCAAAAAAAAAAAAAATAACTAAAGTGTTAGTTTATTTAAACAAGTCATCAACCAACAGTTCCCCAGTTGCCAAACAAAAATTTGTAAATTTAGTGCACCTTATCTACGTCTGATCTTATATTGCATGCAACTCATGCTTATGTTGCTTGGAAAAATAATTAAAATTTGTTTAAGGATGTAGATCTTTTGTTGCATGGTAAGCAGAGGCGAAGCCATGATTTTATGTTTAATTTATGGATTGGAAATTTTTATCTTTTTAAGTTAGTGGATTCTAAATTAATAATTTGTACATATTCAATAAATTTTTAAGATAAATACAAGGTTCAAACTAAATCTACTAAGTTCGGCCGAACCTGTTTCAGGCACACCAGCTCCGCCTCTGAATTGATAAGTTAATTAACATTTGTCTAACGATGTATTTTTAGATCTTTTTATTGATCTTCTTCCTTTTCAAGGTGAAAATGTAACATATTTTGGTTTATTAATACATTGAAAAAATAGTCAAAAACTTTTAAAATGATGTTTTTTAGTAATTTTGAAGTGATCTTTTGTCGTGGGTAAAGGGTTTGAAAAGCATTGGCTAATTTAATGATGAATTTGCGGGTTCAGCATAATACAATATTTTATAGTCAAATCTGATTTTTATGTGTGGAAATAGATATAAATAAAATTAAAATATACTTAGAACCGTATTTATTAAAAAATAAGAATGAACTTATTAACAAATGGCTCTACGATATACAAAAGAATAGCACCCTTATTGACGCTCTAAATATTAATTTTTTTTCAATTATCATGGCTGAAGGAAGTTAACAAGAGTCAATTTCTTGAATATGGAAAATTGTTTTAAATATTCAATTAAGTATCTTAATTAGATAACTTGATCAACATCATGGCCAACCAAACCAATGAAAACTAATTTAAAAAAATAAAACGTCTAGTCCAAAATCCACTTGAAGTTAAACCCTAACATTGGCTTAATTAAGGCCTTAACCCTTATTGTAATGAAAAGGCAAAATCCAATAGATATTTTCATGCAAACAGCTACGTGCTTTGGGAAAAAAATATTAGAGCTATATGCAGTGTTTAAAGGGCGATTTATTTGAAAATTTTATTAATTTAAGAATGCTTCTGATATTTGATTTTTCTTAAAAAGGCCAATAATTGATTAATTAAGGGATATTGTAGTTGGTTGTTAAGAGCTTAATTATACCCACTTTTCTCAGCTAAACCAACGGCCCAAAAGCCACTTTATCATTTTTGGAATTTTCTGGAATTATCCTAACCAACTTCCTATTGCTTCTAGAGTTTAACTCTTAAATCTTTGCTTAATTTAAACATTAAGCTAATATATATATATATATGGAAATGTTTGAAATTTGTAGAGAAGGATAATGGACCATTTTAAGCTATACATCATGATTCATGTGACAGTTAGGAAATGTTTTATAGTTGAGTTCAACTTCTTCACTAAAAAGATAAATGTGTAATCGTTTGTAATAGATAGAATTAGTACTCGAAAGTAAAATAAATTACCTATTAAAATATATTATATTGCATACAACTACAACAACAACAACAAAAATATACCCACTATAATTCTATAAGTGAGGTTTAAGGAGGATATTATGTATGCAAATTTTTCTACTTTGAGAAGATATAAAAAGACTGTTTTCAATAGACCCTTGGCTCAAGGATAGATTAAAAAAAATAGCAACAAGCAGTAAGAACAACAAGACAATAAAAAACCGAAGCGAAAGAAACACATGTTAGTAATAGAAATCTAAAAGTAAGAAAATACAAGACTAACACTAATACTACTGGTATGAAAAAAAATGCGGGACTATACTGACCATCTTCCCTAATTCTCGACATTCATATCCTGTTGTCAAGGGTCATTTCATCGGTAAGCTAAAGCAGTGTCATGTTATGTCCTGCCTAATTATCTCTCCAATACCTCTTCGGCCTATCTCTACCTTTTCTTTGCCCCACCAAAGCCAACAGGTTACATTGTATGTGCATATAAATTAAATGTTTTTAACTACGCTTGAACATTGCGCAAGCATTAATTTTGTGCAAGATCAAAAGGGTTTATCTTTGTTGAAAATAAATGCCATAAATTATCTGTAAGATTAAAGTCTTTGTAAAATAATTTAATTTAGTTAGGTAGACAATAATATCAACAACAATAACAATATGCCTTGTGTAATCTCATAAGTGAAGTCTAAGGAGGATAATGTATATGCGGTTTTACCCCTACCTTGTAAAGGTAGAAAGGATATTTCCGGTAGACCGTCGGCTCAGAGAAAGCACAATCACAATAATTTTGTGAAAGAAATATGGTAATAGAAATGTCATGAAAAAATAGAACAGTGACAATAGCAAGATAAAAAAAATAGCTAAAGCAACAAAAAAACATGTAGTAACGGAAATGTGAAAATAAAAGTACGAGAATAGTATTACTACCACGGGTACAAAAAAGAAATACACTCGACTACCTACTTTTGATAATATTATATAGACAATTAATATATATGTGAATTAAATTTTCAATCATAAAGTTGTGCAGCACATATTAGACAGAGCCTACAAAAGTTTAAGATGGGAAAATAATGGTTCATAATAGCTGATTTGACTAATTGCTTTATATCAACAAATTCTTGATAGGAATTAGAAAAGGCAGTTTGAGGCTCTAGGCCATTGGTTTGAAGAAAATTCAGTACCACATTACTAATGCCATCTTTTATTTTCTATCACAATTTATTGCAACTTTGAAAATATTTACCCTAGCTAGCTACTAATATTTGATTTAATTTGAAAATCTAAAGAATGAGTTGCCAACTTTTTTCTTGGATACCATGCCTCAAATATTACAAAAATAGTGATATATCCCCAAAACCTAACAACTATAATATCTGTGAGAATTTAAAATAGGTATTGTTTAGACTTGTTGAAAATAGGCCCGGAAGGTTGTGTACAAAATATGAAGTCATTTAATGAAGATTTAGACTGATTATGAATAAAAATTGTAACTGAAAATAACATAAGAAGTTTATCACAATTAGCTACGATATTTATACATTATTATATATGTTTATACAATATTAATACATATCTATACACTAGTATATACTTTTATATATGATATATGTTGCTTATATAAATATATTAAATATTGTAAAAAAAAAATGTTTATGCGAGTGTAAATTAAAAACATGACTTTGTGGGTGCAATGTGTTATGTTGGACTATATTTGCGAAAATTCTACAAATAAAAATATTTGCATAAACTGTCTCTGTATATAAGTTAAATTATTATTCACGTACAATTGTTACATTAAGACACTTTGGAAGGAAAAATTTATCAAGTACTTCTCCTCCAAGAATTTAAATTATTTCTAATATACTTTGAGACTTCGACTTTAGGTTTAGTTTAACAGTATCATTTGAGTACAATACTTTTTCTATTACATTTAATTTTGTCTAATTTGTTGATGGTGCTAATCCAACTACCATTACCATACACATTAGATGTGACTGGAAACCATATTCTCCTGTCCTTATTTTCCAAATCTAACAATTTAATTTTTTACCAAAACAAATATTGATATTATATTATTAAATTTGTTATTAATATTCGTGTGCCAAGTGGTCTATTACCCACCATAGGTTAAGACATGAATGCTGACATGTACACAATGAGATAATGTTTAAAATGAACAAAGACAATTAAAGAAAGTTATATGTGTGGGCACAAAATTGAATAAGTATATTATTACTAGCTAATAACATACAAGTCAAAAGATAAACCTAATTATATAATAACCTAATTAAACCGTCGGGCCGGCGGTTTAACCATTCTTCTCTAACCTATTGACATTTCCCTAAAGGAAACTATGTCCTCGTATATACCATTTCATGTATACTGATCTCACAAGTGGGGCCCTCGTATACTATTTCGTATACATTTCATGATTTTTTTAATAAGTCTCCTTATATGTGATTCTTTTCACACACTTAACACAACATAGGGAAAGTTTCTCATTCGAAACGCTAAAACTATCGTTCATTGTGTTCTCTTGGTTACTCAGACGTTCCTTAGAGACTGTATATTTGATGCATTTACAAATTTTCTTGAACTCTCTCCCTCAATGAGACGACGTAACACATGGTTGTTTATATCACATGACTGAACAACCATTAGGATTTTCGTCACTGAACATTTGAGGTGCGTTGTTCAAGTACGTTGGTGGTGGTGATGGTGGCACGTATGATGACGAGTGGTGGCCATACTCCATGACATAGCCTGTATGAGCATTATAACCATGATCATACATTGTTACACCATAGTCTTGGTTCATATAACTTTGATTGTACATGGGCATTGCATAATGTGTTTGTGGATTATAACCATAGTATTCCATTTTATTCACCTCAGCTTTTGTCTCTACACTTTTACTTCCTTCTGCTTTTGGTTCACCCTCTTTTTTCTCCTTCTTGTCTTCGCCACCACCGCCTTCTTTTTTCTCTCCCCCACCGCCACCGCCTTCTTTTTCTTTTTTCTCTCCGGCACCGCCGCCGTCACCGCCGCCTTCTTTGCCTTTCTTGTCACCACCTCCATCATCTTTTTTGGGTGGAACAATTTCTACATTTCGTTTCAATTTATCTTTCAAATAAGGAATTAGCTCTTTTAAGTCCATTGTTCCCTTTACCGTAACCAAATCTTTTTCCGAATCTACTTTGACTTCTTCTACCCCTGTCAATAGAAAAGTAAATAATTAAAAAAAAATGTCAATCACCATAAACAGCACAATTCTAGTATAAAGGGACTAATTCCTAGAATTTCTGTGATAATTAATTGAAAACTACAGAAGGTGATTGCATGCCACGCCTAATTTTTTTATAAATAATTGAATTATTATTATATTAATATAAATAATTAATTGACAATAAGTGAATAAAACATAGTAGTAGTTGTTTATCTTACCATCAATTTTCTTTATAATTCGCTTTATTTTGTGCGCGCACCCGTCACAATGCAACCGAATCTTCAACACCACTGTACTTACTTGTGGCTAAACATACAAAAAAAAAAAAATCAGAAATAGTTCAACTAAAAATACCAAATTCAATTAAACATTAAAATTATTAATTAATTAATAGCATCAGTTACTAACTCTATAGTTTAGGGGAAGGAAACTGGAAAGTAATACGTGGGAGAAAAGTGAAATTACCTCTTTAGGCTTCTTATCTTCAGGTTTTTTCTCCTCAGCCTTCTTCTCCTCAGGCTTTTTCTCATCGGACTTTTTATCTCCGCCGCCACCGCCACCGCCGCCGTCCTTTTTGGGCTGAGGAGAAACAAGCTCCACCTTCTTCTTTGTTTTGCTCTCTACTTTTTCTCTGAGCCATGTGGGGTCCACGTTCCCTTTTACCGTCAATTTTCCACTGCCACAATCTGCCTTCACGTCATTTACACCTTCATTTTTTACCCCAAAAAAATCAGTAATTCGAAGAGTTTAAGATTTGTGAACTGACAGTATATTAACTTTTTTTACACAAGTAAAATTAAGTAATACTAATAATATATTATTCACATAAAATTTAATATCATAATGAAAAATAGAATGATAATACACTAGAATCAGTTAAATTGCACTAATAGTATTTACGCTATTGGTATAGAAAATTTGAATTGTGATTCTTTATTATTTATTAAAATTATCAAAGCAAAAAGATGAAAAATTTTGCTAGTAAACTTTGAACGTTAAATGCGGATCTATCAATGATGGTACCTTGACAAAAACGTAAAGTACTATGTGCCGGCGAATACAAGGAACAAACTAAAATTTCACTAATTTTTTAAACAAATTGAAAATTCAAACCATTATCAGTAAATGGTTTAATTTCCAAGTTCTAAACCAAATAGATTAATTAGTGATGTAATGAATGATGTTTTGTATATTATTTTGTTAATAATTACCTTCGAAATGGCGAATTGAACGTTTGACTTTTTTAGCACAGCCTTCACAATGTAAGTCAAGCTTTAATATTATGGCGGTAGGGCCGTCGTCCTTTTTTCCACCGGCGGCTTCACCGCCGGACTTTTTCTCGCCGCCGGCGTCATTCTTCTTTTCTCCTCCTTCTGATTTAGTTTCTTCTTTTTTCTGAAACCCAAAAAAGAAATTAAAAAATCAAAACTTTGAATATTATTATGAATATGAAATTGGAATTAAACTGTGAATTTTGTGAAGAATTTAAAGGGTTTTTGAGATAGAGAAGTATGAATTTACCTCACCCATTATAAGAAGGGAATTTTGAGAGATATTGAATTGTTAGAAATATTGAAGAGATAATAAGGAAAGGAATTAAAGGGAATGGTTTGAAGAGAAGAAATGGAGGCAAATGAGAGAATATATAGAAAAATATTTGTTGGAGTCAATTGTAATTGATGAGATCAGCTTTTGCTACTGTTTCAATGAATTCACATAATTTTTCTAAGGCACAAGCCACACCATTTTTTCTACTTTAAAATATTAGGAAAGCCCCCACTTCTGGACTCTTTTATTTTCTATTTTCTATTTTTTATTTTTGGCCGTGGAGTTGGGGTTTTAAAATAGAGCAAGATCCAGAATTTAAATTTAATAAATTTAACTTTTAAAATTTTTAATATTTAATTCATTATACTGTTAAAATTATGGGTTCAAACCTAATACTTTAAGATTTTTGTAGATTTTTACATATAAATTTATACTGTATATAAAAAATTATGAAATCAGTTGAACCCGTAGCGGAACGACCACATCAACCCATAATTGAAAGGGGTGGGTATGAAGATGAATGTATGTGTATGTATGTGAAAGATATGGATGGATGGATGTGAATGGAGATAGATACATGAATGTGGAATAGGATTGCCGACTGTTGGGTTGGCTTGTTTTCATGTTTTACTTTAACCACCACCTTTTTTCACTTTCTTTTTTAAAATTTTCACTCGAACGAGCCATTTTACGTAAAAAGAAAAATTTAATCACGTGCAACTACAAATTGATTGATGAAAGAATAACAATTTAACCATAAATTAATTAATAGAGTAGTAGTTTAATAAAAGTTTTATGTAAAAAGTTAATGTAGCATGTATTTAACCACGTGCACACGATGTATGAGAAAATTTAATAAATACATAGCATGTACTCTATTCGTCCTTATTAGTTGTTATGTATACTAAAAATAATTATTCGCAAAATACTTGTCATTTTAAAAAATTAAGAGAAAATTAATAATTTTTTTCAACTTTACCTTTAGCATTAGTCGTTAAGTCTAGGACGAAGAAGCATGTAAATAGACAAATGTTAAAAGAATTAATAAGGGGTAGATTAGTGAAATTACTCTTCTCATTAATATTTTCTTAAAGGAAAATGTAGAACCAAATCCTGATAATTAAATGGGAACAAAGAGAATATTTACGTAAACTTTTATTTAAATGTCAATTAAGTTGTGGTTGTACATGATGTTAGATAATAGTATTTTACTCTATTTAATATTATGTTTATGTCATCATATATGTTCCTAAAAGGGTTTAAATAAACAATAACAAGTTTTAAATATTAGAATGAAGCATTTTAAGATTCACACCGATATATCATGACAATGCAACAAATAAAACAAACGAAAAGGGACAAATCTATGTCACCTTAATTTGTGGCTAATACTCCTTATAAAATTAATTAACTATTTTTTTTTTTTTTGCATAGGCCAATTAGTTTAAACAAAATTTTCTTTGACTTGGTTATAATAATTGGCCATATCACCAATTGGACAAGATTACGAGGGTTATTTATGTGGGTTTTCCCTTTTCTTTTTTCACAAATATTTTTAGGTGAAGAACAAAAAATAAAGATAATTATTGAGCTGTAGTTTGTTCATTTTAACGTTGAAGATGGCGTATATATTTGGCTTTTAATTTAAGGAATTATCCCTATGGAATTTCTCCAACATCATATTATTTGTTCTTTGAGATTTTTCCTCAGCCAAAAATGACAATAATGTATATGTGATTTACTACTTGCAAGGACTTGATTAACGTAATTCATATAGCTAGATTTGATTACGAAGTTAATAGTAATATTTAGCGACGAATTACGTAGTTGAGTAAAATATTCTTATAATTAAATTTAATATTCTTGTAAGACAAAAAAAAATTACAAAGGAAGAGGAAGGTTTCAATTTAGCAAAATAACCAACCCCATTTTACAAAAGAGACCAGCCAACATGAAATGAAAGAAAAACTATTTTCTTACTTATTTTATTTTTTCTTTTTCTCTCTTATAAGGGAGTAGGTTTATTATTTTTGAAGTTTTCAACAAACCCAATGTAGAATGAAAGTACGAAAAAAGAAAGAAGTAAGAAGAAAGATGAAACAAGGGCAAAGTACTCAAACAAAGTGTACTGCTGCATTCACTAAAAAGAGTTCGATGGAGGGGTAAGTATTATTTCATCATTAATTAAAGATTTCGGGTTCAAGTCCTGAGTGGAGTTACTAGGGAGGATTTTACCTCCCAATGTGGGATTTTCCGGCGCGAATCCAGATTTAGTCGGACCCAATACGAGTGCTGGATACAGGATAAAAAACCAAAAAAAAGTGTACTTTGTGTGGAAGCGCTTTATCCCAATATAAAATTTTCTGGTACGAAACCAAATTCATTCGGGTCCTAATATAAATACCGAATATGCGGCTGGAAAATCAAAAAAAGTGTACTGCACTCTCTCTTGCTTCCTTAATTCTTCACTTCTTTGTACGATAAAACCCAAAAAAAGAAAGTACTACTACTATTCTTCGTAATATATTTGGTGGAGTTGGTTGCACAAAGTTGGTGCAAAAATAGTGCAAAAATCATTATATTTACAATGACGTATTTGTCAATCGGGCACCAATGCGTCTAGGTAAATTTGATCTATCGATCGGTTTGAAAAAAGTTATTTTGTTGGGGTCAAAAGTGCAATGATATTTGCAAAGAGAATACTGCTTCTAGAAAAAACTTTTAAATTGCAATTTTTTTAATAACGCTTTCACATGATGTTGATCATTAGAATTATTTTAAAACCCAATTTTTTGGGACATTTACAACGTCCACTGTAAATCAAAGTTTAACACTTCGACATTGAAAATAGGAAGATTATCCTTGGAAATTATATAAATTATGTAAATCAGGGAGCAGTTTAAAGGCATTAAATTTGACTATTTGAGGTTTTACTAGTGCTCTTGACAAAAAAAAAATTATGGGCTAAAAATATTTTTGAATATTTACGCGAATTATAACTACTTTTTCACAATATTACACACTTTCAAATTAATAGGGCTTCTTCCGGTTATGCCACAATGCAACATCTATGAGCAGTGGCGAAGCCAGGAAATTCAATAAGGGTGTTCAAATTTTGAACACCCGTTGCCAGTTGGTTATGCAAGAGTGTTCAAAGTCTGTTTTTAATTAATAATAAGTAATATTTTACCTTATATGTAGTATAATTTTTCGGTGAATGGTGATCAGTTGACCATCCTTGAACCAACATAGTTCCGCCCCTGTCTATGAGAAATATATATTTTTAGTTGTTCCCAAAAATTATATATATATATATATATATATATATATATTATAATATGTAATTCGCCTAAGGTATCATGTACACTCCTTCGTAATTAAGCATATCAGCCTAGACTACGAAGCTTGTCAATCCTTCTCTTTGACCCGCCCTTGTCAGTCTGCCATCCATCATGGACGTCGTATTAATTTTATTCGCAAGGACTTTTACATCTTTTTATTCTTTTGTTTTCCTTAATTAATTCTCAAAGTTTAGCATGGTAATGCAATAGTGGCTAGGAATAGGTTGTCAAGTCATTTTTACATTTGAAAATGATAAGAATTACTCATCATCATTTGGAGTATCATTTCAAAGAAAAGACTATTCATACTGTATCTGTAGATTCACCATTATCGACAGGTTGCAATTTATTGATCTAAGCTGCTAATCTTGATATCATTTCGCCATAATTTGTTATTAGAGAAATGCGCTTACAATCTTATCAAACAGAAAAATATGTTACAATTCAAAAAGTAGGTAAATTAAAAGGCAAAATATGTTACTTAAAATTCACTTTTTAACTTCAATATAATGGTGGTGTGGTAGGGGCCATTGATATCATAAATGGAGAACTTGCAAACTAATGTCGATAGAATGAGGAAATTGATGCTGACACAACATTTACAGTTGCAGGAAATTGATAAAATAATTTTTGGAAGTTAAATTGAAAATGATATATAAAATTATCCATACATTTCACTTTACCAATATTACAATTTTATGAGGAGAAAAAGATATTATCTACATTGAAAAAGTATAAAATCACTTTTTCAAACTTGAAACTCATCTTCACAATTTTTTGAAACTCAATTCAAAAACTCATTTCACAGTTTACATTGATAAAAGTAAAATCACTTTTCTTATTTTTCAATGAGTTTTATCTTCTTCTTCTTCTTCCTTTTTTTTTTTTTTTTTTTTGTATTTTCTTATTATGACAATTATGATTATAATTTCCGATAAACTCCAAAACCACTAAATTATCAGACTGGCTCACCTATGGTTCTAAAGTTACAAACTTATCCAACATTAATCCAAAATAAGATAACTCAAATTCAATTGTACTACAGAAATCAAATTTGACGCTAAGAACTGAAAAATCACTAAAATTTAAGGTTGGACATTTTAAATTAAACCCAAAACACTAAGATGATCAATGTAAAAGTTAATATGTACCCTATACAATAAAATGCATATTTGTACTAAATCCAATAGGCCGAGGACAATTTTGGCCCTTTTCCATTATGAAAATGTTAGGAGTTATTTATAAGGACATTGAAATGAAGTTGGAATAGGACTCTTCTGACTTTTATGTAATTTTTTGGGGACCCCAAAAGGAATTAGTAATAATACTTAGCCCTAGCCAAGAAGAAGAGAGAGGTCCCCCCCATTGTGAGCAGTATATATTAATTTAGAGTTGTCAACCAACCAAGTGTTTTTAACACGTTCCTTGGCCAAGAAGAAGAGTGATCCCCCCACCCCCACCCCCACCCACCCTACCCCATAGGCAAAAAGCTTATAATTATTAATGCGCTTCATTCAAACATGTGGGTTTCTTGAGAAAGAAGATGAAGAAAATTCTTTGTAAAAGTTAGCAACTCTTTTTTACAAACTTGAGTCATTTGGTACATGAGATACGGCTGAGGCGGATTCAGAATTTGAAGTTTATTATAAGCGAACTCAGAATTTCAAATTTATGAGTTTGAAATTCTAATCGTTTTAAGCTACTGGATTCTAAATTAATAATTTATATATATTCAATAAATTTTTTAAGATAAATACAGGGTTCGAAACCAAAGCTAATGAATTTGGAGAACCCGCTCGGGATACCCTAGCTCCGCCCTTGAAGTTTATGGGTTCTTGTCGTAATCTCAAATTAATATACGACATAACTAGATTCGCAGTTAGATATTTTGTAAATATTTAGTAGATTTTTTTAATAGAAATACAGAATCTACATAAAAGTTACTGGGTTCCCGAGAACTCATACTACTATACTCTAGATCCGCCACTGGAATAAGAATAATGATTTCGAGATAAAGTTTGGGATTAACTTTATTCTGTGTTTGATTTAGGGTATTAGTTAATTCCGAAATAACTTTACACTAAAATAATGAGATTAATTATTTTATATAAAAGGTGGGATAACTAATTTTTTGAATATCCTATCCCATAGAATATCCTATCCCATAAAATATCCTAGACTATCCCGCCATTGTACTAAACGAACCCTAATATTACATTAGATCCCCACCAAAGAACACCGACCTAGCTTGTCTTTCACTAATATTATTAGCTGTCAGATTTGGTTGAGATAAAGAGATTAGAAAAGATTCTAGTTTGTGATACTGATTTTACACCTATTGTCTCCTTATCATTAATTTGATTTGAGTGAATATTTTGGCCCCCCGTTGTTATAAAACGCAAATTTTGGATATTTATAGATAT
This sequence comes from Nicotiana sylvestris, assembly GCF_000393655.2. Taxonomy (NCBI): domain Eukaryota; kingdom Viridiplantae; phylum Streptophyta; class Magnoliopsida; order Solanales; family Solanaceae; genus Nicotiana; species Nicotiana sylvestris. Next base: position 163,089,234 of record NC_091063.1, read on the forward strand.
AATTCTTCTAATTATACTTTTATATTTATACTTCAATGAAACAATATGAATGTGAATAAATTAGTCTGTAATAGACATAATTATACTACGTATCTTTTAGTTTTGACAAGCAAAAGGTGTGCGAACAAAATCCCAACTTGGTAGCTGAAAAGATTGAGAGTCTATATATAAAATATATGAATCTTTTAATGACATGAAATATTTTGGGAAAACTGTATGTGCTTGGTTTAAAACGGACAATATGACATCATATTAAGGGTATGTATATCTGGACTGATTTAGTCCAACAATTGATATCAGGGCGTAAATTCGACGAGACGAGTATGATGATGGCTGAGTGATGGTGCGGGGCTCGATTTGTGTATCCTTACGAGCTTGGAAACACGCGTACAAAAATAAGCTAATTGCGGGCTTCGATTATCATAGATTCTCTAAAGATGTGGGACACAAAGTGAAACTCTTATTAGCATGTGGATCGTTGAAATGTGCCATGTGAAACTTAGTTCGAGAGGAGTTGTTAGGTGTGCGAACAAAGTCTCATATTGGTAGTTGAAAAGATTGGGAGCCTATATATAAGGTGTATGCATCTGTTAATTATGTGAGGCATTTTGGGAAAATCATACGTATTTGGTCCAAAGCATACGGTATGACACCATATTAAGAGTATATCTAGACTGGTTTAGCCTAACTACTGCTATCAGTACTCAGGTTCGGCGGGACGAGTACGGTGATGGCTGAGTGATGGTGTTTGGATCGATTTGTTTATCCTTACGAGCTTGGAAAAGTGCATACAAAAAAGAAGTTAATTGCGGGCTTCAATTGCCACAAATACTCTAACGATGTGGATGTCACAAAGCAAATCTCTATAATTTAACCCGTGAATTGTGGTAGTGTGCCACGTGGAACTTAGTCCGAGGGGATATTATTAGGTGTGCGAACAAAGTTCCACATTGGTAGCTAATAAGATTGGGAGTCTACATATATAGTATAGGAATCTATTAGTTATGTGAGGCCTTCTGAAAAATCGTGCGGGCTCGATCTAAACCGGATAATATCCTACCATATAAGAGTATATTTGGGTTGATTTAGCCCAACATGGATTTTGACAGTTGATAACTACAAAATCTCTTGTTTGTGACGAGGAACTTAATTGGTGAAAATAGCACGGACTAGCCAGCTTTCAGATTTGTAATTGAAAAATAGTTAGTGTTTGCAAAGTCATTGAAAAATAGCCACTATTTTGCTGCAACACCGAAAGTTATAGCATAATATACTCGAGATTGGTGCATGTGTATATGAACTTCAAGCATATTATGTTGGAACTCCAGCACACAGAAAGTTCCAGCATAATATACTGGAAATTGGAGCACCTATGTATAAACTTCCAGCATATTATGCAGGAACTCCAGTATATTATGCTGGAACTCTAGTATAGTATGATGGAAGTTCACATGTAAAAAATTCGAACTCCAGTATATTATGCTAGAATATTTTCTGGATTTTGAACAGTATTTTCGTTTAGATTTATCTTTACATAAAAAGTGATTAAATTTCGACTTTTGAAGTTGTGGCTATATTTCAATTACCGCTTATAAATCTGGCTATTTTCGAATCACCCACTTAATTGTGAATATGGAAACTGATTTCATTTTCTACTCTTGAACAAAACGTAAAAATAGCACGATATAGCCAATTTTTAGACTGGTTATTCAAAAATAGCCAGCGTTTATGAAGTCAATGAAAGATAGCCACTATTTTGCTGCAACAGAGACCAGTCCAGCATAATATACTAGAGTTCGGTGCACCTGTGTATGAACTCCAGCATATTATGTTGGACCGGTATACTTTGTTGACTCCAGTATAATATACTGGAGACTGGAGCACCGGTGCTCCAAACTCCAGAATATTATACTGGACAATTATACTTGCTGGAACTCCAGTATATTATGTTAGAGTTCTAGTGTACTTGTCACACCTCCTTTTTACCTACACCCCCGGAAAGGGTATAAGGGAGTTTTTCCAATTTAATTGACAATCGAAACGGGATTTATTTTTATTAAAAATCAGAGTTACCACTTGAGATAATTTTATGGTGTCCCAAGTCACCGGTTCAAATCCCGAATCGAGGAAAATATTGACTCTGTATTACAGTCCGCAAACATAGTAATCCGGGTAAGGAATTCTGTTAACCCGGGAGAAGGTGTTAGGCATCCCCGGATTCCGTGGTTCTAGCACGGTCGCTTAACTGTTATCATTGCCCTAATTATCTGATTTTAAAACACTTTTAAAACCTATGTGCATTTTACTTCAAACCGCTTTTAATTATTTTAAGAAAGATTTCGACGTCATCTAACACACGTTTTTGGACCACGCCACATGAAATGCACCCGCAATTCGAGACACATTTTATTTAACGATGTTAAGATTTAGATTTGGGTCACATGGAATGCACACCCAAATTTAGGAAGGTAAATTATTAAAATTACGCGCCTAAAGCAATTACGCGTTTTCAAGTTTGTGAGGGCCATGGAAAATTCACTAATGGCACACCTCGATTTCTAAAGAGTTAAACTTAATTAAGTGAGGGCCCTTACGCAGATGCATTCAAGCTTGGGCTCACAATGAACCCAACCTGTTAGTGAAAAAGAACGTCTAAGGACGTGTAGCATGTTCCGAGTCTGACATTGATCCTTCCACAACTGGACCAATACTAAGCCCAATTCTTAGAACCAGCACTTATGCACAATAAATTAACGGCCAATCAGTCGATACTACGTGAAAACAAGAAATTAGATTAATCAAAGAATTCTGAATTTTAACCATTTGGCACAAGTTAACTAACTGAAGCTTCCAACACATTCTTTTGGGGTTTAATCTGCTATGAAAAAAAATCCAGCAACAAACGAACAAGCTACTGGGCTCCCAAAACGAGCCCAAACAGCATTGGTGTCCTGTTCTTTCCTGCACATGGCCCAAACGCCCAATGCCTAAGAATTCCAAAACTCTCCAAGCGAAGGATAAGAGACAGACTGCATTATCGAGTTTATACTAGGGCATACTACCATTTGCATCCAAACAGAAGCTTACTAACTTATCATTGCACAGCAATGGACACATGAAACAATTTCAGAGGATACTAAAAGTGTATGCTTTACTTTAATTACCTGACATTCATGTTTGAATTCAGTCTTAAACCAAACTTATAAGACAAAAACTCGAACTTAAACTCAATTAATTACTTTCTCAATATCAGTAGTAACGAACTACTGGAGATTGAGCACTGTTCACTTAAGTAGAATCAACATCCCAAATTCTTAAAGAGCACATGATTATTTTTTACGACATGCTATTGACATAGGACAACAGAGGTAGCATAAGTAATCCAAGGCTTGTTACAAGACATCAAAGAAAATAGAAGAAGCAGATGAAATAAGAAATCAAAAGGACTTGTATTCAATTAGGCTTCAGCTTAACATACATCTCCCTAAGCACTTGTTGACAATGGTTTGGAAAAATACCTGGATAAGAAAAAACCAAGAGCAAAATATCAAGCTGGAGATCAAAGAAAAGTAGTAACAGCAGAAACCCGCAGTGTAACAGTGCAGGAACCCAGATTCAAGCAATAAAATAGTAAAACCCACATAGCAACACTTAAAACAAGCTTCTGAATATCCAAAATTCACTCCATTTCAACCAAATTGCATGATTTTGTCATTTTCAATAGTGTTAATCAAGCAATGAAGATCAGCAACCCAGAAACCAAACCAATTTCGAGTAGTTTTTAACAAGGGAATGTAAGGAGTTCAAAAGTATTTCAGAACTTTCCAAAGAAGGCATCCATTTCAATTTTTTAGGATCTTTTTCTCTCTTCCTCTCTCTCTTGAATGCCAAGTTAGAGAACTTTTATAGGCAAGGCATTTAGGGCAGCTAGATGAGGATCGGATTTTCCCCTAGACCCTTTTGCAATTTTTATTTTAGCTCAAATACCCCTAATCAACTATCAGAATTTCAAACACAGTCCCTCATCCCATTTCCTGGAAGCTTCTTAAGGTTGTTACATAAGATTCCCCTATCTATACTACCCGCATTACCTCTGGACCCCTGTTAATTAACCAGATAGACCAAACGGGTATGGGTCAAGTTGACCCTGGGTTGAATTAACTCAAAAACCAACTCAGACCATGAGCCCGAACCTAAAGGCATGAAACCCCAGGCCCAAATACAATCAGACCAACTAGATTCTGAGTCTACCAAGAGTAGAAAGTAAACACTTGTTTGAAAATTAAAGTTTAACTACACGATTGATTAATTACATAAACAAGCAAAGAGTGAATTAGGTTATTAAATTGAGACGACTTAATTAACTTATGAGACTAAAGCAAAATCAAAGGTTCAAGCATGTTATTAACAAAATCAGAGAATAGACCTTTAAACCTCGGCCAGAAAACTGAACGAAAAAACGAACACAAAAAAATTAAACTAGGGGAAAGACCTAAGCTCAGAAACTTGCTCGAATTTCAGTCTACTTCAAGAAAGATGAGAAGAAAAGGAGAGGAGTAGGACGTGAATCAAAAGTGGACAGAAGAAAAGGACAAGGAAAGCTTACCGACTAGACTAGACCGCAACGTTGGACTCCCTAATTTAACACAATCAGTGTTAGTTGCTTGTTCTTTGTTAAGAACAAACGATCAACACTGTCACACCTCCTTTTTCCGTACCCGCGAGGGGACAAGGGAGTTTTTTCCAATTAAAGGACAATCGAAAGGGGATTTATTTGTTTATTTCAGAGTCGCCACTTGGGAGGTTTAGGGTGTCCCAAGTCACCAATTTTAATCCCGAATCGAGGAAAATAATGACTCTATATTACAGTCTGCATACCAGAAATCCGGATAAGGAATTCTGTTAACCCGGGAGAAGGTGTTAGGCATTCCCGAGTTCCGTGGTTCTAGCACGGTCGCTCAACTGTTATATTCGGCTTGATTATCTGATTTTATACAAGTGTGAACTTATGTGCAAAATTTAACTTTTAACCGCTTTTATCATTTACTGTTTTTATCAAGAATTGCAACGTTGTGAAAATGTATCTCGAACCGCGTTACAATCAATGTACCCGTGGTCGTCGACACACTTTGACTCCGTTGAGATTTGGATTTGGGTCACATCAAATGTGCACCCGAGTTTAAGGAAATTAAATTATTAAAGGCGCGCCTAAAGCGACTAGCGTATTTATTTTGGGTAAGACCGTGGAATTTTACTAAACGGTCCATCCCGAGGTCCAAATAATTTTTTAAAGCAAATATTTACTGAAGGCCCCGCAATTTGTATTTTATTTGGCGAGGCTCATCTCATTCTTATTATTTTTTTTTAAAAATGAAATTGCAACGTCATGGACACGCATCTCGAACCACGTCACAATCAATGTACCCGTAATTAGAAACACATTTCGAATCCGTCGAGATTTGGATTTGGGTCACATAAATGTGCACCCGAGTTTAAGACGGTAAGGTTTATTAAAGCGTGTCCTAAAGAGACTAACGTGTTGTATTTTAGGAGGGTTGTGAGATTTGCTAAACAACCCGTCCTGGAAACTAAATGTTTCAATAATATACATTTAACAAGGGCCCCGCATATGCGCGTTTTGTTTATTTTCATCGAGGCTCATCTCGTTCTTATTTTAAAAGGATATCCTATAGCAACTGCGTTTCTTGTCGTGTTTGTCTCTATCAATTGAAAATAGTAGATAATCCTAATTAATTACATGCTTGCAAGTTGTTTGTAATGGGATTCGGAATTGCTTAACAAATCGGGACCGAAGCTGCGTGCACAGTCGGCCAAACAAATAATCATGGGCCCAAATCCAGCCCACGCGCGGTTGGCCAGACCTGGGCCACTGCTCGTTCGATGCAGGCCTGCCTGGTCTGTCTTCGACCTGGGCTCGACCTTCATGAGGTTGAGACCCTGAATTTGTGTTCTTTATCTTGAAACATGATTTTAAGAGTCATATATGGCAATTTATTGGAAAGGAAAGAACTTAATTTACAGTGTACAAGTTTCATGCTTGGACTACATTACAGCATATATGGCAAAGTAAACTAAATCTGAGATGCAACCTAATTCATTGAGACCACTTTTATCTAACTGCATACATATATAATTATCATTCGATACCCTATATTGACCTCAACTAGGCTTGTTAGCTAACTTCAGTATCCCAAAATATGAGCTATTAGACATTACATGACGTTCAACACAACAGTACATGTATATAAACAACATCTGCAGATCTTCTCTTTTATACTCATTGCTCAAACTTTCGAGTTACATTGGTAGTGTAATTGTGTACCTGGTATGGAGGACAAAGAAGGAAGGAATGATCAGCTAGGCAGTATGCAGTAAACACAGCAACAACAGATACTCAGCAACAACACAGCAACAACCAACTAAACCAAATGTTTTCCATAGCCACAGACAACCAACAATGATCTCCCAGAATACAAGGACTAGCAAGTAGTCGAGTGCCAAGCCAGTAATCTCAGGAAAGAGTAAAGAAATAGCAGCAGTAACTGAGGGTTCAAATGCAGTAAAACCACCAGTTTAATCAACCACAAACAACTCAGTCAATGCAAGCAACAGAACTTGGCCAAGACAGATTGACCAAAATGCATTCTTATACCACTTTCAGGCAGTGTTTGGTTACAATGTCTTATTCGAGCCTCTCTTATGTTTTCAATCTTTTCTTTTAACTCACCACTCTTTCTTAAGACTTAAAGATTCCAGCCTTAAGACTAAAAATCCCAACCTTTTGTTTTCTCTTTTTCTGAAGACTAAAAGTCCAGCCCCTTTTTAAGTTTTCCACTGGCCTATTTATAAGCCAAAGTGACCAAGTGCAGCTAAGCTGCCCTCATCTGCAACTTGCAGTCTGCCCATACCCCTTAAAGCCCATGCCTAAGCATCTTTTGGTGTCAGCCCCCTTTATTCCCACGCCTGGTTTTGTTTAATCAGGAGTTATGGGCATCATTTTTTATTCAATTTAAGTCCCATACTCTTATGTCTTGTTCCCCATTGGCATTAATTTAATCCCAAATTAGTACCCTACTTGTCAGCTCATTTAAACTAATCATTTTTGTTCTTTGCAAACCCCAGACTACCCCTGTTAAACCCTGGTTATCACTGTCTTGACCCTTTGCAGCATCAGGGCATTTTTGAACTGATGAAAGTTCAAATTCAGGACTGCCTAGACTGAACCTTTCAGTCATTTTTCAATGCAAACAAACTATTTCAAACATTACTGGGACATTCAGTCAGTGTCCGAGTTCAATTAGTTACGTGAAAATACTAGCTCATTCGATTCATTAGTTATAGCAAACTAATCGACGACATTTATCGAGTCGACTATACTAATTATAACAGGTAATAATCAGTCGCTCACATAAACAATACATTTAGGGATCTAAAGGGCATCAGACAATTTTTGTTCAATTACTGGGGCCTATATGAGTTATCATGTTTATCACAGAGTACATTCAGAATCATACACAGAACACAATCGACCAAATAAAAGGTCTTTACAGAGATGAAAGAAATCCGAATGAAAAAAATAACAAAAAACAACAAACAAACACAATGAAGCATGCTGACCACTTAATCAAAACTAACACAAAAGAAAGGAAAACTTACCGAAAATGTTTAAATCAAACAGACCCAAATCTGATTCATCTTCGAACTTTTGAGGCCGAACAAACTTTAATCAGGGTGTTCTCACATGAGAACACCTTGATTAAGGTCTATTAGACCTCAAACCCATGTCCAAACCGGCCGGATTCCCCAGGTGCATGTGTTCTAAAGTCTGGATTTCCAGATCTGATTTTTAGGGAGTTGTGGGTAGATTCGGACCAAACCAAGCTTGGTTTGGTCACGAGGAAAGTCAGGGGAGTGTCTGGTATGAAGATGGGGTGGTTTTGGCATAGGTCCGGGTTCGACTCAAATCTTCAAACGAAGATTCGAGACGAGGGAAGGTGATTCGAGGCAAGAGGGTAACAGATCCATGTTCAGGAGAGTGAGGGGGTCTTAGGGTGTTCAGGAGGTGGTCACCGGCGTTCGTGCCGCCGGCTTTAATGGCGAGGGAGACGAGGGCGGCTAGGGTTTCTAATGGGAGGTCCGGGTTCGACTTGGGGACGAAGGGGTGGGGTGTTGGTATAGGGGGCGTGGGTATAAGGGAAGGTTTATATATGGTCTATGGGATTGGATCTGAGCCGTTAGATCAGATGATCTCAACGGCTTGGATCTGATGCTGAGAAATGAGACGGGGTCGTTTGGCAGTTAAACGGGGTCGTTTGGTTTAAGTGAGGGGTTGGGTCAGGCTGGTTATTTGGGTCGGGTTTGAACATGGGTCGCTGAAAGAGGTCCTGAACCGTTGGATCGGCTGGGACGGACGGCTCAGATTGATTTGCCTGAAACGACGTCGTTTCAGGAAGTGCCTGGGCAGGCCTGGTCTGGACCGGGTCAGATCGTTGGTTTGGGCTTGTTTTTGTCTTATTTTTTTGGCCCAAATTGATATCAACTTTCTTTTGTTTTCCAATTTAAAGAAAAATAAAAATAAAAATAACTAATAAAACCAAATGAAATTAAAACAAATAACAATATGGCATTTCAACATAATTATCATACCAAGTAAGTTAAATCACAACCTAAAACGGACGATGCACATATATTTATATTTTTGAATTTTCTTTTAACGCCACATATATTTTTTGTATTTTTGTTTGATAATGACTAGATGCAAAATGGACAGACTCACAAACGACTAACAAAACATGTCACGGAAAGACCGAAAAATTGTACAGCGAAGCCTTTTGCCACTATTTTTATTTTCTTTTGGAGCGATTGTCCGTGAAGCAAAAATCACGTGCTTACAGCTGCCCCTCTTTGCACGAAGACACAAAGGGTTTTCGCGCAAAGATAAAGCGAGCGATTTTTGCCCGTCCGAATACTCCGTGTGAAGCATTTTTGAAAAAGATTTGACCGAACCTTTGCTTCAGAGGTTTCCTACATATCCTGGGCTGAAACAGGAATCAGGTCAATGTAGTTCGGGAAATTTTGGTAGCTGGGACTACCGTGTGACTGTAGTGTTTGCTGTTGTTGTGCGCTGTTGTATGCTGCTGTAGGATGCTACTGCTCAACCGATCTCCCTATTACATTGCTCTAAAAGGAAAACAAGAAGCTAAGCTAAACTGAGGATCCTGAAATCTCATCCATCTTCAACTTGTTCTTGCTGCCTTGCTTTCTTGTCGGCTAACGCTTTCCTCTGACGCCTTTATTTTGTGAACTTGGAGATGATGCTGGTCCTTCACCTTTTGAATGTCAGTTCTCATCACTTTGCTTGATTTGCTGGGGATACGGCTTTCTTCTTTAAATCTTCCAATGGTTTCTTCAGTGGTATGGCTTTTCATCAGAATTGTTATACTGGGCATGCTACACCGTTCCCAAACTACTTCCTTTGAGACGCGACCCTTTTTCCTTTTGAATTGCGCGCTTGCCTCTGCAGTTGTCTGCTTCTTGGTGCTGGGGATTTCATTGTTTCCCGTTTGGGGATCTCTGTTGTACCCTTCCGTCTTCAGGTGGGGCGACTGATTCCAAAATCTAGAGCTGAATGTATTCCCGCATTATACTGGTGGGCGACCTAGAACTTAAAAGTATTCCCGCATTATACTGGTGGGCGACCTAGAACTTAAAAGTATTCCCGCATTATACTGGTGGGCGACCTAGAACTTAAATGTATTCCCGCATTATACTGGTGGGCGACCTAGAACTTAAAAGTATTCCCGCATTATACTGGTGGGTGACCTAGAACTTAAATGTATTCCCGCATTATACTGGTGGGCGACCTAGAACTTAAAAGTATTCCCGCATTATACTGGTGGGTGACCTAGAACTTAAAAGTATTCCCGCATTATACTGGTGGGCGACCTAGAACCTAAATGTATTCCCGCATTATACTGGTGGGCGACCTAGAACTTAAAAGTATTCCCGCATTATACTGGTGGGCGACCTAGAACTTAAAAGTATTCCCGCATTATACTGGTGGGTGACCTAGAACTTAAAAGTATTCCCGCATTATACTGGTGGGCGACCTAGAACTTAAAAGTATTCCCGCATTATACTGGTGGGCGACCTAGAACTTAAAAGTATTCCCGCATTATACTGGTGGGCGACCTAGAACCTAAATGTATTCCCGCATTATACTGGTGGGCGACCTAGAACTTAAAAGTATTCCCGCATTATACTGGTGGGCGACCTAGAACTTAAAAGTATTCCCGCATTATACTGGTGGGCGACCTAGAACTTAAATGTATTCCCGCATTATACTGGTGGGCGACCTAGAACTTAAAAGTATTCCCGCATTATACTGGTGGGTGACCTAGAACTTAAAAGTATTCCCGCATTATACTGGTGGGCGACCTAGAACCTAAATGTATTCCCGCATTATACTGGTGGGCGACCTAGAACTTAAAAGTATTCCCGCATTATACTGGTGGGCGACCTAGAACTTAAATGTATTCCCGCATTATACTGGTGGGCGACCTAGAACTTAAATGTATTCCCGCATTATACTGGTGGGCGACCTAGAACTTAAAAGTATTCCCGCATTATACTGGTGGGCGACCTAGAACTTAAATGTATTCCCGCATTATATTGGTGGGCGACCTAGAACTTAAAAGTATTCCCGCATTATACTGGTGGGCGACCTAGAACTTAAAAGTATTCCCGCATTATACTGGTGGGCGACCTAGAACTTAAATGTATTCCCGCATTATACTGGTGGGCGACCTAGAACTTAAAAGTATTCCCGCATTATATTGGTGGGCGACCTAGAACTTAAAAGTATTCCCGCATTATACTGGTGGGCGACCTAGAACTTAAATGTATTCCCGCATTATACTGGTGGGCGACCTAGAACTTAAATGTATTGAAATTGCTTCCCCGTTTTTTCGAGAAAATTTCCGACAATCGGCAGAAAATTTTCTGCCCCAGTTTTTTGGTAACTTCCATGGCGTTGCATCTTGCTGCCATCATCAATTCTTTGCTCTCCTGCAACAGACAAAAGGATTTAGTCAGTTTTAATCGTGGTGGTAGAGGGTGCCTTTCTGGCGAGCCATTTTTCTCTCTTCCCCCTTTCTTGCTCTTTGTCCCCATAATTGGTTGGCGGGCAAGGTTGCCTGTTGGGGGTCTCTAGCCTGCTGGGGATTGGTTTTCAATTTACCCCCTTTTCTGCTTTCTCTTTAAACACATGATGTGGGAGTCTGCTTCTAACCCCCGAAACCAATCCCTTTACTTCTTCCAAAATTTCCGGGCACAATCCCTGCATTGCCTGGGACCGGCCTTTAAGACTGTTTGTATTATCCTGTATTGGATGAATTCCTCTTCGGTTTCTGGTAGTAAGCTTTGAAAAATCCTTTCAAGACACATTTTTAGGAAAAAAAATAAAAGATAAGGAAAGGAGCAAATCTTTCTGAACCAATATTTTTTGTGGGAGGAGACAATCAAAAGAACTTATCTGGAGGACCCAACTGGTCCCTGTGATCATGGCGTGCACCATAGATTCCCGACCCAGTCTATTTGTACCAATTGATTTGCCCGATGGTTTGACTTGCTGGGGATGATAAAAGAGTGTTCATTTCGTTTCGAATGTGGTAGTTTTGCTGATCTGTCTCGTCGCCTCATAGTGCCCTTCGAGGGGTTTTCACTGATGAGACTCTCTCTTTTCTCTCATCTCCCGGCGCCTTATGGTGCCTGTGAGGGTTTTCACCAATAAGACTCTCTCATTTCATATCCCTCATCTTACATCGCCTCTCGGTGCCTGCGAAGGTTTTCACCGATGAGACTCTCTCATTTTATTTCTTTCGAGGAATCGGGGCGTTGTAGATACGACCCTCTCTTCTGGAGACTCCTTTGGCTATCAATTCATTCCCAGTCTTACGATCCTCTTCTTTGCTGGGGATTGGTGTATTATTCTCGGTCTTATTTACCTGACTCGACATCTTTTGCACATTGATCGGGAGGTCTTTTGGACGTTGAATGTTGGTTCTGGTGTGGAGTTAAAGAAAGGCTATGAAAAATGAAAATAATTTGATGGGTGATGTACTACAACTTTTGGAATCAAACCTTTGTTGGAATTTTAAAACATAACTTCTGTCCCAGGTTTCTTGCTTGGGGAATTTATTTTTTATACTTATGTTGCGCTATGTGCGTTACGCACGCTTTACGCACACTATGTACATTATGCATCGTATATCCACTATGATGCATACTATGACCGAGACGTGAGGCGCCTACGTATCCTCTTTGAGGAATCAGGTCAAACGTAGTTCCCACGGTTTTATATTCCTTGATTTTTCTTTTCTTTCTTTTCATTTTCTTTTCCTTTTCTTTTTCTTTTCTTTTCTTTTCCTTTCTTTTCTTTTCTCTTTTTTTTCGTATCTTTCCCATTAGTGATTCCAAAAGAGGGGTATTGAAAGAATTTGCTTAAGGCTCAAAGGGGGAAGCGAGGGTTAAAAGTGTTTGGATAGAAGAAAGAATCGCCTCCGTCATCTCATTATTCAATAAATGTCAAATACAAACAAATAAACCAAAAATTGCCATAATTAAAGAAATTACGCATAATATCTCTTGACTGCATCTGAATTGATAGCCATGTCGACACATCTACCTTCGACATCTGTCAAACACAAAGCACCGTTGGACAATACTCTGGTCACGATATAAGGCCCTTGCCAATTTGGGGCGAATTTGCCTTTTGCCTCGACCTGATGTGGGAGGATCTTCTTCAATACCTGCTGCCCTACTTCAAACTTCCTAGGGCGCACCTTTTTATTATACGCTCTTGCCATTCTCTTCTGGTACAGCTGACCATGGCACACTGCTGCCAATCTTTTCTCATCTATCAGGCTCAACTGTTCCAAGCGAGCTTTGATCCATTCATCATCATCAATTCCGGCTTCAGCGACAATTCGGAGGGACGGAATTTCGACCTCCGCTGGTATCACGGCCTCAGTTCCATACACCAACAAATAAGGAGTTGTGCCTATGGAAGTCCGGACGGTAGTGCGGTAACCCAACAAAGCAAAGGGTAATTTCTCGTGCCACTGTCTGGACCCTTCCACCATTTTTCGCAGTATCTTCTTGATATTCTTATTGGCTGCTTCGACTGCTCCATTCGCCTTGGGACGATATGGGGTGGAATTGCGGTGTGTAATCTTAAATTGTTGGCATACCTCTCTCATCAAGCTGCTATTAAGATTCGCACCGTTATCCGTGATGATCACTTTTGGGATCCCAAATCTACAGATGATATGGGAGTGAACAAAGTCCACCACTGCCTTCTTAGTTACTGATTTGAAGGTTTTAGCCTCAACCCATTTGGTGAAGTAATCGATGGTCACTAGAATGAACCTATGACCGTTGGACGCTGCTGGCTCGATGGGCCCAATGACATCCATGCCCCATGCTACAAACGGCCAGGGTGCTGACATCGTATGCAACTCTGTTGGCGGAGAGTGAATCAAGTCTCCATGTATTTGGCACTGATGGCATTTCCTCACGAAAGTGATACAGTCGTGTTCCATGGTGAGCCAATAACACCCTGTTCGAAGGATTTTTCTTGCCAATACATATCCACTCATGTGGGGCCCACAAACTCCAGCATGTACTTCTGCCATAACCGTCGTTGCCTGCCCGGCATCTATGCATCTCAACAATCCCAAATCCGGGGTTCTTTTGTACAATACCCCTCCACTGAGGAAGAAACCATTCGGCAACCGCCGAAGGGCTCTTTTTTGGTCTCCAGAGGCATGTTCTGGATATATCCCCATCCTGAGGTATTCTTTGATATCATGAAACCAGGGTTCGCCATCCGCTTCTTCTTCTATGGCATTGCAGTAGGCGTGCTGATCACGGACCTGGATGTGTAGAGGATCAACATACATTTTGTCAGGGTGGTGCAGCATTGATGCTAAGGTGGCTAAGGCATCCGCAACCTCATTGTGAACTCTCGGGATGTGTTTGAACTTTACCGATCGAAATTGCTTGCTCAGATCATGCAAGCATTGTCGGTATGGTACGAGTTTTAGATCTCGTGTTTCCCATTCTCCCTGAATTTGATGTATCAAGAGGTCCGAGTCTCCCAAGACCAAGACGTCTTGGACATCCATGTCGGCAGCCAGGCGCAGACCCAGAATGCAAGCCTCATATTCGGCCATATTGTTGGTGCAATAGAAGCGCAGTTGAGCCGTAACAGGATAATGCCGTCCTGTTTCAGAAATGAGTACTGCTCCTATTCCAACCCCTTTTGCGTTTGCAGCTCCATCGAAGAAAAGCTTCCAACCCGGTTCCTCAGGTAATTCCAAATCAGTCGTGTGCATCACCTCTTCGTCAGGAAAATACGTTCTTAAGGGCTCGTATTTTTCGTCAACGGGATTCTCTGCCAAATGGTCTGCCAGTGCCTGGGCTTTCATGGCCGTCCTCGTTACGTAGATGATATCAAACTCTGTGAGCAGAATTTGCCACTTTGCCAACCTTCCCGTGGGCATAGGTTTCTGAAAGATATACTTCAATGGGTCCAAGCGGGATATGAGATAAGTAGTATATGAAGACAGGTAGTGCTTCAACTTCTGAGCTACCCAAGTTAGGGCGCAGCATGTTTTCTCGAGTTGAGTGTACTTGACCTCATGCACTGTGAATTTCTTGCTAAGATAGTAGATGGCCTGCTCCTTCCTTCCTGTGTCATCATGTTGCCCCAGTACACAACCAAATGAATTTTCCAAGACTGTCAGGTAAAGGATTAGGGGTTTCCCGGGCTTAGGCGGGACCAACACGGGTGGATTAGACAGATACCCTTTGATTTGGTCGAAAGCCTCTTGACACTCTGTCGTCCAACCTTCTGCAGCATCCTTTCTCAGTAGCCGAAATATGGGCTCACAAGTTGCTGTGAGTTGAGCGATGAACCTGCTGATGTAATTGAGTCTACCCAGCAAACTCATTACCTCTGTTTTGTTCCTTGGCGGTGGCAAGTCTCGGATGGATTCAATTTTGGATGGGTCTAACTCAATCCCCCGTCGACTGACGATGAAGCCTAGCAACTTTCCTGATGGAACCCCGAATGCGCATTTGGCCGGGTTAAGCTTGATATCATACCTCCGGAGTCTTTGGAAAAATCTCCTTAGGTCTGCTACATGGTCCTCCTGACGCCAAGATTTGATGATCACATCATCGACGTACACCTCAATTTCCTTGTGTATCATGTCATGAAACACCGCAGTCATTGCTCGCATGTACGTTGCCCCGGCGTTCTTTAACCCGAACGGCATTACCCGATAGCAGTAGGTTCCCCATGGCGTAATAAACGCTGTCTTCTCAGCATCCTCTTCGTCCATTAGGATCTGATGATAACCCGCATAGCAATCCACAAAGGATCCGATCTCGCGCCCAGCGCAATTATCGATCAGGATATGAATGTTGGGTAACGGGAAATTGTCCTTGGGACTTGCTTTGTTGAGGTTGCGGTAGTCGACGCACACCCTGATTTTTCCATCCTTCTTTGGGACTGGTACCACATTGGCCAACCACTCGGGATATCGAGTGACCCGAATGACCTTCGATTGCAACTGCTTAATCACTTCTTCTTTGATCTTTACACTCATTTCTGTTTTAAATTTCCTTAGTTTTTGCTTGACCGGAGGGTATGCCGGGTCAGTGGGCAATTTGTGAACCACTAAATCGGTGCTCAATCCAGGCATATCATCATATGACCATGCAAAAACATCTTTGAATTCCCTGAGAGTTTCGATCAATTCTGCTTTGACATTCGGCTCAATGTGGATGCTAATTTTGGTCTCTTGGATGTTATCAGCGTCTCCTAGGTTCACAGCCTCAGTGTCATTTAGGTTAGGCTTGGGTTTCTCTTCAAATTGGCACAGTTCTCGGTTTATTTCTTCGAAGGCTTCCCCTTCGTCACCTTCGGATTCATTATCACAAACGACCTCTTGCATCATTGAGTCAGATTTAGATTGATTATTTAGACTAGGTCGAAGATCCGCTGTGCATGCCATGTCATTAGGACCAGTAAAAAGAGAACTGTTCAGAAAGAAAAAGAACAAAACAAGAAATTAAAATGGGACAAAAGAAAAGAACTTTATTAAATTTGCAGGATAAAAAGGGTTCACACTTTTACAAAACGGGAGTAAAATTTGGATTACACCCTTGAATAATCCGATCAAACAAATAAACAAACAAAACATTAATCAAAGCCTACTACCAAGACTCCCCTCGGACAGGAAGAGGAGTAACCGTCCAATTGTTGGTCTTGGCCTCAGGCCCCACAAATTGTATCTCTGCTCTGCTGGAACCCTCTCCAGCTTCCACCATACTGACATCCGCGAATAGTCTCTCAAAACTTTGATTCAGGTCTTCACTTATGCCGATCAAAGGTCCTCGAATCTTTGGGATCGCTGACCCCTTGGCACTAGCTTTAACAAAAGACCTTGAGAGGCGTGGCACTGGTTTAGGCAGAAACCAAACTCTCTTCTTCATTTTTCGCGCTTGCTTCCTGTCTGCTGCGGTTGGTTTGAACCCCAACCCGAAAGTTTCCAGATTCTTAGGAAGGGAGACAGGTTGGACTATCCCTTGAAGTTCAACTCCCAGGCCTTTGCCCGACACAAACCCATTACCCAGCATTTCTGATATCATCATGACTGTTGCGGCAGCTACCCTAGGGTGCGAGATGATTTCTCCTTCAGAAATTTTGTTGGCCGACCCTGTATCGAGAATCTGGTAGGCCCAGGGACCCTTGTCATCAGTGGTCTCTATGAAAGGCACAATGGTTCCGCCCATGGTGCATGTTGTATCCTCGCCGTGCAACACGACCTCTTGTCTTTCCCACTCGAACTTCACTGTCTGATGTAGGGTGGAAGGCACCGCTTTAGCTGCGTGAATCCAGGGTCGTCCTAACAGCAAGTTGTAAGATACCGTGGCGTCCAATACCTGGAATTCCATGGTAAACAGGACCGGGCCAATGGTTAGTTCAAGTACAACATCCCCCACAGTGGCTGTTCCGTTTCCGTCAAACCCTCGGACACAGATGCTATTCTCCCGGATTCTTCCACGGTCAATCTTTAACTGGTCCAGGGTGGATAATGGACAAATATTGGCGCTTGAGCCGTTATCCACCAATACTCGGGTTACCACCGAGTCTTCACATTTGACAGCTAGGTATAGAGCTTTATTGTGCTCCGTTCCTTCCACCGGCAGGTCATCATCTGAGAATGTTACCCTGTTCACCTCGAAAATCTTGCTGGCAATGGTTTCCAGGTGGTTTACGGAAATCTCACTGGGTACATGGGCCTCGTTCAGTATCTTTAACAGGGCCCTGCGATGTTCCTCGGAATGGAGGAGTAATGACAATAGTGAGATCTGGGCAGGCGTTTTTCTCAGCTGCTCAACCACAGAATAGTCTTGTACTTTCATCTTCCTCAGGAAGTCTTCAGCCTCTTCTTCTGACACTGGCTTCTTGGTTGCCACTGGGTTGGTTTTTCTTAACTCCACCGGAGCAAAACATCGACCTGATCGAGTCAGCCCTTGCGCTTCACAACTGACTTCTTCCACCTGTTTTCCTTGGTACGTCACCACTGCTTTTTCATATTTCCAGGGCACAGCCCTGCTGTCAAGCATAGGCAGTTGGACCACCGGCTTTATGGTTACCCGTTCTCTACATACCCCTTTCAACACGACCGCCGGTGTGGGCAGGATCCCTGGTATTACCAACTTGCTTGGCTCGGGTTTGCTTGCTATGACGGACGGGTTCTTCCCCCATAATACTACCGGCTTGACACCTTCTCCCTGCGACTGTACATTTGTTCCTCCACTGGTTAAGACTTCTTTTGGGGCAGCTTGGATCATCATCACTGTTTGTGAGGGTTTTCTTAATTCACCTCCCTCACACACCAACTCAATCATGTGAGCTTCGTGGTGCGCTGGCAGTGGGTTTTGGTTGATGTTAGGGGCCTCCGGTGTCTGGACCTCGATCTTATTGGTGTCAATAAGATCCTGTATGGCATGCCTTAACTTCCAACACTTCTCGGTATCGTGCCCGAGCATCCCTGAACAGTATTCACAACTGATTGAACGATCCAAATTCTGAGGCGGGGGATTTGGTTCCCGAGTATGGACAGGACTAACCAAACCTAATTGCCGCAGCTTGTGGAACACAGCGGTGTAGGTTTCTCCCAGTTCGGTGAAGGTTCTTTGTTTCCGCAACCTGTCATTTCTAGCATCTGGATTTCCCCGGAAACCTGCCCCCGAAGGATTTCTATATGCCCTTGGTGGAGGGTAAGTGTTTTGTGGTGGTGCATATATGTTCTGGGGAGCCGGTGCGCGCCATTGTGGGCGAACCGGAGGCTGAGTGTATACCTGGGCTTGGTGTACGGAACAATGTGGTTCTCGAGGTGGATAGAAATTTTGTGGTGGGTTGTATGGGTAGTTTGACCTGTGAGGCCTGGGTTGGTTGTAGTGCGGCCTGCCAGCCCTGGACCAACTGCCTGCCTCGATCGTGGCAACCTCTTCTTTCTTTCTTCTTAGCGCACCTCCCGTGCCGCTTTGAATAGCCTGGGTTGTGGCCTTAAGTGCCGAATAGTTTAAGATCTTGTCCGACCTCAAACCTTCTTCTATCATGACCCCTATTTTGACCACCTCGTTGAAAGATTTTCCAACCGTTGTCACCAAGTGACCAAAGTAGGTTGGATCCAATGTCTGCAAAAAGTAGTCTACCATTTCTCCCTCTCTCATGGGAGGATCGACTCTAGCTGCTTGTTCTCTCCAGCGGAATCCGAACTCGCGAAAACTTTCCCCGGGTTTCTTCCCAGTTCTCAATAACGTGAGACGGTCAGGGACTATCTCTAGATTGTACTGGAAATGACCTGCAAAAGCCTGTGCCAGATCATCCCACGTGTACCACCTGCTGAAATCCTGCCTGGTATACCATTCCAGTGCAGATCCGCTCAGACTTTGGCCGAAGTAAGCTATCAAAAGCTCATCCTTGCCTCCTGCCCCTCTCATTTTGCTACAGAATCCCCGCAAATGTGCCATGGGATCACCGTGCCCTTCATATAAATCAAACTTGGGCATCTTGAACCCTGCCGGGAGTTGGACATCTGGGAAAGGGCACAGATCTTTGTATGCCACGCTGACTTGGTTGCCCAGCCCGTGTAAGTTCCTGAAGGATTGCTCCAGGCTTTTGAACTTTCTCAACACTTCATCCTGTTCAGGGGCCTTAACCGGCTTCTCAACCTCTGCCGGAACTTCCAAATGGGGATTGTAAGCCTGTGGTTCGGGTGCATGGAATGTAGGCTCAGGGGGATAGTATTGTGTATCGTGAGCCTGAAACAATGGCTCACTGGTCGTTCGCTGCAAAGGGGCTGATGCAGGTCCCACAAAAATGGGAATATTGGGTGTTGGGAGAGGTTGATGGGGTGGTGGAGCTTGGGAATCATGAGGGCTTCTTTCTTGATGATAGAGGGGATTTGGGCGGCTTGTGGAGGGGCCAGAGTGAGGGTATTCCGGCATGTGTCCCAGTGTCTCAGGGCTCTTTTGTGTTTTGGCCAGGGCTAGCTGCATTGCATGCATCTCTAGTCCCATCCTTTCAATCTTTTCCATTGCCTCTTTTAGCAACTGGCTCATCGGCCTTTCTTCCTCATTACTATTCTCTGAAGTAGTCATGCTTGTCGCTACCGGTCCTTTGGATCTGGTTTGGTATGAATGTGTTGCCAGAATTCTTTAACAACTAACTGTCTGGTATCAGACAACAACAAACTTTGTTAGTGTTAGAGCTTAACAGATTTGATCATAACACATAGAGGATGCAATGCACCTAGGCAGTTAACCGTTTCTACATGCTTTGCTTCAAACCACATGCGTCATCCCGGTTTGTTCATTCGTCTCTTTTTAGAGTATTCTGCGAAACCCCGCGTTTTATTTTATTTACATTTTCTTTTCTTTATTTATTAAAAGCGGTCGAATCTTATGGGGATTGCCTACGTATCACGTCCCCGCGTGAATCAGACCAGGCGTAGTTCTGCCTCAAGGTAAAGACACATAAAAATTCTTCCGGAGTCACTTAATTTCATTTTCAAAATTTGCTATTACACATTGCTTCAAACAAAATAGCAACAGTACAGACTCCACGGTTCTTTGACCCTATTTGATTGAAGGCAAAGTGGAAAACAACATATGGGAAAACATCAAAGCTCAACTAAAACAAGACTCGACCAGAGGTTAATTTTCCAACTTAGGGACCCGCGAGGCGTCGTTCGGCCTTTTCGCGGTTCTAGGTGCGAGATCCCTTTCGAGCTGCTCCAACTCGTGCATGGTCTGTTTGACATAACCCATCACTGCTGGGAGAACGGTAACGCATGTCATGTTTTCACACCGCCGACACCTTATGATGATGGCATGGGCAATGGCCCTGATCTTGTCTCTGGTTTGTTTCCTCTCTATGAGTAGGTGTCTTATCTGATCACTGCACGTCTTGAATACCTGTGAGTCCTGTATATGCTGATCCCTTAGCTGCCGCACTTCTTCCTTCATTTGGGCCAACAAGTCGTAACAGTATCTACTCTCCGATTGGAAATCCCCGGCCTGCTTTACTGCTTTAAACTCAAGTGTAGCCATCTCCCTCTTTATTTTGGCCACAGTCTTCTCGTGGTCACGTTTCAATTGGTTCAAACATCGGCGATGCTTATCTACTCTTGTTCCCCACCGTGCCTTGAACTCTGTCATGACCTTTTCGGATTCTTCTAACCTGTCTCGCCATTCCGTGATCTCTCTTTTCAAACCCTTTATCAACCGCTGGTCTGATCGACTTCTGGGATGCTCATCAAGAGACAATCTCAATTTTTGGACTTGGGCCTTAAGCTCTTCATTCTCTTGGATCAATCTATTCTTTTCGCTTCGATCTGCCGCGATTTGTACGCCGTTATCGAATTTCAGACTGTCCATTTGTAGCTTCAAATCGCCAATCTCTGCCCGATAACCCTTCTCTTTTGCTAACCAGTTCCATTGTCCTTGGGATGATTCTACGAAATCTTTGAGATGCGGCCTCTTAGCCGGTCTTTCGTAGGACAGGCTACCTCTAAACCAAGCGTGATATCCCGGGGCGACTTCCCCTTTTGCCGTATCAATCACACAAGTGTCTGCTGTCAGATGTTGGCATTCACTCCAGATTTGGCGAACTTCTTCTTCAGGGAAACGACCGTTCGGACTGATTTCAATCACTTGGGTACTCAAATCTTCATCTTTCGGTACCACTTGGTACCTCCCAAGTTGCCTCAAAACCCGATACGGTGCATAGGGTTGGATACTTTTCAGTCCCATCAACAGAAAGTGAGGCCGGGTTGCCGGCATGTATATGATTTCCTCGATAGGTGACCATCCGAGCGTCCATTGGATTTGGCTGGCAGTGAGAGTTCGGAGAAATGAGGTCCATGATGTGACTCCCTCAGGTAAATTGAGCCCTTTGATTCTCGTGTAGAATTCTCCAATACAAGTTTTCTCTGGCGAACCATAACCCAAAAGTGAGGAGCGATGGCATAAATGATCGGTCATCCACATTTGCAACAGTAGGTTACATCCTTCGAAAAAGTCGCCCCTGGCTCGACAAGCAGTGAGAGCCCGGAAAATGTCAGCCATAATCATAGGCGCCAGAGTACTTTTATCTTGGGTAAGCAAAGTATTGACGACCCCGGTTATCCTTAGATCAATGTTTCCATCTTTCCTAGGGAACACTATAAGACCCAGAAAGGCTGTCATAAAAGCCACTAGCCTGTGTTCGTCCCACTTTTGTCGGTTGCCTCTACTGCATAGTTTGAAATCCGGCTTATTGAACCCGCCCACGTGGCCGTATCTAGCATATATGAGGTGGAGACTGCAGAATCCTTTGGCAAGATCTGGATGGTGGAACGTCCGAGGTATTTTTAGGAAATCCAGAAACCTGTGTACCGTGATAGCTCTAGGTGCAATCAAGTATTTGAACCTAAAAGGGGCTTCATCCATCCCGATGTACCCTGCTATTTCTTCCAACGTCGGGGTGAGCTCGAAGTCCGAAAAATGGAACACGTTGTGTGCGGAATCCCAACAAGTGACCAATGATCTGATGATATCACCCCGAGGCTGAACGTTTAGTAGGTCCGGGAGACCTTTCAGATATTTCCTTACTTTGTCTTGCCCTTCTTTGCCTAAGTCGTTCCACCATAACCGCAACTCAAACGGGATCTTGGTCATTACTGAAAAAGGTTCGTTTTGTACCGTGCTCATCCTGCACATTTATTAGGGTGATTATGCCAAGTGAAAAAAAAAACTTTATTTAGACGTATACTTTTTATAAAACCTTATGAAAACCCCTCTTCTTCTTTTTTTTTTTATTTTATATATATATATATAAAAAGTATATAAAAGCAGAACGACGACCCCTTTTTTTCTCTTCTTTTCTATTTCCCCTTTGCATTCAATAAAACAAAACTAATAAGACATTTTCTTTTCATTTTCTCAAAATTTCGGCAGAGTTTTGACGGTATTTTGGCATTGGCCTTTTTTTCAAAAATAAACAATTAACTCCTTAACCGCTATTCCTTCCCCTTTTTTTTTCATAATTTTCCAAATATTCAAACACCGGTCAGCATGCGGGCATGAGACAAATAAATGCACTAAAAACAATAGGATGCATCAGAATGGTCTTTTCATATCAGGTCGCTAGTCCTAGACGGACCCAACCCCTGTGTTGAGTCCCCTAAGTCATATGCAACATGATGCAAATAAGCGTTCCTACTAGGGATCCGGCATGAAGTCACGTTATTCTATGTTCAAAACCTGGGTCAGTGTTCTAGACAGTGTACCCGAGCGGACAACTCGAGCCGAGGAGGGGCAACTTACCGGGAACCAAAAGGCCGTCCGGCTTCGTAACTTATCCGTCCTCTTTCTTATTTCGGGTATTGACACTAACAGAATAGGGAGTCTCGACCAGCGAGCTTCTCCCCGTAGGTAAGAAGAGAAGGGTTTCGGCACAGTTTATATACAGTCCAAATAATATCAAAGCGGTAACAGCAGCATTTAGCACATTAGGCTCAAACATGTAAAAATCAGATAATAAATAAAGCCAAATAATAACAATTATTTTAAGCTCGAATTCTTAACCCTGAACCAGTGGTTCTGGGTCAGATCCCCAGCAGAGTCGCCAGAGCTGTCACACCTCCTTTTTCCGTACCCGCGAGGGGACAAGGGAGTTTTTTCCAATTAAAGGACAATCGAAAGGGGATTTATTTGTTTATTTCAGAGTCGCCACTTGGGAGGTTTAGGGTGTCCCAAGTCACCAATTTTAATCCCGAATCGAGGAAAATAATGACTCTATATTACAGTCTGCATACCAGAAATCCGGATAAGGAATTCTGTTAACCCGGGAGAAGGTGTTAGGCATTCCCGAGTTCCGTGGTTCTAGCACGGTCGCTCAACTGTTATATTCGGCTTGATTATCTGATTTTATACAAGTGTGAACTTGCGTGCAAAATTTAACTTTTAAACGCTTTTATCATTTACTGTTTTTATCAAGAATTGCAACGTTGTGAAAATGTATCTCGAACCGCGTTACAATCAATGCACCCGTGGTCGTCGACGCACTTTGACTCCGTTGAGATTTGGATTTGGGTCACATCAAATGTGCACCCGAGTTTAAGGAAATTAAATTATTAAAGTCGCGCCTAAAGCGACTAGCGTATTTATTTTGGGTAAGACCGTGGAATTTTACTAAACGGTCCATCCCGAGGTCCAAATAATTTTTTAAAGCAAATATTTACTAAAGGCCCCGCAATTTGTATTTTATTTGGCGAGGCTCATCTCATTCTTATTATTATTTTTTTTTAAAAATGAAATTGCAACGTCATGGACACGCATCTCGAACCACGTCACAATCAATGTACCCGTAATTAGAAACACATTTCGAATCCGTCGAGATTTGGATTTGGGTCACATAAATGTGCACCCGAGTTTAAGACGGTAAGGTTTATTAAAGCGTGTCCTAAAGAGACTAACGTGTTGTATTTTAGGAGGGTTGTGAGATTTGCTAAACAACCCGTCCTGGAAACTAAATGTTTCAATAATATACATTTAACAAGGGCCCCGCATATGCGCATTTTGTTTATTTTCATCGAGGCTCATCTCGTTCTTATTTTAAAAGGATATCCTATAGCAACTGCGTTTCTTGTCGTGTTTGTCTCTATCAATTGAAAATAGTAGATAATCCTAATTAATTACATGCTTGCAAGTTGTTTGTAATGGGATTCGGAAATGCTTAACAAATCGGGACCGAAGCTGCGTGCACAGTCGGCCAAACAAATAATCATGGGCCCAAATCCAGCCCACGCGCGGTTGGCCAGACCTGGGCCACTGCTCGTTCGATGCGGGCCTGCCTGGTCTGTCTTCGACCTGGGCTCGACCTTCATGAGGTTGAGGCCCTGAATTTGTGTTCTTTATCTTGAAACATGATTTTAAGAGTCATATATGGCAATTTATTGGAAAGGAAAGAACTTAATTTACAGTGTACAAGTTTCATGCTTGGACTACATTACAGCATATATGGCAAAGTAAACTAAATCTGAGATGCAACCTAATTCATTGAGACCACTTTTATCTAACTGCATACATATATAATTATCATTCGATACCCTATATTGACCTCAACTAGGCTTGTTAGCTAACTTCAGTATCCCAAAATATGAGCTATTAGACATTACATGACGTTCAACACAACAGTACATGTATATAAACAACATCTGCAGATCTTCTCTTTTATACTCATTGCTCAAACTTTCGAGTTACATTGGTAGTGTAATTGTGTACCTGGTATGGAGGACAAAGAAGGAAGGAATGATCAGCTAGGCAGTATGCAGTAAACACAGCAACAACAGATACTCAGCAACAACACAGCAACAACCAACTAAACCAAATGTTTTCCATAGCCACAGACAACCAACAATGATCTCCCAGAATACAAGGACTAGCAAGTAGTCGAGTGCCAAGCCAGTAATCTCAGGAAAGAGTAAAGAAATAGCAGCAGTAACTGAGGGTTCAAATGCAGTAAAACCACCAGTTTAATCAACCACAAACAACTCAGTCAATGCAAGCAACAGAACTTGGCCAAGACAGATTGACCAAAATGCATTCTTATACCACTTTCAGGCAGTGTTTGGTTACAATGTCTTATTCGAGCCTCTCTTATGTTTTCAATCTTTTCTTTTAACTCACCACTCTTTCTTAAGACTTAAAGATTCCAGCCTTAAGACTAAAAATCCCAACCTTTTGTTTTCTCTTTTTCTGAAGACTAAAAGTCCAGCCCCTTTTTAAGTTTTCCACTGGCCTATTTATAAGCCAAAGTGACCAAGTGCAGCTAAGCTGCCCTCATCTGCAACTTGCAGTCTGCCCATACCCCTTAAAGCCCATGCCTAAGCATCTTTTGGTGTCAGCCCCCTTTATTCCCACGCCTGGTTTTGTTTAATCAGGAGTTATGGGCATCATTTTTTATTCAATTTAAGTCCCATACTCTTATGTCTTGTTCCCCATTGGCATTAATTTAATCCCAAATTAGTACCCTACTTGTCAGCTCATTTAAACTAATCATTTTTGTTCTTTGCAAACCCCAGACTACCCCTGTTAAACCCTGGTTATCACTGTCTTGACCCTTTGCAGCATCAGGGCATTTTTGAACTGATGAAAGTTCAAATTCAGGACTGCCTAGACTGAACCTTTCAGTCATTTTTCAATGCAAACAAACTATTTCAAACATTACTGGGACATTCAGTCAGTGTCCGAGTTCAATTAGTTACGTGAAAATACTAGCTCATTCGATTCATTAGTTATAGCAAACTAATCGACGACATTTATCGAGTCGACTATACTAATTATAACAGGTAATAATCAGTCGCTCACATAAACAATACATTTAGGGATCTAAAGGGCATCAGACAATTTTTGTTCAATTACTGGGGCCTATATGAGTTATCATGTTTATCACAGAGTACATTCAGAATCATACACAGAACACAATCGACCAAATAAAAGGTCTTTACAGAGATGAAAGAAATCCGAATGAAAAAAATAACAAAAAACAACAAACAAACACAATGAAGCATGCTGACCACTTAATCAAAACTAACACAAAAGAAAGGAAAACTTACCGAAAATGTTTAAATCAAACAGACCCAAATCTGATTCATCTTCGAACTTTTGAGGCCGAACAAACTTTAATCAGGGTGTTCTCACATGAGAACACCTTGATTAAGGTCTATTAGACCTCAAACCCATGTCCAAACCGGCCGGATTCCCCAGGTGCATGTGTTCTAAAGTCTGGATTTCCAGATCTGATTTTTAGGGAGTTGTGGGTAGATTCGGACCAAACCAAGCTTGGTTTGGTCACGAGGAAAGTCAGGGGAGTGTCTGGTATGAAGATGGGGTGGTTTTGGCATAGGTCCGGGTTCGACTCAAATCTTCAAACGAAGATTCGAGACGAGGGAAGGTGATTCGAGGCAAGAGGGTAACAGAT
Source organism: Nicotiana sylvestris (assembly GCF_000393655.2). Lineage (NCBI taxonomy): Eukaryota > Viridiplantae > Streptophyta > Magnoliopsida > Solanales > Solanaceae > Nicotiana > Nicotiana sylvestris. The sequence continues at coordinate 163,115,863 of NC_091063.1, forward strand.
CCATGTTCAGGAGAGTGAGGGGGTCTTAGGGTGTTCAGGAGGTGGTCACCGGCGTTCGTGCCGCCGGCTTTAATGGCGAGGGAGACGAGGGCGGCTAGGGTTTCTAATGGGAGGTCCGGGTTCGACTTGGGGACGAAGGGGTGGGGTGTTGGTATAGGGGGCGTGGGTATAAGGGAAGGTTTATATATGGTCTATGGGATTGGATCTGAGCCGTTAGATCAGATGATCTCAACGGCTTGGATCTGATGCTGAGAAATGAGACGGGGTCGTTTGGCAGTTAAACGGGGTCGTTTGGTTTAAGTGAGGGGTTGGGTCAGGCTGGTTATTTGGGTCGGGTTTGAACATGGGTCGCTGAAAGAGGTCCTGAACCGTTGGATCGGCTGGGACGGACGGCTCAGATTGATTTGCCTGAAACGACGTCGTTTCAGGAAGTGCCTGGGCAGGCCTGGTCTGGACCGGGTCAGATCGTTGGTTTGGGCTTGTTTTTGTCTTATTTTTTTTGGCCCAAATTGATTTCAACTTTCTTTTGTTTTCCAATTTAAAGAAAAATAAAAATAAAAATAACTAATAAAACCAAATGAAATTAAAACAAATAACAATATGGCATTTCAACATAATTATCATACCAAGTAAGTTAAATCACAACCTAAAACGGACGATGCACATATATTTATATTTTTGAATTTTCTTTTAACGCCACATATATTTTTTGTATTTTTGTTTGATAATGACTAGATGCAAAATGGACAGACTCACAAACGACTAACAAAACATGTCACGGAAAGACCGAAAAATTGTACAACGAAGCCTTTTGCCACTATTTTTATTTTCTTTTGGAGCGATTGTCCGTGAAGCAAAAATCACGTGCTTACAAACACTGCTTATGCCAAATTAGACTCGAAAATTTTGAAAATCCGGATGTTTGTGGTCATGCAAGGCACAAAATCAAAGGCAGAGCAATTTGGCTTTTAGGGCTTCGAACTTTGATTCGAGATTCGAAGAGATTGAGAGGGATTCGAGGGATATGGGTTAGGGATTTGGAAAGAGGGGGTCATGGGGGTTTCAGGGTGTTAGTTTGGGGCGGTTTGGTGTGGCGCCACCACCGGAGGAAGGTGGGAAAGGGTGGCGGCTATTAGGGTTTATGGCGTCTCTGAAGGAGGGGGTTCTGAGAGAGACGAGAAATTAGGGGGGCCTGAGGGGGTAGGGTTATTTCGGACAGCTTTATACAGGGAAGGGGTCGAGTTCTGGTCCGTTAGATTGAATGAGATCAACGGTTGGGATGGGAAAGCTTAAACGGTGTCGTTTCATTTAAAGAGGGGGTTCAGACCGGGTAAAGGGCGGGTTTGGGCTGGGTGTTGACGGGTTTAAGGGGTAATTGACTTGGGCTTGAGAGAATTAAATAAAAACTACCCAAAATTGGAAAAACCTTTTTAATTCCTTTTCTTTTTCTAAAAATAAAAATAAAACGAAACCCAACTTAATTCCTAAACCAAATTATCCTAGAAAATTAAATTAATTAACCCTAATAATTATTACAACTAATTAAATACCAAATTAAATGGAAAACCAACAAAAATTAAATATAGAAATTGAACAATGCAAAATAAACCATTTTTGTGATTTTTCCATTTTTATAAAACAACTAATTGCCAATTAATCCTAAAATGTAGAATTAAATCCTAAAATATAAATGCAACATATTTTTGTATTTTTCATCAATTAAACAAAATTTGCATGTACAGACAAATGCAAACAATTAACGAAAAATGCCACAAAAATCCACGAAACTGCAAACAACGGAAAAAATTATTTTGTTTTGAATTTGTGGGAGTAATTCATATAGGGCAAAAATCACGTGATCACAGCTGCCCATCTTTGCTCGGAAACACGAAGAGTTTTCGTGCAAAGATAAGGTGAGCGGATACGAGCGATTTTTGCCCGTTTGAATACTCCGTGGAAAGCATTTTTTGAAAGATTTGACCGCACCCTACTTCCGAGGTTGCCTACGTATCCTTTGCTATAAAGGAATCAGGTTGGTGTAATTCGAAAAGTTTTGGTAGTTGGGACTACCATGAGTTGTGATTTCTCTGCTGCTGCTGCTGCTACTGCTTACTGAACCCCTTATTACACCATGTCAAAATAAAAAGAAGCTAGACTAGACTATGATCTATGCATTACAAAAATCCTATCTATATCTTCAAACTTGCTTTTGTGGTTCTTGTTGCCTTGTTGACTTGTATTCTCCCGGTGAAATCCCTTTGTTGTCGCCCTGAATTGTAATCTGAGATGTTTTCCCTCTATCCAGGTGGATGCCTGACTGCTGAACTTGAATTATATTCTCGTGCTCTCTAGGTGGGTGCCTAACTGTTGAACTTGAATTGTATTCCTGTGCTCTCCAGGTGGGCGCCTGACTGCTGAACTTGAATTGTATTCCCGTGCTCTCCAGGTGGGCGCCTGACTGCTGAACTTGAATTGTAATCCCGTGCTCTCCAGGTGGGCGCCTGACTGCTTAACTTGAATTGTATTCCGTGCTCTCCAGGTGGGCGCCTGACTGCTGAACTTGAATTGTATTCCTGTGCTCTCCAGGTGGGCGCCTGACTGCTGAACATGAATTGTATTCCCGTGCTCTCTAGGTGGGTGCCTGACTGCTGAACTTGAATTGTATTCCCGTGCTCTCCAGGTGGGTGCCTGATTGCTGAACTTGAAATGTATTCCCGTGCTCTCCAGGTGGGCACCTGATTGCTGAACTTGAATTGTATTCTCGTGCTCTCCAGGTGGGCGCCTGACTGCTGAACTTGAACTGCTTCTCCTTGTTCTCCAAGTGGGTAACTGATTTCAACAAAATAGACAAAACAAAGAAAATTTGTTGCCCCAGTTTGGTAGCTGGGCACATATGTGAGTGTTAAACTAACTCATATTACAAAATATTACTAAGAATTTGAAAGCTAGGTCCCGTTATCCAGGAGGGTCCGACAGCTCCTAGTTAAACGACAATTTTAAATCTAAATTATATCTCTTAAAGGTATTACTTTTGCTACATCTTGTTATCTAAGCCGATCTTTAGACTACACCCTATTGTCCAAGAGGGTCCTGACAACTCTTAATTAAACGACAATTTTAAATCTAAGTTATATCTTCTGAAGGTAAGAAAGTATTAAAGCTACATCCCATTATCCAGGAGGGTCCTGAAAACTCCTAGCTGAATTATGTTTTCTAAAGGTATGACTTCCGCTAAATCTTGTTATCTAAGAAGGTCTTAAAACTACATCTCATTATCCAGGAGGGTCCTGCAAATCAAAAATCTAGTCTTATCTTAAGAGTGACAACTTTTACGGCTGAATTATACTACCATACAACAGAACTTACTCTAAATCTTGTTATCTAATGGAAATCTTAAAGCTATGTCCCATTATTCAGGAGGGTCCTAAAAGCTCTTAATTGAATCCTAACTCAAGCATGAAAACTTTGAAGCCAATTTATATTCCTTTGGGGATACATTTTTATGCTAGATCTTGCTACTCATAATTGTTTTGAATTTAAAACTAGGTTCCATTTTCCAGGAGGGTCCTGAGAATTTACGGTCAAACCTGTCTGGTGCTTGCTTTTCCTTATGGAAGGTTTCTTCGAAACAATCGAAATTTTCTTCCCCTGTTTCAATCAAAGAAAAATCTTATCAGTTTAAAATGCGGTGGTTGGTTTGTGGCCTTGACTTTGAGGGCGATTGCTCCTCCACTTCTCATGATAACTTTGGCTTCCACTCGAAGACCTTGCTAACCATTTTCTTTGTCATTCTTATCACAGAAAATACCTCTTCTCCGTTCAGACCCAATACCCTCTATCTATTGCATTGCTCATGAACTGACATTTACCAAACCTTTGTGTCTCACATGAATCCCAAAGCACGTCAATTGCCACCCACTCAGTGCGTATGTTGTTCTTTCTTGACTTAAACCACTGGCCTTGGCCTTGAGGTCTATTGCTCCTTCACTTGCCATGTTAACTTTGATTTCTGCTTGGAAGACCTTGGTTATCACTGGTTAGCCACTTTCTTTGTCAATCTTATCACAGAAAATACCTTTGATCCGTTCACCCTACACCCTCCATCTGTTGCATTATTCATGAATTGATATATACCAAACCTTTGTATTTCACATGAATCCCAAAGCATGTTGATTGTTACCAACTCTGTGCGCACGTTGTTCTTTCCTAACTTATGCCACTTTGATGTGCTGGCCAGATCCCGTTTTGTGCAATTGGAAAGCTGGTAGAAAATTTTGAAGTCATTTCTCACTTATTTTGACCAAACAGACTTAGGAAGAGGAAGTAAACAAGACAAAAGGAACATGGTAAAGGACAAAGGACAGAGATGATTCCAAACAAGAAAATTACAAAGTAGAAACCTATCAGATGTAGATACCAACTCTAATGACCATGACATGCACCTGTGGCCTATTCTGTTAAGCAAGTCTGATGTTCAACTCCTGTTATACCCCTAAACCATGAAACTGGGCTTCAATGTTCCGATTATCCAATCTGATTCACAATCCTTATTCGACTTGTAGTGCCCGAAGGGTTTTCACCATCAAGCCTCTCTCATTTTGTTCTTTCTCTCAACTTATCGTCGTCTTACGGTGCCCACAAGGGTTTTCACCAATAAGACTCTTTTATTTTTTTGATTTCTCTCAGCTCTCGTCGCCTTACGACGCCCGAGAGAGTTTTCACCAATAAGACTCTCTCATTTTCATTATTTTTCTACTTGGTCCAGAGTGTTGCCCCTGATATGAATTACCTCTCCTTGCTTGACTTGGCATCTCTCGAAGACTTATCAGAAGGTCTTTCTTTGGACCGTAACATGGACTTTTGGATAGGGTTAAAAAGAAAGAATATCAAAGGCTCAAAACAATTCACATGGGTTCAAAATTACAACTTTTGGAATCAGATTTCATACAACAACCACAACTTCTGCCCCAGTTTCTTGCTTGGGGACTTTTGGTTTTTATTTTGATGGGACCAAACCGTGAGGCTGCCTACGTATCCTTTAAAGGAATCAGGTCAAACGTAGTTCATGTCATAGGAATTACTTTGTTGTTGTGATTTTTCTTTCCTTTTTCTTCCTCTTTCTCCTCTTTTCTTTTCTTTCTTCTTTTTCTCTTTTTTTGTTTTGTTGTTGTTTTTTTCTTTCTTTTTCTTTTTCTTCTCTTTTTCTTCTTTTTTTTTCCTTTTCTTCTTCTTTTTCTCTCTTTTTCTTCTTTTTCTTTTCTCTTTTTCCTTTACTTATCTTTCATGCTTGCGTTTCTGATCTTTGCTACTGATTCCGAAAGAGGGGTATGAAAGAAAATAAATAAGGCTCAAAGGGGTAACGAAGGATAAAGTGTTTAGATAGCAGAACAAAATGCCTTCGTCATTCCAATCTCCAAAACATGCCAAGTGCAAACTACATAATTAAACAAACCAAGGAAAACATTTGTAACATCTTTTGATTGTACCAGATTTGATAACCATATCCACACATTCGCCTTCTGCATCTGTTAACTACAAAGCACCTTGGGACAACACCCTCACTCTCATTACCATGAATGACCTCTATCAATTTAGGCAAACTTGACTTTACCTTCAACCTGATGCAGCATGATACATTTTAATAAGGTTTCTTTATGTTCTATCTGCCCCAGTTTCACACAATTTGGGCTTGAAATGATCTCACAATGCCTTTACTTATTTCCTTCAAATGTCCTCATCATCTTCAAAATTGTTTCATTGCTTCCTGACTAAGCTGACTTTTAAAGATCAGGCTGAGAATTATGTTGTGCATGTCATATCACTAGAACCATCATGAAAAAAATTGTAAAAGGAGAACAGAACTAAAAAAATGACTAGAAATAGCAGAAAATAGAAAATTGCATTAGACTGACGGTGAAAGGGTTTGAACAACAAAACAAGCAAAATAAACTGGGGTACAACCCTAAAACAAACCTAGATAACACTAAATGAGATACTACGACTAAAGGAACTAGACAAAATAAAAGAATAGAAGGGTTTGAGTCACAAGACAATATCCAGATTACAACCCTGAAATAACCCGGACAACAAAAATGACAACAAACTAAACCACCAAAACTCTTCTCCGGCCGACCAAGAAATGGAGCGTCTATCCAATTACCAAGCACGGTATCTTAGCTACTGAATTCTGCATCAACAATACTAGGACCTTCACAAGTCTTCATCACATTGTTTTTAACAAATTGCTTTTGGGTTCCTTTTGTCGGCTCGTTCTTAAGATCAAACTCTGATAGCGCTGAAAGCTTAGTAGCACATGGAACTTCGAGGCTACCAGAAGAATTCTCACATTCTCTTTCCAAATAAATCATGCCCACCATATGCGTCTCATTGTGCACATGCGATGGATTTTGGTTGGTGTCTGCTGCATCTGGATTTTGCACGACAATGTCGCCTGCATCAATAAGCTTTTGAATCATATTCTTCAGATTCCAACACTTCTCTATGTCATGACCCGGTGCATCTGAGCAATATACGCACCTGTGAGAAAACTCAAACTTCTTTGGAAGAGGGTTTGGCATTTTTATCTGGGTCGGCTTCAACATGTCCACTTTCCTTAGCCTCTGGAACAGACTGGCATATGATTCTCCCAATGGAGTGAAGGTTTTCTTCTTCTACAAGATCTCGTTCTTAAATGGTTTATTGGGCCAGAAACCTAATCCAGGGGGGTTTCGGTAGGCTCGGGGGTGCATAGGCATTTTGTGGAGCTGGGTACTAGGAAAGTGATGTACGACTTTGGGAGTTTTGTGGAGAGAAGTAACATTGGGGAGGGTCATCTTGTGCATAAGGATATCCACGGGGCCGATGTCGAGGCTGAGAGTATTAAGCAAGAATGCCCAGCAGATCATCTTTTCTGTTTCTCTTTCTCCCTAGGATGTTCTGAATGTCTTCCGTGGTATCTTTCAATGCCCAATAACTCATGATTTTGCCTAACTTGATTCCCTCTTATACCATCTCCCCCATTTTTAACACATCATTGAAAGGCTTACCTAAGGCCGGGATCAAATGACTGAAGTGGGTGGGCCCATGGGCTTGTAGGAAAAGCTCAACCATTTCTTCTTCACCAATCGGGGGGACTGACTCGAGCAGCTTGCTCCCTCCATCTGAGCCCAAACTCCCTAAAGCTTTCCTCCGGCTTCTTTTCCATTTTAGTTAGGGAGGAGCGATCTGGGGTAACGCCTAATTTGTATTGAAAGTACCGAATGAAATCTTGAGTTATGTTACCCAATGTAGGCCACTTACCAACATCTTGACGATTATGCCATTCCAAAGCTGCCCCAGTCATGCTCTCACTGAAATACGCCATCAACAAATCATCTTTCTCGCCAACACTTCTCATTTCACTGCAATAATCCCTCAAATGGGCTACCGGATCTCCACACCCATCATGCAAGTTAAACTTTGGCACTTTAAACCCCGCAGGCAGACGAACGTCGGGAACATAGACAATTCTTTGTAAGACATGCTATCCTGGTCTCCCATTCCTTGCTTGTTCTTTAAGGACTGTTCTATGCCTTTCAGCCTCCCAGGTATCCTATCTCACCCTTTTCTTCCTGTGAACTTTTCATTTTCAACATGAAGCTCATCCAGCGGGCCCTGCTTGTATGAGTTGGGAACCTTGTGGGCAACCTCTGAGGGGTAATATTGGGCATCATGAGCTTTGAGTAGGTGTTCATTGTTGGGGATGGTGGATAAGATAGGAGGGCAATTTTTGGGAAAGGTAATTGGAATATGAGTGATGGAGCTACTAGGGTGGTTGGGAAAGCCATGATAAGTAGGTGGATCTGGAGAGTATAGGGAATCATCTGGCACTATGATCGGTGTTTGGGTAAGGGTAGCATTTAGGAACCTAGGAGGCGGCGGGGGTGGTGCCTTCCCAGTCATCCAAGCATGATACATGTCCATCATGTGTTGTCTTAACATCCTTACCTCATCAGCCAAACCAGTGTCCCGTTCAGCCAACTACTTTTGGGCACCGGTATCAACCAACCCAATTTTGTTATTGTCTGTCATTGCCTTTTGAATTTATATTGCGGAGAGGAGTTACTACTTCGGGAACCACAAACCAACTACCTTTTTGTGTTGAATTGTCAACAACAAACTTGTTAGTGATTAGAGCTTAACAGATAGGCAACCGCGCATTTGGGGAATGAATGCACCTAAGCAGTTAATCATTTCTGTTATGCATTTGATCGGTTGCTTGCGTCATTCCGGCTTTTCCTTATTTCCATTTGCAACTTCTTCTCCTTTCTTTTCACTCATGCCTTTCTATGCTTGATTTATCTTTGTTTTTATCCTCTCATTTCTCTCTCTTGTTTTGCCATTGTTTCCTCCCCATGGTTTCTTATTTTTCTCTCTTTTCTTTTCTTGTTTTTTTTCTGTCTTTTCTCTCTTTTTCTCTTCTTTTCTCTTTTTTTTTTGGTTATGGTCGAATCCTATGGAGATTGCCTACGTATCATGACCCCGCATGAATCAGACCAAGCGTAGTTCTAGGGGATAAGTGTAAAAATAAAATATTTTGGGATTTTCAAATTTTCATAAAAAGAAAATGCTTTGATTACAACGACTCAAAAACTAACAGACTCAAAAAAACACTAACAGACTTTGATGAAAAGATGAAAATACAGACTTAAAAACAAAAAGACGAAAACACAGACTCGAAAACGAACTAACAGACTCCAATAAAAATTATGAATACATCAACACCTCAACTGCTCCTGGGGCCCGCGGGACATCATTCGGTCTCGCCACGAACCTACGCGCTAAATCCCCTTGGAACCTTTCCAAGTCACTCATTATCTGCCGGACAAATGTCATCACTGCCGCGAAGAAGGTGGTGTGAGTCATATCCTCACATGCTTGACATTTCACAATAATGTAGTCGGCAATGGTTCTGATCCTCTCTCAGATTCTACCCTTTTCTTGAAGTAGACGCCCGACCTGTTGATTCCGAGCTTCTAACACCTGAGTGTCATGGAGATGTTGATTTTGCAACTGTTGCATTTCTTCCTCCATCCGATCCATCAAATCATAACAATGTTCCCTATCAGCTTTAAAGTCCTTGGCCAGCTTGGTTGCCTCATTCTCGAGGGTAGTCATTTTTTCTTCAGGCTGGTGATTGTCCCTTCATACTTTCTTTTCATTTGTCGCACAAACTATGCCCGCCCTTTTGCCTTTTCTGCCAATTGAGCCCGGACTTTCGCCAGACTGGCCTCAGACTTTTCTAGGTCATCTTGACACTCAAGGGATTTCTTTTTCAGACTGCTTATAAGCCTTTCAACTGCTCGGCTTCTTTCCGGGTTTCTAGCAGGTATTTTCATCTTCCAGATTTGAGCTTTGAGGGCTTCATTTTCCTGAGTTAGTTTTTTTCTTCTCTCCCTCATCTGCGGCGGCTTGCAAACCATTTTCAAACTGAAGGTCCATGACTTGCCTTTCTAACTTGCTTATGGTAGCCCTGTACTCGTTTTCTCTGGCCAACCAGTCCCATTGCACTTGTGCTCCGTCGGTGAACTGTTGGACATGGGGTCTCTTTGCAACTTGCTCATGATGAACTCGGGATCTTTTACCATACCAAGCAGTGTAACTAGGCTTCGCCTCGCCTCTGGATAGATCTCGTACTTGTGTTCTAGGCTCTAAGAATTTGCACTGATGCCAAATCCGATGCACTTTTCTTCTGGAAAAGTGGCTTTTGGTTCCAACTCAATAACCTGTCGACTTAAATCCTCATCGTGTGGGATGGTCGGGTGTCGGCCTAACTGACATACAAACTCGGTGTGGAGCATAAGGTCGGATACTCTGAAGACCCATCAACAGCAGAAAACAGACCTCAGCCGACATATAAATTACTTCACTGACCGAGAGCCACCCGAATGTCCATTCGATCTTATTTGCAGTCAAAGATCTCAAATGAACATGCCATGCTTCTGTACCATCCGGGAACTCATAACCCTCTACCCGTTTTTCATGTTTTTCAATGCACTCGAGGCCAGTTATACCACAATTCAAATATCCAGGATGGTGGCAAAGGTGTTCCTCCATCCATAATTGTAACAGCATATTGCACCCTTCAAAGAACTTTCCCTCTTCTCGACAAAGGGTCAGAGCTCGGTAAATTTCTGCCAAAATCATCGGCACTATGGTCCTATTTGCCTTTTTAATCATAAAGTCGGTTATCCCCACGAGTCCCAACTCTATGTTCCCGTCTTTTCTGGGGTAAATAAAAATACCCATGAACACCATTATAAAAACTAATCCTCTCCGAGCTTCTCACTTGTCTTGGTTTCCCGCGTGAGTAAGACCGGTATCTGGCATCTCGAAGCCACGGGGATTCCCGTAACGTTGGTACAAAAAGTAGAAGGTACAGAATCCTTTGGCCAAATTTCCGTCTCGGATATCCCGACTGATGCTTAACAAGTCCAAAAAATTGTGAGAGGTTATTGTTCTCGGTGCTACCGGGTATTGATTTCTAAGATTCCCCTAGAAATCAGCGTAGCCTGCTATCTCTTCCAGTGTAGGAGTTAACTCGAAATCAGCAAAGTGGAATACATTATGCGATGGGTCCCAAAATGGTATCAAGGCCTCAATTATGTCCTTTCTCGGTTTAACCTTCAAGAGCCCGACAAGACCACCCAATGCTTTTGTCACAACTTTTCTGCTATTGTCCCCCAAATTATGCCACCACATATGTAGCTCCAACAGGATCTCTTCACGGTCTGAGAAAGGTTCATTTTGAATTGTGCTCATCCTGCACATTTATTAAGGTGATTTTGATTAAAAAAACTATGACTCATTTTGACTCAAAAAACATGACCATTTTTTCAAAATTTTCACAAAAATATCCGGCTTTACCAATACAGCCTTTCAGCACTCCGAAAATGAAGATTTTAAGGCTGTGTTTGCTAACCGGCAAAAACCTTAAAAAATGACCAAAGGTGGCTTTTCTTGCAAAAAGGGCCTTCCGGCGCCCTTTTGGGGACATTCGGCTATTTTAGACAAGAATGGCATCACCTTACTTATTTGCAATAAAATTAAAATTTTTGTTCTTTTGGGCTATTTTTGCAAAAGGGAAGTTGGACCCGATGGGGGTTGCCTACGTATCTCACACCCTGTGAGAATCAAACTGGCATAGTTCAGGCAAATAAAATAAAACCAACTATTTTTCAAAACATAACCCTTTTTTTCATTTTCTCAAAAAAAAAAATCGGCAGAGTTTCAGTACCAGTTGGACATTGATTTTTCCAAAACAGGTGATTTAACTCACTTAACCCTCACATTGCTATTTTTCCCCCACTTTCTCCCATTATTCAAAAGCTGGTCAGCATGGAAATCTAAATCAAATAAATGCACAAGTAGCAAGTAAGATGCATCAGGATGGTCTTTTTATTTTTGATACACCTGTCCTAGACAGACCCAACCCCTGTGTTGAGTCTCCAAAGTCAAATGCACGTGATGCAAGCAAACGTTCCTACTAGGGATCCGGCATGAGGTATTGTTATACTAGATTTAAAACCTGGGTTTATTGTTCTAGACCTGGCTTACCCGAGCGGACAACTCGAGCCGAGGGGGAACAACGTACCGGGAATACAGAAGCTTCACCGGCTTTGCAACTTGTCCGAACCTCGTTCTAAAATTTGGGATATGACTCTAACAGAAGAGAAGTCACACGAAGTGCACACTCCTCTATGATTTAGAAGACTCAGAGAGAAGAAGGGTTTCGTAGCAGTTTATATACAGTTCACAAAATATCAAAGCAGTAAAAGCAACACTTAGCACATAGGCCCAAACATGTAATAAAATTAGATAATTAATAAAGCCAACTATAACAATTCATCTAAGCTCAAATTCTGAACCCTGGACAAGTGATTCTGGGTTCGGTCCCCAGCAGAGTCGCCAGAGCTGTCACACCTCCTTTTTACCTACACCCCCCTAAAAAGGTATAAGGGAGTTTTTTCAATTTAAGTGACAATCGAAATGGGATTTATTTTTATTAAAAATCAGAGTGCCACTTGGGATAATTTTATGGTGTCCCAAGTCACCGGTTCAAATCCTGAATCGAGGAAAAGATTGACTCTGTATTACAGTCCGCGAACACAGTTAACCGGGTAAGGAATTTTGTTAACCCGGGGAAAGGTGTTAGGCATCCCCGGATTCTGTGGTTCTAGCACGGTCGCTTAACTGTTATCATTGGCCTAATTATCTGATTTTAAAACCTATGTGCATTTTACTTCAAACCGCTTTTAATTATTTTAAGGAAGATTTCAACGTCATCTAAAACACGACTTTGGACCACACCACATGAAATGCACCCGCAGTCCGAGACATATTTTATTTAACGTTGTTAAGATTTGGATTTGGGTCACATGAAATGCACAACCGAATTTGGGAAGGTAAATTATTAAAATAACGCGCGTAAAGCAATTACGCGTTTTCAAGTTTGCGAGGGCCATGGAAAATTCACTAATGGCACACCTCGATTTCTAAAGAGTTAAACTTAATTAAGTGAGGGCCCTTATGCAGATGCATTCAAGCTTGGGCTCACAATAAACCCAATCTGTTAGTGGATAAGAACGTCTAAGGACGTGTAGCAGGCTGCCGAGTCTGACATTGATCCTTCCATAACTGGACCAATACTAAGCCCAATTCTTAGAACCAGCACTTGTGCACAATCAATTAACGGCCAATCAGTCGATACTACGTGAAAACAAGAAATTAGATTAATCAAAGAATTCTGAATTTTAACCATTTGGCACAAGTTAACCAACTGAAGCTTCCAACGCATTCTTTTGGGGTTTAATCTGCTATGAAAAAAATCCAGCAACAAACGAGCAAGCTACTGGGCTACCAAAACGAGCCCAAACAGCATTGGTGTCCTGATCTTTCCTGTACATGGCCCAAATACCCAATGCCTAAAGAATTCCAGAACTCTCCAAGCCAAGGATAAGAGACAGACTGCATTATCGAGTTTACACTAGGGCATACTACCATTTGCATCCAAAAAGAAGCTTACTAAATTATCATTGCACAGCAATGGACACATAAAACAATTTCAGAGGATACTAAAAGTGTATGCTTGACTTTAATTATCTGACATTCATGTTTGAATTCAGTCTTAAACCAAACTTATAAGACAAAAACTCGAACTTAAACTCAATTAATTACTTTCTCAATATCAGTAGTAACGAACTACTGGAGATTGAGCATTGTTCACTTAAGTAGAATCAACATCCCAAATTCTTAAAGAGCACATGATTATTTTTTACGACATGCTATTGACATATGACAACAGAGGTAGCATACGTAATCCAAGGCTTGTTACAAGACATCAAAGAAAATAGAAGAAGCAGATGAAATAAGAAATCAAAAGGACTTGTATTCAATCAGGCTTCAGCTTAACATACATCTCCCTAAGCACTTGTTGACAATGGTTTGGAAAAATACCTGGATAAGAAAAAACCAAGAGCAAAATATCAAGCTGAGATCAAAGGAAAGTAGCAACAGCAGAAAACCCGTAGTGTAACAGTGCAGGAACCCAGATTCAAGCAATAAAATAGTAAAACCCACATAGAAACACTTAAAACAAGCTTCTGAATATCCAAAATTCACTCCATTTCAACCCAATTGCATGATTTTGTCATTTTCAATAGTGTTAATCAAGCAATTAAGATCAGCAACCCAGAAACCAAACCAATTTCGAGTAGTTTTTAACAAGGGAATGTAAGGAGTTCAAAAGTATTTCAGAACTTTCCAAAGAAGGCATCCATTTCAATTTTTTAGGATCTTTTTCTCTCTTTCTCTCTCTCTTGAATGCCAAGTTAGAGAACCTTTATAGGCAAGGCATTTAGGGCAGCTAGATGAGGATCGGATTTGCCCCTAGACCCTTTTGTAATTTTTATTTTAGCTCAAATACCCCAAATCAACTATCAGAATTTCAAACACAGCCCCTCATCCCATTTCCTGGAAGCTTCCTAAGGTTGTTACATAAGATTCTCCTACCTATACTACCCGCATTACCCCTGGACCCCTGTTAATTAACCAGATAGACCAAACGGGTATGGGTCAAGTTGACCCTGGATTGAATTAACTCAAAACCCAACCCAGACCATGAGCCCGAACCTAAAGGCATGAAACCCCAGGCCCAAATACAATCAGACCAACTAGATTCTGAGTCTACCAAGAGTAGAAAGTAAACACTTGTTTGAAAATTAAAGTTTAACTACACGATTGATTAATTACATAAACAAGCAAAGAGTGAATTAGGTTATTAAATTGAGACGACTTAATTAACTTATGAGGCTAAAGCAAAATCAAAGGTTCAAGCATGTTATTAACAAAATCAGAGAATAGACCTTTAAACCTCGGCCAGAAAACTGAACGAAAAAATGAACACAAAAAAATTAAACTAGGGGAAAGACCTAAGCTCAGAAACTTGCTCGAATTTCAGTCTACTTCTAGAAAGATGAGAAGAAAAGAAGAGGAGTAGGACGTGAATCAAAAGTGGACAGAAGAAAAGGACAAGGAAAGCTTACCGACTAGACTCGACCACAACGCTGGACTCCCTGATTTAACACAATCAGTGTTAGTCGATTGTTCTTTGTTAAAAACAAACGATCAACACTGCTTATGCCAAATTAGACTCAAAAATCTTGAAAACCCGGATGCCTGAGGTCATGCAAGCCACAAAATCAAAGGCAGAGCGATTTGGCTTTTAGGGCTTCGAACTTTGATTCGAGATTCGAAGGGATTGAGAGGATTCGAGGGATATGGGTTAGGGATTTGGAAAGAGGGGGTCATGAGGGTTTTAGGGTGTTAGTTTGGGGGCGGTTTGGTGTGGCGCCACCACCGGAGGACGGTGGAAAAGGGTGGCGGCTATTAGGGTTTATGGGGTCTCTGAATGAGGGGGTTCTGAAAGAGACGAGAAATGGGGGGGGGGGGAGGGGGTAGGGTTATTTCGGACAACTTTATATGGGGAAGGGGTCGAGTTCTGGTCCGTTAGATCGAATGAGATCGACGGTTGGGATGGGAAAGCTTAAACGGTGTCGTTTCATTTAAAGAGGGGATTCGGACCGGGTAAAGGGCGGGTTTGGGCCATGTCTTGGACGGGTTTAAGGGGTAATTGACTTGGGCTTGAGAGAATTAAATAAAAACGGCCCAAAATTGGTAAAACCTTTTTAATTCCTTTTCTTTTTCTAAAAATGAAAATAAAACGAAACCCAACTTAATTCCTAAACCAAATTATCCTAGAAAATTAAATTAATTAACCCTAATAATTATTACAACTAATTAAATACCAAATTAAATGGAAAACCAACAAAATTCAAATCTAGAAATTGAACAATGAAAACAAACCATTTTTGTGATTTTTCCATTTTTATAAAACATCTAATTGCCAATTAATCCTAAAATGTAGAATTAAATCCTAAAATACAAATGCAACATATTTTTGTATTTTTCATCAATTAAACAAAATTAGCATGCACAGACAAATGCAAACAATTAACGAAAAATGCCACAAAAATCCACGAAACTGCAAACAACGGAAAAAATTATTTTGTTTTGAATTTGTGGGAGTAATTCATATAGAGCAAAAATCACGTGCTCACAGTACTTATGCTGGAACTCCATCATATTATGCTGGAGTTCCAGCATACTTATCCTGTAACTCCAGTATAATATGCTGGAACTCCAGTATAATATACTGACGTATTTTTCGGGTTTTGAACAGTGTTTTCGCTCAGATTTATCTTTACATGAAAAGTGGCTAAATTTTGATTACTTTTGAAACTGGACTATTTTTAAATGACCGATTGTAAATCTGACTATTTTTGAATTTCTCCCGAACAAAACTCGTGAAACGACCATAGGCCAAATAATAAAAGTATAGAGGAAAGAGAATTAAATATTTGTTACGTGCCTTCGATTTCCCAAGATCATTTTAAGAAACTTTGACTGGACATTCTAATTGCATTATTATATGGAAAAATGCTGATAAGTTATGAAATTTTAATTTGCTTTTTATTCTAAAATTAAATCATGTCTACATAATTTAATTTGAAATTAGACTTTCAATAAACAAAAAGTGACAAAACGAATTAGAACTGAGGGTATACAAGAGTGGCAACATGTACTTGGAGCTGGCTCTGTTACTGGTCTGATCGACCAAGTAGCCCAATTCATTTGAAGGTTTTTGCATATGGCCTAAAATCCAAAATTGACCTAAATAGCCGCTCACTCAATCGACTAAACTAAAATAGCAAGTGTATGTATTATAACACACACACACACACAATAGAACTGTATATAATCGGTGTACAACTAATTTAGAAAAAATGACATTGTATAGTCGCTTTCAAAATAATAGCCAAAAAATAAATATTTTTTTGTATATATATAATGTATGTTATATACAAAAATTATACAGTTTTAATATACTTTTTCTGCTACCGAATATAAATAGTTTCTGATGTAGGCTAAAAGTAAAAAAAAACTACAATTATATATATGACTAGAAAAAATAAATAATAAATTCAAACGTCTATTTGTGCAAAGATATTTTCAAGAAAAATTGGCATCCTATAACAACCCAAAACAGGAATTTGTAATTTTTTAGTCTTATATTAGGTTTGGCAAAGATAGCCTCAAATATTGAAATTGGTTGAAATACCTAAACGAGGCTATATACAAAATTTGAGTAAGATTAGCAAAAACTAAGAGAGAAAAAATATACTTCAACTTTGTTTTTCTTCTCTCTTCCTTTTTTTGGTTGGATTGAATGAGTGTGTGATTGAAATTGGTTGAAAATACCTAAACGAGACTTTAAATTTGATCAAGATAGAAGTGATTTAGACTGGTTTTAGGCAAAAAATTAGACCTAAAAATTCAATTGCGATATATGTATATCACGTTGTATATCGTACACATCAGTGTATATCACACACAAGTTTTTAAGGACGTCTGTGTATATCACTTTGTATATCGGTATACAACATAATTTTTTGATGGACGCCCGTATATATCACATTTTATATCGTATATATAACATATATTTTCATGGATATACACAGATACATATAATATACATAAAATATCATTGATAGACATAGAGATATACACGGGTTACAATAGGGTATACATATGTGGAGCCATCTTGAACTTGAGTTTTCAATCTGAAATATGATATACAAAGAAGGAAAATAAAATTTTAATAATTTTTTTTTGATATACACATTATTATTATGTAATACACTATGATATACAAATAATATAATTATTATTTATTGATCAAAAAAAGGAAAATAAATTTTTGGTATAGCATGTTTAAGCAAGTTCTAAAATATAAAATAATAAATATAATTGTGGGAGTCAATAATATTTTAGTATACAAAAAAAAATTGATGTACACAAAGAAGAAATAAATTTATGATATCTATTTTGGTACACACTTGTCTTATGTGCTATACAATGTGATATACAAATAGTATAATATTTTTATTGTAATATATACATTGATATAAAGGCAACAATAATTATATATATAATTTTATATTATTTATATACAAAGAATAAAAATAAAATTTTAATATACATGTTGGTATAGACAAAGAAGAAGAAAAAAGTTGTGATATACATATTATTATTGTGATATATATTTATTAGCTATTTGATACCAATATTTATAACTAGAACTATTTTCTGTCAATTATATGGGTATGTTGTTATACCATGCCAAAACCCCTATTTTCAAAGAGAAACTTTCAGAAACCACTATTAGCTAGTTGTAGATACCATTTACTATATTACTTCCTATAGCTATGTTTTCAGATTTTTTAGAGTGTATTCGATGTATTTAAGTTATTGTATTCATGAATACAGTAGCATTTCTAGGTGTGAAACAAGGGATTACAGCTAGACATATTTTTGTATTCGACTGTATTCATGGCGTGAAATATGGGATTACAGTGGGATAGATTATTGTATTCGATTGTATTCACGGTGTGAAACAAGCGATTACGCTGTTTTTAAACGGAAAGTGAATCAATTAACATAATAGACTCCCAATATAACTCAACAAACTCAATTACAACACACAAATTTTGTATTTCCAATTTTAAAAAATATTCTCAACCGAAAAACACCCCGAAAACATAGCAATCTTCAGAGAAATTATACAATACATCTGGATACATAAATTATATTAATTATAAAAAAACATCTGAATACATTCATTGAATATAGCGAGACAGTGAATACAATGAAATACATAGAATACAACGGGATATATTGAAATACAATGAAAAAAAAAAGACAATGAAATACATAGAATATAGCGAGATACATTGAAATACAATGAAAAAAAGACAATGAATACAATGAAATACAGCGAGATACATTGGAATATATTAACAGAAAATTCAAGTTGCTCAGCCCCCAATTCCGTCGTCTTTGTTCAAGAACAACCCTAATGTCGTCTCGTTGAAGCAGCATCAGTATCCAGTCCTCGCTCGCTATCACCGTTACCTTCGGTTGCCGACGATTAGCACGTAATTACTAGCGAAATAACGGAGGTTTTTGTTGATCCGATATGTTGCGTCATAGAATGAGATTGGGAGGCTGAGGGCGGCGGTATCAATAAATAATGGCCACGGTCGAAACGGTGATGATGGCAATTGCTCCAACCTCCGGCGGAGGAGAAGACATCGAGAAGTAGAGAAAGAGAGGGGGAGAGAGAGGGAAGGGAGAATAGATACGGGGTAGGGGATATGAGAATGAAAAATAATACAAAGCTTATTTTATGGCTTAAGGGTAGGAGGTGATTATAAATAAATATTTGACTATAAAAAATTAAAAGATAGCCATGGAATATAATTTTTGAAAAGGGTATTTATTTAAAATAAGTCGAGGTAACTAATCCATTTTCAAATGCCAAGGGTCCTGATATTGGCCTGTTTTTTCAGCCCACACATTCAACAGCATCGGATCCATTTCCTTTTGGACTTCAAATTATTGGGCGTCGGTTCGTGCAAATCCTCATTGACCGGGTCGGGTTCGGCGGTTTTCATATCCGGCTCGTTTTCATCCGCCAATCGAAAATTCGCTGTTGTCGACTATGGATTTCACAGTGATTAATCAGTGCTAATGCTTCAGAAAAACTTTCGCGCTTTCACAGGTAGTATATATTTTCATGAATGATAACAATATCGCACAATTTATCGCGATCATATATTGTTAGCACTGCACGGCGCATTTCATGTGTTTGCATTACGCTTTTTTACTGAACGTGGAGTTTAAGATGTTAAATTAATTATATACTCTCTCCCAGTCAAATGAGTTCACATAAATTGAAACGGAGGGAGTATTAGACAGCGAAAGTATTAAAGTAATAGTTGAAAGTTTGTTGTTAGAGAAAAAGTTAAAAGTTTTGAGTAGTTGAATGAATTTGAATATCTGAAAGTTGTGAAAATTATATTGAAATGGAATGGTGTGAGGTTGAAATTCCAGCATAGACAAAATAACATTAAGTGATTTCTTCTGCCTAAGCTTAGGTAGGCAGATTTATCGTACCCGTGCTTGTAGGAGGTAGTAGATACCCAATGGAATAGTTGAGGTGTACGCAAGCTGGGCCAGATACCGCCTTCATAAAAAAGAAAGGAAAAAAACAAAAAGAAAAAAGACACTAGGTGATGGTAGGCATAGTTTCTCCATACTTGTGCTGGTGGGAGGTAGCAAGTGCTCGGTGGAATAGTCGAGGTGCATGCAAGCTGGGCCAAACACCACCGTCATAAAAAAGGAAAAAGAAAAAAGAAATGGAATGGTATCATTCATTTTTAGCAAAATGGGATGATTATGGTACAAATTGGAATAAAGTGAGTATTGATATGAGGTTTCAGTGATACTTGATGGCTATATAAAGAAGAAATCAATATCTGTATGTATTTATTTTAAGTGCAGAATCTCAGAAGCAAATTCGTGCTCTTGTCTGTTATTTGTGTTTATGTGTCTATTTATTTTATTACTCCTATATAATTTTATTTTTATTGACATAGGCTCGACAACTTGGGGCCGACCTTAGGCGGGTACCCCTCTGAAGTCCAACGGAGGACACCAACCCCAGCCATGAGCCTTCTGATCGTCCCATTGACCCGTCCATGTAAGTCTGTTTGGGTCTATTGTGCTCACTGAATTTTAACTTAGTGCAGTATTTGCCTATACAGTAATCATCGTTTTGTTATATATTTTAAGCATTATCCAAAAGGAATTGGTGGATCGGTTACTAATTTGGGGTTTCACAAGCCTATTCATCTAATACATTAGACACTAGCTTCACTACTATGTCACCATGCCTTTACTTATTATATAAAAGTATAGAGGAACAAAAATCCCTTACTAAAATATGGAAATTTCAAGTTTGTTAATTATTAGATATGCCTCTTACTCCATTTGATAGTTTATTTCGGTTTTCTTTTCTCCTTTTATTAGAATAAAAATTTTGTTGAATATCAAGATAGAAGAGAAAGGTGAATGATTGAGGACAAGTAATGTTTAATTAATGAAGAAAATCAATTTAGTTGCACTGGTCTTGTTAACATTGGTAGTGTTTTTTTGGAAAGAAGCAACTTGTGGTTAATCTATAGGTGATACTGCAGAAGAGGTCACATGTTTAGCCCTGCATTCACAACTTAAAGAATTGGCAAAGGGAGACTGTGAGGAAAGAAGTTCTTTTCATATGCTTTTATTGTAGAGAACCATATTGTTGTGTAGGTTCTTTAATTTTGTAAGCTACTCCTGTAATAGGAATTTCCCACTGCATTAATAGAAATATTACTTCATGAAAAAAAAAATGATTTTCAGGAATATCTTTTTTATTTTCTAACTCCATGTCATATCAACTTCTCAATATCACAGTTGGGAGTTGTCCGCCTTTGCAGCCAGATGTGCCCGCTAGCTGTTTTATGCTTATTACCTCAATCGCTGGAACCAACAGCTTTTAGATATTTTTTCGATAAGGTAATTTTATTAATAATAACAGTACCAAGAAGGTAATAAAGTAGTACAAAAATATTGAACTTATACGAAGACTAGCAAGAAACTGAATCTAGCAAGTCTTAAGAAGTCATCTATGCTAATTACAGTATCACCTTTTTGTCATTATAACAAAAGTTGTAAACACCTATATTTTATAGGAGAAATCTGGTCCTTTTTCTTTTCAAAACGTCTCTTGTTTCTTTCTTGCCAAACCGTCCAAATGATGCCGAAAGGAATAAGCTTCCAGATCATCTTCATCCTTTTCTTCATGTACTGTGCTTGCCAGCTGTTCTCTAGATCCTTGATGAAGATTTCTAGTTCTAAAGATACTGAATTCTCGTGGTTAACAAACAGCTAACAGGTGAAGATCACCAAAGCTGGAGGAATTTCTTAACTTTATGGCTTTCTCTGTCATCCCCCGGTTTCTTCTATGATTTTTGGTGCACTGTTTTTTTTCCGCTTTTCGCTATATAAGGTTTGTCTGATAGAGTTTTGCCTATGTCTGGTAGCGGTATATGTTATGTTCACACTATTTTGTTATTTTGCATATGATTATATTATTGCACTCCCTTTCACTTATTTGGTCTATTTTAAGATATTATTATCACTTCTCTTGCTTCTTTTGTTGTTACCTATTTCTTCTTTCGTTTCTTTTATGAAATTATTATCTCTTCTGTTGAGCCGAGGGTCTCCCGAAAACAGTCTCTCTACCCTTCCGGGGTAGGGGTAAGGTCTGCATACATCCTACCCTCCTCAGACCCCACTAGTGGGATTTTACTGGATATGTTGTTGTTGTTGTTGTCGCTATATAAGGTTTATAGACAAGAGGGGTTGCTCTGATGGTAAGCAACCTCCACTTCCAACCAAGAGGTTGTGAGTTCGAGTCACCCCAAGAGCAAGGTGGGGAGTTCTTGGAAGGAAGGATGCCGAGGGTCTATTTGGAAACAGCCTCTCTACCCCAGGGTAGGGGTACTGTCTGCGTACACACTACCCTCCCCAGACCCCACTAGTGGGATTATAATGGTTGTTGTTGTTGTTGTTGCTATATAAGGTTTATAAAATTTGGAGGTTCTTGGATCCATAGGTTCATTAAGCTCATCAGGAAGTGTTAAATCTTGAAGTAAAATATGCTTACTTAAAGTATCAAGTTTCACCTATTCACCTTTTTCTTATACAAAAGAAGAGAAAATATCTTTCTTGATAAGCAGGAAAGAAAACACAATACTACTGTTCATTTTGTTCATAATTTACTGCATGTATGTTATGCAGTGGAAATCTGATAACAGGCTGAAGTGTAGCAAAAGTTATTTGGACAGCCAAATGAACAAGCTGTCAATTCTGCAAATGTATAAATATGAGACAACGCATTATTACATTGAAACCTTTGAGCTCTCGTAGGGCCTAAGTTTTTATACAATTTAGCACTTACACACTATTAGTCTACTAGCTGGGCATGGTTCTTGCTGTCTGTCCAACACGATAGTGGCATCTATGTTCACTGGATTCGCTAATTGGGGACAAATGTTCCAACATACCCAACTCCAACGATGAAGAAAGCTCCTGCTTGCAGGAACAGGTATATGAAAAAGTGATCATTTCCAAATAGCATGTTGTATATAGCACAGTATAGCATATACATTCCCATTAGCAGCTCTAAGACATGAATCCTGTTTTCAAACCATAGTGCAGGTTGCAATCAGAAATTTGCAGGATAGAGAATACTTTGATGTTACCAACTTTGTAGGACTGAATAAACTGTCAAATGTAATAAAAAGTATCAATATACGATTACCTTTCACCTATCCTCGATCTTGGTCTCTTTGATGCCTTGGCACTATACTTTTGCTTCATCATGTTCCCCAGCTTCTCAGTTACAACCCATTCATTTACTCGGTTGGCTTCTAAGAGTCCGATTATTGTTGCCTTAGATCGATGGAGAGACATGACGTTCTCGAATAGTATCCAGAATACAAGAAGATGGAAAGATCTGCATGGAAACAATACTAAGCTGTGTAATTATCGTTCTTTTAAAAATATGTAAATGAACAGAAGAAGGTTTTCTGAGTTTGAGTTCACATACCTTGGTGTGCAAGCGGCATTAAGAATGGTAATGGTTGCTGGAAGATATATAGCTAGAGGCTTTGTAAGATGGACTTCAGGCACTAAGATAGTTGCTGGAATGACAACACAGTAAAAGAAAAAAGTAACCCAGTGTGCAATAATCTTCCTCACAAAGAAGAAGCCGTAGATGAGATGAAACTTCTTCCAGATTGATACACGCTGCATTAAAAGAAAAGGTGTGATGTGACTTGTTGACAGAAAAGCTTCTTTTTTTAAAAATAGACAGAATTTAGAAAATAGTATCACCTCGCAAAGCATGATCTCTTTCATCATCTTGCGAAAGAGGTTAGCTGGGCCACACGACCAGCGGTGCTGCTGAAATCTATAAGCCTTGAAGGTACTTGGGAGTTCGTTCTTGACCTAAATGAACTATGTTATGCTTCTGATAGATAGAGGCTTCTAGTCATTTCCATAAATAAGAATTTTTGAAGTTATGAACTCACAGCTAGGTCACCCACAAACACAAATTTCCAACCCTTAAGGCTAGCCCTGACTGCAAGATCCATGTCCTCTACTGTGGTCCTGTCTTTCCATCCACCAGCATCATTCACTGCTTGAATTCTCCAGACGCCAGCAGTCCCTACAATTCAATCCAAAAAGCTAATCGCATTCTCAAAATAATTTCTAGCTGTTGAATGCCTGTATGTAGAGTGAGATCTGACTCTTGGTTTACCGTTGAACCCAAAGAATGAACATGTTGACGAGCCAACTTCTTGCTCAACACTGAAGTGATAGTCCAATGACATCTCCTGGAGTCGAGTCATCAGACATTCATCTGCATTAACTGTGGAAACATTTTGATTACGTTAATGACTAGGTTAGTAAGAAATGCGACTGAAGCTGTTAATTCTGCCTATGAGTCTACGCAGGCATTGCCTTTAAATAGATTAAGGACAGTTTGCTGAATATATTTCTTTTTTAGATAAATTTCTTCATGAAAAGTTCTTTGAGTGAGATGGAAACAACATAAAGGAATCCTGTAATTATAAAATGGATGCAATCGCAGTTTACTGTCACAACATAATAATATTACTGTTCATTAATTGTGTTATACCTCTTTTGAACACCTTTAAAAAAATTAGTTTTTGAGAAACATGACCAATAATTCAGTGTGTTATGGACATATTGCTGTCTTTGGCCTTACCAAATTTCCATCTGGCTTGAACCAAAGCCAATTCTGGGTTGTCGAGAAGATATGGTATGGTCCTCCAAAGAAAGTCTTCATCAGGCTGAAAGTCTGCATCAAAGATCACAACAAACTCACAGTCATCAACATACTGCTTCTTTAGACCTTCCTTGAGAGCACCCGCTTTGTAGCCATTCCTGTTGTTTCTTGTTTCGTATTTCACGTTTATCCCTCTCTCTATCCACTTTCGACATTCCAAGTCCACTAATGTCTGCAAATATATCCTCAAAAATTATTTGGGATTCAGAAGATTCTTAAATTTTGCTCTCAGATAATGTTGAGTTGAAAGAGATACCCTTAAAACTTCATTGGTGGAGTCATCAAGAACCTGCACAATGAGCCTATCTGATGGCCATGACAAGCCACATACAGCTCCAATAGAGAGCTTGTAAACCTGATAAAGAACAATAAGATGAGTAATGGTTTTCATTGTAAAGAAAGTTTATATTCCTATTAATCTGCTATTCTTGTTGGCACTCAGACTAATTCCAAATGCTTTTTTCTTGTTGCCCAGTTTTTATTTTCTTTGATCAGGAGCAAGGCACAAATATTAGTGCCTTTATGTTATATGCTCCTAAACGTTGTTCCTTGTCCAACTAAGCTAGAGGCTAGACCCTTACAGTCAATATGCTAGTGACATTCTCAAATTTAAATTGCATAATGGCAGAAAATATCTAGGTTTGTTTCTGTTGGGTTTTAATTAGATGTGCTTATTAAGCTATCTACAAGTCATTAACAGTGTTGGACGATTAACATAAATCTATAATTTCTACAATCAGTCAAATAGTATGTAGATTCTATTGGTCAAAACGTCCTTAAACTATCTTGCTCCTTTTGGAATTTTTAAAGAGATGGACAATAAGCTTCCTTCCCATGTTCTGGCTTACCGTCCTGGTTTGACCTTGTTAGCCAATTAACATTGACCTGTTAGATCTATCTTATTTATTTGGTCTCCTGCTACTAAAAACATGGTTTTGTAGCAGTACTCAAAGACGAAAAGATTAGACACCGACAAAAGATTTGTCAACTTAATCAGTAAAGTCTGACTAATGGGTCAGGATTTATATGAGAAGGGATTAATTTCTTGCATCTATTTTTCCATTTAAGAAATTTCTGGCATTTGTGGTGTAATTTTGCCATTATTCTAATTCTTTTCTGAATGGTCTGGGTATGGGGAAGCCAGGAAGGGTAAGGGTGAGAGAAGAACAAAGATTGCTCCACTAGCATTGAAGGTAAAATCCTCCAATGAACTTTCACTTGATACTCAGTACAGTTTTACACTAGTGTTGTTTCTAGATTTTTTATTATTGGGGTTTTGAGAAACGAAATTGTATTTTCTGTTGCTGATTGACTAAATTTCTTTCAGTTTTGGGATCATTGTATGTTAGTGATTTATTTTCTACAAATTACTTTTAAGATGGAAACATTATAACCACCGATCGAGAAAAGAAAGGGGGATGAAAACAAACATATTCTTAGTTACTTCTAAGCAAACAGTTAAAATTGAGACACAATGCTGAACAATAATCATGTATGCATAACTGTAAATCTCTGGAACTTGAACAGAAAAGACATATACTCAAGTAAAGTTAAAAGGTTCTGGCAGGTATGTACCTCCTTTTCGTTGAACATAGGTATTTGGACCAACACCATTGGGTAGTTTTTGTGCTTCTCTAGGTCTTCTTTTACAGACTCGAGCTTATACTTCGTATATCTTTTCCTTCCAAAGCACTTGACCCCTGCGATCACTATTGCCATGTAAATGCGCTCAAGGAAGAGCATGATGGACATCCCTATGCATATATACATTGCAAGATGTAGAGCAGGCACAACTACTGGAACTCGTATCCGCTCCCAGGCATGATTTATACTTTGAGTAGTATTGGTATTTACTCTGATCCCAGGTTCTTCGAAAATGAGATTTCTCATGGTCTGTGCTCAAGTTACTGTATGATATGGAGGGCCTGAATTCGGAGTTCAGTGAGGGAGCAGACCACTTTGGGTTGAAAGGAACGAGCTTGCACTGTAAGTACATAGAGATGGAGTGAGATTGTGGTGAACTTGAGGATGCAGGTTTTGTTGCTTTAAATAGAGATGAAGTGTGATTGTAGTGAAGGTGACGATAGTAAATGGAGATGAGGTGGAGTGGTGTAGTAGATTGAGTAATCCATTTAAATAAAGTTCTTCCATGTGAGAGACACACGGTCTACATGCAATGAAGGTGCTGCAACGTATCATCTTGCTAGCTGGAGTTCTGGCTTTTCCCTCCGACAATGCTGTTGGAGGATCTATTCATAGCTATACATGTTAACATTTTGAATTGGATAATACAGATTAAGTTTTGAATAATTCTATCTATTTACACTTTTAAAGAGAAGCGCCTAAGAAATTCCATCTGAATTTCACCAAATGCTTTTTAATTCCTGAGTCCTTTGATTATAACTCATCCTCTCTTTTCACTATTGCCCATATCCATGTTTTAGCTCCTATGTCACTCTGCTTTTCATGCTTTCTTCTTGAGAGTATTAGTGGTAATACTGACCTAGATTAGAAACAAAATATTTAGCTCAATAGGACTATGTCGTTTTATCCTGCGCACCTACATCAAATGATTGCTTTTAAAATCATATTATCAAATAACGAGTATTGCAAAATAAGCTTTGAAGTTCTTTACAGCTGGCATAACTCTGTTTTTCTGAACGTAGAACCATCAAGTGATGCAGAAATCTAGCCTCAAAGACGACACGCCTCATTTGGAATCATGTGAATATGGAACATAACACGTTTTGAGCACATCCAAGTCTAATGTCGTCATCAACTCTTTGAATTGTCATCTAAATTGTCCATTCTTGTGCGGGTTACTTGCAGTCCCAAGTCATGATGGATATGTTAGTAAGTGGTTGGCTTTATTTAAATGTTTATAAGCTACCTTCTGAATGATGACTTTCCTAATTATTCGTTGCTATCGGTAATGCTTTAGAAAGTAGAAAAATTTGGTTTAAATACGTCCCACTTGTTGAGGGCAATATTCTAGTTAAGCTATGTCCAATTTTGTTTAGGGCAATAAATTGCTGGCTAATTTGGCTGATTTGGTTACCCAATTTGTCAACTTTCCTACACTAAAATGTTGTTAAGTTAGTTAAAACTTATAAGCAACTTGTAATGTGTTAGTGACTAACGTCACTTGGGTAAGAAACAAGAATGTTCAGCTTAATTGGCACATGTCATCCTTTAAAATGATGTATTTTGAAAATCAAAGTATGGAGTTCACCAAATATGTTTATTCTAGTTCTGAATCTTTTGGTTATGTGTACTGATAACCTCTAAATTTAGTCCATGTGGATACGATCCTGGTTTTGACTCTTAAAGGATATTGTTTGATGTTTGTGGGTGCTAAATGAATAAGATAAAATTGACACTTTTTTTCACTTGTTTTTTCTTCTTTTTATTCTTTAACCTGAACCAACATTTACCCTGATTTTTTGTGAAAACAATGTAAATTCTGTATATGAGGATGTAGGTGAATAGTGCGAATTATATCCATCCATATGAATATTCTTAATTTGCTTCTCCTAAATTCTTAAGTGATTGAGTCTCCTCAGTAGCTCATCGTTATATGGATAAAATGATTTTGGTCTTTCTTCTATTCTTTCTTTTGTTTTTGTTTCACACACACACACATATATATATATATATATCTTGTCTTAGGTTTGCATAAATACTGTAATAGATTACGCCATTTCGTCATTGTTGATGCTTTATTTTTTATTTCTCTTTGTATTACTCCAACCTTTATTCCTTCCAAAATGGGAATGTGACAGTTGTAAGTTTTGGGGAAATAAGTAATAAAAAAAAGAATTTTGGACGTGCCACCTTAGATTCTAAAATTCACTTCAAGTGCATTTAAGATTCTATAAGTTCATATCATTGTGGAGATCTCCTCTACAATACCTAGTATAGCTAAGAATTCTTGAGATTTTCAATACTATTTCCATGTGATTATGTGAAAAATCTACTTTCAAAAGCTATAAACTTCAAGATCCTGTAAGGATATGAGATCTGCAATCATAATTATGATCTTGAATAAGGATCTCCTTTCTACAAATATGCGTAGGGATGCATAAGCACATGTGCACTAAAAAATAAATTTAACAAACCCTGTAAGCTAATACAGCTGCAAGTTTAGGCGAATTCATTTATGAAATGACCCACTGAAGTTGGATAATCTCTTTGTCTCTAGTGACCTAACTTTTGACCAATGGCTGTTTTCCCCTGGAACACATTGTTGACTCCTGTATATTACATGTTAACCACTGATTGTATAGATTGTTTCCCGAGTTTTTGGTTTCCATTACCAGAATGTTATCGACTATATTGTTCAAACACTTTCTCACTTCTGTAATTTATATGTTGGGTGATGCGGCCAATTTGATCATCACTATGTATGTCGTGGATATATGTCCTAATAGTGATAATTGATGATATGGTACAACAGTCCTCATGTTTGAAAATCTGACATGTTTTCAGATGCAAGTTGCTTCTTTCTTTCTTTAGAAACTCAAGACATTAGGGGCTTGACCGTCTATAACTGAAGTATTGAAGTAAAACGACTTATATATCTTGTGGTTAATTGTTAATAATCCAACATATAAGCATTTCTATCTTCTTCTTCTTCTTGTTTAAATTAGATCTAAACAATCTTTCCGAAGAAAACAAATGGACTGTACATTTGTTTTATAATCGTGGTGTTTGGGCCAGCTTGCGCATACTTCGACGAATTCCACGGGATACCTGCTTCCTCCCACTAGCAACAGGTACCAGGTAATTCTATCCACCAAGGCTTGCATAGATGAGAAAAAATCACCCAGTGTTTTTGTCTCCGCTGAGATTTGAACCTGAAACGTCAAATTCTCAATCCGCTTCATTGACCACTAGGCTACACCCTTGGGTGCTAATAGAATGTATCTTTGTTGAAATCCAGCTTCTTTTATGTTACTTCTAAGAACGGTGCATTTCTGTTGGATCAGAGGTAAACCCATGCTACACAAATGACTGTCTTTTTAAGAATCATGACCGTGAATTCAATTTCAAATTCTTGCGCTGTTGTGCATTCTCCACCTTTTACCTCTTCGTTAATGCTGATTTTGTTATGAGACTGACATTTCCACTTCTTTTTCATGGTATCCTTTCAATTAAATGGGAAGATTGCATCTTATTTCCCTGTTACTGACAAATTGAGAAGTGGTGCATGGTCAGACGTTTTTACCTTTCAAACATTACTGTCAGACTCATCACATTTGAACCGGATATCATGCCTGTGCAGCCAATCAATCAGACCACTTGAATATTCCAATTTGTTGGATCAACATTAGTTGTTGATGGTTCCTTCTTTTCCCCTAATTGGTTGTTGATCCTTAAAGATTAATTTGTGCATGTGTGGGTTGGTGCTTGTGATTATTGCTTGGAATGATAGATCATGTGACATCTGATCATTGTGGAGGAGGAGCTTTGGTTTGCTTTAGGGAGAAAACTAGCACATCATCTATGTGTCGTTCATTGTCAGTTCACCACTTTCTAAAAGACCTTATAACAAAAGGGCCTGACTCAGGAATAAGCACTGTATCCAACCTTTTATCATTTTCCAACCATGTGGGAAGCATATCGAATTACAAATTCATTGCCTTTTGTTAAATGAAACCATTCCAGGTTCTGCGGTCCTAACTGCTAAGTGCATTTTTCTATGCGTGTTTCTTTTCATGGGTGTTGGGCCTCTGAAATGTCTTTCTGCCAAAACCAAACTCCATTAGTAGGTTTTATTGGTTTATTAACGTGGTTGAGGCTCTCCAGTTTCTTGAAATATGGAGGACAGGGATAATCTACTCCAATATATAGTTTTGCCTCCAAGATATTGTTGTTCAATTACGTGCCTAATATGTCTTGCCTAATATGTCTTGGATATGTATTGGTGTTGCAGGTGAGTGTCTTTTTCAATGCGTTTCCTAAGATCCGCAATTACTACGAGGAAAAATCATCTCTTCTTTCCATTTCTGAGTGCGGATTCATGCATCTTTCCCTGCATTTCAAGGTATTAATTAGCTTATTTTCCAAGTTTCCGTAAAAAGGTAATCTCTGTTCTTGTTCATGTCAAATGCATCACAAAGGTGATGCTTATGTCGGTTAAATTTGAGTTTTGTAGTGCACTAAATCCTTTCGAAGGAAAAGAGAGAAAAACAGTAACTTTTTGGTGTTTTGCGTTGTGTTGAATGTTACAAGATATGATGTAGCTACTGAACTTGACAACGTGAATTTATAATATTATCATCCATTTAGTTAAATATGAATGAATTTCTTAGCGTGATTAGTCAGCTGTACGGCAGATCAATTATTCTTTGCTCCTTCTCTTCACCTTCTCAAGGAAAAAATGAATTATCTAGCATTTGCAGGCGCAATCGTGGCCCAAAAGATTGCTGGTTTCTTGTTAAGCCCAACTTAGCCTGAGCTAAAATTTACTGCAAATCTCGTAGGAATTTTTACTTTCTATAGCAAAGGTTAACGCCTTATTTATTTTAAATAAATACCATTTAAATAAATTATATTCTATAGATACATTTTAATGTTTATAGCAAAATATCTAATTTTGATTACCTCCTACCCCTAATACGCTATTCAGTTACACTATTTTCTTTCTCTCTCTACTTTGATACATGTCATTCTCTTCCCCCATTCCCTGAAACCACGAGTTACTGTTAGAGCCAGATTCCTTTGAAGGAACAACAAATCTTGTCAAGTACGACTGGAATGTGAGGCCTGCTACTTGAGGCTCAATCTCATGGTTTCCTTCAATAACCATCATCGAAACTCTTGAGATCAGCGGCTCCATAAACCTGCAACTCCAGCTTATTCAGTTCAAATTTCTCTCTTTGCTTCAATTAGTAATGCACCACAAAGAATCATATTCAGATTAGCTTGTTTCAAATCCAACGACTTCCAATTTTTCACTTTATTTTTCATTTTCTATCTCATAGGAATATATAATAGGCTCTGTAACAGTTCGTCGTTCCACAATGGTATCAATTTGATGAGCACTCATATATTTCATTATATTCATTGTCTTTTTTTCATTGTAATTCAATGTATCTCGTTGTATTCCATGTATTTCATTGTATTCACTGTCTTTTTTTCATTGTATTTCAATGCATCCCGCTGTATTCTATGTATTTCATTGTATTCACTGTTTCGCTATATGCCATGAATGTATTCATATGTTTTTTTTTTAATTAATATAATTTATGTATTCAGATGTATTATATAATTTCTCTGAAGATTGCTATGTTTTTGGGGTATTTTTCGGTTGAGAATCTTTTTTATAACTAGAAATACAAAATTTGTGTGTTATAATTGAGTTTGTTGAGTTATATTAGGAGTCTATGTTAATTGATTCACTTTCCGTTTAAAAACAGTGTAATCCCCTGTTTCACGCCGTGAATACAGTCGAATACAATAATCTGTCCAACTGTAATCCCATGTTTCATGCCATGAATACAGTCGAATACAACAATTGATTAGCTCGACTTCTCTGATTCACGTCTATTTTTGCTACTGTATTCATGAATACAGTAGCTTAAATACATCTAACATATCTTATAAAAATAGAAAATGTATTTACAATCCGTAATATAGCAAATGATATTTATAGATAGTTAATTACCATTAAAAGATAAGTACTTTATGAAAATTTTCAATCTCATATCATACTGGTCTTTTGACTTGGGTTAAGGTGGACTGAAAGTACTTGCAACTTTCAAAGGATTTTGACTATCTTACTGCCAGCCCATGGAGGCACGTCAATGGATTTTTTTTTGAAGAATTAACCTAATTAGTCGTATATTCAACCGTTTAAATTAAAAATAGGTAGTAGATATATATAATACGTGTATAATTTATGTATATGGATTAGAAAAGATAAACCATGAATTTGACCGACTATTTATATAAATATTACAATTCTTTTCTTTCGATTTAATCCGAAATCACTAAGGCCTAATTAATAGTATTGATTTACGTCGGATAAAGTTTCATGAAAAAACTTTATTTCCAAGGCTTAAATCCATCACACCATTAACATAAAGCTAATGTGTTTAACTGAATTCAGTATCCTTTATATGGAATGTACAAAACCACTAATAATTCATTGAATATTAAGTTTTGACCTCATTATAGCAAAAGCACAGTAGGTTAAGTGCAAAAAAAAAAAAAAAACTCCTATAATTCATCAAAATTAATTATCCGACCCATCTTGAAATAAAAAGGAATTTCAATCATTTTACCACTCCGTGAATGGTTAAAAAGGTGAGAGATTTACTCAGGTTTTGGTTGAAATCGCATTACTCACCATTCCACCGGAGGTACTTCAGGTGAAGCTACTAGGCTTCCATTTGGTAATACCACGTGTCCTTGAACCATTGATCACGTGTTCTTGTCTGACCATTGCATTACACTGTACTAACCATGCAACTTCTTGTTTTAACTTTACTAGCTACGTACTAGAACCTTCTTCTTTGAATAAGAAGCTTCTAGTAGTTAAATATATATGTGTGTGTGGTGTTATTATATCTGGTGCATAATTAAGTAGAGGTCAAGGGAACAGGAGTTGAAGGCATATATAGAAGTTATTGTTCTCTATCTGTCTTTTGTGATTCGGGCGATTGATTGAGTGTCTCTTTCTATTTAAATAAACAAGATTGCACATTTTTATCTGCATTTGCACCTGCACCTTAGTGGACGAGTTTGTAAAGCATATAATTCTAGCAATACAAATATATTGTGGCCGATCGATCGAGAGACTCGTGCAGAAAGGTGCTGGTGCTTTTGCAGACAAAATGGCATCTTGCCTTTCTTTTTCCATCTTCACTCCGTCAAATGGTGTACCCTAGTTTGAGGTAACAACAACGACCCAGTATAATCCCACAAGTGGGGTCTGGGGAGGGTAATATATACGCATACCTTACCCCTACCCCGAAGGGTAGGGAGGCTGTTTCCAGGAGACCCTCGACTCAAAATTATATCTTAATTTGAGGTAACGGATATTTTATATCTTAATTGACATGCGTATAAGCTAACTCTCATTATTATTTTTAAATATAAGTCTTTCCTTATAGTAGCTTTTGCTTATCAAGATTTCCTTTGTTTTGTCGTAGTAACAATACTTCGTTCGCGCCATTACCATATTATTTTGTTGTTATGTTGCTTGGTTGCTTTTATTTTCATTGTTTCTTGAGTTTATGTTGCTTGGATTCTTCAAAATTGTTGAATCCTTCGAAAGTAGTGCATTTTTGAAGGATATGATACGGATGCGGCATCATTTTAGAGAGTCCGCCCAATACAGGGGCGGATCTACATGTTAATTTTGGGTGCTCAAGCACCCATTATCTTTGACAAGATTTAATAAATTTGTATAAGTAATTATAAAAATATTTAGGTAAATATTGATTGAGCACCCATAACTAAACTCTTTTTTCCTCTTCTTTCAAATTTTTTATCAGTGAGCACCCACGACTTTAAAATCCTGGATCCGCCACTGGCCCAACATAGGTCGAGGTTCTGTCAGAAACAACATTTCTATCTTTATAAAATAGGGGTAAAGTCTGTTAACACATTACCCTTTTCAGATCCCATTTATAAGATTAAACTAGGTTTGTTATTGTTGTTATTATCGTCCCAGTACTAATACCACGATATATTGTTCTGAGGGAATGTAATCAGTGAGGAAATATATTTTTACTTGCATTTAGCCATTCCTATGGGGTTGAAGATTTGGTGGCATACTATAGTGAAGAGAGGTTTCAGGTTGATGGTGTGGTGCAAAATTCACTAATTATTTTTCTTTATTTGACATGGAATTGCAAATTCATAATTTATTTTTTTATTGTTTCAGTTATAAAATACCTCAAATTAGGCATTTTTTTACCGAGCAAAATATAGATAATTTTTTTTTTGTTGGTAATTGAAGTTGAGAGGCATGTGAAAATCCCACTAGATGATGTGTTATAACTCTCTGCTCTGCACTTGTCAAGTGTGCAGAAAACCTAAAGATGAGTTGCCTTTTCAATAGTTTTTCTTCCTTATCCTAATGATACGCACATGCACGAGGAGGGGTGGACGTTCTGACAGTCCGATTGAATTCTACCGAATGCAAATGCAACTATTTACCCATTGACATTAACAAATTTAAGCTTGTTTTTTCTTAATTAATATAGGACTGAAAAAAAAAAAGATTTATCTAGTATTTCAAAGAAAACTATAATAGATCAAGAGTTCAAGTCTAGATTAATGTTTTGTCATTCGCAACTATGACTGTCCAACGGGATGGGACGGGACGGGACGAAATTAACGGGACGTGACGATATTTAAGCGGGACGGTGGTGGGACGGGACGAAATGGGACGGGACAAACGGGACGAAACGGTCGTCCCATCCCATCCCGCTAACAAACGGGACGAGACGGAACGGGATGGGACGGGTTTGTGGGTTTTAAGTGTATTTTTTTTTTAAAACGTCTAGTTTTTTGAAAATTATTATGTTGTTAAAGCAATGGCTAGATTTTTGACTTATTTAATAAACTTAAATGTTATTATGTTAAAACAAAAATTAGAAAACTAAGTAAAGAATTATAAAATATTAAAACAAAAGACTTGTAATGAAATATTCTAGTAATTGTAAATTTATAATAGAGTTATAATTTATTTAATATAATTTCAAAGTATTAACTATTAAGTAACTAACACAATTCATATAAAAAAAATTAACGTTTAGAGCCTTTTATTTTATTAATGGAACTTTCAAATCTCAAATACAAATATAATTCTGTTGAAGAGCACCTAATCTACGCAACCACCTTCTAGGAAAGGTTTTGTTTGAACTAGGCCTCTTAGTAGCCAATTACAAATTATCATACTAATATTTGTAAGCTCCTATATAGCTGCTTTGTAACTTATCAATAATATCTCTCGGACATTGTTCTGGAATTGGCAGTGTTGAATGTTGATTGATGTTCTATGAGCTCCATGTCGTCATCGATCTCAGTGCTAAGTATCTCATTGTATTTTTCTTTTTCCCTAGTGTTAATTTTTCAAAACCAAGATTTCTTCTTTCTGCATTAATCCAATCTCTGAATAATACAGAAATCTCTAGGTTGTCCTCTGCTAACGAATGTCTATGATCTTCGATTTGAAATATTGTTGCGCTAAAAACATTCTCCGGTGCTAAGAATCAAGTTCATCATCAATAAAGGAATCAAAACATGTTATATCATCAATATCTTCCCATAAGAATTTCTACTCTAGACTTAGAAGTAGAAGGAGCAGTTTCACCACTTGTTGTTTCTATAGATTTATATTTATCAAACATTGATCTAGATTCTAACATAAGAATATATGTTAGCTTGGAAGTCTTCGAGAGATGGTTGTTCATATTCTTGAATTGCTAAATTTTGATAAATTTTACGAACAAGTCCCTTTGCACCTCTTATTTTAAATATGGATTAAGTATTATAGAAATTAAATAAACTTGGGGAATAGAGAAAAAATACTTTTTAAATTTTACAATCATTTCATTAATGACTGGTGCATAAGTTGGATTTGTTTTATACTAACCAAATACAACAGAAATTCCACAAATATACCATAAAAACTCGCGGGACAGCTTGAATAGGCGGGACGGGACGAGACGGGACGGGATGAGATGGGACGGGACAAAACGGGATGAAATGGGATGGGATAAACGGGATGAAATGGTCGTCCCGTCCCATCCTGTGTCCCGTTTAACATTGGCCCATCCCGTTTTACTTGGAGCGGGACGGGACGAGACGCGGGACGGGACGCGGGCCGGCCTGGGCCGGCCCATCCCGTTGGACAGCCTTATTCGGAACTATCTAATCAGGGAACCTTTACCCCGTTTACGTGAATATACTATTAGAAATTCCACCATTGCTTTGAGTTTGTGTCACTTAAGGGCTCACTTGCTTGATAATTAATTTTGTGATTAAATTTGAGATGAGTTTATCTCACGTTTGGTTGGGATGAAATTGTGATATAAAAAATTCTGAGATTAGTGTCTAATCTCGAGATTGTAGTGTTATTTTTATCTCTATGGGAGGATGGAATAAATAACTAATCTCGAGATAATTAATTTTGGAATAACTTGTTTTCCAGCCAAACGACCTCTAATCTATCTATATCTATATTATATTAAAAGGAGAGTAGTGAAGCATGTGGTTAAGCCAAGTGACAAACTTAAAAGAAGTCACTTGGCAATTTTAAGACAACATTAATAATTAGAAATTATAAATGAAAATATAATTAATGAAAGTAGTTTAATAAATTTTATACATAATCTAAATAGATATTAGACAAATCTAATCTATATATCCATATCTATATTCTATCTATATTATATTAAAATGAGAGTAGTATGCATTGTGGTTAAGCCAACTGGCAAGCTAAAATGAAGCCACTTGGCAATTTTAAGACAATATTAATAATTAAAAATTATAAATGGAAACATAATTAATGAAAGTAGTTTAATAAATCTTATACATAATCCAAATAGATCTTAGACAAATCCAATCTTTATATCTATATTTATATTTATATGTATATTTGTATATATATATATATATATATATATATTGATTCACTCATAGATTTCTTTCTATATTAGCTAGAAATATGTAAGTAAAAAATTAACTAAAAACTAGAATAAAAAAAATAAAAAAATATAGAAAGACATAAATTGAGATAAGCTATTACTATTTGTACTTTGGAGCTATAAAATAAAATTAAAATTTACTTACGATATTAAAAATTTATTGAGTTTAAAATTAAATAAATTCAAGCAGCAAATTAAGATTTTACATAAAGTATACAAATTATTTATAAGGTAAAAAAAATTAAATAATCAAGAAAAAATAGTTTAATAACAAGAATAACAAAGTCATATTAATATTGATAAATCATGCAAACGAATATTTTATACGTAAATATTACTGTAACATTTAGATATAATGTGTTCAAATAATTAAGAAAATATTTTTCTATGATTAATATTTGAATTGAGTGCAGTTAGTTTAAATTTGAAAGCATAACATACTTTTTTAAAATACGGTCCAAATTAGAAAATAGAATGATAAAAATTATTTGAATTTGAGATGAGAAATTTTTTAATTTTTTATCAATATTATATTAGAATGAATGTGGTAGAAATAGATATTAAATTCAAACAAGCTAATAAAAATTCACATGACAATGTAATAATATTAGTTATTGAATAATTTAATATTAAAAATAAAGAATAAATAGAGAAAAAATTAAAATTCAGATTTTTTATCATAAAGAAAAGGGTAAAACTTATTTAAATTTGAGATGAGAAAATTTTTTATATTATGATAAGAAATGTCATAATATGGATAAGTCCACATAACTCAAGTCTAATAGATAAAATCAAAAACTAAAATATTGAATAAAAAAAAATTAGAGATAATGTGAGGAAATTTGTAAATTATAAGTTTAGAAAATAACATAAATGTAAATATACAATACTTAAAAAATTTAAAAATTTCGAGAAATATTTTAAAAACAAAATAAATATTTATTTTATGATTACAAAAATTTATATATATTAATAAATAGAGATAAAATAAAAATTCAGATTTTTATCATAGAAAAAAGGGTGAAATTTATTTAAATTTGAGATGAGAAAATTTTTTATATTATGATGAGAAAAGTCATAATATGGATAAGTCCACATAACTCAAGTCTAATAGATAAATTCAAAAACTAAAATATTGAATAATAAAAATAAATTAGAGATAATGTGAGGAAAATTGTAAATCATAAGTTAAGAAAATAAAATAAATGTAAATATACAATACTTAAAAATATTATTAAAACTTAAAAAATTTAAAATTTTCGAGAAATATTTTTAAAACAAAATAAATATTTATTTTATGATTACAAACTTATATATATATATATATATATATATATATTAGTAAATAGAGAAAAAAATTCAGAGTTTTTATTATAGAGAAAAGGGTAAAACTTATTTAAATTTGAGATGAGAAAGTTTTTTATATTATGATAAGAAAAATCAAAATATGGATAAGTCCATATAACTCAAGTCTAATAGGTAAAATCAAAAACTAAAATATTGAATAATAAAAATAAATTAGAGATAATGTGAGGAAATTTGTAAATCATAAGTTTAGAAAATAAAATAAATGTAAATATACAATACTTAAAATTTTTATCAAAACTTAAATTTTTTAAAATTTTCGAGAAATATTTTTAAAACAAAATAAATATTTATTTTATGATTACAAAATTTTATATATATTTATCTATATTATATAAAGAATAGTAGTGATAATGATATTAAATAAAGTTACAAATAAAATGTAATAAAACTATATATTAGATTAAAAAATAGAAAATTTATATTAAATTATTAAAAATTTACTATTAGAAAGAAAGGGAAAGACTATTTGAATTTGAGATTAGAAAGTTCTTAAAACTATGTTGAGAATGCTCAAACTATGGAGCATACCACGAAATTGAAGTCTTATTTGTGAAAAATAAAAAAATAAATACATATTTAAAAATACATAATATAGGTACTAATGAAAATTAGAAATTAAATTTGAATCTTAAAACTAAAAAAGAAAAAAGTTTACGTAAAGAAATAAAATGGCAGTGAAAATATTACTACAACATTTAGATATAATGTGTTCAAACAATTAAGAAAATATTTTTCTATGATTAATATCTGAATTGAGTGCAGTTAGTTTAAGTACGAAAGCATAACATAATATTTTGAAAATGCGGTCCAATTTACAACATATAATGATAAGAATTATTTAAATTTAATATGCTATTTTTTTATTTCATAATTTTTTTTATTTTTGAAAATGTCACGTAAAGAAATAAAATAGTAAAAATATTACTACAATATTTAGATATAATGTGTTCAAAAAATTAAGAAATATTTTTCTATGATTAAATTAAAATTCTAAAAATATAAATTAATTTCTAATATAGGTAATTTTACTAATGATAATTAAAAATTAAATTTGTATTTTAAAGCTAAAAAGAAAAGAAAATTTATTGCATCTAATATAAAAATAATTATAAGAGAAGTCAATATATTTGGAACGTAATAATCAAATAACTTATGTATTAATATTTTAGACTAATTCAAAGCTAAAATTTAAAATAAAATATGATATTATTTTGGTTATAGGTAAAATATTAATATAAAACTATTTAAAATATAGTAGGGAAGAGATGTATAAAAAAATAAAGGTAGTGTGATTTATACTTTAAATTAATTAAAAAATAAATAAATTAAATAATTAAATTATATTTAAAAATATTACTGATAAATTTAAATGATTAAAAAATTCCGAATAAGAGGATACAAGCATAAAAATATACCAAATTTTAAGAATAAAATATTTATATTTATTAAAGACTATTAAAAAGATAATAAGCAAGATATGAATTAAATTATTATGCTAATAAAAAATTATATGACAGTATAATAATATTAAATAATAAATAATACAATAACTATAAGAAAAAAACAAAAATAAAAAAGAATTTGCATAAAATGATGTGATGAATAAGGCATATTTGACTTTCAGTCAAAAACAAAGTGATAATAAGAATTTTCTTAAAATAATATGATATAATGTGCTCAAATAACACATATCACAACATGACATATTTAGTATTTTTTAATATTGACACCGAAACGAAATACAAGTACTAAAATCAAGGGATTAGGTTGCTACAAATAAAATAAAATAAAAAGTTGTCTACTAGGAGATTTGAATAATAATTCCATATCTTGCTTCAAAATTAATATCTAATATTATATAATTTTTATATGAAAGGTTTATATTTTAAGGTTATTTGCACATAATTCAAACAACATAGATTACAGTTTGACATAATTTGTGTCCGCACATCGCGCGGGTACTAATACTAGTACTAGTATTATTAAAAGGAAGGAAGTTTGGCATAGGATTGTGACAAGTGGCGGAATAAGAAAATGGCACGTGTTAGTTTTTAGGACAAAAAGTAGTTGTTATGAGTAATAATTAGTTATTAGTTAAAGCTAATTTTTTAATTAAAATTAAAATTTAAAATAATAAAACAACTTTTTTATGTAACCATCGTAGGATAGGAAGAAAAATTTAACAGTTTGTAAGTAGAGGTGCCTTAACCGCTTGCAAAATAAAAATCACATTTCTTTGGCAAGTGATTCTACTGTTCCCACTAATAAAACTAAACAGTTAGTTTTTAATAATTAGTTTCTTGCGTATTGTGGCGGAAGTGGTAAAAAGAAACTGTACAAAACCGGTGGAACCGTCAAGAAGTTTAAGGGAGAATCTATGGGAACATGGACTCAATATAGAATTTCAAAGTATAACGAAATTTGCTATTTGTGGAGCACTTCATTTCCTATCTAAATTCTCAAAGTAGTCTGCTTTACATGCCAAATTTGAACTTCTTCGGTTGGTAATTTCTAAATTCAATTGAAGTGGACTATACACCTAGGATGTTTGATGATATGCAAAACTTGAACTTCTTCTGTTGTTAATTTTTTGGGTGTTAGTTTTAGATTGTTTTGAATAATTTCTTGATTGATCGTACCTAATTGCAAGGTATCAAAATTGTTGCTCTAAGATTAGATCTCTTAATTTGTGCTTTATTATTATTTGTTCTTGTAAGAATAACTTTATTTATGGATCCAGTTCCAAAAGGACGAACAAGGAAAGATGAGGATGAAAGCAGAAGATGAACGGAGATGCACCTATTTTTTCAGTTAAGTTCTCTACTTTCTCTCCCTCTTTCTTTTAATCATGTATTTATTGAGTAGTTTTAATGATAATCATTGAAGTGGACTATGCACCCAAGTTGTTTGATAATATACCTGACTCATTCATCAAATAATATTTGAAGTACATAACGTAAAACATGTTTTAAATAGAGTTCTTCTCGCGAATGCATATCTTAAAACTAACCTTTAAGAACAATCATAGCTTTAAAATTGTATTTCGACTCACAGTGCAGTTCACTATGATTATTGCAAGT
Organism: Nicotiana sylvestris; assembly: GCF_000393655.2. Taxonomy (NCBI): domain Eukaryota; kingdom Viridiplantae; phylum Streptophyta; class Magnoliopsida; order Solanales; family Solanaceae; genus Nicotiana; species Nicotiana sylvestris. The sequence continues at coordinate 163,157,397 of NC_091063.1, forward strand.
AATAATTCATTTCTTTGACACGTCTAGCTTTTCTCTTCCTTTTTGTAATATGACAAAATCTAATCAGCAATTAGGCCAAGCTAATCCATAATATTTCAAATTTGATTCTTCTTTAATATACAGTAAAAATTTAAAAAAAATTAGAAAAATGGACTTCGACGCTGCCACAACATATGCTTCTCTATGAAGAAGTAAACTAAAGGTACCTGCCTTTTCCCTTTTTTGTTAGTAATATTTTGGTAGATTACTAGCACTTTTTAATTGAAGACCTTTGTAGGTTTAATTTTAGTATCTTAGAGCTCAAGAATCCGGAACTACATTTAGTAAAGTGGATTTATACAAACGTTCTTTTTACTATTAGTTTTATACTAAATTGCAGCTAATGTAAGGAACTTCGTGTCGCGGCTGCTCCATTCCGCTGCGCTGCGGTCTCATTAACTGAACTTCGTTGCCACTAAATTGCTTACAAAAACTTATTCTTAAAATCTTTGTTTCTTTTTCAAGGAGCACAAAGTTATTTGACCCTGCTGATATAGCATTCTGTTGGAGCAGCATGTGAACTTTTATGGCATTCTGATCATATTATAGTTCAGCTTTGGGGAGCTATATTTTTTTTTTTTCTTTCTTTCTGAATGTTCACTTGGTTTATAAGTATCATCTTTTGAGTTACTTGTGGGAATTACTGAGGCTAACGATTGTAGCGAATATAAAATATCGACGCTACGAGTTTTGAATATGTTGGTCACCAAACTCAAACGTTATCAACAAGAAATCGAGAGAATGAGGAATGATGCGTTTCACTTTGGGCTTCATGGTGTTAAAAGCAATAGTGTTGGATCTCATCCTCTTGAAGGTAAGGCAAGAGGGATGAAGCCAAACCATAGGTGTTTGCAACTATTTTCCTCTTCGTTACCAAAAAATAATATCTTTCTCTTCATCTCCTCTTATCTCTTCATATTGAAATTATACAGTACTTTATTCAATGTTTTTCCTGCGACTTAGAATACATCACTCTTTGTTGCATTGTTGTGGCTAATTTTTGAAATTTTATATGCTTAATACAGGACTATTGCTTACAAAGATCAATTGAAAGAATATCACTATGCCCTGGTAAATATTTTATCCATTTTCTTTTAATTTGTACATTGAGTTCATACTTCAACAACGAACGACATTTGATTGAGTTCATACTTCAACAACGAACGACATTTGATCAGCCAGCAACTGAAGAGATGTAAGGTTGGTTATATATTAAAGATCAACCGGTAAAAAGTAAAGATCGACCATTGCATATTTTAAGATATAAATTTAAAAATAGTTTTGTAATCCAGACCCGTTCATGAATTATTCAGTCTTAGGTGTTTGTTTCACTTCATTGAATCATTAAATTGTCAGATACTTCATTCTATAGAATACTACAAATTACAAAGGTCTAGGAGACTAGTACCACTGTTGTTTGTTTGCATAAGTTTTAGTAGATTTTATACTTGATTATGGAAGCAAAATTTGATTGTTTTGCAATCTGCTAACTAGCCCGTGCTTCAGTAGTATCTTATTTCCTAGATTAAGAGGTAGTGTAATTCATTCAAAAAAAACCTGGGAGTTCAGAATTAGTTATCTACTTCTATTCCATGTTGCTAATCTACTTTATATCTCAATAATATGCAGAAAGTTGCGATTAGCAAGATGGATATGCAATCAACAAAATATTTGTTGCTGAATAGGTTTACATACATGTTCATCTTAAACTAAATTCATGACTCATAGTGATATACTATCTGTTCTTCCTTCACTATAACCTCTTTTGGCATCTGCTTTAAGCATATGTTAATAAATATCATCATGTATGGTTAAACTTACAGACGTCGGCAATCTTTTAACTTATTTGTAATGCAACTTTAAAAAATTGCTGAAATTGCCTTTTTTAATTAATTGATTAACTTCCTTTCAATATTTTGCATTTCTCAATATGCCAATCCATTCACTGGTCTGATCCATTTACCTAGCTAATGTGATGCTTTCCTTATGAAAGTCAGGAATGGTGATTTAGTTGTTCCATACTTGAGATTTAGCCGAAGATGAGTTATTTTTCCTCTTATATAATAATACATAATATGAGATAATATTTCACATGTTGAAGCCGTTTCAGGTACGCTTGATAAGATATTATGCTGAAGGATCTTTGTTTTAAGTATACGAATACGCTGAAAATGTGAAATTCTTCTAAGATTCGTTGGTCGATTTTGCTGCATATTTTACTCCTAAAATGCAGAGAGACCTGCGAAGGCAGGTCCTGGTTAGTTGGTCCGAAAAGTCAGAATTATCGGTAGAAGATGATGTAGCTTGGATTGAAGGGTAACGTTATCTACCTTAGTTGCTTAGTTAATATTAACATAGGGAGTCATTTCTACTAGAAGTTGAACATTATCCACCACTATTCGATAATGGTGCATATAAAAGAAAGGTTATGGTTTCTTAGATTTGGATTCGTTTTGTTAATTGAACAGAAAGTGGTGGTTAGTCTCTGTTGGAGACCAAGGACAATCCAAAATCATTTTTTTGAAGCAGGGGATTAGAGGTTTTAACTAGACCTCTTATCCCTTTCATTTTCAAATACAATTCTTATTTCATGAAGCTATTTTATTTGTATTATTATTATTATTATTATTCCTTTTATGTTTTGCTTTAAGACTCCTTTTAATTATACTTACGGAAAATTTGGAAGGCTTCGACACTATAATTTTTTGCTGTGGTGCAGAAAGAGTTCAAAAATATAAAGTTAGAACTAGAGTAGGTTTCATATTCGGTCAGTTTCTTTTTATATGATATACTTCAGTTTAGTTGGATGTTAAGTTTTAATGATATTAACTGAAATTAAAAGAATCCTATTACTATTTTGACTTTGTGGAAATCGGTAAATATGGCTTCTATTTGTTTATGAAATTTCGTATGTATAGTACCAAACATATATAAAATTAAAAGCTTTTTCACATAATGTGAGATCATTAATTTTTATTAATGTCAATATCAGGGATATGATAAGAACTTTTTTGTTTTCATATAAAACAAGTAATTAAGATCGTGATATTGATATCAAGTGTCAATTAAAATTATCAGGATAAATTTCTATTGAAGTATATATGATTTTAAATATGTCGATGCGATATGACAACTTTTTTTTTTTATATCAAACAAATAAGTTTCTACTTTCTTACTAAAAATTTTCATTGATATCGACCGCGCACGAATACTAGTATCTATATTATATTAAAAGGAGAGTAGTTTGCAATGTGGTTAAGCCAAATGGCTTATTGAGAATGACACTTGGCACTTTTAAGACAAAATCAAAATAGATTTTAGGACAAAATCTAATATAGATTGACAAGATTAGGATAAAAATAATATGAAATATGGTATATTTAGGAACATTATGCTTATTAGAAGAATACCAAATATGTAAATTGTTCAAGAAATTTTTATGTAGTAAATATTTTTATTTAAGGAAGATTCTTTCTTTAATTTTGGTCAAAGTGAAAAACGAAAGGATTGAATTTGGACTGATTTTCCTTCATGATACATTTCCAACTAAAATTTAGGTGATATTATTTTTTTAATTTAGGTACGTATTAACAAAATATTTAGTTTGACAAATATGATATGAAATGTCATAATTAATCTCTCTCACATACACACTCTCTCTCTCTCTCCCTCTCTCTCTCTCTCTATATATATATATTAAAGGAATAAAGTTTGCATTGTAATTAAGTCAAGGGGAAAACTACTATAAAGTCACTTGGCAATTTAGGATAATATTATAATAATATATAAATCTATATTATATTAAAAGGAGAGTAGTTTGCAATGTGGTTAAGCCAAATGGCTTATTGAGAAAATGCCACTTGGCACTTTTAAGACAAAATCAAAATAGATTTTAGGACAAAATCTAATATAGATTGACAAGATTAGGATAAAAATAATATGAAATATGGTATATTTAGGAACATTATGCTTATTAGAAGAATACCAAATCTGTAAATTGTTCAAAAATTTTTTATGTAGTAAATATTTTTATTTAAGGAAGATTCTTTCTTTAATTTTGGTCAAAGTGAAAAACGAAAGGATAGAATTTGGACTGATTTTCCTTCATGATACATTTCCAACTAAAATTTAGGTGATATTAATTTTTTAATTTAGTTACATATTAACAAAATATTTAGTTTGACAAATATGATATGAAATGTCATAATTGATCTTTCTCTCACACACACCCTCTCTCTCTCTATCTATCTATCTATCTATCTATCTATCTATCTATCTATCTATCTATATATATATATATATATATATATATATATATATATATATATATATATATATATATATATATATATATAAGTGGAATAAAGTTTGTATTGTAATTAAGTCAAGGGGAAAACTACTATAAAGTCACTTGGCAATTTAGGATAATATTATAATAATATATAAATTAAATTTAAGAGTAAAATTATTTTTTGAATTTAAATGAAAAAATATTAAATAAGATTCTTTTGAATCTTAATGGAAAGAAAGTTAATATTTTTCTAAGATACAACCTACTATCTTGTCTTTACTGATAAGATTTTAAAAAAGATAAAAATAATAACTACAAGTAAGAATAAAAATAATCTATATCTATTCTGTTAATTTATTTTCTTAAACTTTATCAACTCAATTCTTTTTCAAGCTTTTGAATTGAAAAACATATAAATCGGATCATATCCAAGTTTTTGAATATGAAAAGAAAACTTCCAGGATGTAAAAATATGAACAGATACTCTTCTATTTTTTTTAATATATTATTGACTTAAATACTAAATAGAATAACTTTATAAAATTTATAGTAGGAAAAATAATAAAAGAAGAGGGGCGGAGATAGTGTATGAAAATTTATAATTTACATTTACATAATAAATAATACTAAATAATATTATTAATAAATTTAAATATTAATCTAAGTAGTAGAATAAAAGTTAACAAAAAAATTTATTACAGTAAAAAGAAAAACTAAATTCATCCATAATATATTATAATCTATTTATATTATATTAAAAAGAGGGTAGTATGCATATGTATCTTCTATATTATCTTCTATATTTGCTTATTGCATGTAGTACAAAAATAATAATTATTAAAAATATATAACTTAATCGTAAAGGTCACATTCAAATTCACAATCTAACACTGAATATTGATAGGTGAAATTCTAAGTGAGACTAATCAATTAAAACATCATATAAAAATGTACAAAGTGAAGGATAGAGACAATTTGTTGATATTTATAATATTTATTAATTTATAATAACTTTAGAGTTTTGAAGATGAGCGTAACAATGGGAAAAAAGTTTCGAGAAAAATTTAGGAATAAGAAAATAGATATTTATGTTATATTAAAAGGAGAGCAATTGAGAAAAATATTAAGTCAAGTGACAAGCTAATAAAACGTAATGAGATAATATTAAGTATAACAGATTATGTAATAAAGTAAAATAATGAACTGAAAGTAATTCGATGACTATATGAATCCTTTTATAACTTTATAAGATTCTTTTATTGGGTATGTTTCCTTGGGTAACAAGAAGGTAATTAGAATTTGATTCAAACAATATGATATAATTCACATTCTTTAATATTATCTGCGCACCGCGCGAGTACTAATACTAATTATATTAAAAGGAAGGTAGTGAAGCATGAGGTGAAGCCAAGTGGCATAATGAGAACAAGCCATTTGGCATTTTTAGGACAAAATCTAAAACTTTTAAGACAAATCTAATAAGAATTAAGACAAAGATTTAATATAGATATTCTAAACTAAAAAATAAATATATACCAATACAACTTCTCATTTTTAGCCATAACACTATTCTCTAATTACGGGACGTATCAAACTCAAAGATATATTTTTTTTAAAGAGAGTTATTTATTATCAAGTACCACATTTAATTTAAATTTATTTATAATCTAAATATGATTTATTCAGAATAAATTTAATTTATGCCAAATATCACATTTAATTTTAATATGTTGAGCTCATTAAAATTGTAGGATCTAGGATAACATCTCCATCAAAATCGTTATGATAATGATTACACAAATACCAAAAAAAAAATAGCCTTGAGATAACTATATATCTGTATTATAAGGAAAGTAGTTTGCATTGTGATTACGTATGATTTCCTACTTGACTTAACGTCCTTACCATTACTCTCCATTTATTCAAGAAAAAAAAATTAGTTAACAAATATATTAATTTAAGTGACAAGCTAATAAAAAGTCATATGATACTAAGGAGGTAGATAATATAATAAAAAATAAGAAACAAAAAAGTTATTCAATGGCCATATGATTCGCTTCAATTAATATTATTGAGATTTTATTATTAGATATATTATATAAAAAAATTGGATGACAATTGAAATTTTATTACACTAATATGATCTAATATATTAAACGAGCCAAATCACAATCGCGCGACGCGGGTACTATACTAGTAGTATTAAACAGCAAAAAGTTATTAGTGGTTTGTCCACTTTTCTTTTTTCTTTGAGTTACCTGTTTTTTTTTTTCGTTTTTTTTTTATTTGAATGAAGCTATTTTAAACTCAACGCCTTACTTTGTAAAATTCTGATACATAATGTAGAAGTGAAGTTATTTTTTTCTCGAAAATTTATGAAAGACAAGAACATTAGTATATCATTCTAGGATTCCTTCGCAAGTCAACGTATACTTTTTCACTTTTATATATTTTACATAAATGTTATGACAAAATAACAAATTTTACCCACTTTGTTTAATGTAGTAGCAATATCTGAAATTCTTTGAATTTTCACTTTTTTATTTGAAATAGTCTTACGTTTGACTGAACAAAGAAACCATTAAAAATAAAAAAGAAATGTAGGAAAACAATGAATTTAAAAGTAATCACTCAATTAATTATTTTAATATAGTGGTCTGCCGATAAATAAATGTATTTATTTTGTGAATTCGAAGTCGTTCACAATCTAGGGTTTCAGATTTCCTTCGCCTAATTTGCAGAGAGTGAAAAAATGGGAGGGAAGTGTCCACACAGGAGCGTAAAGAAGCGGAGATACTCTCACAAAACCTTTCGCCGTTCAAAATTCCTCGTAAAAGGTGACGATGCCGTTTACGACGAACTTAAAAAGCCAGCTGAGCAACGGAAAGAGTTTCCAGTCGACGAAGATCTTCCCGGAATGGGTCAATATTACTGTCTTCACTGCGAGTAATTTATTCTTCTTTTTGAAGCTCAATTAATTGGTTATTTTATTAAATTTGATGTATAATATAGTGTTTTGTGTTTTGTTTACTTTGTTGTTTTTTCGTGGTCTGATTTGTGTAGTCGATATTTCGCGATGTTGCGGTGAGGGACGAGCATTTCAAGACGAAAAAGCACAGAAAGCGGTAAGAATGTTAATTGATTTTATCTTAATTCTTAAATAATTGGAGTAAAAGATACATCTTTTGTGCGCGGGGAGTAGTTATTGACTATTGATTTATTATCTGATGAATTTGTGTGAATAAATTGAAGTTAAGTGAAGGATAGGAGTTGTGAATTTCTTCATTTATTACTATGAGATAATGGAGTTGAATGTTGAAAATTGATGAATCAGTGTAGTTTCATCTCAGCTTGAAATTAGCTTTATTGCTATTGGTTGGGTCTTCATTGCACTGACTTGAATCCTCACGTCCAATTTTCTCCGCATGGCTGAGCCATCTTAAATTGGGTGAGCGGCTGGAGAGCGGAGTTATTATGCTTTCGTGTTTATAAACTAGCTGTTTGTAGGAGGTAAAGTAATTGTTGTCTTTGCAGAGAGTTTAGAGATATGCTCTATCCCTTTTAATTTAAATGAAGAAAATACATCTGAAGGCGGAAATATAATGTCTATAGTCTTTTCTGCATCAGATTGCTCAGAGAGAACGTAAATGTTAAGGAACTGATAGCTGATACAAAAGTGTATATGATATACTTGTAGTACGTGGAAAAAATGCTCAAAGGTTATATAAAAGTAAAAAGTTGTCCGCTTCTGCATGTTTTGCACAGTTCCACATTCTTTGATAATTTGTTGTTAAACCTTACTTGTTATCAAAAAGTGGTAGAATCTTGTTGCCTAGCACTTCCAAGAGCTCTCTATGTTTTAAGTGCAAATAGAATATGAGTAGTTTTCTCAATTAAATAGTATATTAATGAAATTGCATCTAAAAGAACACTTGTTGGATTGGTCTATGCGTGCCAGCTGCTTACGACGCCTGAATCCAGTCCTAATAGCTAAACAAGCTCAAAAGAATCCAAAAGTATACGGTTTTGGACCATCATGATCCTTGGAATTTGTGCCATTAGATCTTCTGGACAGACATATCTAATGATCTAAATTCCAAGGACCATGATGTTTTAGTAGGAGTCCTGGACCATAGTAGATGTGCTTTTAGAGTCATCTAAAGTGAAGGCTGTCTCATCTGCTTGTAATTGTGCAAATGCACAATATTTCATACCGGATAATTTGCTATCAAATCACAATATTTGCCAACAAGTGGTAGTAGCTGGGTTGTCTAGAGGATTAACTGTATTTTACTAATGCCAAAAGAAGAATAATCGTTTTCTTCTATTTGCATTATGGAATAATTTTCTGTACTGAATTTGACAGAAGTGTTTGCTTTGATTTCTTTGCGAGTTGCCTTTTTATTCTAGCCTGTTGGTTTTGACTTCTGGGGACTGCCAATGATAATAGAGGTCATATCTTTATATGGCATCTGCAGTCATACACGCTTCCAAGGATAGGGCGACGGAATAGATTACCTTTTGGCCAGTGCATGGTGAAAAGAGATACTGGTGGTAGATAATGTGGAAGTCTTGAACTTCCTTCTTGAAATACTTGAAACTCATTGAGCAGCTGTTTCTATTTGTAATTTTACAACATTTTGTTGTTTCATTTTAGGGCATTTTAGACAATCATGTTGCTTCTTCTCCGAATTTCTCTGTTTCCTTTGGTTGGCTAAGTTGGGTCTTCCAATTTCTCTGTTTCCTTTTGGTTGGCTAAGTCGGGGTTTGGTTTCTTCGATAATTTAGCACATACCACATGGTGAAGTAAAGGTTTTTGTTTCTCAGGAACATGCCAAAATCATAAATGTCAAACAAACATACATATTATGAATGCTAAATTTGACACTTACATTTTATGTTATAAAGAGCACAACTATAAGGTCATTTACTTTGGCTGTAAAGAAATAAGAATACTCTAGTCTGAGCTAGTGGTATCAATTCGAAGCTTAGATGGTCAAGCAAACAAATTGCGACTAATGAATTGTGAACCCATGATTTTCATAGACTATGGTTTGTAGTCTGTAAAGTACATAATCTTGTATACTTGCCTGAACAGCTTTCTTGATGCAGTGTGAAAATAATGATGGGCCGTGCACCACACACATAACTTGATGCTGATATAGCTGCTGGAATGGGCATGCCAGATAATGGTCCAAAGCTATGTCAATGGGTTGAGCTTCTCTCGTTCTGGTTAATAACTCCTTTGGCACTGGTAGAGTTCCCTTCACTTTGAAAATTTAACTGATGAACTTAGTTTTTTGTTAGTCTATATTCTCTCTCTCTCTCTCTCTCTTATAGTTATAGTGAGTTTAGAGATACTTAGCAGAGTGCTTTAGTTGGGCGTTTTATGTTTGGTCTAGATTCAGCGAGATGCTTTAGTTGTGAATTTCTTCATTTATTACTATGAGATAATGGAGCTGAATGTTGAAAATTGATGAATCAGTGTAGTTGCATCTCAGCTTGAAATTAGTTTTATTTCTATTGGTTGGGTCTTCGTTGCACTGACTTGAATCCTCACGTCCAATTTTCTCCACGTGGCTGAGCCATCTTAAATTGGGTGAGCGGCTGGAGAGCGGGGTTATTATGCTTTCGTGTTTATAAATTAGCTGTTTATAGGAGGTAAAGTAATTGTTGTATTTGCAGAGAGTTTAGAGATATGCTCTATCCCTTTTAATTTAAATGAAGAAAATACATCTGAAGGCGGAAATATAATGTCTAGTCTTCTCTGCATCAGATTGCTCAGAGAGAACGTAAATGTTAAGGAACTGATAGCTGATACCCAAGTGTATATGATAGTACTTGTCGGACATGAAAGAAATGCTCAAAGGTTATATAAAAGTAAAAAGTTGTCCGCTTCTGCATGTTTTGCACAGTCCCACATTCTTTGATAATTTGTTGTTAAACCTTACTTGTTATCAACAAGAAAAGGTAAAACTACCTTATGGAACTTGGGAAGGACAAAATCTGGACGAAGAAACAGCTGGGAATTGTTGCAAACAGCTGGGAATTGTTGCGAACTTGGAAGTACTGTGCAGTTTATGAGCAAGCGTCACTATTGGGTTGATCTTTTGTGTATGTGTCTGTATTTTAGAAAATTGAAGCAGTCCATTACACCTAATTCAAAGAAACAATCTCATAAATAGTTGTCGTAAAGGTATAATGTTGCTATTTTTTTAATTTTTTTTTAAAAGTTGGATCAGTTTGGGTACATTAGGCAATGTATACTTTATCTAACTATCTTATTGAGTATGGTTTATCTGCCTGATTTGTTGGTACCAACGTGGGCTAGAAGATGTTAGTTTCTTGTGTTATACAGAAAATGTAAAATACTAATAATAAGGAAAACAAAGCAGCGGAGACATGAATGTTAAGACCAGAACAAGCACAAACAAGCCAATGTTATCCATAGTGATGACCTAGGATTGATTCACCCTCAATGCCTTTTGAGCCTGGACCTGTCGCATAGGGCTTGTCTAGTGCGGTTTATATCTTTTGTGTGGTTTGTAGGCTATTGTATTTTGCCTAAAAAAAATAGAGAAATTTTCATAAAGCACTATTGTTTAGAGGTTATTAGTTATTTATAGATACCATTTACTAAAGGAATTTTTACCTCCTATAGCAAAAATTAACACCTTATTTATTTTAAATAAATACCATTTTAAAAAATTATATTCTATAGCTACCTTTTAATGTTTATAGCAAATATTTATTTTTGGTTACCTCTTACCCTTAAATCACTATATACGCTATTTTTTATTTCTCTCTCACATAATTACCGTATTTGATGTAAACTTCTCACTCCACGTTCTATATCTCTCTAATTTGATACACGCCATTCTCTTCCCCTATTCATAGAAAACACGATTCTAGAACTCAATCTCTCTCACCCACATCGCCCAGTTCTTCCCCATTCTCAGTCACCACGCCAATTTCATACACGCCATCTACATTGTTTCTCTCAACTTTCGTTATTTTTTGCTACAAATAGTTGTGGTAAGTATTTAACTTGTTAGAAACTTGTATTTTGTTTTTTCAATTTATCTCTACTAACCATTGTTATTGTATTCAACAGAAAACTTGAGATTTTCTCTTGGATGTCTGATTCAACATCCCACAAGAGGGTTACCAGAGGTATACCCACCAAAGTACTCAATTTTGATGGGCCATCTTTCTCTTTGCAAATCACTCGAGCAGAATTGGAATTTGCAGGTTCAGCAGCAAAAACAGCTGCAGAGAAGAGAACAAAATTACACAATGACACATTGAAACAAGCCCAAGTTGAGAAATCTTCTAAAGAATCAACACTCCCCGTTATGGAAAAGACAAAAAATCCTATGTATGAAGCTTCACGTGTCAAGGGAAAGGAGGTCGCTGCAAGAAATAGCTCGGATATACGAGACGAAAAGGTAATTTTTGATGTATCAATATGTATTTGATTCCTCATACATTGATTATTACCTCCAATGGGTTTTTATTATTATTGTATGTTATTGTATTTATATGTGCGCAATAGTTGATACATAGCTTCCTCTTCTTATTTGTTGATATGATATATATGTATGTTGATGTATTCATGAGTATTCAAAATTTCCTTCACTATATTTATACTTATTACAATGACCTTTGCATATCGTATTTAGATATATTCATAAGTATTCAAAAATTCCATCACTGATTTATACTTGTTACAATGACTTTTGCATGTGTTATTTCTTGCAGGAAAATATGGTAATTTACTAATTTGTTAAGTGGTTGTTATTTTTTTTAGAATATATTTCTGTTAGTCAATACAATTACAAAAGTCATTGTAACAAGTATAAATCAGTGATGACATTTTTGAATACTTATGAATACATCTAAATACGATATACAAAGGTCATTGTAATAAGTATAAATATAGTGAAGGAAATTTTGAATAATCATGAATACATCAACATACATATAAATCAAATCAACAAATAAGAAGATGAAGCTGTGTATCACTATTGTGCACATATAAATACAATAATAATAAAAAAACCATTGGAGAAGGTAATAATCAATGTATGAGGAATCAAATACATTAAAAAAATACCTTTTCGTCCTGTGTATCCGAACTATTTCTCGCAGCAACCTCCTTTCCCTTGACACGTGAAGCTTCATCCATAGGGTTTTTTCACTTTTCCGCAATGAGAAGTGTTGATTCTTTAGAAGATTTCTCAACTTGGGCTCGTTTCAAAGTGTCATTGTATAATTTTGTTCTCTTCTCTGCAGCCATTTTTGCTGCTAAACTTGCAAATTTCAATTTCGCTTGAGTGATTTGCAAAGAGAAAGAGGGCCCGTCAAAATTGAGTATTTTGGTGGGTATACCTCTCTTAACCCTTTTGTGGGATGTTGAATCAAACATTGGATAGAAAATCTCAAGTTTTCTGTTGAATACAATAATAATGGTTAGTAGAGATAAACAAAATACAAGCGAAATTCTAACAAGTTAAATACTTACCACAACTATTTGTAGATTGTTTATGTTTTATTTGACTAAATTGTGGATTGTTTATGTTTTATATGCAAGCTTTGTTTCAAATTTGAGATCATTTAGAGGGGAATTGGGGTGGTTTAATCAAAATTGAAGTTGCAAATTCGAAAAGTACTTTGTTAAAAAACACAGAAAAATTATATCAATCGGGTAAATTTGATTAACAGTCCACAGATAGGTAGATTAAATATAATATAAATTCTACTTATCCGATGAAGAGCAAAATTATGTTAATCTGAGATTTTGATGAACTTAACAAATAGATATTACATAAATTTTACTGATCTGGTGAAGAAAACGGAAGAGCACTAGTTGTATTCCGAGTTTGGGACTTTTTTTTAAATACCGCTAATCTTGAGGACGTTCGGCTATGACCATCCCCTTATGGGACTATTCGTGAAAGTAGTGCGGGCTAGCCAGTTTGTGGACTGGTAATTGAAAAATAGTCAAGAGTCACTGAAAAATAGTCAATATTTTACTACAACACGGAAAGTTCCAGCATAATATAGTGGAGATTGGAGCACATGTATGTTAACATTGTAATTGAACGAACGAAATTGACGAGATGAATCCAGGTTACACTTTGAATAGAGAAGACGAAGAAAGAGAGAAGATTAAACTTTCATTCATCTGATTAAGAAAGTTCTAGAGTATATGCACATATATATACAAGGGGCAAAATAGTCTAATTCTATCAACCTAACCGGACTAATAAAAATACAATTATTGGGCTAACTTTGACCCAAATCTGCTCTATAGGTCTATGGCCCAATGCTGTATTAATGCTATATCTTTATATAACTCCAACAATGTATATGTAATTTCAGTATATTATGCTGAAAAAAAATAGCATATTATGCTGGAAATTCACATGTAAAAATTCACATAAAATATTTTTCGGATTTTGAACAATGTTTTCGTTTAGATTTATCTTTCTCGTCGATATCCCGAAGCGAGTTCTCTGATCGGAAAAATTCAAGTGGTCCAAGCTTTCAAACGTCCAACGTTTTTCGAGCACTCTCTGACGCAAATTTTGTTTGTATTTCGTAGCTCTCTTCTCGTTTGGGATTTAATGATCCATTTGAATAAGTCAAAACATGTTCAGAACCTGCCAAATGTAACTAATTAATACTACTGCGTTTTCTGGCAGTGGGCATTTCTCATTGTTAAAGTAAAACCTAGCTCTGAATTGATGTACCAGTTGACTACGAAATAGCAATCATTTACTTTCACTGCCAGTTGAGTAATGAACATAAACTTGTCTTTAACTCTCTGTCTATTTTTCTTGGATCCTTTATTACTACTACTACTACTACTACTTGTGTTCCACTAAATGATTTTACTTCAAACTCTTGTCAGTCATTTTTTGACTTTTAGCATTTTGTATACTTAGCTCACCCCATTTATTCCCTCCAAGATCGTTTGTGGCGTTGAAAATTTTCTTTCGACTTTTTTCTACAATATTTTGTCACTAAACAATTGTTAGCTTGCGTTTGGCATAGATTTCCAAATTTGTTTTGAAAAATGTGATGTGGGTGAAGTTTAGTTTGAAGATAAAAATGTGTTTGGACATCAATTTTCAAAACATATTTTCCAAATTTATTTTGGAAAAACATAAAACATGGCTTATACCTACAAGTTCTAAAAATTATCACAAAATACCCAACAGTACAATTATCAATAACATTCATTATATTATCGCAAACCATAGTCCTGAACATAAATAAATTTGGTACAAAATTATCATTTTTTTAATGAACTACATGATACACTATCAGATGACCGAGAAGACGAAGTAACATTGTTACAAAATAAATGGTGGGCTCTTTTATAAAATACAAAAGTTTAGGGCAATTTTTAAAAAATGTAATAGTGATGTTGAGCTGGTTTTGAGATTTGGGATTTTGCCAAAATATAGCCAAAATCTATGGCCAAACATGTGTTGCCAAATAAACCCCAAATTTATTTGGGCAAAATCTATAACCAAACGGGTCTTTAGTCTCTTTATCTTTATTTAATTAGCTAGTAAATGCGTGTCTCTCACGTGACTTGTGAGTTGTGACTCAATTTAATTACAACCAGTGGCGAAACCACATGGTCTCAAGGGTAGTCAACTGACCACCCTTCGTCGAAAATTTGCATTATATTTATAGGTAAACTATTATATTTTAGAGGTATATAATATTGATGTTATAACACATTACAACATACTCACTCCGTCCAAGTTTATTTGTTTGCAACATTGAGAAATAAATTTTAACTTTTAGTTGTCTAATTTGAAAAATCAATGGATAATTTACTAGTTTATACCTATTTTACCCTTCTTATTAAGTATTATTTATTTTCAATTTATTTTTCAACATATAATAAATAGGATTGATATAGAAATATTATCATATTATTTATTACTATTTCTTAAGAGGTGAGCGAAGTCAAAAGTAAATAAGTAAGCTCAGACGGAAAAATGTATTTGGGACTTAGAAGACCCTAACAATCAAGAAAACCCAACCAGTGTATCTTAACCCAATGCCAGTTCCAAATGTACAATTTCTAATTAATGTTGTCAAGAAAAATAATTCATTTTTAAAGACACGATACATTTAGACCACTAAGAATCATGTGCAAATTAGTTTAAATTTTGAGCATAGAGGTTTGTCGGTGAAAAATAATTGGATATGAATGGAGCTTTCCCCAACATATGGAGTAATAAACTAGAATCATATCTTTTACAACCACACAATTTTGCTCAAACTTACTGTCATTATGTTATCAAAATTTCACTTATTTACAGATAAGACTTAAATCCTATGAGTTAAGTCATTAATATTTTTAACATATATTTTAAAAATTATAAGGTCATATCTACTATTTCTTGTAATTATATGATTATTGCCGCATTGGAAGTACAGTACCATAACATTGAATCTGCCCCTGATTTGCAGGTGTGCATCCTCCCCTCCTTCCGTTGATATTTTTATTGATTGTGCAACAGAAACGTATAGTTGAGTTGTACTTTATTACTGTTAGAATATACTATAAGCCATGCGTATTGTTATAGTATTCTTTATGAACAATTATTTATTTACTTGTTTAAATTCAATAAAGTTTCATTTTAAATAGATCATGTATTGGTTTGTGCGTCCATTGCTTACATAGTAGATGATTTAGTGTATAGAGTTTAGCTTATACACGGAAGATTAAATCATCGGTTCTTGTAAGACATAAAAGTTAATGTTCACAATCTAATGATGGAATTGGACAAATCATCGGAATGATTGTAGCACAAGATTAAATATAATTTATCTTGATTATGGGAATGGTTTAATTCCAACTTCTTGTGCTAGTACATTTTGTATGTATTGAACGGATCAAGTAGAGATGAGTATTTTATACTGACTTTATAAAATAATTTCTCTAGTCCATTTAATGTACTTATACTCTTAATCCTGATATAATTATTATTAGCTGTGTATGTCACTTGTTGTTTTGATTTATTAAAAGGCGAGATTCTTTCGCGAGTCAATAAGTCTGGTAAATTGGATAACAATGATATACATTGGTGAAGTAATAATTAGTTGATGGAATCCATGTCTCGATTTTGAGATTGATGATACTCCTTTATGAAAGCTTATAAGTTTTCATGTATAAACCCGACCGGTGGATTTTGTATCCGACACATGAAATAAGTTAAGTGTAAGTCTAAAGAAGTAACCAATAAATTAAATAGTCAGTAATTTAATTTGATTGATTAGTATCTGAATCTTAACATGGGGAGTTAAATAAGGTTTTATGGAAGAATTTCGAAATTGAACTAAGGAGTACAATTACGAATTTTTAGTGGAATAATTCGTAATTTATTATGATGGAAATTAGTTTCAGAATTTCGAAACTAATATCATAATAAGAAGCCTTGTTACTCTACCCTTCAGAGTAGGGGTAAGGTCTGCGTACATATTACCCTCCCCAGACCCCACTTGTGGGATTATACTGGGTCGTTGTTGTTGTTGTTGTTGTTGAATAAGAAGCCTTGTTAATTAAATTTTGTGGTCCCTACTGTGCCTAAATAATAGAAAATAGTGGAAACTGTTACTTAGTGGGAAAGAAAAAGTGGAAACCGTCCCTTAGTGGGAGAAGGAACCTAACAGGTTTTGAAAACGGTTTTGACCTAAAAAAACACAGCTATATATATGGATATAAGGGCTGGACGTTTTTTTCATGATTCTGACTGCGGTTTCTACTAGAATTTTGCCCACCCAAAATTCTCTATTTTCGGTTATTGTTTGGGTAACACAGTAGAAGACTGTGGAAATCTGCTAGTGTGTTTCAACTGAGGAACTGGAGAACGACATAGATTTGTTGTGTTTACGCTTCAAGAGGTAATCCTAAAATCTCCATACGTGCTAGTTGTTTAGATTGCACGTGAATAAGATTCTGTTATTGCTTCCGCTGTGTATATATTCCTACAATTGGTATCAGAGCTTACTCACGTCTAATTAAATAATTAGGATAAACCATAAGGATTAATATCATGTTCTATATGCAAGTTTTGAATTACATGCAAAGTTGTTTTTCTGAAATCCTGCACTGTTTTTTGGTGTGATTATGTGTTATGGGTTGTGTTGATTATTCTGAAAACTTGATGTATCCTTTTAGTATTGGTGATGTTGAGTTAGAATAATCTGAAAATTGAATTTTATCATGTAAAACGAAAAAACATGTTTTGCTGAATTAGGGCAGAAAATCGGAGACCTGAAACTTGGCAGGTCCATGCGAAACGGCCCAGTGAGCAATACACATGGATTTCTCATGACTGAAGTCGTTTTTTGGGCGTTCGGGGTCGTTTAGATGGTGTTTTTGCTGTTTCTCTAAAATTCTGAATTTTTTTTTAGTTGTTTTTAATTCCAGTAATTGTGGGGATCAATTCCCTTGGTCCCCGGGCTTAAAAAATCAGTGATATAATGTTTTTACACGTTGAAGTAGGTCTTCTTCCATATCGCATAAAAATATTATGAATAATCACTATGTTATACTAGTCATTGATTATTTGTATTTACTCTCCATCTGAGTATGACATGTTGGTTCAATGGGACTAATATATGTTGAATGTTGATATTCACTTGGCTTAAATTAACAGTTTACTCTCCACCTGAGTATGACATGTTTAAGTTTATGGAGTGAAAATCTGTCATTATATATGTATATTGCAAGAATAGCTTCTTTCCCATCGAAATTTGTTGTTCAAGGTGCATAGATTGTATATATATAATGTGTTTTGAATTTTAATGTTCATAATACAAACTGATTTGATCTATTTAAATATTTAATGTCTCCCAGATTAACAATGACTGCTTTTAATCCCCTTACTGCCATTCTTACCCAAAACAAACTTGAGGGTCCAAATTATGTTGATTGGAAACGAAATTTGGATATTGTTCTAATTGCTGAAGAGTACAAATTTGTGCTCGATGAGGTGTGTCCAGAAAAACCTGGAGATGATGCCACAGATGATGAACAGAAGGCTTACCAGAAATGGATTAAGGCTGATGAGATGGCGCGGTGTTATATTTTGGCATCCTTGTCGAATGTTCTGCAACATCAGCATCAGTCGATGGAGTCTGCTTATGACATTCTGGAAAATCTCAAAGAAATGTTCGGAGATCAGAATTGTGCGGCTAAGCAGACTGCCATGAAAGCCCTTCTGAATACCAAAATGGTTGAAGGTTCATCGGTCAGGGACCATGTTCTGAAGATGATGAGTCTTCTGAATGAACTGGAGGTCCTTGGAGCTAACATTGATAAGGACACGCAGGTTGAAATGATCCTGCAGACTTTGCCTGACAGTTTTCAGCAATTTCGCCTGAATTATAACATGAACAAAATGGATTTGTCCCTTGCGAAATTGTTGAATGAGCTGCAGTCGGCAGAGACTATTATCAAGTCCCAAGCTCCTCCCGTGGCATTGAATTTTGAGGCAGGTTCTTCTTCTAAGCCGAGAGGCGGGCAGAAAAAGAAAAAGGCTCAAAAACCCTCTGTTGGTGGCGCGACTGCTGGTGTGAAAAAGGCTAAGGGCAAGTGTTATCACTGCAAGCAGCCCGGGCATCATAAGAAGCAGTGTCCAACTTATCTGGCCAAGCTGAAAAATAAACCAGGTGATTTACATCTACTTGTCGTTGAAACATTTTTAGCGGCTGTTTCTACCATGTCATGGTGTGTAGATTCGGGAGCCACTAATCATATCTGCACTTATTTGCAGGGGTTTCAGGTAACGCGGCGGCTAAGTAAAGGAGAAATCAATGTTTATCAAGCAGACGGTTCAGCAGCCCCAGCTTTAGCATTAGGAAATATTAGTATTTCGTTTGGTAGTGGTAGAGTTTTAGCTTTAAAAGACACATTATATGTACCTTCCGTTAGAAGGAATTTAATTTCGGTTTCTAGCGCTATGAGAGATGGTTATGATTTTAATTGTCATGACGTTGATAAATGTGTTATTACTCATAATAAGCGTTATCTCTCTTCGGCTACATTGATTAATGGTCTTTTTGTTGTTGACTCTATTCCTAAACCGTTACCACCTAAAGAACTGAATAATGTTGATTTACCAAGTAAGAGAAAACGTTCTTCTGAATTGAGTGAAACATATTTATGGCACTTGCGTTTGGGTCATATAAATCTGAACAGAATTTCCAGGATGGTCAAGGATGGACCTTTAAGTTCATTGAAAGTGGAGGCATTACCAACTTGTGAATCCTGTTTAGAAAGGAAAATGACAAAACTAAATTTCCCCTCAAATGGAAATCGGGCAAGTGATAAATTAGAGTTAATTCATTCTGATTTGTGTGGTCCAATGAATGTCCAAGCAAGAGGTGGTTTTGAGTATTTTGTGACTTTCACAGATGATTACTCAAAATATGGAATATATTTATTTGTTGCGTCGAAAGTCTGAATGTTTTGAAAAGTTCAAAGAATTCAAGACTGAGACTGAAAAGCGACATAATAAACATATCAAGACACTACGATCTGATCGTGGTGGGGAGTACCTCTCTACGGACTTCATTGGTTATTTATCAGAATGTGGAATTACATCTCAATTATCTGCACCTGGAACTCCACAACAAAATGGTGTAGCTGAAAGAAGAAATAGGACTCTTATGGAAATGGTTAGATCAATGATGAGTTATTCCGATTTGCCTTCGTCTTTTTGGGGACATGCCTTAGAAACGACGAATTATGTTCTGAACTTAGTTCCTTCAAAGTCAGTACCCTTGACCCCTACAGAATTGTGGATTGGGCGCAAGCCTAGTCTGCGGCATATTCGAGTTTGGGGTTGTCCGACACATGTGCTAAAGGGGAAAACGGATAAATTGGAGGCAAGAACGGATGTATGCATGTTTATAGGTTATCCAAAAGGGACGAAAGGTGGTTTATTCTATTGTCCTAAAGAGAAAAAGGTAATTGTTAGCACAAATGCCAAGTTTCTAGAAGAGGACTATTTGATGAACCATGTTCCTAGAAGTAAACTCGTTTTACAGGAACTTAGCAAAGGAATGGAAACTCAGTCATCTGAAAATCAAAACGACCATATCCAAACCCCGGAAGTCGATTTTGACATACCATTGCACTTTAGTAGTGGGAGAAATGTCAATAGACTTAATGTACCACAAGAACAAGTGCCCGCAGTCATACTACCACAAAGTAGTGGGAGTCATGTTGAGCAGACTGCACAACAGGAAGAAGTCGTTGATATCCCTGTGGATAGCATGGAGACTCAGGTTCCTGATGATGTTGTGGTTCAACCACAAAATCAACGTGATGTAGTTGCAACTGATGTAGTGCGTAGTCGTAGTGGGAGAGAAATAAGACAGCCAGTTCGTTACACGCTCTTGAGAGAATCATATGATAGGATCCCTGAGGAGTCTACCTCCGAACCTGTCAATTACGACCAAGCACTACATGATAAAGATGCCGATAAGTGGATTGCTGCTATGAAATCAGAGATGGAGTCTATGTACTCTAATCAGGTTTGGGATCTTGTAGAACCAATTGATGGGGTTAAACCCATTGGATGCAAGTGGATCTATAAGAAAAAGAGAGGTGTAGACGGAAAAGTACAAACTTTTAAAGCAAGGCTTGTAGCGAAAGGGTTTACTCAGAAAGAAGGGATTGACTATGAGGAAACCTTCTCGCCGGTAGCCATGCTTAAGTCTATAAGGATTCTCTTATCCATTGCTGCTCATTATGATTATGAGATTTGGCAAATGGATGTCAAGACAGCTTTCCTTAATGGAAGTCTTGATGAGTGCATCTATATGATGCAACCAGACGGTTTTATGGAAAGTGGCAAAGAGCACATGTTGTGTAAGCTTAAAAGGTCCATTTATGGACTAAAACAGGCATCTAGGGCATGGAACACTTGTTTTGATAAGGCGATTAAAACTTTTGGTTTTGATCAGTGTCTTAACGAATCTTGTGTATACAAAAAGTGGGATGGGGACAAAGTGGCATTTTTGATCTTATATGTAGATGACATACTGCTCATAGGAAATAATGTGGGCATGTTGAATTCAGTTAAGCAGTGGTTGTCCACACATTTTGATATGAAAGATTTGGGAGAAGCGGCTCATATCCTTGGGATCAAACTCTTGCGAGATCGCAAGAAAAGGATATTAGGCTTGTCCCAAGGTCTTTATATTGATACAATACTCTCCAGGTTTAGCATGCATGATTCCAAGAAAGGATTCCTTCCTTTCAGACATGGAATTTCTCTATCTAAAGATCAGTCTCCTAAGACTGATGAAGAGATAGAAAAGATGAAGGCGGTCCCTTATGCATCAGCTGTGGGGAGCCTCATGTATGCTATGTTATGCACTAGGCCTGATATCTGCTTTGCCGTTGGCGTTGTTAGCAGATTTCAGTCTAATCCTGGGAAAGAGCATTGGACGGCGGTTAAACATATAATCAAGTACCTGAAAAGGACTAGGGATTACATGTTGATCTACCAATCGGATGACCTGGTACCTATTGGGTATACTGATTCGGATTTCCAATCAGACAGAGATTCTAGAAAGTCTACCTCAGGTAATGTGTTTACTCTTGGAGGTGGAGCCATAAGTTGGAGGAGTATCAAGCAAACTTGTGTTGCTGATTCCACCATGGAAGCCGAATATGTGGCAACCTCTGAGGCAGCCAAAGAGGCAGTTTGGCTCGGTAACTTCCTGAGAGAGTTGGGTGTGGTTCCTTCGATTCAAGC
The DNA here is from genome assembly GCF_000393655.2 of Nicotiana sylvestris. Classification (NCBI taxonomy): domain Eukaryota; kingdom Viridiplantae; phylum Streptophyta; class Magnoliopsida; order Solanales; family Solanaceae; genus Nicotiana; species Nicotiana sylvestris. The sequence goes on from NC_091063.1 coordinate 163,179,531, forward strand.
GCCAATTGCGCTTTACTGTGATAATAGTGGTGCGGTTGCAAATTCAAAGGAGCCACGAAGCCATAAGAGGGCAAAACACATTGAGCGTAAATGTAGTGGTCACCAAGATTGCGTCAGAGAACAACTTGGCAGATCCGTTTACTAAGAGCTTACCACAGAAGACTTTTGATAAGCATGTAGAAGGAATGGGTGTCAAAATTGTAGACGCATGGTTATTAGTCTAAGTGGGAGATTGTTAGAATATACTATAAGCCATGCGTATTGTTATAGTATTCTTTATGAACAATTATTTATTTACTTGTTTAAATTCAATAAAGTTTCATTTTAAATAGATCATGTGTTGGTTTGTGCGTCCATTGCTTACATAGTAGATGATTTAGTGTATAGAGTTTAGCTTATACACGGAAGATTAAATCATCGGTTCTTGTAAGACATAAAAGTTAATGTTCACAATCTAATGATGGAATTGGACAAATCATCGGAATGATTGTAGCACAAGATTAAATATAATTTATCTTGATTATGGGAATGGTTTAATTCCAACTTCTTGTGCTAGTACATTTTGTATGTATTGAACGGATCAAGTAGAGATGAGTATTTTATACTGACTTTATAAAATAATTTCTCTAGTCCATTTAATGTACTTATACTCTTAATCCTGATATAATTATTATTAGCTGTGTATGTCACTTGTTGTTTTGATTTATTAAAAGGCGAGATTCTTTCGCGAGTCAATAAGCCTGGTAAATTGGATAACAATGATATACATTGGCGAAGTAATAATTAGTTGATGGAATCCATGTCTCGATTTTGAGATTGATGATACTCCTTTATGAAAGCTTATAAGTTTTCATGTGTAAACCCGGCCGGTGGATTTTGTATCCGACACATGAAATAAGTTAAGTGTAAGTCTAAAGGAAGTAATCAATAAATTAAATAGTCAGTAATTTAATTTGATTGATTAGTATCTGAATCTTAACATGGGGAGTTAAATAAGGTTTTATGGAAGAATTTCGAAATTGAACTAAGGAGTGCAATTACGAATTTTTAGTGGAATAATTCGTAATTTATTATGATGGAAATTAGTTTCAGAATTTCGAAATTAATATCATAATAGGAAGCCTTGTTAATTAAATTCTGTTGTCCTTACTGTGCCTAAGTAATAGAAAATAGTGGAAACTGTTACTTAGTGGGAAAGAAAACGTGGAAACCGTCCCTTAGTGGGAGAAGGAAACCTAATAGGTTTTGAAAACGGTTTTGACCTAAAAAACGCAACTATATATATGGATATAAGGGTTGGACGTTTTTTTCATGATTCTGACTGCGGTTTCTACTAGAATTTTGCTCACCCAAAATTCTCTATTTTCGGTTATTGTTTGGGTAACACAGTAGAAGACTGTGGAAATCTGCTAGTGTGTTTTCAACTGAGGAACTGGAGAACGACATAGATTTATTGTGTTTACGCTTCAAAAAGTAATCCTAAAATCTCCATACGTGCTAGTTGTTTAGATTGCACGTGAATAAGATTCTGTTATTGCTTCCGCTGTGATATATATTCCTACAGGATCCGCCCTGGTTTGTAGTTGGGGATCCGGGTCCGTGGAGTTCCAAAGTTTTTACTTTCCTGTCCAAATTAATGTTCATGTTACATTACTTTCCACTATTGAATGATTAGTGTGTGTCTAATGCAAGAATCATAATATTTTTTCGTTTAAATGATAATAATGAAACTATAATTTAGGCATGTAATAATGCAGATTCGGGGTGTACATGCATCGAGTTGGTTCGGATTTTATCAAAATCAAACCAAATCAACTATATCAAACGATTGGTTTGGTTTTGTCGGGTTTTCGGATTTTTTGATTTTTTTTGTTACATGAATATTATTTTAATTTTACTTTATTAAAATAAAAGATAAAATTTTGATAAGTGAATATATGTAAATTAAAAATTAAAATTTTTTAATAAATGTATAATCTATTAATATTCTTATGGGAAAATTCTTTCAGTAACAAATGATAGTTATTTTCTTAGTCATCTAACAATAATTTTTCATTGATGTACGTTTTTAAGGTTAATTGAATTTAATTATTTAACATTAAAATTAATATGATACCTAAATAATGATACATTCTATTTAATTTTGAATTATTGAAATACTACTTCAAATTCAAAAAAGATATAAGAAATCTTGACATATGAATATAGAAGGATGATAATTGACGTATTTCAATAATACTTGATAAGAAAGTGATACAACTAATCAATTAAAGTAAATAAAAATAAATGTACTTCATAGTTCTATTAAATGTTACATCCCATGAGAGGATGCCAAATATTTCTTGATATTTTTAAAGAAAATTCTATATAAAATCTTAAAAGTATATATAAAGACTATATATTTATATATCAATTTGGTTTGAATTATTTTACTCAATACTAAACCAAATCTAATCGGTTTGGCACAGTTGTGTTTTTGCCACTGCCCTTATCCATGTAGAAAATATAATGCCGTTACGATCATCACGAAGAAAAGCATTATTTATACTATCTTTGTCAACTTTTAATGCCCAATTTTTGCTACTTTTCACTCGTGCACTTCCCACCACCCGAAACCCCATTATGTATACTCACAATCAACGTTTTGACAAATATATATATATATATATATATATATATATATATATCATGAACCATTATTGCTTTGTTTTGTTTCTTTTGCTATATAGACTTCATCAATTAGTTGCTTTCTCTTTCTCATGTGGAAGTGGAACCACTCAACCACGTGAACCCCCTAACTCAATAATGTTGTTTCCTTCCCCTTCTTCCACTTCACAAATCACTATCATCTTTAGGTATTGACAGATTAGTGACCGCGTCGAGCAACAGTGAAGTTATCTTTATATAATCTATATATTACGGGTTTGAATCATGAAATCAGTCACTCATGCTTGCATTAAGGTAGACTGACTACGTACATTACACCCTTTGGGGTACAGTCCTCAGGGACGTAGCTGGCATAGGACTTGTGAGTTCGGCTGAACCCAATAACTTTGGTCTAAATCATGTATTTATCTTAAAAAAATTCATTGAATATGTATAAATTGTTAATTTAGACCTTGGTAACATAAACGAACTAGAATTCTAAACCCATAAGCTTTAAATCCTGGTTTCGCCTCTAATTGTTCTTCCTCCGACCTTGCGTGAACACGGAATACCTTATGCACCGAGCTGCCTTTTTAGAAACTCCCTCTAGGGACACCATCAACATCAAACGGTCCAAAATTGCAAATCATATCTTGCTTGGATTATGACTTATAATCTTGTCGGAAATTCCAACATTTTTGGTCCCATATTGTACAGTCTCAAAGGCTAATCAATCCACACAATTGTCTGAAAAGTGATACAAATCTAACAATCTTGATTAAGGTTGTCATCAATATGGTACCCAAGGCCATCATAATTAACGTTTGTATTCGACGCATTTCACGGTTAATTAGTGTACTAAGTAGGGTCCAAATTAGGTTGATTTGGTAGTGAATTGGTAGGAGTGGGACATAAACATGTCCTTTGTTTCTTCAAAGTTACCACTTACCACTAACAATGGATCTTGTTTCTACATTATGTTGAATTTGTCTTGTAATAAATGAGACATATAAACAGATGTACGAGGACTTTCTGACCAAAGGACATTAAAATCAATCCTATAATGTGTCAATCTTTTCACCCTTTTATAGAGTAAATAATGAACATTAGGCACTAGGTCCCCACAAAGATAGTAAAATGTAACCTCCCCCCCCCCCCCAAACTCTTTTTTTTCTTCCTACATTGTATTTACGCAGGGTTCAGAAAAGCACAACACCCCCGAAAGAGTATGATGTAGGCAACCTACCCTAATGCAAGCTACGGTGGCTGATTCCACGGCTCGGACCCTTAATCAATCAGTTGAATTTATCTACAGAGCAACCCGATGGACGAAACATCTCATGTTTACGCAAGGTTCAGGAAAGGACCGCACTCCAAGAGAGTATGATGTAGGCAACCTACCCTAATGCAAGCTTTGATGGCTGATTCCACAACTCGAACGTGTGACCTACAAGTTGAATTTATGTACAGCGCAAACCGATAGACAAAGCATCCCATGTTTACGCAAGGTTCAGGAAATGACCGCACCCAAGAGAATATGATGTAGGCAACCTACCCTAATATAAGGTTCGGTGACTGATTTCACAGCTCGAACCTGTGACCTATCAGTTGAATTTATCTGTATTAATAAAAAGAAATGAAGCTAAACTATGATGAGGGAAGACCAAGAATGAAGATTGAAGGAAAAATTTTAAATTATAGATTAATGCACATATTATACTATACTATACTATACTAGAAAACAGTGAACAAGAAATGAGCATCCAAAAAATAAAAAGGGTGTTACACGAGGTATACTCCTTTTTCTAGTGGTATTTTCTTTTAGCCATAATTTCAAGTTTATCAATCTTGATCTTCCTTAGGACGTGCAGAAGAAGTAGAACCTGTTGCCATATTCACAGCTTCACCATGTGTAAATCTTTGTAGTTGTATCATACGTGCATAAATTCCGTCCGCGTAGTTTTTCAACAGATGAGAATGAGAACCTTGTTCTGCTACTTTCCCGTCATCTATCACCGCGATTACATGTGCATTTCTGATTGTAGATAGCCTATGTGCAACCACAATGGTGGTTTTTCCTGCACAAGCGCGATCCAATGCTTCTTGTACACATTTTTCGGACTCTGCATCAAGAGCGCTTGTTGCTTCATCCAGCAGCATTAGCTCTGCTTTCCTTAGGAAAGCACGTGCGATGGCAATTCTTTGCTTTTGTCCACCGGACAATTGAACTCCCCTTTCTCCGACGAATGTTTTGTAGCCATCAGGCAATGCAGATACAAACTTGTGGGCGTTTGCCAAGGTTGCTGCTTCGATTATCTCAGCTTCGGTTGCTGATTCATGTCCATAAGCAATGTTCTCGTAGATGGTGGTAGCAAAGAGGCAAGGTTCTTGTGGCACCACGGCAATGTGTTTTCTCAAAGACTTAAGGTTGTACTTTCGAATATCTTTGCCATCAATCATGACACGTCCGGATGATGGCTCATAAAACCGCTCTATAAGTGCAATGACTGAGCTCTTTCCGCACCCACTTGGTCCAACAAGAGCAAGAGTCTTTCCAGCTCGAGCACGAAGATTTAAATCTCGGAATATTGACACATCAGGCCTAGTGGGATATGAGAAGTCGACATGCTTAAATTCCACTTCACCACGAAGACGATCAGGAACAGCAGTGGCATCTGGATCATCAGGCTCAACTTCTGTTTTACGGTCAAGGAGGTCGAAAACTGAGCGCATTGCTCGGCCACCCTTGATGAAGTCAGGGGCTAAGGTTAAAGTTTCAGCTGCACCGTTAGCAGAAACCATGAGGACCATGAAAACACGGATGGTCTTCGAGAAGTCAGATATCCCATGCTTGACAAGCCACGAGGCATACCAAAGGCCGAGGGCATAGGAAGCATAAAGCAAGAACTGAGCAATCCCATAACCACTTCCTGCAATCTGTCCTTTCCAGAAGCAGCGCCTAAGTGGAGTTTGGAGGCTGGAGTTGAAAAGATTGACGATTTTTGTTTCTGAATTGAAGGCAGCGACTGTTCTTACATTAGCTACAGCTTCCCCTGCAAGCTGTGTGGCTTTGGCATGAGCAGCTTCTAGGTCTCCTGAGAATCCTGTCATGAACATTTTCTGGTGGAGAATACAGACTATTCAGCGCACTACGAAAATATAATCTAAAACAAATGTAAACCATAATAACTTATACACATGTTCTACAGTGGAGACTTGATCTTTTTCTGAAGAATTTGCTAACTGATTAATTAACATGCTATGCAAATTAAGTTGAATTTCTGTGAACTCACCTGTAAAACAGTTGCCGCAACAACCACAGGGAAGACAGCAATGAGGACAAGGGCGAGACGCCACTGCAGTACAAATCCTGCAGTGCATGCAACTAGCATGAGAGCTGAGTTCTGCATAATGACAGAGATTCTATCTCCAATGGCTGACCTAACATTGTTGGCGTCAAGAGCTAGCCTTGCTGCAATTCTTGAACTGTCATTCTCTTCCTGATCAAACCATGCCATTTCCATTTTAAGCACGGCGTCCAGCATTTTCTCTCTTACACGTTTTGTCAAATTCTCCCCCACAACATCCCAGAAGAAATGCTGTAGAGTATTGAAAATGAGCGCAGCCGATGAAACTCCAATCAAAAGATAACAGTATTTTGCAATTTGTTTGCTCATGTAAGTGTGGTCTGGATTGTAATACACGCTAAGAACAGCACTGAGGACGTATGCAAAGAAAGCACTAAGTGAACCACAAATGACAGAACCGATGGAACCAACTAAAGCATAACTCCACTCGGGAGAGTTCATCTTTGCAAGCCGGCCAAACGAACTAGCTTGGTCCTTGAATGCAAGCTTTTCATGTCGGTAACTAGAATATGCAGCATCGAGGGAGAGGCTGAAGTCCGATGTAGAAAAGTCAGACAATCGGCGGGAGTATGGTGATCGACCATAGGAAGAGTTTCTAGTGATGATTGGTGAGCTAACAGAGTTCCTTGCGCTCGAGGGCCTGCAAATAAAATAGTTGAAGAGCATTAATTTCATGTTGACCACAAAGGTCAAGACCGCGATATAAGGTGCATTAGATACCTCGCACTGCTCTTTCTAGCATTATTAAGAGCTGTTTCATGAGCTGCTTCTTGCATTTTGATGAGCTTGGCGTACATACCATTCTCTCCTTTACTCATGAGCTCATCATGCGATCCAATTTCAGAAACACTGCCTTGCTGTAGTACGGCGACTAGGTCAGCCTTTCGGATGGTAGACAGGCGATGAGCAATTACAAGAGTCGTTCGTCCAATCATGAACCTGTCTAGAGCCTCCTGCACTAGTTTTTCTGATTCAGAATCTAAAGCACTAGTTGCCTCGTCTAAAAGAAGGATTGCTGGATTCTTAAGCATGGCCCTCGCTATCGCAATCCTCTGCTTCTGTCCACCTGATAATTGTACTCCTCTCTCCCCTACCTGCAATATCCAAATATACATGACTTTCTGTTGGTCTAACTTGAAACGCCAAAATATTCAATACCATATGCATTGCAGAACTCAGTGTCATTTTTCTCTCAGATTAACAAATAAAAGTTTGATCTTGATTATTAACATCTTATAAAAAGACCAAGGTCAAATTCTACTATGAAATTTATTCATAAAATAAAACTGTTGTAACAGTCCGGTAATTATCTACAGCTTTGATCAACTTGTCCCTTTGCTAACCGGCGTGTGTATATATATATATATATATATATATATATATATATATATAATTCATGTATACTATGTGTATAATCAATGTATAATTTATGTATACCGGCTAGAAAAAGTAAATACGGAATCTGGCAGGCTATTTGTGTAACAATCCCTTCAATTATTCTTTTGTCAGTCCAAAGAAGTGCGCCCTTATATCCTAAGTACACAATAAATTTCAAGAAAAATATTTATTTTGTTTTTTGGATATCAGGCTTATTATAATCCTACCGATAGCCCTACATGTTTTTTCTCTCTTTTTTTTGTCATCTCTCCAACTATTAAGGTTACAACAAGTCATTTGTTCTCACATGAATATATAAAATAAAAACTTGTTCCTGCACATGCATTGTTGACTGAAACCCATGTTACCTATTTCTTAAATGAATGACCAGTCCCCCTACAAACATTGACTTCATTAAAAAAATGTTAAGTTTGTTTGTTGACTAAACATAAACAATTTAGGCACAAAAACCAATACAAGTGAGACTAATGAAACCATCTTTGTGAAATGATTTACAATCAAATGTATCTTGTAAGACATAAACTTTGACCATTCAACACAACCACTGAATCTAGCTTTGCCTAAGGCTAAAGTCATCCTTTTTTGCCCATTGACTAAGGGAACCCTTTGTATACATGAGAATAAAGACTATACGCGAAGGACCGGACCACAATGGTCTATTGTACGTAGCCTTCTCCTGCATTTTTGCAAGAGGTTGTTTCCACGGTTTGAAACCGTGAGAATACATGCAAAAAAAAACATCAACCTTATTTTAGAGCTCATTCTGAGGCAATCTCTACAATTAACCTTATATCCAATCCATCTTCCACAAACTGGTGGGACCCAACATGAGTTATATTAAATGTCACACATTAAATAGCATATGGAATGTAGAAGAAAATTTACAACAATTAATGATATATCTGCTAGATCTTTAATGCAACATAATTAGTTGAGTCTAAAGTAGCTAAATTTCTGTTTGGTGCAAGAATTTTAACACATGTGGCTGGTTGCTCTGAAAATAATTACAACCGCTAGCCAAATCACTGATTATGTATTAAATATGTATATTATATTATGTATTTTCCGGCTATTATTTTAGAGGGCGGCTATACAATGTAGACTTTCGGAAAAATCATGGATTTGGATGATTATTTATTATTAGCTAACCTGAGTATCAAAGCCATCAGGAAGCTTGATTATGAAAGAATGTGCATTAGCAACTCTAGCAGCTTCTTCAATCTCAATTTGAGTTGCATCCGGCCGTCCTAATAATATGTTTTCTTTGATGCTTGTGGCGAAGAGTGCCGGTTCTTGGCTCACAAGCCCAATTTGCTGCCTCAGCCATTTCAGTTTCAGTGTCTTTATGTCATTCCCATCAAGCAGAAGTTGTCCTGCATACAGACTAATTATTAGCTGAGATTTTCTTTCCGAAACATGTCTCCACATAAACACATGGAATTCACTTCAACTACCAAACATTTCATTAAGATGCCCATCACAGGATGTGTGAATGTATTAAGGGATTTTTTTTCATTTTTGGCCCATCGGCCCACATTAATTACGGGCGCTAGCCAAAGTATACGAAACATATATACTGATTATGTATATAATATGTATATCATATGTATACATATGCATTTGCCGGCTATTATTTTTTAGGGAGGTCCAAAAATGTAATTATCCGGTTTATTATAAAGGCACATTGCTGATATTGGATTCAATAATGAGGTCATTGTGCAAAGTTGTGCTAACCTGAGGTGGGATCATAAAATCTTTCAATAAGGGAGACCACAGTGCTTTTCCCAGAACCACTGCTTCCAACTAAAGCAATGGTCTTTCCAGCCGGAACAATGAGGTTGAAATTGTCGAGAATCTTGATATCTGGCCTTGAAGGGTAGGAGAAATCAACATCTTTAAGCTCTAGTTGCCCACTAACGGAGTCCAACTCCAAACCTGTCTTGGCGTTTCTGTCGACGCTTGGTTTATGATCGATAATACGGAAAATCTTGGCTGCTGCAACTCTGGCCTTCGCAAATGCAGTCATGCTAGGGGCAGATTGTCCCAAAGCCCTATCGATAAAGGAGAAATCTTTAAGCAATTAAACTTCTTTAAAAAAGTAAACGAACTTGACACATTTTTGTCCAATGCTAAGTACTTACAGTCCACCTATCATAACAGCAAACATTGTTGCAATGGCAAGTCCACCATTGGTATAATGATGCCTAACCAAATAGCCGCCGTACCATAGAAGAAGAGCATAGCAGCAGAAAACAGTGAAGTATGTCGCGCCAAGTCCTAATCCTTTTGAGAATCCACTCTTATAACCAATCTTTTGAGAAACTTTAAGTGCTGCTGAGTATGCTTGCATTGCTTTTGACTCACCAACAAATGCCAGTACTGTCCTAATTTGAACTACTGTCTGCAATTTGGCTACACTTCAGTAAACCAATACAAAAAGCAGAGGATATTTTATCTTAACTGAGCTTAAAACAAAAAGGGCAGCCGGTGCACTAATCTCCCGCTATGCATGAGGTCCGGGGAATGGCCGGACCACAAGGGTCTATTGTACAGAGCCTTACCTGCATTTCTGCAAGAGGTTGTTTCCACGACTCCAACCCGTGACCCCCTGGTCACATGGCATAACTTTACAAGTTACGCCAAGGCTCCCGTTCTTAGCTGAGCTTAATTTCACATAATTTGTACTACCATTTATCTTTTTACCTGTTCAACAATGTTCCCTGCCTTTGAAAGTGCTTCTTGACTTTTTCCAGAGAGCTTAGCTAATGTAATAGTGTGAATAGCACCAATAACAGCAATAAGTGGAACTACAGCAAGAGTAACAAGAGCTAATTGCCACACAGCTGTAAATCCCACCACAAATCCAGACACAAATGTAGCCATATAATGAATGAAATTACCCAACTGCAAAAAAAAAAAATTATCAGATCCTTAACTCCACACCCATTATCCTAAAAATGAAAAAGAATCAATTTTTAAAGTATGTTCACCTTCTCACTAATGGCATCTTGGACCATAACAGCATCAGTGTTAATAGCAAAAACAACATCAGAAGTTCTAACTTCAGTATCAAAGTATTGAATATCTTGGTTTAAAGCAGCTTCCAAATATTTAATCCTCATCTTTGTTGTTTGTCTCTCTCCAGTCCACATCCAACATGATATCTCTGCAAAACATTGCAATCAAGAATCCTAAAAACCAATTCTTGAACCAAAAAAGATTCAATTTTTACAATAAAAATTCAATCTTTATAATAAAAATTCAATTTTTATGAAGTTTTTTACCTGCCCAAGAAGATGCCCATATAGCAGCACCAACAACTAAAAAGTAAAATGCATACTGCAAAGGAAACAAAACCAAAAAAATATCAAGAAGAAAGGAAAAAAAGAAGGGAATTAGCTTTGTTTAATTGTTTTTTATTAGTGAAATTTGAGGTTGGCTTACCTTTAAAACTTCTTGAGTCATCTTATCAACATCATTAGCATAAGAGCCAAAAGAATTAACAAGATCAGCAAAGAATCTAAGAAACAAAGGTAAAGAACAACCATGTACAAAAGCACCAAGTGAACCAATTGCCATTAGTACATAGTCTAAACTATCAGCAAATCTGAATAACTCTCCAAAACCAACTGCTTCTGGTTGAGTATTTGGCTTTTCATTCCCTTCTTTTTTCCCTTCAGAAACCTCCATTTCTTGTTTTTGTTGTTGTTGTTGTATTTGTGTGGTTTCTTGAATTTGATGGTTGGATTTAATAGAGTTGTTATTATTGTGTTCAGAGACAACAAGTTCAAGGCCTTGCATTTCAGACCATTTCCAGTGTTCTCCAATGGTCTTTATCTCCTCAGAATCTTGTGACATTGCTTTGCAATAAACTTACAAAACACACACACACACCACACTTGTAGTTGTTTTTTCCACACTTCCCTTTTATCTCTCTTATTATATTACACTCTTTCTCTCTTTCTCTCTCCAACTTTTTAATTATTTTTCTTCTGTTTTTGGTTTCTCACACTATGTTTGGTATTTATTTTGGGGTCCGATTAAATTCTAGTTCGAGCCGAAAAGTCCCACATTGGGATAAAATGTTGCCTAACAAAGTTAACTTCATACCCAGAGATTCGAACTCGAAAATTCTGGTTAAGGATGAAGGAGTATTTATTACTTCACTGCATCCCTTGTTGGTAATTGTTTTTCTTGTTTGTTACTCCATTTTTTACTATTCCTAGTCATATTTTCTTCCTCACCATTGACTTTTATTAGGAAAAAATCTCTTTCTTTTTTAATTTTACTGTATGTACTTTTTTAACGGTGGATTGGGGTTAGTAGTAAAAATTTGTACATATTTGGTGTTTAAATAATTCAATGAATATATGTTGTGCATGTCTTCTCATACACTGATACCATTAAATCCTAATTTATTAATCCTAATTTGCAAATAGGAGTATATTTTAGAAAATTTAAAGTGTTAACTACTATGTCTAGCTTTTTTGATGTAGTTTTTAAATATGTAAATTTAAGTTTAAAAGTATTGAAAGTTTTATGTCCAAATTCATAGTAAAATTAGCACGGTATAGCTAATTTTAAGATTGGTCATTCAAAAATAGTCAGCGTTTACGAAGTTAATGAAAAATAGCCATTATTTTGCTGCAATAGAGACCGGTCCAGCATAATATACTGGAGTCCGGTGCACGTGTGTATGAACTCCAGCATATTATGCTGGACCGGTATACTTTGCTGACTCCAGTATAATATACTGGAGACTGGAGCACCGGTGCTCCAAACCCCAGTATATTATACGGGACAATTATACTTGCTGGACTCCAGTATATTTTGCTGGACTCCAGTATATTATGCTGGAGTTCTAGTGTACTTATGCTGGAACTCCATCATATTATGCTGGAGTTCAAGCATACTTATGCTGGAACTCCAGTATAATATACTGGCGTATTTTCCGGGTTTTGAACAGTGTTTTCGCTCAAATTTATCTTTACATGAAAAGTGATTAAATTTCGATTACTTTTGAAACTGGACTATTTTTGAACAACCAGTTATAAAAATCTGGCTATTTTTGAATTTCTCCCAAATTCATATAATTAGTCAGCTTAACTCTTTTACTTCGGACTAAATCATATAAAATAAAGTAGAGAAAATACTAAAAATCTAATGCAAGTAACTTTCATGATAAAGGGAAATCTTGGCGTAATAGGTAAAGTTATTGTCATGTGACTAGGAGGTCACTGATTTGAACCGTGAAAATAGTTTCTTACAGAAATGCACGATAAAACCGCATACAATAAACCATTGTGGTTCCGTTGTTTCCCGGATCCGCATGACAAAAGCTTAATGCACCGTACTGCCCTTTTAAATTTTACCGATAATTTCTTAGTTTTTTCTGCTTGAGTTACTCCTGGTAAATAGTAAAGGAAAGCAAGAAAATTATCCCACAAGGAAAAGAAGAATTGACAGATGATGAGAGCAGCCTATAAACCTAGAGAGAGTGTGTGTATGTGTGAGAGAGAAAAAGAAAGTCATGAACTTTAGCACCCGACAAGGAATACTGTGTGTAAACTGGAGATTGGTTTTTTTGACCAGAACAATTTATTCTGAAACTGGCGGTGGTAAAAAATAAATTAAAAAAATATTTAAATGAAAATTTGTAATTTTCTCCAACATTAATACTTCTACTATCATTTTCACACATCAGATGCCTATACAAATGTAGTTCATATAACTATACTATTTTTTTTGACTTTCTGATTACTAGTAGTACTTCTTTCATTTTGATTTAGTAGACGTTTGGACAGAAAAATTAGTCCTATAATTATTTTTTTTAAAAGTAGTATTTTGAAAAATGATCTTTACAATTTGAAATTATGTTTGGATATTCATTTCACTTGAAAAAATGTTACAATTTTATGAGTGGGGGAAAAAGTCTTTCTGAAATTTTTGAAAAGTGATTTTTTGAAAACTCATTTTCGAAAAATTTCCAAAACTTACAAAATTTTATGGACAAACACATTTTTGGAAAAAAAAAAATTATGAACAAATGGGACCTTAAAATGACACATTTTGCTTATCGAGAGCCAAATTATATAAAGTTTGACTAATATTTTTAAATATTTTTTTATCATATACACATGAAAAAATTTTCAACTTAACTTGTTTTTCATATAATTTTTGAATATCTAAATTTTAATTTTAAAATATTGAGTTGAACTAATCTAATTTAGCTTTAAAATTTAATTAAATTTATTCTCAATAAGTAAAATGTATCGTCTAAATTAAAATAGAGAAGTATTGTCTATTATGCTTCTCCCACATGTTAGAATTTAGAAGGCTTTTGCAAGAAATTCACCTCGTTCAAACCATACCCCATTTGTCCTCTTTCAAAAGTTCAATTTTAATTAGAGTTTAAATTCTGTACACGCACAATACATATATTTTATACGGGTAAGTACTTATTAGTAATAATAAGTATGGTATAATTTTTTGAAAAACAAAATAATAATTTAGCATAATCAGTTAATTTTATTAATAATGTAATAATTCTTTACACCTTCAGTGTATAAAATTAAATTCTTCCTTTATCATTTGTAATTTCTTTTTTTTGCTTCGTTTCTCTTCTTAATTGTCCTCCATTTTAGTACTATTTAATAGAGAGCACCATTTTAGCCCATTTTTATTGTTTCTATACATGGGTATTGTCCCTTAATGAGTATAGTAATATTGTAGTTTTTTGATTGTTTGACTGTGTAGTTGGAGTCAATCCATTTGGCTGCTTTTCCCCAAAAGAAAAAAAAAAGGATTATATCATATATATAAAATATATATATATATATATATATATATATATATATCAGCTATTAAATATGGATAGGCTAAAGATGTATATTTCTCAACCATCAATGTCACACAATAGACGAACCCTTTTCAATTTGATCGTGTTGTATTTAATCAATTATTTTTTTTAAAAAAACAATTGATATATGTCATTATTTGCTGTATTTACGACGTTGATACTATTTTTCTGGTTTCTGTTGTTGTTATGGATCTATTGTCTTAGTGTTGAAGGTCTCCCGGAAATAACTTTTTTATCCCTTCGGGTAAGGGTAAGGTCTGCATACACTCTACAATTATTGTTATTGTTATTGTTATTGTAATTGATATATGTCCTCAACTAAAAGTTGATTCGTTTGATGTTAAGTCGTCTTTTAGACCTAAAAACTACCGTTAAATTACAATTGTTTTTACCTTCAAAAGTATTAAGTAGGTACAATCAAATACTTAAATAAAATCACCTAGGTTGAATACAACTAATGATTGTGTTAGAGGAAAAGAACAGGTTGGATCTAATCAAATATCCACTATATTTTGTCCAAATCCTTTCATCTTTAATCTCTTTTTTTGTCTATGTCAGATTAACACCACATACTTCCACCAAAATCATTTGCTACCCTCTCAAAAAAAAAGTTAATGACTTTAATTGGTTCAGAGCAATATACCATCGGGGAGCTAGCATACGATTTACGGGTTCGGTCGAATTTAATACTTTAAGTTTGAACCCTGTATTTATTTTTAAAAATTTATTGAATATGTACAATTTATTAATTTAGAACTCTATAAAATAAAAAAAATTAAAATTTCAAATTCTGGCTTCCCCTATGAATACCACGCCATAAGCATAAGGCAACCTGGCTATTTTACTAACAACTGTCAGAAAATCACCAAAAAATCTGCAGATTCTTCCTATTTTTCATACTTTAGGGAAAGCCAAAAAATGACAGCAAATTTGTTGGATTCAAGAATTCTTGATAACCAATAGTACTGTACTGAAAACATTAGTTAAAACCAAAAATAGAGTTAAATGGGTTGTTATTATAGAGATCTGGGGTTTAAATTATATTAATATGGAAGTGAATTAGATTCTTAAAGTACAAAATAATTAGGTTTTTCTGGAATATTGTTTTTATTTTTCTTTTTTAGAGTAAGAAAGTCAGTGAGTCAGCTTTTTTTTAGCTAAAAAAATAAGTAAAGTAAACTGTGGGATCTGACGTTTGTCCTGCAAATTCTTTCAGGTTTGTAGCTTGCTTCTGTCAGTTTGTTGTTTTATTTAAAAGAAAAAAAATAAAAGTGAAAAAGAAAAAAGAAAAAAAAAGGAATAGGAATTTAATGAAGTATATTTGATGAATTTTTTGCAGGCTTTTGTTACTTTTTTACTAGTCCCTTCACAACAAAGGCTTCTTTTGTTTCCACCACTCACGCGTATTTGTCTGTTTAACTTCCTTTTGAAAAATTTTGCCCCCTTTTGACCAATATTTATTTTACCATAAAACCCCTATTGTTTCTTCTAATTTAATTTATTTTACCATAGACAGTAGCGTAGCCAGAATTTTAAAATACAAAGAAGTAAATCCATAAAGACGTAAAGGGAAATTAATATATAATGTGTATATTCATATATAATAAGAAATTACCTAACTATACAGTATAATTTTTCGACGAAATGGTATTAATTAACATCCCTTGAATACATGTAGCTTTGTCATTGATTATATGTATAAGTATGTGTGTACGCACTACAGAGTGTATATTATATGTATATATAAGCTTGGAGAGGCGGATGAAGTTATATATACTGAGTTCAACTGAACCCGATATTTCCTATACAAAATATGAATATATATGTAACTACAATTTTAAATATTAAATTATGAAATAAATTTAAAAAGTAAAATATAAAAACTTTAAAGATTGAAATTATCAAGTTAAAATTTAAAATTGACCAATATAAGCTTAACCAGGGCGATGAGTCTCGCAAACCTGTCATATAGCTCTAATATTTAAGATTAAAAAATATGAATGCGTAGAAAAATCGAAATTATCCTAAGATGGAATAGTCATTGGTCACCAAAAATAAACTTATGTATAAAACATGAGGAAGAGAATAATACTCTATAGATTCAGTAGGCTGAAGATTAAACCCAATTAATTATTAATGGCTTTAGTTTCTGAGCAAATAAATTTAATTTTTTATTTTATATCACATGACACTATTTCTATTTCAGTTTGTTCAAAAAAAAAATGACATATTAGAAAACTTAACAAGTTTAAAATTTTAAAAAAATTACTTAACTATTAATGATATGCTCTTATAATTATAGAAATGTTATGGCACGCCTGAATTCACAAATGTAACGGTAATTGTTGTATATGCCAAAAGGCTTTCATTTATTCGTAAAATATGTGTCCAAACAAATATTGTGCCATTTTATGCCGTAGCGGATTCAGAATTTTCATCAATGGG
Source organism: Nicotiana sylvestris (assembly GCF_000393655.2). Classification (NCBI taxonomy): domain Eukaryota; kingdom Viridiplantae; phylum Streptophyta; class Magnoliopsida; order Solanales; family Solanaceae; genus Nicotiana; species Nicotiana sylvestris. The sequence continues at coordinate 163,196,247 of NC_091063.1, forward strand.
TGTCAAAATATAAATAATTAAATATATCGAAAGGCCATGAGGAGTCAATGTATAGTAAATATACATAAAATAAAAAAAAATTATCTAGCATAATTTTCCAGCGAAGGGATGTCGCTTGACACCCCTTGCTTCAATGTGGCTCCGCCACTAATTCTATGTGAATCTTTCTAACGTTTTCTGACGTCACACGTTATTTTTTTAAATATTAGAAAAGATTATATTTCACATTGATCATAAGATTCATAATAAGCACCTTTAAATAACAATTAGTATTTGGCTAAATTTTTTAAAAAATACTTAAAAATATATATTTTTGGAAAGAAGCTACTTTTTTCTGTTTCTAAAAAAATTATTTTACTTCTACTAAAAAGTATTGGTTTTCCTTCTAAAAGCTTGGCAAACACCTCAACATTAGAAAAAAAAATATTTTGACAGGAAAAGCAGCTTTGGTAATAAATAAAAAAAATTAGCCAAACATACTATAAATTTAGCTTTCATTTGGCCATAAAATTTGGGAGCTTTTTTCAAATTTTATTTTCAAATATCTGTTTGTTTATAGATTTAAACCATTTTCTAACAAATTTTGAAAATAAAATTTTCAAAATCCCAAAAACAACTCTAGAGTAGTTTTTGAAGTTTTCTAGTCACAAAACTTCAAATTCTTTTCAATTAAAATGTATGTTCAAATACAATTTCAGCTTTCAAAAATTATTTTTCATCTCATTTTCAAAAAGTTTTTTTTTAAGTTCCAACTAAATCTACGTCTAAATAGCTAGTTTAGTCATGCATAGGGGTGGCAAGCGGACTGATTGGGTTGGATATAAGTGGGTCAAAAATGAATAATGCAAAAACAGATAAATTATCCTACCCGACCCATATTTAATACGGATTAAAAAACGGATTAATCGGCAGATAATATTTATTCCTAACTTCTTGAATATTATCACTTTTGGGAGAATTACTAATCTCTTAAACTTAAGGAACTCCCGAGAATTGGAAAATAGTTAATTTACGCAGAGAAAGTATTTTTAGACTCCACTCTTTTTTGGGGTTTTACAAGTACTTGTATATTTATTACTCTCTTCCTCTAAATAAGGGATCAATTAATAAAATTAAATTATTTTGAGGTCCTCAACAATTTACTACTTCTTTCTTTTGGCCCCGTATACTTTGATTGCACAATTTGGGGAATAAGTTCAATAATAAAAGGGTATTGCAGACGACTTAAATATGCGACGAGATATTCTAAGTGGCAGAATAGCCTTGCTGTCTCACTAAGATTCAGTCATTTGTCGCTCTGATTCGTTTGAAAAAAAATTCAATAACCGTAATTCTAGCTTTTGTCACTAAAATATAGGATTTTTAAAGGACGATCGAATATTATGCCTATCGAGTAGGTTGTATACGAAGTTGTGCCAAGATAAAGAGCGATGTGAATACTTGTGAGCATAGTAAAATCTTTTTTATATAAATTTTCTGTTCATGTCTCTCGTCAAACAAATAGAGAATTTTTTCGTTACTTCAACTAGCTAGTAACAATTGATGCACTACAAAATATTTTACACGTAAGCAATTAATGTGGTTAATTATAACATATTATTATATATTCGAAGTTATTTAAATTACTCCTGTGACTTGAAAATAAGAAGAGAGGCAACTAATTAAATTTATGCGTTTGTGAAAGATCTTTTAGGATAAAACATTATTTTCTTTGTCTCTTTATGTATAAACTACGCTAACAGTTCGAGCCAATTGACCATAAGAAACAAAAATATTATTGGGAATATACTTTAGTTTCGGACTAAACTTTGGACTAAAGCAAGATAGGTATCTAAAAGAACACAAATAAACAATGATAGAGAACTAGAAAAATTAAGCAAGTTATAACGATAAAGGTTAGCTGAGTTGGTTCGGTGAATGACTTTTCATACGGGAGACGTGAGATTGATTCGCTTCACCAACAACTTTCTTAGTCAGAGCTTATCACATCAGGCTTACTAGTGCGGTTTACATCTCCTGCGTAGTTTGTGAGTCATTGCACAGTAAGTAGGTTATGCGATGCGCATCCGAAAAATAGCAATTGCGAGTTTCTTGGAAATATTAAAAAAAATAAAAAATAAAAATAAAATGATAAAGTAGTAGGAAGATAGGGGCACAATCATAGAGATACGGCCGTTATCATATGCTATTTTTTTATTTTATAAAATTAGAAATCAAACAGAAAAATCCAATAAGTTCGTTGAGTTTTGGGGTAAATCAAAGGGGGAGTCGGTGGTCTAATTCCAATAATGAAGTTGAAATTTGTAAATCAAGAAAAAAAAAACAAAGGTTTAAATTAAGAAGTTCAATTAAAATAATACTAATTGTAGTGGTCAATTATTTTATCAACTAATCAGAGCTTAATTTGGGGAAGAAAGAGAGAGGACCTCAAGAAGTCAAAAAAGCACAAACCCTAATTCACTCTCTTTCTTCATAATTAGTCAGACTTATTAAAAGGGATGTCCACTATTTGAATAATCCATCCTCACTTCCAAGGTGCAAAAGGATTGATTTACACTAAAAATATGGCAGCCCAATGCACGAAATATTCTATATTTATGCAGGATCCTGTTAATGTTTTTGTACTAATTGCGTATAGAAATTTTACATTATCTGGTTAGGTTCAATTACTACAAATATGTAATATTTCGTAGCAAGTCTGAAATGATAACTTAAATAATAAAGTAACAACTTGTTATATATGATTAAATTGAACTCATGTTGTAAATTATTTTTTGCACAATCAATGTTAATAGATTAAATCTTAATTAAGCTTTAAAATATGAGTTAATTTAAGTCTAAGGTATGAGCAAGAAACACTCAAATGCCCACTCAAATACTTGTTGAAAAAGTGATGCATGTGATGCTTATTATGCCACCCTATTGTCTTGCTTGTGGGTAAGTGTGCTTAATTCAGACCTAATTAATAAAAAATATAATTAAATAAGGTTAAAATCATAATTAAACTAAAAAAAGAAGCTTTAATGATTCTAGGCATTGTTATTATCTGGGGATTATCTTTTAATAATTCCATATCATACTTTAGGGACCACTCAAATTGAAAAAATATATTATGCAATCTTCGTCTAACTATCTGTCTTTTATGCATTTCAAGATTTAAAAAAATAAATAATGAATTATTATTTTATTAAGAAATTTGATAATCAATCAATCAATCAGGATAGGTGACCTCCAATATTCTATATAAATAATTTCTTAATAAGGGATTTTAAAGTATTGTTTTATTTGTGCTATTTTGGTTTTATACAAGCCTTAAAGTACCTTTTGAAAAGTGGAAATACAGCTGACCGTTTTGTATTTATAGATTTTTGCATTTTTTCCCCTAACCGATATATTAAAAGAAAAAAAAATTACCACATATTTACTTCATTTCATGTTTTTGTTGAAAAACTGAGGTACTGCGTAATCTATGAACATTGTAACTCGAGTAACTAAATTCACAAGTTTTGTCATGAAATTAGTAAACTAATGCTACTTTAGAACTATGTGATTGCAAAACTTATCACTTCAAATATTTCAGCTGTTACTTTTCGCTATCAAATATTGATATTACCAAATTAATGACTTATGTTGCATAAGTTCATAATTTCGTTCTTGTAAGTTTTTACTATTTTAATGCCTAAACCATAAAATACAATTTGTCCAAGAAAAGCATATCAGCCCAGTCCACTAGTGATATTATATTGTCCGCTTTAGATCGAGGCTCGCACGACTTTAAAATGCGTCACTAGAGTCGTCAAATGTTTACTTATATACCCAACATCTCTCCCATATTTTATCGATGTGGAATTTGCGTGGGGTGTCACATCCATACACTAACTTATCGATGTGGAATATGCAGGGTCCTTGCTGAGCTTTTCCCAACTACTGTTCAAAGTTACATGCAGAGTGGCCACTAGATATCATATGTAAAAGTTCAGTTCACTAGTGATATCGTGTGTTTTAAGCCTAGGCTCTCATTATTTTAAAACGCATTACTAGAATATAAGACTTGTTTATTTATATACTCAATATTTTTTCAGTACTTTATCCATGTGGATTCGCCTGAGTATTATTGTATTAGTGAAAAAAAGATTCGTCATGTGGGTCTATTAAATGGTGACATGTGTCAACAGAGTTATGAGAAAAGTGAAGAATGATATGTAAATATGATTTGTGAAACACTCTCGGGACCGAACATACTCGTATAATGCATGTTACTCTTGGAACTGATCATCATAGAATAGCCCCGGATCAGGTATGGGAGAATAGCTCATAGTTACAAATGAGGAAAGCATCAATTAATCCCAGATTACATGAGATTTACCATTATTACGCAATCAATTATAAATCAATTATGCAATGTACAATAGATGCAATAAATGATTTTAACAAGTAGAACAAGGCAATCACTTATGAAATTGACTCAACAGACACGAGATTAACTCAACAAGCACGGGATTGACTAAAGATGCACGAGATTGACTCATCAGTTACGGTATTAACTCATCCGTTACGAAATTAACTCATCAGTTACAAAATTTCAGCATTTACTCAACTGTTACAAGTCTTCCAAAAGCAACAGATGGATTGATTAAATGCTCATAATGGACCCATAATTCAAATAGAATATTTACTTAGATTTAGCCCTATAAATAGACACACTTATCACAATTGTAATTGCAACGATTCGGCCAGTTGTTTTGAGTGTTGTAGCCCTGTTCCCCTATTTACTACTTATTCTATACTCAATTGTTATTATGTGACTTGTCGGGGCAGTTAGTTTGGTTCCGGTGATGTTGAGAGTGAATTGGGACACTTAGTCCCAAAGTTGGAAGCTTAAGTTAGAAGAGTTGACCGGATATTGACTTATGTGTAAATGACTTCAGAATGGAGTTTTGATGGTCCCGATAGCTCCGTATGGTGATTTTGGACTTAGGAGTGTGTCCGGATAGTGATTTAGAGGCCCGTAGTTGATTTGACTTGAAATGGCGAAAGTTGAAAAATTAGAAATTAGACCGAGATTTGACTTTGTGGTTACCGGGCTTGGATTTTGATTTCGGGAGTTAGAATAGGTTCGTTGTGTCAATTATGACTTGTGTGCAAAATTTGAGGTTAATCGGAGTTGATTTGGTAGGTTTCAACATCGATTGTAGAAGCTGGAATTTCTTAGTTTTCATTAGGCTTGAATTAAGTTGTGATTCGTGCTTTTGATGTTGTTTGAGGTGATTTGAGGCCTCGACTAAGTTTCTATCATGTTTTAGGACTTGTTGGTATATTTGGTTGAGGTCCCGGCCTCGGATGGATTTCAGATGGTTAGCGGATCAAATTTGAAACTACTGCGAAGACCTGGACTAGTGTGATCGCACCAGCGAAGGTCATGGTCGCAAGTGTGTGGATTGCATCGCATAAGCGACATGGAAGGAAGTGGGCAGTGATCGCAGGTGCGATGGCTTTGTCCGCACCTGCGAGGTCACAAATGCGGAGAAAGGGTCGCAAGTGCGAGGTATGGGAGTGAGTCTGGGGAGCGCAGGTGTGGAGCGTGTTCCATAGATGCGGACTCGCATCTGCGCAAGTTTGATCGTAGATGCGGAATTTGGATGGAACGGGTGGATCTCAGAAGTGATGGAAATCTCTGCAAAAGTGGAACCGTAGGTGCGGTTAAATGATTCGTAGAAGCGATAACCTCTGGGCGGTGTATATAAACGTAAAGTTCCGAGGTTTTATTATTTTGGGACTTTGCAAACTCGGATTAAGGTATTTTTTGAGAGGGGTTTCTTAAGGTAAATCACTATTGATCATTTTTATGCAATAATATTAATTATCCATTAATCTTCCAACCTAGTTTATGTATTTTTAAGGTGGAGTTTTAGGAGTTTCGGACTGGGGATTGGAGAGTTAAATTTAGGGATTCGGTTCACGATTTGGTGTCGGAATTTTATAAATTTGGTATGGTTGGACCCGTGGTTGAATGGGTCTCCGGATTTTGTGACTTTTGTTGGGTTTCGAGATATGGGCCCGGGGTTGACTTTTGAGTTGAGTTTTTGACTTTTGATTAAGAACTTAGCATTTTCATATGGAATTGATTCCTATAGCTCGCATTGATTGTATCGAATTATTTGTAGCTAGATTCGAGGAATTCGGTGGCTGATTAGCGAGGCAAGGTCTTATTGGAGTAGAGATTTGCGCTGTGTGAAGTAGGTAACACTTCTAAACTTAGTTCTGAGAGTATGAATTACGTGTTATATGATTGGTGTTGAGATGACGCACATGCTGAGAGGCAGACGTGTGGGCGTGCATCGTAAAAACTGTGATCCGGTTTATTTCGTGGTACTATATAGTTATCAGACCTTGTAGCCATTCATGTGACCTATATGTGTTAAAGTAATTGAGCTACCGATTCATGTTAGAAATCATGTTAGGGTATAAGTTTTGGAAATTGAGAAGTTTGACCGAGAGTTGACTTTGTAGTTACCGGGCTCGAATTTTGGTTCTAGGAGTTGGAATAGGTATGTTGTGTCATTTATGACTTGTGTGCAAAATTTGAGATTAATCGGAGTTGAATTGATAGGTTTCGACATTGATTGTAGAAATTGGAATTTCTTAGTTTTCGTTAGGATTGAATTGAGGTGCGATTCGTTCTTTTGATATTGTTTGAGGTGATTTGAGGCCTCGACTAAATTTGTATCGTACTTTAGGACTTGTTGGTATGGTATATTTGGTTGAGGTCCGGGAGGCCTCGGGTGAATTTCGTACGGTTAACGGATCGAATTTGGAACTTAAGGTATGGTTGGGCAGCCCTGGATTGGTGTGATCGCACCTGCGAAGGTCATGGCCATAGGTACGAGGTCGCAGGTGCATAGATGGCATCGCAGAAGAAGCGTGGAAGGACGTGGGCATTGATTGCTGGTGCGATTGTTTTGTCCGCACTCATGAGGTCGCAAATGCGGAGAATCGGTTGCAGATGCGAGGTATGTGAGTGAGCCTGGGGAGCACAAGTGCAGAGCGTGTTCCGTAGATGCGGACTCGCATTTGCGCAAGCTTGATCACATATGCGGAATTGGGCTGGAACAGGTGGATCGCAGAAGTGATGGAAATCTTCGCAAAAGCGGAACCGCAAGTGCGGTTAAATGATCCGCAGAAGTGAGAACCTCTGGGCAGTGTATATAACGTACGTGTTTGAGGTTTTATTATTTTGGGACTTTGCAAACTCGGATTAAGGTAATTTTTGAGAGGGATTTTGAGGGGTTTCTTGAGGTAAGTCACTCTTGATCAGTTTTATGCAATAATATTAATTACCCATTGAATTCCCCACCTAGTTTATGTCTTTTAGGTGGAAAGTTGGGAGTTTTAGGCTAGGGATTGGAGAGTTAAATTTGGGGATTTGGATAATGATTTGGTGTCGGAATTTGGCAAATTTTTTATGGTTGGACTCGTGGTTGAATGGATGTTTGGATTTTGTTACTTTTGTTGGTTCCGAGACGTGGCCCCTAGGTTGACTTTTGAGTTGACTTTTTGACTTTTGATTAAGAACTTAACATTTTCATATGGAATTGATTCCTATATCTCGTGTTGATTGTATCGAATTGTTTTTGGCTAGATTCGAGGCGTTCAGAGGCCGATTCGCTAGGCAAAGGCTTGTTTAGAGTAGAGATTTGCACGGTGTGAGGTAAGTAATACTTCTAAACTTGGTTTTGAAGGTACGAATCCGTGAATTACGTATTATATGATTGGTATTGAGGTGACAGATATACTGGGTGACGGGCGTGTGGGCGTGCACCGTAGAAACTATGATGTTGATTTCGTGGTACTGTATAGTCATCAGACCTTGTAGCCTATCATGTAACCTTTATATGCTTGAGTAATTAAGCTACCGATTCATTTTAGAAATCATGTTAGGGTATATATTTATTTTGTTGAGACCTACTGTGGTCATTTCTGCTGTTGAATTATTTGCTTAGATGATAAATTTTGTACTCAGTCACATCTATTATTGCATATCATATCTCAGTCTTTGTTACTAATATTATTGTGTCATATATCATTGTTTGGACTAGTTGGCATGAGATTTTTGAGCCCGAGAGACTGGAGAGATTGATGACTGAGTTAGGACCTGAGTGTCGTGCTGTGAGTGATATATATGTGGGTCGGGTTGTGCGCTGCAACAAACCTTATCTCTCTCTCTCTCTCTCTCTCTATATATATATATATATATATATATATATATATAGAGAGAGAGAGAGAGAGAGAGAGAGAGAGGAGAAAGAGAGATCGGGTTGCATGCTGCAATAAGCCTTATGGCTATATATGTGGATCAGGTTGAACGCCGCAACAAGCCTTATGGCTATATCTGGATCGGGCTGCACGCCCCAGCAGGTATCATTCAATGCTGAGTGACTGAGTGTGCGAGCGAGAATTGAGACTGTTATATTGAGTGCTCTGAAAGTGTGAGTACTTAAGATTTCATGGTATTGCATCATGTCTGGTATTCATATTGGCATGTAGATATAGAGATGTCATATTCCTCTTATCAGTCACACTTGGCATATTTTATCTCTGTAGAACTTAACTGTTAAACCTGGAAGCAAGTCTGCTTTTTTTTGTATAGTTAAACTCTGTACTTTTACTGTATTGTTTGAGCTCGTCACTACTTTCAGCCCAAAGATTAGACTTGTTACTTATTGAGTTGGTTGTACTCATGCTACACCCTGCAATTCGTATGCAGATCCAGGTGCTTTCGGGCACGGTGGTTGTTGACCTTGGAGTTTCAGTCATTCGGAGATTATCGGGGTAGCTGCCTTGGAGTCCACAGACCTTCACTCTCCTCCCCAACCTCTCAGTTTTACTTATTTTGTTCTATTTTCTTATACAGTGAATAAGATTATTTTATTGTATAGATATTCATGTACTCAATGACACCAGGATTTTGAGAAATTCTGTATTGAATTGTGGCGTTTTCATCTAGTTTTATGAGGTTTTTACTTATTTAAACCTATTTCAGTATATTTTGAATTTAAAAATATTTGTATGTGTGAGTTGTCAGCTTGCCTAGTATCATAATAGGTGCCGTTACGACATGCTGAGTTTTGGGTAGTGACAATAATCATCTAATTTTCTTCTCTATAGTTCTATACATTGTAATTTATAGTATCTTGTTCCCAAGTTAGCCTTAGTTCGGCCACTCAAGCTCTGTTCGGCTCATCATCCTATAAAGGATCATTCAATAAGAATTATTTCTTCTCTGCTTTATTTTTATTATATTATCTGTCATTGAATTTATTTTTCACTTCTCTATCACGTTGTATTAACAAAAATTTATATCTTTCGGATCGAATCGATTGCTTGGGACCCGTCATATAGAATTTATTACTTTGACCTTGAAAATCCTTTTTTGGGTTAAACAGTCAAATAGGTGGGTAAGGATTCTTGTTAAGTTGAAGTTTTCTTCGACGTGTTTGCACCAAAACATAAATGTTGCTCTTTTTTTTCTTTTTTTTGTGTGTGTATGGTTGCAAAGTTCAAGTTTTTGTGGGTGCCTAATTAGTTAAAAAAGAGAGAGATTAATTTTAAAAATGTTTGTATAGGTTTCACGGCTTTCAAAATGGATGCATAATATTTTGTTGTGCAATTAAGGTACATACTTGCAACTGAGGCAACTACTTCTAAATACTTAATTAACTTTATTGTCCCTATGACCTAGCCAATTTCTTAACTATTGTTGGCATATTGGGAGCAACTCTTGATTTATCTTATTTTATTCTATCATTTTTACTGATAAATATCTTTATCTTGTCATTTACTTTGTCTGCCTATAGCACTAATCCTATCAAATTTGTGCAAAAAGCATAATATGCCCTAATATAGTAGTAGCTAATAGGCTTCTATGGAGATTAGACAATAATCCAAATTAATGTGGTTTGTAATGTTTATAGGTGGTAGTAAATCTTTATAGAGGTGTCTTTTATCTTGACTTTCGTATACAATAAGTTTCTTTTAGGATATTAAAAAAAAAAAACAGTCCAATGCACGAAGTATCCCGCATTCACATAAGGTCGGGAGAACGACCGAACCCTAAGAGGTGTGATGTAGGCAATCTACCCTAATGCAAACATCAATAGCTAATTCTATGGCTCGAATCCCTGATCTATATATCATACGGAAACAACTTCACCGTTGTTCAAATGACCATAGTGATATGAATTGAGGCCAGGAACACCTAAAAGTGGCAAATCTTTTATGAAGATTTGAATCCAAAGGAAAATAACATGAATAGGTTGATTCCCTATTGATTTTTAGGCAACATCATATGGTCCCAAAACAAAAGAATAAGATAATAGAGCAAAAGTGAACATAAAAGTTTTTAATGTGCTTAACGAACATTTTATTATATAATATTGATATTTTTACTGTCCGATTAATCTGAATTTACTGTCAGATTGACCAACTCATTTTTTTTTATTCTAGAAACTCTAAAATTAAGTGTAGATGAATCTCAACCATTTCACAATCTCTAGATCGTTGTAACAAATATTTCCACTTGCAATCTTTTACAACTCATTTTTATGTTCTTTTATTTTTGGTTGGGTAAATGTATATATTTTTTTAACATGGGGAAGGTGGCTACGGAATACTTGGAATAATCAACGATATTACCCATAATTTTTTCACAAGGATAATCTTGCCAAATTAGATTAATCTTAGAATATAATATATATACTATTATCACTTTCCAGATACAATGTGACAGTCAATGAAACAAAAGTTTGCTTGATGTAGATATTGGTGGATAATCGTATTTCATTTTTTATTTATATCGTTAGGTAAAAATGTATAATCAACCATTGTCTTTGTAAATTTATATTTATCCAACCTATAGTTTTTGTTTTCAAAGTTTAAAGGTTATAACAAATTATAATACTTCGAAAAGTACAATGTGCAATTCTGTCATTACAATTTCCTGAAATTCCTACTGGAATTTTCTTCTGTAACAACTTAGCCTACTAATTATATTTTTTGCTTTGGGCCTAGATCCGTACGACTTTAAAATATGTCATTAGGGTTTAACGCTTGTTTACTTATATATCCAGTATTTCTCTCATATTCGTCGATGTGAAATTCGCCTAGGTGTCACATATTCGAATACTTTCTCTTACTTTTACTAAATTTTCACATGATACTTTGAAGATACTATTAAATGAATATCAAACACCGTATGAGAAGCCTAAGAAAAAGAAGAAGGGAAAATGATATTGTATAGGCGCTCTCAAAATAATTGCCAATATATATATAGTCGGACCTCCACTAAGCTTTGCTCCAACTTCATCCTGGTCATGGATAGATCACCCAGGTTCGGATCTATAAGCAGTGCTAATTGCCCTATGAAGACGTGGCTCCGGTGGATTCCCTTAACCAAGCCACTGCATGTGAGTCGCTGGCTCATTCTTCAACAGGCACGCGGTCAGAGCCTAAGTTAGTGATGCTTTCGCTACAGGACTTTCGTCATCTAGGGTGCATCATTCAGACTGCTTCGCCTAGCTGCACGACGCTTGTGTATATATATATATATATAAACATACAATATATACTTTTTCAGTTATCAGACGTAAACAGTTTCCTTCACGAAGTAAAAGTGATCTTTGCCCAAAAAAAAAAGGAATTTTTACCTCCTATAGCAAATGTTAACACCTTATTTATTTTAAATAAATACCATTTAAAAAAATTATATTCTATAGATATCTTTTAAGATTTATAGCAAAATATTTAATTTTGGTTACCTCCTAGCCCTAAGCCACTAAATACGCTATTCAGTTACACTATTTTCTTTCTTTCTCTACTTTAATCTCATTTTCTTCCCCCATTCCCTAAAAATACGATGCTCAATCTCAAAATTCCTCTCACTCACGCTATTTTCTTTTCTTCTCGGAACCAAACAGAAAATCGCTCCCGGAAAGCATTGTTTGTCTTCCATATACCAGTTTGCATTTGTTTATTATCACGCAAGTCAAATCAACATTTGAACTGAAATATTTGCCTTCGTTCCCAGCTTTTGTCCATCTCTGTTGGTCCCTAGCTACTCTCTCTTTTTCTTTCTTTTATCTTAATACTAGTAAAGAGAAGGACCTGAATCTTAGAATATTATCTATATTTTTGAACGGCGGTGGATTCGTCGGAAATTAGAGTAAAGACGACGGAGTTTGGGCTGAGCAACTTCAATTTTCTGTTAATATATTTCAATGTATCATGTTGTATTTTCATGTATTTTATTGTATTCATTGTCTTTTTTTCATTGTAATTTAATGTATCTCGTTGTATTCCACGTATTTCATTGTATCACTGTCTTTTTTTTCACTGTATTTCAATATATCCCGCTGTATTCTATGTATTTCATTGTATTCACTGTCTCGCTATATGCCATGAATGTATTCATATATTTTTTAAATTAATATAATTTATGTATTCAGATGTATTATATAATTTCTCTGAAGATTGCTATGTTATTGGGGTATTTTTCGGTTGAGAATCTTTTTTATAACTGAAAATATAAAATTTGTGTGTTATAATTGAGTTTGTTGAGTTATATTAGGAGTCTATTATGTTAATTGATTCACTTTTCGTTTAAAAACAGTGTAATCCCCTAGTTTACGCCGTGAATACAGTCGAATACGGTCGAATACAATAATCTGTCCAGTTGTAATCCCATGTTTCACTCTATTAATACAGTCGAATACAACAACTGATTAGCTGGACTTCCTTGATTCACGCCTATTTTTGCTACTGTATTCATAAATACAATAGCTTAAATACATCTTATAACCACAAAAAAGGTATCTATAATCCGTAATATAGCAAATGGTATCTATAAATTGCTAATTACTACTAAAAGATAGTGCTTTATGAAAATTTCTCACAAAAAAAAATTTGCTACCAAATGTCCCACCAAATTGTCAATAATGAAAAATGTGCAGCTATTGGATGCATAAATAATAGTTTAATAATACAATTATTTTACAAACAACTCACTTCACAGAAAAGCAAATCTAAATTTTGTTGCCTTGATTCACAATATTCCATATAAGAGTATCAAACTTCTTTTATAGTAGCACAATCTTTTAGCTCAAACTCAAAAGTGGAAAATAACAGATACTATAACAAGTTGGCAACCACAATCCAGTTCAACTATTACAGTATGCACATCACCACTTTTAATATTTAAAAAAATAAAGTTTTATTAAATAAAGTGTTGATTAGCTTAGTGGATTTTAGAGCTGATTCTTGAGTTGTTAAAGTGGGAATCTCACTAAGAAGAATCAAAGAAAAGGTCTTACAAAATTTAAATATGTAATGTACGAATTATGCATAAGATTTTTTAATTTAGGTATCCTTAACGGTAGCAATTAAGTCTGCATTATGAAACTAACCCTTTAAATAACTGACATTTGTACTCTCTAATTGGTGGTTTCCAGAAAATCTTGCGCATGCTTTTCTTAATTAAAAGCCTTTTTAAGTTAATTAATTACTAGAGCACATGCTTAGGAATCTTCTCTACGAGTTTTGCAAGATTTTCTAACCAATTGTTTTTTCTTCCAACATAATTTAATAGATAGACCTTTTAACACATTTAGCCGATCAAAAAAAAAAATTACAGTCGCTAGCTAAATATACTGAAATATATATTGATTATGTATAAAATATGTATATTATATTTTAATATATAGAAATATATATTTATTGACTGATACTTGTGGGGGTGGCTATACTGTAAATTTTTAATATAGAAATAATAAAAAATGACATATAACGAGTGATCTTTTTATACATTTGCAGGGTTACAACTCTGTAAAGCTGGACAAGAAGGGTAAAGAACGACATCCAATAATTGCTAGGATGAAAATATAAAAGCAAGAGATCAAATGTTTCAAACTGCACAAAAGAAAAGCCCTTTTAAGCAAATATTTTTCTTTTTTCCGCTTAATCATTGGATATTCAGAATTTACTGGTTCGACTATTTTAGGCTTTTAACTTCCAACTAAGTAGGCGTGTTAAGAAACATTAAAAGTTGAAGAGTTAACCTAAATATTCGTCCGCCTAATCACTTAAACTAAAAATTATTAGCAGTTTATAATATATGTATCATCCATGTATAATATGTGTATAATAATATATACTCAATTTATAATTTATATATACCGAATAAAAAAAGGTAAGAAGTGAATTCAATCGGCTATTTACGTGTAAAGATCCTAAAAAGGTTCATACTGACGTAAATATGTTTAGAACACTGCTTAATTACACAAAGAAAGACAAATACTTGGGTGAAATATACACCTATCCAAAACAATGTGAAGTTGAAAAGTTGGGACAAAATAATGTGAAACCAAGAATAGGGCAACCTTAAACTAAAAGGGGTTTGTGGGTGGGAACCCTTTACTCCAATCCAAGTGTAGGCTAGGGTATAACCTTTCGGGTGGTGGGGCGGGGGTGGGTGGGTGGGTGGGTGGGGGGTGGATTGGGCCATGTACATTAGTTTGATAAATGTTGACCTTTAAGGCAAATGCCAAAAAGGGTTTTGTCATGTGTATAGAGTTGTAATTATGAATGATGAGTAATGAATTATTACGTTTGCTTTTCCTTTTCTCTTTGCACTCTTTAGTGGAAGAGTTGGTATCCATGTGTGCACGTTAGTGATCATATATGTTTGTTTCTTTAAACTTCATAGTATATTTTTTTCGTTCTCGCTCAGTGTTCGATATTCGCTTCATGTTCGAATAGCTCAAATTCCTGTCATATAAAGTTCATTAAAAATGAAAACACTCATTAGAAATATTTTTTATATTATTTTTAGGACTCAAATTGAGACCTCTAGTTAAATATAAAATAAATTTTATTCGTTCTACCAAAACCCTAAAATAATTTTAGCACATCTATTTTAAAAGTGTATTTGTGATGACCGTTTATTTCCTTTTTGCATCTTCCATGAAGATGAAGAGTTTGGCCCATGCCGTTTTTGTCCTTTTCATTGTCCATTTTAAAAATATTTATCCTAATAAAGTTTCCCTTTTATTATTATTATTATTATTATTATTATTATTTGGTATTTTTTGGAAGGACTTTCTTTTTAGTTATTTTAAGTTACACCCCTTTTATTTCAATTTTTTTTTTTGTAAAATGCCACCTTTTCTGTTTTGTCAAAGACTTAAAGTTATTTTCACAATCAACTCAATTTGATTGTGTACGGACGAGTTTGTAGTCTTTTTATCTTTAACTTAGGCCCGCTTTGCATGTTCTTTTAGGACTTTTTATGTTCACAAACAAATAAAAGGGGAGAAAAAAATATCTAGATTTTTTAATAAAAAAAAAAGCTTTGTGAGTTTGCAAAAAATCTTTTTTGGGTTCGAAAAGTGCTTCAATATTCCCCAGTTTTTGAAGAAAAACAAAACATATATCGAGACAAATTTGGGATATTATCACTTTTAGCCTGCGCCAGAAACTATTTACACTGGTAGCCGAAAAAGTGTATAAAATTTGTATAATTTTTGTATATAACATACATAATGTATATATATACAAAAAATATACAAATTTTATATATTTTTTGACTATTATTTTTACATCGGCTATACAATGTCATTTTTCCGACAAATTTTGTATCTCTTCTTCTCATTTTCCAAAAATATCTTCTATCCTGTCACCTCCAAAGTAATTCAAGATTTTTAGGTATTTGTTACATCACAATTCACGAACTATGGGGAAAAAAAAGAAGAAGAAGAAAGAGTAAGTACAAAAAAGGTAGTCCGGTGCACGAAAAGTTTCGTGTTCACATAAAGTTTGAGAAAGAGCCGTATTCTAAGGGAATATGATGTAAGTAGCCTACCTTGTTGCGAACATTAGTGGCTGATTTCACTGCTTGAATCCGCAACCTATAGATCACACAGAGATAAGTTTACCGTTGCTCTACTCTTCTTCTGGAAAGAGTAAGTCCAAGATGAAGAAATTGCTAGTATTAGGGTACAAGACATGGCCCTTGGCATGTGATATACACGTTATTAGTGACTTCTAACTCGACTCTTCACCAATATTGGGTGAAGTTGTACCACGGATAAAGAAGGTTCAAAAATGTGAAAATACATCATTGTCAAGAAAATGATGTCTTTGATAGCTACATAAATAAAGGAAGAAAAATTGATAACTTTAACCTCTATTTCTATTTAATCTTTTCTCTTTTAAAAGATGAGGCGTGATACTTCATAGAAGGATAATGATGTTAAGAATTAAGGCAGAAGATTAGTAGGTAGTCAAACGTTTTTTCTTTCACTCTAGTAGCAATAGCATTATTCTCGTATTTCTATATTCTCACATTCCTATTAATTACTACTTTGTGTTGCTTTTATTTTGGTTTTCTATTATCTTGTTGTTGTTATTGTTTTTTTGATTTTTTTTCACTACTGCATTTCTTTCTCTATATTGTTGACGTAATGCATGTTGGCTTTGAATCAAGAGTCTATCCAAAACAACCTCTCTATATGCATAAGATAGGGTGAGACTGCATATTCAATATCCTCCCTAGATCCCACTTGTAATATTATGCTCCATCGATTTCAATTTAGATGATACACTTTCCTTATTAGTTTGTTTTAACAAGAATGACACATTTGTACAATTGGAAAATAATTTAACTTTAAACTCTTCATTTATCCATTTTATTCTTAATGAGAAACTTTTATAACCACGCAAATATTATGGCCCCACAAAGCTTTTACCCCTTAAGCTTTTAAGACCACAAGTTTCAAAAGTTATTTTTTAAACTCAATGGCGAGTTAAACTACCTCTCATCTAAATTGTAACGGAGGCAATACTGAATATGTTCCGTTGTTGCAGTAATAAACTCTAGATTGGCAAATAAAAGTATAATATCTTAATCAGAAGGTCTCATTCAAACAACCAAGTTATTCTTGGATAAAATTCTTTGACATGAAAATTAATTCCTAACTTATACTTTTCTCCTTGAATACAAGTTTAAGTATGTAAGAAAGTAAGAAAATGGCCCGACAAGATAAAGTTTCATTGATTATGGAAAACAACAATACATTTCAATGAGCACGATTGGTTAATGGTCACACGAGTTTGATACGAGAATAAGATGGTTTTTAAAGTAAATACTCAATAATTAATACTATAGATAATGTGATGGTGAGTGAAAACAAACTTTCTGCTATATTATATTTTGTTTTCTATTGTTTTTTTCTAAAAAAATTTCTTCCGATTTTAGGGTTGAGTAATATGAAGTAGGGACGAGTTGACCGTCGAGTTTGAGCCACAAGAATGAAGAACTTTTTAGTTAGAAGCTTTTAAACTTAGTAAAAAGTGTATAAGATATTTTGTCTTCACGTAGGGTTCGGAAAAATATCGTATCCCAAAAAGTGTAATGTAAATAACCTATATTGACTAATTAAGGTCAGCCCCAAGGCTTCCTTAACCCTTTTACGCTTATTCGGATCAGTAAATTTCGAATACCGAATCCGTAAAAAAAACAAACTATACTTTCATAATCTTTCCCCTTTTAGAAGCAAAGCAAATGTGCTTCATTGACATGTTGCTCGAATGTGTGATAAGTTGGGATTAATATAGAAGAAGTAGCTTCTCTCAAGAATTAAAGCAATTTGCTATCTTTTTAAAGTACAACTTGGACATGACATCAAAAATTCAAGCCATAGAAGAAACTTCAAAAATTCAACTTCCGGCAAAGTTTCTCAAACTTGAAAAGGACAGGTTAAAAAAGGAATTCATCTCATGTTCTTCATTAGTTTTTACTCTTTCATATAACTTTTTTGGTTTAGTTCAATAACTTATAGTAAAAAAAAAAAAAGCTCGTTTGATACACGAAGTATTCCATGTTCACGCAAGATCGGGGGAAAGGTTGTATTCCAAGATGTGTGATGTAGACGGTCTACCGTGATGCATGCATTAATGGCTAATTTCACGGCTTGAACCTGTGACCTATATGTCATATAAAGATAACTTATAATAACATTTATAGATTAAAAATAGTGGGAGGCATATAATTTATAATGTGTTTAAATAACAAAATAGATGGATTGACTAAAAAGCTAGTAGTAGTTTCTAATTACTATAATGCTACTAATTGAGTTGACATTTTAAACTTCTATCTCCCTCAATGACAAGGGACTGGAGGAGCAAATGTTAACCTTTCACACAGATTTTCCACACAGATTGTACCGCTAACAAAAATACAAGAAAAAAATTTGTTATTTTTCCATTTGTTTTAAATCACAAAATGTACTTTAATTATTGCACGGAAAAATAAAAAGAAGTAGAAAAAGAAGGCTAAGTTGGTTAAGATGTAAAATCAGAAGGAAATAAAAGCATGGGGCCTAAGTTGTGAAGGTTGAAAAGATAGGCTCGTGACATTTTAATCATACCCTTTATCAGAAATTTTCAGAAACTACTATGTTTTAGTGATTATTAGTTTGTTATAGCTATCATTTACTAAATTACTTTCTATAGCTATATTTTCAGTTGTTGTAGACTGTATTCGATGTATTTTTGCTAATGTATTAATGAATACAGTAACAAAACTTGGCGGAAAACAAGGGAGTCCAACTAAGCAGAGAATGTATTCGACTGTATTCACGAGATATATTTGTGAATACAGGAATTTGCGAAAAAAAAACCTTCAACTGTTTAAAAACGGTAAATGAATCAATTAACGCGATAGACTCCTAATATAACTCAACAAACTCAATTATAACACACAAAATTTGTATTTCCAGTTATAGAAAAGATTCTCAACCGAAAAATTTCCCAAAAACAGAGCAATCTTCAGAGATTCAATCCATCCTTTCTTTTTTTAGTAGTATCTTTACTAAAATATATTTTAGTAGTATCTTTACAAATAGATTTATATATTGAAATTATATAATTACATGGAATACAATTAAATACATAAAAATATATTGAATACATGAAGTATAGCAAGTCATCTGTAGTGCAAATACATATGAATACATACTGCAGATACATTTGAATACATATATACATCTGAATACGTAAATTATATTAATTAAAAAAAATATATGAATACATTCTACAATACATTGAATACATACCGGTGAATATATACAGCTGGACAAAATAGTGAAACAAAATGAAGCTTTAAAATTATATAATTACATTGAATACAGTGAATATATTTAAAAAGTAGAAAAAACGAAATACAGTGAATACAATGAAATACATGAAATATTGCGAGATACATTGAAATACAATAATAAAAAAGATAACAGACTCTTCAAGTTCTTCAGCCCCAAACTCCGCCCCCAATCCACCGATATTCAAGCCGCCGCCATGTGAGGCGTCGCCGCCGGTTAAATGAAGACAGTTGTTGAAGAAGCACCAATTTAAAGGATCAAACGGAAACTAGAGATAGAACTTCTTCAGATCTCACAAGGCAAACAATAACAATCAATGCAAAATCTAAAATGAATTTAGAATGTGTAACACAATTGTGTGAAAGAAATCGCCGGTCGGAGGAGGGGGTTAGGGGTGACACAACAAGGAAGGGGGAAGTGGTCGCCGGCCGGATCTGTCGTTGGCGGAACACAGCCCCTGCTAGGGTTTCTAAAAGCATGGGAGGGAAAAATCGGGGGAAAAAGAGAAGAAAGTGGAAAGAGAAAGGAGGAGAGATGGAAGAGAGAGGGAGAGAGAAAAATAATATACATCGTATTTAATGGCTTAAAGGTAGGAAGTGACCATAAATAAATATTTTGCTATAAAAATTAAAAGGTAGCTATAAGAGTTAGTTTTTTAAAAGGGTAAGGTATCAACCTTTGCTATAGGAGGTAAAATTTCCTCTCTCATAACTTATTGGACTCTTTACACAAATAGCCTATTGGACTCACCGTTTACTTTTTCTTAGCCGGTATACATAAATTATACAATAATTGTATGTGATTATATACATATTATACGTGGATCTCTCTCTCTCACACACACACACATAATAGTTGGGTGAGCGCTTAAAAGGGCAGTCTAGTGCACTAAGCTCTCGCTATGCGCATTTCTGCAAGAGGTTGTTTTCACGGCTCGAACTCGTAACCTCCTGATCACGAGAGTGGACGGTTAATATTTGGCCCTTCGTTACATCAATAAGTAGTGATTTATGTTATCAATAAGAAATATTGAAAAGTGAAGCATTTTAAAGTATAAAAAAAACATGGCATGTTGGTTTTCTAGCTTGGTCTTTTTCTTCTTTTTTCTTTGTGGTTTGGCAGATAGAGACGTTCTCCCAACTTTCATGTGGAAATAAAACCTTTTTCTCTTTTACTTTTTTTCCTGGAAAAGGGATAAAGTGAAATTCCTTTGGTTATATTCCCCTAAAGAATAATAACGTCACTGTTTAATTTGAAACCATGAAAGGGATCTTTTCAGTAAAGCTTGTCCATAAAAAAAAAAAAAAAAAAAAGGACAGTCCAAACCAAATTATGAAATGAAGCCTATGTCCATGGGCCATGTCAATTCTGTCCATTCTTATCTTGGGCCTTTCAAACAATTAACAATTTGGCCCAACTAGAATAAATTTAGGTTTTTTTTTCATTCCTATACACTGTCGAAAACTTTATTACTCTAAATATTTATGTTTAGTTAATTACCCGATATAAGCAAATTTTGTTTACAAAGTTTGGTAAACGAGTAGGCGCCTTTGCTTTTCCGCTTCTGCTGCTACTGTCTTCACCTAACATTGTTTGCAAAGAAGGAAGAAGAGTGTATTTAGTTTTAATAAGGATGAAGAATCTGGAAAGGAAATAACAGAAAAGAAATGTAAAAATATAGAGGGAAATTCCAATCAAGGGGAGATAGAAAGGGTAATGCATTAATTGGTAGAAGAAATCTGTGTTTTTTCAGGCTATAAATATATATTATTTCTACTGAGTTAAATACAACTATAATATCATACAATTTAAATACAAATTTTATATAAATTATATACAATATGTTCTTTTGTATTTTTTGTATCTGATTTATACATAGTAAAAATAAATTTCATACAACTAATTATATATTATACTACTTATGTACAACTTATCTGCAGCTTATCTCAATTTTCATACATTATTTCACTCAGTTATATGCAACTACAATATCATACAACTTAAATATAATTTTTATACAATATTGTTCAACTTTCATACAATAGTTAAATAAAAAAATATATAGGCAGAATAGCCTAATAGACACTTTTACTTGTTTGGGTTTGACATCCTGGTCCTCTTACTTTATGAAGTTTCAACCAAACACTTTAACTCGATCAAAACATATGTTCTAAACACTTCTGACATTGCGTGTTACTCACTTGAGTTGACATGAAGGACATATCAGATCCACCTCAGCTAAATGAAACCACGTCATTATTTATTTTTATAAAATATTATTTTTACTTCTCCTTCTCTTCCTCTTATGCGACTAGTCAACCACCACCCTCTATGCCTTCTTTTCCGAGTTCGAAACCAAAATGTGGTTCTTTTTGACTCAAAAT
The DNA here is from genome assembly GCF_000393655.2 of Nicotiana sylvestris. Classification (NCBI taxonomy): domain Eukaryota; kingdom Viridiplantae; phylum Streptophyta; class Magnoliopsida; order Solanales; family Solanaceae; genus Nicotiana; species Nicotiana sylvestris. The sequence goes on from NC_091063.1 coordinate 163,217,836, forward strand.
ACGGAAATAAGTGTTAAAAAAAAAGTTACCAAACTATATATAACGCCACAAAAAGTGGCGCTATACAGTAACGGTAACTGCACTGTTACTGTATAGCGCCACTTTTTGTGGCACTATATTAATTAAAAGCTGACATATCTTACATAGCGCCACTATTAATGGCGTTATACCCCTTATTACCTGACCCCACCAATAATTTCTGGGTTCAATAATTCAAAAGCGTATAAAGCCACTTTTTGTGGCGCTATATACCAAAAAAAAAACCTCTCCGGCTAGCCATTTCCTATATAAACATCGTAGAATCGCATATCTTCATTCAATTTTTTTTTTAAACTCTTGTTGGTTTCTATTGTTGTTGAATTCTCCAGCATTTTTTCATTATGTCTGAAGAGCGTAGAATAAGAGTATCATTATATTGGGGGGGGAGGGGTGAGGTTGTGATGGAGAATAACTCTGTGGGCTACAGTTTACCTGCTTAGTGTAATATTAAATTGCCACTTTCAATGGAATACGAAACATTGATATCGTTGTTATGCAAAAAAATGAGTGTGAGAAAACGTTCAGTGATACTCAAAGTAACCGGAAGATATCCGTATTCCGTTACGCCGCAAGGGGTTGCTTTTTACTCAGAGTTTAACATCGACGATGATGACACTTTGAGTGATTTCCTGAGGACTCCGGACGAATGCCGGGAATTTCTTGTAATCACAATGTTGGAGATGTACGTGAAGGTCGAAGATATTCCAAAAAAACGAGGTTGTGCGTAGTAGAGATAACCCCCAGTCATCGGGTGGTTATTCTGGATCAGTTTTTGCCGGACATGTTTTGGATGAAAGATTTTTTCTTGATTTAAATTTATCACCGTCGGCGAATGAGCAGCGAGAAAATAATTTATACCCTGCTTTCCATAATTCACAAGAAGAGTGGTAAACTTCAATTTTTATTTGTGTTAATTATGTATATTTTTGGCGTATTGAATTAATTTTAACGCTCATTTATTTAATAGGGGGTACCGGCCGGATATGAATTTTACAAGTGGCCCATCCGGTAGTCATCACATAACTAAAAACGTCCATCATGGAATGTCATCACATTACGACTTGTAAGTGAAATGATATAGCCATATGTAAAGCATTTATTAATTTAGTAGCTTATATTTTTGTTGAAATGTGCAGTGAAAACGAGCAAGTTGAACTACCCGTACTCACTCAATTGCCCGAAAACGACGTATTACATCAGGATCTGGCAGATGCACAGAGTGAGGAAGAGAACAGCGATTACGATAACAATGTCGATGAATCGGGAGACGAGACACCATTTGCTCGTGAGGATGGTGATGAAGAGGACGAGGAGGAAGGACCCGATTTGAAGAGAGCCCCCATAGACGAAAAGTGTACGAGTCTGAAGTGCCGTTTCATTCAAGGGAGATTCCTTATATTGATAACTTGCCAGCCGTGCCGGATGTGGAAGCTCTCACAAGGGATTTTGATGAAATCCGGACAGCAATGTGGGATGAGTCTAGACCAACGGTGCTTGCAAAGGGGATGCTTTTTCCTGATAAAGCACGCGTAAGCAGGGCTTGTAAAATGCACAATGTTAAAGAGTGTCGTGAGATGCAGGTATCGGAGTCAAGTCCGACGGTATACAAGGCTATTTGCCGCAGGTGGTTTTGGCCATGTAATTGGATGTTGCGTGCGTCGAAGAAGAAAACAGGTATGTGGAAAGTGGGTAAATACATTCCCACCCACACATGCGAAATGGACACTTTCAACGGGAATCACTTCAACTTGGATATTGACTTGATATCTCTTGTACTTATTCCGCACATCGAAGCGTCCATAAAGTATAAAATCAAAGAGTGCATTACAGCAGTCCACCGGGAACATGGCCACACAATTACTAAAAGAAAGGCATATCTTGGGCGCAAAAGAGCGTTTGAAATAGTTTATGGTAACTGGGATAAGCCATTTGCGGATTTGCCTAGGTACATGGCTACACTGCAACACTTTAACCCCGGAACAGTTGTTGAATAGAAGCTTGAGCGGAGTCTGGGTAAACCAGAATATATATTCAATTACGTGTTCTGGGCGTTTAAGCCAGCAATTGATGGTTTTCCGTATTGCCGGCCCGTAATATCCATAGACGGAACTCATGTCTATGGAAAGTACGATATCAAGCTATTGATAGCCGTGGCAGTGGATGCTAATGGACAGATATTTCCTTTAGCCTTTGTTATTTGTGCCAATGAAAGCACAGAGACGTGGACAATGTTTTTGAACCACCTGAAAGAGCACGTTGTCAAACAGCGTTCAGGTATTTGTCTAATATCTGATCGGCACGAGGGTATATTAAGTTCTGTGGAGAACCTTCCTGCATGGCAAGAACCTTATGCATACCATCGTTATTGTGTGAGGCACTTGATAGCCAATTTCCAGAAGACACATCCCAAAAAGGATCTACATGATTTGATGTGGATGGCAGCAACAGACCACCAACAGCATAAATTCCGGAGGCATATGGATTCTATCAGGCAAGAAGACGAGGCAGCATATCGTTGGTTAATGCGACATGACCCTGAAAAGTGGACGTTGCATGCAGATGGTGGCAGACGCTGGGGAATTCTTACTACAAACGTGTCAGAGTCCTTCAACGGGTTATTAAAGTCGGCAAGAGGATTGCCCGTCACAGCCATGGTGTGTATGTCGTTCAAGCAGATGGCGGAGAGGTTTGTGCAATGGTCTGCAGCTGCAACGGAATTGATGGAAAGGGGTGTTGAATTTATGCCAGTGCCTATGAAGAGATTAGAGAAATACAGACGGCGAGCACATTGGCATTCCTTTTTGCAATATGATAACGAACGAGGTATTTTTGAAGTTCGCACCGCTATCCATAATAATCGGGGTAATAATGTACATACTGTAAATGAATCTACAAGGTTATGCTCATGTGGGAAATGGTCAATCTACCACATGCCTTGCTCACATGCCATCAAGTGTTTTCAACGTGTTGGTTATGCGGAGACCAACTATATTGATCAACAATATAGTGTTTCCAAATTCCTAAACACATATAGTTGTCAGTTGCAGCCAGTGGGTGCTGAGCATTACTGGCCCCCAGAACCATTTAAAATGGTGTGTAATAAGTCCTATTTGCGTAAAAGACAGGTACAGAAGAGAACTATACGGAACCAAATGGATGTTAGTGATACCGTATATGCGTGCAAATGTGGTATATGCTCGCAAACAGGACACGACCGTAGAAAATGTCCTTTGGGTGGCAACAGTAATCAAGCTCAGGGCGGGTGTTCTTCTATTGTACCTAACTACCTATGAGTTCATGTTGTAATAATTAGTTGTTATGTATACGATTTAAGTATTTATGAAATAAAATTTCCTTGTTTGTTAATTATGATTTGTACTTTCCCATTTTACCTATTTAAATAATAATTTAATATAATTGTCGGTATATTTATTATGTGTGTGTTGTCTTGTCGACATCACGATATTTCAACATCATGATATGGCGCCATTAGATATGGCGCTATCTAATATAGCGCCATTAGATATGGCGCTATATGTGTCTTGTTTAGCCTATAAATAATGGGGTCATTGTAGTTATTTTGTGTGCTAAAAATTTCCCCCAAGAAATATTTCATTAAAAGTAAGTAAGGTTTTTATTATAAGCAAATAGTTCACAAATGGCTCAACCTGGTCGTCCACCAATTTGCTTATGTGGAAAACCATGCATGATGGATTGTGGGTGGGAAGGTGCTAACGTTGGACGCCGCTATTGGTGCTGTATGAACAAGTTGTACAAGCAACCCGACGAACCTACTTGTGAATTTGATGAATGGGCTGAGGAACCATGTTATCAGGAAAGCTACAGGGATAGATTACAGGAATTTCATAATATGTTGTTATACCAGCATAGAATACAAAAGGAGGGAGATAGAATTATTACAGAAATGAGGGAGAAACTGAAGGAGGTGGAAGATAAAAAATGGAGAGCAGAATGGAATTGTGAAGCACACAAGGAACGCAACGAAAAATATAAACGGGAACTTGCGGAGGTGAAGGCGAGAGTGAAAGAGTTAGAAGAAGAAAAAGAACAAATGGAAGAACGATTTAAGTGGTTGGAGCGAAGAATAAATGACAACTGAGGATGGAGCATTGGCGTGTATGTGTTTAGTGTCATTTTCATATGTCATGTATTTTTATTATGTTGGCCTGTTATGTTTGTGTTTGTGTTGTAGTAATGTTTTCCTTGTTTGTTGTACTAAATTTTATTTTAATTTAAGTGGAAGTTAAGTTTAAGTTGTTGTGTTACTATACCAAATACTATAAAACGAAATGAGAACTAAAAAAAGTAACTGTCATATTCGATTAAATATTATTGTTAATGTATACAAAAATATTATTTACACCAAAAAACATAAAAATGGAAGACCGAATCAATGTGTCCCGCATCCGGTGTGTCTCAAAGTAGCCGTTGGCCTGAGGTGCATCCCCTGCCGGCCGGGTACGCTATCAGGATCATCATCATCAAGTCGTCTCCTTATGGCCGGATGCGGCACATGATGACATGTATCAGTGGTGCTGTCAGGTCCAGTAGAAGGCTACATAATAATATCAAACTTAGTATAGAAAACTACATAACAATTCACAAAAATTTATATTGTCTTACCATAATCGTGTCTGGATCCTGAATGTAGTCATCTGTCGCAGCATCGCATGAAGCCTAAAAAAGTAAATTAATAAAGTTAAAGAAAATAAATAAGTTATAGTAAAAACAGTAATAAAATTAATACTAATAAACTCATACCTGCGCATGTGATGAGCTGCCATAACTCAGTCGGCGCCCACTTTCAAAATCTCGGATCGGTCGAGACTCATCAGTGGTAGACGGGCCAGGGAAATATCTACCCAACTCCGCTCCTTGAAAATCCGAGCCTGTGATCAAGAATTGACCCGATGGGGTCACCTGCGACGTCCCTGGAGTGTCATAAATGCCAAGGCTGTAAGATGGCATGTCGGTCTCATGCATGCTACCTCCCATATCAGCAGCAACATCATCAGCAGGAGCCTCAAAGCCCCCTTGCTGGGGACCTCCTCTCCGCCCATGACCACGTCGTCCGGCACCAGCAGGTCGTTGGGGAGCAGCAACAGCTCGTCGGCCACCACCTCGTGGCATACCACGACCTCGCTGGTACGTGGCTGGGTTAACATAATCTGGCTCGTGTGCCAAACGCTGATCCGATCGGCCTCGCTGCAGTGTCTGGGCAACCACATCAATGAAGCGACGACTATAGTCCTGCATGATCATAGGATCGTGGACATAACTCTGCATCTGCTGCCCCATACGATATACGGTATGCAATCCAATCGCCTGCACAAAAGTTTTTAATATAAATTACGTATTTGACTCGAAATTACTATTAATGTAATTGATAATAACAGAAAACATACCAGAGCCTCATGTCTCCCGGCGTATGAGACGTACCGACCATCTACCTGATGAACTGGGTTCCCGATAAAAAGTCGGGAAACAGTGCGGTACCATGCCATATAAACTTCGATAGGAAAGTGTTGCGGAGCTGGGGTCAAGTCCCCTCGGCTGTCCCAAATACCCAACTGCGCTGCCAGCCAATCAATAAATGTGTCGTCCACCCTCATCCGATCATCCCTCTCATAATGTAAGGGATCCCATGCAGGCCGAGTCGGTATAGGCTGCAGAAATCCAAACTGACGAAATACTCGCTCTGAGGCATGATGCTCGACAATATCGAGGCACGTGACAGGGACGGAAGCCCTCCAAATATGGCGGCCGTGTGTGCAATACGCTGGCAGGGTACCTATCAGCTCTTCGTTGTACGGTGTCCAGATGAACTATCAAATAATAACACAAACCGTTAGTATGCGCAACACCTAGTTAAAAACAATAATTGGTAAGTTTAGTTAGATATTCACCTGTGCGTCCTCCAGAAAATCCAACACATCCCTACAGAAGGGGAGATTATGATGGCCATGATACTCTCGTGCAAGTCTACGACGCAATACCCACCTACAAGCTAGAGGGAGATCAGGAATATGTACATTAGCCGGTAGCTGTGGTAGAGGTGGCCGAAGTTGCAGAAATCGCTCCCACACCCAAACCTAAAACAGAAAGTTGACGTAAATATTAACTATAACTAGGTAGAATTGTAACTAAAGGACATATTATTTGAATAAGTTGTCACCTGCAGAAGTGGCAGAAAGCCAGAAACGTCTCTCTGTGTGCCCATGGATGCCGGTACAACTGCCTGTACAAAAATGATAGGACAGCACCACCCCAGCTGTAGCTGACTGTATCATCGAAGTTCGCAATATAATGCAGAAAACGGAGGCTCACTAGGTTCCCCGAAGTGTTCGGGAACAAGACCCCCCAAATAGAAGGAGCAACAACAGCCTCGTATATTGCTCCACATCCACCTCCACTGAGTCGTCGGTGATAGTATCGTGGATCTGCACCAAGTGGTCTCTAATGGGGATCAACAACATATGACTGCTCCTAATTGCTACATCTGGGTCCTCGGACCTGAAGCCCGTGAGCCTGTGCAGCATATCTATATATGAATCCCGATTAAAATATCTCATATTCCCAGGCAGTAAAACTGGCAAGCCATCAGTGGACAGGCCATATTAAATCTCGACGTCCTGGAGTGTGATGGTGGCTTCGCCGATGGGCAGATGGAAAGTGTGCGTCTCCGGTCGCCACCGCTCAATCAACGCCGTGATCAAAACGTAGTCGAGCTGTATCCGGCCAACGCTAATGATCCTATATAATCCCATCTCCTCCAGGTGATGGACCACACGGGGATGTAGAACGCGGGGAGGAGTCAAAAACTCCCACAATAAATTCACTCTCCTGCCCCGAAAAGTCTGCGTAAGCAACTCCCCCCCATATATGCTCGGATCTATGCTGGGGCTGTAGGGGTAGTAGCTCCGACGTCCGAGGGCTGGGATGTATAGGTGCATCCATGTCGTCAACTGTAAATTCATAATTTTTAATAACTATCATTAATAATTATGTGTTTTTTTATATTTTAAATTCATATTTTTTAGCTTAGAATTTTTATAATTATGGGTTTCATGCTAGATTTTTATAGTCCCATAATACTACCCATAATTATAAAAATTCTAAGCTAAAATACTACACAATACTACGCTACAAGGCTCTAAATTTTACTACGCTAAAAGGGTCTACGTTTTACTACGCTAAAAAGGTCTACATTTTACTACGCTAAAAAATAATCTAAATTAAACGGCATAAAAACACATAAATATACACGAGGATATTAACAAACATATTTTTTAGACTAATTTACATATTTTTATACAACACTAAAATTAAATCCGGATAAAATTTAACATGCTAGTTTCGGAAAAAATAAACACAAACCGAAATAGAACACATACAAATCAAGTAATATGCATTGTTATAAAAGTTTCAACTTAAAATAAATCGAAATACCTCGATTTAGAATTTTCGGAAAGTAAATAGATCGAAATTTTGACTCCGGAAGAGTGAATCCACAATAACACGAAGCTCTACTCGACTGTGGGACCACCAATCTTCAACTTTTATGTGCCGGGGGGACCCAAATTTTATTATTTTTTAAAAAAAATTGGGCAGAATCGATCAGAAATTGGGGGGGGAGACCAAGAGGGAGTAAAATAATGGAGTTAGAATGACACGAAGAAGAAGAAGACAGAGGGCTTTTTAATAAGGGGTATATCGCCATTAATAGTGGCGCTATGTAAGATATGTCAGCTTTTAATTAATATAGCGCCACAAAAAGTGGCGCTATATAGTAACGGTGCAGTTACCGTTACTGTATAGCACCACTTTTTGTGGCGTTATATATAGTTTGGTAACTTTTTTTTTTAACACTTATTTCCGTATTTTGAGTCAAAAAGAACCACATTTTGGTTCTGGAGCCCTTCTTTTCCTCTGGTTCTGCCTCCCCCGTCAACCATTGGCCGCCAATTTCCTCGCCCAAGCCAAAACAATGAGCGGACCAGGGACATAGAACAACAAGCAACATCACGGGACGGAAAACCCACTATATTCATTGTCTCCATAGAGCAAGACACCAAAAAGAACAAATTATGAGTACAATCTTAACATCCATTAAATTTAATGGCCACAGGTATTCCAATTCAAAGATTACCAAGATCTTAAAGGTAATGGCACCCACTTCAGTTGGGTCATCATCACCTAATAAACGCTCACCAATAGAAATAGTCCAATTTGGCTATCTCTAGTGATTGCCGTGAAAATTGCTTTTTTGGATCTTCTTTACAAGGCTGAAAAAGCCAACGGTGGTCGGGGTTGTTGCAATGGGTTTTGGTAAAAATGGTAGAGGAGGAGTACTATCGTGACGAAGGGGGAGATAATGGGATTGAGAGGGGGAGAGAAAGCACTCATTGACTTTTCTTTTCTGTCTCCATTTAACTTTTTGTCTTTTTTTTATTTATCATTTTAATTATTTTCTGGTTTAAATAATTATACTCACGCTCTATATACTATAGGTGTTTATCGGGCGGGCTGAGACGGGCTGAACACAAAAATGGTCAGCCCGTTAGGGTTACAGGCGGGTTGTTAACGGGCTAAAGTTAACGGGCTGGGATTTTTCGGGTTCTATAGGGCCCGTACGGATTCGAGCTTAGCGGGTTCGGGCGGGTCGGGCTTTCATTTTTTTAACTATCTTATATTTTTCTTTTTCAATATTATTGATAGTTAAGTACTTAAGTGTTTTCAAACTTTTAAGGGTTAAAATTAAAGATTAGAATTGAACTTTTAAGGGTTAGAATTAAAAGAACAAACTAAAACTGTAAAACATAAAACATATTAACATAAATGCATAAGTCTATATAAAAAATATTGAATAAGAGTATAAAACATTATGCAATATAAAAAATTCACAATATTTAAGTAACTTTGATATTTTTATTTGAAGGAATATTTGCATCTACAACCGAAGAAGCATCAACCATGTTAGCATAATAATTATACAAAATTTTTATATATTTGTGCAGATCAGAAATTAATGTCACACTTCAAATCAGAAATTAATGTCACACTTCTCGTTTGTGCAGATATAGAAACGAGAAAGTAGAAACTCAAACTTCAAATCTTCAATTGATATTTGATAACTTGATAATTAATGTCACACTTCACTTGAATAATTGAATTAGAAATTTATGATAATAATACTTTTGTAATGAAAGTATGAAACTTGTAAGTTGAAACTTGAAAGCTTGAAATAATGAGCAATTGAGAATATTATCAAGAGAGAATTGAGAGATAATTAGAGAGAACTGAGAGATAATTGTGAGGAATAATGAAAAAGAAAGGGAGTATTTATAGTTTTTTAAAAGGATTCAATTGCAATTTACAAATTATAAAGGGGGAGGGCTAAAATATAAATAAAATACCAAATTTTGGCTGTTTTTGACAGATTTGGCCGTTGGCCAACGGTCATTTTTGAAATTTGACCGTTGGCAACAGTCAGATTTAATTTTAAAAAAAAAATTAGGCAGTTTAGCGGGTTGTCGCGGGCTGAGGCACGTTAAGAACCCGTTAAGGGCTTAAAGGGTTGTGGCGGGTTCGGGTACCCGTTTGGCAAAAACTTAACGTTACTAGCCCGCCCCCCGTCCAACCCGTCTCAACCCGCACACATATGAACAGTAACGGGCTAGACCGGGCTGATCCGGGTTGAACCGGGTTGTTAGCGGGTCAGCCCGGCCCGATTAACACCTCTACTATATGCACGTGAAATACACGTAGTTTGTCCAGTTCAGCTGTCTAACTGCCACATAGACTCAGTCAACGGTCAGAGGGATTTAAAATACTAACTTTAAACAATTATAAGTGTCTGGATGAAACTTCATTGAATACAGGGACCGGGATGACAAACTCGAACAACTACAAGTGTCTACGAGGCTATTCTGCCAAATATATATAAACAGGAGAATACAATTTTTCTATAATTTTACTACAATTTCATAAATATAATGTATATCATGTTTTCTTCTTCTTCTTCTTCTTCTTCTTCTTCTTCTTCTTCTAGTTTCAATTAGAAATTCAGCCAAAATCAAGTCTAATCTTCACCAAAACACCCTCAAAATTGAGATATAAACTCCAAACCATATTCTCAATTGTTTGCAACAACACTCAATCCAAACATCTAATGGTTTTTGAAAACCCAAATTCGAATTCAAAGCTTCAAAGATTTTTAATGGCTGTCAATAGTGGAATTGTTTCTCTCTTTTCCTTTGCTTTACATTACTGAAAATTAGGGATTGAGAGATAGAGAGAGACATAGAGAGAATTCCCAATTCTTTGCAACAATACCCAATTCAAACAAATAATATTTTTTTAAAACCCAAATTCGAATTCAAAGCTTCAAAGCTTTTTAATGATTGTCAATGGTGGAATTGCTGCTCTCTTGTGCAAGATACGTGGGGGAGGGGGTGGGATGTGGAGAGAGAAACGTGGGGAGGGGGGAGGTGGAAGATACGTTATAGTGATTTTAGGACACTAATTATTATCATTAATTCCATTAGAGTGTACATAAATGGTAATCAGGTATATAAAATGTAATTATAGTAAAACTTGAGTAGGGGGGGGGGTAATATAGTTTCATATAGTGTATAGAAATGTAAAAATTTCATAAATTTAAAGATCCAAAACTTTGACAACCCATTGAACATTTATTCACGCTAAATGCCTTTTTGCGAGTAAAGTGTAGCAATATCCCCTTTTAAGTTCGCTATTTAAAATATACCCATAATTTACAATGTATTTAAAGATTAGTCAATTCACCCAAACTTCAGGACTACGTATCTTGAATTTGGAAATCAGGATTAATGATCCTGAATTTGGAAATTCAGGACTTAGTATCCTAAATTTGGAAATTCAGAACTTAGTGTCCTGAATTAATGAACCGCTAATTTGAAATTCAGGACTAAGTGTCCTGAATTTATGAACTACTAACTTAAAATTCAGGACATAAGATTCGAACTTCTAGACACAATTTTCGAACTTTAGGATATGATGTCCTGAAGTTTGAACTTTGAGGTTTAAACTCTAGGACGTCATGTCCTGATTTTTGAGCGAGATTGACTAATCTTTAAATACATTACACAGTATGAATATATTTTAAACATCATACTTAAAAATGACTACCTGGTGTCATTTCCACCCTTTTTGCGTCCAATTTAAGGTCTTACAATTTGAGAGAATTATGGTATAACAAGTTTGAACTGCGTAAATGATCATGTAATCTTTGAATCTAAATTATTGAATCATCATGAATTAAAACAATAAAAGTAAAAATGAAAAGAGATTATTGTGTTCTAATTAGTAGAGAAACTTATAAAAAGTTGTGGTAACAGGATTAGTCCATCCTTAATCAAAGATCTTGGGTTCAAGCCCTTCAATAAATTTTATTTTGGTAAGAAGCACTTTACCCTTGATCGCTAGATTAGTCGGAGCTTTTCGTATCTCAATATGTAAAAAGTTGTTTATGATTTCGGTAAACTCATCCCAAGTAGGGGGTATAGACATGTGACTTTTGACTCTTTCCAATTTTTTTTATATTTTAGCATGTAAATATTTAATTTAGGCCTAATATCGCTATTTCAACTAATTTTGACTCTTTTACTTTATTTTATTACAAGAAAATAAAAATTACAAAAAAATAGTTTCATTAATGTTTTGTAGTCATTTTTAATCTTGAAAATACCAAAAATAGTTTTGTTTTAACGGTCAGTCTTATTATAATAGTTATTTTACTTAAGTAAGATTAATTAATAAATGAGATCGTATTTTTAGTCTCGTTTGCGAGGAAATAATAAAAATTGGGCTCAAGCAACCCATTTTTAGGCCTAATTTTTGGACTTAACCCATAATTTCCAAGCCCATAATTCCTAGGCCCATATCCCTTGACGTAAATATAACCCTAAACCTATAAAAGGGAGCTAATCCCTAGACCTAAGGATCCATCAGCAAAAATACAAAAAATCGGACATATACACTAAAGAGGCTATCCGTCATTTTGGAGATAAGAAAATGAAAGAACCTAGATCCCTAACGAGCAGCTGAAAACACACGAGACTAACGCTGAAGAAAGACAAAATGCAAAAAAGCCTAAGAGAAAAATAAGAGATCAGTCGCGATACTTTATGGAAATTAGCTGAAAGATACGGAAAAAACAAAAAATGAAGATAGCCCAAAAGGGAAGACCTATACAGCGGGCATCCGCCATTTTCTGAAAATGGGAATACACATTTTAGACCCTAGGACCTAAGGGCTAGAGAAGAACCCGCCGTTGAACACTGTAACACCAATGGACCCCCACCCCCGTTCATTTCAATCAGCAATCAACGTTCTTTTACCAAAATCACGAAGCAAGAACCATTTTTTGTATACTTAGACCCATCAGCGTACCAACGACACCCCATCTTCTTCGTCGACCAAAGAAAACGTCCAGATCTGAATTCAAAATGAGAATGTTGGATTGAGTCGAGTTCGTTGGGTCTGTTCAGTTCCGTTCGAGATTCCGGCGAGGTTCCGGCGCTGCTACATTTTCTGTTCGCTTTCCTTGTCTGTTAGTCGAGCTTCAAAGCACTCTCGTGGAGTTTTTCTTGGTCGAGTTTCGAAAGAAGCAGCCAAGCAATTGTGAAGTGAGTCCGTGTAATTGTCACAACTCAATTAATCAGAAAGCTCTAACTGAAGTTCCATTCTTCAATCCTCTACTCATTTTATTCTAGCTTAATGTTAATTATTGGTTTGGTGATTTAATTATGTGATTTGTCTAGTTAGTGATTATGTTTGAAGTTGTTCATGTAGTTATCTGCTCGCATGCTACTTGAAATATTTGCAGTTGAGCACGATTTTTTATCAAAATAAAGTTGTGGGTTGTAGAAGTTCAAAAATTTCTAAATACTTAGCATGATGAGAATTTTCCATTGCTGTTACTTTTTCGTAAATGTTCCAATTATGTATTAAGTTCAATGTTGGTTGTGTGCTTCTTCATATTCTTGTTTGGCAGAATTTTGATAAAAAAAAATCCATGGCTTGGCTTTCATGCTTGATTCCAAGTTTAGGAAAATAATTCGTAAATGTGCGTAGGTTGCTTTAGACGCGATTGATTAAATAAATTGTCATAGCTACGGGTACGGTTCCCATGACATAGTTGTGACGCTTAATTTCTAAAATTCGGGTGTACATTTCATGTGACCCGGTCCTAATTTCCAACAAGGTTAAATAGAACGTGTCGTGAATCACAGGTGTATTTTATGTAGCGTGGCTTGCGATATGTCTTAAATAACCTTGAAATAATTCCTCAAATAAATAAAAGCGGTTAAAAAAGTTAAAAAATGCACATAGGTTTCAAGGATGTAATTAATCAGATAATTAGGCCAATGATAATAGTTGAGCGACCGTGCTAGAACCACGGAACCCGGGAATGCCTAACACCTTCTCCCGGGTTAACAGAATTCCTTACTCGAATTTCTGTGTTCGCAGACGGTAAAACAGAATCAATCTTTCCTCGATTCGGGATTTAAAACAGGTGACTTGGGACACCATAAACTATCCCAAGTGGCAACTCTGATCTTAAAAAATAATCCCGTTTCGATTGTCACTTAAATTGGAAAAAAATCCCTTATACCCTATTCGGGGGTAGGAAAAAGGAAGTGTGACAGCTCTGACAACTCTATTGGGGATCCAACCCAGAATCCCTGGTTCGGCGTTCAAGAATTCGAGCTTAGAATAATTTTTATATTTGGCTTTTATTTATTATCTGGTTTTATTACATGTTTTGAGCCTGGTGTGCTAAATGTTGCTTTTTACCGCTTTGATATTATCTGAACTGTATATAATCTGCTACGAAACCCTTCTCTTATCATCTCCGGGGATGTGCACGCTGACATGACTCCTTTTCTGTTAGTGTCATACCTTAAATTAGGAAGAGGCTCGGACAAGTTACAAAGCCGGATGGCCTTTTAGTTCCCGGTACGTACCCCTCCCTCGGCTCGAGTTGTCCGCTCGGGTGCACAAGTCTAGAACAACATACCCAAGTTTTGAACTTAGAATAACTCAGCCTCATGTCGGATCCCTAGTAGGAATGCTTGTTTGCATGATATGCATTTGACTTTGGGGACTCAACACAAGGGTTGGGTCCGTCTAGGAAGGTGTACCCCAAAAATAAAAGACCATCCTGATGCATCCTATGTGCTATATTTTGCAATTTTCAAGGGTAAAGGGTCATTTGGCGGACCAATGGAGTTTGAGGATAAAAGAAAAAAAGAGGGTGAAGTGTGAAAAATAAAGCAAGTAGGGCCCGATTATGTTTTCTGTCACATTTTTGTTAAGAAAAAAAATCATGAAAAATTCAAAAAAGAGATTTTGCATTTTATCATCATTTTTCGAAAATCAAAAAATCAAAAAAAGGGAAAAAAATCAAGAGTTTACATGTTTCATATATTTTTTCAAAAAAAGGGACAAAAAATATATTTTTCCTAAATTAGTTGTTTTTTCTTGCCCGTATCCAATCTGCCCGAACTACGCATACCTGATTCTCGTCTTGCGGGGCATGATACGTAAGCAATCCACATAGGGTCTGTCTTCCTAGTGAATCTTGAGTTCTTGACTTTGCGGGATCGTAGCCAAATTTTGCACTTCTAGCCACATTTTGGTCACATAAGCCATTTTGCAAAAATAGTCTCAATCATGTCTTGCATGCGTCCAATGGGGAGTGTTATTGTCTCACCTAGTGTTGGTTTGAGTTTTTTCATATAGGTGTGGATCTACTTACTGGAGTTTGAGTATGACAGACACCCCGTGACCATCCAATCAGGATCGCTCATTCAGGAGTTGCTTAAGGAGATTTGTTTTTTTTTTATGTTTTGAGTCCGTTCTTCATTTTATGTCGTTTTTTACTTTTTAATTTTCTACAGTAATGTCGAGTCTTTTGTTATTGTACTTTCTACTTTGTGTCACACCTCCTTTTGGCCGCCCCTGTCACACCTCCTTTTTCCGTCCCCGCGAGGGGTGAAGGAGTTTTTCCAATTAAAGGACAATTGAAACGGGATTTGTTTATTTATTTCAGAGTCGTCACTTGGGAGATTTAGGGTGTCCCAAGTCACCAATTTAATCCCGAATCGAGGAAAAGAATGACTCTGTATTACAGTCCGTGAACTAGAAATCCGGATAAGGAATTCTGTTAACCAGGGAGAAGGTGTTAGGCATTCCTGAGTTCCGTGATTCTAGCACGGTCGCTCAACTGTCATATTCGGCTTGTTTATCTGATTTTATACAATTATGAGCTCATGTGCAAATTTTAACTCTTAACCGCTTTTGTCATTATTATTATTTTTTTAGAATTGCAACGTCGTAAAAATGCGTTTCGAACCACACCACAATCAATGAACCCATGGTTGTTGACACGTTTTGACTTCGTTGAGATTTGGATTTGGGCCGCATAAATGCGCACCCGAGTTTAGGGATGTAGTATTATTAAAATCGTGTCTAAAGAATCTAACGCTTTATTACTTTGGAGAAGGCCGTGAAATTTGCTAAACGGCCCATCTCGAAATCTAAGTATTCAATTAAACATTTATTGAGGGCCTCGCAATTGGTGCATTTTATTGGGCGAGGCTCATCTCATTTTTATTTAAAAGGATAAACCTATAGTGACTACATTTTTTCTATTAAGTTTAGTCTCTAAAATAAAGAAAGAAAATCCTAATTAATTAGGAGCTTTCAAAAAAAATTAAGCAAACGTAACATACTAATTGCTAGATTAAGACAAATATTAACGGAAAGAATTTTACTAAAAAAAGAAAGAAAATTCGAAATTATAAATAAAATAAGAAATTCGACAACTAATATTCAAAAGAAATCAAATATAGCTAGATTGAAGCTCGCATAGTTATATATAAAAAAACTATTGGAATTAATTATTTATAACCATTTGAAACTAGATTTAACCATAATTACTAAAGCTTATTAGAAAGTTTATTAAACTTAAACATTATCTAGTCTTGTTTGGCTTTAACTAAATTTAACTATCCATTCATGATTAACCTACTGTTGACCATATTAAAACCTTCATAGCTAGTGAATTAACCCATTTTGCCAAGCTGATTCACTAAAGACCAACTTATATTATTTTTCTCTTATTCTAGTTATTAAACAGTAATACATGAAATAGCCTAAATACAATCAGTAAAAGAAACGAAGGAAAAAAAAAAGCGAAATTAAAACTTCAAAGTTCCATTCTTCATGTATTCATGCTTTCACAATTTTCAGCTTGCAATAGCTAGTATTACAGTCGTGTACCTGGTATTTGAATACAAGGAAAGGAAGAATAGGATCAGCAACAGTAGAAACAGCGCAGCAACAACAAACAACCAGCAGTCAGAAAATCCAGCAGTAGACTTGAAAACCAAACAGAAATTCCAGCAACCACTCAATAAAGCAATAACAAAGGACCAATAGTTAACTCAAGAAGCCAATTGAAAATCCCGGAAGCAAACAGGAGGCAGAGATCACACTCAGGAATACACGGAAATAGTATTCGGATATTTTAGGAATCCTCTTCCTCAAGATTAAAAGTATGTTTTTATCTCCTCTTTAGTTCTGAAATTTTTATCTCCCCAAAATTCTTCCTCCCCTAAGTGTCAAATGGGTCCTCTTTTATATCCAAAGCAAGACTCCTCCCCTTTTCTTTTTTACCTAATTTCTTTTTACTTTTTAAACTATTATTACTACCCCTTTTACCTCTTTTACTTTTTAACCTAATATTCTTTTATTATGTGCACCTTTTAACTTTTATTATTACCTACACTATTTCTAATTTTTACTTTATTAAAGTAGTCAACATGGACCCCCCATGTTCCCTCCTTTTGAATGGTCAAAAGAAGACATCATTATTAACCTTTTTCTTTTTGCTTTTATCATTATGTCTTGTCCCCCACCATAATTAAATAATATGCAATTGGTTAATTGCCATTTTACCCCTAAAACTACTGTTACTGCCCTGATTCAAAATCTGTTCAAACTTCAAAATTATCTAAGAACTTAAAATTAAATTACCAGCTATAACCAATCCTTAATCCAGTTCAATCAACAAATTCAAACTTAAACGATGAAAAACAAAGCAACAATCAGAATTATTTTGACTGAACGATATTTTTAACAACACATATATTTTCAGATTCAATAATATTAACAAATTGAACATAACAAACAAGTAGATTTGAATTTCTAAATTCAATAATCATTTGAACTTTAAACTAAATCCAACAACATTACAACCAAGATAAATATTCAAATTAAATCAAGAATTAAAACATAAACTCACATTAAATCACCGGATTAAGAACGAACTTCAAACAAAAGATGAACATGAATTAAATCTAAGCTAATCAACAAAGATGGATGATCCAAGCGATTAAACTAACATATTTCTATATTACAACTAAATTCTTTTAAACGAATAAAACAAAGCGAAGAAGAAATAATTAATTGAATTTCAACTTGAATCTAACAACATTAACAATTAAACTAACAATTTTTTTTTTTAAAAAAAATAAAAACACATGAAACAAACTGAAACCAATTAACAAAAACGATAAACACGAACAAAACAAGAATCAAACATTTACCGATTTTAGATCCGAGAATATCAAAACAAAATACGGACAAAATAAAACTCAAACCCACTAACCGTATCGAAACGACGAAGAACTTGAATGAAAACAAATCTATCCGGAAACGATTATCGCATCAAAACAATTTGACGCCGAAGACGACCACGAACGGATGATCGAAGAACTGAAGAAGGAAGCAACGGACAACAGCAGCGAAGGAGCAGCAGCAACGATCGGGCAGCAGCAGCGACGAGGGTCGTTTGGCCGCGATGAAGAAGAAACAGCAGCAGGCGACAGGGTGGAGAAGAAGACGCAGCAGCAGCCATGGGTGTTGAGCTCAAGCTCGATGGCGATGGATGAGTGACTGACGAAAAAAAGACGCAGCAGCCATGGTGGACTGCTGGTGGTTGCTTGGCTGCGTCGCTGGTTTTCCGGCGACTGGAGGAGCTCGCGACGGAGGGCGGGGTCGTTGGGATGTCGTGAGGACAATGAAGAAGAAGAAGCAGCAGCCATGGACGGGCTGCTGCGTGTGTGTGTGTGTTTTGTTGTGTATGTGTGTGTGTGTGCGTGAGTGTATACGTGAGTGTGTGTGTGTTGCTGTGTGTTGCTCTGTGTGTGTGTGTGTGTGTGTTGTCGATGGGGAGGGGGAGGTTGTGTGAGGGAGAAGGGCAGCAGCCATGGCTGCTCGGGGAAGGTGATGGAGAAGAAGAGGGAAATAGAGGAGAGGGGGTGGTTTAGTCTTTTAGGGTTTGAGTTTTTTTTTTGTTAGGAAACTAAAAAATGAAAATGAAGAAAGGTTTTGGATCTTTGGGGTTATGGACTAGGTCGACCCAGTTTTAAATGGACCGGGTCGTAGGGGAAGGTTGGATATATTTGGGCTTGTGATTCAAAATTGAAAAAGAGGCCCAATTCCGATTTTCTTTGTATTTTTTGCTCTCTTTTCTTTTACTTCCTAATTAATAAAACTAAAATTCTAAATTAAGTTATAAACTAAATTAACTTATCAAAAATACTAATTAACTCCAAATAACAATTATCGCACATTTAAATAGCAATTAACGATAAAATCGTACAATTTAGACGTTAAATGCTAAAAATGCATCGTACATTATTTTTTATGATTTTCTCATTTTGTAAAACAAACTTAATTAAATATTAAACACAAATGCGACATATTTTTATATTTTTTATTAATCTAACAAATAAACATGCGCGGATAAAAAATACAAATAGTTATCCGAAAAATGCTAAGAAATTCAAAAATTGCACACAAAAGAAAATCATTTTATTTTGAATTTTTGGGAGTAATTCTCATATAGGGCAAAAATCACGTGCTCACAGCTGCCCCTCTTTGTCCGAAAGCACGAAGGGTTTTCGCGCAAAGATAAAGTGAGCGGATACGAGCGATTTTTGCCCGTTGGAATACTCCGTGTGAAGCATTTTTTGAAATATTTGACCGAACCTTTGCTTCAAAGGTTTCCTACATATCCTGGGCTAAACAGGAATCAGGTCAATGTAGTTCGGGAAGTTTTGGTAGCTGGGAATACCATGGGACTGCAATTTTGCTGTTACTGCTGCTGCATGCTGTTACTACTACTTACCGATCTCCTTATTATACCGTGCTTAAAAGAAAAATCAAGAATCTAGGCTAGACTTCGGATTACAAGATCCCATCTATCTTCCATTTGTTCTTGATGCCTTGCTTTCTTGTCGGCTTGCGTCTATCCCAGTGCTTCTTTCTTCCGAGAACTGATGGGGATGACACCGACCTTTTGCTACTCTGAATACCAATTCTCACTGTCTAGTTCGGTTCGCTGGGGATATGGCTTCCTTCATTAAGCTTCTCGGTGGTTCCTCTGGGGATACGACTTTCTTCATCCGATTTGTTATGCTGGGCATAATTCAATGTTCACAGGCCGTTTCTTTCAAGATGCGTCTTTTCTTCTTTTTGACTCATGCGCTTAAATTTGCGCTGGAATCTCTTGTTGCAACCTTCTGCTTTCCGGTGCTGGGGAGTTTTATTGTTTCCCGCTGGAGATTCCTGTTGGATTCTTCTGCGTTACTGACTTGCAATGTATTCCTCTATTATATGGGCGGACTCCCATCTTCAACCAACAACTTCGAAAATAAATTCGTCATTCCTCTCTTCAGGCGGGCTCCTGACCTCAACAACAACTTTGAAAAATAAAACGTCTTTTTTCTCTTCAGGCGGGCTCCTGACTTCAACAACAACTTTGAAAATAAAATGCCATTCCTTTCTTTAGGCTGGCGAGATTTCAACAACTTTTAAAAATAAAATGTCTTTCCTCTCTTCAGGCGGGCTCCTGACCTCAACAACAACTTTGAAAAATAAAACGCCTTTCCTCTCTTCAGGCGGGCTCTTGACTTCAACAACAAGTTTGAAAATAAAATGCCATTCCTTTCTTTAGGCTGGCGAGATTTCAACAACTTTTAAAAATAATTCGTCATTCCTCTCTTCAGGCGGGCTCCTGACCTCAACAACAACTTTGAAAAATAAAATGTCTTTCCTCTCTTCAGGAGGGCTCCTGACTTCAACAACAACTTTGAAAATAAAATGCCATTCCTTTCTTTAGGCTGGCGAGATTTCAACAACTTTTAAAAATAAAACGCCTTTCCTCTCTTCAGGCGGGCTCCTGACCTCAACAACAACTTTGAAAAATAAAACGCCTTTCCTCTCTTCAGGCGGGCTCCTGACTTCAACAACAACTTTGAAAATAAAATGTCATTCCTTTCTTTAGGCTGGCGAGATTTCAACAACTTTTAAAAATAAAACGCCTTTCCTCTCTTCAGGCGGGCTCCTGACCTCAACAACAACTTTGAAAAATAAAACGCCTTTCTTCTCTTCAGGCGGGCTCCTGACTTCAACAACAACTTTGAAAATAAAATGCCATTCCTTTCTTTAGGCTGGCGAGATTTCAACAACTTTTAAAAATAAAACGCCTTTCCTCTCTTCAGGCGGGCTCTTGACCTCAACAACAACTTTAAAAAATAAAACGCCTTTCCTCTCTTCAGGCGGGCTCCTGACTTCAACAACAATTTTGAAAATAAAATGCCATTCCTTTCTTTAGGCTGGCGAGATTTCAACAATTTTTAAAAATAAAACTCCTTTCCTCTCTTCAGGCGGGCTCCTGACCTCAACAACAACTTTGAAAATAAAATGTCATTCCTTTCTTTAGGTTGGCGAGATTTAAACAACTTTAAAAATAAAACGCCTTTCCTCTCTTCAGGCGGGCTCCTGACCTCAACAACAACTTTGAAAAATTAAACGCCTTTCCTCTCTTTAGATGGGCTCCTGACTTCAACAACAACTTTGAAAAATAAAACGCCTTTCCTCTCTTCAGGCGGGCTCCTGACTTCAACAACAATTTTGAAAATAAAATGCCATTCCTTTCTTTAGGCTGACAAGATTTCAACAACTTTTTAAAAATAAAACGCATTTCCTCTCTTCAGGCGGGCTCCTGATTTCAACAACTTTTAAAATAAAACGCCATTCTGTTCTTCAGGAGGGGCTCCTGACCTTAACAACAACTTTGAAAATAAAATGCCATTGGCAATGATTTATGAAACATATATTTTGGCAATGTTCATACAAGCAGGACCACTCGGGTCGAAATAAATCAAAACGTCCTTTGGAGATAGGATTAAATTCCATATCCTGTTTGAGGGCGGATGAACCCAAATATCCTATTCGAGGGCGGATGAACCCAAAATATCCTATTCGAGGGCGGATGAACCCAAAATATCCTATTCGAGGGCGGATGAACCCAAAATATCCTATTCGAGGGCGGATGAACCCAAAATATCCTCAAAACTTGAAAATGTCTTACCTCAACACTTGCTGGGGATTATTTTGCTGGGGATGAATTTTCCTTTTCTTCCTTCCCCACTCTGGGTTGTCCGACCCTCTTGAAACTTGGTCGAAAATCTGTTGAAGATGCTTCTACATCTCGATGATCTGCTGGGGATAACACTGCGAACCGCTGAGTAACACTGCTGGGGATAACACTGCTGAGGATAACTCTGCTGAGTAAAATATGTTATCTTACTCCTTCCAAAACTACTTCCTTTTAAGTAGGATGTTTCATTCCTCTACAAACTGTTTCCTTTTGCAAAATTGTTTATTTTTATTTTTTATTTTTTCTTTATTTTGCTAGCTTCTTCCTTCGAAGATTACCTCCCTTAAAACTCGTTTTGTCTTTCCCCGAAAAACCGCTGAGGATACCGATTTTCACCAAGCTTGTGTTAGACTTCTCGAAATTTTTCGAAATGAACGAAAATTTTCTGCCCCAGTTTGACAATCTTTCTTGCGGCGCATCTTTCTGTCATCGGTAGCATTCCCTGTCCCTGCTTCAAATCAAAGAAAATTTGGTCAGTTTAAAACGTGGTGGTTGGTTGTGATACTCCTGCTGGGGATGCCATCAACCATTCTCCATCTATGCGTTGTCTGTCCATCTTGAAGCTTGGGCTGATACCTTCCGCCCTTCTTGACGATTCATTATTCCCAAACCTCTTAACCATTTTCCCGGTCTCCTTATCTGACCTCACGCATTTTCATGACAGCCGATGTAACTTGAAGATTGTGCATGTTCATTGAGATGATCTGCTGGGGATAACACTCCAAATCTCTGTTTATTCGTGTCACTGAAAGCAACCTTTTCTGTTGGGGATATCCCTCTTCTTTTGAGGCATAGCAAGTGAAACTGGCATTTCCCCCCGACCTTTTAGTCTCATATGAATTTCCCAAATCATGCCCATTGCTCTCTGTTTTGTTCCTTCTTGATTTAGACCATTTGGATGTTCTAATCGGATCTGGTCTTGCATAATTGGAAAGCTTATGGCAGATTTTGAAGTCATTTCTCACTTGTTCTGACCAAACAGACTCTACTGGGGAATTTTTCTATGAAAGGAGAAAGATAAACAAAAAGGTAACCGAATAAAAGACAAAGGAAAAAGATGACTCTTTAACAAGAGAAACTATAAATAAAAGCCTATCAAACGCCGATACCGACTCTAATAATCATGACATGCACATGTGGCCTCTCCTCTACCGTCAATCGTCTTTCAAGATCTTCCCTTGGCGATTCCCCATCTGATTCTCAATCTTATTCGACTTGTAGTGCCCGAAGGGTTTTCACTATCAAGCCTCTCTCATTTTGGTTTTTCTCTCAGCTTTCATCGCCTTATGGTGTCCGTAAAGATTTTCACCGATAAGACTCTCTCATTTGTGTCACTTTCCAGCTGGGGATTTGGGGTGTTGCCGATATGACTCTTTCTACTGGGGATTCTTTTCGGCTATCAATTCATGTCCAATCCATGATCCTTTTCTCTGTTGGGAATCAGTGTGCTATCCCCGACTTCCGTTTGTATGACTTGGCATCTTTCGAAGATTGGTCAAAAGGTTTTTCTTTGGACCGTAATGTGGGGTTTTGGATAGGGCTAGAAAGAAGGGGTATTAAAGGCTCAAAAACAAAATAAATTTGGGGTTCAAAATTACAACCTTCGGAACCATATTTGCTTACAACAAGCGCAACTCTTGCCCAGTTTCTAGCTTGGGGATTTTTACTTTTGTTATACTATGTTACACTATGCACACTATGCACATTATGCACATTATGTACCCTATGACCGAGCCGTGAAGTTCCAACGTATCCTCCTTGAGGAATCATGTCAAACGTAGTTCCCAATTCCTTTTTTTTTTCATTTACCTGTTATTTTCTTTTCTTTTCTTTCTTTTTTTTTTCTTTTCTTTTGTTTACCTGCCATGCTTGTGTTTTCTAGTCGTTGCTACTGATTTCGAACGAGGGGTACGAAAGAAAAATAAATAAGGCTCAAAAGGGGTAACGAAGGATAAAGTGTTTAGGTAGCAGAACAAAATGCCTTCGTCATTCCAGTCTTCAAAGCATGCCAAGTGCAAACAACACAATTAAACAAAGATTTGTAGCCTCTTCTGATGGTGCTCGACTTGACAATTATATTCACACATTTGCTTTTTCATTTGTCATTTCTAAAGCACCGTTGGGTGACACTCTCACTCTCATTATCATGAACGACCCTCTTGTCAATTTGGCGAATCTTGCTTTTAACGGTTTTCTTTGTGTTTTACTCGCCCTAGTTCCACATGACTCGAGCTCCGAAAAGCGTCCTTATTTCCTTTAAATATTCTGATCACCTTTCCGTGGTTTTATGATTAACTTTTAAGATTAGACCCAAACTGTGTGCGCATGTCATGTCACTAGAATCGGCGCTGAACAAAAATGATAAAAGGACCAAACAAAAAGATGACTGGAAATAATAAAAGACCGGATTTTGCATTAGACTACCGGTGAAATGGTTTGAATAACAAAACAAACAAAAACAAACCAGAATAAAATCCTAAAATAACCTGGACAAAACTTAAACAAACCGCTATGACAAAATGGAAAGATAAGAAAGTTTGACACAAGACAATATCCGAATTACAACCCTAATAATCCAGAGAACAGAAATGACAACAAAATAAACCATCAAAAGCTTCTCTCTTGCTAACCAAGGAACGGAGCACCCTCCCAATTATCAAACCTGGCATCTTAGCCACTGAGCTTCGCATCAATACTGCCAAGACCATTACCAACTTCAATATCATCAACCTCAGTCAACAAGTTCTCGATAGGGTTCGAGTGCTCCATGTCACTGTCATCGATCACAATCCGCCCTTTTTGGATCATTTTTTCTACTTCCTTTTTCAGATTACGACAGCTCTTAATGTTGTGCCCTCTGACATTGGAGTGGTATGCGCATCGTGCCGCAGGATCATAGTTTCTTGCACGTGGATCTGGAGTATATGCGGGGAGCGGCTCAATCAGGCCAGCATGCTTTAGCCTTTCAAACAGACTTGCATAAGATACTCCGATAGGTGTGAGAGCCTTTTCTCGTTTCAGCAACCTCTCGTTCCTAAATGCTTGATTGGGCCGAAAACCTGATCCAGGTGGCTTTCGGTAGGCTTGTGAGGGTGGATAGGCATTTTGTGGAGCCGGATACATGGAAAGTGAAGTATGGTTTTTACGGTCACGAGGAGAGAAGTGGTGTTGGGGAGGGGAGAAGCATTGAGAAAACATAGCTGGAGGGCGAGTGATGGAGCTACTCGGGTGGCTGGGCAAGCTGTGATAGGCGGTTATATATGGAGAGTGTGGGGGAGCGTCTGGCCTTGTGTTCGGTGTTCGGGTAAGGACAGATTCTAGGAAGCTAGGTGGTGGCGGGGGTGGTGCTATCCGAACCACCTATGCCCGATACATGTCTGCCACATGCTGTCTCAGCATTTTCACTTCTTCCACCAACCCGTTGTTCCGTTCGACCAGTTGTTGTCGGTCATCGGCACCGACCCACTCGGTTCTGAGGTTCTATGTCATTGTCCCTTTTTGCTTTGCAGGGAGGAGTTACCACAACCAACCACTTTTCTATATATGAACACATCAAAGTGAAACCATTACGTTAGTGTTAGGGCATTTGACAGATAATCATATATTAGAGATGCAATGCACCTAAGCAGTTAAACCGTTCTATCAGAGATGCGATGCACCCGCGCTTTCCTTTATTTTTTATTTTTATTTTTTTATTATCATTCCTTTTCCAGTGGTGGTCGAATCTTATGGAGATTGCCTACGTATCATGTCCCCGCATGAATCAGACCTTGCGTAGTTCGGCATCATGAATAAAGTAAATAAACTAACCCCCCCTTTTTATTTTTGAAGAAAAGACTTATAAAGAAGAAATGGAGCATTTTTGCAAAGAATGATTTCTAAAAAAAAAAATTTAATTTTTTTTTTTGAATTTTGAAAGAAAAACTTCTAAAGAAGTAAGAAAATATTTTTGGAATTTTACTTTCAATGAAAGAAATGCTTCTAAAAAATACTTTTGAATTTTGAATTTTTTTTTCAATTTTGAAAGAAGAATGAAAATATTTTCGGATTTTTTTTGGAAGAAATTAAAAGGAAATATTTTTATTTTTATTTTTTATTATTTTTTTTTAAAAAACAATTAAAAAGACTTTCTAAAGAAATCAATAATGGAAAATATTTTAGGATTTTTTTTTTGAAAATTGGGGGTCTAAAAAAAACTTTTCTAGAAAGGAAATAAGAAAAATACTTTTTGGATATATATATATATATATATATATATATATATATATATATATATATATATATATATATTGCAACAAATAATAAAACTACATTCAACGCACGACTCCTTTTATTTTCATTTTTGGCATTTTCATAAATAAATAACTAAAAAAAACCATTTTAAAAACAAGACTCTTTTTCATTTTCATTTTCCATGGCAAGACAAACTATTTTTCTTTTCTTTTCTTTTTTCTTTATTTTGAAAACAAGATAATGTGAAGATTTTTTTTTCTTTTTCGTTTCACCAAAATGACCAACCTATTCTTCCAAACTTAAAATAAAAGACTCTTTTTTTTTCTTTTTTTTTGAGTGAAATAAAATAAAACATTTTTCTTTTCTTCATTTTTTTCAAGATTTTCGGCAGATTTTCGACAGTATTTGGGCATTGGGTTTTTCCAAAATAAACAATTAACTCCCTAACCGCTATTTCTTTTTTTCTCAATTGCACAATATTCCTGATATTCAAAAGCCGGTCAACATACAAGTCCGAATCAAATAAATGCACAAGTAGTAGCAAGTAAGATGCATCAGGATGATCATTTTCATTTTTTGGTACACCTGTCCTAGATAGACCCAACCCCTGTGTTGAGCCTCCAAAGTCAGATGCACGTGATGCAAACAAACGTTCCTACTAGGGATCCGACATGAAGCTGAGTTATTCTAAGTTCATAACCTGGGTATTTGTTCTAGACTGTGTACCCGAGCGGATAACTCGAGTCGAGGAGGGGGCTATGTACCGGGGACCCGCGGGATCGTCCGGCTTTGTAACTTTTCCGACCTCTTTCTTATTTCAGGTATTGACACTAACAGAATAGGGAGGCTCGCCCAGCGAGCTCCTCCCCGGAGGTAAGAAGAGAAGGGTTTCGACACAGTTTATATACAGTTCACATAATATCGAAGCGGTAAAAGGCAATCAATTAGCACATTAGGCATATATCATGTAACAAAATCAAACAAAGCCAAATACAACAATTATTCCAAGCTCGAATTCTGAACCCTGAACAAAACGTTCTGGGTTCGTTCCCCAGCAGAGTCGCCAGAGCTGTCACACCTCCTTTTTCCGTCCCCGCGAGGGGTGAAGAAGTTTTTCCAATTAAAGGACAATCGAAACAGGATTTGTTTATTTATTTCAGAGTCGCCACTTGGGAGATTTTGGGTGTCACAAGTCACCAATTTAATCCCGAATCGAGGAAAAGAATGACTCTGTATTACAGTCCGTGAACCAGAAATCCGGATAAGAAATTTTGTTAACCCGGGAGAAGGTGTTAGGCATTCCCGAGTTCCGTGATTCTAGCACGGTCTCTCAACTGTCATATTCGGCTTGTTTATCTGATTTTATACAATTATGAGCTCATGTGCAAATTTTAACTCTTAAACGTTTTTGTCATTATTATTATATTTTTAGAATTGCAACGTCGTAAAAATGCGTTTCGAACCACACCGCAATCAATGCACCCATGGTTGTTGACACGTTTTGACTCCGTTGAGATTTGAATTTGGGCCGCATAAATGCGCACCCGAGTTTAGGGATGTAGTATTATTAAAATCGTGCCTAAAGAGTCTAACGCTTTTTTACTTTGGAGAAAGCCGTGAAATTTGCTAAACGGCCCATCTCGAAATCTAAGTATTCAATTAAACATTTATTGAGGGCCCCGCAATTGGTGCGTTTTATTGGGCGAGGCTCATCTCATTTTTATTTAAAAGGATAAACCTATAGTGACTACATTTTTTCTATTAAGTTTAGTCTATAAAATAAAGAAAGAAAATCCTAATTAATTAGGAGCTTTCAAAAAAATTAAGAAAACGTAACATACTAATTGCTAGATTAAGACAAATATTAACGGAAAGAGTTTTACTAAAAAAAGAAAGAAAATTCGAAATTATAAATAAAATAAGAAATTCGACAACTAATATTCAAAAGAAATCAAATATAGCTAGATTGAAACTCGCATTGTTATATATAAAAAAACTATTGGAATTAATTATTCATAACCATTTGAAACTAGATTTAACCATAATTACTAAAGCTTATTAGAAAGTTTATTAAACTTAAACAATATCTAGTCTTGTTTGGCTTTAACTAAATTTAACTATCCATTCATGATTAAACTACTGTTGACCATATTAAAACATTCATAGCTAGTGAATTAACCCATTTTGCCAAGCTGATTCACTAAAGACCAACTTATGTTATTTTTCTCTTATTCCAATTATTAAACAGTAATACATGAAATAGCCTAAATACAATCAGTAAAAGAAACGAAGAAAAAGCGAAATTAAAACTTCAAAGTTCCATTCTTCATGTATTCATGCTTTCACATTTTTCAGCTTGCAATAGCTAGTATTACAGTCGTGTACCTGGTATTTGAATACAAGGAAAGGAAGAATAGGATCAGCAACAGTAGAAACAGTGCAGCAACAACAAACAACCAGCAGTCAGAAAATCCAGCAGTAGACTTGAAAACCAAACAGAAATTCCAACAACCACTCAATAAAGCAATAACAAAGGACCAACAGTTAACTCAAGAAGCCAATTGAAAATCCCGGAAGCAAACAGGAGGCAGAGATCACACTCAGGAATACACGGAAATAGTGTTCGGATATTTTAGGAATCCTCTTCCTCAAGATTAAAAGTATGTTCTTATCTCCTCTTTAGTTCTGAAATTTTTATCTCCCCAAAATTCTTCCTCCCCTAAGTGTCAAATGAGTCCTCTTTTATATCCAAAGCAAGACTCCTCCCCTTTTCTTTTTTACCTAATTCCTTTTTACTTTTTAAACTATTATTACTACCCCTTTTACCTCTTTTATTTTTTAACCCAATATTCTTTTACTATGTGCACCTTTTAACTTTTATTATTACATACACTATTTCTAATTTTTACTTTAGTAAAAGTAGTCAACATGGGCCCCCCATATTCCCTCTTTTTGAATGGTCAAAAGAAGACATCATTATTAACCTTTTTCTTTTTGCTTTTATCATTATGTCTTGTCCCCCACCATAATTAAATAATATGCAATTGGTTAATTCCCATTTTACCCCTAAAATTACTGTTACTGCCCTGATTCAAAATCTGTTCAAACTTCAAAATTATCTAAGAACTTAAAATTAAATTACCAGCTATAAACAATCCTTCATCCAGTTCAATCAACAAATTCAAACTTAAACGATGAACAACAAAGCAACAATCAGAATTATTTTGACTGAACGATATTTTTAACAACACATATATTTTCAGATTCAATTTGCAAGCTGCTTTGGTATTTAAGCCCCACAATTCGCTATTTTAGTTTGCCAATCTCGACCCGATATTCTTTCTCTTTGGCTAGCTAACCCCATTGTGCTTGCGATGATTATACAAAGTCTTGGATGTGATCTCTCTTAGTTGGTCTCTGATGCTCAAGCTCTCTTCTGTACCATGTAAGGTATCTTGGCGACACTTCGCCTTTGGCCCAGTCTTGTACACAAGTATCTACTTTCAGGGTTTGACATTCATTCCAGATTCTCCGAACGACTGCTTCAGGGAACTGCCCACCAGGCCCGATTTCGACCACCTGGCTACTGAGATCCTCTTCCCTTGGGACTATTTGGCATCGCCCTAACTGCCTCAATACTCTGTATGGCGCATAGGGCTGGATACTTTGGAGACCCATCAACAACAAATGAGATTCGACGGCTGACATGTGTATGATCTTATCTATGGGTAGCCACCCAAATGCCCATTCTATCTGGTTTGTTGAGACGGAACACAGCAGAGTGACCCATTCAGCGACCCCTTCTGGCAGGCTGAACCCGTCGACCCTCGTGGAAAACTCTTCTATACAAGTCTTTTGTGATGACCCATATTTCAGAAACTGAGGGCGATGACATAGGTGTTCTATCATCCACATTTGCAGCAGTATATTGCAACCCTCAAAGAAACCTCCTCCGGTTTTGCAAACAGTGAGAGCGCGGAAGATGTCTGCTATTATCATCGGTGCCAGAGTGTTGTTGTCTTGTTTGAGCAAAGTGCTGACGACCCCAGCGATTTGTATGTTAATTTTCCCATCCTTTCTAGGGAATACCCGAAAACCCAGAAAGGCTACCATAAAATCAATACACCTCTGTCTTTCCCGTTTCAGCCGGCTTTCCCCGCTGCAGATCTTACTCTCGGGATTGTTGAACCCTCTAAGATGACCGTACCTATCGTACAGGAATGCCAAAATACAAAAACCTTCTGATAACTCTGGGTTGTGTACAGTTCTGCGGATCTTCACGGTGTCTAGGAACCTGTGTACGGTCATGGTCCTTGGTGCAATAAGATACTGCTCTCTCATAGGGATTTTAGGACATCCGATGTACCCTGCCAGTTCCTCTAGTGTCGGTGTGAGCTCAAAGTCTGAGAAATAAAATACATTGTGTGCTGGGTCCCAAAATGAAATTAAAGCCCTTATAATGTCCCCTCGCGGATCGATGTCCAGTAATCCAACCAAGTTTCCTAAGTATATCTTGACTGTATCTCGCCCTGATTCTTCCAAGTCGTTCCACCACATGCGTAAGCCCAAAGGGACTCTGTTTATAATGGCCCCAGATGAACTCTTACTTGTGCTCATTCTGCACATTTATTAAGGTGATTTAGAAAAAAAGCAAAATCTTTATTTTGGCTCAAAAACTAATTTTTCCATTTTCCTTAATTTTGAGAAAAGAAAGACTGATTTTCCAAATACGATCTTTTAGCTCTTCAGGGATGAAGATTTTAAGGCTGTGGGGATTTAACCGGCCAAAAGGTAAGAAAAATGGCCAAAGGCGGCTGTTTGTGCAAAGACAGCCTTCCGACGTCCCTTTTGGGAACATTCGGCTATTTTCGCAAAATGACATCGCCTGACTCTTTTATGAAAGTAGCAATATTTTGTCATTTTTCCTGATCGTTTTTTGCAAAAATAGGAAGTTGAACCCGATAACTACGTATCTCACATCCGGTGAGAATCAAACAGACGTAGTTCGGGTAAGAAAAATTAATTAAATCACGAATCCAATTTTCTTTCTTCAAAAATCAAAATTTTGGCAGAGTTCTCACATTATTTGGACATTGGTTTTTCTTAAATGAGCAACTCTCAATTTTTCTCAAAGTTCCTGTTTCCAACCACCGGTCAACATGCAAGTTCGAAGCAAATGAAATGCGTCAACAAACAAGATGCAGCAGGATGATCTTTTTTGTTTCAGGTTGCTTTTCCTAGACGAGCCCAACCCCTGTGTTGAGCCCCCTAAGTCAAATGCAACGTGATGCAAATAAACGTTTCCTACTAGGGATCCGACATGAAGTCATGTTTTACTAAGTTTCAAAACTGGGTTTTGTTCTAGACCTGACTTACCCGAGCGGACAACTCGAGTCGAGGAGGGGGCTACGTACGGGGACCCGCGGGATCGTCCGGCTTTGTAACTTATCCGAGCCTCTTTCTACTTGGGTATGACACTAACAGAATAGGGGGTCTCAAACCAGTGAGCAGTATCCCCGGAGGTAAGAAGAAAAAGGTTCGGCACAGTTTATATATACAGTCAAATAATATCAAAGTGGTAACACACATCATTTGCATATGAAGCACGTATCTCATGACAATATCAGATAATAAACAAAGCCAAATAAAACAATTATTCTAAGCTCAAATTTCTAACCCTAAACCAGTGGTTCAGGGAAATGTGGTCCCCAGCAGAGTCGCCAGAGCTGTCACACCTCCTTTTGGCCGCCCCCGTGAAGGGTGAAGGAGTTTTTCCAATTAAAGGACAATCGAAACGGGATTTGTTTATTTATTCCAGAGTCGCCTCTTGGGAGATTTAGGGTGTCCCAAGTCACCAATTTAATCCCGAATCGAGGAAAAGAATGACTCTGTTTAACAGTCCGCGAACCAGAAATCCGGATAAGGAATTCTGTTAACCCGGGAGAAGGTATTAGGCATTCCCGAGTTCCGTGGTTCTAGCACGGTTGCTCAACTGTCATATTCGGCTTGTTTATCTGATTTTATACAATTATGAGCTCATGTGCAAGTTTTAACTTTTAACCGCTTTTGTCATCATTATTATATCTTTTTTTTTCTTTTTATCAAGAATTGCAACATCATGGAAATACATCTCCAACCACGTCACATCAATGCACCCGTGGTTGCTGGCACATTTCAACTCTATTGAGATTTGGATTTGGGTCACATAAATGTGCACCCGAGTTTTAAGAAAATTAAATTATTAAAGGCGCGCCTAAAGCGACTAGCGTATCATTTACTTTGGGTAGGGCCGAGAAATTTTGCTAAACGGTCCATCCCGAAGTCTAAGCAATTTCAAAGCAAATATTTAATGAGGGCCCCACAATTTTATATTTTTTAATCGGCGAGGCTCATCTCATTCTTATTTTTTAAAAGGAATTTGCAACGTCATGGACATGCATCTCGGACCACGTCACAATCAATGTACCCGTGATTAGAGACACATTTCGACTCCGTTGAGATTTGGATTTGGGTCACATAAATGTGCACCCGAGTTTAAGAAGGTAAGATTTATTAAAATGTGTGCCTAAAGAGATTAGCGTATTATTATTTTGGGTAAAGACGTGGAGTTCGCTAAACGGCCTATCCCGAGTTCTAAGTAATCAACACATACATTTTGTGAGGGCCCCGTAATCTGTGCGTTTTATTTGGCGAGGCTCGTCTCATTTTTATTTAAAAGGTCGTCCTATAGTGGCTATGTTTTCTATTGAGTTTGTCTCTAATAATGAAAGAAGAAGAACGGTCCAACTTTATTTACATGCTTACAAGTTAGTTATAGTCGGGTTCCGAATATGATTTGCAAAATCCGAAACATGAACGCGTATATGGGCAATCATTTAGATATTATGGGCCTGGACTGGACCTGGGCCATCCTTATTCCAATTGGGCCTAGTTAACTTATTTTGTATATGTTTGACATTTATAAGGGGGCTGAAATGTAAAGTACTGCTTGTCTAATCAAGCAATATTCCTACCAATTTGAAAACAGACCATTTGTTTAAAGAAGCAACTATTGGGTACCTAACATGCTTATTGACAAACAATAATGAACTAATGGAACATGACTACTACAACATTAGTCCCTTTTAATTATAAGCAAAACATAGAGTTCTCCAACTAAATGATATGTATAAAGGTTCAGTTACATCACAGTTAACTACATGGTTCTAGTAGAGAAAGTGAACTATCATACATACAACTAATGTTCAGTATATTTCTAAAGTGAAGTCAAAATAACTTCAACTCTTCATTTTTGTATTCATGCTTCAAATTTCAGCCTACATTGATCAGTGTATCAGTTGTGTACCTGGTATAGGAAAGCAAAAGAAGAAGAGGAATGATCAATGCAGTAGTAGCATACACAACAACAGAAAACAGTAATCAACAGCAACACAACCCAGCAGTCAGATTTTTTAAAACCAATAGCAAACCTAGCAAAAAAAATCCAATAATAACCAGTAGGAGACACCAGTGACAGATTTAAACCAAGCAAAAGACCAGTGAACTTTCAAACCAACGGAAAACCAAGACACTCAACTGAAACAGTGTTCAACAAGTAGAGAAACCAGGACATACTAAGTTAAAACCCAGCAGTATCCCAACAAAACAACCGGGTGCAAGAAAGTAGTAGTTTCTGATTTGTCAAACACTCAAGAAAAGCAGCCTGAAACTCTTTAATGTAGAAGTTCAGCTTTAACACTCTATCTCTCTCAATTTCTGATGTCCAACCAAAGGTGGAAAGATCAGCCTTGTTTTTGCTTTTTTTTTCTCTCTCTTAAAACTGTCCAGCCCCTTCTTAACTCTAAATCAGCCTATTTATAAGCCAGAAATGGCAAGCCCCCAGGCTGCCTTTCCCCTCTGCCCATACCCCTTTAAACTAATCAATAATGCCCATGCCTAAATGTCTTTTCTTGATGGCCACTATATTGTTCCCCATGCTTGTCCTATTTGTTTTAATCAAGAGTCATGGGAGGGGTTATAGTATTCAAATAAACTCATGCCCTTATGTTATGTACCCCACTGTCAATTAAAATAAGTTTAACAAATGACCCCTAGGCAGGCCTCAACTTTACAGCCTATTAACATGCTACTAAACTCCCAAAATTACCTCTTAACCCTTGCATATTACTATATTACCCTAACTCTTAATAGTCAGTATATAAACCCCTCTAAATTCAACTAATAACTGAATACTAACTAATCAGCTTAAACTCAATACTGATTTCAGGTTGGTCTATTAGATTTCTACAGCTATACCCAACTCTCAGCCTAAGTTCAGCCAACGATTCAAACTCAATCAAACAAGGGTGACAATCAAATGGTATGAGTTGGTCATATTGGGAGCCAATCCTGACCAACTCAAAACCAGAATGCAAACAGGCAACAGTCAACAAGCTAAGGCCAAAGCAATAATGAACAGGCTTCCATAGCAGACTATGAAGATCATGAGGTTACTGAACGAATGAGTAGTCTAGTTCAAAGACAAAACTGAACATATTCAACAGGTTCATTATAAGTTAGCATACAGATGTGGTGCTGGCAAACATACATGGAGGGTATTAATGAGCTAATGTCCTGTTTCCTCTAATTTTCAAATAAATTAATTGACGACACTTATTTAAACAACTATACAAGCTATAATAGACAGCAAACAATCAATAAAACACACAAAACAAACTAAACATTACCTCAGGATTCACAGACTTGACAGAAAAATCAAAACAAACTAAACTAAACATGAAAAACAGATAGAATTCATAGGGGAACAAAAGAAAGGGAAAAATTTACCTCAGGGATTCGAAATCAAAATTGACCCAGGATCGAACTCAGACTCGACCATTTTTAGGGTCGAATGGACTTTAATCAAAGTGTTCTCAACTGAGAACACCTCGGTTAAAGTCTATTAGACCCCGATCTTTTTGTTGATTTGGACATACCTCAACTTTTGGTCTTTTTAGGGTTCTTTATGGTCTGATTTGGGATTCGTTCAGCTCTTGTCAGATTCGAACTGAACCAACGATGTTTAGGGTGTGAGGGAGGTCAAGAGGTGTTGTGGTATGAGTTTGGGGTCGGTAGGTGTAGATCTGGTTTTTGTTCGAACCTTCAAACGAAGATTCGAGACGATGGGGAATGATTCGAGGCAAAAGGCTAACGGATTCATGTTCAGGGTGGTTGGGTGCATCAGGGGTGTTATTTTGGTAGTCATCGGAGTCGTGGTTGCCGGGTTTACGGTGGGGGAATCCTAAGGCAGCTAGGGTTTGTGAAGGGGGTTTCTGGGTGGGGACGAGGATGAACAGTAAGCGATGGGGGGTTTGGTTTGGGGCGTGGGGTGATGGATTGGGTCTTATATACGGGGTGGGTGGTTTAATCCTGGCCGCTGGATCAATCAAGATCGATGGCCAGGATTAGGGGAGTTAACCAACACGGCGTCGTTTGGTTTAAGTAGGGGGGTCGGTTCGAACCGGGAAACGGGTCGGGTTCAGGTAACGGGTAAGGAGATGAAATCCTGGCTGTTGGATCGATTTAATCCAATGGCTCTGATTAATAGGGCCAATACGACGCCGTCTGAGGCGTCTCAAAGCTTGCCCAAATTGGACCGGATCTGGGGGCTGTTTTGGGCCTGGGTTTGGGTCCAACTAGGGTGGCCCAATTCCGATTTCCTTTATTTTCACCCATTTTCCTTCTTTCTTTAATTATCAAAATTAAACAAAAATCCTAAATAAATTATAAAATCAAAAAATAAAATTACACACATATTATTTAACACCTATAATAATTAACACACAATATTAAAAAATAAAATCACACAATGACAAGAAATACACGTGCATATTTTTTGTGATTTTCTTTTAACCAAATTATGGTTAATTAATTCCTAAATGTACCACTAATTCCTAAATGCATGCAACATGTATTTTTGTATTTTTAACTATAGCAAGGCGAGCATTTACGGACAGAATAATTATTAGAACGTCACGCAAATTCTCAAAATTGTACCCGAAGGTAACTTGTTTTACTTTTTCGATTTCTTTTGGAGTAGTTTCCGCGAAGCAAAAATTCCGTGCTCACACTTTGTATTTGAAAAAGTGTGCTGTAACTCAAAATCCAAAAAAAGAGGTTTCGCGTTTTATATTCCTGTTAGAAGTTTTCTTTAGAATACTAATTCTTTTAAGGTGGTTTTCCTTTAGAAAATTAATGTCTAGAACTCGAAATAAAAATTGCTGTTATATTTCCTTTTAGTATTGTGAGCACGTGATTTTTGTTTACACGACAATTACTCCAAAAGAAATCGAAAAATAAAACAAATGGTCTTGTTGTACAATTTTTTGGAATTTACGTGGCATTTTTGGTAGTTATTTGTAGTTTTGTCTGTGATTGTTTAGTTTTATCAAATAAAAATACAAAAAATATATGTCGCATGTAAGTTTAGGATATCGTTCTACTATTAGGAATTAATCAAACCATAATTTGGTTTTAAAAGGAAAAATCACAAAATATGCATTTTTTATTCTATTTGTTGTCATTGAGTGATTTTATGTTTAATGTGTGTGATAATTGTTGTTAAGTGTTAATTAATATTTGTGTAGTTTTATTTTTGATTTTACAATTTAATTAGGAATTGTGCTTAAATTAGAAATTAAAAGAAGGAAAAAAATAAAGGAGTTCAAAATTGAAGAAATCCGGATTTGGGCTTAAATTTGAGACCAAGAATCAGGCCCTTTTCATTTCATGACCCAGTCCGGTTCCCTGATCTCTATGGCCTCACCAAACGACGTCGTTTAAGGCTTATCAGATCTGGACCGTTGATCAAACATATCTAACGGTCCAATTCAACTCCCATTTTAAACCAAACGACGCCGTATAAGGATATTCAATCGGAGCCATCCATCTTGTTCAATCCTACGGTCCCCAACACACCTCATAGCCCGACCCATTCCCGTAAAAAACCGACCCAGTCTCCTCTGAGACCAAACAACGCCGTCCCCTTAAGTGGAAAGATCAAGGCCGTTGATCATCGATGATCCAACGGCCAAAATTCAACCCCCCGTCCCGTATATAAGCCTTCCCCTCTCACCCCCGCGCCCTAAGCCAGACCCCCCCTCCCTCGTCTTCATCTCTTTCAGAGACTGAACCCAAACCCTTTATAACCCTAGCGCCGCCCCCCCTTTCCCTCACCATAAACCCGGCGGCAACGATGCCGGTGACCACCAGACTAACACCCCTAGTACACCTCGACCCCCTGAACACGGATCTACAAACCATGGGTCTCGAATCTTCCCCCACCGTCTCGAATCTTCGTTTGAAGATTTGAGCCGGACCCCAACCTATGCCAAACCCCCCAAATCCATACCCATACCAGGTACCCCCCTGACCTCCATCGTGACCAAACCAAGCTTGGTTTGGTCCAAATCTAACCAGAAAACCCCGAGTCCCAAATCAGCCCTAAGAACCCTAGAAATCTAGAATCTGAGGGTTTTGTCCAATTAAACGAGAAGGTTGGGGTCTAATAAACCTTAATCGAAGTGTTCTCAGTTGAGAACACTTCGATTAAAGTCCGTTCAACCCCAAAAGAGGTTCGATTCAAAATCCGAGACATGGTCGTCTGATTTTCAATTCTTTAAGGTATTTTCTTTTTCTTTTCCTTGTCAGTTCCATGTTATTTGTTTTGTTAATGTTTGTTCATGTGTTTAAATGTCAGTTTGATTTGTTTTCATTTTTTTTTTGTGTCAACTATTCTGTCCACCTTGCCCAGACCTTTTATTTGGTCGAATTTTTTCTCTATTCATTGATGAGTGTATGTGTTTAATTATATAATCGATTGAAATGAGTTTCGATCGATTAATTAGTTCCCAGGGCAATTCTTTGTTTTGACAGTACAATTTGAACCCCCCTGTTAATACTGTTCGATTCTGATTCATTTGGTATTGATTGAATGTATTGTAATTCGCGTAGTCGATTCGATATATGTCGTCAATTAGTTCCAATTTGGAATGGTAATAATTTGACTCGTCCTGTTGATTTGTTTACTGAGGTTTGTTTTGAATCAGCTGAGAATTGATAACAACCATTTGCAGTTTAGTTGAATCAAAATCATCTAAGGATTGGTTATAGCTGCAGTTTTGATATAGGTCCCAGAGTTTAGTTTTGAATTGATATGAAAGTGCTGGCATGTTTACCCATTTTAGACCTTGGGCAGCATGTGCTGTCAGGACATACTCCTGCTGCCCATACCCTTTTAAACTAATAAAAGATAAACCTTTATAATAAGGAAAAGGGGGCTGTCAGGGGAATCTCATGGGGATACTTTTCTTTTAAGTTTTGAGTGGAAAAACAGAAGGTTCACATGGGAGGGGATCAGTATTTTATTGGACTAACAGCTGGGGGGGAAAAGGGTCGGTGTGTGGCAATAAAAGGGGAAGAGGGCAGAACATCAGGGACAGAAGAAAAAGAACTGAAAAGGAGGGGGGAGCTTCTGAAACAAAAAGAAAAAATACTGCTAGACTGTTTCTTTGCTTTGAATTTGTTCCCCATTAGAAGTTTAGCTCCCATACCTTTTTTTAAGACCAGAACATAGTTCTCTTTGGTTTTCAAAGGAGAAACCCTGTCCAGTACTAGAAGTTTGGAGTCTTTTGACTCATTCGAACCCCAGTAGCAAGTCATTCTATTTGTTCTGATTCATTTGGGGTTTGGCTTGGGAGGTGCTGGATTCATTGTGTTGAACATATTTGGTCAGTTTGGAGTCATCTCTGCAACTCTATTTGGTTCTCAAAACCATTCTGAAATTTGGTTTGGCCCGCCTCTGTTGCTTGGAATTTCTGTCATTAATCTCGATTGATTCAGAGATTTCACTGTGTTGCTGAACCTGTCTGTCACTATACTACTGCTGCTTCTACTGATCTTCCTCTTCTTCTCACTTTCCAATTCAGGTACACATTTGAATCTCACACTGATGTAACAGTAACAATGAGCATGAAATGAAAGACGCGAAGAATTTTTCAATCATTTGGTGTTATACCTATAGTCTTATAAAGTGTTAGTAGATTTGTGTAATTCTTTAGGTTGTAACTCAATAGGAAAATACAGTAGGTAGTTTCGTACTTAATTGAAACTTAGTTTGTTTAAGTATTGTGATTTACAGTTGTTTAGTTGTACGTATGATATAATTATGTAATTCGTGGAATGC
Source organism: Nicotiana sylvestris (assembly GCF_000393655.2). NCBI lineage: Eukaryota > Viridiplantae > Streptophyta > Magnoliopsida > Solanales > Solanaceae > Nicotiana > Nicotiana sylvestris. The sequence goes on from NC_091063.1 coordinate 163,256,910, forward strand.
ACGAGTAGTTAGTATATCGATAACTAGACTTCATTTTTAGTTATATTTTGTATGTATAGGGTAGACTGCTACTAACCTTGTCAAACGCAATATAGCTTTTAATCATTTGAGTTAACTCTGTCAAAATCGGATTCCATTAGGCAGTTTATAGGACAATGTTCGAATCCCATTAGTAGCATCCTCTAGTAGTTAATTCCATTAACCTATAAATTCAACTTGAAGAATGTTTAGTGTGAGTTTAGCATTTTATTAATCTTGTATGCAATTTTCTTTATTAAATTAAAAGCATGTTCGCTCATGGAATAAGGCATGAAACAATTCCCCGCCTCATAAATAATTAATCCGATAATTAATAAGAGGCCGGAACTGGCCAAGCATGTAATTTAATTAGCGTGTATTTTCTTTCTTTCATTTTTAGAGACAAACATAATAGAAAATGTAGTCGCTGTAGGTTTATCCTTTCAAAAAATGAGACGAGCCTCGCCAAATAAAAATGCAAATTGCGGGGCCCTCAATAATTGGTCATAATAAAATACTTAGAATTTGGGATGGACTGTTTAGTGAATTTTACTGCCTTCCCCAAAGATAATAACGCATTAGACTCTTTAGGCGCGACTTAATTAAATTACATTCTTAAATTCGGGTGCGCATTTATGTGACCCAAATTCAAACCTCAACGGAGTCGGAATGTATTAACAGCCACGGATGCATTGATTGTGACATGGTTCGAGATGCATTTTTACGACGTTGCAATTCTATAAAAATAATAATAATAAAAGCGGTTTAAACTTAATAAAAGCACATAAGTTATAACATGTATTAAATCAGATATTTAGCCATTATAACAATTTAAGCGACCGTGCTAGAACCACGGGATTCGGGGGTGCCTAACACCTTCCCTCGGGTCAACAGAATTCCTTACTTAGAATTTCTAGTTCGCAGACTTCATTTGAAAAGTCGAAAATTTCCTCGATTTGGGATTCAAGATAAACCGGTGACTTGGGACACCGAAAGCCAAACCTTTCCCAAGTGGCGACTCTGAATTAAATAAATAATCCCATTTCGAATATTGTCACTTAAATTGGAAAAACTCCCTCGCGCATTTTACCCTTCGGGGCGGGCGTGCAAAAAGGAGGTGTGACAAGTATATTAAGACTAAACATTCAAAAAAAAAGATATTTTCTTTTAGTACCTCTTTAACAGTTTTCTTTAAGACATCAATTCCAAAAATTCAAAAAAGATTTTCTTTTGAGTTTCTTCTTTGGGAAATTGATGAAAAATGATTTAAAAAAATTCTTTTATTTTCACTAGAACTTTAGGACATTGTACATAGAAGAAAAAACAACATTCTTTATTTTTGGTTTATTTGCAGAGTTTCTCCCTTAGATATTCAAATTGAAATCCAAAAATATTTTTTATCTTATTCATTTCTCATTTCGAAATCTTTCTACAAAGATATCAAATAAAAATTCAAAATATTTTTCTTTAATTTATTGTTTAGATTTCTTTCCTAAAAAAACAGAATCAAAAAATGTTTTTCTCTTGTAGGTTTTTTTCTCTTGATAATTTTCCATAGAGTATTTGTTTCAAAAAGAAAAAAAGGAGAAAATATATGCTCGAGTTTAGAATACGTTATAGAACATTAAGTCTAGAAAATTAAAAAAAAGAGGATTTGCTACTCTTTTCTCATTAGAGTAGTCATTAAGGCAAAAAAGAAAAAAAAAGAAAAAGAAAAAGAGAATGTTAGTTTGTTTCCTTTATTCCTGATTTTCTCGAACTATGCGAAGATCTGATTCATGCGGTGTCATGCTACGTAGGCAACCTACATAGGGTTCGATCAAATCATTTTTTCTGTTTAAAGAAAAAGAAAAAAGACGGAAATAAAAAGGGGGTGAAATTATGGGATATGAGAAATGATAGGAAAGAAAAGAGTGATAATTAGAAAAAAAGAGGAAGGAAAATGAGTAAGCAAGTGCTAGAAAAGGAAAGAAAAGAGAAGATTGAAATAAACAAAATTGGGATGATGCCAAGTGACCTTGTGACACTCGAAGTCATTCTAGAACCGTTAATTGGTGTTAGGTGCATTGCACACAATGTGATATTTGCAGCTGTTAAATGCCCTAACGCTAACGTGATGACCTCATTTTGTTCCTTTTTGTTATCTCCATTGAGCAGAAGGGCGGTTGGTTTGTGGTTCTTAAGGTAACTCATCCATACAACACAAGGTCAAAGAGCAAGGTAGCGATGACTAGCAAAGACTTGGACACAGGAGTTGTTGACCCGTCAAGGGAGTTTGTGGAGTCAGAGTCTGAATTGAAAGAGGAGGTCCAAAGGTTGAAACAGCAGATGGCAGAAATGCATCAGTCTTGGATCAGAGGGCATCCTCCACCTTCATTCCCCACTAACTACAGTGAAAATCCTGCAACTATCCCACCACTATCACAAGCCCAGGTTCCCACTACTGATATCTCCCCACAACCTTTTCACACTCCACCCCTCAAAAATACATCATATCCCGCTCCTTTGACCACTTATGCTTTTGTAGCTCCTCAACTAGTTACTTTTACTCGATCTTCTAGCGAGACTGTGTTCAAAACCCCCGATGCCTAACACTGTGCTCCAGAACCAATTTTCAAGGCCTTGGGACCGTACTCTTACGCTCCTCATTTTGAGCCTCCCGATGAGACTGCAAAGCCTACTAAGACAGTGGAGAAAGATGAGCTATCCATAAAGCTGAAAGGGTCTAAAATGCTAAAGCTTAATTTATATGATAGACGTGGAGATCCAGTAGCCCATCTGGGAGGTTACTGCAGTGAAATGAGAAGTGTTGGCAGGAAAGATGATTTGTTGATGGCATATTTCAGTGAGAGTTTGATTGGGGCAGCTTTGGAATGGTACACTCGTCAAGATGTCAATAAGTGGCATGTATGGAATGACTTGGCTCAAGATTTTGTTCGACACTTTCAGTACAATCTAGACATTATCCCAGACCGCTCCTCCCTATCTCAGATGGAAAAGAAACTTGAGGGAAGTTTTGGGGAGTTTTGGCTCAGATGGAACAAACAAGTTGCTCGGGTCAGTCCTCTGATTGATAGAAAAGATATTGCTGAGCCCCGCCAACGACGGGATCCAGTGGGCATTCCTGCTAAATGTTTTCAGCCTCAATGTCGACCCCATGGATATCCTCGTGCTCCAAATAATCCTCCCCAATGCTACTTATCTCCACAAAATCCCCAAAGTCATATCTCACATTCCCAGTACCCTATCCGCAATGCATCGCCACATGTTCCACACCCATGAGACCCGCGATGGCTAGCACCATTTCCGCAAATATCTTACCCTCCTCCTCAAGCATATCAACCACCTACCAGTAAAAGGTTTCAACTGAGGCCAAAGTACAAAATGAGAAGGCAACAACAAAGAAAAAAGTCTTTTACTCCTATTGGAGAACCATATGCCAGTCTGTTCCAAAGGCTGAGGCAATTGGACATGTTGAAGCTGATTCAGATAAAAATGTCGAACCCTCTTTCAAAGATTTTTGATTTTTCTCAAAGGTGTCCATATTGCTCTAATGCCCCGGGGCATGACATAGAAAAGTGTGGGCACATACCCCTTGACCTAAATATAACACTAAAACCCTAAACCTATAAAAGGGAGCTAACCCCTAGACCTAAGGATTCATCAGCAAAAATACAAAAAATAGGACCTATACACTAAAGAGGCTATCCGCCGTTTTGGAGATAAGAAAATGAAAGAACCTAGATCCCTAACGAGCAGCTGAAAACACACAAAACTAACGCTGGAGAAAAACAGAATGCCAAAAAACCTAAGAGAAAAATAAGAGATCAGCCGCGATACTTTATGGAAATGGGCTGAAATATACGGAAAAAACAAAAAATGAAGATAGCCTAAAAGGGAAGACCTATACAGACGGGCATCCGTCCTTTTCTGAAAATGGGAATACACATTTTAGACCTTAGGACCTAAAGGCTAGAGGAGAACCTGCCATTGAACACTGTAACACCAAAGGACCTTCACCCCCGTTCATTTCAATCAGCAATTAACGTTCTTTCACCAAAATCACGAAGCAACAACCATTTTTTGTATACTTAGACCCATCAGCGTACCAAGGACACCCAATCTTCTTTATCGACCAAAGAAAACGTCCAGATCTGAATTCAAAATGAGAATGTTGGATTGAGTCGAGTTCGTCGAGTTCGTTGGGTTTGTTCAGTTCCGTTCGAGATTCTGACGAGGTTCTGGCGCTGCTACGTTTTCTGTTCGCTTGCCTTGTCTGTTAGTCGAGCTTCAAAGCAGTCTCGTGGAGTTTTTCTTGGTCGAGTTTTGAAATAAGCAGCCAAGCAATTGTGAAGTGAGTCCATGTAATTGTCGCAAGTCAGTTAATCGGAAAGCTCTAACTGAGGTTCCATTCTTCAATCCTCTACTCATTTTATTCTAGTTTAATGTTAATTGTTGGTTTGGTGATTTAATTCTGTGATTTGTCTAGTTGGTGATTATGTTTGAAGTTGTTCATGTAGTTATCTGCTCGCATGTTACTCGAAATATTTGCAGTTGAGCATGATTTTTATTAAAATAAAGTTGTGGGTTGTAGAAATTCAAAAATTTCTAAATACTTAGCATGATGAGAATTTTCCATTGCTGTTGCTTTTTCGTAAATGTTCCAATTATGTATTAAGTTCAATATTTGTCGTCTGCTTCTTCATATTCTTGTTTGGCAGAATTTTGATAAAAAAAAATCGTAGCGTGGCTTTTGGGTGTACATTTCATGTGACCCGGTCCTAATTTACAACAAGGTTAAATAGAACGTGTCGTGATCACGGGTGCATTTCATGTAATGTGGCTTGCGATATGTCTTAAATAACCTTGAAATAATTCCTCAAATAAATAAAAACGGTTATAAAAGTTAAAAAATGCATAGGTTTCAAGGATGTAATTAATCAGATAATTAGGCCAGTGATAATAGTTGAGCGACCGTGCTAGAACCACGGAACCCGGGAATGCCTAACACCTTCTCCCGGGTTAACAAAATTCCTTACCCGGATTTCTGTGTTCGTAGACTGTAAAACAAAGTCAATCTTTCGTCGATTCGGGAATTAAGACCGGTGACTTGGGACACCATAAACTATCCCAAGTGGCGACTCTGATCTTAAAAAATAATTCCATTTCGATTGTCACTTAAATTGAAAAAAACTCCCTTATACCCTATTCGGGGGTAGGAAAAAGGAGGTGTGACCGGGGGTAGAGCATTGAACTTGGGGGATTACTCCCACATCTCATACCAAGAAGAATCCACATTCTTCAACCGATACGAGGCTATTTCTAAGGTCTCGGTCTGGCTTGAAACCCGTTATCAACGAAGGATCCAACTTTAGAAACTTATCTTTTTGGTTTCCTACCTAGTATTTGGTACCCGCATTGGAGTCCGACTATATTCAGATTCGCATCGCGTAGGGTCCCATTCGGGGGAAAGCGCTCCCTACCAAGGATTTTTCCATACCCAGGGCTCGAACTCGAGACCTCTGGTTAAGGGGGGAGCAATCTCATCCACTGCACCACATCCTTTGATGGTAACTTTAGAAACTTATCAATCATAGGGCTTGAGTAACTTTAACAAAAATGACATTTTAGCTTATACAATATTGAAGTCTATATAAAAAAAGTGCAAAATATTTATGAAAAGGGAAGAAAGACCGCCTACTCATTAACAACAGAAATATTTTTGAACTTTAAATTAAATTACTCAAATCTTCATATTAATAAATAAACTTTTTTAAAACAAGATCCAAGGTAATATATAGAAAACACATAGCTAACATCTGATTAAATTAAATTAATCATTACTAAATATAAATATTAATAAAACTTTCCAGCCTCCAAATGCGATACTAATTTCATGTTAATAACAAATTTAAACACATATTCTCATACAAACCACAGAATCAACTTCAATCAATCTATTACTACTTAGATTCACATCATACCTTGGCTACTTGTTAAAACAAAAGTTTCAGATCAATTCGCATTTAAAAACAATAGACATGAATATTTGATAAAATATGAACAAACTACTGCAAATCTTATAACCTGTGAACATCTAGTTCAATCTATCACTTTAGGCTAAACAAAACAACAATTAACATATGTAAATACTACAAACGGAATCCAGGCTTTGATGATCATTTATCAGCACTCAAACGATTATAGATATGCAATTCAAAGAGATATCAATCACTTAGACTCAAACATATCACTGCAATTTCATAGATCTTATTTGGATAGCCTAAATATTTCAAGTTACAGTAGAATAAGTAGAAGAAGTACCTTGAAATGCAAGCTGTAAGAAGAATAATATGAATCAAAGAAGGAAGTTCAGCTACAATTGGATCAACGAACAACAAACATCAGAAAAATAACCCAGAATGGTCCTTGAAGAAACCAGAAATATAGAAGAACTAGAGCTTTCGAAACAGCTTCAACTTTTAATTGTTTGGAGTATATAATTGACCTAGAACTCTACTACTTTTTTTTTTTTGTTTTCTAAGCTTTTGTTTTTGCTTTTCTGATCTGGATTTTTGGGATTTTGAATTCCAAAACTTGTTTATAGAGAGCCTACTGATATGTATGAGTTCTCATCTGTTTTTTTTTGTGTGTGTTTGTGAGCATGAAGAAAATGTGAGGGGAGAGTATCTTTTATAACTAAAAATCAGGGCTAGTTTCTTAAATTTTTATTCCTTTTAATCCTTGTTCTTTTCTGTTTTTACCTCTAACAGCCCCCAATACCTGACCTATTTCCCACTTCTTTGATGTTAAGTCCGTTTTTAGCCTTCTGGAAGCTTCATAAACAGTTACACAATTATTCCCTCAATTACCCCTGTAATTCCCTTTTATTTTCTCTATAGGTAACACCCAAAGGCTTGGGCTTAAGCCAACTGGCTCATAATCCTTATTTCCTTTCCCAACTGGAATCTAAATTTTGTGGGCCTGTCTTTACGATAAAACAAGCCCAAAATCTCTAAAGCTAGACCAAACGGAAAGCACACTTAAAATTCAAGTTGGACTGAAAACAAAATTAACTAATGGTTAAAGTAATTCAATACAATTAAGCTAATTAACACATACAATCGAATAAACTTGAACAATTAATTATTAATTAAATCAAATGATTAGCTAATCATGTTGGTATAGAAATCACGGAGGTACAACAAACAGAGTAAAATACAGAAAAGAGGAAGAAGAATATACCAATCGGCTATACACCCAACGATGTCAAAGAAATTTGGTAAGCAACGCGAAGTCCGACAAGCAAGGACTCCGGCCAGTAATAGGGATTGTAACATGAGAACTCGTCGAAATTTCTTTGATGGCTAGTGCTGCATGTTACAACTCTCATCACATGCCAAGAGAAAACGAGAGAAAAATCAACAACTTTCATTGAGAGCGTTCGATTGGTGTTAGTCTCAAACCCAAACAAGGCATATTCAAGGAAGAATCGAAAAGGGGATGATTTGGATTTTCTCGAATTCTTAGATCTACAAATCGTTGGGTTAGATGAGTTTCTCGGGGAAAATAACGATGGATTAGGGATGAAGATGGTATAAGGAGCATGTGGTGAAAACTTGGGGTCGATTAGAGGTGTCACGCCGCTGTAAAGCGATTTTCTACGGCGGTCAACGTTGCGGCAAGTGGTGGTGGAGTGGTGCTAGGCAGCGGAGACGATTTCCGGACGCCCAATAGAGGGATTGAAGAGGTGGGTATTGGTTTTGGTGTAAAGATCAATTTTCTATTTTATTAAAAAGGAAACTTTGATGAAACTGCATAATTTAGATTTCAAACTACGTAGTTTTGGGGTCTCTAGGTCTAAAGATATAGACCGAGTATTGGACTGGGTTGTGACGACCCGGCCGGTCGTTTTAATAATTTATGCCTTGATCCCCTATTAATTACTTTCTCCTAGTTTATTTCTTCTATTTTGATTTACCGAGAGGTTCGGTTTTGAGTTTCGGAGAGTTTTGGGACAATTAGTCCCTAAACGAGAGCTTAAGTGTTGGAAAGTTGACCTTAATCGGAACAGTATGAAGACGGCCTCGGAATGGAAATCTGATGGTTCCGTTAGCTCCGTTGGGTGATTTTGGGCTTAGGGGCGTGTTCGGATTGTTTTTTTGAGGTCCGTAGCTAATTTAGGCTTGAAATGCCGAAAATTGAATTTTTGAAGTTTCCGATTCGATAGTGAGATTTTGATCCGAGGGTTGGAATGGAATTCCGAAAGTTGAAGTAGCTCCGTAGTGTTTAGTGTGACGTGTGTGCAAAAATATTAGGTCATTCGGACGAGGTTTGATAGACCTTTTGATCGAAAGCGTATTTTTAGAGTTTTTTGGGGTTCTTAGACTTCAATCCGATGAAAAATAGGTGTTTTGATGTTATTTTGAGCGTTCCGAAGATTGGAAAAAGTTTGAATGAAGTTATGGGATATGTTGGTAGGTTTGGTTGAGGTCCCGGGGGACTCAGGATGATTTCGGATAGTTGGCGAAAGGATTTTTGGAGTTTGGGAGTTGCAGCTTCAGCTGGTTTCTGTCATAACTGCACCTGCGGTTTGGGTTTCGCAGGTGCAGAGCAGCAGAAGCAGCGGAGTAACCGCAAAAGTGGAAATGGAGGAAAGGCAGTAGGGACCGCAGAAGCGGAGTCTTCACCGCAGAAGCGGCCCCGCATCTGCGAAAGGATAACCGTAGATGCAGAAATCGAGCCTTAAGTGAGAAGTTGCAGATGCGATCATGGTTCCGCAAAAGGGGGACCGTAGAAGCGGTCATCGCAGATGCGGTAACAGCTGGGCAAAAATATGAAATTTCGAGGGTTTAGTTTCAAAAGTTGAAAATTCGATTTGGAGCTCGGGAGAGGGTGATTTTGAGAGGAAATTGAAGAGGAGATCATTGGGTAACGATTCTTTAATCCTTTCTAGTTATATTCCATCAATATATAGTTAGTTTCATCATTTAATTTCGGATTGGAAATGAAAATTGGGGAAAAGTTGGAAGAAAGTTCTTAGACCTAAAATTTGACGTTTGAGTGGGAATTTGACTTTAGATTTGGATAATTTTGGTATGTATGAACTCGTGAGAGTGTGAGGATTCTAAAAATATAAATTTTACCCGATTCCGAGACATGTGCCTGAGGGGCATTTTGGTTATTTTACCTAATTTCGCGTATTAGCTTAGAATTTCTTTGTAGAATCAGTTACTTGAAGTGTTATTTACGTTATGAAATTGAATTGAATAAATTTGGGCTGTCACACCTCCTTTTTCCGCCCGACAATCGAAACGGGATTTGTTTGTTTATTTCAGAGTCGCCGCTTGGGAGATTTAGGGTGTCCCAAGTCACCAATTTAATTTCGAATCGAGGAAAAGAATGACTCTTATTACAGTCTGCGTACCAGAAATCCGGATAAGGAATTCTGTTAACCCGGGAGAAGGTGTTAGGCATTCCCGAGTTCCGTGGTTCTAGCACGGTCGCTCAACTGTCATATTCGGCTTGATTATCTGATTTAATACATATTGAACCTATGTGCGAATTTTAACTTTTAACTGCTTTCGCCATTATTATTTTTTTAACAAGAATTGCAACATCGTGGAAACACATCTCGAACCACGTCACATCAATGCACCCGTGGTTGTTGGCATATTTCAACTCTGTTGAGATTTGGATTTGGGTCACATAAATGTGCACCCGAGTTTTAGGAAGTTAACATTATTAAATACGCGCCTAAAGCGACTAGCGTATCATTATTTTGGGTAGGGCTGTGAAATTTGCTAAACGGCCCGTCCCGGAATCTAAGCAATTTTAAAGCAAATATTTATGGAGGGCCCCGCAATTTTGTGTTTTTATTCGGCGAGGCTCATCTCATTCTTATTTTTTAAAAGGGATTTGCAATGTCATGGACACGCATCTCGAACCACCTCACAATCAATGTACCCGTGATTGGAGACACATTTCGACTCCGTTGAGATTTGGATTTGGGTCACATAAATGTGCACCCGAGTTTAAGGATATAATTTAATTAAATCGTGTCTAAAGAGTCTAATGCGTTATTATCTTCGGGGAAGGCAGTGAAATTCACTAAATAGTCCGTCCCAAATTCTAAGTATTTATTATGATCAATTATTGAGGGCCCCGCAATTTGCATTTTTTTTTGCGAGGCTCATCTCGTTTATTTTAAAAGGACGATCCTATAGTGGCTATGTTTTCTATTGAATTTGTCTCGAATAATGAAAGAAGAAGGACGGTTCAACTTTATTTACATGCTCACAAGTTAGTTATAGTCGGGTTCCTAATATGATTTGCAAAATCCGAACACGAACGCGTATATGGGCAGTCGTTTAGATATTACGGGCCTAGGCCCAATGTGCATAAAGTTAAACTCGGCCTGGGCCACCCTTATTCCAATTGGGCCTATTCAATGTGTTTGATATATGTTTGACATTTATAAACAATTGGGGGGGGGGGAACTGAAATGAAACGTACTATTTGCCTTAATCAAGCCATATTCCTACCAACTTAAAACAGGCCATTTGTTTAAAGCAGGAACTATTGGGTACCTAACATGCTTCTTGACAAAACAATAAGGAACTAATAGAACATGACTACTACAACATTAATCACTTTCAATTATAAGCAACACACAGGGTTTTCCAACTAAATGATATGCATAAAAGTTCAGTTACATCACAGCTAACTACATAGTTCTGTTAGGGAAAGTAAATTATTATGCTGACAACCTATTTTTCAGTATATTTCTAAAGCTAATTCGAAATAACTTCAGCTCTTCCAACTTTCTTTGTATTCATGCTTCAAATTTCAGCTTATATTTACAGTGTATCAGTCGTGTACCTGGTATAGGAAAGCAAAAGAAGAAGGGGAATGATCAGTAGAATAGTATGTAACAACACAGCAACAACAGCAACAGAGAGGCAGCAACACAAAGGCAGTAAACAGTAGTAACCACCCAACAGTCAGATTTTAGTTATGAACAGCAGTCCCCGTAAAGAAAAATCCAATAATACCCAGTAGAGAAACCAACAACAGATTTAAACCAAACTGAAATCTCGTGAACTTTCAGCAAACACCAAAATAACCAGCTGAAACAGTGTGATACCAGCAGGGAAAACAAGGAAAAATAAGCTGAAAACGCAATAGTGTCCCCGACAAATGCAGGCTAATCAAAGAAGGGAAATAGATGCAGAAAAGCAAACTTCTGACTGTTGTGTTCAAAAATCATACCCTCTTTTAACTCTCTATTAAACTGAAATAAGGCTGGCCTATTCAAGGCTTGAAAGTCCAACCTTGTTTTTGCTTTTCTTTCTATCTCTCAACACTCAAGGCTGTCCAGCTCTCAACTTAACTGTCCAGCCCTTAAACTTGACCTTCTAACCCTTTAATTTCTATTTTTCTCTAACCTTAAACTCTGATGTCTAACCCCTTTCTCTACCTTAAATGAGCCTATTTATAGGCTAAATACAAGCCAGCCCTAGGCTGCCTCGTTTCCCCCCAGCCCTCAACTCTGCCCATACCCCTTTATTCCCCATTATCATATGTTTTGTGCCCCAATGGTATGGGCAGCTGACAATATTCAATTACCCCCATGCTACCAAGTTTGGTTCCCCACTATTGCATTAGTTTAATCCTATTTCAGTACCCTATTGTCAGCTCACTTAAACTAATCATTTCTGCTCTTTTCACACCCCCAAACTACCCCTGTTAGCCCCCAGTTATTACTGTTTTACCCTGCTTCAACAGCAGGAAATTGGGAACTTCTGAAAGTTCAAATTCAGGCTGCCCTAAACTGAGTTCTAGCCATTGCATTGCAGCTACAAACCATTCACAGATAATGTCAATCAACCAGCTAAACGACAATGATTCGATCAACCATATGAAGCTATTAGAATCAGAATATTTGAACATTTAGTCCTATAAAACTAATCGACGACGTTTATCTAATCGACTACACTAATTATAACACAGAACAATCAGTCGATCAAACAAACAACATGAACGGGGCATCAACTGCCTTCAACAACTTTGCACGACATAGGGAATCTATATGAATTATCTATTCGATGATATTAATCAAATTGAAATATGTATATCACCATACGTATTCAAACATAAACAAAAGAACAATCGACCAAATAAAAGGTCTTACGAAGATGGAGAACAAATTGGAAGAAAATATCAGAAATACCAAACAAACTAATTAAACATGCTGACAAACTCAAACAACATTTAAACAAAATAGAAAAGAAAAAGGGAACTCACTCTGGAAGCTCAACAACAGACGACCCAGGCCTGAACTGGATTTGCCCATTTGAGGTCGAACAAACTTTAATCGAGGTGTTCTCAACTGAGAACACTTCGATTAAGGTCCATTAGACCCCAACCCTCCGTTAAAACTGGCCGGACTCCCAAAAGTTCTTGTGTTCTAGGGTTCGAACAGTTCGATTTGGGGCTTGAGGATTTGTGGGTAGATTCGGACCAAACCAAGCTTGGTTTGGTCACGAGTGAGGCCAGGGTGGTGACTGGTGTGAAACTGGGGTGGGTTGGTGTAGGTCAGGGTTGGGCTCGAATCTTCAAACTAAGATTCGAGACGATGGGGGATGATTCGAGGCAAAGGGGTAACAGATCCGTGTTCAGGGTGGTTAGGTGCATCAGGGGTGTTACTTTGGTGGTCACCGGCGTCGTTGCCGCCGGGTTTATGGTGAGAGTGTATGGGGGCGGCTAGGGTTTGGAATGGGTTCGTCTCTTGAGAGATGATGATGAACTGGAGGTGAGGGGGGTGTGGTTTGGATAGGGGGCGCGGGGTGTGATGAAGGGCTTATATACGAAGGGGAAAAATGGATCCTGGCCGTTGGATCAAGTGAAATCAAGGGCCAAGATCCCTTCACTTAAAGGGAACAGTGTCGTTCCACCCAAAAGGAGGTCGGGCTGGTCTGGGGTTAAATGGGTCGGGCATATGGGGATGGCCTGAGGCCGTTGGATGGGATTGGGTTAACGGTTGAGATCAGATGGCCCTATACGGCGTCGTTTGGGTAAGTGAATGGCCTAATCTGGACCGTTCATTTGAATCAATCAATGGCTCAGAATGGGGGATGCTAATACGGCGTCGTTTGGGGGTGTGCCTGGGAAGCCTGGGTTTGGACTGGGTTGTGGTAATTGGTTTGAGCCTGATTTTTTATTTAAATTTTGGCCCAAATCCATTCTTTCCTTCTTATAATTAACCCAAAAATTCCTAAAACCCAAAATTAAACTACACAAATATTAATTAACACCTAACAACAATTATCCACGAATTAAAACTTTTAATAAAATTACCATGACAACAGATAGAATAGAAATGCGTATTTTTGTGATTTTCGCTTTTAAAACCAAATAATGGTTAATTAATTCCTAAATGTACCATTTTCCTAAATGCATGCAACATATGTTTTTTTTGTATTTTTTAATTATAGCAAGGTGAGCATTTACGAACAAAACAATTATCAAAACGTCACACAAATCCTCAAAATTGTACCCGAAGGTAACTTGTTTTATTTCTTTTCCGATTTCTTTTGGAGTAGTCTCCGTGAAACAAAAATCACGTGCTCACATGGGCCATTTGTATTTGAGTACTCGTGGCAAGAGTATGGTTTCTGATTGATTATTGAGCCGGTTCGAGGTAAGTGGCTTGTCTAACCTTGTGTAGGGGACCTTTCCCCTTAGGTTTTGGTATATTTGTTAATTGAAATGCCTTATACGTGAGGTGACGAGTGCGTACTTGTGCTAATTGTTGGAAATCCGATTTTTATTAAGTAATTACTAGTATGTTTCCTTTCCTGTTTTTATTACTCGCACTATTAAGCCTGTTGTAACTTAGGAAGCATGTCTAAGTGATTTAATTGCTTTATTTGCTCAAACTGCCTTACCTGAATTCTGTGCAGCATGCTAGGCTAGAATTACTTGTTGCCTCAATATGAAATTTGTCATTTCTGAATATTTTCCTGTTGCTGCTGTGTATTTACATTGGGACTACGGATGTGGGATTCCGGTAGATACCCCTTGTCTCTTTATTTAGGACTATGGATGTGGGATTCCGGTAGATCCCCTATGTCTGTTTATTTGGGACTACGAATGTGGGATTCTGGTAGATCCCCCTACACAATTATATGGAACTACGGGACTGCATCCGATAGATTCCTCCAGTACTAGGTATTTATGTTTGGGACTACGGATTGGGATTCTGGTAGATTCCCGTGCACTGATAGTTGGACTACAGGACAGGATCCCGGGAGATCCTTCGGATACATATGATGGACTACGGGACGGTATCTCGGGAGATCCACTAGATAGATGTAATTGGGACTACAGGACGGTGTCACACCTCCTTTTTCGCCCGCGCCGCCCAAAAGGGGCGCGGAAGGGAGTTTTTTCAATTAAAGGACAATCGAAACGGGATTTATTTATTTATTTCAGAGTCGCCACTTGGGAGATTTATGGTGTCCCAAGTCACCGGTTTTAATTCTGAATCGAGGAAAAGAATGACTCTGTATTACAGTCCGCGCACCAGAAATCCGGATAAGGAATTCTGTTAACCCGGGAGAAGGTGTTAGGCATTCCCGAGTTCCGTAGTTCTAGCACGGTCGCTCAACTGTCATATTCGGATTGATTATCTGATATAATACATGTTGAACATATGTGCGAATTTTAACTTTTAACCGCTTTTATCATTATTATTATTTTTATCAAGAATTGCAACATCATGAAAATATATCTTGAACCACGTCACATCAATGTACCCGTGGTTATCGACATATTTCGACTCTGTTGAGATTTGGATTTGGGTCACATAAATGTGCACCCGAGTTTAAGAAAATAAATTGTTAAAGGCGCGCCTAAAGCGACTAGCGTATCATTTTTTTTGGGGTAAGGTCGTGAAATTTGCTAAACGACCGATCCCGAAGTCTATACAATTATTAACCTTTTTTGAGGGCCCCGCAACTTATGCGTTTTATTGGGTGAGGCTCATCTTATTTATTTTAACATGATAATCCTAAAGTGCCTACATTTTTTCTATTAAATTTGTCTCTACAAAATGAAAGAGAAAAGGTCCTAATTTATTTACATGCTTATGAGTTGTTATATTTGGGTTCCGAATATGATTCGTAAAATTTGAAAATGATGCAAGCAGGGCAGTCTGTTGCCAATGCGGGCCCACCCAACATGTATGGCACAAAACTGGACCTGGGCCATCTCATTCATATGTTACTACCTAGTTACATTATACTAGGCATGTTCACAGTTTGTCAAATTAAAAAAAAAAACTTGGCAATCTAATTTTAATCCTAAACCATTTACATGCTGAAATTAACCAATAGTATTTAGCTAAACAATATTCCTACAAGTTCCGAAATGATCTATTCGTTTAATGAACTAACTGTTGAATGTTTAAGAATAGTCTAAATCAGCTAACATGTTTTTTGAGACATGATAATCATCCAATAATAACGAATTAACTAGACAGAGTTACTACACAATTTATTTACTTTTTAGGCAATATATAGATAGTTCATCCGCTAAGCTACCGTCAGATGTTCCACTATATATATTAAACAGCTACATGATTCTGATTAGAGTAAGCTAAATAATGTATATATACAAATAAAATTCAGAATATAATTAAGATAAATTCAGAACTTTAACTCTTCATTTCATATTCATGCTTCATGTTTCAGTTTATAGTAATCAGCGTGTCAGTTGTGTACCTGATATTGGAAGCAAAAGAAAAGGAAGATCAGCAGAAATGTAGTAGCATACAACAACAGCAACACCCAACAACCAGTAACAACCAGCAACGAGAAACCAGTGACAGATTTTAAAATCAAGATAAAAATCCAGCAAACCAGTGAAGTAGTGGCAAACAACCAACCAAACTCAAGGAACAAATCAAACGAAAATCCAGAGACACCAACAACAATTAACAGGCAGAAGCAAAGGGAATCTTTTCAGATTGAAAGACTAGTTAATGTTTAACCCTTAATTTCTGAATCCGTATATCAGAATATTTAGATTGTATATCAGGTGTATACTACTCTCTCTTTAAATTTCCAGAATGTTTTTATTTTTTTTATTTTTTGGAAGTCTTAATATTTTCGGAATTCCCTCTCTTTTCAATATCCACCCTCTTCTATTTTATGTCCAGCCCCCCTATTTTATAGCCAAACTCTCCTTATTTAAATTAAATCCTACTATCTCCTACCCATCCCCCTTTTAATCCCACTACCTAATGTTTTGTCCCCCACTATATTAAACAAATATTAATTCCCACTAACATATATTTTTCCCTTATTTAAATCACTTATTACCCCACTACCGCATGTTTTGTCCCCCACTATATTAAATAATGTATTAATTCCCCACCATTATGTCTTGTCCCCCACTACGTATTATTTTAATATTATTTAAATATTATTTAATCTTAATGGACAGAGCATTCAAAATAAAAAATTGTTCAGATTTTCAATTCCAAAAATACCCCTTTGAAATTACTGAAATTACCATTTTACCCCTGAAAATACTGCAATTGACCATTCTACCACCATCAGCTATAACCAATTCACCTAATCAATTCTAACCAAAATACAGCAAATATAACCAATTCTTAATCAAATTCAATCAAAAAATTCAAACTAAATGATGAACAACAAAGAAACAACTGGAATTATTTTGACTGAACAATATTTTTAAACAACAAATCTACTTTCAGATTCAACAACAATAACAAACAAGTATATTCAAATCATTGAGCTCAAATTCAAATTAAACTTAAACAGAACAAATAAACGGATTCAAATCACTAATCAATAATCAATTGATCTTCAAATTAAATCTAACAACATTACAACAAAGATGAATGATTCAAACTAAATCAAAAAATTAAAAACCAAAACATAAGCTCACATTAAATCACTGGATTAAAAACGAACTTCAAACAAAAAAATGAACACGAATTAAATCTATATTAAACAACAAAGATGACGGATTCAAGTTATCAAACTAACATATTTTTATATTAAAACTAAATCCTTTTAAATTAATAAAAACAAACTGAAGAAATAATTAATTGAACATCAACTTAAATCTAACAACATTATAATTAAACTAACAATTTCTACCTAAAAAATAAACAAGAAAAAATGAAACAAACTGAAGAAAATAAAAAAAAACGATAAACATGAACAAAAACAAGAATCAAACATTTACTTATTTCAGATCCGAAAATATCAAACAAATTACGGACAGAAACGAAACTTAAACCAACTAACCGGATCGGAACGACGATGAACTCGAACGAAAACAAATCTGCCCGGAAACAATTATCGCACCAAAATAACTCGACGACGAAGACGACCAACGAAGAAGCAACTGAACGTAGCAGTGGCGTGTTACTGGCTGGATGAAGCAGCAGCAGCTACGCTGCTGGAGCAGCCATGGACGACGGGAAACAGCAGTGATGACACAGTAGGGTCGTTTGGTCGAAGACGATGAAGAAGCAACAAGGTGACGGGCTGGCTTGGTGGAGCTAGGTCTCGACGAAGGTTTTCCGGCGACGTGACGACGATGAAGAAGGTGAAGCCTGGCAGCTCGCGCGATGGCTGCTGGAGCTTGACGAAGAAGAAAAGGCAGCAGCCATGGCGGATTGGGGTTCGAGGGGTGTTGGTGGTTAGATGGACGTAAGGGAGAAGCCAGTTGAAGATGAAGCAGCAGAAGCAGCAGCCATGGCGACTCTTCCGGAGCTCGACGTGAGGGCTGCCATAGATGGCGACTGTGTATGCGTGTCGAGCAGCTGGTCGCGAGCAGTGACTAAAGCAGAAGAGGCAACGGCCATGGGAGCTGGTGATGGAGAAAACAGCCATGGACATGGCGATGGTTGCTGCGACTGAAGAGGGCAGCCATGGGGGTTTCGTTTGAAGCTAGAGCTTGGAGGGGTTTGCTTTTGGAGAAGAAGAAGAAAAAGAGAGGGGGGCGGGTAGTTTAGGGTTTTTTTAGGTTTAGGTTTCCAAAAATGAAAAAAATAAAAAATGGAAGAAGGGGGTTGGGATTTGTTTGGGTTATGGGGCGGATCGGGTCGGGTCGACCCGGTGGGGTTTTATTTGATTTGGGCCATTGTTGATTTAAATTAGAAGGTGGCCCAATCCGATTTTCCTTATATTTTTTGTTCTCTTTTCTTTTACTTATTAATAAAACTAAAATGCTAAAATTAAATTATAAAAACCAAAATTATCTTAAAATACTTAATTAACTCCTAATAATAATTATCACCCAAAATTAAACATCAATAAAAATAAAATCACCCAATTTGGACATTAAATGCTAAAAATGCAAAAGATGCCTATTTTTGTAATTTTCATTCTTGTAAAACAAACTTAATTACTCATAATTGTAAACCTAAATCCTAAATGCAAATGCGACATATTTTTGTATTTTTTATTGATTTAGCAAATAAACATGCACAGACAAAATGCAAACAATACAAGAAAAATAACACAAAATTCACAACAATTGCAAACAATCAAAAAAATTGTTTTATTTTTTTGGAATTTTTTGGGAGTAGTTCTCATATAGGGCAAAAATCACGTGCTTACAGCTGCCCCTGTTTGTCCGAAGACACAAAGAGTTTTCGTGCAAAGATAAAGTGAGTGATTTTTTGCCCATCCGAGTACTCCGTGTGAAGCATTTTTTGAAAAAAGTTTAACCGAACATTTGCTTCAAAGGTTTCCTGCATATCCCTGACTAGAAGGAAATCAGGTTAATGTAGTTCGAGAAGTTTTGGTAGCTGGGACTACCATGAGACTGCAATGTTACTGCTGTTGCATGCTGTTTTTACTGCTTGCTGATCTCCTTATTACACCATGCTGAAAGAAAACAAGAAGCGAGACTAGACCATAGTCTATGAATTACAAAATCTTATCTAGATCATGCTCTTGTGTCTCTTGTTGCTTTGATGTCACGGTGACTCCTTTGGTATTTCTTTACTTCCGATTTGTCTTGTATTCTCCCTTGACTGCCGATCTCGAACTGCTTATTTCCTTTTCATATTATTTTTCCATCGAGTCTTGGACTTCCTTCCTCTGCTGGGGATTCTTGTTGTTTCCCGCTGGGGATTCTGATTGGATTCTTCTGCTTTACTGACTTGAAATATATTCCTCAATTATATGGGCGGGCTCCCAACTTCAACCAACAACTTTAAAAATAAAGCGCCATTCTGTTCTTCAGGGGGGGCTCCTGACCTCAACAACTTTTAAAAAATAAATCGCCATTCTGTTCTTCAGGGGGCTCCTGACCTCAACAACTTTTAAAATAAAACGCCATTCTGTTCTTCAGGGGGGGCTCCTGACCTCAACAATATTTTTTTTAAAAATAAATTGTCATTCCTTTCTTTAGGCGGGCGAGATTTCAGCAACTTTGAAAAATAAATCGTCATTCTGTTCTTCAGGGGGGCTCCTGACCTCGACAACAACTTTGAAAATAAATCGCCTTTCCTCTCTTCAAGTGGGCTCCTGATCTCATCAACAACTTTGAAAATAAATTGTCATTCCTCTCTTTAGGCGGGCTCCTGACCTCAAAAACTACTTTGAAAATAAATCGCCTTTCCTCTCTTCAGGCGGGCTCCTGACCTCATCAATAACTTTGAAAATAAATTGTAATTCCTCTCTTCAGGCGGGCTCCTGACCTCAACAACTTTTAAAATAAATCGCCATTGGCATATGTTTTGGCAATGTTCATACAAGCAGGACCACTCGGGTCGAAATAAATTAAACGTCCTTTGAAGAAAGGATTAAATTCAATATCCTGTTCGAGGGCGGATAGACCCAAAATATCTTGTTCGAGGGCGGATGAACCCGAAATATCCTATTTGAGGGCGGATGAACCCAAAATATCCTATTCGAGGGCGGATGAACCCAAAATATCCTATTCGAGGGAGGATGAACCCAAAATATCCTATTCGAGGGCGGATGAACCCAAAATATCTTATTCGAGGGCGGATGAACCCAAAATATCCTATTCGAGGGCGGATGAACCCAAAATATCCTATTCAGGGGCGGAGGAACCCAATTTCTTCAACTTAAATGTAAGGACTGAAATGTATTCCTCTGTTATATGGGCGGGCTCCCAACTCTAAAACTTGAAATTTAAATCGCCATTCTGTTCTTCAGGGGGCTCCTGACCTCAACAACTTTCTTAAATATTAACACCTCCATTCTCCAGGCGGGCTCCTGACTTCTTCAACTTAAAATTTAACAACCTCCGTTCTACAGGCGGGCTCCTGACTTCAACAATTTCTTAAATTTTAACACCTCCATTCTCCAGGTGGCTCCTGACCTCAACAACAACTGAACATTGATAATCTTAAGAAAACTAAAAAAATGACTCCCTTTTTTTCAAATTCAAACTTCTTCTTCTTTTTTTTTCAAATTATCCTAGGAGAAAATTCATCAAACTAGATTTTGATCCTAGGAGAAAATTCATCGGACTAAGATTGTATCGGGAGGGAAATCCATCAGGCTAGGACTTTTATTCTAGGAGGAAAATGTAAATATCAAAAGTTTGAGAAACTTACCTTTGTATTTCTTCTTTTCTTTTCTTTTTCCCTTGCGCTGCTTTGTTCCTGTTTCAACTCTCAAGCAAAGAAAATTTTATCAGTTTTTAAAATGGTGGCCGATTTGTGGCCTTGCTGGGGATGACTTTCTCCTTTAAAAGCTTGTGTTGTCTTTCCCGAGACTGCTGGGGATAACACTGCTGGGGAATTATTTACTTACCTGTTGGGGGATAATATTATTGGGGAATCTCCTTTCTTCCCCTTTTTTCCAAAACTACTTCCTTCAAAACTTTTCTTTCTCAACATTGCTGGGGATAAAATGTTATCATCTGGGGATAACGCTGTCGAGGATAACACTGCTGGGGGATTTTGATTCCTTCCAAACTAGTGCTTCACTCTTCTGAAGGCTGCTAGGAATGACACTGGCCTTTTGCTTTTTCCGAGCACAAGTTTCATCCTTTTGTTCTGTCCGCTGGGGAACAACTTCCTTCATTAAAACTTGTTATGCTGGGGGTAACACTGGTTCAAAGACCACTTCCCTTTAGACTGGTGCTATCTTTATTCTTCCCCAAATGGGTATCTGACTTCCAGAAAATTTTCTAAATGAAAGGAAAATTTTCTGCCCCAGTTTGATAATCTCCCTTGTGGCATGCATTTCCGTCATCAATGCCATTTCCTTTACCTGTTTCAAATCAAACAAAATTTGTTAGTTTAAAACGTGGTGGTTGGTTGTGATACTCCTAATGGGGATGGCTTTTCCCTTTCTCCTTTCCTGCTCTGCGTTCCTATTACACTATCAAAACTTGCTTGGGATGATATTATTTGCTGGGGATGATATTCCTGTTGGTCTTAGAATGACTTGCCCTGCTTTGCGTCGTTCGGCTATCTTGAAACTTGTGTGATAACTTCCGACCTTATTGTCGATTCCTTATTCACCAACCTCTCAACATTGTTTTTCCCTCTGACCAGGTATCTTTTCCATGATAGCTGATTCCCCTTGAGGATTTTGCAATGTTTTGATGATAAACCACATTCCTTGTTCATTCGTGTCACTGAAAACAACCTTTTCTGCTGGGGATAATCCTCTTCTTTTGTGGCATAGCTCGGAAACTGGCATTTCCACGACCTTTTAGTCTCATATGAATTTCTCAAATCATGCCCATTGCTCTCCGCATTGTTCTTTCTTGATTTGTCCACGGGCCTTGGCCTTGAGGTTTATAACCTTTGATTTCGGCGGGGATATCCCTCTTGATGCTCGTCCATCCTTTTGTCAATCTCCTTTTGCTGGGGATATCTTTCTTGACACTGACATCGTGCTTGTTCCTTCCTAACTTAGACCATTTGGATGTTCTAATCAGATCTGGTCTTGCATAATTGGAAAGCTGATGGCATATTTTGAAATCATTTCTCACTTGTTCTGACCAAACAGACTCTACTGGGGAATTTTTCTATGAAAGGAGAAAGATAAACAAAAAAAGAACCTAATAAAAGACAAAGGAAAAAAATGATTCTTTAGCAAGAAAAAACTATAAATAAAAACCTATCAAACGTCGATACCGACTCTAATGGTCATGACATGCACATGTGGCCTATCCTCTGCCGTCAATCGTCTTTCAAGATCTTCATTTGGCGATTCCCCATCTGATTCTCAATCTTATTCGACTTGTAGTGCCCGAAGGGTTTTCACTATCAAGCCTCTCTCATTTTGGTTTTTCTCTCAACTTTCATCGCCTTATGGTGCCCGTGAAGATCTTCACCGATAAGACTCTCTCATTTGTATTATTTTCCAGCTGGGGATTGGGGTGTTACCCATAAGACTCTCTTTTTATTTCTTTTCTGTTAGGGATTAGAGTCCTTTCTGCTGTGGATCAAAGTGTTATGTTCACCGGTAAGACTCTCATTTGTCTGACTTGGCATCTTTTGAAGACTGATCAGAAGGTCTTTCTTTGGACCGTAATGTGGGATTTTGGATAAGCTAGAAAGAAAGGGTATTAAAAACTCAAAAACAAATCAATTTGGGGTTCAAAATTACAACCTTCGGAACCATATTTGTTTACAACAAGCGGAACCCTTGCCCCAGTTTCTTGCTTGGGGATTTTTTTAATTTTTTATTACACTATGACCGAGCCGTGAGGCGCCTACGTATCCTCTTTGAGGAATCAGGTCGAACGTAGTTCACAGTTCCTTGTTGTGACTTTCTTTTGTTTTTGTTGTCATTTTTTCCATTTCTTTATCTCTTCTTTTTTTTCTGTTGTTTTTGTTTTTTCTTTTTCTTTTCTTTTCTTATCTTTTTATGTTTGTGTTTCTACTCTTTGCTACTGATTCCTAACGAGGGGTATGAAAGAAAACCAATAAGGCTCAAAGGGTTAACGAAGGATAAAATGTTTAGATAGCAGAATAAAATGTCTTCGTCATTCCAATTAAACAAAGAATTGTAGCCTCTTCTGATGGTGCTGGTCTTGACAATTATATTCACACATTTGCTTTTCCATTTATCATCTCTAAAGTACCGTTGGGCAACACTCTCACTCTCGACCCTCATGTCAATTTGGCGAATCCTGCCTTTAAAGGTTTTCTTTATGTTTTTACTTGCCCCAGTTCCACATGACTCGAGCTCCGAATAATCTTAAACCGTCCTTATTTCCTTTAAATGTTCTGATCACCTCTCCAAGGTTTTATGATTAACTTTTAAGATTAGGCCCAAATTGTGTGCACATGTCATGTCACAAGAATCGGCGCTGAATGAGGACAAAACAAAAGGACAAAAGAACTAAACAAAGAAGATGACTGGAAATAATAAAAGGCCAGATTTTGCATTAGACTACCGGTAAAATGGTTTGAATAACAAAACAAACAAAAACAAACCAGAATAAAATCCCGAAACAACCTGGACAAAACTAAACAAACCGCTATGACAAAATGGAAATTAAGATCCTGATATCCCGTTCTTCTCTTAAACTACACCTTTTAGCCCCTATAGGGTATAACTAAGATTGGTGTGGCCAATTATACATACCTTTGTTACCGTTGAAGGTAACTCAAAAGGGTTATATTCTTCTGGCTGAATTGTAAATACTGATAATCTTCATTAACTGGACGCCTAGTACCATTCTTCATCTTGCTTCTTTCACTTATTGAAACTTGTATCTATCTTATAAATCTCTCATTCCTTTTTACTGTAAAAGTGGATAGACATTCTTGCCTTAGGGATCCATATCAAGAAGCTTACACATCTTAGTACACACATGATCTGCTGAATACCTCATATTAATCTAGCATGATGCAAAAATCGAGTTCCTCCGACATAACTCTTCCATAGCTATATATATCTTACCAACCTCTTCTAGATGTAGACATCGTTATATTATGAATAAGATAGAGTTTAGGAAATGGAGTTCTTACAACTGAGCTCTACCACACGATCTAGAGTAAGAAGACATAGTGACAGTCCTAAATGCCCTGTAGCCTCCTGCTTATAAGTGTGGTGCATGACGCACCCATAAATAAGACTTTAATAGACACGGCTTGTAGATTTCCAAACCAATGGGCTGCGACGGGCAACCGATACCTTACTCAACCGAGTACCAATATAACGTATCTTTCATATCATTGTATCATAGGTAAATGAACCAGAGTAAAGCATGAGGGAATACAAACTTATACATATGAAGTACGGGCCTATAAGACCAAAATAACCACTTATGTACTGAACAAGGGTCGACAAGGTCATACAATCTTTTATACACATGACATCTATCTACAAGCCTTTAAGAATACATAATTTTCATAAAAGTCTGGACAGAGTCCCGCCATACCAAAAAATACACGTCTAAATCATACTAACCAAACAAGAAACTTCGAAGCAAATGGAGTGTACCAATATCTTCAGCTGAGCTGATAGCCTACTTGGAAGGCTCTCAACCTGTCTATCGGGACCTGCGGGCATGAAGCGTAGCGTCCCCAGGCAAAAGGGAAGTCAGTACGAATAATATACTGAGTATGTAAAGCACATCAATAAGTACATAACAAACATGGAAGAAATATAGAATAAATGACTCAACCTGTAGGTATGGATAACTTTTTAAATCATGAAATACTTATAGTGTCATGTATATGCGTATGAATGTCATGTAGTGCATAGGTACATGTGTTCATAACATCATCAAGCCTCTGAGGGCATCCCATCATATCATCTCGGCCACTGTCGGCAAATCATCAATGTATACCAGTTGATCAGGTGGTGGTGGGTATATAACGCCGTAACCTTTTCCCATATCCCATATACATATAATATACATATATACGCATATATAAGGACATCTGGTCATGGGTCAATGTACATGTATAAATGAGTGCAATGTATGAGAAGTACGTCAATAAAATGTTTTAGAGCGTCATAAGACCATTATACCTCTGATTAATATCATGAAACAAACTTTATCAACTTACATATTTTTTGGGACCCATGAACATATGATAGAATAATAAGACATATGGGGATTCAAGAATATGAACATCTCTAATACTTTTATGAATACAGTCATTAATGGAATTTGTGCATTTGCTCGTTTTGTTTGTATCGTATAGATCAAGCCAAAAAGAAAGAAGGGATAGCCTTAACATACCTAGGGTAGGGTAAAATCCGTATAGTATTCTTGGAAAAGGTTGCATCGTACTCCTTTAGAACCACAAAATTTTACGTTGCTACGGTTCTAACAATTATCATTGGAATTATTTGGTTGCAAAAATTTTG
Source organism: Nicotiana sylvestris (assembly GCF_000393655.2). Taxonomy (NCBI): domain Eukaryota; kingdom Viridiplantae; phylum Streptophyta; class Magnoliopsida; order Solanales; family Solanaceae; genus Nicotiana; species Nicotiana sylvestris. The sequence continues at coordinate 163,282,301 of NC_091063.1, forward strand.
GTTGAAATCTTGTAAGAATTGCTTGAAGGAATCACGTTGTTAAGGTAATGTTTTAGAATCTCATTGTAGAGTTTTGGTAAGGAATTTTGTAGGAATCTGATGTAGTTTCTTGAGAATGAAAATGTTGTTTTTGTTATTCAAAATCCAAGAACTTTGCTGAAGCTTTCCTTGTGATTGTAGAGGTTTAAAATGATTTTAGATAGTCTTTTTAAGTCCTTGGGTGTGGGTCCCACTTATGTGGTGACTAAACCACTGTTCTTTCTTCATTTGCCACCTTATAACACAAATTTAAGAGTCATCAAATGGACTTTGACGTGCTGCCACATTGGGAGATTTAACTCCTTATCCAAAATGTTAATATACTCAATTAGCTTAGTTACATAATTAATCTCCCACTAAAAGTCCATAATTACCCAATTATCCATATAATTAAGAATTATCTCAAATTACTCAAAATACTACTCACTTTAAATACACCTTATACACCTTACTATCATAGTCTTTTGGTACCTTGTATGGCACTTGTATACGGTGAAATCGGAGGGACCAATTTCTCTCCACTAAGGTGCGTTCGGGGAGTCATATCGGTATCTCGAGGCTGCAGGGCTACGATCAACCTCCCTCCCCCAAGGTTTGCCCACGACCCAATAAAGATTCTGGGGGTAGGGAGCTCCTGAGGCGAGCAACTAGCATCAGCAGAGTCTAGTATCGTGCCTAGCCATCATATCCCCGTGTCTTTACATTTAATGCATTCTGTACTATATTGTGTTCTCTATCCTATATAAAGGACACCTCCCTCCCGTCGACCAAACAGTCCCACGACCACCATCAGCTCCATGTCCAGCAGCCATTGCTGCTGCTTCATCTCCTCATCCCAAGCGACCACTAGTCGTCAAATAGATGCTCAACACATACACACAACCTCACGTCCAAACAACCATAGCTGTTTCGTCATTCATCGAACACCAAACTCAACTGTTGTCTCTTCGTTCTTCAGGTTCAATCCGTCGAGGTCGTCGTTTGTCGTTCTGAGTTCGTCGAGGTTAAAAGAGAAGGTGGGTTTTCGTTGAGTCGAGATCCGGTACGTCGAGGTTGTTGTCCGAGTTTCTGTTATGTTGCGGTCATTTCCGGTTAGTTGGTTTAAGTTTCATTTCTGTCCGTATTTTGTTTGATATTCTCGGATCTGAAATCAGTATATGTTTGATTCTTTTCTTGTTCGTTGTTTATCATTTCTTGATTATTTCTTCAGTTTGTTTTTATTCATTTGTTCTTGTTTAGTTTAATATAGAAGTGTGTTGGTTGTAATGTTGTTAGATTTAATTTGAAGTTCAATTGAATATTGAGTTTAGTGATTTGAATCTACTTGTTTGTTATGTTCAATTTGTTACTGTTATTGAATCAGAAAGTATGTTTATTGTTAAAAATATTGTTCAGTCAAAATGATTTCAGTTGTTTCTTTATTGTTCATCATATGGTTTGGTTCCCTAAATCCTTAGTCTTTATTTTGATGATATTTGACATAATCTGAGTTTATAGCTTAAATTTATTGATGAAATTTGATTAGGAATTGGTTATAGCTGATGGGGGTTGCAATATTTTCCGGGGTAGAATGGTAGTTTCAGTAATTTCAGGAATTTCAGGGTAGAATGGTAAATTGCAGGAATTGGTTTTGAACAATTATTTATTTTGAGTGCTCTGTCCACTAAGCACTAATAATATTAAAATAATGTATTAAAATAATATAGTGGGGGCAAGACATATGTTAGTTGGGAATAATACATTTGTTTAATAAAAGTGGGGGACAAGACATGTAGTAGTGAGATTACGGGGCTCAAGAAGATGTGACCTTTCCTTTATTTGTTTAATTGTTTAAAGTGGTCTGTTTTTAACATAAATAAGGGGAGTTTGGGCAGAATTAAAGAGGGACTTTTAAAAAAAAAATCTTGGAGAGTTAGAGTTAGAGAAGAAGAAAAATAGACTGGATTTTATCATCAAAAACATTCAGAGCTTAAGTTAAAAAGAAAACTGATTTGTCAGAACTTAAGAAATTCAGTCTTTGAGAATTAAAAAACTGAAAGTGAAGCCTTTCTTTACTACTGAGGATCAGAATATTGTTACTGTTTCTGTGGTTTGCACTTGGTACTACTGATTTTCAGATTGGTTTTCCTGGGTTTTCTTTTGGTTTTGGAGGGCTGTTTCATTGAATGCTTGGGTTTTTGGTATTGGTATTGCTGTCGGGTTATTTTTGAATCTGTTATTGGATGTGGAATCATCTCTGTTGGTTTTAAAATCCATCCCTGGGTGTTCAATTTGCTACGGTTGTTGCTAATTGTTCTTGTTGCTTTGCTAATGCTGATCTTCCTCTTCTTTTACTTCCAATACCAGGTACATGGCTGTAACCTTGTCGATATTGTAAGCTGAAATGTGAAAGCATGAATACATATGAAGAATGGAACTTTGAAGTTTTAATTTAGCTTTTTCTTTGTTTCTTTTACTGATTGTATTTAGGCTATTTCATGTATTATTATTCTGTAAAATTCTGTCGCTTTGCATAACTAGGCATCTTGTAATGATGTATTAAATAATACTCTGTTTTAGTTTGATTATTAGGTAGTATATATTTAAGCATGCTCATTACTGTCAAACTGTTTAATAATTGGAATAAGAGGAAAATAACATAAGTTGGTCTTTAGTGAATCGGCTTGGCAAAACTGATTAGTTCACTAGCTATGAAGGTTTTAATATTGTCAACAGTAGGTTAATCGTGAACATGTAGCTAAATTTAGTTAAAGCATGAATTTAAATTAATTTCGTGAATTAGGCATTATGGCATGATTTGAGTTCAAACAAGACGAGTTAACGTTTAAATTTAATAAACTTTCGAATATGCATTAGTAATTAAGATTGATTCTAGTTTCAAATAGTTGTAAATAATTAATTCCAACGGTTCAAGTCATCTAACAATGCGAGTTTAATCTAGTTATAGGATAATTAGTTTCTTTTGAATATATTATTTGTCGATTCCGTATTTTATTTATAATTTCAATTTTAGTAATATTCCTTTCCGTTAACATTTGTCTTAATCTAGCATTTAATATGTTACGCCTTTTTTTTCAAGAATGTAATTAATTAGGATTTTTTCTCTTTTATTTTAGAGACGAATTTAATAGAAATGTAGTCACTTTAGGATATCCTTAAAATAAATGAGACGAGCCTCGACAAACAAGAATACACAAATTGCGGGGCCCTCAACGGATAGTTATTTCGAATGCTTAGTTTTTGAGACAGGCCGCATAGCGAACTTTACGGTTTTTCTCAAAATAACAACGCGTTAGTCTTTAGGTGCGTATTTAATAATGTTATTTTCCTAAACTCGGGTGCACATTTATGTGATCCAAATCCAAATCTCAACGAAGTTGGAACGTATCAAAAATTGTGGGTACATTTATGTGGCGCAATTCGAGATGCATTCTCATGACGTTGCAATTCTTTGAATAAATAATAATTGTAAAAAATCAAATAATTAAGCCGAATATGACAGTTGAGTCACCGTGCTAGAACCACGGAACTCGGGAATGCCTAACACCTTCTCCTAGGTTAACAGAATTCCTTATCCGGATTTCTAGTGCGCAGACTGTTAAACAGAGTCATTCTTTTCCTCGATTCGGGATTCAACCGGTGACTTGGGACACCATAAATCTCCCAAGTGGCGACTCTGAAATAAATAAATAAATCTCGTTTCGATTGTCCCTAAATTGGAAAAACTCCCTTCCGCGCCCCTTTGAGGCAGCGCGGGCGAAAAAGGAGGTGTGACAGCTCTGGCGACTCTGCTGGGGATGTTATCAACCCAGAACCACTGGTTCAGGGTTAGAAATTCGAGCTTAGAATAATTGTTGTATTTGGCTTTATCGTGTGATTGAGCTTAAATGTGCAAAATGATGTTTTTTACTGCTTTGATATTATTTGAGCTGTACATATAAATTGTGCCGAAACTTTCTCTTCTCACCTCCGGGGATGTGCTTACTGGTTGAGACTCCCTATTCTGTTAGTGTCATACCTTGAAATAAAAGAGGCTCGGAAAGTTTCTAAGCTGGCTGGCCTTTTGGTTCCCGGAAAGGAACTCCTTCCTCAAATCGAGTTGTCCGCTCGGGTACACTGTCTAGAACATATACCCAGGTTGAACCTAGAATAACTTGACTTCATGCCGGATCCCTAGTAGGAACGTTTATTTGCATCATGTTGCATTTGACTTAGGTGACTGAATATCTGCTGGGGATATCCTAGAATCTCTGGTTCAGGGTTCAAGAATTCAAGCTTAGAATAATTGTTATTATTTGGCTTCATTTATTATCTTATTTTATTACATGTTTAGCCTAAATGTGCAAAATGTTACTCTTACCGCTTTAATATTATCTAAACTGTATATATAAACTGCTACGAAATCCATCTCTTCTCTCTCTTGAGGAGTGCACGCTGGTCGTGACTTCTTTCTGTTAGTGTCCTATCCCAAAATAGAACGAGGATTCAGAGGAGTTGCAAAATCGGATGATCTTTTGGTTACCGGTACACAGTTCCCATCCTCGGCTCGAGTTGTCCGTTCGGGTAAGCCAGGTCTAGAACAAACACCCAGGATAAACCTAGTATAACAAAACCTCATGCCGGATCCCTAGTAGGAACGCTTATTTGCATCATGTTGCATTTGACTTAGGGGACTCAACACAGGGGTTGGGTCCGTCTAGGACAAGCAACCTGAAATAAAAAAAGACCATCCTGCTGCATTTTGTTTGTTTTGCACATTTATTTGCTTCATATCTGCATGCTGACCAGCTTCTGATATCGGGAATTTTTGAAAAATTATGAAAAAGAGAAAAAGAAAAATAGCAGTGTAGGGAGACAACTACTTATTTTTAGAAAAATAAAACCAATGTCCAAGTAGTGTCAAAACCCTGCCGAAATTTTGAAAAATGAAAAAACAATTGTCTTTTTTAGTTTGATTTATTTGAAAAACAAAAGAAAGGAGTCTTGTTTACAAGTTTAGTTTATGTTGCCCGAACTACGCCGGTTTGATTCTCACAGGATGTGAGATACGTAGGCAGCCCCCATCGGGTCCAACCTCTCCTTTTGCAAAAATAGCAAAAAAATGTCAAAAAAAAAGTTTCATCATAGAGTTGGGTGATGCTGTTTTTGTCAGAAATAGCCGAATGTTCCCAAAAAGGACGCCGGAAGACTGATTTTGCATAAACGGCCACCTTTGGTCATGTTTTTAGGATTTTGGTCGGTTAGCTAACGCAGCCTTAAAATCTTCGTCCCCGAGGTGCTGAAAGGCCGCGTTGGCAAAACCCGTCTTTTATTTTAATTTGAAAAATAATAAGAAAAAGAGTTAGTGGTCAAGAATACCGTTTAGATTTTTGGCTAAAATAAGTCGAGCCAGCTTCGGCGGTGTCTTAAACCGTTCTTGCCGAGATAGCCTTAGAGTATCTTTCAGTTGTCAAAAGGCTATTTTCGTAAAAGAACGGACAAGTTTGTGAAGTGTCATAAAATAATCTTCCCGGTCTCAAAATTCATGTGAAATTGGGAAGGGGCCACGTTTGCAAAAATAGCCGTTTGGTCAAAATCGGCATATATGGGAAGGAATTTGTCATTTTATTTTGCTTAAGTTTATATTTCTTTTGATTAGAGAATGTGGTCTGTTGTTCGTCTTTAAGTGATTCCAAAAATGTTTTATTGTTATTTACCTTTTATGTGGCAGAATTACGCCAGATCTGATTCATGCGGGGACATGATACGTAGGCAATCCACATAAGATTCGACCACCATTAAAAGAAGAGAAAAATTGAAAGAAAAAAGAAAAAAAAAGAGGAAGGCGTTCAAAAGGAGCACAATTATAAGAAGCCGGAATGACGCACGTAACTGAAGCAAATGCATGATAGAAAGGGATAACTGCCTAGTTGCATTGCATCCTCAATGTGTGTTTTTCCTATCTGTTAAAAAACTTTAACGCTAACAGGTTGCTTCTCATTTTTGTTCCTTTTCAATATTTAGAAAGGTGGTTGGTTGTGGTCCTGAAAGTAACGCTTCCCTGCAACACAAAGGCAAAAGACAATGGCAGAGAACAACAGAACTGAGTGGGTTGGTACCGATGCCCGAAAGTGGTTGGGTGAACAGGACTACGGGTTGGTAGAAGAGGTAAAAATGTTGAGACAGCATGTGGCAGACATGTATCAGGCATGGATGAATGGGAAAGCACCACCCCCGCCACCGCCTAGCTGCTTGAACTCTGTCCTTACCCAAGCACCTAACCCAATTACAGATGATCCCCCATACTCTCCATATCTACCTACTTATGACAGCTTTCCCAGCCACCCGAGTAGCTCCATCACGTGATTTTCGCCCTATGTGAGAATTACTCCCAAAAAATTCAAAATAAAATAATTTTCCTTTTGTGTACAATTTTGAGAATTTCGTGGCATTTTTGGATAATTATTTGTATTTGTCCGTGCATGTTTATTTGTTAAATTAATAAAAAAAAATACAAAAATATGTCGCATTTGCATTTAGGATTTAATTGGCAAAATACATAAGTAGCCACCTGAACTTTACACCAAATCCCTATTACACACTTTTTGAGGACGAATATCATATTACACACGAAACCTTTCAAAATTATGTCTAGTACACACTACATTTTTCTTGACCAATTTCTCAGAATATGTGTAGTGTCACGTACCAATAACATCATGCCACGTGTTAATAATTTTTTTAAATAAAAAAAATGCTTAAATTTCTATTGACCAGTTTCTCTTTCATAGTCTCTTTCTCTTCCAGAAAGAACCAGAGGCACCACACCATACTTTAATTCTTCTCTTTATATGAAGACCCACTTTCTTCATCATCTTTGTTCTTATTTACCACTATTTCTCCTTACTCTAAAAATTTATTACCATTTTTTGGTTTTTAAGTTTTGTTTGCTATAGAAATACCATTTTTACCGATGGGTGTTGCCACCGTAACAGTGGCCGGAAAATAGAGGTCGCCATCGTTTGCAATTTTAACAAAACGAGACCAGATATGAACGAAGAACCACCAACTTGTCGGAAAAATCTGAGAGCTTTACCCCGTCGTAGAAAATCTGACCTCGTCGGCCATGAACTGACAATGAAAGTAACAACCTGGCAACAGAGGTGTCGACATTGTTTGAGGTCGTCACTGGCATTATGAGTAATGATCGAGATCTACTTAAAGGAGATGAAAGGGGGAGGAGATGGGAGGCGTGGGAGAGAAAATGGTGTTGTGGTTGTCGCCGGATGCCCAAGACAGTAGGGGCTCCAAATGGGGAAGAAGGCCTGGACATCTTTATCTTTTCTTTTAACTAATAATTTAAGAAAAATAAGGAGAACAAATAAGATTTGGACACGTATATAAGGATTTAGACAGATAATGCATAGGTTTTACGCGCTCAGTGTCTTTTGTTAAACACACGCGTGCCATTTGGCAAAAGTAGTGTGTAGTGGACACAATTTTGAAAGGTTGCGTGTGTAAATTGATATTTGTCCTCAGAAAGTGTGTAACAGGGATTTGGTGTATAGTTCAGGTGGCTACTTATGTATTTTGCCGGATTTAATTCTACAATTAGGAGCAATTAAGTTTGTTTTACAAGAACAAAAAATCATAAAAAATATGTACGTTGCATTTTTAGCATTTAATGTCCAAATTGTGTGATTTTATCGTAATTACTATTTAATTATGTGTTAATTATTATTAAGAGTTAATTTGCACTTTTATAAATTAATTTAGTTCTATAGGATAATTTAGGATTTTTAGAATTTAGTTTTAGTTTAAGAAAAAATGAAAGAAGAAAGAAAAGAAGCATTGGAAATAAGAAGAAAATCGGATTGGGCCACCTTTTAAATTAAACCAGACCCAAACCAAATAACCCCCACCGGGTCAACCCGACCCAGTCTGCCCCAAAACCCAAATGAATCCCAACCCCCCATTTTCATTTTTCATTTTTCCCAACCCCAAAACCCTAAAAAAGAGCTGCACGCCCCCTCTCATCTCCTTTTCCAAACGACCCCTCCACCTCAAGCTCCCATGGCTGCCTTTTTTCTGCTTCGCCTTCGTCTTCGTCGGAGCATCCAGCTCCTCCACGTCCAGCAGCCCACGACCATGTCCCTCTCGAAACCAACCGACTCCCATGGCTGCCCTTCTGCATCTGCTTCACCTCACCTCCGGCGACCACCCTCCAAACGACCCCTCCAGCGTCACCCAACCAGCACCATTCCAGTCTAGCCATTCGAGCCAGCTCCGATCATCTTCTTCCTCGTTCCACCTGAAATAGCCCGTCATACTGCCAAACTCCATCGCCAAACCCTTCGATCTCACTCCAGTAGCGTCGAACCACCCATCAGCTTCCAACAACCTCCCTCACGTCCTCCAGTCTGTCATTCTGCCACGACCAGCCACCAACAGCCAACTGTTGTTTCCCCGTCGTCTCTGAGCTTTGCCATCATCGTCGCCTCCATCGCCGAAAAAACCAGCAACGACCACCATCGCTTCTGCTACGTCCAACCATGAACGACCACCCAACGTCCAGCTTCATCCGCGAACGTTGGCAACTAGTGACCCCATCGTTCTGCTTCCAACTCATCTCCAAGCAGTATGTCGAGGTCATGCATTCAAGGTCATGCTCGATCATACGTCGAGGCAGTACGTTGAGGTTCCGTTCGAACCCGGACTTCAAACTAGTAGGTTTCCGTTCTCTTTTCTTTTAGTTTTTCGTTCAGTAAATTCATTCTTCCGCTCTTTTTCTTCTTTCTATGATTGTGTTTGTGTTCCGATGGGTTGGTTTGAATTCGAACCCACGTCTTTGTTTGTATTAAAGATAATTCGTGTCCATTTTTGTTTGAAGTTCGTTAGTTTTTCATCAAGTGATTTAATGTGAGTGTTTATGTGTTGGTTTTTAGTTTTTGATTTAGTATGAATCATTCATCTTGGTTATGATGTTGTTTGATTTAGTTTGAGTTCAACTGATGTTGAGTTTAGTGATTTAAATCTACTTGTTTGTCCTGTTAAGTTTGTTTGTTAATTGGATCGTTGAGTAGGTGAATTGGTTATAGCTGTTATGGTTTTGGTACAGATTGAAAGAGAAGGGGGTAGAATGGTAAATTGCAGTATTTTCAGGGGTAGAATGGTAATTTCAGTAGTTTCAAGGGCATTTTCGGGATTTTAAGTTTTAGTAATTGATTAATTTGAGTGTTCTGTCCACTAAGCGCTAATATATTAAAATAATACATAAAATAATACGTAGTGGGGGACAAGACATAATGGTAGGAATTAATACATTGTTTAATACATGGTGGGGGACAAGACATATGGTAGTGGGCAATAATGCATTATTTAATATAGTGGGGGACAAAACATATGGTGGTGGGAATTAATGTATTTGTTTAATATAGTGGGAGACAAAGCATGCAGTAGTGGGGAACAAGGCATGCAAGTGTGGGGAGAATATTTCGGATTAGTTTAAGTCTTTCAAGGCAAGAGTTTTGTTATAAATATGGTCATTTCAAGACCAAAAGGAGAGGAGGAAGACATTCTGGAAATCTGGAGAGGGGTTGAACATTTTTCTGAAAATCTTAAGAGAGTGCTGGAGAGTTTAAAAAGAGAAAACAAAAACAAACTAGTCTACGAGTTTAGTTTTGGGTTTAAGACACGCGTGGTTGAGTCTGTTTGTGGTGATGTTGGTTGTTGCTGTTTTGTCTTTTACAAACTTTTGGGGTTTGTTCTATTGAGCTTGTTTGGTTTTCTTCAAATTTTCCCAGGCCTCGAATCTGGTTTGAATTGTTGTTGTTAGGTTGTTGTTGTCTTGTCGTGTCATTACTGTTGCTGACCTTCCTCTCCTTGTATTGCCATTTTCAGGTACACAGCTGTAACCTTGGTCATTTGTAAGCCGAAAACATAAGCATAAATATACATGAAGATTTGAAGCTTTAAGTTTGATCTAGCTTTTCTACTGATTTGTATATTAGGATATCTCATTCATTAATATCATGCAAATGCTTGCGGGATGTATAGCTGGACAGTTCTTGTAATGATCTAATTTGTGAACTTTCAAACGAACTTTATATCATGTGTCTGTTCTTGTCCATTTCGAATGTATGGCTGTAGTCTATAATATTTGGTTTGCTTTAGCTTGATTATTAGGTAGTGTATTTCGAATGCATGTCCGTTAGAATCCAGCCTAATAGACTATTTAATTAATACAACACTCTAATTGTAATATCAATGGCTTGAGTTTAGGAATAGAAATAGACATCTATATTACCCTTTTTTTTAACTATTGTTCTTCTAAAACCTGTAGTAATATACTTAATTAGATAAAATCACTTCACCTTTCGGCGTGGCAAATTATTGAATATGTGTAGAATAACTTAAGTAAGTTTCATTAAGTGTTTAGTTCATTTAAAATCGGAAGAGTGATGTGTTTTTGTCGAAAGAGATCGACTGCCCATATTTAGGTAGATTGGGCCTCCGCACTTGAATAAGATGGCCCAGGTTGGTAAATAGCCACGCCCGTCTGCGTACATAGGTTTTGATTTCGAACGGGTGGTGTTCATGACCCAATTATAAAAGCTTATAAACATGTAACTAATTAGGACCTCTTCTCTTTTATTTTAGAGACGAACTTAATAGAAAAATGTAGTCACTTTAGAATTGTCCTTTTAAAATAAATGAGACAAGCCTCGACAAACAAAAATACACAAGCTGCGGGGCCCTCTATACGTGTTGGTAAAATTACTTAGACTTCGGGATGGGCCGTTTAGCAAAATTTTACGGCCTCGCCCAAAAATAATGATACGCTAGTCGCTTTAGGCGCGCCTTTAATAATTTACTTTCTTAAACTCGGGTGCACATTTATATGACCCAAATCCAAATCTTAACGGAGTCAAAAGTCACGGGTACATTGATTGTGACGTGGTTCAAGATGCATGTCCATGACGTTGCAAATTCCTTTAAAAAATAATGAATGAGACGAGCCTCAACAAACAAGAACACACAAATTGAGGGCCCCTCAACAGACAGTTATTTCGAATGCTTAGATTTCGAGATAGGCCGCATAGCGAACTTTACGGCTTTTCTCCAAATAACAATGCGTTAGTCTTTAGGCGCGTATTTAATAATATTATTTTCCTAAACTCGGGTGCACATTTATGTGACCCAAATCCAAAATCTCAACGAAGTTGGAACGTAACAAAAATTGCGGGTAAATTTATGTGGCGCAATTCGAGATGCTTTCTCACGACGTTGTAATTCTTTGAATAAATAATAACAAGCGATAAACAGTTAAAATTTGCATATAGGTTCATAATTGTATAAAATCAGATAATCAAGCCGAATATGACTGTTGAGCACCGTGCTAGAACCACGGAACTCGGGAATGCCTAACACCTTCTCCCGGGTTAACAGAATTCCTTACTTGGATTTCTGGTTCGCGGACTGTAATACAGAGTCAATATTTTCCTCGATTCGGGATTCAACCGGTGACTTGGGACACCATAATCTCCCAAGTGGCGACTCTGAATCTTTAAATAAAATCCCATTTCGATTGTCCTTTAATTGAAAAAACTCCCCCTGTGCCCCTTCCCGGGGATGTAGGTGAAAAAGGAGGTGTGACAGTGGTTATATGCCTTTGCAGTTTCTGGCTAGTGGTACGTCGGAGGATTAATTATGATCGGGGAATAGAACATCAAGGTATTTTAGGCAAATAATTTGACGTATATATGCTACATTTCATCTTATCGATTCATGTGCAGATGTTGGGGACGACCCAGAATTTATACTTCTTGTAGTTGTGATGTGCAAGAAAAAGAATTCATCATATTGCTTCTTTAGAAGTGTTCACGTGCTCGCAGAGGGTTATATATTTGGGACCAGGTCAGAATGGGCGACTCTCAACAATCGTTTTAGTAGGTTCAATAATAAAATTGTGGTCTTTAAGAATTTTGGGGTTCGTTATGTGGCTGAGGACTGAGTTTTGCAGTAGAGTTTGAAGAATACTTGGTGAGTTTCTATGTTATCATCGAGTCTACGGTGCAGTGTTAGAGAAATGGGAGAAACAACTTCTGATTCGCGGAAGGTCTTTCAGAACGCGTGTGTCACTTGGAAATACTATTGAGTGTATGAAGATGGTATGGGATGGCTCATTGGTATTGAGACGATGTGGTCTCGTGATTTGGGTCACCCGAGATGAGTGTTGTTTGAGGTCCGTTATGTGTCTGAATTGAGCTATTATTATTTCGAATGCAAGTCAAGAATAAATTGGAAGAAGTTGGATCAGTTGGTAATGGTTCGAATCGGCATGGTTGTGGAAACGATCAGTTCCTTCGGTGTGTTGAGCTATATAGGTGATTCGTGGTTGTACGTGTTGTAAGCACGTAGTTTATACCCGCCACGTTCTCAAGCTACTCTAGTATTTTATACATATTTAGTTGAGTTTATTCTTCCTAGGATTTTAAGTTATATTATTTTTATTGTTTTAATATGTAAAAAAATCAAAATACAAAAATAGTCTTATTTATAATATTTCTTACCTTATTATGTTTTTCAATTTAAATTAAGGTCGATTAATATTTTTTATAGTGATATTATTTTAATACTACCATAACTTTAGCCTATTTTATCTACTTTTGCTTTATTATAGTTTTTGAAAATACCAAAAATAGTTTCACTTTTAATTTCTAGTTTTATTTTAATCAATTAGGAGTAATTTTACAAGTATTTTTATTAATTTGGAAGAAAATTGAATTTGTTAATGAATTTTCATCTTTTCTTATCCAAAATTTAGCCTAGTTTGGAGCTCATTTTTCGGATTTTTGTAGCCCAGCAAGACAAAAGCCCATTCTTCCCTATATCTCTTAGCCCAAACCCGTTTTTAACCCTGCTACCCGACCCATTGCCCCTTTTAATCTCAGCCTTCCAAATACTTCTAATCCAACACCTCAGCCGTACTCCAAAAATCTCGACACCTCAGCCGCACTCACCTCATAGCCTTCACTGCGCCATTTTCTTCATCCTCAAAACCCTCCTCCCTACATCAATTTTTCTGGCGCTTCTTTCTTCGGATCCTTCCCTAATTTCCTCTGTTCTATTTATTTAATGTTGCTGCTTATTTTTCAGTTTGAAGATGCTATTGTGGCTTTAAGAACAGAATCAGTGTACATTTTGAAACTTCTTCGACGTAATCATTCTCAATATGCAAGACATAAGCATTAGGACATTATTTATGGAATAAAAGCAACTATAAGGGATGACATCCTAGAAGTTTGATTGCTGCTATGGAGTTCGATTAAAGTGAGGTAGTTGTTCGAAGCTGGTTCGGAGTTCTGGCCATCGTCGAGGTCTGTTCGTGGTTCGGTTTGTGTTTGCTGTTTGTAGTTTGATCGTCGTGTCGAATTCCGGTCATAACCGCTGCTTTGATTTCTCCTCGAGTTACTACGGAAGTTTTATTAATTAAAGTTCAATTTCAGGTTCATATCTACAACCTCTGTCTCTATTTTGATTTGTTCGTATGAGTCGAGCCTTTGGTTTGTGTGCTTGATCTCGTTTGTTAAATTACTCTTGTTGAATACCTCGACCATGAATGATTTGAATCTGCATAATGAATGTGTCACGACCCAAGGGATCCCTCCATGAACCGTCGTGACGGCTCCTAGTCTCTACGACTAGGTAAGCCTAACATTTGCGAAAAATAAAATGAAAACATAAAAGCTAATATCTATCAGGTAATTTTTAAATAAGCAATTTAAGATGCCGCTCGGCATATACAATAATCACTCTCGAATGTACACATCTATCTAAAGACCCGGAACACCGTGAATCACAAACTACAGAATGAAATCAGTATCTCTATCCTCCATAATCTAACAAAAAGGAAATACAGGAAGTATTTGACATGGGAAAGAGTAGAAGGGGACTTCGAGGTTTGCGGACGCGGCAGATATACCTTAAAGTATCCAAAGCTATCTCGAATCACTGATAGTGCAGCTGACAAGCAGTACCTAGATCTGCACACGAAAAACATGTGCAGGAAAGGGCATGAGTACACCATAACGGTATCCAGTAAGTGCCAAACCTAAACTTGGTCGAGTGGTGACGAGGTCAGGTCAGGCCCTACTGGTATATATATATATATATATATATATATGCAAGGCAGAATGAAATATTGCAGTAAAATAAAGACTGAAATTTAACAGAATGAAATCACAGAAGGTAATAACTTATAGAGGATCTCCCGAGATACCATCTCGCAGTCCCAAACGTAAATGTGCAGGGAGATCTCCTGAAATACCGTTATGTAGTCCCAAAGTAAATATGCAGTACAGGGAGATCTCTCGGAATACTGTTTCGTAGTTCCAAAATAAATATGCAATATAAAGGGATCTCCTGGAATACCGTTCCATAGTCCCAAAGTAAATATGCGGCTCAAACAATAGAAATACAACTACAACACGGAATCCTACAATTTAGACTAAGTACAAGTCAAGGAAGAAGTTGGAAATTTACTAAGCATGCTGCACAGAGTTCAGATAAGCAATTAAGACACGTAGACATTCTGTCCTAAACTAAACAGGATAACTACATATGCTAGTGTAGCTCAGTTAAAGGATAACAAGTATTTTACTTAACGAAAACAGAGTTTTGCAAACAAAAAAGCATGTGCACACACTTTTCACCTCACGTACACGACGCTCATATATTAAAACAGTACCAAATCCAAAGGGGAGTTCCCCCATACAAGGTTAGGCAAGTCACTTACCTCGAACCAAGCTCAATCAATCAGTCACAATGCCTTTCCCACGAATATCCGGCTCCGAGTGGCCCAAATCTAGCCAAAATCAATTACATAACATAAATATAACTACAAGAAACTAATCAAGCTAATGAATAAAAGCTAACGCAAGAAATTGGAAAAATCGCCCAAAAAGCCTCCCCGGGCCCACGTCTCGGAATCGAGTAAAAGTCACAAATTACAAATGTCCATTTACTCATGAGTCTAACCATACCAAATTTACTCAAATTCGATACCAAAAAATCGATCAAATTCCCAAAATTTGGCCTAAGAACTTTTCTCAAATTTTTCCTAATTACTCACCCAAATTCCTTAATTAAATGATGAAATCAACTATAGATTAATGGAATACAACCAAAAACGAGTTAGGAATCATTACCCAATAGCTTCCTCTAAAAATCCTTTTCAAAGTCAAATAATGAAAAATGACGTAAACCCTCGAAATTTCCCCTTTTCTGCCCAGCGATCTCGCACCTGCGGGCCAAGGATCGCACCTGCAACGCCGCACCTGTGGAATTTCCATCGCGGGTGCGGAAATGACTAAAGGAACTAGGTCCATCTGCGAGCAATGGGCTGCACTTGCGCGCTCGCTCCTGCGGAACTTCTCCGTTTATGCGGTCCTTCACCGCTTCTGTGTACATTCTAGCGCATTTGCAGGCATCGTAGATGCGGAACTCACCTCGCATCTGCGATCCATGGCAACTCCTCCATTTCTGCTTCTGTGCTTGCTTCTTCGCACTTGCGAGTCCGCAACTGCGATCTCCCTGCCGCAGGTGCGAAAACACTACTTCTGATCACTTCAGCAACAACACAACTTCAATTTATTTGATCTGTCAAGCACCGAAAACTCACCCGAGGCTCCTGGGACCTCAACCAAATATACCAACGAATCCTAGAACACCATACGAACTTAGTCGAGCCCTCAAATCATATCAAACAACGCTAAAATCACGAATTGCCCTCCAAATTAAACTTAAAGAACTTGAAACTTCAAAATTCTACAACCGATGCTGAAACCTATCAAACCACGGCCGAATGACCTCAAATTTTTCACACAAGTCATATTCAACATTGAGGACCTACTCCAACTTTCGGAATCGGATTCCGATCCCGATATCAAAATTTCCACTACTGGTGCAAATCTCTAAAAAATCGACTTTCACCATTTCAAGCCTAAATGAGTTATGGACCTCCAAATCACATTTTGGACATGCCCCTAAGCCCAAAATTACCCAGCGGAGATAACAAAATTGACGGAACTCCATTTCGAAGTCGTCTTCACACAGTTCCGACTACTGTCCAAATCCTAAGACTTAAGCTTTCGTTTAGGGACTAAGTGTCCCAAAACACTCTAAAAACCAAAACGAAACCTCCCGGCAAGTCACAATAGCAGAAAAAGATACGGGAGAAATAGTTAACAGAGAGGCTATAACTCTCAGAACGACCGGCCGGGTCGTTACAAAATGACATATTTCCTTGATCCTTACTGCTCTTGAGATTGAAGTGTGTGTTTGTGTTTGCCACTAAGTCGTGGCTTCACTATTTTGTGTGATCAAATTGCTTTTTGAAGAATTACTTCACTTAGTTTAAGCTTAGTCCATGTCAGGTCTCTCCAATTTAGTATTAAAATAGCACTTCGGCCAATTAAAGTCAAATGATTTATTTTCTTAGTATTTCCATGAATATTCTGTCAATTCCATCTTTGTTTGGTTGATCTGTTTCATTAACTTTTGCTATTAGATTAAGAAATCGTTCCATTACTTGCTTTAACTCTTGTGTTAGGTATATAAATCGTGCAAACTTTGATAGTTGAATTATTGTCTATCCCACCATGCTGTTTGGTCTATTTGGGTGCAAATTCAAGTGAGTTTAGGTGATTTAAATTGGAGGAGTGAGTAGTCACGTAATTATTTTCTTAGGATAAAAGAAAAAGTACTATCTTAAGGTTGATCAAGTTTGAACTCTAGGATCTCACACGATAGGAAAACTAACAAAATGGTTAGAGATATGGGATTTAAACGGCTCTTCTGAAAGCTTCGATTCACCTTTCTGTGCTTGTTACCTTTGAGTTTTATATGGTTTTATTTCTCTCTGAATCATCTGTTTATTCGTGCCTTTTTATGTATATTTGAGTGAATGGTTGTTGAGCCGTGGGGGGAAAAGGCCGAGCTCATTAGTGGTTAAACTGTTTACCTGCCTTAGGAATTGAGCTTAGCCAAATGCATAAAAATAAAATTCAAGAGAATTTGAGTATGATTTTAAATTTCCCTTTTTATTTAGTTCCCTTTATTTGTTTATTTTGTTATATTATTCGTTAGTAGCACGTTTAGCCGATCACAAAGGGTAGGCAAATGTTAGGACGCTTCATTTATTTTTAGAGCTAGAGATTGTCCTTTTAGTCAATTATATTATCCGGAAAATGCTCCGAAGAGCTTGTACATATTTTTATCAGGGGAATTCCCCGAAGTAAATGTAAATGGAGGCCGCGTCGAGATAAAACAATAGAATAGGCTAGCTAGGATTTTAGGACTTTTCTTTTCCCTTTTTCTTCTTTTAATTTTTCTTTTATTAGGTGGGGACGACCTCGAATCTCTTTTGTGTGTTTAGCCTCAATTTGAGTATTTTTAAAAGCCAATTTGATCATGTATACAACCATACTTGTTACTGGACTTGGGGAATGCCTAACACCTTCTCCACGAGTCAAATGAACCCCCTTCTGGGAATCTCTGGTGCAATCAGTTTGTCACGACCCCAAATCGGACCCGGTCGTGATGGCGCCTCTCGTGAAGACAAGGCCACCCGACACAATTTCCAAATTCAGTTTTAACAGTTTGATGAGTCAATTTAAGTCATTTATAAGGATAAATCCCCAACAAGTACAGATTTAGTGAAATAAAACAAGTGCCGAAATGAATACATCCCGACATCGGGGTGTCACAAGTCACGAGCATCTACTAAGGTCTAAAATACAACGGAAATTTCGGTAAATGTACTAAATACAGTGTAATAACATCAAAGGGAGAAAAATAGTGTTGCGGACGTCGCGCAACTACCTTGCTAAACTCCAAAGACTCTGCCTCTAATCAACCAATACCCACTACCAGGTGCAGAAATACCTGAATCTGCACACAAGGTGCAAGGAGTAAAATAAGTACTCAAACTCAGTGAGTAATAATTATAACTAAAGACTGAGTGATAGGAAATCACAAAAAATATATATTAACATGCTGTATAGAGTAGTACAAACCAGTAAGAAAGCAATGAAGCTGTGAAATCTCTTAAAGCACCTTAGCTCAATTTAAACTTCTTTGAAAATGACTTTTTAACAGTTAAGCAATTGAATGCAAAGCAATTAGAACAGATAAACCCAGAAAATCCGCCCCTCGGTCACAACTATATAATTAAACAGATAGATGACAAGCAAATAAAAAAGATAAGCACATAAGGTTCGCCTCTCGGGCACAATGTCAACAAATTTGCCTCTCGGGCAATATCTCAGAACAATACTAGCCCCTCGGGTAATCACATAGAACAATACCAGCCCCTCGGGCAATCACATAGAACAATACCAGCCACTCGGGCTATATCTCATACCATAATGGGTACCCGCGCTCACTGGGAGTGTGCAGACTCCTGGAGGGACCCCTTACGGCGCAAACGCAATATCAAGCCATCTCGTGGCATCATCTCTAGGCTCTCGGCCTCATATCAGCAAGCCATCTCGTGGCGTACATATCTCAGGCCCTCGGCCTCATAATCAAAATCAGTGTATCACTGCTGCGGCGTGCAGCCCGACCCAAAAGTATCCTCACAACACAGGCCCTCGGCCTTACTCAGTCAAAAATCACATAAGCTACCCGGGCAACAGTAAAACATGATGCTCAGCCCAAAATATTATTTGAGATATCATTTCAAGTGTTAAGGCAGAGTAAACATGGTTGAGTTTTGAAAACAGTAGAATATAGCATGACCGAGTACAAGTTTAAAGTCAAAACAGTGAGGAAATATCAACAAAACTCCCCGAAGGGTTCGCATAGTTGGCATGAGGCCCAAATATGACATTCAGCACAAAACATGATGATAGCAAATAGTTTTCAATCAAATACGCAGTAAAACAATCATTCGAGATGGACTACGTCACAATCCCCAACAATGCACGAACCCACGCTCGTCATCTAGCGTGTACATCACCTCAATATAGAACAATGATGTGAAATCCGGGGTTTCATACCCTCAGAACATCATTTACAATCATTACTCACCTTAGTCCGGTCCAAACTCTAGCCCGATACCTTTGCTCTCACGAATTGACCTTCGGATGCTCCAAATGTAGCCACAATCAGTACATAACCATTAAAATATGCTAAGGGAACAAAGCCCACTCGAAAATATCCAATTTACATCAAAAATCCCGAAATTGCTCAAACCTGGCCCCCCTGGCCCACGTCTCTGAATCCGATAAAAATCACATCAATAAAATCCTTATTCACTCACGAGTCTATACATACCAAGAACATCAAAACCGGACCTCAATTTCCCCTTTAAATTCTCAATTTACACTCTCCAAAGTCAAGCCCTAATTTCCCAATTTTAGGCTTTAATTTCCACATATTTCATGATTAAACAAGTAAGAATCGACATAGGATCAAGTATTGAGTTCACAAATCTTACCTCCAGGTGTTATATCTTGAATCCCTCTTCAAATCCTCTCAAAAAGCTCCAAAATCGCCCAAAAATGGTGAAAGATAGCCTCAAAATCGCGAACAATGTGATGTGTTGGCATTAAAAACCTTCTTCGCGAACGCGGTCAAAGCCTTGCGTTCGCGAAGCACAATCCAGCTTTGACCAAAAATCCTTCTTCGCGATCGCGTCTTGCCACTCGCGAACGCAATGCTTCCACAGACTAAACCTTCGTGATCGCATAACCTCTCTTGCGAACGCGATAACCAATCACACAGCCCTTCGCGAACTCGGAGCCTGCCTTGCGAACGCGAAGGCTAAATTCCAGCCTTCACCAGCTAACCCTTCGCGAACGCAAGGGCCTACTCGCGAACGCGAAGGCCATTTTTTCTGCAACATTGATCAGCAATTTCTGCAACTTTTCAAAACATGAAATGGCCCGATGGACCACCCGAAACTCACCCGAGGCCCGCGGGGCCTCAACCAAACATGCCAACATATCCCATAACATTATTCAAACTTGTTCCAACCTTCAGAACGCTCAAAACAACATTAAAACACCAAATTTGCATCAAATTCAAGCGTAAGAATTCCAAATGACACATCACAAATGGCACAACGGAGCTGCTGCAACTTCCTGATATCCATTCCGACCCCTATATCAAAATCTCACCTATCAACCAGAAAACACCAAAATCTCAATTTCGCCAATTCAAGCCTAAACCTTCCACGGACTTCCAAAATGCATTTCGATCACGCTCCTAAGTCCCAAATCACCTGACGGAGCTAACAAAATCATAAAATTCTGATATGAGGTCATATACCAACAAGTCAAATCTTGATCAAACTTTTTAATTTTCAAGCAACAGTTCATTCCAATTACCATGGAAACCAAAACCAATGATTTACATAAGTCATAATTCATCACACGGGGCAAGTCATGCCCGAGAACTGGCGATCAAGGTGCAAAAGCTCAAAAGGACCGGTCGGGTCATTACATCCTCCCCCACTTAAATATACGTTCGTCCGCGAACGTGCCCAGAGTTGTTCTGAAACCCAACCAATCGCTGAATAACCTTACCATGCATATACTCGAGGTGATCCCACGTCATCCTATCTTACATAGGTCCGATAACACAATGTAACTGAAATTTTCACAATCTAACCTAGCCCATAAACCCTAGAACCACATTTCCACTTCTGAAATCATCCACAAGATCTGAACCTCACATCTATACTGTAAATAAACCTGAACAAGCGGTAGTAACCCATACCTGCAACCTCAGGTGCAATTACATGATACACCACATAATTCAAACACTTGTAGCGATAACTTCTAATCATAGTAGCTGCACACAACAACCGAAACAGATAGAAAATCTATTATCAACTAAAATTTCATTCCAACACTTTCATACACTGCCAATGATAAATGAATCACGCAGTAAGCCATAACCATTTCTCAGATCAGCCATTCATGAAGCCACTTCTCTTTTTGGCAAAGACTATGGCAAATTTCCGAGCCGAACCTCGATAGTATCCTTCCAACAAGCTGAAATCGAATTCGTTCGTATTCATTAATGATCCCAACGATCTCATCTAATCCAACATACTACTCTGGTGATATGACACATCAATACAGGCTAAAGCCTCAACTTGTGAAATTCGTGCACCAATATGCAACAATCCGAACATACTCAAATCATGAAAATGACTCAAATGAAAGAGCTGTACCGCAAGATCACCAGCACCACCACAACACAAGGCTGAGAACCCGTCTCACATCATAGAAATAGAACATACGAATCTAACCTGCAAGGTCATACCTCCACATAACTTCGCTGCAATACGCGACCCTATCCAGACACTGGTCCACATGAAACACCTCAAGTCACTCTGCTCGAAATTGATGACCACACGCAATTGATGTCTAAAACAAAGCAAATCATCATACCCACGGTGAAGCAAATACATAACACCACACAACCTGAAAGGACAAAACTGTTACGCCATCCACCGAGCAATACCCAGTACTCTTCTCACTCGACTTCCACTATGAAACCCCAATGGAACCGCACCATTTGTGCCTATAACTAACAAATCATAACGTCTCGCAACACAGAAAAGTAATCCATAGATCACCGCAGAACACTAATAGCTCAATAACAACCGAATCAACACATCCCTCACCAATAGCGACTCGAAGTCAACAAAGCCGTCTCAATGCAGAACACACATCCATATAGGTCTACCAATGAACCCCTTATCAAGGAGTTGCGGAAGCTACTCCTTCAACTCTTCTCACTCTGCCGGTGCCATATGATACGGTGCCCAGCACCAAATCAATACTGGAATCAACAACTTTGCCCGGCGACATGCCCGACCATAAGAAATACCTCCGAAAAGTCCCTCACTACCGGAAATGAATAAATGGTAGGAGTCTCTACACTGGCATCCCTCACGAAACCCAAGTAAGAAAGACGATCCTTCCCAGCCATCCGCTGGATCTTTAAAATATAAACCACTCCACTAGAACATAATCCGTCGAACCTCGCCACTCAGTCCGTGGAATTCCCGACATAGCCAACATCGCCGCCTTAGCGCAATAGTCCAGAATAACACAACACGAAGACAACCAATCTGCCCCCAATATTACATCATAATCTAACATACCAAGTAGCAAAAGATCCACTCGGGTCTCCAAACCCTGATAGTCACTATACAGTGCCAATACACACGACCCACAACCACAACATAACCTATTTGTGAGAACTTCCCGTCTCCAAATCCATATGGCACACAAATCACCCTATCCGATCCCAATTTCGCCGTCCGAATACATACCACACCTCTAATACCCAATCATTCCACGAGAGATACTCTAAAATTCTTCTGTGCCACCAAGCAAACTCGAATATCAGCAATCGATCTAACAAGAAAGTGTCGCAATACTACTGAAGTACCATCAACTTAATCACATTGCCTTTTTCTGAAACATATACCCTCATCAAATCACCCCAATTAGCATTACCATTTCCTTAATCATCTGAAGATCATCTCCTAAATCATCTGAAGCTCATTTCTCTAATTATCTGAAACTGCTCGTGCTGCCTAAGAATTGTGACCTTTCTTTTAGAACTAATCTGTGACCTTACACATGCAAATCTAAGTCTTGCACAACATACCATATATACCATACCATCCTAAGGTAAACATGAGAACTTTATATCCATTCTGGGCCACACGCAACTACGTACTCAACTAGCCAAGAATTTTTCATTGGACCCCATCTAGGAGAAAATTACTATACATCACATGCTCCTCATGCCCGTGGAAAATATACACCTCTAACCGTGGTAGAAATCATCAAGAACTTTCCAAATTCCATTCGCACAAAACTAAATCGTCAGGACTGAATCCTTGTAACTCAACCAAGCTACGCAGGCCACTAAAAACCCAAGAGAATTGCCGCAAAACACCTGTAGAAACTAATTACTCCGCTCACACCCAAGGAACTACTCATATCCTTACTATACCGATCCGGTCCACTACCAAGCTATACCATTTATCCAGGTTTCCTTCTGATTTACCTTCAACTAGATACTCCTTCTTGCTATAACACCACAATTCCTCAACCCAGACTCACCACACGAGACCCAAGCATAACACCACACCATCTAAGGCTCATAAGCCGCTGAGTACTCTTTTAAATGTTCCAAAAGCACCATATTCAAAATATCTACCCCGAAGAGACTTCCTGCATATCAGGAACCATTACCTTCCTAATACTGATATATGGAATTCCATAATTGATATAGAAATGACACAATCTCGGCACCCTCCAATGCAATCCTCAGTTTCTAGCCAAATTATACACTTGAAATCTCCAATTATTACATGTAAACCTTGAACGCGTTAGAACCATTCTTTATAGCCATCCACCCTACTCAAACTACAATTAGCCTGATCAAATGAACCGAACAACCCGTGCCTCATTAGCACTCCGACACCGTAGAGGGTAACCTCACGTTAATGCAATCAAGCAATTTCCTGCTTTATGCACCGAGCATCCTTTACCAACAACAACTCACGACACTCCGTGATTCTCACACATCCATGAATCATACTCGAGCCATCTTCGGTCTCAATCTTCGTAGGCCATAACTGATTCTCCCGTACATCTTTGGTCTCAATCTTTGTCAAGAATTTTCCTTTACTCGAGCCATCTTCGGTCTCAATCTTCGTAGGCCATGGTAAGGTTATTCTCCCGTACACCTCAATCTGGAACCAACACAACACATAACCGTGCAATCAACTAATCAATAGCAGACTCCCCCACTTGGCTCGAAGCCATAGATCAAAACACACTTAATAACTCACAATGCATATACTCTATTGTTGTCATAATACCATAGTGAAATTAAACTCAATCCTTCATAAGCTTGTGAAACACAGACCATCTGGTACTTTAACTCTTATGCAAATCTTGCATTCACTCTCGTAACAGTTAAACCCACTCTCTTAAATGACCCAAATTTAAATTGCAACACATATATTTCACTTATAAATGAGATCTTCTAACAGACAGCATAAAAATCACATAACCTCAGAACACTCCGCAGGAGATAACCCACTTGTTTTGCCTCAAACTAGCATTTCTGTATACCTTCTACCATCGTAAACATTACGCAGTCACTTAATCTTCCTAAGTGTGAACTCATACCGCAACATGAAATTTACCTCACTCCCAACTAGAAAACATGAAAAGATTTTTCACACACCCACAACTCGGGGCTATACCTCAAATCAAGATGAAAATCAAGTACCTAATAGTTCTTTTATCCTCCAACTGACCCTTCTCGTCGTTTTCAAATCATATGAATACACCTTGCAGTCATAACATACTCATCACGTAGCTATCGAGTCATTACTCCCCTTAATAGGGGCACAACAGAGCATATAGATCCAGAAGCACGTGCTCACAAAATCAACAGCTCAAGGCTCGAGCTATAGGCAAAAAATCCGACCTCAAGTCTTCCAAACTGGCCCAACATCAACACACAAAGATCAAATCTCGCCCCTTGATCGGGGAATAACAAGCAATTAATGCATATATGATACTGAGCACTCATGCGTGCATACGAACGCGTGGAAGGAATTCAAAGAGTTAATTTTCAAGCTGAATCGAGGACGTACGATAAGAATTCAAGAATGTGAAGTTTTTCCTAAAGGTTCTGCAGTCTCCCAAGGATAAATACAGATGTCTCCGTACCGATCTGCAAGACTCTACTAAACCTGCTCATGACTTGTGAGACCTATGTAACCTAAGCTCTGATACCAACTTGTCACGACCCCAAACCGGATCCGGTCATGATGGCACCTCTCGTGAAGACAAGGCCAGCCGACACAATTCCCAAATTCAGTTCTAACAGTTTTAATGAGTCAATTTAAGTCATTTATAAGGATAAATCCCCAACAAGTATAGATTTAGCGAAATAAAACAAGTGCAATAATGAATACAACCCGATATCGGGGTGTCACAAGTCTCGAGCATCTACTAAGGTCTAAAATACAACGGAAATTTCGGTAAATGTACTAAATACAGTCTAATAACATCAAAGGGAGAAAAACAGTGTTGTGGATGTCGGGCAGCTACCTTGCTAAACTCCAAAGACTCTGCCTCTGATCAACCAATACCCGTTACCGAGTGCAGAAATACCTGAATTTACACACAAGGTGCAGGGAGTAAAGTGAGTGTCACACCTCCTTTTTCCGCCCCCGCGAGGGTACAAGGAGTTTTTTCCAATTAAAGGACAGTCGAAACGGGATTTGTTTCTTTATTTCAGAGTCGCCACTTGGGAGATTTAGGGTGTCCCAAGTCACCAGTTTAATCCCGAATCGAGGAAAAGAATGACTCCATATTACAGTCCGCGAACCAGAAATCCGGATAAGGAATTCTGTTAACCCGGGAGAAGGTGTTAGGCATTCCCGAGTTCCGTGGTTCTAGCACGGTCGCTCAATTGTCATATTTGGCTTATTTATCTGATTTTAATACAATTATGAACCGATGTGCCAATTTTAACTCTTTACCACTTTATTATTATTATTATTTTTAAAAAAAAAATTGTGAACATCGTTTAAAACATGTCTTTGGATTACGTCACATGAAATGCACCCGCAATCCGGAACACATTTTTATTCAATGTTTTAGGATTTAGATTTGGGTCGCATGAAATGCGCATCCGAGTTTAAGAAGGTAAAATTAATTAAATCGCGCCTAAAGAGTCTAGCGTATCATTATTTTGGGTAGGGCCGTGAAATTTGCTAAAACGGCTCCTCCCTAATTCTAAGCGATTAAATGTACATTTATTGAGGGCCCCGCAATCTATACATTTCATTAAGCGAGGCTCATCTCATTTATTTGGACAAATCTTAAAACGACTACATTTTTCTATAAAAATGAGTCTCTAAAATAAAGAAAGAAAATCCTAATTTATTACTAGCTTTTATTATTTTAAGAAGACATGACATGCTAATTGCTTGATTAATACAAATATTGATGAAAAAGGAATTTCACTCTTAATTTCGAAATTATAAATAAAATAAAAATTCAACAACTAATATTCAAAATAAACAAATATAGCTAGATTAAAACTCAGCATTGTTATTTTTTTTTTAAAAAAAATTATTGAGATTAATTATTCACAATCATTTGAAACTAGATTTAACCATAATTACTAAAGCTTATTAGAAAGTTTATTAGACTTAAACGTTCTCTTAATCTTGCTTAAGCTCAAGTCATGCCTTAATGCCTAATTTACGATGTTTAATTTAAATTCGTGTCTTAGCTAAATTTAGCTACTTGTTCATGATCAACCTATAATCTTGAAGCCTTCATAACTAGTGAATTAACCTATTTTGCCGAACTGATTTATTACAGACTAACTTATGATATTATTTTCTTATTCCAGTTATTATTTAGTAATTCATGAAATAGCTTAAATACAATCAACAAAAGGAACAAAGAAATAAAAACGAAATTAAAACTTCAAATTTTCATTCTTCATATGTATTCACGCTTCATATTTCGGATTACAATAAACAGCTTTTCAGTTGTGTACCTGATATTGGAAGCAAAAGAAAATGAATATGAGAATCAGCAACAGCAGTAAAATCAGTACAACACAGCAACAATAGCCCAGCAACAGTAACAACCCAGTAACAGACCGGTGGAGTAGTAATCCAAAAAAAAAAACAACAATTAATTCTGATTTCAAACAACAAAAGAAAACAGAATATTTTTTTTAGTTTTTTTTTATATTTGAAAGCTTAAATATTTTTCGGAATTTTCTATCTCTTAAATGTTCAGCCATTTTCTCTCTCTTATTTTCAGATTTGTTTCTCTCTCCCGTTTTTTTCCTCTGTGTATTTCTCCTCCCCTCCTTTTTATTCTGATTTCAAGACTTCTTATAACCCCTCTCATAAAATCTTTCCATTAATTAAAATCAACCCATTTTCTCTACCAAACCCATTATCTTCCCACTCATTCCCATTACATTAAATAACATATCACACCACCCCATTTCATTTTGTCCCCCATGCTTTATTTAAAATAATGCAAGATTCCCCTTTAAATTAAATCTTGTCCCCCCTTTATATTAAATAATCATATCACAACCCACCCCATTTCATTTTGTCCCCCATGCTTCAAATAAACAATTACAAAATGTACAATTCCTAAACTACCCCTTCCGACCTTACTGAAATTACCAAACTACCCCTGAACGTATTACAAATTTACCAAACTACCCATCAGCTATAACACATCAATTAATCAAACTTAACCAAAATATAGACAATATGATCAATTTCTAACAATGTTCAAACAACAATATGAACACGGATGAACATCATAACAACAATATCACATGAACATGATTTTAACAATATTTCAACAACAAATCACATGAACACAAATTGAACAACCAAGAACAACTAAAATTTGATTGAACAATATTTTAGCAACAAACAATCCTATTTTCGGATTCAACAACAACAACAAACAAAGTATGAAGATTTCTAAATTCAATCATATTGAACTTAAAATCAACTCTAACAACATTACAACAAACAATTCTTATATTAAACTTTAAACAAGATTATGAGAACAATTCAAGCAATAATCATAAATGGTAAACAAGAAATCAAACTATACAAAATTCGGATTCAAGATCATCCAAACAAAGTATGAACATGAATGAATCTATTTTAAGACAACAAACATGACGGATTAAACGATTAAAACAATATATTCCTTTAATACAACTAAATTCTTTAAACAAATAACAAGATCGACGAAGAAACAATTATGAACTTAAACTTGAACTTAACAATATTAACAATTTCTAACAATACATAAACACATGAAACAAATTGAAGAAATAGTTGATTAAATTTCAATTTGAATCTAACAAACATCAAACTAACAAATACTTACTTAAACAATAATACAAACATGAAATAAACATGAAAACAACTAATTAAACTTCTATTTTGAAATCTGAAAATTAATTTTAACAAAGCACATGAACATGAACAAACTAGAAAAATAATTTCAACGATGAACAACGAACAAAACAAGAATTGAATTCTTTAACGATTTTGGATCCGGAAAATATCAAACAAAAATATGGACAAAAATAAAACTCAAAAACAACTAACCGGAGATGAATCAACGACGAACTTTGATTGTAAACAAATCTGTCCGAGAACGAATCTCGCACCAAGATAACTTGACGTCGAAGACGACTACGAACGGACGACCAAAGAAGGTGGTCGTTTGGCATCGTTTAAAACGAAGAATGGCAGCCCGCCACAAGCAGAAGGCAGCAGCAGCAACACTGCTGGAGCAGCAGCACGAAACAGTAGCAGCAGCGGTGTCGGAGAAGATGCAACGGCAGCCATGGGAGCTCGAGTTCGAGCTCGATGAAGCTCGTCCATGGCTGGACGCGGCGGGCAGCAGTTGTGGTGGTTTGTTTGGACGACACAGCAGCAACATGAAGGATGAAAAACGCAGCAGCAGCAGTGTTGGAGAAGAAGAAAACGCAACAGCAGGAGGAGAAGCAACTACGGGCAACAATGGTGGCGTAGAAGTTGCTCGACGAACTTGAAAAACGCAGCCATGGCAGCGAGGGGATGTCGTGGGGGTGAGAGTGGTTGTGTTGTGTGTGTGTTGACGTGAGGGGGGCAGGGGTGTGAGGGGGGAAGGTCTGCCATGGGAGGAAGGGATGTGAGCTTGAGGAAGAAGAAGAAGATAGGAGAGGGGGGCGGATGGTTTAGATTTTTAGGGTTTTCTTCTCTTATTTTTTTTTGTTTTGTTTTTGTTTTGTAAAAATGAAAGACAAATGGGGTTTGAGTCTTTTGGGTTATGGACTGGGTCGACCCAGTTCGAAATGGACTGGGTCGTAGGGAAGATTGGGCCAATTTTTGGGCCTGTGGCTTGAAATTGAAGAAGAGGCCTAATTCCGACTTTCTTTATATTTTTGCTTTCTTTTCTTCTTTTATTTCTCTAAAACTAAATTATAAAAATACTTAAACTATTATTAAGAATTAAATTAAGTTATAAAAGCGCAAATTAACTCCCAATAACAATTAACGCACAATTAAGTATTAATTAAGCATAAAATTGTATATTTGGACATTAAATGCTAAAAATGCAAACGATGCTTATTTTTGTAATTTTTTAATTTTTGTAAAACAAATTTAATTACTAACAACTATAGAATTAAATCCTACATGCAAAATGCGACATATTTTTGTATTTTTTATTAATTTATCAAATAAACACGCACAGACAAATACAAATAATTATTCAAAATATCACAAAATTGCACACCAAAGAAAAATCATTTTATTTTTGGATTTTTTGGGAGTAATTCTCATATAGGGCAAAAATCACGTGCTTACAGCTGCCCCTCTTTGCCCGGATACACGAAGGGTTTTCGTGCAAAGATAAAGCGAGCGATTTTTGCCCATCCGAGTACTCCGTGTGAAGCATTTTTTGAAAAAGATTTGACCGAACCTTTGCTTCAAAGGTTTCCTACATATCCTGGGCTAAACAGGAATCAGGTCAATGTAGTTCGGGAAGTTTTTGGTAGCTGGGACTACCGTGGGACTGCGATGTTACTGCTGTTGCATGCTGTTATCACTGCTTACCGATCTCCTTGTTACACCGTGCTTAAAAGAAAACAAGAAGCTAGGCTAGACTAAAATTTGTTCTTGTTGCCTTGCTTTCTTGTCGGCTTGTGTTTCCTCCGGTGCTTTTCTTCCGATGCTTTTCTTCCTTTTGACACATGGACTTGAGTTTATGCTGGGACCTCTTGTTGCAACCTTCTGCTTCCCGGTGCTGGGGATTTTATTGTTTACTGCTGGGGATTCCTGTTGTAACCTTCCGCCTTCTGGTGGGGTTACTGATTCCAAACTCTGTAATACAAGACTAAAAAGTTGCTTCAATGCAAAATTATGAAATGTATGCCCGCATTATACTGGTGGGCGACCTAGAGCTGAAAGTATTCCCGCATTTTACTGGTGGGCGACCTAGAACATGAATGTATTCCCGCATTTTACTGGTGGACGACCTAGAACTGAAATGTATTCCCACATTTTACTGGTGGGCGACCTAGAACTGAAATGTATTCCCGCATTTTACTGGTGGGCGACCTAGAACTGAAATGTATTCCCGCATTTTACTGGTGGGCGACCTAGAACTGAAATGTATTCCCGCATTCTACTGGTGGGCGACCTAGAACTGAAATGTATTCCCGCATTTTACTGGTGGGCGACCTAGAACAGAAAGTATTCCCGCATTATACTGGTGGGCGACCTAGAACTTAAAAGTATTCCCGCATTCTACTGGTGGGCGACCTAGAACTGAAATGTATTCCCGCATTTTACTGGTGGGCGACCTAGAACAGAAAGTATTCCCGCATTTTACTGGTGGGCGACCTAGAACTGAAATGTATTCCCGCATTTTACTGGTGGGCGACCTAGAACAGAAAGTATTCCCGCATTTTACTGGTGGGCGACCTAGAACTGAAATGTATTCCCGCATTTTACTGGTGGGCGACCTAGAACAGAAAGTATTCCCGCATTTTACTGGTGGGCGACCTAGAACTGAAATGTATTCCCGCATTTTACTGGTGGGCGACCTAGAACTGAAATGTATTCCCGCATTTTACTGGTGGGCGACCTAGAACTGAAATGTATTCCCGCATTCTACTGGTGGGCGACCTAGAACTGAAATGTATTCCCGCATTTTACTGGTGGGCGACCTAGAACTGAAATGTATTCCCGCATTCTACTGGTGGGCGACCTAGAACTGAAATGTATTCCCGCATTTTACTGGTGGGCGACCTAGAACTGAAATGTATTCCCGCATTTTACTGGTGGGCGACCTAGAACAGAAAGTATTCCCGCATTTTACTGGTGGGCGACCTAGAACTGAAATGTATTCCCGCATTTTACTGGTGGGCGACCTAGAACTGAAATGTATTCCCGCATTTTACTGGTGGGCGACCTAGAACTGAAATGTATTCCCGCATTCTACTGGTGGGCGACCTAGAACTGAAATGTATTCCCGCATTTTACTGGTGGGCGACCTAGAACTGAAATGTATTCCCGCATTCTACTGGTGGGCGACCTAGAACTGAAATGTATTCCCGCATTTTACTGGTGGGCGACCTAGAACTGAAATGTATTCCCGCATTTTACTGGTGGGCGACCTAGAACAGAAAGTATTCCCGCATTTTACTGGTGGGCGACCTAGAACTGAAATGTATTCCCGCATTATACTGGTGGGCGACCTAGAACTTAAAAGTATTCCCGCATTCTACTGGTGGGCGACCTAGAACTGAAATGTATTCCCGCATTTTACTGGTGGGCGACCTAGAACTGAAATGTATTCCCGCATTTTACTGGTGGGCGACCTAGAACAGAAAGTATTCCCGCATTTTACTGGTGGGCGACCTAGAACTGAAATGTATTCCCGCATTTTACTGGTGGGCGACCTAGAACAGAAAGTATTCCCGCATTATACTGGTGGGCGACCTAGAACTTAAAAGTATTCCCGCATTCTACTGGTGGGCGACCTAGAACTGAAATGTATTCCCGCATTTTACTGGTGGGCGACCTAGAACAGAAAGTATTCCCGCATTTTACTGGTGGGCGACCTAGAACTGAAATGTATTCCCGCATTTTACTGGTGGGCGACCTAGAACTGAAATGTATTCCCGCATTCTACTGGTGGGCGACCTAGAACTGAAATGTATTCCCGCATTTTACTGGTGGGCGACCTAGAACAGAAAGTATTCCCGCATTTTACTGGTGGGCGACCTAGAACTGAAATGTATTCCCGCATTTTACTGGTGGGCGACCTAGAACTGAAATGTATTCCCGCATTCTACTGGTGGGCGACCTAGAACTGAAATGTATTCCCGCATTTTACTGGTGGGCGACCTAGAACTGAAATGTATTCCCGCATTTTACTGGTGGGCGACCTAGAACTGAAATGTATTCCCGCATTCTACTGGTGGGCGACCTAGAACTGAAATGTATTCCCGCATTTTACTGGTGGGCGACCTAGAACTGAAATGTATTCCCGCATTCTACTGGTGGGCGACCTAGAACTGAAATGTATTCCCGCATTTTACTGGTGGGCGACCTAGAACTGAAAGTAAAAGGACAGAAATGTATGCCTCTATTATATGGGCGGGCTCCCAACTTCAATGCTAACTTAGGAGGAAATGCGTCTCCTATGGGTAAACTAAACTTAGGAGGAAATGCGTCTCCTGTGGGTAAAACTAAACTTAGGAGGAAATGCGTCTCCTATGGGTAAACTAAACTTAGGAGGAAATGCGTCTCCTATGGGTAAAAGTAAATTTAGGAGGAAATGCGTCTCCTATGGGTAAACTAAACTTAGGAGGAAATGCGTCTCCTATGGGTAAACTAAACTTAGGAGGAAATGCGTCTCCTATGGGTAAACTAAACTTAGGAGGAAATGCGTCTCCTATGGGTAAAACTAAACTTAGGAGGAAATGCGTCTCCTATGGGTGAAACTAACTTAGGAAGTGCGTCTCCTATTGGCAGAACTAGACTTAGGAAGTGCGTCTCCTATTGGCAAAGGCGTGGAATGTATTCCCTTGTTATACAGGTGGGCGCCTAAAATATGCAATGGACAGACAAGAAAAGTATTCCTTTCGTTATTCAGGTGGGCGCCTGGCTTCAACAACAACTTTGAAAATAAAATCCTATTCGAGGGCGGATGAACCCAAAATATCCTATTTGAGGGCGGATGAACCCAAAATATCCTATTCGAGGGCGGATGAACCCAAAATATCCTATTCGAGGGCGGATGAACCCAAAATATCCTATTCGAGGGCGGATGAACCCAAAATATCCTGTTCGAGGGCGGATGAACCCAAAATATCCTGTTCGAGGGCGGATGAACCCAAAATATCCTATTCGAGGGCGGATGAACCCACAATATCCTATTCGAGGGCGGATGAACCCAAAATATCCTATTCGAGGGCGGATGAACCCAAAATATCCTATTCGAGGGCGGATGAACCCAAAATATCCTATTCGAGGGCGGATGAACCCAAAATACCTATTCGAGGGCGGATGAACCCAAAATATCCTATTCGAGGGCGGATGAACCCAAAATATCCTATTCAAGGGCGGATGAACCCAAAATATCCTATTTGAGGGCGGATGAACCCAAAATATCCTTAAGACTTGAAAATGTCTTACCTCGAATACTTGCTGGGGATAACACTGTTGGGGAATTATTTACTTACCTGTTGGGGGGTAAAATGTTATCAGCTGGGGATAACGCTGTCGAGGATAACACTGTTGGGGGATTCTGATTCTTTCAGAACTAGTGCTTCACTGAGCTCAAGTTTCATCCCTTTGCTGGGGAACAACTTCCTCCATAGAACTTATTATGTTGGGGGCAACACTGGTTCTAAGACCACTTCCCTTGAGACTGGCGTTATCTTTATTCTTTCCCGCATGGGTACCTGACTTCCAGAAAATTTTCTAAGCGGAAGGAAAATTTTCTGCCCCAGTTTGATAATATCCCTTGCGGCATGCATTTCTGGCATCAATGCCATTTCCTTTACCTGTTTCAAATCAAACAAAATTTGTTAGTTTAAAACATGGTGGTTGGTTGTGATACCCCTACTGGGATGGCTTTTCCCTTTCTCCTTCCTTGCTCTGCGTTCCACAGCTTGTTGGGGATGATATTATGTGCTGGGGATAATCCCTTCCTGCTGGGGATATCCGTCTTCTTTTGTGACATAACTCGGAAGCTGGCATTTCCCCGACCTTTTAGTCCTAGTATGAATTTCCCAAATCATGCTCATTGCTCTCCTTGATTTGCCCACTGGCTTTGGCCTTGAGGTTTATAACTTTGGTTTTGGCAAGGATATCCCTTTTGACACTCGTCAATCCTTTTGTCAATTCCCTTTTGCTGGGGATATTTTCTTGACACTGGCCTCGCGCTTGTTCCTCGCTGACTACACCATTTGGATGCACTAGTCAGATCTCATTTTGTATAATTGGGAAGCTGATGACATATTTTGAAGTCAATTCACACTTGTTATGACCAGACAGACTCTATTGGGGAGTTTTTCTATGAAAGGAGAAAGATAAAAGAAACAAAATAAAAGACAAAGGAAATGATGACTCTTTTACAAAAGAAACTATAAATAAAAACCTATCAAACGCAGATACCGACTCTAATGGCCATGACATGCGTATGTGGCCTATCCTCTACCGTCAATCATCTTTCAAGATCTTCAATTGGCGATTCCCCATTGGATTCTTAATCTTATTCGACTTGTAGTGCCCAAAGGGTTTTCACTATCAAGTCTCTCTCATTTTTTGTTCTTCTCTCAGCTTTCATCGCCTTATGGTGCCTGTGAAGGTTTTCACCGATATGACTCTCTCATTTGTATCACTTTCCAGCTGGGGATTTGGAGTGTTGCCGGTATGACTCTCTCTGCTGGAGATTAGAGTCCTTTCTGCTGTGGAACAGAATGTTATGTTCGCCGGTAAGACTCTCATTTGTCTGACTTGGCATCTTTTGAAGACTGGTCAGAAGGTCTTTCTTTGGACCGTAATGTGGGTTTTGGATAGGGCTAGAAAAAAAAGGGTATTAAAGGCTCAAAAATGCATTAATTCTGGGTTATTAGTTACAACTTTCGGAACTAGATTTATTTACCACAAACGCAACTTTTGCCCCAGTTTCTTGCTTGGGGATATTTTACTTGATTGATTTATATTTTTTCAAAACTATGACCGAGCCGTGAAGCGCCTACGTATCCTCTTTGAGGAATCAGGTCAAACGTAGTTCCCAATTCCTCTTTTTTCATTTGACTTTCTTTTGTTTTTTTTTTACCATTTTTCTTTTCTTTTCTTTTTCGTTTTTTTTTTCTTCATGTTTTCATGCCATGCTCGCGTTTTCTAGTCGTTTTTACTGATTCCGAACGAGGGGTATGAAAGAAAAATAAGTAAGGCTCAAAAAGGGGTAACGAAGGATAAAGTGTTTAGGTAGCAGAACAAAATGCCTTCGTCATTCCAGTCTTCAAAACATGCCAAATGCAAACAACACAACAAACAATAGATTTATAGTCTCTTCCGACGGTGCTGGGCTTGACAATTATGTTAAACATATGTTTGTTCATTTGTCACTTCTAAAGCACCGTTGGGCGACACTCTCATTCTCTTTTATTATGAACGACCCTCATGCCAATTTAGGCGAATCTTTATTTAACGGTTTTCTTTGTGTTTGCCCCAGTTCCACATGACTCGGGCTCCAAATAATCTCAAACCGTTCTTATTTCCTTTAAATGCTTTGATCACCTTCTCAGGGTTTTATGATTAACTTTTAAGACTAGGCCCAAACTGGGTGCGCATGTCATGTCCCTAGAATCGGCATTGAACAAAAATGATAAAAGGACTAAACAAAAAGATGACTGGAAATAATAAAAGACCGGATTTTGTATTAGACTACCGGTGAAATGGTTTAAATAACAAAACAAACAAAACAATCCAGAACAAAATCCTAAAACAAACTGGACAAGACAACATCCGACTTATAACCCTAATAATCCGAACAACAGAAATGACAACAAAATGAGCCACCACAAGCTTCTCTCTTGCTGACCAAGGAACGAAACGTCCTCCCACTTTATCAAAATTGGCATTTTAGCCACTGAGCTTTGCATCAATACTGCCGAGACCATTACCAGCTTCAATCTCATCAACCTCCGTCGGCAAGTTCTCGAGGGGGTTCGAGTGCTCCATGTCACTGTTATTAATCACAACCCGCCCTTCTCGGATCATTTTCTCTACTTCCCTTCTCCAACTATGACAGCTCTCAATGTTGTGCCCTATGACATTGGAGTGGTAGGCGCATCGCGCTGCCGGATCAAAGCTCCTTGCAAGTGGATTTGGAGTACATGCGGGGAGTGGTTCAATCGAGCCAGCATGCCTTAGCCTTTCAAACAGACTGGCATAAGATACCCCGATAGGGGTGAGAGCCTTTTCTCGTTTCAGCAACCTCTTCATTCTTGCATGTTGACAGGGCCGGAAACCTGATCCAGATGGCTTTTGGTAGGCTTGTATGGGTGGGTAAGCATTTCGTGGAGTCGGGTACCTGGGAAGTGAGGTATGGCTTTTGAGGTCACGGGGAAAGAAGTGGTGTTGGGGAGCGGAGAAACATTGAAGAGTGATGGAGCTACTCGGATAGCTGGGAAAGCTGCCATAAATGGGTTGGGATGGAGAGTATGGAGAATCTTCCATTATGGTGTTGGGTGCTTGGGAAATGACCGAGTTCAAGAGGCTTGGCGGTGGAGGGGGTGGTGCTTTTCCCGTTATCCATGCCTGATACATGTCTGCCACATGCTGTCTCAGCATTTTCACTTCTTCTACCAACCTGTTGTTCTGTTCGACCAATTGTTGTCGGTCATCAGTACCGATCCACTCGGTTCTGCGGTTCTGAGCCATTGTCCTTTGATTTTGCTTTGCAGGGAGGAGTTACCACAACCAACCACTTTCTATATATGGACACATCAAAGGGAAGCCATCACGTTAGTGTTAGGGCATTGGACAGACAATCATGTATCAGAGATACAATGTACCTAAGCAGTTAGACAATTGTGCCCCCCTGAAAATCTTCCACACTCTCTTTTATTTATTTATTATTATATTTTTTTATTTTTTTTTATTTTGGTGGTGGTCGAATCTTATGGAGATTGCCTACGTATCATGACCCCGCATGAATCAGACCGAGCGTAGTTCGGACCCAATAAAAGATAAACAATGCTAAACATTTTTTTTTCAATTTTCATGTTAAAACAAACTGAGTTTCAAAGGTTTGAAGATGACCTACAAGCTGGAAAATCAAACAACCCACATATTCTAATTAAAAGATTTACAAATGGCCAATTTCTTTCCCCGTTTGACAAATGCAACCAAACGGTTATTTTTGCAAATGTGGCCCCTTCCAACTTTCACATGAATTTGAGGCCGGGGAGGATTATTTTATGACACTTTACACACTTGTCCATTCTTTTACGAAAATAACCTTTCGACAACTGACAGATACTCTAAGGTTATTTCGGCAAGAACGGTTCAAGACGCGGCCGAAGTTGGCTCGGGTTATTTTGACTAAAAAAAAAATCCAAACGGTATTCACCTGACCGCTGACTCTTTTTTTTCTTTTCAAATTATACTAAAAACCTGATGTTGCAAGCACGGCCCTTCAGCGCCTCGGGGACGAAGATTTATAGGGCTGTGTGGGTCAACTAGACCAAAATCCTAAACAGGACCCAAAAAAGTGGCTGTTTATGCAAAGTCAGCCTTCCGGCGTCCCTCTCGGGAACATTCGGCTATTTTTGACAAAACAGCATCACCCGACTTATTTATGACTCTTTTTATCATTTTTCGAATTAGAAAAGTCAATATTGCAAACACGGCCTTTCAACGCCTCGGGGACGAAGATTTTTAAGGCTGTGTGGGTCAACTGGTCAAAATCTTAAAAATGACCCAAAGGTGGCTGTTTATGCAAAGTCAGCCTCCCGGCGTCCCTTTCGGGAACATTCGGCTATGTCTTCATAAAACAGCGTCACCCGACTTCTCTATGACAAAATTAAAATTTTGACATGTTTTTTTTTTGGCTATTTTAGCAAAAGGGAAGGTTGGACACCACCCGACTTATTCATGACAAGATTAAAATTTTTGATTTTTGGCTATTTTAGCAAAAGGTGAAGTTGGACCCGATGAGGGTTGCCTACGTATCTCATATCCGGTGAGAATCAAACCCGCGTAGTTCGAGCCTCGCGAATAAGTAAATGAACTAATATATTTTTTTTAATTGGAACTATGAAAGAACTGCTTCAAAAGAAGAAAGAAAGTATATATATATTATTTTTTTTGATTGATTTCTTTTTGAAAGAAAGACTTGTAAAAATTCCTTTTCTTTTGATTTGAACTTTGAGAATTTCAAAAGTAAAAGGAAGTTTTTTTTTTTTTTTTTGAATTTCCATTTGTTTTTTTTTCTTATTCTAAAGAAAAAAGAAAATATTTTTGGAATTTTACTTTTGATAAAAGAAATGCTTCTAAAAAATATTTTTTGAATTTTGAATTTTCTTTTCAATTTTGAAAGAAGTATCAAAATATTTTCAGATTTTTTTTTTTTTTTAAAAAAAGAAAATATTTTTATTATTTTTGTTTTATCAACAATGGAAAATAAAGATATTTATATTATTTTTTGCAAGACATATCTTTTTTGGAATTTTACTTTGAATTTTCTTGGCAAGACAAATACTCTTTGCAACAAATAAAGATATATATATTTTTTGGAAATAAAAAAAAACTTTTCGGATTTATATATATATATATATATTTGCGACAAATAATGAAAGACTTTTTTTTTTTTTGCATTTTCATAAGCAAATAAATAATAAAAAAAAACCATTTTAAAAATAAGACTCTTTTTCATTTTCATTTTCATGGCAAGACAAACTATATATTTTTTCTATTTTTATTTTTAAAAAACAAAACAGAACAACGACTCTTTTTTTTTCTTTTCTTAGCTTTTAATAAAACAAACTAATAAGACATTTTTTTTTTCATTTTCTCAAAATTTCGGCAGAGTTTTGACAGTATTTGGGCATTTGTTTTCTTTTCAAAAATAAACAATCAATTCCCTAACCGCTATTTCTTTTTTCAATTTTAAAATATTATTCCTGATATTCACAAGTCAGTCAACACACAAGTCCGAATCAAATTAATGCGCAAGTAGTAACAAGTAAGATGCATCAGGATGGTCATTTTCATTTTTGGTGCACCTGTCCTAGACAGACCCAACCCCTGTGTTGAGCCTCCAAAGTCAGATGCACGTGATGCAAACAAACGTTCCTACTAGGGATCCGGCATGTGGCTTTGTTATACTAGGTTCAGAACCTGGGTGTTTGTTCTAGACCTGGCTTACCCGAGCGGACAGCTCGAGCCGAGGGGGGTAGCGTACCGGGAATACAGAAGCTTCACCGGCTTAGCAACTTGTCCGAACCTCGTTCTAAATTGGGATTTGACACTATACAGAAAAGAAGTCGTACGAAGTACACCCTTCTTCATGATTTAGAAGACTCAGAGAGGAGATGGGTTTCGGCACAGTTTATACACAGTTCACGTAATATCAAAGCGGTAAAAGCAGCATTTAGCACATTAGGCTCAAACATGTAAAAATCAGATAAAACCAAATATAACAATTTATATGAGCTCGAATTTCTAACCCTGAACCACTGGTTCTGGGTTAAGGTCCCCAGCAGAGTCGCCAGAGCTGTCACACCTCCTTTTCCGCCCCCGCGAGGGTACAAGGAGTTTTTTCCAATTAAAGGACAGTCGAAACGGGATTTGTTTATTTATTTCAGAGTCGCCACTTGGGAGATTTAGGGTGTCCCAAGTCACCAGTTTAATCCCGAATCGAGGAAAAGAATGACTCCATATTACAGTCCGCGAACCAGAAATCCGGATAAGGAATTCTGTTAACCCGGGAGAAGGTGTTAGGCATTCCCGAGTTCCGTGGTTCTAGCACGGTCGCTCAATTGTCATATTTGGCTTATTTATCTGATTTTAATACAATTATGAACCGATGTGCCAATTTTAACTCTTTACCACTTTATTATTATTATTATTATTTTAAAAAAAAAATTGTGAACATCGTTTAAAACATGTCTTTGGATTACGTCACATGAAATGCACCCGCAATCCGGAACACATTTTTATTCAATGTTTTAGGATTTAGATTTGGGTCGCATGAAATGCGCATCCGAGTTTAAGAAGGTAAAATTAATTAAATCGCGCCTAAAGAGTCTAGCGTATCATTATTTTGGGTAGGGCCGTGAAATTTGCTAAAACGGCTCCTCCCTAATTCTAAGCGATTAAATGTACATTTATTGAGGGCCCCGCAATCTATACATTTCATTAAGCGAGGCTCATCTCATTTATTTGGACAAATCTTAAAACGACTACATTTTTCTATAAAAATGAGTCTCTAAAATAAAGAAAGAAAATCCTAATTTATTACTAGCTTTTATTATTTTAAGAAGACATGACATGCTAATTGCTTGATTAATACAAATATTGATGAAAAAGGAATTTCACTCTTAATTTCGAAATTATAAATAAAATAAAAATTCAACAACTAATATTCAAAATAAACAAATATAGCTAGATTAAAACTCAGCATTGTTATTTTTTTTTTAAAAAAAATTATTGAGATTAATTATTCACAATCATTTGAAACTAGATTTAACCATAATTACTAAAGCTTATTAGAAAGTTTATTAGACTTAAACGTTCTCTTAATCTTGCTTAAGCTCAAGTCATGCCTTAATGCCTAATTTACGATGTTTAATTTAAATTCGTGTCTTAGCTAAATTTAGCTACTTGTTCATGATCAACCTATAATCTTGAAGCCTTCATAACTAGTGAATTAACCTATTTTGCCGAACTGATTTATTACAGACTAACTTATGATATTATTTTCTTATTCCAGTTATTATTTAGTAATTCATGAAATAGCTTAAATACAATCAACAAAAGGAACAAAGAAATAAAAACGAAATTAAAACTTCAAATTTTCATTCTTCATATGTATTCACGCTTCATATTTCGGATTACAATAAACAGCTTTTCAGTTGTGTACCTGATATTGGAAGCAAAAGAAAATGAATATGAGAATCAGCAACAGCAGTAAAATCAGTACAACACAGCAACAATAGCCCAGCAACAGTAACAACCCAGTAACAGACCGGTGGAGTAGTAATCCAAAAAAAAAAAACAACAATTAATTCTGATTTCAAACAACAAAAGAAAACAGAATATTTTTTTAGTTTTTTTTTATATTTGAAAGCTTAAATATTTTTCGGAATTTTCTATCTCTTAAATGTTCAGCCATTTTCTCTCTCTTATTTTCAGATTTGTTTCTCTCTCCCGTTTTTTTCCTCTGTGTATTTCTCCTCCCCTCCTTTTTATTCTGATTTCAAGACTTCTTATAACCCCTCTCATAAAATCTTTCCATTAATTAAAATCAACCCATTTTCTCTACCAAACCCATTATCTTCCCACTCATTCCCATTACATTAAATAACATATCACACCACCCCATTTCATTTTGTCCCCCATGCTTTATTTAAAATAATGCAAGATTCCCCTTTAAATTAAATCTTGTCCCCCCTTTATATTAAATAATCATATCACAACCCACCCCATTTCATTTTGTCCCCCATGCTTCAAATAAACAATTACAAAATGTACAATTCCTAAACTACCCCTTCCGACCTTACTGAAATTACCAAACTACCCCTGAACGTATTACAAATTTACCAAACTACCCATCAGCTATAACACATCAATTAATCAAACTTAACCAAAATATAGACAATATGATCAATTTCTAACAATGTTCAAACAACAATATGAACACGGATGAACATCATAACAACAATATCACATGAACATGATTTTAACAATATTTCAACAACAAATCACATGAACACAAATTGAACAACCAAGAACAACTAAAATTTGATTGAACAATATTTTAGCAACAAACAATCCTATTTTCGGATTCAACAACAACAACAAACAAAGTATGAAGATTTCTAAATTCAATCATATTGAACTTAAAATCAACTCTAACAACATTACAACAAACAATTCTTATATTAAACTTTAAACAAGATTATGAGAACAATTCAAGCAATAATCATAAATGGTAAACAAGAAATCAAACTATACAAAATTCGGATTCAAGATCATCCAAACAAAGTATGAACATGAATGAATCTATTTTAAGACAACAAACATGACGGATTAAACGATTAAAACAATATATTCCTTTAATACAACTAAATTCTTTAAACAAATAACAAGATCGACGAAGAAACAATTATGAACTTAAACTTGAACTTAACAATATTAACAATTTCTAACAATACATAAACACATGAAACAAATTGAAGAAATAGTTGATTAAAT
Source organism: Nicotiana sylvestris (assembly GCF_000393655.2). Classification (NCBI taxonomy): domain Eukaryota; kingdom Viridiplantae; phylum Streptophyta; class Magnoliopsida; order Solanales; family Solanaceae; genus Nicotiana; species Nicotiana sylvestris. Next base: position 163,324,434 of record NC_091063.1, read on the forward strand.
TTCAATTTGAATCTAACAAACATCAAACTAACAAATACTTACTTAAACAATAATACAAACATGAAATAAACATGAAAACAACTAATTAAACTTCTATTTTGAAATCTGAAAATTAATTTTAACAAAGCACATGAACATGAACAAACTAGAAAAATAATTTCAACGATGAACAACGAACAAAACAAGAATTGAATTCTTTAACGATTTTGGATCCGGAAAATATCAAACAAAAATATGGACAAAAATAAAACTCAAAAACAACTAACCGGAGATGAATCAATGACGAACTTTGATTGTAAACAAATCTGTCCGAGAACGAATCTCGCACCAAGATAACTTGACGTCGAAGACGACTACGAACGGACGACCAAAGAAGGTGGTCGTTTGGCATCGTTTAAAACGAAGAATGGCAGCCCGCCACAAGCAGAAGGCAGCAGCAGCAACACTGCTGGAGCAGCAGCACGAAACAGTAGCAGCAGCGGTGTCGGAGAAGATGCAACGACAGCCATGGGAGCTCGAGTTCGAGCTCGATGAAGCTCGTCCATGGCTGGACGCGGCGGGCAGCAGTTGTGGTGGTTTGTTTGGACGACACAGCAGCAACATGAAGGATGAAAAACGCAGCAGCAGCAGTGTTGGAGAAGAAGAAAACGCAACAGCAGGAGGAGAAGCAACTACGGGCAACAATGGTGGCGTAGAAGTTGCTCGACGAACTTGAAAAACGCAGCCATGGCAGCGAGGGGATGTCGTGGGGGTGAGAGTGGTTGTGTTGTGTGTGTGTTGACGTGAGGGGGGCAGGGGTGTGAGGGGGGAAGGTCTGCCATGGGAGGAAGGGATGTGAGCTTGAGGAAGAAGAAGAAGATAGGAGAGGGGGGGGGCGGATGGTTTAGATTTTTAGGGTTTTCTTCTCTTATTTTTTTTTGTTTTGTTTTTGTTTTGTAAAAATGAAAGACAAATGGGGTTTGAGTCTTTTGGGTTATGGACTGGGTCGACCCAGTTCGAAATGGACTGGGTCGTAGGGAAGATTGGGCCAATTTTTGGGCCTGTGGCTTGAAATTGAAGAAGAGGCCTAATTCCGACTTTCTTTATATTTTTGCTTTCTTTTCTTCTTTTATTTCTCTAAAACTAAATTATAAAAATACTTAAACTATTATTAAGAATTAAATTAAGTTATAAAAGCGCAAATTAACTCCCAATAACAATTAACGCACAATTAAGTATTAATTAAGCATAAAATTGTATATTTGGACATTAAATGCTAAAAATGCAAACGATGCTTATTTTTGTAATTTTTTAATTTTTGTAAAACAAATTTAATTACTAACAACTATAGAATTAAATCCTACATGCAAAATGCGACATATTTTTGTATTTTTTATTAATTTATCAAATAAACACGCACAGACAAATACAAATAATTATTCAAAATATCACAAAATTGCACACCAAAGAAAAATCATTTTATTTTTGGATTTTTTGGGAGTAATTCTCATATAGGGCAAAAATCACGTGCTTACAGTAAGCACTCCAACTCAGTGAGTAATAATCATTACTAAAGATTGAGTGATAGGAAATCACGAAAAAAATACATCAACATGTTGTATAGAGTAGTACAAACCAGTAAGAAAGCAATGAAGCTGTGAAATCTCTTAAAACACCTTAGCTCAATTTAAACTTCTTTGAAAATGACTTTTGAATAGTTAAGCAATTGAATACAAAACAATTAGAACAGATAAGCCCAAAAAATCCGCCCCTCGGGCACAACTACACAATTAAACAGGTAGATGACAGGCAAATAAGAAAGATAAATATATAAGGTTCGCCCCTCGGGCACAATGTCAACAAATTCGCCCCTCGGGCAATATCTCAGAACAATACCAGCCCCTCGGGCTATATCTCACATCATAATGGGTACCCGCGCTCACTGAGGGTGTGCAGTCTCCTAGAGGGTCCCCTTACCACGCAAACGCAATATCAAGCCATCTCGTGACATCATCTCTAGGCTCTCGGCCTCATATCAACAAGCTACCTCGTGACGTACATATTTCAGGCCCTCGACCTCATAATCAAAATTAGTGTATCACCGCTGCGGTGTGCAGCCCGACCCAAAAGTATCCTCATAACACAGGTCCTCGACCTTACTCAGTCAAAAATCACATAAGCCTCTCGGGCAACAGTAAAACATGATGCTCAACCCAAAATATTATTTGAGATATCATTTCAAGTGTTAAAGCAGAGTAAACATGGTTGAGTTTTGAAAACAGTAGAATATAGCATGACTAAGTACAAGTTTAAAGTCAAAATAGTGAGGAAATATTAAATAAAATCCCCGAAGGGTTCACATAGTTGGCACGAGGCCCAAATATGACATTCAACCCAAAACATGATGATAGAAAATAGTTTTCAATCAAATACGCAGTAAAACAATTATTCAGGATGGACTACGTCACAATCCCCAATAGTGCATGACCCCACACTCGTCATCTAGCTTGTGCATCACCTCAATATAGCACAGCGATGTGAAATCCGGGGTTTCATACCCTCAGAACATCATGTACAATCATTACTCACCTCGATCCGGTCCAAACTCTAGCCCGCGATGCCTTTGCCCGCATGAATCGACCTCCGGATGCTCCAAATCTAGCCACAATAAGTACATAATCATTAAAATATGCTAAGGGAACAAAGCCCACTCGAAAATATCCAATTTACATCAAAAATCCAGAAATTGCTCAAACCCGACCCCCGGGCCCACGTCTCTGAATTCGATAAAAATCACATCAATAAAATCCTCATTCACTCACGAGTCTATACATACCAAGAACATCAAAATCAGACCTCAATTGCCTATTCAAATTCCCAATTTACACTCTCCAAAGTCAAGCCCTAATTTTCCAATTTTAGGCTTTAATTTCCATATATTTCATGATTAAACAAGTAGCAATCAACGTAAGATCGAGAATTAAGGTCACAAATCTTACCTCCAGGTGTTATATCTTGAATCCCTCTTCAAATCCTCTCAAAAACCTCCAAAATCGTCCAGAAATGGTGAAAGATAGCCTCAAAATCGCGGACAATGGCTATTTAAACATACTGCCCAGGCATCAAAAACCTTCTTCGCGAACACGGTCAAAGCCTCGCATTCGCGAAGCACAATCCAGCTTTGACCGAAAATCCTTCTTCGCGATCACGTCTTGCCGCTCGCGAACGCGATGCTTCCACAGACTATACCTTCGCGATCGCGTAACCTCTCTCGCAAACACGATGACCAATCACACAGCCCTTCGCGAACGCGGAGCTTGCCTTGCGAATGCGAAGGCTAAATTCCAGCCTTCACCAACTAACCCTTTGTGAATGCGAGGGCCTACTTGCGAACGCGAAAGTCATTTTCTCTACAACATTGATCAACAATTTCTGCAACTTTTCAAAACATGAAATGGCACGATGGACCACCCTAAACTCACCCGAGGCCCTCGGGACCTCAACCAAATATGCCAACATATCCCATAACATCATTAAAACTTGTTCCATCCTTCGGAACGCTCAAAACAACATTAAAACACCAAATTTGCATCGAATTCAAGCCTAAGAATTCCAAAATCTTCCGAATTACGCTTTTGATAAAACCCCGAACCAATCCACGTCCGAATGACCTGAAAATTTGCACACACGTCAAAAATGACACAATGGATCTGCTGCAACTTCTGGGATTCCATTCCGACCCCTATATCAAAATCTCACCTATCAACCGGAAAACGCCAAAATCTCAATTTCGCTAATTTAAGCCTAAACCTTCCACGGACTTCCAAAATGCATTTCGATCACGCTTCTAAGTCCCAAATCACCTAAAAGAGCTAACCAAATCATAAAATTTCCGATACGAGATTTTATACCAACAAGTCAAATCTTGGTCAAAAGTTTCAAATTTCAAGCTTCAAACTGAGAACTGTTCTTCCAAATTCATTCCGATTACCCTGAAAATCAAAACCAATAATTTACATAAGTCATAATCCAACACATGAGACAAATCATGCCCGAGAACTGGCGAGCAAGGTGCAAAAGCTCAAAACGATCGGTCGGGTCGCTACACAGTTTTAGAGTCAAATGTGTTTTGAAGGACAATTTTTATTTTTTTTAAAAAAATGGTGACCTAGCATATTGAAACCAAATGTCAGGAGGCGACTCTAAAAAATCCTTTGAAGCATAATCTTTTGTCACTTTTCAAATTAAAACCCTTTTGAGCTTTAAAATCACTTTATCTTATTTAAAGAGGGTTAGAGGTTAAAAAAGGGGTGTGACACGTGCAGGCTTGACCACCACCATAATTTGATTGATTTGGAAGTATTTGATTCGGATGACCTTGTTATGTGTAGATAAATCCCTGAAGAATTATGGCGGTTTAGACCATGTCTTAAGGTTTGTATTTTCTAGGGTTATGGGAATTCGGTTGTGTGTTGCAATTGTTCTTCTGAAATAAGTGGAGTGAAAGGGTTCTAGCCAATGAGGTGTTTAGTATACTGGTGGTTCAGCGATTATGATGAAATTCTTTTACTCTCGCATAACGTCATAATAGGTGCAGTGAGCGGTATGGAAATTAGAAGTTGAGGATCAATGTTGTGGTTCGGTTTTGAAAAAAGTGTCACGAGCTTGGAGGAGTGGGTGAGGATTTGAGATGTTTAGAGTATGCTGGGTGCTATTTTTGGATTCTTAATTGGAATTATAGAAATAGTATGGTTAGTGACATAGATGTGCAGACTTTGCTACCTGGTGTGGAAGGTCGTGGGAGTATCTCCTATGAAATGATCATATAAATATGGTGTGTTAGTCATTTAAGGGGCAGACATTGAAATCAGGTATGGAGATTCTGGTACTGTCGCTGATGGGAGAGTTTATGCTTAGAGATGCTCTATTTCTTGGTTGCGGATTGTGGAAGTTTATTCCAGATTTGATGGTTGATTGTATGTGTCATGAATAGGGTCATTGTGGATTATTGGAAGGTTGTTGGCCCATTATAGGATAATCGGAATCAGCTTGAGATCCGTTAGTAGGCCTAATCTTGGTGTAAATTCTACACCAGATCAGATATACTTATTCAACATAGCATTGCTTATGGATGGTTCTTCGGGCGTAGTGGATGTTGTTCCTATTGCCGTCTATTCCATTTGTTACTCACTTATGTCCTGTGGGTTGTGAGACAGCTTGATTATTCACACATGTGTTCTGACGCTATGTAGTTGTGGTATTATATGAGCGATATGGCTCTAGAGATGCTGGTTGTTTATTGCAGCTTAGTCACTTGGCTTTTGTAGCGCATGGCGCTATCCGTCTCCCTAGGGTTGTTTTTATGCACTTGGCGTGCCTGTGGTCGATATTTGGCCATTTCGTGGGCATGAGCAGTTTAGCTCGGTAGGTACTTCCTTATTGATTGTTATGTATGAATCAGGTGGCAGGCCACAACGATATCATATGTGGACCGGGTTGTGCACCACAACAGTGAGATGCTAAGTACGGATCATAGCCGCAACATTTATGTGTCTTGTTTCTCTTCTCTGAAATAGGTTTATAGCATCTATTTGGTTGTTTTTATTCATTACACGGGCTGAGTAGTTCTTTGCCAGAATTTGTTCTTCCCTATGTGTCATGTTCGAGTTGTAGCTTGTTGGCGCATTGATTGTGCCGTATGAGATTTTAGACAGTGTTTAAGGTGGCTTATTGCTCGAGTAGCTTGTACTGGGTGAGACGAGGTTCTTGGACCTGAGAGCAGTGCAATCAGAATTATATAAGGTATATTAAAGAGAAAATGTCACTATTCAGTTCAGAATGAGGCAATGGTTCTTTCAAGCGGAGAGACTCCCTGAGTGGTTGATGTGGCATGTGATTTTGAGTTTCTACACATCTTTTTTGTCGCGGCAGTATTGTGAGAGTTGGAACAAGACTTATATGTGTTATAAGGTGTACTACGGGCATAATGTTAGTGAATTTGCAGCTTCTACGGTTGGGGGATGTTATTATGGGCATACAAATTATGCGATGCATTGTGTGGTTTCAGCATAGGTGCATGATCATAATTGGTACAACAGGTTGAGATTGATACAACGTTCGTATGTAAGGATCAAGTCTCGTAGAGAATTCCAGATGTTGGCTCAAGCTAATGTGCTCACATCGATCGTGGTGGCACAAGTAGGTGCTCGAGGTGTCAAACAGTGGTTTGGGACAATTTCGGAGCAGTTCTTGGCACATTTGAGGAAGAACATATGATTAAGTGGGGGAGAACGTAACAACCCGGCCGATTGTTTTGAGCTCTAGCTTGTAAGTTCGACAATTTGAGGCCTTGAGTGGCTTCACTTCATGTATTATGACTTGTACTCATAGTCGGATTTGAACTTCAGGAAGTTCGGAGCTAATTTGGAAGGAAAATTCTCAAGTTGGAAGTTTTAAGTTGAAAGAGTTGACCAAGGTTTAAATTTTGATCAAACGACCTTGGAATTGAGATTTTAACGTTCCAAAAGGTTTCTGTGATGATTTTAGACTTGGGCGTATGCTCGAGTTAAGTATCAGATAGTTCGGGAGCATTTCAGTGCTTATCGTGGAAAGTTGGCATTTAAAGGTTTGGAATTTTTCTAAGTTTGGCCATGGTTTGACTTTGAGGCTATCGGGTTCGGGAGTTGGAATAGGTCCGTTTCGTCATTTGAAGCTTGCCTGCAAAATTTGGTGTCATTTGGAGTTGATTTGATGTGGTTCGGATGCTTGGTTGCAATTCTAGAAGTTCTTGAAGTTCATTGTGATTTTCAAACGTTTTGGCATCCGATTCGTGATTCTAGAGGTTATTTTTGTGTTTTAATCGCGCGAGCGAGTTCATGTTATGTTTTTAATACTTATATGGATGTTTGGTTTAGAGCCCCGAGGGCTCAGATGAGTTTAGGGTGCATTCCGGAGGAGTTTGTAGAGGTCCAGGTGGTCTAGTGCTCTGTTCTCGCATTTGCGATGTCCGCATTTGTGAAATCATTCTCGCTTTTGCAAAGCTTCGTTAATCTCGCCGAACTTAACTATTTGTGAAAAGTTCTCAGGGAGCTCAAAATCATCAAGGGTTATTTGCCTTTTTCTAGACTTGGAATCATTGTCCGAGTAAGCAACAATGATGAAGTCGTCTGGTTCACCTACAAAGTTAAAATCAAAAGAATAATAAAGTTATAGAATTGTATGGATTTTGTTTTAACATAATAAATAAGAATTAAAATATATGAGGTTATACCAATTAATTCTTCATTGAAATGCTCTCCTTGTATGGAACATTTGCATCCTAATTTGGAGAGTGCAAATGCATAGTTTCCTTCTCTGTAGCAACGAATGTATAAAATGAAAGAAAACTGTACAAACTGTACGTAATTTGTTTTAACAGAAATAAGATTTGATAACTTGTAATTAAGTTGTAGTTAAATTGTTGAAATAATGTTATGTTGCTGAAATGTAATATATATTGTGAAATATATAGAAAAAAATATATTAAATCATACATGTAGTTTCTTTCTTCAATGCCTCTTGAAATTGGAAAAATAAGTCAACACCTATTGGACATGATACAGGAATATTATCCTCTTTTAGAATGTCAGACATATGTCATGTACATACAACAACAAGTGAAATATTATGTAAATTATTCGTTGACAATTTAGTAATATGTTTAACCTTTGTAAGTCATGTCATGAAATTGTAATTGTTCAAATACATGTTTTAGTGCTTCTGCCCAATACTTATTTCGCACTACTGCCATGATACTGTTGTGTGTTCTTTGCTTTGTAATGCTCATCATTTTTCCCATAACTGCCACTAACCTGCAAGCAGATATTCTGAGGAGACAGCTTTGTGAATGCTAATATAAATATAAACAGGGTAAAAAAATTCCAATATGACTATATTTTAAATGACACCTTAACATCAATGTTAGCTTTTGGTTTCAGTCGAGACCTTCTCGGATCAGTTTGAGTGTTCTGCTACTGTGGTATGTTTATAGGGTCAGTTTGAAGGTCATTTGGGTTTATTCGAATCTGTTTTGGGTTAATCTATTCATCTTGTTGGTTCAAAACATTTCTGAACTCTTCCCGGATTGATAAATATATTTCTGGGTTGAACTGGTTCTGTTTGTGTCTGTTTGGAATTTCAAATTGCTGTTGTGAACTGCTGTTGTATTGCTGCTCGCATTTCTGCTGCTGCTGATTTCTTCTTCTTCTTCTTCTTCTTCTTCTTCTTCTTATATTTCAAACATCCAGGTACACTTCCTGTAACCTTTAAGCTTGTGGACATGAAATGAAATGCCGCTTGAAATGATTTCTGATTTCGCATGTTTTGTTTTAGTTTAAAAATGTAAAGCAAGTATGTTTATTCGAATTTCATATCACTTGTATATTTGGACTGTTTGAGGTCGTGTAGGATTGTTAAACTCATTTGATTTGTGTGAAGAATTGAAACACCAGTTTTAAATTTGGTTTACTCCTTAATTCGTGTTGTAGTTAGATCTGATATTTGGCTTATGATAGTTTAGCATGAGAGATTTGTGATAGTTAGTAGTAAAAATCTGATTCTGAAATTGTTAATGATATGGCTTGTAGTTAATTTTGAAATAATGGTAGACATGTAAGATTTGAACATTCTAGGCCATTTCAGTATATTAATCATACGGACTGCATGAAAGTAATACCATTTTCCATGGTTATATGGAGTTGAACTGCTTACTTTGTAAAAAATCAATTAATTGCTGATAGTCACTATTAGGTTGGAAGCAATCACTAGTTTGCTTACACATGTGATAACCCTGTGCCTGTAAATTAAATTCGTTGCATTCTCAGTCTTTTGTTTCAAGTTGAAAGCTCAAACGCTGAGTCCTGTATCTTTTGAACTTGGGCCTGCCATATTCATCTTGCACCTTCCGACGATTTGGGCCTTGCCCCAAAGCCTAGGCCCCAAAAGCTTCATGTCAGCCTCATGCTAAGACCATGAAGTCTCAATTTAGGCTCCTTGATTATACTTGGGCCTGTACAGAGGCCCATGATGGACTGGTTATCAAATTGAACTGAATCTATTTGAGTACTTAATCACGGTTCAGTGACATGCTAATTAATTAGGGCCTTTTCTTAGAGACAATATATGATAGAAAAATAGTAGCCCTTTAGGTTGGCTTTAAAATAAATAAGGTGCACCGCGCCAAATAAAATCACAAATCGCGTGGCCCTCTTTAAATGTTCACATTAAGTATTTAGACTTCTGGACGTGCCATTTAGCGAATTTCATGGCTTCCCGCAAAGTCAATAATACGCTAATCGCTTTAGGCATGCATTTTACTAATCTTGCCTTCTCAAATTCGGGTGCACATTTATGTGACCCAAATCCAAATCCCAACGGAGTCAAAAATGTGTCGCTAATCAAGCGTACATTGATTGTGATGTGGTTCGAGATGTATTTCCACGACATTGCAAATTCCTTTAAAAAATAATGAATGAGACGAGCCTCGACAAACAGAAATACACAAGCTGCGGGGCCCTTTATACGTGTTGGTAAAATTACTTAGACTTCGGGATGGGCCGTTTAGCAAAGTTTCACGGCCTTACCCAAAATAATGATATGCTAATCGCTTTAGGCGCGTCTTTAATAATTTACTTTCTTAAACTCGGGTGCACATTTATATGACCCAAATCCAAATCTCAACAGAGTTAAAATGTGTCAATAACCACGGGTGCATTGATGTGACGTGGTTCGAGATGTATTTTCACGACATTGCAATTCTCGTTAAAAATAACAATAATAAAAGCGGTAAACAGTAAAAAAATTGCACATAGGTTCAACAGGTATTAAAATCAGATAAACAAGCCGAATATGACAGTTGAGCGACCGTGCTAGAACCACGGAACTCAGGAATGCCTAACACCTTCTCCCGGGTTAACAGAATTCCTTACTCGGATTTCTGGTTCGCGGACTGTAATATAGAGTCAATCTTTTCCTCGATTCGGGATTCAACCGGTGACTTGGGACACCATAAATCTCCTAAGTGGCGACTCTGAATCTTTAAATAAAATCTCGTTTCGATTGTCCTTTAATTGGAAAAACTTTCTCTACGCCCTTTATGCGGGGCGCGGGTGAAAAAGGAGGTGTGACAGCTCTGGCGACTCTGCTGGGGACCGAACCCAGAATCTCTGGTTCAGGGTTCAAGAATTCGAGCTTAGATAAATTGTTATATTTGGTTTTATGTGATTTTTACATGATTGGGCCTAATGTGCTAAATGATGCTTTTACCGCTTTGATATTATCTGAACTGTATATAAACTATGCCGAAACCCTTCTCTTCTTACCTCCGGGGATGTTGCTTACTGGTTGAGACTCCCTATTCTGTTAATGTCATACTCTGAAATAAGAAAGAGGTCGGACAAGTTACAAATCCGGACGATCCCGCGGGTCCCCGGTACGTAGCCCCTCCTCAACTCGAGTTGTCCGCTCGGGTACACAGTCTAGAACAAATACCCAGGTTACGAACCAAGAATAACTCAGCTTCATGCCGGATCCCTAGTAGGAACGTTTGTTTGCATCATGTGCATTTGACTTTGGAGGCTCAACACAGGGGTTGGGTCTGTCTAGGACATGTGTACCAAAACGACAAAAGACCATCCTGATGCATCCAATTTGCTACCTGTGCATTTGTTGGCTTCGAACTTGCATGCTGACCGGCTTTTGAATACTTTGAGGAAAGAGAGATAGAGGTAGTTAATCGCCTGTTTTGAAAAAATCGATGTCCAAATAGCGTCGAAACTCTGTCGAATTTTTGAGAAAATGAAAAAAAAGGTTTTGTTTATGAAAAATGGTTTTGTTTGCCATTGAAAAGAGTCTTGTTTTCAAGAGAAGTTTGTTTTATCTACCCGAACTACGCCGGTTTGATTCTCACAGGGTGCGGGATACGTAGGCAACCCTCATCGGGTCCAACCTCCCCTTTTACAGAAATAGCCAAAAAATGTCAAATTTTAATTGTCAACATAAATAAGTCGGGTGATGCCATTTTTGGCAAGAATAGCCGAATGTTCTCGAAAGGGACGTTGGAAGGCTGACTTTGCATAAACGGCCACTTTTAGTCATTTTTGGATTCTTGACCGGTTGACTCACCCAGCTTTAAAATCTTCGTTCCCGAAGTGCTGAAAAGTCGTGTGCGGAGCCGGATCTTTCTTTTAATCTGTGAAAAATTAAAAAATACCCAATTGGTTGAGTCAAATAAATTTTATTTTTTGCTCAAATCACCTTAATAAATGTGCAGGATGAGCACGATGCAAAATGAACCTTTTTCAATAATGACTAAAATCCCTTTCAAGTTGCGACTATGGTGGGATGATTTAGATAGTGAAGGGCAAGATGAGATCAAGAAATATCTAAAAGGTCTTACGGGTTTATTGGAAATCCAGCCTCGGAGGGATATCATAAGAGCTTTGGTCACCTGCTGGGACCTGGCACACAATGTCTTCCACTTCTCCGATTTTGAACTCACTCCGACTTCGGAGGAAATAGCCGGATACATCGGAAATGCTGAAGTTTCGTTGAGGCAAAAATACCTGGTTGCTCCAAGAGCTGTCACTGTGCATCGATTTTTAGATTCGGTAACGATACCCAGGACGGTCCATAACCCAGATCTGGCCGCAGGTTTTTGTAATCCGCGCTTCATATACGACAGATACGGTCATGTCAGAGGATTCAACAACCCGGGTAACAAGTTATGCAGCAAAAGTAACCGTCAGAAATGGGACGAGCATAGACGAGTGGCTTTTATGATAACCTTTTTGGGCCTTTTGGTATTTCCAAGGAAAGACAGAAACATTGATCTGAAAATAGCCGGGGTCGTCAGTACCTTGCTCATTCAAGATAAAAGCACTCTTACGCCTATGATAGTATCTGATATCTTCCGAGCTCTCACAGCCTGCAAAGCCAGAGGGAACTTTTTCGAGGGGTGTAACTTGTTGCTACAAATATAGATGACTAAGCATCTCTGCCACCATTCCCAGCTTTTAAGTTATGGCTCCTCGAAGAAAACTTGCATAGAAGAGTTCTACACAAGAATCAAGGGGGTCAGTCTACCCGAGGGAGTTACGGCATGGACATCATTCTTTCGGACCCTCACCGCCAGCCAAATACAGTGGACACTAGGATGGTTGCCCGTTGACGAGGTCATCCATATGCCGGCAGCTAGGACCCACTTTCTATTGATGGGGCTCAAGAGCATTCAGCCTTACGTGCCATATCAGGTTTTGAGACAACTCGGGAGATGCCAAAAAGTGCCACAGGAGGAAGATCTTAGTAATTAGCCCTGACGGACAGTTCCCTGAAGCAAGAGTCCGTCAGATCTGGAGTGAATGCCAATGTTTAAAAGCAGATACTTGCGTGCAGGATCAGGCCAAAGGCGAAGTGGCGCCAGGATACCTTGCTTGGTACATGAGAGAACTTGAGCACGAGAGGCCGGCCAAAAGACCCCATCTCCAGGAGTTCGTCCAGGCATCGCAAGAACAGTGGGATTGGTTGGCTAGAGAAGAGAGTTACAGGGCAGAAATGGGCAAGCTGAGGCAACAGATTAGAGACCTGGAATTTGAAAATAGTCTGCAAGTTGATGCCGACCGGGGAGAAAAGAGCAAATTGGCCGAAGAAAATGAGGCGCTGAAAGCCCAAATCCGACAGATGAGGAGAGATGTTGACAAACAACAAAGGAGTCGGTCGGATGAGCGGTTAATAAAAGGGTTAAAAAAGGAAATCGGTGAGTGCCGGGATGATTTGAAGAAATCTGAGGATACCATAGCACAACTCCAGGCACAATGGGCAAATAGAACAAAAGTGCGCACACAGTACTTACAGCAGGCAAGGAAAGATCATGAAAAGACCATTGTCAGTCTAAAAAGGAAGGTGACCACCCTAAAGAGTGAGGCGGTTAAACAATCCAAGGCTTTTGAAACCGAGAGTAAACACTGCTATAATCTAATGGCCTCGATGGAAGATGAAATACAGCAGTTACGGAAACAACATCTGCATGATTCTCGGGTTTTGAAGGCTAGAGGGGATCAGATAGAACGCCTACTCCTAGAGAAAGACCAAACCAGGAACAAGATTATGACTATTGCTCGTGTTATTACCAGGAAATGTCGGGAGTGTGAAAGCATGACCCGTACTAACTTCTTCTCGGCGGTGATGATATTTGTGAAGCACATCATGTATGAATTGGAATAGCTGGAAAGGAACCTTACACCTAAACTCGCGGCGAGGCCAAATGACGCCCCGCGGGCACCCAAATTTAAAACTTTAAGGTGTTCATAGTTTGAATCTGCATTTTCTTTTTCTTAGAGTCTGCTGCCCGTTAGAGTCTGTCTTTATTTTGAATCAAGGTATGTCAGTAGTTATTGAGTTCGTACTTGGTTCGGTTTCGAGTTTGTTATTTTCCTTTCCAAAAAAGCATCTGGTTTGTAATAGAATGTTTATTAATGAAAAATAAAAAAATTCCAAAAATTATCTTTTTGCTTTCGCACTTATAGGGCAGAACTATGCCCGGTCTGATTCATGCGGGGATATGATATGTAGGCAATCCACATAAGATTCGACCACCACTAAAAAAAAAGAGAATAGGCAAAGTGAATAAAAGAAAGGAAAAGAAAGAAATAAAAAGAAAGATAAAGAAAGTTTCAGAAACACTTAAACGGGGCACAAACAAAGTAAGACGGAATGACGCATGCGGTCGAAGTAAAGACATGTTAGAAATGGTTAAACTGCCTAGGAATATTGTATCCCCCAACATGAAATTGTAATATGTGTTAAACTCTAACTCTAACAAGTTTGTTATTTATCCAGAGATTTCGAATCAGTTAGTTTGTTAGAACGTTCTGGCAGATTACCATTACCAAACAAGATCCAAAGGGCCCGTACTAAAAAGCATGACTAGTTCAGACCAAAGTGTCGAGGATGAAAGGACGGAGAATCAAATGTTGAAGGAGGAAATGGATAAGATGAGATAGGAGATGAAAGAAATGTAGCTGACCTTAGCTAAGGTACAAAAAGTGCCTAACCCTCCCGTTATTCCCACTCTCCCACCAGGACACACGCCAGAATACCCTCCCCCTGGCCCTTTGACAAAATTCCCCAGTCACCAATACTATCAGGGAAGAAATGCTTATGATCCCCAAGCTTCACAACCCAATCAGAACCCTCCTCCACCAAATGTTCCTGTTTTTGTGGCACCCCCACCAGCCACGCTGCAAAGATCATCTAGCGAGCCATTGTTTCAGGCTTACGATAACTAATATTACCCCCCTGAACCAACCTTCAAAGCACCCGAGCCTCATACTTATAATACTCACTTCGAGATACCGGTAGAGACTAAAAAGCCGGCTAAGAGCCCAGAGCAAGATGAAGTGCTTCGAAAGTTTAAAAGCATGGAACAGTCCTTCAGGAATCTCCATGGGTTAGGCAACCAAGTCAGTATTCCCTATAAAGATCTGTGCCCATTCCCCGACATTCAATTGCCGACAGGGTTCAAGATGCCAAAGTTTGATCTATACAAGGGGCACGGTGATCCAATAGCACATCTGCGTGGTTTTTGCAGCAAGATAAGAGGACCAGGTGGTAAAGATAAGCTACTAATAGCTTACTTTGGTCAAAGTCTAAGTGGGTCTGCACTGGAATGGTACACAAGACAGGATCCGAGCAGGTGGTACACCTGGGACGATCTAGCACAAGCATTCGCAGGTCACTTCCAGTATAACCTTGAGATCGTCCCTGACCGTCTCACATTGCTGAAACTTGAGAAGAAGCCGGGAGAGAGCTTTAGAGAATTTAGGTTCCGGTGGAGAGAACAAGCAGCAAGAGTTGATCCTCCGATGAGAGAGGGGGAAATGGTGGACTACTTTCTACAGACTCTAGAGCCAACTTACTTTGGTCACTTGGTGACGTCATTTGGCAAATCTTTCAACGAAGTAGTAAAAATGGGCGGTATGATTGAAGAGGGAATTAAGTCCAACAAAATCTTGAGCTATTCGGCGATTAAAGCAACCACTCAGGCCATCCAGAGCGGCACGGGAGGTGCGCTCGGAAAGAAGAAAAGGGAAGATGTCGTAACAGTCGAGGCAGGTACTTGGTCCAGATCCATAGGTCCCCCCCTCACTACCAACCTAGACCCTATCACTCAAATTACCCACACATTCCATACGGCCCTTCACAGCCCTACTACCCACCACAAGAGCCACACTTCTCTGTCCATCACGCCCAAACTTACATCCAGCCTCCGGATCGGCCACACTGGCGTGCGCTGGCTCCCCAGAATACATATCCACCTCCACAAATACATATCCACCCCCACAAAACACATATCCACCTCCACAAAATACATATCCACCACCAAGGGCCTACAGGAATCCTTCGGGACCAGGCTTCCATGGGAATTAGACCTTCAGGAATGAAAGGGTGCAGAGGCAGAGAACATTCACTCCGCTGGGAGAAACTTATACTACTCTGTTCCACAAATTGAGGCAGTTAGGCCTATTGAGTCCTGTGGAGCCCAAATTTCCAAATCCCCTTCCCAAAAATCTGGACCACTTGGTAAGCTGTGAATATTGTTCGGGGGCTCCCAGGCATGATACTGAGAAGTGTTGGAAGTTGAGGACTGCCGTACAAGATCTCATTGACACAAATAGGATCGAGGTCCAGGAGCTAGAGACACCTAACATTAATCAGAACCCGTTGCCGGCACACCATGAAGCCCACATGATCGAACTAGTGCACGAAGGAGGGAAGCTCAAGAAGCCCTCACAAATAGTAATGATGATCCGTGCCAGTCCGAAAGAAAAGTTGATCAGTGGAAAAGCGGTAGTACAATCAGAAAGGGTAGAAGGCAAGCCAGTGGTGGTTATAGGGAAGAGTTCGTCTGATGTTACCAAGAATCTAGAGCCGGTCAAAGTAACGGTGCAAGGGATATCAAGCAAGCCAGTAGCCGTGAAGAGGGCATGCATAGGACCAGTTGTTATCAGGCTAGTAATGCAGTTGCCGATAATCAGCGAGAAAGCTGTGCCATGGAGCTACAGTCAGGTAATGGTAATGCATAAGGGGAAGGAAGTTGTGGAAGAAATATGTGAGGCACAGGGGTTAACTCGTTCGGAAAGGTGTTTTGCCCCCGCAGAGTTAAGAAGGGCCAATCCAGTAGCGACAAAGAATTCAGTTACCGAGGAAGAGGCGGAAGAATTTTTAAAGAAAATGAAGGTGCAAGATTACTCCATTGTGGAGTAGTTGAGGAAGACCTCGACACAGATCTAATTGTTATTGTTGTTGATCCATTCAGATGAGCATCGCCAGGTATTGATGAAAATTCTGAAAGAATCCCATGTTCCGGATAAGATCTCTGTGAATCATCTGGAGAAAATAGCAAACAAGATTTTCGAGGTCGACAGGGTCACTTTTTCAGACGATGAGTTGCCCATGGAGGGTACAGAACATAATAGAGCCCTTTATTTGACCGTGAAGTGCGAAGACTCGGTAGTCACTCGAGTACTGATTGATAATGGGTCCAGTGCCAATATCTGTCCTTTGGCCACATTGAACAAACTGAAGGTCGATGGTGACAGGATTCACAAGAACAACATCTATGTTCGAGGGTTTGATGGTGGTGGTACAGACACAGTGGGTGACATCATACTTGAATTAACAATTGGTCCAGTCGAGTTCACCATGGAGTTTCAAGTGTTAGACGTGGCAGTGTCATATAATCTTCTGTTGGGGAGACCCTGGATCCATGCCGCCAAAGCAGTGTCTTCTACATTACATCAGATGGTCAAATTCGAGTGGGATAGGCAAGAGATCATAGCATATGGGGAAGACAATGCAAGCGCCGTAAGTGATGCTATCGTGCCCTTCATAGAGACTGATGATGATAAGGGACCGTGGGTTTACCAGGTTTTCGATACGGTTTTAGTGGATAAAATTTCTGAAGGTGAGGACCTTCCACTTCCCAGGATTGCAGCTACGACTGTCATGGTAGCCTCGAAGATGTTGAAGAACGGGTTTGTGCCAGGCAAAGGTTTAGGGGCTGATCTTCAAGGTATTGTTCAGCCAGTTTCTTTGTCCAAAAATCTGGACACCTTTGGGTTGGGGTTCAAGCCTACAGCGGCGGATGTGAGACGGGCCCGCAAGTTGAAGAAAAGAGTCTGGGTCCTTCCTAAGCCAATCCCGTGCCTATCCATATCATTTGTCAGAGTAGGTATCAGAAAGTTTTCGGCCGCGAAAGTTCTCGGACCACTGATTGGGCCAGATGGAGATTTGAATGAGGGCTTTGAAAGGTTGTTCGCCAATGTCAACATGATAGAAGCTGGAGAAGGGTCCAGTAGGTTAGATGTACAGTTTGTGGGGCCTAGGGCAAATATCAACAATTGGATGGCTACTCCCCTTCCGACCCAGAGGGAGTCTTGGTAGTGGGCTCTGATTTTTCTTTCTTGTTTTTGGATTATTCCAGGGTTGCAATCCAGTTTTGTTTTCTGTTCGGCAAAGTGTGAAACTCTATTATCCCGTATTTTAATAAAGTGAAAGTTTTTGTTCTTCTTATTTTGTTTTAACTTTGTTTTCTTCTTTTCTCTTTCTGAACAGTTCTCTTTATATTGGTTCCAGTGACATGCCATACACAACAGATCTTCAACCCCGTCTAAAAAATCAATCTTATTCCGAACTAATTGTACAAGAGGTCGATTATGATGATGAATGGGAATACGATGAGGACGAAGCCTTCGAAGAGATAAACAGAGAGTTAAGCCAGTTTGAAGAGAAATCCAAGCCTAACTTAAATGATACATAAGCCATCAACTTAGGGGATGCAGTTGATATTAGGGAAACTAAAATAAGCATCCACATTGCACCGAATATCAGTGAAGAACTAATCAAAGCACTTATGAGTTCAAAGACGTTTTTGCATGGTTGTATGATGACATGCCGGGGTTAAGCATGGATTTAGTGATTCACAAATTACCCATTAACCCGGCATGCCCTCCCGTCAAGCAGAAATTGAGGAAGTTCAAAACAGACATGAGTGTGAAGATTAAAGAGGAAGTAAACCAAGCAGCTGCAAGCAAAGGTTATTCGGGTCACTCGATATCCTGATTGTTTGGCTAATGTGGTTCCAGTGCCGAAGAAAGATGGGAAAATCAGGGTGTATGTCGATTACCGCAATCTGAACAGGGCAAGCCCAAAGGATAACTTTCCATTACCCAACATCCATATCTTGATCGATAATTGTACCGGACGTGAGATCGGGTCTTTTATGAATTGCTATGCGGGGTATCATCAGATTCTGATGGATGAAGAAGATGTGGAAAAGACGGCTTTCATTACGCCGTGAGTGACTTATTGCTACCGGGTAATGCCATTTGGTTTGAAGAATGCTGGGGCAACGTACATGAGAGCAATGACTACTGTGTTTCATGACATGATACACAAAGAGATTGAGGTATATGTGGATGATGTGATCATGAAATCCAAGCATCAGGAAGACCACGTAGCCGACCTAAGGAAGTTTTTTCAAAGACTTCGAAGGTATGATATTAAGCTCAACCCGGCCAAATGCGCATCTGGTGTTCCATCTGAAAAGCTGTTGGGATTCATCATCAGTCGGCGAGGCATTGAGTTGGACCCATCAAAGATCAAATCCATCCAAGATTTTCCACCGCCGAAGAACAAGACAGAAGTAATGAGTTTGTTGGGAAGGTTGAATTATATCAGCAGGATTATTGCTCAACTCACAACAACTTGTGAACCCATTTTTCGGCTACTGAAGAAAGATGCTGCGGTAGAATGGACGGCAGAATGTCAGGAAGCATTTGACCAAATCAAAGGATATTTATCAAATCCACCTGTGTTGGTTCCGCCTAAGACCGTCAATTCTTTATCTAACAGTCCTGGAGAATTTGTTTGGCTGCGTCCTAGGGCAGCACGACATTACGGGAAGGAAGGAGCAAGCCATCTATTATCTCAGCAAGAAGTTTACAGGCTATGAGGTTAAGTACACTCAACTCGAGAAGACATGTTGCACCCTAACTTGGGTGGCCCAGAAATTGAAGCATTATCTGTCATCATATACTACTTATCTCATTTCACGCTTGGATCCACTGAAGTATATTTTCCAGAAGCCTATGCCCACAGGGAGATTGGCGAAATGGCAGATATTACTCATAGAATTCGACATCGTCTATGTGACGAGGACGGCCATGAAGGCCCAAGCATTGGCTGATCACTTGGCTGAGGATCCTGTTGATGAAGAATACGAGCCCTTGAGAAAGTATTTTCCTGATGAATAAGTGATGCATATAGATGAGTTGGAAATGACCGAGGAACCGGGATGGAAGCTTTTTTCGATGGAGCCGCAAATGTGAAGGGAGTTGGAATAGGAGCGGTACTTATTTCTGAAACAGGACATCATTATCCTGTTACGGCTCAGCTGCGTTTCTATTGTACCAACAACATGGCTGAGTATGAAGCATGCATTTTGGGTCTACGGCTAGCTGCAGACATGGATGTCCGGGATGTCTTGGTCTTGGGAGACTCGGACCTCCTGGTGCATCAGATTTAGGGTGAATGGGAAAGAAGGGATTTGAAGCACATACCATATCGACAATGTTTGCACGATCTGAGCAAGCGATTTCGATCAGTGGAGTTCAGACACATCCCAAGAGTTCATAATGAGGTTGCCGATGTTTTAGCCACCTTAGCATCGATGTTGCACCACCCAGACAAAATTCATGTTGACCCGTTGCATATTCAGGTTCGTGATCAGCATGCTTATTGCAACATGTTAGAGGAAGAACTGGACAGCGAACCATGGTTCTATGATGTCAAGGAATACCTCAGGATGGGGATATACCCAGACCAGGCCACCGGAGATCAAAAGAGAGCCATTCGACGACTGACAAATAGATTTTTCCTCAGTGGAGGAGTGTTATACAAAAGAACACCAGATTTGGGATTGCTGAGATGTATAGATACTGGTCAAGCCACGACAGTAATGACAGAGGTACATGCGGGAGTTTGTGGGCCACATATGAGCGGATATGTATTGGCAAAGAAGATTCTTCGAGCAGGGTATTATTGGCTCACTATGGAGCATGATTGTATCAATTTCGTGCGAAAATGCCGTCAGTGTCAGATACACGAAGATTTGATTCATTCTCCACCAACAGAATTGCATACAATGTCAGCACCATGGCCGTTTGTTGCATGGGGCATGGATGCCATTGGACCGATTGAGCCGGCAGCTTCCAACGGTCATAGGTTCATTCTGGTCACCATCGATTATTTCACCAGTGGGTTGAGGCTAAAACTTTCAAGTCGGTAACCAAGAAGGCGGTGGTGGATTTCATTCATTCCCATATCATCTGTAGATTTGGGATCCCCAAAGTGATCATCACGGACAATGGCGCTAATCTTAACAGCAGTTTGATGAAAGAAGTATGTCAACAATTCAAAATTACACACCGTAATTCCACCTCGTATCGTCCCAAGGCGAATGGCGCGGTTGAGGCAGCCAACAAGAACATAAAGAAGATATTGAGGAAGATGGTAGAAGGGTCCAGGCAATGGCACGAAAAGTTGCCATTTGCATTGTTGGGATATCGCACTACTGTCCGCACTTCAGTAGGTGTAACTCCTTATTTATTCGTTTATGGAACGGAAGCAGTGATACCAGCAGAAGTAGAAATTTTGTCCCTCCGGATTATCACTGAGGCTGGGATTGATGATGATGAATGGGTCAAAGCCCGATTGGAGCAGTTGAGCTTGATTGATGAAAAATGATTGGCAGCAGTATGTCATTGTCAATTGTATCAAAAGAGGATGGCAAGAGCATATAATAAGAAGGTGCATCCCAGAAATTTGAAGTAGGACAGCAAGTGCTAAAACGAATCTTGCCACATCAGTCCGAAGCAAAGGGCAAATTCGCCCCGAATTGGCAAGGGTCATTTACTGTGACCAGAGTGTTATCCAACGACGCCTTATGTCTGACAGATGTCGAGGGAAGATGCATCGACATGGCTATCAATTCTGACGCAGTCAAGAGATATTATGTGTAATTCCTTTGATTGCAATTGATGTTTGTCTGTTTGTACTTGGCATTTATCGGAGAATGAAATGACGGAGGCAATCCTTTCTTCTATCCAACACTTTAACCTTTGCTTCCCCCTTTGAGCCTTATTTATTCTTTCATACCCCTCTTTTGGAATCAGTAATGAAAATGAAAGAAAACGACAAGAGAAAAATAATAAAGACAAAAGAAAGTTACAAGAAAAACAAAGGAATTGGGAATTACGTTTGACCTGATTCCTCAAGAAGGATACGTAGGCGCCTCACGGCTCGGTCATAGTGTAACAAAAAATAAAAATCCCTAAGTAAGAAACTGGGGCAGAAGTTGTGCTTGTAATTTTGGGAAGGAAGTTTGATTCCAAGAGTTATAATGTGTTACCCATAAAAATTATTTTAAACCTTTTGATACCCCTTTTCTTTTAGCCATACACAAAAACCCATATCGATGTCCAAAAAAGACCTCCCGATCAGTATCCGAGAAGTGCCAAGTTATGCAAATGGAAGTCGGGAATAACACTCTGATCCCAAGCAGAGAAGAGGATCATAAGCTGAAAATGAATTGATAACCAAAAGAATCCCCGGTAGAGAGAATCTTATCGGCAACACTCCAATCCCCAGCGGAGAAAGAGAAAATAAAATGAGAGAGTCTTATGGTGAAAACCTTCACAGGCGCCATAGGGCGGCGTAAGTTGAGAGAAATAAAACGAGAGAGTCTTATCGGTGAAAACCTTCACAGGCACCATAAGGCGACGGGAGTTGAGAGAAATGAGAGAGTCTTAGTAATGAAAACCCCTCGAAGGGCACTATGAGGCGACAAGACAAGATTGGCGGAAATGATCCGCATTTGGTAAAGAGTTGAGTGCCTGTTTATCCCCAGCAAGATGAGTCCGTCCGAAAGATTGATTGATACAAGTAGATTGGGTTGATTAAATCCGGAGTGCACGACATGATCATTGGGATCGGTTATATCATTCAGATAAGTCCTTTTCTTTTTCTTCTCCCCAGCATTCGTTCGGAAAGACTTCTTCTTTTTCCATATTTTGAAATTATCACTTTTTCATTTCTTTTGTTTTAAGAATTTTTCCTCCAGCAGTTTATTTTTTGAAAAGGATTTTCAGAGCTTATTACCAGGTGCCAAAATGGTGCAAAGCAAAATGCGAATAGGACAGGCCAAAGATAAGGCGACAAAGCGAAAAGAAGTTTGTCGCAAGACCAAATGATGAATGGGTCTAGATTCCAAGAGGACCAAATTTCCAGGGGAAGTTGGAGAAAAAAAAACAGAAAAAAACAACAGTTGAAAAGTTATGGATCAAATTCCAAGAGGATCCCCAGCAGATTTGCGAAATACAGGAACAACTCCGACAGATTATCGACCAAGTTCCGCGATGGTCGGACAACACAGAGCGGGGAAGGAAGAGAAAATAAAAACCATCCCCAGCAGGAATATCATCCCCAATAAATAATATCATCCCCAGCAAGTTTTGTAATAAAACGCAAAGCATGGAAAGGAAAAAGGGAAAAACCATCCCCAGCAGGAGTGGCACGACCACTCACCACGTTTTAAACTAACAAATTTTTCTTGGATTTGAAGCAGGGAAAGGAAATGTTATTGACAGCAGGAAGACATGGCCACAAAGAAGATTATCAAACTGGGGCAGAAAATTTTCTCTCATTGCAAAAATTTTCTTGAAATCAGATACCCACTTGGGGAAGATGGAAGATAACACAAGTTTTGAAGGAAGTGGAATCCCCAGTAGTTTACGGGAGAAGGCAATACAGGTTTTAAATAAAGCAATATTGGAAGAAACAAGATAACCCAAGTTTTAAGGGTAGTGGTCTTTGAATCAGTATCATCCCCACCATTGTTAAAAGGAGGAAAGTAACTAGTCTTAAAGAAGGAAGATAATTCCCCAGCAGTGTTATCCCCGGAAGGTTTCAGAGAAGTGAAAACACCAGTATGAGGGAAGTGATTGCTGAAGAAGTCAGGAGCCCACCTGCAGAATGGAGGATGCTATATTTTTAAGTCGTAATAGAAGTCAGGAGCCCGCCTGGAGAATGGAGGTGTTATATTTTTAATTTATAGTTGAAGTCAGGAACCTGCCTGGAGAATGGAGGTGCTATATTTTTAAGAAGTAGTTGAAGTCAGGAGCCCGCCTGGAGAATGGAGGTATTATGTTTTGGGAAGTATTGAAGTCAGGAACCCGCCTGGAGAATGGAGGTGTTATATCTCAAATTATAGTTGAAGTCAGGAGCCCGCCTGGAGAATGGAGGTGTTATATTTTTAATTTATAGTTGAAGTCAGGAACCCACCTGGAGAATGGAGGTGTTATATTTTTAATTTATTGTTAAAGTCAGGAACCCGCCTGGAGAATGGAGGTGCTATATTTTTAAGAAGTAGTTGAAGTCAGGAGCCAGCCTTGAGAATGGAGGTATTATGTTTTGGGAAGTATTGAAGTCAGGAGCCCGCCTGGAGAATGGAGGTGTTATATCTCCAATTATAGTTGAAGTCAGGAGCCCGCCTGGAGAATGGAGGTGTTATATTTTTAATTTATAGTTGAAGTCAGGAGCCCGCCTGGAGAAGGGAGGTGCTATATTTTTAAGAAGTAGTGAAGTCAGGAGCCCGCCTGGAGAATGGAGGTATTACATTCTGAGTTGTAGTTGAAGAAGTCAGGAGTCCGCCTGTAGAACGGAGGTTGTTATGTTTTAAGTTGAAGAAGTCAAGAGCCCGCCTGTAGAACGGAGGTTGTTATAATTTTAAGTCGAAGAAGTCAGGAGCCCTCCTGTAGAACGGAGGTCGTTATAATTTTAAGTCAAAGAAGTCAGGAGCCCGCCTGTAGAATGGAGGTTGTTAAATTTCAAGTTGCTGTTGAAGTCAGGAGCCCACCTGGAGAATAGGGGCTGCTTTATCTTTAAATTGTTGTTGAAGTCAGGAGCCCGCCTATAAAACGGAGGTTGTTATAATTTTAAGTCAAAGAAGTCAGGAGCCCGTCTGTAGAATGGAGGTTGTTAAATTTTAAGTTGATGAAGTCAGGAGCCCGCCTGTAAAACAGAGGTTTTTATAATTTTAAGTCGAAGTCAGGAGCCCGCCTGGAGAATAGAGGTGTTATATTTTTAAGAAGTCGTTGAAGTCAGGAGCCCGCCTGGAGAATGGAGGCCGTATTATCTTTTAAAGTCAAGTTGGAGTCAGGAGCCCGCCTGCAGAACAGAGGAATACATTTCAAGATCAAGTCAGAAGTCCGTAATGCGGAGGGTTACAACAAAATACCTTCAGCATGAATCCCATTTCAGAAATCAGAAAGAACACTACAAGAGCAAGTCGAAGATAGATAAGATTCTGTAACCATTAGTTTAGTCTAGCCTTTTGTTTTCTTTCTAGCAATGGTATAATAAGGAGGTCGGAAAGCAGTAGTAACAGCATGCAACAGCATTAACAGCAACATTGCAGTTCCATGGTAGTCCCAGCTACCAAAACTTCCCGAACTACATTAACCTGATTTCCTTTTAGCCAAGGATATGTAGAAAACCTTCGAAGCAAAGGTTCGGTTAAATCTTTCAAAAAATGCTTCACACGGGGTAGTCCAACGGGCAAAAATCGCTCGTATCCGCTCATTTTATCTTTGCACGAAAACCCTTCGTGTTTCCGAACAAAGATGGGCAGCTGTGAGCATGTGATTTTTGCCCTACGAGAACTACTCCCAAAAATTTAAAATAAAATGGTTTTGTATTGTTTGTGATTTATTTGTATTTTTTCCGTGCATGTTTATTTCTACTTTAATTAAGAAAATACAAAAAATATGTGTTGCATGTGCATTTAGGATTTAATTTTACAATTTAGGAATTAATTAAACAATCAAGTTTGTTTTACAAAATGGAAAAATCACAAAATATGTACTTTGCATTTTTAGCATTTAATGTCCAAAATTGTGTGATTTTATCTTTATTGGTGTTTAATTTTGTGTGATAATTATCATGAAGAGTTGATATTTTAAGTTAATTGTCGATTTTATAATTTAATTTAGGATTTTTAGGTTTTTAATTTTGAAAAATTAATTAAAAAAGAAGTTAAAAGAAAAGGAAGAAATGAAAAATCCAAGGAAATCAGAACTGGGCCGTTTTATTTTGACCAAAACCAGGCCCAAACCGGCCGGTCCCAGATATATCCAAACAACGTCGTATCTGGCTAATAGATTCAAGCCGTTGATACGACTTGATCTAACGGTCCCAGCCTTCCCCCATAACCCGGTCCATTTCAACCCGGGTCGACCCAGTCCCGAGGCATGACCAAACGTCACTGTTTCCTTCAAGTGAATTGATCCAGGCCGTTAATCGTGCTTGATCCAACGGCCAGGATTAAACCACTCCCTCCGTATATAAATCCAACCTCTCACCTCGCACCCCTCCTAAGCCATACCCCCTGTTCATCGTCACTCTCAGAGATGACCCCCCCAAACCCTAGACGCCACCAAATCCCTTCGCCGTAAACCCGACGGCAACAACGCCGATGACCATGAAACTAACACCCCTAGAGCATCTGACCACCCTCGTTACAGATCTGCTAACCGTTTGCCTCGAATCAACCTCCAGCTTCTCGAATCTTCGATCGAAGATTCGAGCAGAACCTAAACCTACCCTAACCAGTCCCAAACTTATACCGGACATCTCTCCGACCTCCCTCATCGCCAAACCACCATTGGTTTGGTTCGAATCAGACCAGAACCGTTCGAACCCCAAGTCGAACCCCCAAGAACCATAGAAAACCAAAGGTTGAAATCTGTCCAAATTAAAGGAAGTTGGATGTCCAGTGGACCTTAGTCGAAGTATTCTCAGTTGAGGACACTCGATTAAGGTCCATTCGACCTCAATCAAAGGTCCGAGTCAGAGTCCAAGTTAGGGTCGTCCAGTTTCTGAGTTCGGAGGTATTTCTTCTGTTTCCCTGTTTGTTTTTCATGTTTCGTTGTTTGTCTGTTAAGATGAGTTCAAATTCGTATTTTATCGATTACTCTTTTCTTTCTCCAGTCAGACCTTTTATTTGGTCCAATCTTATCATTTCTTCTGTTTGTTGTCGATTGTTATATGTTATAATTTGTGTAATCGATTGAATAAGTGTCGTCGATTAGTCTGGTATGCTTGAATGTTAGATTAGCATGATAATAGTTTTATTTTTGGTTCATTCCAGTAGGTTTACCCTCCTGTTTATTTTCTGTTATAATTTTGTGTTAAAATAAGCCTGTTGGTATCATTTGTTTCAAATTGTTCCAATTTCCCTTTCTCATTGTTATTCACCATGTTTTTTTTTCATATAAGTCAGTTTGTTTTCATTCAGTATGTTGATAGTGTCCAGTTGTTCTTGTTTAGGTTTAATCTAGAAGTGTGTTAGTTTAATCACTGAATCTTTATTTTGATGATATTTGGTCTGAATTGAGTTTCAAGCTTAAGATGTGATTTGAGTTTGATGAATCTTAATGTTGTTCTGATATGAATCTGACCATGATGAACTGATTCCTAAGTGTTGTCAATTGGGAGTTAGTCTCATATGATTCGATTAGTCAATTGTTAGGATTTCTCACTTAAGATTGGTTATAGCTGCTATAGTTTGGTTAATTGATTAGGAGGATTGGATATAGCTGATGGGGTAGAATGGGAATTTCAGTAATTTAAGGGACTTTAGGAGGGTATTTTGGGGTTGAAATGTTTGAAATTGGTTTAAGTTGAATGTTTTGACAGTAGGGTACTAAAGTACCATTAAACTAATGCAATTGTTTAGTGTTAATGGGAAACAAAACATAATGGTATGAAAGGCTTAAAAGGAGATTGATTAAAATATGTTGCCCATACATGTTTGAACAATTTAATAAAGGGAAGGACAAGGGATAATGAGAAAAACATACTCTAGTGGGGAACAAGTGAATTAAAAGGAGAACAAAACATGTAGTAGTGGGCAGAAAATACTTTCTTAATTAGTTAAGTGCTCCTTAGAGCTGGAAAGGGGCTGAGGTTTGGGTATAAATAGGGGTCTGGACAGAATTATAAATAGCTAACTGGTTCTGTTTGTGTCTGTTTGGAATTTCAAATTGCTGTTGTGAACTGCTGTTGTATTGCTGCTCGCATTTCTGCTGTTGCTGATTTCTTCTTCTTCTTCTTCTTCTTCTTCTTATATTTCAAACATCCAGGTACACATCCTGTAACCTTTAAGCTTGTGGACATGAAATGACATGCCGCTTGAAATGATTTCTGATTTCGCATGTTTTGTTTTAGTTCAAAAGTGTAAAGCAAGTATGTTTATTCGAATTTCATATCACTTGTATAATTGGACTGTTTGAGGTCGTGTAGGATTGTTAAACTCATTTGATTTGTGTGAAGAATTGAAACACCGGTTTTAAATTTGGTTTACTCCTTAATTCGTGTTATAGTTAGATCTGATATTTGGCTTATGATAGTTTAGCATGAGAGGTTTGTGATAGTTAGTAGTAAAAATCTGATTCTGAAATTGTTAATGATATGGCTTGTAGTTAATTTTGAAATAATGGTAGACATGTAAGATTTGAACATTCTAGGCCATTTCAGTATATTAATCATACGGACTGCATGAAAGTAATACCATTTGCCATGGTTATATGGAGTTGAACTGCTTACTTTGTAAAAAAATCAATTAATTGCTGATAGTCACTATTAGGTTGGAAGCAATCACCAGTTTGCTTACACATGTGATAACCCTGTGCCTATAAATTAAATTCGTTGCATTCTCAGTCTTTTGTTTCAAGTTGAAATCTCAAACGCTGAGTCCTGTATCTTCTGAACTTGGGCCTGCCATAATTCATCTTGCACCTTCCGACGATTTGGGCCTTGCCCCAAAGCCTAGGCCCCAAAAGCTTCATGTCAGCCTCATGCTAAGACCATGAAGTCTCAATTTAGGCTCCTTGATTATACTTGGGCCTGTACAGAGGCCCATGATGGACTAGTTATCAAATTGAACTGAATCTATTTGAGTACTTAATCACGGTTCAGTGACATGCTAATTAATTAGGGCCTTTTCTTAGAGACAATATATGATAGAAAAATTGTAGTCCTTTAGGTTGGCTTTAAAATAAATAAGGTGCACCGCGCCAAATAAAATCACAAATCGCGTGGCCCTCTTTAAATGTTCACATTAAGTATTTAGACTTCGGGACGTTCCATTTAGCGAATTTCATGGCTTCCCGCAAAGTCAATAATACGCTAATCGCTTCAGGCATGCATTTTACTAATCTTGCCTTCTCAAATTCGGGTGCACATTTATGTGACCCAAATCTAAATCCCAACGGAGTCAAAATATGTCGCTAATCACGGGTACATTGATTGTGACGTGGTTCGAGATGCATTTCCACGACGTTGCAAATTCCTTTTAAAAATAATGAATGAGACGAGCCTCGACAAACAGAAATACACAAGCTGCGGGGCCCTCTATACGTGTTGGTAAAATTACTTAAACTTCGGGATGGGCCGTTTAGCAAAGTTTCACGGCCTTACCCAAAATAATGATACTCTAATCGCTTTAGGCGCGTCTTTAATAATTTACTTTCTTAAACTCGAGTGCACATTTATATGACCCAAATCCAAATCTCAACAGAGTTGAAATGTGTCAATAACCACGAGTGCATTGATGTAACGTGGTTCGAGATGTATTTTCACGACATTGCAATTCTCGTTAAAAATAACAATAATAAAAGCGGTAAACAGTAAAAAAATTGCACATAGGTTCAACAGGTATTAAAATCAGATAAACAAGCCGAATATGACAGTTGAGCGACCGTGCTAGAACCACAGAATTCAGGAATGCCTAACACCTTCTCCCAGGTTAACAGAATTTCTTACTCGGATTTCTGGTTCGCAGACTATAATACAGAGTCAACCTTTTCCTCGATTCGGGATTCAACCGGTGACTTGGGATACCATAAATCTTCTAAGCGGCGACTCTGAATCTTTAAATAAAATCCCGTTTCGATTGTCCTTTAATTGGAAAAACTCCCTCTGCGCCCTTTATGCGGGGCGCGGGTGAAAAAGGAGGTGTGACTGTTCATTTTGAATTTCGGAGTATTTTGGGACACTTACTCCCTAAATGAGAGTTTAAGTCTTAGAATTTGGACCGTAGTCGGAGTAGTGTGAAGACGACTCTGGAATGAAATTTTGTCAATTTCGTTAACTCCGTTGTCGGTTGTAGAATTTTGAAAATTCAAGTTCATTAGGTTTGGATAGGAGGGTGATTCGTGGTTTTAGCATTTTTGATGTAATTTGAGAGCTCAACTAAGTTCGTATGATATTTTAGGATTGGTTGGTATTCATGGTTGAGGTCCCGGGCGCCACGGGTGAGTTTCGGATGCTTAACGGATTTGATTTAGACTTAAGAATTTTTTTTAAAGTTTGTTGAACCTGATATAACCGCACATGTGGATGTGGGACCGTAGGTGCGGAGCCGCAGAAATGGCAAGCAAAACGCATATGCGGAATTGGTTTTGAGCATCAGTAACCGCAGGTGCGGATGGGGGACCACAGATGCGGCCCAGTGACCGCAGATGCGGCCTCAGCCCAGATAAGTGACTTTCGCACCTGCAATTCTTTTTCCGTAGGTGCGGCCCCATAGGCGTAGATGCGGGAATCGCTAGGCAGAAAAGATGAATTCGAGGGTTTAAAATTTCATAACACCAAATTTGATTTTTTAGCTCGGAAGAAGGCGATTTTGAAAGGATTTTGAAGAAGAAGTTAGTGGGTAACGATTTCTAACCCGATTTCGTTTGTATTTTATCAATCTATAGTAATTTCCTCCATCTAATCAAGGAATTTGAGTGGAATAATAGGAATTTGGGGGAAAAGTTCCCCAATCGAATTTTTGGGTTTTGATAGGGTTTAAGTGTCGGAATTGAATAATTTTTGGATGAACGATCTCGTGAGTGAATGGTGTTCATAATTTATGACTTTTACCCGATTTCGAGACGTGGTCCCAAGAAGGATTTTTGGGCGTTTTTCCTATTTTCTTTCCTTAGCTTTAAATTTATCAGCTAAATTAGTTGTTTGTAGTTATATTTACGTTATGTAATTGATTTGATTAGATTTGGGCCACTCGGAGTTGGATACTCATGGCAAGAGCGTGATATCGGATTAATTTGGGCTTGGTTCGAGGTAAGTGGCTTGCCTAACCTTGTGTGGGGCAACTCCGATGTTAGTATTGTTTGATATATGAGCGCCATATACGTGAGGTGACGAGTGCGTATTGGGGTGCTTTTGTTTTGTTTGTGAAGAAAAATGATGGTTCTATGTGTATGTGCATTGATTATCGCTAGTTAAACAAAAGTTACTGTGAAAAATCGGTATCCTTCGCCTCATAGTGATGACTGTTTGATCAGTTATAAGGTGCTCGAGTGTTTTCTAAGATTGACTTGCATTCAGGTTATCATCAATTGAAGATTCGGGAGCCAGACATCCCGAAGACTACTTTCAGGACTCTGTATGGTCATTACAAGTTCTTGTTATGTCAATTGGGCTGACCAATGCCCCAACAACATTTATGCATTTTATGCACAGTGTATTATGTCCATATCTTGACTCGTTCGTCATTGTCTTCATTGATGACATTCTTGTGTACTCCCCAAGTCGGGAAGATCCTGAGCAACACCTGAGGACAGTGCTTCAGACCTTGAGAGAAAAGAAATTATATGTGAAGTTCTCAAAATGTGAGTTCTGGTTGGATTCCGTGGCATTCTTGGGTCACGTAGTATTGAGTGAAGGAATTAAAGTGGATTTGAAGAAAGTGGAAGCAGTGGAGAGTTGGCCCAGATCATCCTCAACTATAGAGATCCATAGTTTCCTTGATTTGGCGGGTTATTACCGTCGATTTGTTGAAGGGTTCTAATCTATTGCAACACCTATGACCAGGCTGACCTAGAAGGGTGCTCCGTTCAGGTGGACGGAAGAGCATGAGGAGAGCTTCCAGAAACTCAAGATGGCTTTGACTACAGCCCAGTATTGATATTGCCTACAGGTTTGGGGTCTTATACTGTCTATTGTGTTGCCTCGAGAATTGTCCTTGGAGCGGTATTGATGTAGGAAGATAGGGTGATTGCCTACGCGTCCAGACAGCTGAAGGTGCATGAGAAGAATTATCTTGTCCATGCCTTGAAGATCTGGCATCATTATTTGTACGATGTTCCTTGTGAGATCTATACTGATCACCGAAGTTTGCAGCATCTGTTCAAGCGGAAGGACCTTAATTTGCGTCAGATGAGGTGGTTAGAGGTTCTTAAGGATTATAATATCACTATTTTATACCACCCGGGGAAGGCCAATGTGGTAGCTGATGCCTTGAGTCGCCGGGCAGAAAGTTTGGGGAGTTTGGCTTATCTACCAGCAGCAAAAAGGCCCATGGCGATAGATGTTCAGGCCTTAGCCAGCCAGTTTGTGAGGTTGGATATTTCGGAGCCCAGTCGGGTCCTAGCTGGTGTGGTTTCTCAGTCTTCCTTGTTTGATTGTATCAGAGAGCGTTAGTATGATCGTTTACCGTGAAAATGATAACAACAATTAAATTTGTAAATGGGATTCTAAAAATACGTGATCTATTTTTATGCTAGTTGTTAGAGCATATGATGCTAAGAATATGAAGTTTAATGATGAAATGCAAGCTAAAACGAGGCAGTAATTAAACCGAGAGGCCTGCTGCCCGGGTATAGGATTGGTCGATGGGGAACCTCGGGGTCAATATCCGGGTCGAGCTCGAACTATCGGGATAGTAGGGAATAGGATAACACTTAGGTTATGATCAAACAAAGCTCTATATGGCCATGGCCAAGCGATAAATAAAGAACAACTAAGAAAGTGATAAATGCTAAAGTGGCCTCGAGCCAGTGAGAGCAAGCGAGTTAGAGAGAAGAGAGAGAGATATTATTGATTTTGTGGAGGAATAGTTGGAGAAACATTAGCCCTTTACAAGGTGGTGTGGGTTCCCTTTATATAGAAGGGGAACCCGACTATAGTACATGGGCATTAATTGTAAAGTATGGTGATGTGACGGCTAGACGCCATGCTTCCGCGTAGGCTCTGGATAGGCCGGCCCTGTCAGACCTAGCCGTGTACCTAGGGAACTTCCCCTTCTATTCTAGTCTCATCCTCCATCTTCTTTAAGTCGGTCCCCAACAAGCCCCGAGGGAGGGAAATCAGTCGTGGCTTCACGTCCTCGGGGTCTCGAGGCATTCTTCCGAAGTGGCCTAATAGCGAGAAATCAAGTCCTCTTATTTTGCCACATATAGATAGTCTCCGCGTTTCTTAGAACGAAGCGATGGGAAATGATTCTGACATCTGACTCCTCGAGCTTCTTATGGTGACATCACACCAATGATGCAACCTGTGGCGCGAGCTTTTGTGGCAATCGGGGTGCCCCACGGACTTGTGCATTTGTCATTATTTAATTTGCTGCCGATTCCCATTCTCTAAGGTGAGTATACTGTCGTCGATTCGGTTCCTTAAGAGCACAGTAATTGTGTCCGTCGGTCAGTCTCCCAAAGCCTCGATGACCGTGTTGTTACCTTCTATAAATGGGGGTGCCTTGGGGCTGATTTTTCTATCCAAGTACCTCCGTTGGCTTATTTGCCCATTTCTTCTTATCGTCTTCCTCCATCCATGAACATCATGTTTGGGTCTCATGGTCTTAAGGCTATTCGGCAGAGCTCCCGCAGGCCGTGTTGTGGTCGTTGTTATGTTCGTTGTTGTTGTTGTTGTCGTTGGCCCGAGACGATGTCAGATGGGGAGTTGGTCTTCCCCTTTCGTAGGCAGTCATTCGGACTATGCACAGCTGCTCACTCTCCTACCTGGGCCTGGTGAGGCACTTCATCCCTTAGGTTTTTCCTTTCCCAAGTGATAAAGTGGCACTATCAGTCGTTGAGGTTGGGGCCCGCCGATTCTTCAACCTTTGGCTTTGGCGGGTCATCTCTCTTTTCTCTGCCTCCTCTGCATCCCCTCATTTTCCTCTTCTTCATTTTTTTCCCCGATGGGGACCCCCCTGTGGATTGAGCTGGGACCCTAGAGGAAGCGGAGGTCGAAGGAATCGCCCTCGAGGATGCGTGCTCGAGGGGGCGGCGCCAGATGATGCTGATATCGGAGATGGATTTTCGAGGATGGACCGAGCTCCGTTGTATATGGATTTTTATGAATATGAATATACTTCCTTGACTTTTGTTTTCGATTCTTGCCTTATTATTGCATGCTCTTGTGCCTTTTAAGGTCTTCGAATGTTTATTTTGTTGTTGACCGCTGATATCTAACTCGGATGCGAGCGTTCTTTTCGATCCTCTGCTAATTGACATGGCTCTTTTCCAAGACCCTCGTTATACCTCAGACCAAGCATGAATTGATCTAATAGGTTTGGGTTGTCGGGCCCTCCGAGTTTCATGGAGATAGTACACTGAGTTTTGGAACATTCGAGAGCGGTAACCTGAGCGAAGGTCAGCTTTGGGTACCTGGGGCTC
Organism: Nicotiana sylvestris; assembly: GCF_000393655.2. NCBI lineage: Eukaryota > Viridiplantae > Streptophyta > Magnoliopsida > Solanales > Solanaceae > Nicotiana > Nicotiana sylvestris. Next base: position 163,358,027 of record NC_091063.1, read on the forward strand.
TTTTTTTGAACTTGATGCAGATAGCTTTTTAAAGCGTAGGGGATAGACTTAGGGGTTACCTGTACTCAGGCACTGCCTCGAGCCTTCCTGGAGCCTTCATGATCGGAGCTACGCGTGCTTATTTTTATTTTTAGAAAAGGAAAACATGAGATCAGGTACCGCCTTGAGTCAAGTGATGGCGTTGAAAGCTTCCTGAAGCCCGACTTCTTTTTTGGCGGAGATCCTCGAGGTCGAATGCTGCCTCAAAACTGGAGACAACACGGTCGACTCTTTGAGGCATGGCTTCTCGTCGACGGACGCCTCTAGGGTCGGGTATCACCCCATTGATCTGTATCGAGGACGTTGGCTTCCCGGGGATCACTCCGGGTAGGTGAATCGTCAATGTTTCCCGCATATATGTGGGGCGCTTCGGCCTCTTCAAAAGGCCTCACTATTTTAGATAACTACCCTTTCGCCTTGGTGTAGGGTTCTTCATTTCTTCAGGCGCAAAAAAGCATTGGCGCATGTTCTTGCTTTAGTCTGTCAATTCTACTATAGCCATGGCAACTACTTCGGGGCCGACCCGGCAAAGAGTGAGGAGTGTCACTCTCGGCGCTCAGGATCCGCGGGAGTTCGCTCTGAACAACGTGTCTTTGATAAAAGAGGAACACTTGGACATGGTGAAGAGATGCTACGGATGGAGCGAGGGGGTAACACTGTAGGTGCTTTCCCTGAATGAGAGTATTACGGACTCTGCTGATGGATTCTTGAGCGTATACCTATATCCTTTAGTATTTGGCCCCCTTGATAGGGTCGTGTTTGATATTTGCTTGAAGTATCGGGTTACTTTGGCTCGGATACATCCATCGTTTTGGCGAGTATTGCTGATGATGAGGGCTTTTGCGGAAAAGGCTGGGCTTGAATTCATGCTCAGTCACCTCGTCAGGCTATACCGGCCCTTCCATTACCGAGGCCTGATAACCTTGTAGTGTCGTTCGTCCACGCCCTTCGTCGTCGACGATGAAGAAGATGGGAATCAAGAGTGGGCCAATCGGTACGTCTGGGTCCGGACGGCTGACATCATCCCCGTGGAGCTTATGCCATTTCCTGAGGGATGGAATTACGCACGTGAGTGGAGTGTCTGGCGCTTTCTCAGATTTTGCTTATAGCAAAAAATCAGTTGAGTAATTGTGCTTCTCCCTTTTTGTAGCAACTTCATAGACGCCTGGCTAGGTTCTCGATCTGCCCGGCTGGGTCCGGAGGTTGGTGACCCATTCGACCTGCTACGAGCGTAGGTGGTGAGCTATATTTCGTATCGGACGGGGAGCGAGATACCAAGGTATGCGCGCACGCTACCCTCGCCTTGGCCTTAGTATATTTGAGATGACATTTTCCCCTTTTTTTTGTACCGGCTTTGCCATTGTAGGTACCGGGCGGTTCCTTGGGATGAGGCAGTGCTCTTCCGAAGAGGGGAAAGAGTCGTCAGCCTCCAAGCTGGGGGATGGTGGCGATAAATAGGATTTGCACCCGCAGTGTGGTGGAGCTTTTAATGGGGCTCAACGAGCCCGTATCTTCGAGGAGAGGGCATTGCCCCAGTCTGCTATTCCCGGAGTGTTTGATTCCACGATGGTGGTTCCTCCTAATGGATATGCTTTTCCCGATGTTGATTTTTCTGGGTCCGAAGAGGCAGGACCGATAGGAGTGTGCTCCACCTTCGAGGAAGTCCACCGGCTTCACTTCATGGTGAGTTTCGGCGCAGTCATCCCGGTATTTCGCATCTTCCGTTCTTTATTGAGTTTTTCTTTTGCAGGCCTTTGATAGGCTCGGATCTAAACTGTTCCGTCAAGGGACTAGGCTTCGAGAAACTCTGGATGAGGGTGAGTCTTTAAGCTCCTTAGCGAGGAGAAGGAGGTTGAGTTGGTGCATTGGCGATATGAGGCGTACTGGAGCTTGAATTATGAGAGCTACTTGATGGAGCAGGTAACCTTTCGTAATACGCGCTTTGCTCCTTTTGACCCTTAAGGTTAACCCTTTTCCCATCTCAGCTGCAGAAAAAGACGGAGGCTTTAGAATACCTTAAGGGTGAATCCGACCGCGTCAGGAATGCTTGCAGTGAACTAAGGGCTCAGGTGCAAGCTCAAGCTTTAGAGGAGAAAAGCGCCTCGGCCAAAGTTCCCGCCTTTGAGGTCCAACTCCGTTTGGCTCGTGACAATGCTTCAGTTCAAGCATATATGATTGTGAAGCTCGAGACCGATCTCTCAAAGGTCAGGGCTGAGATAACCAATGCTCGGGCTGAAGCGTTGTTGATTCGAACCAGGGCTGATCAGGAGATGGCGATTCATGTGAAAGATATTATTGATGCCCAGGATGAGTTGAAGCGGGCCCTCGATCGTGAGAAGAGGATCGATTCGTTGTAGATCCCGCAGAGAGGTACTCGAAGGGGTAAGTGCTAAGGGCTTCGCTCTCTCAGAGGAATTGGCTCGTGCAAGGGCGAACGAGCGCAATGCTCGGTTACTTCTTGCTGACGTCTTGGAGAGTGAATCTGGGGTCGGCAGGCCATAGCTTTTTGGAGCGAAGCGTAGATTCCGTCATTTTTCAATTTTGCATTTGATATCTGCAGAACATGTTTTGCGTATATAAAATAAGGGAAAACTTGAAACTTTATCTCTTCCGTATCCCTTTCTACATTTCTTTTGACTAGGCGGGCTGGTTTCGGTGTTTGACGGGAACCTCATGGGTCCGGAGCTAATTAGGCAGGCCGGAGGCTTTTAAGTGCGACTTTTGTTGTAAGTAGGCATAGGGGCCTCTATGCTTTGCCTAGCTGTTTAGGCTCAATCTTTGAGCCCGGCCTTGACTCGAACTTGCCAGACCTCCAGTCTCATGTGCCTGCATGAGCGGATGATAATCGTTTTTATTTCTCACCCTTGGGCGTTTATTTTTCAACTATTTTGGGTTCAGTCTCCGAGCCGCGTTACGACTCGAGCTTTAATTGATGCTCAAGTTTTTTGATTTTCAAGTTGGCAATAGTGGCTCTTATGCTGTTTGGTCATTGAGACCTTTTCATATGTGGCCCGGAGGCTTGCATAGTTAACTATTTTGGATCTGGTCTCGAATGGGGTTATGACTCGAGCTCATTTTAATCCTCAAGTTGTCAATTTTTAAACTGGCGACAATGGCTCTTATGCTGTTTGGTCATTGAGACCTTTTAGTGTGTGGCCCGGAGGCTTGTTTGGCTGGCGACAATGGCTATTACGTTTTTTTCCCGTGGGCATTTTGTAGGCTTTGTTTTCCTCTCGTTAAAGTCTTTTTGAAATGATTTTGCCTGACCCATCTTCGGTTCTGGAAGAACCTCAATTTCAAGTAATTATCGGCGGTGTTTGAGCACCTCGAAAAGTTCTTAGCTCGTAGGCTGAGTAGGTCGAAGCTTTGTGATTTGGAGCGGACGTGGTCGAAGCTTGTTTTCCTGTTGAGGGAAGCCTGTTTTAACAGGTTCTTTCCGAAGTATATTCGAAGTAATGGTCTGCAATTTTGTTTAGCGACGGTCAGGTGTCCCCGAGTCGCATTATTTTGGCTGGATCAGCCATTTTAACCATAGTCATATGTGTTTGGTCGGAGCCATTTTTGATCCCGAGTGATAGCTTAGGCATCCACACCGAGGGTATGCCCTTTCGGGATTCTTACAAATGTGATGTATAGCCTAAACTTTGGGATTTTGAGTTTTATGCATGTAGTAAGGTCTTACAAAATTGTTCATACCTATTGAGGTCTTACAGTTTGGCATGCATGTTGAGGTCTTACAGTTTGTTTTGCTATGTAGAATTGATCTGGTTATGCCGAGTCTGCTCGTTCGGGGTCTTACGGCCTTGGGTTTCCCAGTTTAAGGCGATTGGCGACAGTCTTCGAGTCATCAAGTTTGCTTGGGCTCGAAGGCCGTTATTCATGAGCTCGCAGTTACCTTGATGGGGCTTTATGAGCCTACATCTCCGACCCTTGGGTCGTACGGGTGCCAAATTGTCAACATCAAGTCACCGAGTACTTCGGTATGTATTTGGTGGAAGGATCCTTGCCGAGAGTATACTGAAATTTCCTCTTTCGGAGTATGAGCTGTTGAAATATGTTCTTTTATTGCTTGGCATAAATACATAACGTTTCGTTGTTGTGAGCTCGGCCCGCGAAGGCGTGACTCCTTAGACCGTTTGGTCCGGTACATGATTCCCCATTGAAACTCGGTCTGTCATTCCCCAGCCCTTCTGAGCGGTCGGCGCTTTTCAAAGAGAGGGGTGTCCTTCATCGTTTGGTTGCAGAAGGAAGGATTGCGATCTTGTCGGATCCTTCTCAAGGGGTACGCTGCTCTGCTAAGAACCTTGCTGGAGAGACCTCCTTTGGGGTGGAAGTTCGATCGAGGGGAAGGAGTGCGATAGTCTCTATTAAGGCCTCGGGGTCCTCGGGCAGAGTTAGCACTTCCGAACGCCCTGGTCGGATGTCTGCGTACAGGTTAGTAAAAAAAACAATGAAGGAAGGGGTAATTTTTCTTTACCGCGGGGTGTGTAGGCAATGTTCCAGGGTTTGATAGGCTCCTGCTATTTTGGAGTGTGGATTCTAGTACGACCCTCCGCCGTGTTTAATCGAACTTGGTCGAAGATGTGGTTCGCTTACCCTTTGATCCTTCCGAGAGTGGAGGTATCGATACTGGCAATGCGACATATGATGAGGAATTTCCTTTTGTCGCGTATTGCTTTCCGCTCATGGTTTTAATTCCGTCCCTTGCGTGTAATTTTATCCCTTGGGCGAAGCGGGGCAGTGCAGTCTTCGTGCGGTGTGCTCGTGGTTGTCTGAATAAGGCGTCCATGCTTTTCACCTCCTTTAACGATATGGGACTCAGCGTTCCCGTCTGAGCAAGCCGTGTGGTATCGAGAGAATGGTCTTTCTCCTTGCTGTAGCGATCGCCGTCTGGAATTTGTAAAAGATTCTAGGGGTGGTTATGTTTTGACCCGGTGGTCCGAGCCGCAATATTAACCTCGGCCCAAAAATGTTGATGTGTTGATCGAAAACCTGAATTCATGAGCACATGTTTTATTTGAAATAGATCAAATGAGGGAGAAGGTTACCAATGCGTCATTGTGAGGCCGAGGCGAAGTCTCAGTGTCTTTTTTGCTGGATGTAAGGGTGTCCTCTGGAACGTATCCCCAGAGCTGCCTTTTCCTAGTAAAGAGCATTCTTACTTTCCATTTTATGAGTCCTTGGAGGGTGTCGCCGCTCCTCCACTATCGTGACAATATGTCGCAACCCATTTGCTTCATTCTTCCTGGTTGCCTTTCTCCCTCGGGGCCAAATTTGAGCCTGATCGCTCGACAGTACTCGGCGGAAATTTTTATTGAGTAGCACAGCTGTTTTCCTCCTGAGCTGGTGGCCAATTTCGACCTCGTGGTCATGCGCGCCATGCAGTTCCCGTGCCGGGTTGTGATTACTTTGAGGGGGATTTGGTCGAATAGGTTTGAGTCGTTTGGCGTCCCTAGTTTCGCTTATGGTGAACACGATGTTTGGTATAGCAATGCTGAAATTGTACTCTGATGGGCGAGGTGCCCCCACCGGCCATGCGTCCTCGTCGATTCTGGCTTTGTTAAAGATTTCTCGAGGATGTTTCCCTCGGGCCATTTCCCGACTGTCGTGAGGTAGATTTCATCTTGGGGTGCTCCCCCTATCCGCAGCGCATGGGTGGTACCTCCCTCTATTTGGCATTAGTTTCTTTACCTGGAGCCTGCTTGGGTATAGTGAGCCCGAGGAGGCTCCCGGATGGTCATCCACGACCTTGATTCGTGGCTGGTGTAGGGCACGGGCATCCGACTAGATCTTGGCTGAGTATCTGATAAAGTTTCATTTGACCTGCCCCGAAGTCGTTGGGCTTGGTTTGTTTAGGCTTTGGGCGAAGGCCTGTGTTGCCCAGCCACCCGAGACCAGGGGCGATCTCGTTCGTTCCCTCGGGGAATGAGGTGCGAATTCCCGTGGCGTTTCATTTTCCCTTTGTTCGGCCCTGGATATGTAGGGCTCTCCCGTTACTGCTTCGATGGCATCGACGCGTGTCTCTATGGAGGAATCTGCCGGCACGGTGAACGAGTTTGTAGGGTCGGGCGCTAGGTCACAACGCAACATCATGGTTCCTTTTGAGAGTGTTTTCCCGAACCTTTTCAATAAGATGGGCTCGGACTTATCATCATGAGGGTCGTTGCCTTTACCTGCGCATGTATAAGCGGTGATGTGATCGTAGGGATCTAAGGTCCCGTTGTACTTAGGGAGTTTTGGCAATCCGGACTTCTTTGAAATGGGTTCTGGAACCGCTTCCTTGGGGGATGGCCGTTGCACGAACTTCCACGAACCTGACTCGATCCTTTTAGAGAGATCCCCAAACATCTTTGCTACGGCAGGGTCGGTTGCCAATCCGTTGTTACTTGATCTCTCGAGTGCTTGTTCGGCGGGGGAAGCTGTTTCCGGCGCTACTGTACTGGGAGTCTACGGATGGCTTTGCAACTGAGCGATAGCCAACTGCCGTGCCTGCAACAATACAAAAATATCGTGAAGACTAACTTCCTGTGTTTCCAGAACCGGAGTTTTTTGGGCTTCCTGTCGGTCGATATGTTGTATGCTCCCGTTGGTGTGCGAGGTTTCGTCGACCTGCTGCGCATCTTCCAAACTAGCATCCGCTAGAATCGGCCCAGGTGTGTTATTGGGGTTCTGCGATGTCACGCCAACGACTGGAGCAGCCACACCGTTTTCGCCGTGAACTTCGAGGTTGTCATTCTCGATTTTGTTTACCGAGCCAGACATTTTGACTTGAAATCAAGAGATCTTTGACAAGAAAAAGTTTGAAAAATAACTTGCATTTGAGCAATGAAACCAGCAAGAAAATAATCACTATTATTTTTAGCCCCATAGTGGGCGCCTAACTGTTTACCGTGAAAATGGTAACAATAATTAAATTTGTAAATGGGATTCTAAAAATACGTAATCTATTTTTATGCTAGTTGTTAGAGCAGATGATGCTAAGAACATGAAGTTTAATGATGAAATGCAAGCTAAAACGAGGTAGTAATCAAACTGAGATGCCTGCTACCCGGGTATAGGACTGGTTGATGGGGAACCTCGGGGTCGATATCCGGGTCGAGCTCGAACTATCGGGGATAGTTGGGAATGGGATAACAGTTAGGTTATGATCAAACAAAGCTCTATATGGCCAAGGACAAGCAATAAATAAAGAATAAGTAAGAAAGCGATAAATGCTAAAGTGGACTCGAGCCAGTGAGAGCAAGCGAGTTAGAGAGAAGAGAGAGAGATATTATTGATTTTGTAGAGGAATAGTTTGAGTAACATCAGCCCTTTACAAGGTGGTGTGGGTTCCCTTTATATAAGAGGGGAACCCGACTATAGTACATGGGCATTAAATGTAAAGTATGGTGATGTAACAGTTAGACGCCATGCTTCAGCGTAGGCTCTGGATAGGCCGGCCCTGCCAGACTTAGTCGTGTGCCTAGGGAACTTCCCCTTCTGTTGTATCCTCGTCCTCTGTCTTCTTCGAGTCGGGCCCCGACGAGCCCCGAGGGAGGGAACTCGATCGTGGCTTCACGTCCTCGGGGTCTCGAGGCATTCTTCCATAGTGGCCTGATAGCGAGAAATCAAGTCCTCTGATTTTGCCGCATACAATGATGACCCCCTTATCCTCGAGGACAAGGTTCTGCATGATGATGCCAGAGATGTGACCATTGATGATGACGGGGTATTGAGGATGCAGGGTCGAATATGTGTGCCCAATGTTGATGGGCTTCAAGAGTTGATTTTGGAGGAGGCCTACCATGGTGTTCCATCGATCCGGGTACCGCAAAGACGTACCAGGATTTGAGGCAGCATTATTGGTGGAGGAGGATGAAGAAAGATATAGTTGGGTTTGTCACTCAGTGCCTCAATTGTCAGCAGGTGAAGTCTGAGCATCAAAGACCGGGTGGCTTGCTTCAGCAGATAGAGATTCCAAAGTGAAAGTGGGAGCGGATCACCATGGATTTCGTAGTTGGACTCCCACAGACTTTGAGGAAGTTCGATGCTATTTGGGTGATTGTGGATCGGCTAACCAAGTCCGCACACTTCATTCCTGTGTGTACTACCTATTCTTCAGAGCGGTTGGTTGATATATATATCTGAGAGATTGTTCGCCTGCATGGTATTCCAATTTCCATCATTTCGGATAGAGGTACTCAGTTTACATCATGGTTCTGGAGAGTCATACAACATGAGTTGGATACTCGGGTGGTTGAGCACAATATTTCACCCCAGACGGACGGACAGTCCGAGTGCACTATTCAGATTCTTGATGATATGCTTCGTGCGTGGGTGATGGAGTTTGGAGGTTCTTGGGATCAATTCTTGCCAGTTGCAGAGTTTGCCTACAACAACAGTTATCAGTCCATCATTCAGATGGCACCGTATGACGCTCTGTATGGTAGGCAGTGTAGATCCCCGGTGGGTTGGTTTGAGTCGGGCGAGGCAAGATTATTGGGCACATACTTGGTTCAGGATGCTTTCGAGAAGGTTAAGGTGATTCAGGATAGACTTCGCACTGCCCAGTCCGGATAGAAGAGTTATGTAGACCGGAAGGTTCGCGATATTTCATTTATCGTTGGAGAGCGGGTTTTACTTCGGGTTTCGCCTATGAAGGGCATTATGAGATTCGAAAAGAGGGGAAAGTTGAGCCCAAGGTTTATTGGTCCCATTGAGGTGTTGCGGCGTGTTGGGGAGGTTGCTTATGATCTTGCCTTACCTCCCAGCTTGGCAGGAGTTCATCTTGTATTTCATGTTTCGATGCTCCGGAGGTATCACGGTGACCCGTCTCACATGTTGGATTTTTGTTCAGTCCAGTTGGACAAGGATCTATCTATGTTGAGGAGCCAGTAGCAATATTGGACAAACAGGTTCAAAGCTGAGGTCAAAGAACATTGCATCAGTAAAGGTTCAGTGGCGGGGTCAGTCGGTCGAGGAGATGACTTGGGAGACTGAGCAGGATATGCGCAACCGTTATCCTCATCTTTTTACCACTTCAGGTGTGTCTCTATGCTCGTTCGAGGATGAACGAATGTTTTAAGAAAGGGAGGATGGAATGACCCGGCCGGTTGTTTTGATAATTAATGTCCCGATCCCCTATTAACTGCTTTCCCAGTGTCTTTTTCTGTTTATTGTGATTTGCTGGGATGATTCATTTTAAGCAGAGTGTTTGGGGACACTCAGTCTCTAAATGAGAGTTTAAGTCTAAGAATTTGGGCCGTAGTCGAAGCAGTGTGAAGACGGCTTCGAAATGGAATTCCATTGATTCCGTTAGCTCTGTTGGGTGATTTTGGGCTTAGGGGCGTGTTTGGATTGTGTTTTTGAGGTCCATAGCTCATTTAGGCTTGAAATGGTGAAAGTCGAATTTTTGGAGTTTCGGGCCGAGAATGAAATTTTTGATATCAGAGTCAGAATCTGATTCCGGAAGTTGGAATAGGTCCGTAGTGGTGAATATGACCTGTGTGCAAAATTTGGGCTCAATCAGACATGGTTTGGTTGGTTTCGGCATCAGTTGTAGAATTTTGGAAATTCAAGTTTATTAGGTTTGGATTGGAGGGTGATTCGTGGTTTTAGCATTGTTTGATATGATTTGAGGGATCGACTAAGTTCATATGATATATTAGGATTGATTGGTTTGCTTGATTGAGGTCCCGGAGGCCCCGGGTGAATTTGGGATGCTTAGCGGATTTGATTTGGACTTATGGATTTTTCTGAAGTTTGTTGAACCTGATATAATTGCACTTGTGGATGTGGGACCGCAGGTGTGGAGCCATAGAAGCGGAAAGAAAATCACATATGCGGAATTGGTTTTGGGCATCAGGAACCGCAGGTGCGGACAGCCCGGATAAGTGACTTTTGCATCTGCGATGCTTTTTCCACAGGTGCGGCCCCATGGGCGCAGATGCGAGAATCGTTGGGCAGAAAAGATGATTTCGTGGGTTTGAATTTTCATAACACCAAATTCGAGTTTTAGCTCGGGAGAAGGCGATTTTGTGAGGATTTTGAGAGGAAGTCAGTGGGTAACGATTCCTAATCCTATTTGGTTTATATTTCATCAATCTATAGTAATTTCCTCCATCTAATCAAGGAATTTGAGTGGAATAATGGAAATTTGGGGAAAAAGTTCCCCAATCGAATTTTGGGTTTTGATCGGGTTTTAAGTGTCGGAATTGAATAATTTTTTGATGAGTGATCTCGTGGGTGAATGAGTGTTCATAATTTGTGACTTTTACCCGATTCCGAGACGTGGGCCCGGGGAGGATATTTGGGCGTTTTTCCTATTTTCTTGCCTTAGCTTTAATTCAGTAGCTAAATTAGTTGTTTGTAGTTATATTTACATTATGTACTTGATTTGATAAGATTTGGGCAACTCGGAGTTGGATACTCGTGGCAAGAGCGTGATTTCAGATTGATTTGGACTTGGTTCGAGGTAAGTGGCTTGCCTAACCTTGTGTGAGGGGACCCCCCTTAGGATTTTAGTATTGTTTGATATATGAGCGCCGTGTTTGTGAGGTGACGAGTGCGTACACGGGCTACTTGTTGTAAAACTCCATTTTCCACTAAGTCTTAACTTGTTTGTCTTTGTTGAATTACATTAGCATATGTTATTACCTTGATTAGGTTAGAAAAGCATGTTTATCTGTTAAACTATCTATTTGAACTCTGTGCAGCATGTTCTAATGAAAGTTTCCTGTTTTCCGTAAATGCAAACTTATTTTAAACTGCAAATTCCTTGATATACCTGTTGTTTGTATTGACTGTGTTGCATATTTACTTTGGGACTACGGAATGGTATTCTGGGAGATCCCTCTGTACTGCATATTTAATTTGGGACTATGAATCGGTATTTCGAGAGATCCCCAGCACATCATATTTACTTTGGGACTACAGAATGGTATTCCTAGAGATCCCCCTACATATTTACGTTTGGAACTACAGAACGGTATTCCGTAAGATCCCCCTGCATATTTACGTTTGGGACTATGGGACGGTATCTCGGGAGAACCCCTGTTGCTATTACTGTGTTTGGGTTGTTATTCTTCTGTACTTATTTCCTGGTTAAAACTTAAGTATTTACTTCTTTATTGCGATATTTCTTTCTGTTAAATTTTATTATATTAAAACAAGTAGGGCCCTAACCTGATCTCGTCACTACTCGACCGAGATTAGGTTTGGCACTTACTAGGTACCGCTGTGGTGTACTCATGCCCTTTCCTACACATGTTTTTCGTGTGCAGAACCATGTACCTCTTCTCAGCCAAACTTCCAGTGAGGCGAGGCGATCTTAGAGACTTCGAGGTAAATCTGCCACGTCCGCAAGCCTAGAAATCCCTCTCTATTCTTCCTCAAGTTATAGACTTCCTGTATTTTCTTCGTTGATAGATTTCTGGAGCTTAGGCACACTATGTACTTCTTTAGCTTTAGATTCATGAGATTCCGGGTTTTGGGGGTACTTATGTTCAGTTCGAGAGTGTTTTATTGTATATGCCGAGTGATATTTTAAAATTCTTTATTATATTTGTCTAATAAATTATTAGTTTTCGTATCCTTGTTTCAATTCCGTAAAAAGTTAGGCTTACCTAGTCGTAGAGACTAGGTGCCGTCACGATAGTTCATGGAGGGAGAACTTGGGTTGTGACATTCGCGAACGCGAGCAACCTTACGCGTTCTCGATGACCAACACCAGAACCAGCATCACCAACAGCAAAACATGGAGGAAATAATCCGAAAACATCCCAAAACTCACCCGAGGCCCCCGGGACACCATCCAATTGCACTAACAAGTCCTAATACCTTATCCGAACTTATCCAAAGGCTTGAAATGCCACGAATAACATTAAAACTACGAATCGACGACCAAAATCTGTCCTTCAACTTTCAAACTCTCGAACTTCGACGAATGCGTTCGAATCATATCTAAACTCCTCGGAATGACGTAAACTTTACTTGTCAGTCACAAATCATAATACGAACCTATTCCAAGGTTCGGAACCCTAAAAGGATATTGATAACACCAAAATCCACTTCAACTCAAACTTAGGAAATTTTTAAACTACCAAATGCTAACTTTCCATAATAAGCGCTGAAATACTCCCGAACCATCCAATACTCAACCCGAACATATGCTCAACTCCGAAATCATCATATGAACCTTTTGAAACCTTCAAATCCCGATACCAAGGTTGTTAACTCAAAAGTCAAACCTTGATCAACTCTTCCAACTTAAAGTTTTCGAATGGAGAATTTTTCCATTTTAATCAACTCCGAACTTTCCAAAATTTAATTCTGACCACAAGTACAAGTCATAAAACATGAAGTGAAGCTACTCAAGATCTCAAATCGCCGAACGACGTGCTAGAGATCAAAATGATTGGTCAGGTCGTTATTCTCCCCCACTTAAACATACGTTCATCCTTGAAAGTACCAAGAACTACTCCGGAGTTGCCCAAAATTGCTGTTTAACACCTCGTGCACCTACTCGGGCTACCACAATTCACGTGAGCACATTAGCTCGAGATAGACTGAAGATCCTTCCTGCTACCTTAATCCACAAGCCTTAGAACCAAATTCCAACATCCGGAGTTCTCTACGAGACCTGATTCTAACATACGGATACCGTATCAATCACAATCCGATGTACCACGCAATGTACTGCATAATTTGTATGCCCGAAATAACATACTCCAATCGTAGGAGCTGCAAATTAACTAACCTAATGCCCGTAGTATACCTCATAACGCGCATAAGACCTAATCCAACCCTCGCGATACTGCAACAACAAAAGTGACCCGTAGAAGCTCATAACCACCTGCTGAATCAATAAATCATGGAGTCTCCCTGCTTGACAAGAACCGTTACCCCATTCTGAACTGAATAGTGACATTTTCTCTTTAATATACCTTACATAAATCTGATCGCATTGATCTTAGGTGTAAGCACCTCGTCTCACCTAGTACAAGTTGCTCGGGCAATAATCCACCTCAAACACCGTCTAAAATCTCATATGATGTCATCAATGCGTCAACAAGCTACAACTCGAATATGACCCATAGGAAAAAATGAACTCTAGCAAAGAACTATCCAGCCCGCGTAACGAATAAAACGGCCTAACAGATACTATGAACCTATGTCAGAGATGAGAAACAAGGCACAAGAAATAAGTATGAGGAACCGTACTCAACATCTCATTGTTGTAGTACGCAACCTGATCCAAACATGACAATGTTGCGGTATGCAACCCGATCCAAACAACATACCCATGGCGGTGTGCCACCCGATCGAAACAACATACCCGTGGAGGTGTGCCACTCGATAAATAAGTAAATATCCATCAAACCATAATGCTCATACCTACGAAACATTTGAATATCGACCGCAAGCACGCCAAGTGCATAAATATAACCTAGGGGAGACAAATAGCACCATGTGCTACAAAATGCCAAGCATGACTAAGGTACCATAACGACCTCAATATCGAGAGTCATCTCTCTCATATAGCTCCACATGCTACATGGGATCACAATACACGTGTGAATAATCAAGTTGTCTTACAACCCACACGGCATAATAGAATATTACATATAATAATTGATGATAGAAATAACATCCAACGCCCTAAGACTCCTCCAAAAGCAATGTTATGCCAAATGAACACATCCGACCCGATATAGAGCATATATTCACATTAGATCTACCATGGGACCTCAAGCCGATCTCGATCATCCCATACTTGTCAATAACCTTTCAAGGATCCATAATGACTCTATTCATGACACATACGAGCAGTCGTCCGATCCGGAACAAACCCCCCATTGTCCACAACCAAAGGAACAGAGAGCCTCGCAGGCATAAACTCCCTCATTAGCCACAGTACTAGAATCTCTATATCTAATTTCGATCTCTAACGACCAAATGACTAACACACAACACTTATACGATCTTCCCGTAGGAGTAACTCTTACAATCTCTGCACCAGATAGCAAAATTAGCATATCCATGGCTATCAGCTGTACTATTTCTGTAATGCATTTTGTGAGCCCACAATTTAATACACTACGCCTCTACCACAAAACACCATTCTCAAGCGACATTAAAATAACGCCGGTATACTCTGAACATCTGAGATCCTCCCCGCCCATCCGAGCTGGTTACATCCTTATCAAAACTGAATTGCAACATTGATTCTCAATTTTCAATTCCCATACCGCTCACTGTACCTAACACGGCGCTATGATTTTTAGAAATTTTAGGCTTTTAGATGAGTATATAATTATTTGTGTTTGGATTTTGTATTTGTTGATTTTGGCCCTTCAGTTCATGTAGCATAAATACTTAGGTCTTTTATATGAATTAATTAAGAATTGAGTTTAAGTTATGTACGCTAGCGTAATTAAACCTGTTATAGCAAGTTACTTATCATTTATTCAAGGTGAAAGTGACCTGGTGATGTAAATACCTTTTATACCGTCAATGCATAAAACTTAAACTCATTAATTAAATACGTAATATTATTTTCTTTATCTACCATGGAAATTATGCTTGGGTGGAATGTATTCTTCTTTGTTAGAATAGAAGAGACGTAAGAGATTGTGTTGCTGTAAATATATTGGTAATTTTTTTATCAATTTGGGAATGAGGGATTGACATTCTCCAACTAAAAATGAGAGCCACTTGTTGATATATTGAAATTTTTGCTTAATGAGGCTTAGAAAGATGTTTGAGATCGAGATTTTGAAGTGTGGAGTTTGATATGATAGAGTATTTAAGTTGTTCTTAATTAGCATTGCATTGCAGTGAATCGTCACGTGAAGTCATTGTTGTTGGTCAAGTGATGGAAACAACCCATTCTAAATTTTAGTGTGGGTTGGGTGGACCAGGTGATGGAAGTTGGCCACGTACAAATAATGGATTAGAGCAATTAATCTTACTTTAAAAATGTGATGAAAAACGTTGCTCGTGTTTTATCAGTTAGTATCTTGCAAAAGATTTATTTGGGGAAACCATTTTACTTTTGAGTAAGAAATTGAGTTCTGGTTATGGAACTATCAGTCATAAAATGTTTAGCTAAACTTGCAGAAGGGATGATATCTTTTGAAATGCACAATACCACCTTAAATTTGTGGTTGACATCTAAGTTGTTCGGACACGAGTGCAGGTGTCTGACACGGATGCAGATCTAAAGGTCGGATCCTTTGAAATGTAAATTCTAAGACTCGGGGATACGGATCATAGTACAGATCCGGGCGCGAAGATCCGGCTAAAAATAATTCAAAATAAAATAAAAATATAAAAATATCTCTAAATTATGAGAAATGTTGTGGAATACTTACGTATAGCTTGTAAAGTGTGGATTTCTTTTTTATTCTCAAGTTGTAGATAAGTAAAGGATTGATTTCCTAAATAAGGTATGTTATTCTCTTCAAATTTACGCTAGTTTTGGTTCTAATTTCGATAATTAAATTATATCTTGTCTTGATTTTTTCAGTCCGTCATGGTTAAAGTATCCAAGATTATTTGACCAAATTCGATACGGATCACAGACCCACACCCATATTAATATCGTGTCGATATCGGTGCGGTACCTAAACTACCGTGTCGGAGCAACTTAGGTTGACATATATCGTCAAGATGGTTATAGCATGATATTCTAAATTGCAGCTCAGCAATTTTATGACTTCAAGGTTGAGACAATTGTATCTGTCTAGTCTCTACATAACTCCCTTCTCTTTTTTTCTCGTTTGGATTTTCTGCTTTTTACTGAGGGTGGTAAGAGATAAGCTAGGAATACTTAGCATTTCCATGTATTTGTAGCAAATGTAGCTAATTCATGGACTCAATACTTTGCTATATCTGTAAGAATTAGTTTGTCCTAGTTCGAGAAGTGTACAACACATGCACAACATAACAAAGTCTGTGATTTTCTATTTGCATATTTCTTAACAAATACATGGATCCTAATCAAAGCCTCTGCTTGGGTGCTCTCTTTGACATTGCAGCGACTAACGTAAGCCCTCTAATACTTTCTTTGACATTTGAAGTGTTATCATGGAACCACTTTTCTTCCTTTTTTCGGTTTTTCTTGAGCCGAAGGTCTATCAAAAACAATTTCTCTACCCCACCAGATAGGGGTAAGGTCTGTGTATGCTCTACCTTCTTCATACCCCACTTGTAGGATTATACCGGGTATGTTGTTGTTGTTGTTGCACAGACGAATGTGCCTCCTAGTAAGTAGTGTGATATACTATTAACCTATCTTTTAATAAAATTAGCTAGTAGCTCACTTATCACAAAACTAATTCTGGAATAAGCAGCAAAAGGATTTGAGAATTAGTTAATACTCAATTCTTTAGACCAACCACCCCTTCTTGCCCAAAGAAAAGAAGAAAAAGAAAAGATGTAAATGAATAAAAAAATCTGAAGATATTTGGGTTTAAAGAAGGCCTTGGAGGTGTCACAGCCAGCTTCATAATCTCTCTTGTTATTGAGCACCCAAGGGTATGACCTAGTGGTCAATGGAGTCGGGAGAACCATGAGGTCTCACAAATTCCAGTGGAAGCAAAAACACTAGGTAATTTCTTTCTATATGTTCAAGCCTTGACAGACAGAATTACCTAGTGCTTGTGTTGGTGGGAAGTAGGTATCTTGTGGATTGTGGAATAGGTACCTCGTGCACAAAAGCTAGCTCGAACACTATGGTTATAAAAAGAAAAGAGTCTTTCTTGTTCTTTCTAGCTGAATTATGCTGCTTTGAGCACAATACCATCTTCCCAGGATTAACTATGCCTATAACTTTTTGATCACCTCATGTCTCTTATCAAATTATCTTTTCATGCTGCAGATTGTATCTGCAAAGAAAGCAAGCAAGGGCGGTTTACAAGAGAAGCTAATTATGTTGTATTAGCCATTGTTTGTGCATTTGTACATAATTTTCTTGTCCTTCTGTGTCAAATAATGGAAAACATGTAACATAATCTCTGGACATATGAGTTTAGGGGCATGATGTCCAAACTCTTGATTGGTTAGTGCCGTACATATTTTATACTGGTATGTAAATAAAATATTAGTTTATCCAAAAAAAAAAAAATCATATATTTGAAAACCGCCTGAGAAGCTAGCTCTAGACATGCTTATGCATTGCGCTTACTCTTAACGGAGACAGAAATTTCATTAACGGAATTCAGAAAATTGTTAAAAGTGCCGCACGTTAAGAGAACTCAGAAAAACTCATGACTTTTAGCATTTTATGAACCCCTTTGCCTCAACATTAGAAACTACCCTTATAACTAGTGAATTAGATTATGTTATACAGAATAATTTTTCGACGAACGATATTAATTAGTTGAATCCTTTCCCTAACATAGCTCCACCATGGACTCTTTTGTTAAACCCCCTAACCCACTCCACACCCCCCCCCCTCAAGGAAAGATTAAAAAATGAAAATGGAAAATTTTGGAGATTAGGAGTTCGTTTGGATTGGTTTAAAGAAAGTGAATTTTCAACAGAAATAACTTTTAAGCCAAAAAACAATAAGTTGGGATTGTCCAGCTTATTGTTTTTGGCTTGTTTTAAGCAGTTTTTAACTTATTTTAAGCTTTTTTTTTTTTTCTAACTTTGTCAAACACTAAAAAAATTAAAAATGACTTAAAAGCTGATTTGACCAGCTTAAAGGTCAATGCAACAGGAGTGTGCTTACTCACATTTTAAAAGATAATGGTGTTTTCTTTTTGTCTTTCGTGAGCCAAGGGTCTCTATTGGAAACAGTCTCTTTACCTTCAAGGTAGGGGTAACTGGTAAGGTATGCGTACACATTACCTTCCTACACCCCACTTGTGACATTGTACTGAATTTGTCATTGTTGTATCCTTCTCATTTTTCTTTTCCTCCCCATTCACATCTTTTAGATTTCATCTTAAGTGAGATTGGTCTACATTTCTTATTCAGTTGAACTTTGCATTGACTCTGTGCCTTGAGAAAATGACACTAGATTTCTAATTAAAAAAACCATTGGTTTATTGTCCTAACACAAACGTATATGACTGTACACGATCCTTTTAAAAGTTCAAACTAGTACCTAACTTTAGTGGACAACTAAAGTATTTAATATCTGTGTCCGATAACTAGACACAGCTCATAATAGTCAATATTTTCAAGATAACAAGACTTTTATGGTTATCATATGTTGATGACAAGTTTAAATCTTTGAAAAAATTTGAGCGGATAATAAATACAAACGCACCAAATCTGAATGATTAAGATTCAGACCTCCACTAAGTATAAATAAATGAGTCCTAAGTATCTATAAGATAATCGATAAGAGAAAAAATAATGTGTGGCATTGACCCTAAAGGAAATTAAAAGTCTTAAACTAACAGCTCATTAAAGTTAGTCAGCCCTTTGTTTTTGTAAATTGTAACCGTGGGAAAAGGGTGGTTTTAATTATTGTCATATTAGTAATTCCAACAAAGGTCTAAATGTTCTATCCATACTTTTGAAAAAGAAACATTTGTTGAATTTGATGTCTCAACTTTTAGGATTGCCTTTACTCGAAAAGAGCTCTGCAAACTCAAATGCTGCTTTACTTCGACACTATATTATAGTACTCTTTTTGTTCCAAAATTTTCATCCATATTGTTTTTTCAAAAGTCAAGATGTATATACTTTGTTCAAATGTTTATCAAGATTCAGAACAGTCCGGTGCATAAAATATTTTGTATTTACATAGGGTTTGGGGAAGGGCCGCACCCTTAAATTGTGTGATGTAGATAGTCTAATCAAATACAAATATTAATGGTTGCTTTCACGACTTGAACTCGTAACCTATAAGTCATATAGAAACAATATTGTTGTTGCTCCAAATGCTTATCAGTTTGCATAAAAGTTTATGTAGTAGTTCTAGATCTAGAAAATTGACATTATGGTACTTTCATATAATTAAATTACTATCGTTTGTATTTTCATGTAAAAAGTTGCGAAAGTTTAATGTCTTATTGCCTAGTTATCGTTTAAAAGTCAGATTAGAAAAAGAAGAAAACACACTATGGGACAGTTTAGAGTATAAGGATTCTACATCTTACTGTACTAAGTGGGCGTTTGGACATAAGAATTGTCGAATTTCGGGAAAAAGTGGGGGGAAATTCAAGTGAAAATGATATTTGAAAGTAGGGGCGTTCACGCTTTGACGGAAAACCAATCCAAACCGAAAACTGAACCAAACCAATATTTTTTTTGATTTGGATTGGTTTTGGTTTTAAATTTTAAAAACCGATAATATTTGGTTTGGTTTTGGTTCTATTTTAAAATACCGAAAAATAAACCCAACCAAACCGATTAATTACATACAAAATTTAATAATTATTTATATACAATATAATATCTTTTTGTAAATAATTTTAATTGTTATTTTGAATTTTGGTTTATCCTGTTATATCTTAAAAGATTGTCTAAGCCCAAAACAATAGGATTCGACCAATTTTCTTTTCATTAATAGACTCTAATTCTCTAACCCTCCGCACATACTTTTACCTAACAGAAGAGTTAAAAAAAAACCACCACAAGAGTAAAGAAAGCACATTCAAATTGCAAGACAACAATGGCTAAAGCTTGAGAAAGCAAGCTTTTAGTTTGTTTTTTGTTCATTCTTTTCATATAAACAGGTAAATAAACTTTCAGTTCTGAAAGAAATATATAAAAAAGCATAAATTTAGCAAATTATTTTCAGATTGTTGTCTAGCGTTGTTTTACTATTATCGACTTATCATTAGCTTACTAAGAACCGAAAAATCGAACCAAACCGAACCAAACCAACAACAATCAAACCGATGGTTTGTATTTAATTTGGTTTGATTTTGGTTTTAAAATTTTAAAAACCAATTAAATTGGTTTGGTTTTGGTTTTAATCAAAAACCGACCAAACCAAACCGTGAACACCCCTATTTGAAAGTTAGAGTTGTGTTTGGACATTAATACAATTTTGGGCTGTTTTTGAATGTTTGTGAGTGATTTGAAGTGAAAATTTTGAAAAACAGCCTTTTAGAGTTTTCAAATTTTCGAAAAATTACGAAATTCATCTTCAGGTGAAAATTGAAAATTTTATGACCAAATACTGATTTCGAAAAAAGGTGAAAATTGAAAAAAAGTGAACAATTTTGTATGGCCAAACGGCCCCTAAATATCTTTGTTTAATGTCTTTCCTCATCTTCAATATTCAGAATTCAGAACTCACAGTCACTTCAAAAAAAAAAGGAAAATTAAAAAAAATGATTAGTGTACTAATTATCGATTCTCAAATCCCAGTGGAGTGTTTTGCGGTGTCTAATAAGTATATAAAACAATATAAAAACACTTGTGATCAATCTATATTTCCATTTTTTCCTGACATAATAGAGGACATGAGACACTTTATTTCTAGACTATGAAACAAATTTTAAGGGTACCATCTAAATTAAAAATTGTCTCCATGTGATCTATAGGTCACGAGTTCGAGCCGTGGAAACAACTACTAATACTTACATCAGGGTAAGTTATTTATATCGCACCCCTTAAGGTGTAATCCTTCCCGAACCCGCGTGAATAGAGAGTATCTGGTGCACCGAACTGTCTTTTTTCATCTAAACTGAGAAACTTCACACGAAAAGGTGACCCATAGTAATAATCACTCGTTCTTTCCCTTAATCTTCTTCCATCTTTTCTTTAGCCGAAGGTTTATCGGAAACATTCTTTCTGCGCTTCCAGGGTAGAGGTAGGGCTGTGTATATCCTACCCTCCCTAGACCATACTTGTGAGATTATACTGGATTATTGTTATTGTTATTGTTGTATATAGCTCTTACAATATCTTTTTAATTCAAATTCATTTAATTACAACAACAACAGACCAGTGTGAGTGGTTTGAGGACGTACATATACACAAATTTTACCTCTATCTTGTGTGAAATAAAGAGGTTGTTTCCGATAGATTCTTAAATTTATTTAATTATTTGGATTAAAAATTTTACATTATCAACTTAATCAGCTGGCCATATCTCATTAACACAAAATTGTAGTAGATCTATATAATTTCTTGAATTGATAATTTAGCTTAGTACAGTAGCATCTTTTGACCTGTTTTATAACTCCACTAGATTAGACATTCCTAGATAACCATTTCCCAAAAGATTTAAGGAAATCTTTATTTAATTAATTAACAATTAACTTTTCTCATAGCTGGCAAAATTCCAATAAATTAGTCTCATTTTAAATTATAATGTACACAAGAAAACAAAAATGGGTTAAGAAGTCAATGCATTCACCTTTCAAGAATCAAGATCTCCCTATTGTTTTATTTGAATTAATTAATTTCCCTAAATTATTCAACTTGTCCTAACTTTTACAACAAAGGCATCACAATACTGAGATCACAATGTTTTGGATTTTTTTGGATTGTTTTCCTATGAGGATTCTCTTTACATTTTGCTGCAAAAACATGATTTGATTTCCCACTTTTTATGAATATGTCTTTTGTTCCCTACAAGCAGGGCGAAGCTAGGGTTACGGCCGAATATAATTCACTAATTCTAATTCAAACTTTACAATTATAAAATTTTTATTTAATATGTACAAAATATTAACTCATGGCTACAAAAAACTGACTTGATTTCCCACTTTTTACAAGGGGAAAAATCACTTTTAACTAAGGCCAAAATTATTTATATTCGATAGCCACAAAAGTGTATAAAGCTTGTGTGTGTGTATATATATATATATATATATATATATATATATATATATATATATATATCGGCTATTATTTTGAGAGTTGATATACAATGTCACTTTCCTTTTTTATAATGATATCTTTTGTTCCTCACTAGCATGAGCTGTAGGTTCGGTCGAATATAATTTTGATCTAAACTTGTATTTGTCATAAAAATTCCATTTAATATATACAAATTATTAATTTAAAACTCAATAACTTAATATCGCCATGATCCTAAACTTATAAGCTACAAATCACACCTTGGCCGCTGCAAACACAAGCGGCATATTTCTTTAATGACAAATAAATTATTAACCATGTACTCATTAATCAAGCCTAAATTAGTCTTAATCATAGGGTTATCAGTGATGGGAACATGTCAAACATGGTTACAAAATTGAGCTGAGCTATTAATTATTTTTTACATTTTAAAAATAATTGATGTTACAAAATTGTGCTTATTTTCTAATCAAACGTCTTAATCAGTACTAATTTAATTTTTAACAAGAAACTCGTGGTGTGAATCACTCCGTTTCTTTAGTTGTTACTTTTTTGTTAAATCCTCTGCAAAGAAACAAATTATTTGCATTTATTGCTTAAATTTTTATTTTCAATTTAGGAGCCATTCAATCATTGAAGAAGCGATGGTTAGAAACCTACAATATGAAGATTAACATCAAGCCAATTAAAAAAATATTTATGCCATAAAAATCTAAGGTGAAAGGAGAGGAGGGTATACACAACATGACAACACAACAAGTTATATATGCAAATTAAAAAAAAAAAGTTAAATAATGCAAATGAGATAAATTAAACTGTGCATGTTTCAGCATTGAAGTTTGAATCTTGAAATATGATGGCTTCTCCAGTTTCTAAGAGACCAATAAGACACTTATCTATGTCGTTCGGGAAACAAGTTATTTCATAATTAATTATTTCGGAATTAGTTATTTTGAAATTCGTTATCCCGTCCTCTCATAAGAATAAAAAATACTATAATTCCGAGATAACTAATCGGAGATTAGTTATACATAATTTTATCACAATTAAATATGAAATAAATTCATCTCAAATTTAATCCCGAGAATAATTATTCTTTATCCCTCATACCAAATGCAAGGGATCGTTTGGTTGGGAAACAAATTATCTCAGAATTAATTATTCGGGAATTAGTTATTTCACCCTTCCGTAGGGTCTACAATCTCGAAAAAACTATCCTGGAATTAGTTGTACCGCGATTAGTTATATAGCAATTTTATCTCAATCAAAGGTAAGATAGAATCATTTTAAATTTTATCTCGGAATTAATTATTCATTATCCTTCGCACCAAATGAGCACTTATACTTGAATATTTGTAGTTAAGGCAGTAGTATCAACACACACGCGTTTAAAATAGTGAGTGAAAATTTTGAAAGAATACAGTTTACTAAATTTTAATAGAGACAAAATTATTAAGTGATCTATCACATCTTAAGTTTTAATAGACGAAATTACTCTGTATTTGAGAGATAACACCTAGCGGTAAAATAGTCTAGATGTGGACAAAAGTGATTCGAACATACAATTGTACAAAAGGAAAGAAAAAAAGAAAATACTAACACATTAATACCAAAAAAGAAAGGGATGAACAAAAGTAAACTTTTCACTTCACTAATGTACTGTCATAAAAAAGAGAGGATTACTGTAAAAGAAACAATAACAATATTAGCGTATTTTTATAAGTGCGGTCTAGAAAGAATAATATATAAAAATATTGATTCTAATAGACGCTTGCTCAATAAAAGCAAAATATGAACAGTTATGACAGAAAAATAGAGAATTGCTGTGAAAGAAATTTTCACCAAATTTCAAAGTCCCATTCCCAAGAGCCAAGTCCGCACTTGTAAATCTGCAAGTACACCCCCACCCCCACCCACCCCCACCACCCACCCCAAAGAAAACACCTTTCCCAAACTGCAAAATCTTCTGATTTGTACTCAAAAAGGTCAGCATCAATATTCAATATGATCATCAATAGTACATCATGACTTTTTCTTCTATCTTGTTTTCATCAAGAAACAAGTTACTATTACATGTAACATTATTATTATTATTACTGCTAATTAGCTGCTTAATCTCCTCCAAACTACTATAATCTAATGGATTTTGTTGTTCAACATAACAACTATTTCCATTAATTGGCTTTCCTCCACCTTCAATCAAGAACTTGGAATTACTCTGATCATCTTCATTACCAATAACCCCATTATAAATATAGCTATGAAAATCCAAATTTTCATACTCTGCACTGCCATCTGAAGAAGTTGTAGTAGTGGGACCCACATAATTACTTTCTTGAATTTGTAGTATAGGGGAAGTACTAGCAGTAATGCCTGAAGTACAACTAGCAGCTGCCGCAGTGTTCAAGAAACTACTTGATGGGATTGTAGGAATAGTTTCATAGCATGGAAAAGTATTGTTGTTGCTATATTTATAAGCTTCTAGTGTTGTTAATGTTGTTGAAGGAGAAGAATATGGTAAAATTTGTGGGTAATAATTATTATAACCAGTGGTTATTTGGTGTTGATTTTGATGAAATGGCCTGATTTTCTGAGATGAAGAGACAAATCCCATGAGTTTCTTTTTGAGCTTTGTGTTCCAGTAATTCTTGATATCATTGTCTGTCCTGCCTGGCAACTGACCTGCTATTATTGACCACCTGCACTTGTGTTAAATTTGGGATGGAATTAAATTTTCATAACCATAAACATAAAAAAGCTTATAAATATACTTCAATTCTTGAAAGTACTCCTACATGCAAAGCCATAAATATATTTTTCCTTTTAATGTTTGGTGGGATTATGCTTTTCTTGAGCCGAAGGTCTATTAAAAACAATCTTTTTATCTCACAAAGGTAGAGATAAAATCTGCGTACACGCTACCCTCCCCAAACCTCACTTGTCGGATTCCGCTATATATGATGTTGTTGTTGTTGATATCAGAGGCAAGATCCGTGATATAAACTTGACTTATTCAACGTTTAAGGTTCTCAATATTGAACATATATAATAAACTTTTGGAATTATGTATTTAGAATTTCATATAATAACAACAACAGTTACGCTTCTTTCCCAGCCAACATAGGATCGTCGTGTTCAGAATTTAGTAATAGTAAAAAATTTAGTAGATTTCACATAGTATATATATTCACGTTCCGTGTTGAAAACAGTGAATTCAGTTGAATCTACTCAATATATGCTCTAATGCCACTTATTTTAGGTGAAAAAAATCTGAAGGTAAAAAAAAATACTTCGTATTTGGTTTGACTTTTGAGCAAGCGAAATAAATATAGAACATATATATATACCTGCTTCCAATGCTAGCATAAAGGCTACAAATGACTCTGTCTTCTTCATCTGAGAATTCTCCATGTTTAATGTTTGGTCTAAGATAGTTTAACCATCTTAATCTACAACTTTTTCCACATCTTCTTAGCCCTAATCACAACCAAGAATACAACAATTAAAAAAAGTATACAAGAAAAGCAAAACAAGAAACATAAATCAAGAAAAAGACCAACATATCAAGATTTTAATATTTTTTTTCTGAAAAAAATTAATGCAATTAAATAAAATCTATGTACCCGCTTTTTGTGGAAGAGCAATCCAATTGCCTCCAGTGCCAGATTTCTCAATATATTCCTTTAATTTTGCATCTTCTTCAGGTGACCATGGCCCTTTCTTCACATTTGCTTTGTCACAACATGGAGCTCTTCCCATTCTTGATCTTACTTTAATTTCTCTCTCTTTGTTTCTCTCTCAAGGTTTTGAAATATATGGTGTAAAGGGTGGTTTAGAGGACTGAAATTGGACAGCAATATATATTTATTAAGAGAGATACACAAGTCAAAGAACACACCTTAAATTTCAATTTTATCAGTTGTCCTACACTAGCTGAGTGATTAGACTAAGACGACCGAAGTTTCCACCATAAAATATTTTACTACTATATAACAGAAACAGAAATGGAAATTATATATATATCCATTGCTCTCTTAGCTTTACTTGGTCTTTCTTTCTTCTTTGTTACTGTTTTTTTAAGAGGAGCGTTGGAGTAATGATAAAATTATCTTCCTGTGACCTAGATTACGAGTTCAAGCCAAGGAGTAGACGGTCTATATATATCATATTCTTTGGTGTGTGGACCTTCCTCGAATGCATATACGCGAGATATCTTGTGTACCGAATTGCCCTTAACTTCTTGTTTTTTTCTGTTACAGCGAAAGAATCCAAAGTCTGCCTAAGTAATGGCATACAATTCAGCAATTGAATATGATTGGTCATAGCCATATATAGGCCAAGTCATAGGCTGCATCTCTATTATTACTCCACAAATCAATTTGCTTTTTTATTTTGGTCCAAAATAAGTGTCAATTTATATAATCAAAAAAAAATTCAATTTGTTTTACAAAATTACCTTTATGTACATATTGCTAAAAAGTTTTCTTACTACTCACATTAAATATTTAATTAAGGGTAATTTAGTCATACTATGTATTTTTTGTATAGAATTTAGTATTTTCTTAATGGGCGTGCCAAAAATAAATTGGTCACTTATTGTGGACCGGAGAAAGTATTATTAATACTCAGAACATAAACTCATATTAATTAGCTGTAATACATGTGGGTGAACTTTCTAAATCAGAGATTTGGGTGCCAAAAATTCCATATAGATAAATAAGAAATTGTCTTAAATTAGCAATCTTATCTAAGAAATTCATGTTTCCTTATTCAAGATAATGCAACAAGACCCTAGCTAGTTCTATCTATTGACAGCATAATCATTACAACTGGGCAGTTGGTATGCATAGTACTTTCCTATATGATTAGGTTGTTTCAATTTGACCGACTATTTGATTGGCTGCTTAAAATAACAACAATAATAAGATTAAAAAAGATGAAGATCAAAAGTCTCATATTATCTTTTGGCACTAAAGTTAGGGGGAAAAAAATAATCATACAAATTCAACTATTTACTTAGTCCTCCAATTTTCATAAGCTCATTCCTGATTCCTCTTATCAGTGGGTAAACTTCAGTTATTTTAATAAGGAAAAAATAATTATATGACTTTATTATAATGCTTTGTAAAGTTTAGCAATTTATTATTATAATGGATAAAGTTCAGTTATTTAATGAAATAGAAAAGAGTTTTATGATTTTACCATTGTAATAATGGGGAGGATTCAGTTACTTTAATATAGTAAAAAACACTTTTGCATTTTCACTGTTATTTGTAATGGATAAATTTTATAAATTTAACTTAGTAAAAGTAAGCTAGTGGGGTAAAAATTCCTTAAATATAAGTTAAGACCAATCAAATATTATGGCTAAATTTTCTTGTACAGATAATGATGTAGAGAGATAAGTAGGCATGTGCATTACTACTCCTATCTCAAAAGTCATTTACTTACAATTAAAGAGGATGTTGAATTTATCTTCGACAGTACCCAAATACCCCCACCCCCCAAGCCACCCCCCCCCCTCGGCCCCCTCTCAACCCCTACCCCACCCCCACCCCTTTATCCTTCAAATTCCCACTTCATGATTTCCCAAAAAAGGAAAATTATTGGTGTACTTATTGTTAATTAGTGACTCGAGAATCAGTCAAATTGAACCAAGAAAAAGTCACAATATAATGCTCCAAATTAGAAGTTTTATTTTGTATTTCAAATCATGTGAATTGTAGTAGCAGAGTATATCTGTTCTAGTGAGGACAATAACCTAGCCTCTTATGCAATATATGACTTAACATTTACAACTAATACTTAATGAACTTCTAATGGTCTCTTATCTTTTTAGTAATAATCAACATATAATAATCAGAGGTAGAGTTAGAATATTATATATGGGTTTACGTACTCACTAATAGGGGTGTTCAAAACCGATCCGAAACCGAAAACCGAACCGAGCCGAAGCTTAATGGCTTACTGGTAACGGGGTTAACGGCTTAACGGACGGAGAACGGATTGAGATTTTTTTATTAACGGCTTATCGGTTTGGGGGCGGATTATTCAATTTTCTTAACGGATAATCCGTTAACCCGTTAAGAATATATATATATATTCAAAATTTATTTTGATTTATATATATTAAATATAAAAAAAGACAAAAACCCTTGACTTTAGTTTCCACTTTCCAGTACTCTGTCTATCTAGTGTCTAGGACTAACGTTACTTGCAGTGACCTGGAGCTAAAGCCAGTTGGTATATTATAAGTCAAGCTCATCGAAGCCAAAGAGTTGACTAATAAAGACATCATTGAGAAGTCTGATCCTTTTGTTGAGTTGTTTATACGTCCACTACGCGATAGGACA
Organism: Nicotiana sylvestris; assembly: GCF_000393655.2. NCBI lineage: Eukaryota > Viridiplantae > Streptophyta > Magnoliopsida > Solanales > Solanaceae > Nicotiana > Nicotiana sylvestris. Next base: position 163,386,175 of record NC_091063.1, read on the forward strand.
AAGACCAGCAAAGTTATTGTAAGAGAACTTCCATCTATTGTTGTCCTTCTTAATTTATTTATCTCCTGATGAGGAATGTATAACGCCAGATTTTGTTTCCTTTGTTAAGGATAACTGTTTAAATCCGATCTAGAATGAGCACTTTGAGTTCATAGTTGAAGACATATCCACTCAACATTTAACAATTAGAGTTTATGATGATGAAGCTGCTGAATTCATTGGTTGTACTCGAATAGATTTGAAAGACCTTGAGCCCGGTAAAGTGAAGGATGTGTGGCTGAAACTGCTCTAGGATCTGGATATACAACGGGACAACAAAAACAGAGGATAGGTAAGAATATGTTGATATGTATGTCTCGTGTAATTTCGATTTGTGAATATGTATGATAGGCCGATAAACCGCCCGATAAGAGCTAAACCGATACCAATCCGCCCGATATCTTATCGGGTGGCTAACGGATTAGTGCATTTAAAAGCCGATAATCGTTAAGTCAAACCGTTAAGAGTAATTAACCGCCCAATCCGCCCGATAAGCAGCCCTACTCAGTAACTCTAGCTCAAATTTTATATATATATATTAAAAACTCACTAAATATTTGCAAATATTTAATTATAAAATCAGTTGTTATTATATATTAGCTTGAAAAGTTCGTCATTCTTCACAAAACAAGGAACTATATAGGATTTGAATGTCTCATTTTCCACCCTCCCCCACTATATGGTGTGTAAGTATGGAAATGTTGGCGACTTTGCCTCTTATAGTCAAAGACTTTAAACAAAAGGGAAAAAGTAAAACAAACACAAGTGAAAGGTTTAAAATAAACTTTATTTAACATCGAGAAAGAATCAACATTTTCCGTACATTAAAATTGATTTGATAAGTCTGTTTGAATATTTTATTGAAATGTGTTAACATGCAGCCATCAATCAAAATGTATATGTAATATTATATTCTCGAGTCGCCAACTTTTTGGATTTAAAATACATTTTTATTGCCTAAATAAAAGATATTTTTCTATATATAACGCGGTATTATACCGCGTGTAAGCACGTGATTTTTGCCATATATGAGAAATACTCCCAAAAAATACAAAATGAAATGATTTTCCTTGGTGTGCAATTTTGAGTATTTTTGTGATATTTTTGGATAATTATTTGTATTTGTTTGTGTTTGTTTATTTGATAAATTAATAAAAAATACAAAAATATGTCACATTTTGCATGTAGGATTTAATTCTATAGTTGTTAGTAATTAAATTTGTTTTACAAAAATTAAAAAATTACAAAAATAAGCATCGTTTGCATTTTTAGCATTTAATGTCCAAATATACAATTTTATGCTAAATTAATACTTAATTGTGCGTTAATTGTTATTGGGAGTTAATTTGCGCTTTTATAACTTAATTTAATTCTTAATAATAGTTTAAGTATTTTTATAATTTAGTTTTAGAGAAATAAAAGAAGAAAAGAAAGCAAAAATATAAAGAAAGTCGGAATTAGGCCTCTTCTTCAATTTCAAGCCACAGGCCCAAAAATTGGCCCAATCTTCCCTACGACCCAGTCCATTTCGAACTGGGTCGACCCAGTCCATAACCCAAAAGACTCAAACCCCATTTGTCTTTCATTTTTACAAAACAAAAAAAAAATTAGAAGAGAAAACCCTAAAATTACTAAGCCATCCGCCCCCCTCCTATCTTCTTCTTCTTCTTCCTCAAGCCTCCTCAAGCACACATCAATGGTTGCCCCTCCATCTTCCTCACCCTCACTGCACACACACAGTGCACGCAGCAGCCATTCATGGCTGCTACGACCCCGTTGCCTCCGTCTCCTTCAAACCAAGCGATGACCCCTTCGCCGAACACCTTCGTTATTTCTTCTTCTTCGTCCAGCATCCATCGACTCCTCCACCCCGCTCCAGCTGCTACTGTCCGTCGACCTCCAGCAGCCCCACGCGGACACCACCCAAACTTAGTCGACAACCTTGTCGCCATCTTCTCCATGCTGCTGCGTCAATTGCTCGCACTACTACGTCGACTGCTGCTGCTGTGTGGAGTCGCCTCTGCTGTTGCCTGTCGCCGCCGCTGCTTCTTCTTCCTCCGTCGTGCTGCTGCCAGGGCGTCTGCTTCATGCTGCTTCTCGACGGACTGCGTGCTGCTGCTCGTCGCAACAGTTGCTATTATTTCATTGTTGCTTCGTCTTCTTCGTTTTGTCAAAGGTCGAGGGTTTTTCGTTGAGTCGAAGCCCGGACGGATTTGTTTACAATCGTTGTTCGTCGTTTCATTTCCGGTTAGTTGGTTTTTTTGAATCTCATTTATATTGTCCGCATTTTTGTTTTGATATTTTCGAATCTAAAATCGGCAAATGTTTGTTTTGTTTATCGTTTGAATTAATTTTTAGTTCATGTTCATATGTTGTTTGTTAGATAAATTTTTCAGATTTCAAAGGAAGGATTAATTAGTTATTTTTCATGTTTATTTCATGTTTGCATTGTTGTTTAAGTGAATATTTGTTAGTTTAATATTTATTAGATTCAAATTGAAATTTAATTAATTGTTTCTTCAATTTGTTTCATGTATTTGATGTATTTTCCGGAAATTGTTAATATTGTTAAAGTTCAAGTTTAAATTCATAATTGTTTCTTCTTAGTTTTGTTTTGTCATTTGCCTAAAAGAATTTAGTTGCAATAAGGGAAGTATGTTGGTTTTTAGTCATTTGAATCCGTCGTTTTTATTTTTAGATTTAATTCATGTTCATATTATGTTTGTTTGATCTTGAATCCGAATTTTTGTATAGTTTGATTTCTTGTTTACCATTTATGATTATTGCTTGGATTGTATTTAAGCTATTTCATGAATTACTAAATAATAACTGGAATAAGAAAATAATATCATAAGTTAGTCTGTAATAAATCAGTTCGGCAAAATAGGTTAATTCACTAGTTATGAAGGCTTCAAGATTATAGGTTGATCATGAACAAGTAGCTAAATTTAGCTAAGACACGAATTTAAATTAAACATCGTAAATTAGGCATTAAGGCATGACTTGAGCTTAAGCAAGATTAAGAGAACGTTTAAGTCTAATAAACTTTCTAATAAGCTTTAGTAATTATGGTTAAATCTAGTTTCAAATGATTGTGAATAATTAATCTCAATAATTTTTTTTTAAAAAAATAACAATGCTGAGTTTTAATCTAGCTATATTTGTTTATTTTGAATATTAGTTGTTGAATTTTTATTTTATTTATAATTTCGAAATTAAGAGTGAAATTCCTTTTTCATCAATATTTGTATTAATCAAGCAATTAGCATGTCATGTCTTCTTAAAATAATAAAAGCTAGTAATAAATTAGGATTTTCTTTCTTTATTTTAGAGACTCATTTTTATAGAAAAATGTAGTCGTTTTAAGATTTGTCCAAATAAATGAGATGAGCCTCGCTTAATGAAATGTATAGATTGCGGGGCCCTCAATAAATGTACATTTAATCGCTTAGAATTAGGGAGGAGTCGTTTTAGCAAATTTCACGGCTCTACCCCAAAGTAATAAATCGCTAATTGCTTTAGGCGCGATATAATAATAATACATTCTTAAACACGGGTATGCATTTATGCGACCCAAATCCAAATCCCAAAACATTGAATAAAAATACGTTCCGGATCGTGGATGCATTTTATGTGTCCCAATCCAAAGACATGTTTTTAAACGATGTTCACAATTTTTTTTAAAAAAAATAATAATAATAATAATAAAGTGGTAAAGAGTTAAAATTGGCACATCGGTTCATAATTGTATTAAAATCAGATAAATAAGCCAAATATGACAATTGAGCGACCGTGCTAGAACCACGGAACTCGGGAATGCCTAACACCTTCTCCCGGGTTAACAGAATTCCTTATCCGGATTTCTGGTTCGCGGACTGTAATATGGAGTCATTCTTTTCCTCGATTCGGGATTAAACTGGTGACTTGGGACACCCTAAATCTCCCAAGTGGCGACTCTGAAATAAATAAACAAATCCCGTTTCGACTGTCCTTTAATTGGAAAAAACTCCCTTGTACCCTCGCGGGGGCGGAAAAAGGAGGTGTGACACCGCGCTATACTTTAACGATGTTTCTGCCGTTAAAGTATAGCGCGGTATAATAACGCGTTATATATAGTGTGTTATAATATCGTGTTATATATAACGCGATATTACACTGCGATATACCTTTTTGTGGGCCTACCAATTAGCCTCTTGCATTTAACTGACATAGTTGTAATTCAAATATATATAGTGTGGTATTACACCGCGCTATACCTGTTTGTGGGCACACCAATAAGTCTCATGCGGTTAACTTGCATAACAATAATTCAAATGGGTATAGCGCGGTGTAATACCACGTTATACATCAAAAAATTCACCCCCTCAGACTAGGTATTGCCTTATTTAAAGACGTTAGGATTTTATGAAAATCCATTCAAAAAATATTCTAACTTCCGTTCAAACTTTTCTTCTTGTTATCAAGCATTTTTTATAATGTCTGAAGAGCAAAAAATAAGGGTTTCATTATATTTGGGGGGGGGGGGGGTGAGGTTGTAATGGAGAATAACTCTGTGAGGTATAGTTCATCTCCACAGTGTCATGTTAAATTGCCGCTTACAATGGAGTACGATAAATTGGTATCGTTGTTACGTAAAAAAATGAGTGTGAGGAAACGTTCGGTGAACCTTAAAGTAACCGGTAGATTTCCGTATTCTGTGACTCTGCATGGGTTTGCTTGTTATTCTGAGTTTAACATCGAAGATGATGAAACTCTTAGAGATTTTTTTGCGGATTCCGGATAAATACAGGAAATTTATTGTAATAAAATTATTGAAAATGTACGTCAAGGCTAAAGACGTTGGCAATAATGAGATTGCGCAAAGCAAGGATAATCCCCCGTCATCGAGTGGTTATTCTGGAGCAATTTTAGCCCAACATGTTCCGGCTGAAAGAGTTTGGCCGGATCTTAACTTATCTCCGCGGGCGAACGAGGAGTGAGGAAATAATTTCTCTCATATTTTACATAATTGACAAGACGACTGGTAAACTTCAATTTTCCTTTCTGTTACGATGTTTATTTTTTGTTGAGTTGAATTTGTAATAACACTCGTATTTTTCACATGGGGTACCATCCAGATATGAATTTTACAAGTTATGACCCCACGCTCAGTTGGAATATGCGTAGTTCTGGCGTGTTGGATCACGGTGGTCCATCCGGGAGTCTTCACCAATAGGAAAATGTCCATCATGGAATGTCAACGCAGTACAACTTGTAAGTAAAGTGATATAGCTATATGTAAAATATTTATCAATTTGAGTAGCATATCATTTTGTTCTTTTTGTGCAGTGAAAACGAGCAACTTGATGGTCCTGACCTCATTCAGTTTCCCATAGACGATGTATTTACTTATGATTTGGCAGATGCACAGAGTCAGGAAGATAACAATGATAATGACAACAATACCGATGAGTCTGGAGATGACACACCCTTCCCTAACGAGGGTGATGAGGAGGAGGAAGTGAATGTCGAACCTGAGCTGACGAGGGAGCATGCTCCTCCACCTCCCGCTAGACCAAGAGTGTACGAGTCCCACGTGCCGTTTCAAGAGAGAAATATTCCCTACCTTGATAATTTTCCAAGTATGTCGGATATGGATGCCCTCAAAAGGGATGCTAACGAATTTCGGTCAGCAATGTGGGATGAGTCTAGACCAACGGTGTTGGCAAATGGCATGTATTTTCCCGATAAAGCTCGCTTAAATAGGGCTGTAAAAATGTACAACATAAGAGAGTGTCGTGAGATGACGGTAAGGGAGTCAACTCCGGAGGTATACAAGGTCGTATATCGTAGAAACTTTATGGGCTGTAACTGGATGTTGCATGCGATCAAGAAGAAAACAGGGTTGTGGAAAGTGGGTAAATATATTAGCACTCACAGATGTGAAATGGACACATTTAATTAGAATCACTTCAACTTGGATGTAGACTTGATTTCTCTTGTCTTGATTTCACATTTGAAAGTGTCCATTAGGTACAAGATCAAAGAGTGTATTACATCCGTCCACCAGGAATATGAGTGTACTATAACCAAAAGAAAGGCATATCTCGGGCGCAAACGTGCATTTGAAATTATTTATGGTGACTGGGATAAGTCATTTTCATCTCTACCCAGGTACATGGACGCACTGAAATACTTTAACCCTGGGACTATTATTGAATGGAGGCATGAGCGGAGTCCAGGAATACCGGAATATATTTTCAACTATGTGTTCTGGTCATTTAAACCAGCAATTGATGGTTTTGTGCATTGTTGTCCGGTAATTTCCATAGACAGTACTCATGTCTATGGAAAGCATGATATTAAGCTTTTGATCGCAGTTGCAGTAGATGCCAACGGACAAATATTTTCACTAGCTTTTGCCATTTGTGCCAATGAAAGCGAAGAGATGTAGACGTTTTTTTTGAACCACTTGAAGCAGCATGTTGTCAAATAGTGTTCAGGTATTTGTCTAATATCTGATCGGCATGATGGTATTTTAAGTTTTGTACGGCATTTGCCTGAATGGCAGGAACCCTATGCATACCATCGTTACTGTGTGAGGCATCTGAAGGCCAATTTCTAGAAGAAATATCCCGACAAGGCCTTTCATGATTTAATATGGATGGCTGCAACTGATCACCAGCAGTACAAATTCACGAGGCGCATGGAAGCGATCCGGTAGTTAGACGAAAGAGCCTATAATTGGATGATGGGATATGAGCTTCACAAGTGGACATTGCATGTTGATGGTGGCAGACGATAGGGAGCCCTGACTACAAATGTGTCGGAGTCATTCAACGGCTTATTGAAGTCTGCACGTGGATTTCCTGTCACTGCCATGGTCCGGATGACATTCAAATGGATTGTGGAGAGGTTTGTTGAAAGGCATAGAGCTGCATTAGAATTAATGGACAGTGGTGTTTAATTTATGCCAATACCATTGAGAAGATTTGAGAAATACAGGTGGCGGGCACATTGGCATTTATTTTTACAGTATGATCATGATCGGGGTATTTTTGAAGTTCGCACCGCTATCCGCGGACACCGGGGAAATAATCTACAAACTGTGAATAAAGTCAGCAGGTTGTGTTCATGTAGGAAATGGACCATCTATCACATGTCGTGCGCACATGCCATGACGTGCTTTCAACAAGTTGGTTTAGGGGCAACCAACTATGTTGATAGGCAATACAGTGTTGCTGCATACGTAAACACATATAGTGGGCAGTTGCAGCCATTGGGTTCTGAGCATTATTGGCCGCCGGAACTATTTAAAATGTTGTGTAACAAGGACTATTTGTGCAAGCTACAAGTGCAAAAGAGAACACATATATATAATCAAATGGATGTTGGTGATACCGTTTATGCGCGTAAATATGGCATATGCTCGCAAACAGGACACGACCGTTGTAAATGTCCTTCAGCTGGTCTTGGTGGCGGTGGTAATCCAGCTCCTGGTGCAAGTTCGTCTAATGTAGTCAACTATCAAGGATACACCTAGTGTTTTGTTTTCGTAATATTTTTTGTAATAAGTGTCTGTACTTGTTTATGTTGCAATATCTATCAAATAAAATTATGTTCCACAGTCTTGTTACATCTTATTTTTTTACATTACCTTTTGAATTGGGATGATGATATGATAGTTCTAACATTCAACTTATTGGTATTAGTAAAGAAGACAATATGAAGATTGAAATTTCATAAAATAATATTCGAAGAGAAAAAAGCACAACAACCATAACTAAAGCAACATACATGAAAATAAAGGATAACAAAAGGATAAATCAAGACAAAGCTGTTTCGTTTCAGAAAAAGTCAATATGTATAGCGCAGTTAAATACTACTTTTTGTGTGTTGTCTTGTCGGTCTGAAAAGCTGACCGACTGCGAAAAAGTTGTTTCGTTTCATAAAAATCAATATGTATAGCGCGGTTAAATACTACATTTTGTGTGTTGTTTTATCGGTCTGAAAAGCTGACCGACTGCGAAAAAGCTATTTCGTTTCAGAAAAAGTCAATATGTATAGCGCGGTTAAATATTACGTTTTGTGTGTTGTCTTGTCGGTCTGAAAATGATAAATTTTGTACTACCAAATATTTCTTAGATAGTTCGCCAATTTTGTGACAAATGTCTCCTTCAGGGAGAAACGCCATTAACATCTGAATATTTTATATCAAAACGGTAACCACATAGTCATTACATCCTTTAGGGATAGATACACGAGTTGTTATTTCCTTCGGGGAACTCGATAACTAACCATAATATATTAATGTGGTTGTAGCAGAAAACATTCTACAAGAATGCTTTTGCCTTAGAATGATACTTAATAAAATTATCCAAGATGTTTTACGTATAACAAGTACGTGCGACTATGATCTTTATACCACAAAAATGATATTTATATCCTTTGTTATTCTACCTCTTCAGAAGGTGAGTTGTGGTATTTCTTCATTCACTCCAGGGAATGAAAATGTGCTTCAAAAATAACTTTGAATAGCTTATTATTTTGTTTAAGTACAGAAAGACACACTTTCAGAATATTTTCTTGCTTCAGGAGAAGAATTCAATTGTTTTACTTCTTCATGAGCAAACTTAAAATACGAAATATCGAGTATATATTCCCTCAATCATATTACCTCTTCTGGAGGTGAATTGTATTATATTTACATTAATAGCGCACTCATATTTACGAGCTTTATTAATATTGTCACATTCACTTCAGGAAATAGATTAATATTTATCAAAAGTTCTCATCCTTCAGGGAACAGAACATAATTATCTGAACGCGCATTAATCTCACAAATTGTGTAATGTCTTAGAAGCTCTTTTACGACAGTGCTACTTCAGGAGCAAATCGAGGCAAGCATGTACTATAAAGAATATTTCTCTAGCTTATCTTCAATTGTAACCATAGAAAGCCTAAATTATCACTTCTGGTGGCCATAGGCATATACCACTTCTGGTGGTTAACAAAAATTTAGTTACAATGAGATATACGAAACATAACCACTTCTGGTGGTTGTATATTTCTTGAAAACTCTACTGGAGTATAAGTGGATCTAACAATGTCACCCACTTTATAGTTTCCTATGCAATATTACTCTTCTGAAGTAAAATTCAAATCTTAATTCGAAAACGAATAAGTGAAAAATAGAACATAAAGATATATAAATTATAGTGTTTTCAAATTCATAAAATGCTCCAGAATCTCGTCCAATGATTATGGCTCACTTACTAGGTTCCTAAGTACCTTTTTTATTTTATTTTAATGGCAGTAGCATACATAGCAAGTAAAACGCATAACTTATCTTTGATGGTGTCTGCTAGACCCATCATATCAAGATGAATTTCAACATCAAGCACCCAAGACACGTAGCTTTTGTCCGATATATCCAATACTACAAATTTACGTTTAGAAAGATTTGACATTATTTACAAAAAGAAAGTTCGTACCTTTGATACTTTCAAAGTATTTGCTCGAGATGGCAGAGTCTCATGCTGATAACGTGTTATAAAATAAAGACTTTAAAGTAAAGAAACCGAGGAGAAGTAGAGAGAGAGGTTGATGTATTATTCAACTTTCAAACTGACGTACATAATGAACTGAAAACTCATCTATGTATAGAAGAAAGGAAGCAGCTGCAAGGCTTTTCTTCAACTGCTTATCAGCTGTCTGCATGAGCTGTTTGCAACCTGCATGTTTAATAAGAAGCTGCTGCAAATTATTTCATTCAGTTGCTTGCAACCTGCCTGCAACAGCTGCTTGTAGATAAACTTCAATGGAGTACTAAATTGATAATCTTCTTCAGGAAGATTATCTATAACGGAGTATTAAATGAACATTCACAATACAATTATTTTTATAACAAAGATATTTTAAGATGGTAATTTTTGGAAATTATAGAGTTGAATATGCCTAAATTTTGATTGGACGAAAGATATTGCCAAGACTTGCATGGAAAAGAAAGATTTGACTTAGAATAGACTATTAAGGAGATGATTGTCTTTATGGGACCATTAAATTTGAATTAGACACCACTTAAAATTATATTAATATAATGTCACTTATAATTATGTGAATACGCAAATCAATAAAATATGCATGGCTGCCACAGCAAATATTAAAAAAAAAATTGTTGCAGCGGAATTAAAAAAAATGGCAGTTCGGTGCACAAGGTATCCTATATATATATTCACGTATGGTTAAGAGAAGGTCTGCACGCTAAAAAATGTGTTGTAGACAACTTCTCGTAATACAAACATTAATAACTACTTTCACGGCTCGAACTTGTGACCTATAGATTAGACGGAGATAACTTTATTGTGACAGTGCAATGACTTTTTCTAAATTATAGTGTGGTCCAACTATAAATGTGTAGATAACAAATTTAGAAAAGAGAAATCTCGAGGAAGGGGTCCCATCTATAAGTAATAAAATATTGTCATTTATTAGGATTGGAGCTTAATTTTGACCTCCCCTATTTTGTACTGCTAATAATTTTCTTAGCAAATATTGTTGTTGCTACTACTGGACAATTTTTTCCAAACACTGTGTATGACTCTGATTGATTGATTTATTTTTAATTAATCAAACCTTTCGTATGATAAAGATAGAGAAATATAAATTAGTCAATAATTAATCGGTGGATGTCAAAATATCATGATACTTTTTTTTTCAAATTTATTTTTGAACTTTTCGGGTAAAATTCGAATAAAAATTTGGGGGATTAAGAAAAGGACAAATTTACTAAGCAAGAAGCCATTTCTAGACTTATGGCTACAGTTGATCATCCAACTAGTACGGACTTTATCTACTATGATTAAATTATGAGAAATAATATCGTATAGTCGCTCTCAAAATAATAGTCAAAAGATTATATATATTTTTGTATATATATACATTTTGTATGTTATATAAAAAATTTATACAAATTTTATAAAAAAAAATTGACTATCGAATGTAAATAATTCCTGATGTGAGCTAAAAGTGAAAAAAGTCCATTAATTATTCATCTCATTACATTTATTTTCTTATTAATTTTGTACTCCATATGTATTGGACTTGAACATGTTAGTTAAAGTTACTATACCTAACAAATATTAATAACAAATGTATTCCTTTTTCATCATTTTTGCATCTAATGATTGCTTTGTACTCATAAACCAACTTACACCAACTTTTAGTTTACGTGTTTTTCCATTCATAACGGATCTTATCTTGTCAATTAATTTTTTTTTTACTTTTTAGTGATATAAGAATTTACCACAAGTCAAACTTTTCTATCTTGTTTTAACCAACTCAAGATAATTTTTGTTTCTTTTAAAATAAAATTTGTTACAAAAAGGATACACTCAATTGGAAATTAAAGGTTAAAAAATGTTAAGTTGAAGAAAAGAATTGGTCAAAAGATTCATAAAAGATGAAGCTTAATTAGGTCATTATAAAATCTTAGTGATGAATGCAAAATCATGCTATTATCACAATTCATGTGCACACACACACGCAATCTACACGTAAACTTAAGATATGCTATTTAATCATCTCGTAACGACCATTTTAATTAGTCATCTCTTAAGAAGTAATATACACTACATTCAGTGAAGGAGAGTTAATTTAGCATCTTTCGTCGAAAAACTATATCGTACTTAAGTTAGCTATTATTACTTTTTATTCATATATATTAAAATTTTAAATATTTTTAACGAAATTTTTTAACTTTGCCATTGATAACCTTGTATGCTTCACATATCATACGTATATGTACAACTAATTCGTTCTATGCAACGAATATAATTACAAATATTGTGTTTTGCAACCCAGGTTCCAATTAAAAACATGTCTACAACATTAATAATACGCATCACCATATATATTATGGTCATATTCGTATTATATATATATATATATATATATATATATATATATTCAAACCTCTCTCTAACATCATCCTTATACAATACTTTGGGGTTGGGGGGGGGGGTGTTGTCTTCTTCTTTGCCATGGAATCTTGAATTGAAAAATGATGAAAGAAACAAATGAAATATTAAGGAGCTGGAAGCTTCCCTACCAAAGAACAAACTACATGTTACGTGTGGAGGTACGTTAAGATTAACGTACGTAGTCAATCCATATTAACTAATTAATGTTTGGAGTATTTCAAATTTGACTTTGGTTCTTTTTTACTTTATTCATTTCAATTTCTTTTTTAATGCGTTTAAGTGGGCGTTTGGACATGAATTCCGAAAAAAAAAAAAACAAATTTGGAATTTCACTAAAATTTGAATTGAAGATGAAGTTGTGTTTGGTTATAATTTTTGCAACATATTTGGATGTCTTTTTTTTTCAAAATCATGAAACATGATTTATACCTTATAACTTGTAAAAAATATCAAAACTACCCCAATTTGATTATCCTACTTGAAATAAACAATCAAAATACTATTGTTTAACTGTTATCATATTCTGCTTTACTGCAATGTACAAAAGAAGCAAAATCAATATCACATTTTTTAATTCTACTAACACACAGAAAAGGTGCAAGAGCAGGCATAGCCACATCAGTCATAACCATATAATCTCATAAGTTATAACCATATAATCAAACTTCCAGTAGGCATAGTTCAAGTATCAACTAGGACCGATGTTCCACCATCAGTCGCCAAAGATGAAAAACTAATGGGATCATTTTATAAATTTTAAAAATATAGGGTAAATTTATAAAATTAAAAACTAGCAAATTCTCATTTTCAATTGAAAAACTGGCGGGAACTAGTTTTTCAAATTTGGAAACTGATTTTCAAGTGAAAAGGGAAAAATTAGTAAGAATGGGATAACCAAATATTATTTTCAAAAAAAATTGAAAAAAAAGGAAAAAAAATTGTATGTCCAAACAGGCTCCAAGAGGAGGGGGAAAAATCATAAATAGCCTGATTTGCAACTGGTAATTGAAAATTAGTCACAATTTCAAAAGTAATCAAAATTTAGTTACTTTTTCATATAAAGATAAAATCTGAACAAAAACACTCTTAAAAATCCAAAAAAAAAAAGAGCATAATATGCTAGAGTTCGAATTTTTTGCATATGAAATTCTAATATAATATGCTGGAATTTCATAATGTGCTGGAGTTCCAACATAATACGCTAGAAGTTTATACTCATGAGTCAGGAGCTCCATAATTCAGCATATTATGCTGAAATTTTTCTTGTTTCAACTAAGGTATTTTTTGTCCAGATTTTATTTCCGCATAAAATAGTGGCTATTTTCCAATGATTTTGTAAACGATGACTATTTTTCGATTATCAATCCGAAAACTGACTAGCCCCGTGCTATTTGTTCTCTCCTTATAAATATATGGACGCACTTAGCTTATATTATCATGGTTTTGTTCATAGGTATTATTAGGTCATATTTTCAACCAGAAAGCGTAGGACAAATTTTGGTAGAAGGTAGTTGACATTTAGATGTAGGAGAAAACCATATGTGAATTAAGAAGACATTTACCAAATTGAATAATGTGAAACCTAGCTACTTATGCTTGAAAAAATACTTGCACAAACACACACATAGGAGAGAAGGATATGGGAAGCTAATCCTTTAAAAAAATAATTTAGTAATTTTATATAAAGTAGTGGCAAATACACCTAAAAGGTTATAACAAAGTCCTCTCTCGTGATAATAACGTTAATCTTTAATATTATTTAATAGTTTTGGCTTCATCCAAAATTCAACGGCCATTGACATTATATTTAAGTTTCTAGAACATTTCTCATAATAGTGTTTCATTGTTTATTAGTAGATTAAAGTTGGTAACAACTTTTCGGTATGCATTGTGGAGAATGGATTATATAAATAGGACTAAAAGAAATTTGGACGAAAATGTTCAAACCAATTTGATAATTTATTTTTTGAAAAGGGAGAAATACAACAGGTAACCAATAATAAATTTCTCATATTTGTCACCAAGTCGCGGTTTACCAATACAAGTTACTACTATCTCGTTGTGGGTCTTATCAATAACTTTTATAAACCTAAATTGTGTAAATTTTGTATGAATTAAAATGTGCCCTCTGACAATTAAATTCGGAGGTTAGCTTGGAAATACCATCAATCATCAATAGATAATTCAATTTTCAATTTCATTTCCACTGTTTCCTTAAGTTCCTTTTTTCTTTTTCTTTTTTTTTTTGTGGGGGGGGGGGGGAGGGTGGTTGGGTTTTAAGCTTCAATTCAACAACCACTTAATATGGCCCAATTATATATGGGCCTACAGTATATGACCTATATTTGGGCCTGGACTATACCAGCTTTTCCTAACATGGACACTTTCTTGGGTGGAAATGGCATGGGGTGGCCAGTTTTTAAGATGCTATTTAGTATTTGGCCAGCAATTTCAATGCTAAGCATATATATCCACTATTTTGTTATTAGTAATGTATATGAATAGACGTTTTTATCCTTTCTTCATCTCTTTTCTTTTCAACCCTTTTTCATTATCAAAATCTCAAAACCCTCGCTTCTCTCCGACACTAAAACTTTCGTTTCTTCTCTTAAAATTTGGATATATAAAATCAATTGGGTGTTCAAAATATTTGTTAGGAAACACCTTTGTGAGTTGATTCTACAGATTTGGACCATTTGTGATCTAATTTGCTAGGGTTTGTCGAAAATTTGCGAAGCCGATTTTGGAGAAGACGACCACCTGGGGTTTGTTGATTTCGTGAAAATTGAATCAAATTAGCTATTGGGATGTGTTTGTACTGCTATTGGAAAGTTGTGTTCCTTACTTGAGTTTGTTTTGTGGGGATTAAACGAGAATCAAATTCAATTTCTGAAAACTTCTAGACATTAAGCAAAACAAGTAAACATTAGGACATAATTTTCTAAACATCCTGAAATATTGAACTAGGAATCTAGTATTGAGGATAAACGTTTCTGAAATGTCCTTAACTTTTGGACATTAAGCGAACCATGTCTTTAATATTTGCGCACACTCATGAAATTAAGGACACTATGTCCTTAACATTTACATTGCATATATGAAGTTGAGGATGTCCTAAAATTTAACAACATATAGTGCAAATACAGGGACACTTTACCCTTAATATTTACACAACACTCATGAAGTTAAGGACATTGTGCCCTTAATATTTACACAACACTCATGAAGTTAAGGACACCATGTCCTTAACATTTACACTCCACGTATGAAGTTAAGGACATGATGTCCTAAAGTTTAAAACAGAAGGTGCTAATTCAGGACACTTTGTCCTTAATATTTACACAACACTCATGAAGTTAAGGACACCATGTCTAGCACAGGGGTATTTTTGTCCGGGCAGGTAAAAATTTTATTAAAGTGCTGGCTAAAGAATAAATACATTTTAAACAGTTGTTAAAGAGTAAATACAATTCTAATTAGTTACTAACTGTGCACTTCCCCCCTTTATTGGGAGATTTAAAATAAAAAGGATTATGGATTATTTTCATTTTAGCCCACGCTAGAAATTATTTACATTTGGCAGTCGAAAAAGTGTATAAGATTTGTATAATTTATATATATATATATATATATATGTATGTATATGTATATATGTATGTATGTATATATATATATATATGTATGTATGTATGTATTACTTGAATGATCCTATGGTTGAGCGGCAGAGATAGCGGCAAGAGCAATCAAAATCGGTAAAGTTAAGGCAATCTGGGAAGACTTCATGTTGTATTGAACATAGCTAGCTATCCTGTAGCATAACACACAAAATCTACCAGGTTATCCTAATTTTAATATTACGAACAAAAGTGTAAAAGAATATCAGATGTATAGTAGGCAAGTTATGACAAAATAGTAGGATTTTATATTTTATTCTATCTTGTTGGGTAACTACAAACTCTATCATATTGTTATGTTTCTCCGACGGTACCTTAAACAAACAGTTGTAACAAAAAGGTAGAACTTTTCTTATATTGATCACTAATGGGGTGTAGCCCGAGCTCTGCACGGGCCCAATGTCAAGGTACTCCGAAATTCTTAAATATGCATAATCTACTATTCATAATTGAAAATTTTATCCTTTTAGTCGGTAAAATTTTCACCAGCAAACACCTGCTGCCATCACGGTTCAGTTCCAACACAAAGCTCTCGAGTTAGAACTTGGAGGGTTGATAAATCAGTGAAATTTACAGAATATGGAACATAATGCACATGGTCACTACCACTTTCATCTAAAACAATTCACACTTACATTGAGAAAACGATATTATTCCTATCATTTTCATTGTTCTGTCTCTAGTGGAATTTGTTGGCGAGATGGCATTGCCTTTTGATCGGACTCTTTGTCCGAATAAGAAGGTTATTCTCAGAACAAATGGGAGCTCTGGCAAATTACTTAAAAACAGTCTGACTATTTGCTATTTTCTTTACACAACCTGGTCCTCTTATCCACTACTCGTTGGTGGTTAACCAATTTCAAGCGTGTGCTTTCCAGTATGTGATGTAGTTATCATCCAGCTTCATGGGTGCGCTCTTTATTCCTGAAATACTGTGCAGGCTAGGCTAGGGTAGTTCTTTTGTTCTGAATGTGATGTAGGCATACCTCTTTTATCCACTGATGTTCGCGTTCAAGTATGCAAGTAATTTTACAAAAAAGTTTGCAATCAGCTTATACTGTAAAGCAGAGTAGTCACACGTATAACTGGGAGTACCTGCAAAGAGAAAAAGGAGCAAACATTTTACAAACATAGGCACATGTGCTGAAAAATAACACTTGCTATATTAACTTTTTTTCCAACTGTATATACACCAAAATACAAAGGTAAATATGGGAAAAATTCTACGAATCACTTATTTATGAGACAAAATTAACAATTTAAGCCATCTGATAAAAAATTAAAGGCAAAAAAATATACTTTGGAACAAAGTGTGCACTTCGAGGATTTGCATCAATTAAATGACAAAGAGAACAAACTGAAGAAGATTCATAATAAGCACATATGGTCAAGCGCAAACCATTCAAGCAGTCATAGAAGGACAAGAAGAAGTGAGAACCCAGTAGAAGCACTTATAACCCAAACCCGCAGAAACCGAAGTAAACCGAGAAACACACAAGTTTAGCTGAGGCTTTGATCAGAGGGAAAAGGACTAAAGCAGAAAGAGAAATTTTCTCAAACACCTAGTAAGAGAGTGGAGAAGAAAAATACAGAATTAAGAATTAGATGCAAACAAAACCTAGAGAACGAACAAGAATAACAGAATTGGTACCGAGCAAAAGCACAAATAAGAGAAAAAAATGCAACCAAACTGTATGTGTAAAAATGGGGGAGGACGTGTGCTACCAACACGGGCAAATGGAAAGAGCTCTGTGTGTGTAAAACAGGCAGCACTTGAAATGCATGTTGATGCGTTGTGCATATTTACTATGTCCAGAATTGTGCAAGATGTGTCATCTAAGAAAAGATTAGTCTTTTACAGGCTCAATCTGTTATCCAAGTCGGAGATGGTTTAACGGAAAACAAATTATAAATGTCAAATCTACGAAAACAGAAAAAGGCACAAAGTGGATGCAAATAGTTTAAATATGCAATCAGATATATTAGATCCGCTTAGGAACAAAAATGGAATGCAAATGATACAGTTGCACCATATGGTAGAAGCGAATGCCTTCGTAATGGTAGGACCAAAAATATATGGCTCAGAATTAAACTCTTGCAAGCGCGCAACCTCTATAGCATTCTCAGACAGAATATGCATTGGAAGTTGGTTCAAGCATCCTATATATTGATGGTTGAAAAGTCAGTAGAAAAGACAAACGAAACAGGAATAGCGCTTGATCACCCAAGCCCATTAAATCCAGCTCATATAACACATGTGACGGTAGAGTAAACAATAATACACCAAGAAATACAGCATCATCTACTCATTTATTTACTGTAATTTTGAATTTTTTTTAACTAAATTTGCTAGTTTGCCTCTGTAATAGATAAATGGAAGAATGTGAAAACTAAAAAGAAATAGATAAGTGGAAGAAAAGGGAGAGTATGAATTAGCGGAGAACAATTAGGAACCACGGGAATAAAGTTAATAATATAGTGCGGACAACATTACAGAGCTAAGAACACTAAAAGTCTGTTTGCTCAACTACTGAAGGATTACATGCACCAAATCCCCTAAGCATTCACAATTATAAAGATAAAAATATGTATGCTTTCTTACCTTCAGAGGGTCAATACTAAGTAGAAAATAGTGACAAAAAACTTCCACAGAACCAACTGTCCAAAATCGTGAGGTATTTCCTTTGGTAAGCAAAGTGTCCAATTGCAATGGTGTCAAATGATTTGAACAGCTTGGACATTTACATTAACACTTATTGTACTTTTTCATTTTATTTTTGTAAGCACACTCTGTGCATCTTACTAATAGGAGTAGCAAGAGTACATAGTCCTTCATATGGAGGTTGTTGTGCTATAATGTGTATAACTGGGAGGAAAAAAACCAACACAACGAAAGAATTGAATAAGATTATCAAGTATAGACGATATCCTCAAATAATGGTAACGATGAAATTGGAAAAAATTAGAAAGTCAATAAGTCAACCATGTACTAAATAGATTCTTCATAGTGCTTATATATAGATTGCATTGTGAAAACAATCATACTGTGTTGACATCTCAAGCTCCAAAGATGAACCAAACAAACCAAAAAATGGATATATAGCTTATGATATTTGTAGAACTTTGGAGGAAAAGGATAATTTCAAATGGATGAACACTTAATCACACAAGTTTGATTGTGGATTAATAAACCCTCCTCCTTTATCGGGGCTTGGGACTGCTGTGTTGTAGTATAACTGAAATATAGGCGGAGTTAAAATTTTGGTCATTCAGTTCTTCAGGTAGAGTTCATAGGAAATTCTATTATAACAAAGTTTTTGGTGGAATAAGGCTCAATATGATAGAATTAACACTTAAGTACAATAAACCCACACAGATGTTCCACTTTAATTGATGCTTCAGCATACTTAAAACGAAAAGGAAGAGTAGAGGACATTCACCTATATGAGGCTGTACAGTAAAAAATAAGCTGTATATTTATGAGCACTTGTTTGGTTCTTTGGAATCCATCAATTATGCCAGTTCAAGTTTCCTTTTTACCTGTAAATATTTCCATCTGAAGTTCTCAATGAGATGTTTAAAAATATCACAGAATACTCTATCTATTAAAAATTCTATCTATTACCCACCAAATTAAGTTCTATCACCGCACATAATTTATCTAAAATCAAAATTAGCAGCCCGTTCTCCTCCCAAGCGGAACAAGAAATTAAATTGATAAACAAATAATAAACATTTAGTAAAAACTCTGATTCATTCAAGAATTTTCTCAAACACCTAAAGAGCAAAGACAACTCCACATATTAAACTTTCTGTGCAGCAAAAGTCTAGCATCCCATGAAAGATGGCAGAGAGAAACAAAAGATAAGAAGAAGCAACTCACAGGAAAATAATAATCGAAACGAAAAATTCGGCAAAGTGTACAGCTAACAACAAGAAGAGCGAGGGGAGAGAAGGTCGCAGTCACAAAGGAGTTTGAAGATTGTTAAACTTTTCAGATGTTGCTAGATTGATACACAAAGCGTTAAAATTGGACGTATCTCAGTGCTCCCCTCCTAACCATATTCTTCTAGGAAAAAACTATTTACTGCCAAGACTATAGAATTGAACCCAATTATTCCACAGTCAAGAAATTCAACCCAAAACAATAGTAGAAATCTAGAAAAAGGCTTAATTCATTCAATAATTGCCTCGAACACCTAAAGAACAAAGGCGATTGAGACATTAAACTTTCTGTGCAGCAAAGCCCAAACATGCCATCAAAGATTAAATAGTGAAACACAAGATGAGAAGAAGAAAACTCACAAGAAACAATGATCCAAAGAGGAAAATTTGCGAAACTTTAAAGATAAGATCAAGGAATTTACAGACAGCGGAGCTTTTGAACTATTGCTAGATTGGTACAAATCGCTGCATTTGTAATAATCTTGGTATTAACCTTTTAATGCAGAGAACGCTGCGTCTGTCACGTTTCTCAAATTAAGGCATAAGGACAATATTACCCTTATAAAGACTAGGCAGACATGTCGTCCAGGTGCTTGCTAACTCCCCTTTATTAGATAGTAGAAAAATATCATTTGGTAGGGAACTCTATCAAATTACCGGATTATCATGTTTCACCAATAGTACCTCATTTACTGTTATAAAAAGTTAAGACAAAAAAGTAGAACTTTTACCTATATTGATCATATCAAGAATTCTCTACTAGATTGTCATGTTTCACCAATGATACCTTATTTAAAGTTATACAGTTATGACGAAAAAGTAGTACTTTTAACTATACTAGACGGTAATTGCCCGTGCCAGCACGGGCCCAATAGTATAAAAGCTGTAACTTTTATTTTTAATCAACTTCGTTTTGACATGAGAATCAAGAGAACTAAATTAGTCGGTAGTAATTAACATACTTTCTAAACATTGTCATGCATCTTTGTTTGTGCTTCATTATACCATAAGCTCAAATTTAGCATGCTCCAAAGAGCTCCTGCCAGTAAAAGAGTGCGAGTACACACGAATACACCACACATAGCTGCACAACATGCAAGAAATACATTAGAATCAGAAACCTCCTTCCACTCAAAATTTATTTCACTAATATAACAAAATTATACCAGACACATGGAAAAAGGGGTAGCTGTAGACAAACCCCAATAACTGTATCCTGCCATTAAGGAATTCGAGAGTAGCCGGCACATAGACATAATGAACGCAAGGAATTCACTCATCATGGTTTATCTCTTCATTTTCATTTTTCATGAAAAAAATAAAAGGTCTTTATGGAGCAAGTGTACAATTGCATATTGACTATTTGATATGAACTTACTTTCACCTTTATTAATCAGCATACTTCTTCTCTAGTACTCTATCATTATTGCAGCAGTTGCGACACTTTTTTCTCCAAGTCGTCTTCTTTTCCCTTGCTCTTTTTTCTAGCACTTAGATGCATTATTGAGGTAATTATTCTTCTTTCTTATCTTGTACTTCTTGTACCCTGACTTCCATATTTCATCAGAATTAGGCAAAACAACAGAAAACGAACATATTTCATCAAAAAAAAAACTATTAAATGTGCAAATCAGGAATATTTACTGATATGTATGTAAAAACTCTAGCAACAATTATGCAAAACAGCAAAAAACCAACATTTACCAACTAAAATTTAGATTAGCAATAGAAGAAGTGCAATATACCAAAAAAAAATGCACAAACAACTAACTATATTAAAGAGCTCGCAGCAAATTCAAATAGAACAAAAATGGATAAACTATCTGCAATTGCCAACAGGAGAATTCACAGAGAAGTCAAGAAGTAAAGGGGAAAATAAAGAGGTATACAGGTGAATAGACGATGGAGATGAAACAATGAAAAGGCTCTGCAGGTCATGGCGCTTACTCAGCAAATTTTAGGCTACCTGTACCAATCAAATGGCATGGAAGATAAAATTATACTAAATTACCTCAAAATAGTGTCCTCATAAGTAAAGTTAGTAGTTGTTTGGGTACTCGAAAATCGATAAGCCCATCCATCAGGTAGTTTAGCACCACAAACCTTTACAAGACCATATTCGCGTCCCACGTCGAGAATATCAGGTCTGACTTCACCACCAGTAATCATACACACAAGTGACTGAAATTGTTGTCTACTGAGGGAATCCCCAATAAAAGCCAGAGTTCCATTTTCCATCCTGGACGCACAACCAAGTTCAGTAAATTCCATGTATGTAAAACCAATTAAATATCACCTGATGAATTGAAGAAGGGAGAGAGCAGCGCCATATTCTATGTAACAATAAAATTTAGACACTGAAAAATAGTGCAAACAGAATCATCTATTTTCAGACATTATGATGTAGAGAGAGAGCATGCACTACATAGGGGAGCTTCACAGTCACAAATTCTTGCAGTTAATATGAGATATATGTTCTAATCTCTTTGGTTTACTCAAGCTTACACTTCTGCCCTTGGAAAATACATTACAAGCCATGGTAGGTACAATACTATTAATTCCAGACAGATGAAGAGAGGAGGTTTTAATAGATTTCGGAAGAAATTTTCTAAGGTTATACATCCCCGGCATCAGAAAGTAATCAATTACAGAAAAAGGAATCCGTACCTTTTCAGGAAGTTAACACCAGTAAACTCTTCCATCTCTCAATCTCTTGGTCTACAACGTAGTTTCTCATATTCAAAATCCATACGTTGTGTCAAGCGGCAAGCCCATATGGCTGACAACATTGCTTGCAGCCAAATCCAGAATATAGAGGCCTACTATCATCTGTGACCAATCTACCTTTAGCAAAGTTACAACATGGAAATTAAGATAAAGGTATTAGTAACCAATATCGTACTAACCATTGTATCAAATTCACCAGCAAATTTCAGGATAGGCCAATTGGTAAGCAAGGCCTTTTTTTAAGATTATCCATAACCCAAGAAAGGGTGATTATAATTGGAAAAAGAAGGAAATTAGGTATTTGTTCAACGACAATGTAATCAAATCCGTCAAGATTTGACTTCCATGAACATTAGAAGTTTACAAACTTCTGAGTCAGATGTCAAATTTTCTATAGGGCTGTCTGCAGAATTCACTGGAGCAGCAACTTCATTTACATGTTCTCTTGAACTACTTTTTTCTTCGAAAGCTCCTTTTAAATATCCTTTTTGGGCAGAGCTGGGAGGAATACCCCCACTTCCTGAAAAACATCATTAAAACATCACGCGGTAGAGACTACATATTGCTTGACCTCAATAACATCTCAGGATACAAAGATATTATAAAACATGAATAGGTGCGGAAGTTTCTTTTATGCAGAGAAACAGACACTTTGGCAAATAAAATCAAGTAGAGGAGTTGAAGCAACATATTCAGTACACAGTAAGCAGATTAGGATCTATTTATTCATACAACTCAGGAAAAGGAAGCTTCTCTTTCTTTTAATTTGAAGGACTGAAAACAGACACATTGACGTATGACGCAAAGAAAGAAAGGGACTTTACTATGGCACTAATTTTTCATAATTTGAGGCACACATAAAAGATTAAAGATTGTAATCAAACATACCATACCTTCTATCTCAGTATTAGTAATTAGTTCTTCGGTCACCTTATCCTTTGTAGTGGACTCCTTAGTAGGTGAATTTGGAATGGTGGGTTCAAAGTTCACGCTTTCTTCTGATTTCTCTATTCTATTTCGTTCTCTTAAAACTTCTTCATCTTTCACTGTATAATCTACAAGAGAACAAAGAATAAATAAGTAACTTAACAGGATTCAACAACGTTTCCATCAAGTTCTATTTACTCTGTCATAATAATGCTGTCCTTTTCGGTTTGTCCCAAAATAGTTACTCATGTTAAAGAGGAAAGTTCCTTCCTCAACATTTAAACTGGTGCCAAATACATATTACATTATATTGTTTCAAACTTAATGTGACACCTTACCTGTTGCGGAAGCCAAATGTATTTATGGTGAATAAGTCACAACTACTATACCAAAAATTATGACAGCCACCAAATAATAAATAAGACAATAAAGCAACAATAAAAGAAACACCATAATTTACGAGGTTCGGCTAATTTTGCCTACTCCTCGGACACAACCAATATTTTATTTCACTCAAAAAATACAAGTGAAATAATACTAAAGAGAGAAGATACAAATGTCTTAAACAGATGAGAAGGCAAATGAGAGGTGTGTTTAAATCCTAAACATTAGGCCTTCTTTTATAGGGAAAATTTTCCAACCAAATGGCTAACCCACCGATGTGGGACTTTGCCAAATTCAACAAATCTCCACCTTGGCAAAATTCCACATCTTCAATCTTCTCTCAATAACAAATTTTGGTTGTGTCTTCATCTTCAATCTTCAGTGTTCAACAATGTTGATCAAATCCAAACAATGTTGAAACTTGACCGCAGTCACCACTTTTGTCAGCATATCAGCAGGATTCTCTGTAGTATGAATTTTCTTCATCGTGACTCCACCTTCTTCTATGATTTCTCGTACAAAATGATACCGAACATCAATGTGCTTCGTCCTTGCATGATAAACTTGGTTCTTCGCTAATTGAATAGCACTTTGACTATCACAAAAAATTGTGATACCTTTTTGTTCAACACCAAGCTCCTTTAGCAATCCTTGAAGCCAAATTGCCTCCTTCACAGCCTCTGTAATAGCCATATACTCTGTCTCTGTTGTAGACAAAGCAACTATTGACTGCAAAGTAGACTTCCAACTAACTGGTGCCTTTGCAAAAGTAAACACATAACCAGTAGTTGATCTTCGTTTGTCCAGATCACCCGCAAAATCTGAGTCACAATATCCAATTACAGACTGATTGTCTTCCTGCTCAAAAACTAACCCGACATCTACAGTATTATGAATATACCGTAGAATCCACTTCACAGCTTGCCAATGCTCCTTCCCTGGATTGTGCATATATCTGCTAATAACTCCAACAGCTTGTGAAATGTCAGGCCTTGTGCAAACCATTGCATACATCAAGCTACCAACAACATTTGTGTATGGTACCTTTGACATATACTCTCGTTCAGCTTCATCCATTGGCGACATAGTAGTACTTAGCTTAAAATGGGAAGCAAGTGGAGTACTAACTGGCTTAGTCTTGTCATCTATGCCAAAACGTTGTAGTACTCTCTTCAAATATTCTTTCTGAGATAAACAGAGTTTCTTTGAACGTCTATCTCTAATTATCTCCATGCCAAGAATTTTCTTTGCCTCACCCAGATCCTTCATCTCGAACTCCTTCTTCAGTTGAATCTTCAACTTATCAATTTCTTCCGAATTCTTGGAAGCTATCAACATATCATCAACATATAGGAGAAGATATACAAAGGAACCATCTTTAAGCTTGTGCAAATACACACAATGATCGTATTTGCTTCTCTTGTACCCTTGCCGCAACATAAACTCGTCAAATCGCTTGTACCATTGTCTAGAAGATTGTTTCAATCCGTACAACGATTTTTCAAGTTTGCACACCATATTTTCTTTTCCAGCAACTTTGAATCCTTCTGGCTGAGTCATGTAGATTTCCTCCTCCAAGTTTCCATGTAAAAATGCAGTTTTTACATCCATCTGAACTAGTTCCAAATCCAATTGTGCTACCAAAGCCAACATAATTCTAATGGAGGAATGTTTTACAACTGGAGAAAACACTTCATTGTAATCAATTCCCTCCTTTTGAGCATATCCTTTGGCCACCAATCTTGCTTTGTAGCGAACATCTACTTGGTTAGGAAATCCTTCCTTCTTTGCAAATACCCATTTGCACCCAATTGCTTTCTTTCCCTTCGGGAGATTGGCCAATCTCCATGTATGATTCTGATGAAGGGACTGTATTTCATCATTCATGGCAATCCTCCACTTATCTTCTTCTGAACTTTGGACAACGTCTTTATAAGTGGTAGGAACATCATCAGCTACAATTGAGGTTGCACAAGCAACCGTCTCTATGAGACGAACAGGTTTCGTTATTGTTCTTTTTGGCCTGCTGGTTGCTATTGATTCAAGTTGTTGTTGAGGTTCCTGAGTTGGAATCTCCTCTACTGGCTCTCCTTCCAGAGGGTAATCTTCATTTGTTTCCTCCTCTGCTTCTTGTGTAGGAAAAATAAATTTTCCCTCAAACTCCACCTGCTTAGAAGCACCTTCATTTTGTTTGGTATCTTCTGTTACCTTATTTACCATAGCAGATTCATCAAAGGTAACATCCCTGCTGAATATTACTTTCTTTGTCATAGGACACCATAAGCGATATCCTTTGACTCCAGAAGTAATTCCCATAAAAATAGCCTTCTTTGCCCTTGGATCCAATTTTGACTCCGTCACATGATAATATGCAGTTGAGCCAAACACGTGCAAAGAGTTATAATCTACAGCAGGTTTTCCATACCATTTTTCAAATGGTGTCTTGCCATCAATAGCAGCAGATGGTAGACGATTAATGAGGTGGCATGCATATGTAATTGCCTCAGCCCAAAATTCTTTGCCCAAGCCAGCATTGGACAACATACACCGTACCTTCTCCAGCAAGGTCCGGTTCATACGTTCTGCCACTCCATTCTGTTGTGGTGTATGTCTAACAGTGAAGTGTCGGACGATGCCATCATTTTCACAGACCTTATTGAAATGATCATTTTTGTATTCACCTCCATTGTCTGTGCGAATACACTTGATCCTCCTGCCTGTTTGATTCTCCACCATCGTCTTCCATTTGAGAAAAATTCCCAGCACTTCATCTTTGTTTTTCATTGTATACACCCACACTCTTCGAGAAAAATCATCAACAAAGGTTACAAAATAGTGCTTCCCACCCAATGAAGGTGTTT
The DNA here is from genome assembly GCF_000393655.2 of Nicotiana sylvestris. Taxonomy (NCBI): domain Eukaryota; kingdom Viridiplantae; phylum Streptophyta; class Magnoliopsida; order Solanales; family Solanaceae; genus Nicotiana; species Nicotiana sylvestris. Next base: position 163,412,692 of record NC_091063.1, read on the forward strand.
TGGAAGGACCCCAAACATCAGAGTGTACATAATCCAAAATGCCTTTAGTATTATGGATCGTTGTACCAAATTTAACCCTTGTCTGTTTCCCTTTAACACAATGCTCACAAAACTCCAAGTTGCAAGCCTTGACTCCTTTTAACAATCCTTGATCTGATAGAGTTTTCAAGGATTTTCCTCCAGCATGTCCCAAGCGCATGTGCCATAGCTTGGTTGCTTCTGCCTCTTTGTCGTCACTGGATGTCACTGTCGCTGTCCCAATAACTGTACTGCCACGATAGCGGTACATATTATTATTCTTCCGATTAGCCTTCATTACCACTAGTGCACCGGAGCATACTCTCATCACTCCATTTTCTGCAATGATTTTGAACCCTTTTGATTCTAGGGCTCCCACAGAGATGAGATTCTTCTTCAAATCCGGTACATATCGAACATCTATCAATGTTCTGATCATTCCATCATGGTTCCTTAATCGTATTGAACCAATGCCATATGAGGTAAGAGGGCTGTTATCCGCTGTGTGGATGACTCCATATTCTCCTTCTTGAAATTCCACGAACCAGTCCCTGTTGGGACACATATGATAGCTACAAGCCGAGTCCATCAACCATATGTCTGATGATGTTGATGACTCTGTTGTAACTAATGAGAAGTCTGAATCATCACAATCAGCTACATTTGAATCCATAATGGCCTTTCCATTATTATATTTGGCCTTATTCTTCAACTTCGGACAGTCTTTCTTCCAGTGCCCTTTTTCTCGACAAAAGGCACATTCATCTTTGCTGGGTCTGGATCTTGACTTGGATCTTCCCTTCTTTGTCCTCGTTTGATTTTGAGGACGACCCCTCACAAATAGTGCTTCTCCTTCTCCGCCCTTCTGTTTTTCTCGCTTTCTTTGTTCATAGCTGTACAAAGCCGAACAAACTTCTCTGAGAGAAACTTCGTCATTTCCATGGAGTAGAGTAGTTTCAAGGTGCTCGTACTCATCAGGAAGTGACGCCAACAACATCAAGGCCAAGTCACCATCATCATAAGTTGTATCCATATTTTGCAAATCTGTGACCAACTTATTGAAACTGGTGATATGTTCATTCATCGTGGTACCAGGAACATAGGTGAAGTGAAACAGTCTCTTCTTCATGTACAATTTATTTTGACTGTTTTTCTTCAAAAATTTATCCTCCAGTGCTTTCCATAATTTACTTGCAGAAGTTTCCTTTGTGTATGGATATTTCTGCTCTCTAGCAAGGTAGGATCGAATGGTACCGCAAGCAACACGGTTGATAATTCTCCAATCTTCTTCTCCAATAACATCTGGTTTCTTTTCTTCAATGGCCAGATCTAGCCCTTGTTGAAAAAGGACATCTAGAACCTCGCCTTGCCACATCCCAAAATGTCCGGACCCGTCAAATATTTCTACCGCAAATTTCGCATTTGACACAATTCTTGTCATAAGCGAAGATGCCAATGATGACGTATTGTTGACACTTGATGTAGATTCTTCTTGTTTATTGTCTCCCATATTTGACACAAATATTATTTAATAGCTGACGACACAAATCAAGATTATTTCCTTTCTGATGTAGAAGATCAGACTAAGCTGCAACCACAGAGCATACTCAGACAGAACCTTGACTCAGTTACCAAGATAAATCTTTTCTGATGTGGAAGATCAGACTATGCTGCAACCACAGAGCATACTTAGACAGTACCTTGGCTCTGATACCAATTGTTGCGGAAGCCAAATGTATATAGTGTGAATAAGTCACAACTACTATACCAAAAATTATGACAGCCACCAAATAATAAATAAGACAATAAAGCAACAATAAAGGGAACACCAGAATTTACGAGGTTCGGCTAATTTTGCCTACTCCTCGGACACAACCAATATTTTATTTCACTCCAAAAATACAAGTGAAATAATACTAAAGAGAGAAGATACAAATGCCTTAAACAGATGAGAAGGCAAATGAGAGGTGTGTTTAAATCCTAAACATTAGGCCTTCTTTTATAGGGAAAATTTTCCAACCAAATGGCTAACCCACCGATGTGGGACTTTGCCAAATTCAACATTACCAACTAACATTTAATTTTTTCATATTTGAAACATTATGTTTAACACTTCCAAACAGATCCCACCAAATTGCATAAGACAACCTATCCAAACATCTCACTCTCAATAACAACAAAATATGTATCTTTAATGGGACATATCCATGGGGACTTTAATTTAGTAGCCATATTAGTTATTGCATAGTTGTTGAAGAAATAGATGATATCATTATTTACGGAGAAAAAGTTGAGAAAGAAAATTCATGATTTAGCACAAATGCACAACTCAGGTAGATCAACAAGTGGAGCAGGTATCCACAAGAGAGTATTCTTATGGGATGTTAGCTGCTTCACTGAAGCCGGCATAAAGGTGGGTAACACTAAATATGACATTTTTCTTGCATTGTGATAACTCGACTTACCTCCCAAAGAGAGCTTTAGCGGCACATACATTACATGGTGACATAAAATGGTTATTTAAGTGATTTGTCAGTATATAAAAAATCAAGGAGAATAGATATCTCATCAGGCATTTCAAAATTTTATGAGACCAAAAAGGAAGCCAAAATTTCAATTCATTCTTCTTAGCACATATACTGTAATAGGATAGTGCCATGCATGAAACTCCTCTTACCAAGAAAGATTGTTTTTTTTTATATCATGTTCTGAAATTATATATTTAATTTGACAAACTATGACTGAAAATTAACTCTCGAAATGGAATACCATTTTGAAAGACAAAACAAATCCTGAAACAAATATCATAAAAAATTGTATGGATGAGAGCAGTATGCGAAAATATCACTTAATTTCAGTAGGCTCCATTTGGATTAGCTGTCTTAATCATTCAAGAGTCGTCCAAGATCTCCTGAACGGAAAGTCGCTTAAATATCCTTCACAAGATACTGGACAAACAAATATAACTACATCATGCGTCATTCTTCACAAAATTTATGCAAATAAATCTTCTAATAAGCTTATATGGCAATGAGATACTTAGCTTCAGCAGAGACATCAGATGATATCTCTAATCAAACAATAGACTACTTCTTCACCTAGTGATGGTTTCAGAAATTCATGAAATTTAGCAAATCAGACACAATTTATAGTTAATCTACAAGGAGCTTCTCCTTCGAGGACAAAGAGAACCAAGAATATATTTGACTTATCTAAAATTCTTTATACTGGATTTAAACTTTCAACCCCACTTTAAATTAATTGTGAAAAATCAGTTTCTTTCATTCGTGAAGAAGAAAAGGAAGACATGAAATCCAAATAGTTACAACCAAAATCCTCAAATCTCGCTCTGTAACTATAACTCTTTTGCTATGTGGTGAAAATAGAAAACAGGATAGAGGTGTAAATAACTTCAGGTGCTAACAGTGTCAAACATTTGCCGGCAATTTTCTATTTTCTCCCTTACCACCGAAAAATGGAAAAGACCAGGGATGCATAAGAAATCAAATAAGAAAACCAGTTCATTGAAGATTTTTTACTAAACACCTCCACATCAGAGGTTTTTACCTAAGGAATCGGAATAGAAAGAGATGGTAGGTCGGTTGCGGTCGTTGGCTCTGGAACAAACAACAACTATACGAAGATAATAGTAAAAAGCAATTAGCAACACACCGCAAGATAGAAACAAAGAGCCCTAGTCCCCATCATCGTTGCCAACCCAGCACACTGCCCATTGAACAGACAAATCAATGGTAATGAGCAATGGAGAAGGAAATAGAGCCAATCCAAGCGCAACGGAAGAACACAAAAGGAAGATGATGAAAATTATTTTGCCTAGTCTAGACTCTAGATGATGCACACAAGTAGGAAAGAGAGAGAGCGAAGGGAATGGGGAGACAGAGAGAGGATATAGAGAGCCAGAAGGAGCATCGAGATAATAAGCCTAAAAAACGTGGCAAATCAGTTGCTGCGTAAGTATGCATAAACGAAAAGACTATATTACCCTTGATTTGAAATGTATTGCCACGACACACACACGTCGAAACTCTTTCTCTTCTATATAATAGAAATCTGGAACCTACTAAATCATTTAAGTGCAATATTTTCTTAGTCATTTATATGGTGGATCCACGTAGACAAAAAGGTGACGGAAACATGACATAGGCTAAAACAAACGATCTACAGTAATCTACAACACAGAAGATATATACTCATGAATTCTTATAAGCACATAAGAAAAAGATATCTAGCTTAATATTGCACAACAGACTGAAGCTCAACGGTTATTGACTTGACCTGTGCTCTCCCTCCGTCCAAGCAATATGTTCCTTTGGCGGCGCTCCAAATCTGAACTTGTATTTTACCTCCGTTTCAATACTTAAGTTGCCTGAATTCACTCTAAAACCCTGATAAGCATAATATTCTTTAATTAAGTAGCATATATTAAGTTTTTATCTTTTTGTTAACTTACTTAATTTTTATCATGCTGTTATAACTTTTATTGAAGGAGGATATAAAGATTTATGTCATTGACTTTTAAAAGTTTGTACTTGTATCATGAGCTGGTATTTGTTTAATTATCCATATGTCGTTGACCGTTGTTTTTTGTGTTTGAATATTCCTTCTATATAGACTTGAGGCTATAACTGTTACGTCAAGGACTTTTTTTCTATGCGGGAATTATTAAAAAAGAAGAATGGTGCATGTGAGCACGTGATTTTTGCTTCACGAAAATTACTCCAAAAGAAATCTAAAATAAAACAAATCTCATCTGTGTACAATTTTGAGAATTTGCGTGACATTTAGTAATTATTTTTGCCCGCAAATATTTACCCTTGCTGTGATTAATTAAAAAATACAAAAATACATGTTGCACGCACATTCAAGATTTAAGTGTACATCTTGGAATTAATTGAGTCACGTTTTATGGAAAAAAAAGAAAGAAAATTACAAAATATGCAGTTTTGTTGCGTTTTGTCAGTCATGTGTGCTGTTGTGTAATTTTGTTTTAAATTAATTAAATGTTTAGCCTTGTGTGACAATTGTTGTTAAGGTTTAACAGTGTTGTAGGATAATTTTGGTTTTACAAATTATTTTAGAATTTTATTGATTGTTAATTAAAAGTAAAAAGAAAAAGAGTTGAAAAAATGAAAACTCATATTAGGCCCAAAAATTAGGCCCAAAACCAAGACGCAGACCCAGTCCAAACGCCTTGTGCCCGGTCCATTCCCACAATCACTGGAACGACGTCGTTCTGCGGCAATCAATCCCAGCCGTCGACCTTACATGATCCAACGGCTCAGAATACGTCCCCCTTACCCGTTCCCTGAACCCGACCCGTTGCTCGGTTTGAACCGCCTCCCTACTTAAACCAAACGACGCCGTGTTGGTTAACTCCTTTAATCCTGGCCATTGATCTTGATTGATCCAGCGGCCAGGATTAAAACACCCACCCCGTATAAGAACCCCAATCCCTCACCCCATGCCCCCAAACCAAACCCCCACTCACCTCCTGTTCATTATTGCCTCAGAGACGAACCCTACAAACCCTAGCCGCTTTAGGACTCCCCCACCGTAAACCCGGCAACCACGACGCCGATGACCACCAGACTAACACCCCTGAATCACCATGACCCCCTCTCTCCAAATCCACACTCAGTTTACCTCGAATCTTCCCCGAACGTCTCGAATCTTCATTCGAAGGTTCGAGCAAAAACCAGATCTACACCTACCGACCACAAATTCATACTACAACACCTCCTGACCTCCCTCACACCCTAAACGCCATTGGTTCCGTTCGAATCTGACCGGAGCTGGACGAATCCCAAATCAAACCACAAAGAACCCTAAAAGACCAAAAGTTGAGATCTGTCCAAATTAAAAGACGATGTGGGGTCTAATCGACTTTAGTCGTGTTCTTAGTTGAGAACACTCGATTAAGGTCCATTCGACCTCCAAAATGGTCGAGTCCGAGCTCGAGCCTGGGACAGTTTGATTTCGAGTCCCTGAGGTAACTTTTCTCTTTCTTTTGTTCTTCTATGATTTTCATCCATTTTCATGTTTAGTTTAGTTTATTTTTTTTGATTTTTCTGACGAGTCTGTTGATCTCCAGACCTTTTATTTGGTCGAAACCCTCTTTTGTTCGTTGAATGTTCTTTAAACTATACAGTCAACACGAACAAGTTCATCGATTAGTTAGTTTCATATAAAGTCCCGGTTTAGCCCAAAGCCGCTGGAATCACCTGTTAACTTGTGTGTTTTTGTTGTTGTTTGTTATCTGTTATAGCTTGTATAGTCGTTTAAATAAGTGTCGTCAATTAATTTGTTTAAAATTAGAGGATACATAATAGTAGTTCATTGATGTTCTCCATGTATGTTTACCAGTTCAGCATCCGCTATGCTAACTTGTAATGAACCCATTGAATATGTTCAGAACTAGACTGCTCGTTCATTTAGTAATCCCATGTTCTTCATAGTTGGCCATGGAAACCTGATTGTCACTGTTTCATCATTTGCTCCCTGTTGATTGTTTGATTTAAGTTGATCAGGATTGGTACTCAATTTGATCAACTTACTTCACCTGATTGACACCCCTTTGTGATCTGATTTTAAGTTGAACTTAGGCTGAGTATTGGATATAGCTGTAGAAATCTAGGAGATCAATCAGAAATCAGTGTTAAGCTTATATAGTTGGTAAGTTCAGACAAGTAAGGCTTAGGGTAATACATTAATATGCAGGGGTTAAGGGGTAATTTTGGGAGTTTAATAGGATTTTAACAGGTTGTAAAGCTAAGGTCTGCCTAGGGGTCATTTGTTAACCTTAGTTTAATTGTCAGTGGGGTGCATAACATGAGAGCATGGATTTATTTGAATACAATAATCCCTCCCATAACTCTTGATTAAAACAAATAGGGACAATGCATGCTAGCATGGGGAACCAAATAGTTTACATCAAGAAAAGACACTTAGGAGTGGGGAAGTAGAGGGTATGGGCAAAATTAATCTGGGAATCTCAAGGCAGGTTTGAGCAGGCCTGTTTTGGGCTATAAATAAAGTCATTTTCGATAAGGAGGGGGTTGGTCTTCCAACCTTTAGAAGGTCAGTTTATTTTCAGAGCATAGGCTGGATTTTTCACACAAAAAGTCCAGAGAATAGAGTTGAATAGGCTGGGGGTTTTTTTTACCCTAAGAAACTAAGTAATCAGAAAGTCATTCCTAGGCTGAAATTTTAAGACACTTCAGAGAGATATAGAGTGAGATTGGGCTGGAATTTGAACATAATTTCCAGGGATATTGAGGGTTTGAGGTCGCTTTACACCAAGAGCCTGGGGTTGTTTCTCCTTGAGGGTTCAAAAATCAGAAGCTACTGTTTTCTTGCATCTGGTTCCTTCTCTGCTTTGCATTTGCTTGTTTTTGGTATTGCTGGGTTGCAAACTGGATTTCCTGTTGTGTTGTTGAATCTGTTACTGTTTGCTCTTGGGTGTTGCTGTTTGTTGCTGAATTTGTTGTTGCTGTTTGCACTACTGATTTTCCTCTCCTTCTTTTGCTTTCCTATACCAGGTATATGCCCTGAACTCGATGCGTGTTAACATCCAATTGAAATGAAATGAAATGGAGGCTTAATTTCAGTTGCATCTGCAGTTATTTCAACATTTGTTTTTTTGTAATCAATTGTGTTAATTTGGAGTGCTGTTTTGCTAAGAGTGATGTGAATGGACTGAATTCATATTTGTAATGGACTGTTAATTTATAGTTATCAGTTGTAGTTAGCATTTGATTTATGTTAGCATTTCTCTGTTTAAATTTTGAAAATCAGAAATAGCTTTAACTAAGGATTAGTCTGAATCGGAAGTTTAATTTGAGTTGTGATGTGCATTCACGTTAGTGACTGACTGCGTTCGTACAAAACCGGACTGAAATATGTTGTTAAAGTGACCTTAAGCCCAAACCAAACTGATAGCTGAAATTAGATTCAAAGTATGTTCAAATTCGATCATGATAATAAGTATTAATTGGAGAGTAGGAGTTAAACATGTTTTTCAAATAATCTTTGTACACGATAGCCTATTTGCCGAGTTGTAGTGGGATTTAGTGATTTGAGTATCAATTAAATTGTGAACTGTGTTGGCTTAATTTATTTCAATAGATTTCAACAATTGTATAGTAAGCCGAGTTGGGCCTCACATTAATTGAGCTACTTGGGGCCTGGTTTTTGTCTGAATGCGGCTCATGTCTGGGCAATGCCTTCTAACACAGGCAGAATTGAATGATGAGGTGCCAAAGGTGTAAGCACGTGATTTTTGCCCTATATGAGAATTACTCCCAAAAAAATCAAAAATAAAATGATTTTTCTTTGGTGTGCAATTTTGTGATATTTTGAATAATTATTTGTATTTGTCTGTGCGTGTTTATTTGCTAAATTAATAAATGTTGCATTTTGCATGTAGGATTTAATTCTACAATTGTTAGTAATTAAATTTGTTTTAAAAAAATTAAAAATTACAAAAATAGGCATCGTTTGCATTTTTAGCATTTAATGTCCAAATATACAATTTTATACTTAATTATTACTTAATTGTGCGTTAATTGTTATTGGAAGTTAATTTGCGCTTTTATAACTCAATTTAGTTCTTAATAATAATTTAAATATTTTTATAATTTAGTTTTAGAAAAAAATAAAAGAAGAAAAGAGAGCGAAAATATAAAGAAAGTCGGAATTGGGTCACTTCTTCAATTGTAAGCCAAAGGCCCAAAAAATTGCCCAATCTTCTCCATGACCCAGTCCACTTCAGACCGGGTCGACCCGGTCCACCCCATTAACCCATTAACCCAACACCCCTTTTTCATTTTGTCAAAACACAAAACAAAACAAAAATAGAAAAAACCAAAAACCCTAAAAAAGGGAAAAGTGGTCCGCCCCCCCTCTCCAACTTTTGGTTTTCTTCTTCTCAAAACTTCCCAAACACCCCAACATCCATGGCTGCCATTCACCAGCCCCGTCAACCACCAGCTCCCCCCCTTCGTCGAACACCACCCAAACACCGTCCAAACACCATCTACGGCCATAACTAGTCGACGACCAAACGACCCAAACCATCACCCTCGTCCCCAGCTGCTCGTCGCAGCTGCTGCTGCGTCGTCACTATCCCGTCGCGCTTCATCTTCCTCACCATCGTCAAGCAGCAGCTGCTGCGTTATCCAAACGCAGTCACGTCCAAACAACCCTCCGACGCCGCTGCTTCTCCTCCTTCCTCCGAGCTGCGGCTTCATCGTCCAAACCCCGTTGCTGCGTCTTCACAGAACCAGTCACTGCTGCCCGGATGAACCAGTCGAGCCAAACAGACCCAGCGCTGCCGCTTCTGCTTCACTTTCCTTATCGTCGACCTTGCTGCGTCCAACGCTTTCTTCTTCTCGTCGCCTTCAGTCCCAAAACAAGATTCGACCATTTCGTTTGGTCGAGTTTTAGTCGAGGATGTCAAGCGTAGTTTTGAGTTCGTCAAGTTTACAAGGAAGGTGAGTTCATCGTTGAGTTCGTCGTTGAATCAGGACAGATTTATTCCCATTCGAGGTTTGACGAAACAGTCCGCACGTATGTTGTTCATCTCCGGTTAGTAGATTTTTGAGTTTTATTTTGTCCATATTTTGTTTTGATATTTTTCGAATCTAAAATCGGCAAATGTTTGTTTTGTTTATGTATGTCGTTTGAATTAATTTTTTTTAGTTTGTTCATGTGCTTTGTTAAATTAATTTTCAGATTTCAAAATAGAAGTTTAATTAGTCGTTTTCATATTCATTTCATGTTTGTATTATTGTTTAAGTGAATAGTTGTTAGTTTGATGTTTGTTTGATTCAAATTGAAATTTAATTAACTATTTCTTCAATTTGTTTCATGTGTTTATGTATTGTTAGAAATTGTTAATATTGTTAAGTTCAAGCTTAAGTTCATAATTGTTTATTCGTCGATCTTGTTATTTGTCTAAAAAGAATTTAGTTGTGTTAAAGGAAATATATTGATTTAATCGTTTTAATCCGTCATGTTTGTTGTGTTAAAATAGATTCATTCATGTTCATACTTTGTTTGGATGATCTTGAATCCGAATTTTGTATAGTTTGATTTCTTGTTTATCATTTATGATTATTTCTTGAATTTGTCTCATTATCTTGTTTAAGTTTAATATAGGAATTGTTTGTTGTAATGTTGTTAGAGTAGTTGATTTTAAGTTCAAATATTATTGAATTTAGAAATCTAAATATACTTGTTTGTTGTTGTTGTTGAATCCGAAAATAGGATTGTTTGTTGCTAGAATATTGTTCAATCAAATTTTAGTTGTTCTTTGTTGTTCAATTTGTGTTCATGTGATTTGTTGTTGAAATGTTGAAGAAATCATGTTCATGAAATTTGTTGTTTGAACATTGTTAGAAATTAATCATATTGTCTATATTTTGGTTAAGTTTGATTAATTGATGTGTTATAGCTGATGGGTAGTTTGGTAATTTATAGTACTTTCGGGGGTAAAATAGTAATTTGCAATAGGGTCGGAGGGGTAGTTTAGGAATTGTACATTTTGTAATTGTTTATATGAAGCATGGGGGACAAAATGAAATGGGGTGGGTTGTGATATAGTTGTTTAATATAAAGGGGGGACAAGACAAAATTTAGTGGGGGGAATCTTGTATTATTTTATGTTAGGCATGGGGGACAAAATATAATGGGGTGGTGTGATATGTTTATTTAATGTAATGGAGATGAGTGGGAAGATAATAGGTTGGGTAGAGAAAAAGTATTGATTTTAATTAATGGAAAGATTTATGGGATGAGATATAAGAAGTCTTGAAAGAAGAGAGATAGACAGAAAAACATACACAGACAGAAAAAAAAATGAGAGAGAGAAACAAATCTGAAAATAAGAGAGAGAAAAGGGCTGAACATTTAAGAGATAGAAAATTCCGAAAAATATTTAAGCTTTCAAATATAAAAAAAAACTAAAAAAAATATTCTGTTTTCTTTTGTTATTTGAAATCAGAATTAATTGTTGTTTCATAAAAGCTGGAAGCTTTTTTTTGTTTTTTTTTTATTACTACTCCACCGGTCTGTTACTGGGTTGTTACTATTGCTGGGCTATTGTTGCTGTGTTGTACTGATTTACTGCTGCTGCTGATTCTCATATTCATTTTCTTTTGCTTCCAATATCAGGTACACAACTGAAAAGTTGTTTATTGTAATCCGAAATATGAAGCGTGAATACATATGAAGAATGAAAATTTGAAGTTTTAATTTCGTTTTTTCTTTGTTCCTTTTGTTGATTGTATTTAAGCTATTTCATGAATTACTAAATAATAACTGGAATAAGAAAATAATATCATAAGTTAGTCTGTAATAAATCAGTTCGGCAAAATAGGTTAATTCACTAGTTATGAAGGCTTCAAGATTATAGGTTGATCATGAACAAGTAGCTAAATTTAGCTAAGACACGAATTTAAATTAAACATCGTAAATTAGGCATTAAGGCATGACTTGAGCTTAAGCAAGATTAAGAGAACGTTTAAGTCTAATAAACTTTCTAATAAGCTTTAGTAATTATGGTTAAATCTAGTTTCAAATGATTGTGAATAATTAATCTCAATAATTTTTTTTTAAAAAAAATAACAATGCTGAATTTTAATCTAGCTATATTTGTTTATTTTGAATATTAGTTGTTGAATTTTTATTTTATTTATAATTTCGAAATTAAGAGTAAAATTCCTTTTTCATCAATATTTGTATTAATCAAGCAATTAGCATGTCATTTTTTCTTAAAATAATAAAAAGCTAGTAATTAATTAGGATTTTCTTTCTTTATTTTAGAGACTAATTTTTATAGAAAAATGTAGTCGTTTTAAGATTTGTCCATTTAAAATAAATGAGATGAGCCTCGCTTAATGAAATGTATAGATTGCGGGGCCCTCAATAAATGTACATTTAATCGCTTAGAATTAGGGAGGAGCCGTTTTAGCAAATTTCACGGCCCTACCCAAAATAATGATACGCTAGTCGCTCTAGGCGCGTATTTAATAATGTTATTTTCTTAAATACGGGTGTGCATTTATGTAACCCAAATCTAAATCTCAACGGAGTCGAAATGTGTCGATAATCACGGGTGCATTGATTGCGACGTGATTTGAAATACGTTTTCACAATGTTGCAATTCTTCGTAAAATAATAACAATAAATAAAAATAATAATAATAATAATAAAAGCGGCTAAGGGATAAATTTGCACATAAGTTTATAATACGTATTATATCAGATAATCAAGCCAAATATAACAGTTGAGCGACCGTGCTAGAACCACGAAACTCGGGAATGCCTAACACCTTCTCCCGGGTTAACAAAATTCCTTATCCGGATTTCTGGTTCGCGGACTGTAATACAGAGTCATTCTTTTCCTCGATTCGGGATTAAACTGGTGACTTGGGACACCCTAAATCTCCCAAGTGGCGACTCTGAAATAAATAAACAAATCCCGTTTCGACTGTCCTTTAATTGGAAAAAACTCCTGTACACCCGCGAGGGCGGAAAAAAGAGGTGTGACAGCTCTGGCGACCCTGCTGGGGAGTTTTTATTGGTAACCCAGAACCACTGGTTCGGGGTTAGAGATTCGAGCTTAGATAAATTGTTATATTTGGCTTTATCTGATTTTTACATGTTTGAGCCTAATGTGCTAAATGCTGCTTTTACCGCTTTGATATTATTTGACTGTATATATAAACTGTGCCGAACACTTCTCTCTTCACCTCCGGGGATGTGCTTACTGGTTGAGACTCCCTATTCTGTTAGTGTTATACCCTGAAATAAGAAAGAGGTCGGACAAGTTACGAAGCCGGATGGCCTTTTGGTTCCCGGTAAGTTGCCCCCTCCTCGACTCGAGTTGTCCGCTCGGGTACACAGTCTAGTACATATACCCAGGTTATAAACCTAGTATAACGAAACCTCATGCCGGATCCCTAGTAGGAACGCTTATTTGCATCACGTTGCATTTGACTTAGGGGACTCAACACAGGGGTTGGGTCCGTCTAGGACTAGCAACCTGAAATGAAAAGACCATTCTAATGCATCCTACTTGCTCTATACATATATTTGTTTCGAACTTGCATGTTGACCGGTTTCTGAATCTCGGGAATGTTGGAAAATTGAAGAAAAAAAAGAGAAAAAAAAAAGAGGAAAAAGAATATATCAGATAGGGAGTTGATTGATTATTTTAGAAAAAATCAATGACCAATTACTGGCGAAACTCTGCCGAAATTTTGAAAAAAAAGAGGAAAATATTTTATTTTGTTTTACTAAAAAATATAGAAAAAAAGAGTCTTTTATTTTTGGAAAAATAGAATGTTTTATTGTTTGTTGAAAATAAAAAAATTGTTATTTTGTCTTTTTCAAAAATAGAAAAGGAAAATAGATTGTCTTGCCAGAAAAAAAATAAAATGGAAAAGAGTCATGTTTTAAAATAGTTCGGTTAATTTGCCCGAACTATGCGGGTTTGATTCTCACCGAATGTGAGATACGTAGGCAACCCTCATCGGGTCCAACCCCCCTTTTGCTAAAAAAAAACAAACAAAAAAAAACATGTCAAGATTTTTAATTTTTTCATAAATAAGTCGGGTGATGTCCAACTTCCCCTTTTACAAAAAAATAATAATAATAATAGCAAAATATATATGTCAAATTTCTAAGAAGTCGGGTGACGTTGTTTTATGAAGACATAGCCGAATGTTCCCGAAGGGGACGCTGGAAGGCTGACTTTGCATAAACAGCCACTTTTGGGTCATATTTAAGATTTGGTCCAGTTGACCCACACAGCCTTAAAAATCTTCGTCCCCGAGACGTTGAAAGGTCGTGTTTGCAATATTGAGTTTCCTAATTTGAAAAACGATAAAAAAAGAGTCATAAATAAGTCAGGTGATGTTGTTATGTCATAAATAGCCAAATATTCCCAAACGGGGCACCGGAGGGCTGACTTTGCATAAACAACCACCTTTGGTCGTATTTTGATTTTTGACCCTCACAGCCTTAAAATTTTCGCCCCTGAGGCGCAGGAAGGCCGTGTTGCAATATCGGGTCTTTTATCTAAAAATATTAGAATTAAGAATTGAGTTCTTCATTTGAAGTATATGGTTAATTTTGAGTCGATAATATAGATAGTAGTTTTTGGAGTTAAATAAAAGTTTTTTTTTTGCTTAAACGCTTTAATAAATGTGCAGGATGAGCACGACAATAAATGAGCCTTTTTCAATAATGACCAAAATCCCTTTTGAGCTGCAATTGTGGTGGAATGATTTGGGCAAAAAAGGGCAAGACGAAGTGAGAAAATATTTGAAAGACCTTCCAGATTTATTAGACATTCAGCCTCGGGTGGATATCATCAGGGCATTGGTCGCCCATTGGGATTCGGCACATAATGTGTTTCATTTTTCAAACTTTGAACTCACCCCAACAATAGAAGAAATAGCGGGGTACATTGGAAGTGACCAAGCTCCATTGAGATTCAAATACTTGATTGCTCCTATAGCCATTACCATACATCGATTCCTCGATTCCTTGAAAGTACTCCGGACAGTTCATCACCCAGATTTTGCAAAGGGTTTCTGCAGTTTCCGCTTCGTGTATGATAGATATGGCCATGTGGGCGGGTTCAATAATCCAGACTTTAAGCTTTGCAGCAGAAATAGCCGACAAAAATGGGAGAAACACAGGCGAGTGGCATTTATGGTAGCTTTTTTGGGTCTCGTAATATTCCCAAGGAAAGATGGTAATATTGATTTGAAAGTAGCAGGCGTCGTCAGTACTTTGCAAACCATGGGGAAAAGCACTTTAGCACCTATGATTGTGGCTGATATCTTCAGAGCTCTCACTGCGTGCAAAGCTGGGGGCAAATTTTTTGAGGGATGTAACTTATTGTTACAAATGTGGATGATTGAGCATTTGTGCCCGCGCTCTCAGTTATTGAGTTATGGCTCGGCTGAGAAAACTTGTATAGGGGAATTTTGTACGAGAATCAAAGGGGCTAGTCTACCTAAAGGAGTCACGGCTTGGGCATTATTATTTCGGAACCTCGAGGCTATCCAGATACAGTGGGTGCTTGGATGGTTGTCTGTCGAGGAAGTCATATATATGCCAGCAGCCCGACCACATTTTTTGTTAATGGGACTCAAAAGCATACAACCTTATGCACCGTATCGGGTTCTGAGGCAACTCGGTAGATATCAAGTAATACCGAGAGATGAAGATTTAAGTACCCAAGTGGTCGAAATTAGTCCTGACGGTCGATTCCCCGAGGAAGAGGTTCGTCAAATTTGGAGTGAGTGTCAATATCTGATGGCAAACACTTGTGTGTCTGATAGGGTCAGAGGGGAAATTGCTCCAGGGTATCACGAATGGTTCAGAGGTGACGTGGCATATGGAAGACCGGCTAAAAGACCTCATCTCGAAGATTTCGCCAAGTCGTCCCAAGAGCAGTGGGATTGGTTAGCAAAGGAAGAAAGCTATCGGGTTGAGATTGGTAAATTAAAGCAACAAGTCGAGAGTCTGAAATTCGAGAGCAGTGTACAGGTTGCCGAGGATCAAGGTGAAATGAATAGACTAGCCAGAGAAAATGACGCTCTTAAAGCCCAAGTCCGACAGTTGAAGATAACCATCGATAAGCAACCGAGGAGCCGATCTGATGAACAATTGGTAAAAAGATTGGAAAGCGAAGTCAGAGAATGGCGGGATGAGCTAGGAAAAACTGAAAATGTCATGGCAGAACTTAAAGCACAATGGGAGACAAGAACCGAAGAGCGTCGCCAATACTTGAATCAGTTGAAAAGGGACCATGAGAAAATTGTTGCCAATTTAAAGAGAAAAGTAGTTGCCCTTGAAGGTAGAGCGGTTAGGCAGGCTAGAGACTTCGAAACTGAAAGCGGACATTGTTACAACTTGTTAGCCCAAATGGAGGCAGAAGTGCAACAGCTGCAAGACCAGCACTTGCAAGACTCCCGAGCTTTAAAGACGTGCAGCGATCAGATAAGACGCTTGCTCATAGAAAAGAAGCAAACAAAAGACAGGATTAGAGCCATTGCTCATGCTATTGTCAGGAGATGCCGGGTTTGTGAAGACATGACCCGTACTACTTTTATCTCAGCAGTGATGATCTATGTGAAGCGAACCATGAATGAGTTAGAGCAGCTTGAAAGGGATTTGGATCCTAGACCCGCGGCGAGGCCGAACGACGCCCCGCGGATACCTAAGTTTGAAGCACTAGAATATGCATAGTCCGTGTCTGTGAGTGTCTACCATTTCGAGTCAGTCTTTTGTACGTCCGTTATCTTTCTGGATTGAGTATGTTTGCAGCTTAGAGTTTTTGTTTGCTTTCAGATTGCGTTTGTTAGTTTCTTTCCAAAACAAAAGATGTCGAGTTTGTAAGAGTCTGTTTATTAATGAAAGTTGAGCATTTTATTTCCACCCTTATTTTTACATTTATCTTCATGAACTACGCTTGGTTTGATTCGTGCGGGGTCACGATACATAGGCAATCTCCATAAGATTCGACCATAACCGAAAAGGAAACAAAAAGAATGAAAAGGAAAATATAAGGAAAACCAAGAAAAATAGAAAGGAGAGAAAAGAAAAAGCACAAGAGAGGGATAAGGCGAGGAGAAGAAAAATGAAACAAGGAATGAAATGCCGGGATGACGCATGCAATCGGGCAAACGCATAATAGAAAGGAATAACTGTATAAGTGCATTCATGCCAACGTGTGGTTGTTAAATCTGTTAAGACCTAATCGCTAACAAAGTGGTTGTCTAAATGTGTGATATCAGGCAGGTGGTTAATAGATTGGCAATTCTGGCAACGCATCCATACAACACCCGGTCGAAAGATCAAGTAAAAATGACAGGGCAGGATTCGGAAATCAGCATCGTAGACCCTTCGAATGAGGTTGAGGTAACAGATGTGGGTGCTATGAAAGAAGAGATGAGGAAATTAAAAGCACAAATGGCTGAAATGCATCAGGCATGGTCGCAGGGACACCCAGCACCACTATATCCTGCCAACCCATCTTACATCCCACCCTTGGCTCAAGCTCAGGAGCCTATCACTCCCCATGCATCTTCAGTTTTCCCTTATCAGGCCCAGGGTTATGGTACCACGTCATACGCTCCCCCAGCTCCACCCTCCAAACAAAACCCTCCACCAACCATGTTCCCGTCTTTGTGGCACCTCCCCCAGCTCCACTACATAGATCATCCAGTGAGCCGCTATTCCAAGCTCACGACACCCAATATTACCCTCCCGAACCCACTTTCAAAGCGCCTGAGCCATATACCTCCTCTCCCCATTTTGAAATCCCGGGAGAAGTTGAGAAACCGGTTAAGAATGCAGAACAAGAGGAGGTGATTCGTAAAGTCAAAAGCCTGGAGCAATCCTTCAGGAACATGCATGGTTTAGGAAACCAAGTTAGTGTCGCATACAAAGATTTGTGCCCTTTTCCTGATGTACAGTTGCCTGCGGGGTTTAAAATGCCGAAGTTTGACTTATATGAGGGGCACGGTGACCCAGTAGCCCATCTGCGTGGTTTCTGTAGCAAAATGAGAGGGGCTGGGGGAAAAGATGAGTTGTTGATAGCATATTTCGGGCAAAGCCTGAGCGGGTCAGCGCTAGAATGGTACACGAGGCAAGACCCCGGCCGATGGTATACATGGGATGATTTGGCCCAGGCATTCATCGGCCATTTTCAATATAACCTCGAAATAGTCCCTGATCGTCTGTCATTGTTGAAACTAGAAAAGAAGCCTGGGGAAAGTTTTAGAGAGTTTGGTTTCCGCTGGAGGGAACAAGCTGCAAGGGTTGATCCTCCCATGCGGGAGAGTGAGATGGTAGATTACTTCTTGCAAACATTGGAACCTACCTATTTTGGTCATCTAGTGACATCTGTCGGGAAGTCGTTTAATGAAGTGGTAAAGATGGGAGCCATGATTGAAGAAGGATTGAAATCTAACAAGATCTTGAGCTACTCGGCGTTGAAAGCAACCACCCAGGCCATCCAAAGCGGTACTGGTGGTGTGCTGGGGAAGAAGAAGAAAGAAGAAGTTGCTACAGTTGAAGCTAATGTTTGGTCCAGGCACAATAACCGTCCACTCTACTACAACCAACCCAGACCCCACCACCCAAACTATCAATATACCCCATATGGTCCACCGCAACACTATTATCCACCACCAGAACCACACTTTTCTATTCACCACGCCCAGACCTACACTCAACCCCCAGTGCACTCGCAATGGCGTACACCAAGTCCCCAAAATACACAGCCACACCCACAAAACACCTATCCACCTCCCAGGGCTAACAGACCAGGAACCAGCTTCCGCCCAAACCAAGCTTTTAGAAATGAGAAGGCCCCAAACAAAAAAACATTTACTCCGCTGGGAGAATCTTACACTTCTCTTTTCCACAGATTGAAACAGTTGGGGATGCTGACCCCAGTTGAATCCAAAGCACCAAATCCTCTTCCCAGAAACCTGGACCACTCTGTTAGCTGCGAGTATTGCTCAGGGATGCCGGGGCACGATACTGAAAAATGTTGGAAGTTGAAAAACGCAATCCAAGAGCTCATTGATAATCGTCGTATTGAGGTACAGGCTCCAGAGGCCCCGAACATCAATCAAAATCCGTTACCAGCGCATTATGAGGCCAACATGATCGAACTGATACATAAGGGGGCAGAGCCTAAGAAACCTTCGCAAATGGTTATGGTGATTCGTTCTACGGAAACCAAAGAAAAGACAGTGAGTGCAAGGCCAGTGGTTCAGTTAAAAACAATAAAAGACAAGCCAGTGCTAGTAATGGGAGAGGGACCATTTGCGGCCGAGAAAAAGAAGGAACCAGTCAAGATAGTGGTACCAAGGTCAGTGTCTGCGCCCATGGTGGTTGTGAAGGGAGCCTATGTAGAACCGGTTGTCATAAAATCGGTAGTCCAGTTACCCATGGTTGATAGCAAAGCCGTACCCTGGAAATATGACAAGGTAGTGGTGACATACAAAGGAAAGGAAATTGAGGAAGAAAGTTGTGAAGCACAGGGACTGACCCGGTCAGGACGTTGTTTTGCCCCCGAAGAGTTGAGAAAAGCTAAAGGCGCAAAAGACAATCTAGTACCAGTTAAAAAACCTGTAACAGAAGAAGAGGCAGAAGAGTTTCTGAAAAAGATGAAAGGACAAGATTATTCCATTGTTGAGCAACTGAGAAAAACACCGGCCCAAATCTCGTTGTTGTCATTATTAATTCACTCTGATGAGCATTGCCGAGCTTTAATGAAGATATTGAATGAGGCTCATGTGCCTGACAAAATTTCAGTAAACCATTTAGAGACAATTGCCAACAAGATCTTTGAAGTGAACAGGATAGCATTTTCTGATGATGAATTGCCTATGGAAGGCACAGAACACAACAAGGCTCTCTATTTGACGGTCAAATGTGAAGGTTCAATGGTTACTCGGGCACTAATCGATAACGGGTCGAGCGCTAATATTTGCACGTTATCCACATTGAACAAGTTAAAGATTGATGAGGATAGAATCCGCAAAAATAGCATTTGTGTTCGAGGGTTCGATGGAGGGGGAACAAACACGGTAGGAGATATTGTACTCGAATTGACTATTGGCCCAGTCGAGTTCACGATGGAATTTCAGGTGTTGGATGCTGCAGTATCCTATAATCTTTTGTTGGGTCGACCGTGGATTCATGCGGCAAAAGCCGTGCCCTCCACACTGCACCAAATGATCAAATTCGAGTGGGACAGACAAGAAATTGTGTTACATGGGGAAGATCCCACATGCGCCATGAATGATGCCATTGTACCCTTTATAGAGACCGAAGATGATAAGGGGCCATGGGTGTATCAGATCCTCGACACGGTTCCGGTGAGCAGGGTGCCTGAGGGTAAAAACATGCCATGTCCCAAGGTGTCAGCTGCGACCGTCATGGTAGTGTCAAAAATGTTGAATAACGGGTTCGTGCCCGGGAAGGGTTTGGGGGTTGAACTGCAGGGCATTACTCAACCTGTGTCTTTGCCCAAAAATCTGGACACCTTCGGGTTAGGGTTCAAACCAACAGCGGCAGATGTCAGAAAGGCCCGTAAATTGAAGAAGAAAGCTTGGGTGCTCCCTAAACCAATTCCTCGATTGTCCAGGTCCTTCGTCAGACCGAGTATTAAGAAACAATCATTGGCAAAGATGTCAGGTTCGTTAATTGAGGCGGATGGGAATTTGGATAAGGTGTTTGAGAAAGTATTTGCTGAAGTAAACATGGTTGAGGCCGGGGAAGGGTCAAGCAGAGCAGACATACAGTACATCGGACCACGTGCTAACATCAGCAATTGGGAAGCTACTCCTCTTCCAGTTCGGAGGGAGTCGTGGTAGTGGGTTTTGTTTTCCTTTTTGTCACCTGGATTATTCCAGGGTTTGTAATCCAGTTGTTATGTTCCGTCCATTTGGATGAGTTAAAACCTTTGTTGTCTTTACGTTTAATGAAATGCAATTTTCTTCGTCCCTAATTCTCTTTCCATTTTCTTTTCTTTTCTTTGTACAGTTCTTTTTATGTTGATATCAATGACATGACATGCATGAGGAATCTTCGGCCCAGTTTTAAAAGCCAATCTAGTTCAGAAGTAATAATACAAGAGATCGAGTGTGATGATGGGATGGATTGTAATAATGATGAAGCTTATGAGGAAATTAGTAAAGAATTAAGTCACTTTGAAGAAAAACCCAAACCTAACCTAAATGACACAGAAGCAGTTAATCTAGGGGACCAAGACAATGTACGGGAAACTAAAATAAGTGTTCATTTGGAGCCACAACTCAAGGAGGAGATAATTAAAGTATTGCATGAGTACAAAGACGTTTTTGCATGGTCATATGATGATATGCCGGGTCTAAGCACCGATTTGGTGGTTCATAAATTGCCCACTGATCCAGCACTCCTCCCTGTCAAGCAGAAGTTGAGAAAGTTCAAAACAGACATAAGTGTGAAGATCAAAGAAGAGATCACCAAGCAGTTTGAGGCAAGGGTCATTCAGGTTACACGGTACCCCACTTGGTTAGCCAATGTCGTGCCTGTGCCAAAGAAAGATGGCAAGACCAGGGTGTGCGTCGATTATCGAGACCTTAACAAGGCAAGCCCAAAAGATAATTTCCCACTACCCAACATCCATATACTGATCGACAATTGTGCCAAACATGATATTGGCTCTTTTGTGGATTGTTATGCGGGTTATCATCAGATTCTAATGGACAAGGAAGATGCAGAAAAGACGGCATTTTGTTATCGGGTCATGCCGTTTGGTTTGAAAAATGCTGGGGCAACTTATATGAGGGCCATGACAACTATCTTCCATGATATGATACATAAAGAAATCGAGGTATACGTGGATGATGTGATCGTGAAGTCTAGACAGCAATCCGACCATGTCAGAGATTTGAGAAAATTCTTTCAAAGGCTTCGCAGGTACAATCTTAAGCTCAATCCTGCGAAATGTGCTTTCGGGGTGCCATCTGGGAAGTTGTTATAGTTAGCCGGAGGGGTATTGAATTAGACCCGTCAAAGATCAAAGCTATTCAGGAGTTGCCACCTCCAAGAAACAAAATCGAGGTGATGAGTTTGTTGGGAAGACTGAACTATATCAGCGGGTTCATTGCTCAGCTCACGACAACGTGTGAACCAATTTTCAAATTGTTAAAGAAAGATGTCGCGGTCAAATGAACTGATGAATGCCAGGAGGCTTTTGATAAGATAAAGGGGTATTTGTCAAACCCACCAGTGTTGGTCCCACCAGAACCAGAGAGGCCTTTGATTCTATATCTGACAGTTGTGGATAGTTCATTCGGCTATGTACTGGGGCAGCATGATGTTACAGGCAGAAAGGAGCAGGCTATCTACTATCTCAGTAAGAAGTTCACATCTTACGAGGTCAAGTATACTCATCTGGAAAGGACATGTTGTGCCCTAACTTGGGTGGCACAGAAATTGAAACATTACTTGTCATCTTACACCACTTACCTTATATCTCGCTTGGACCCGTTGAAGTATATTTTCCAGAAACCCATGCCCACAGGAAGGCTTGCAAAGTGGCAGATCTTACTTACAGAGTTCGACATTGTCTATGTGACACGGACTGCCATGAAAGCACAGGCATTAGCCGATCACTTGGCTGAGAACCCCGTTGATGAAGATTATGAGCCTTTGAAAACTTATTTCCCTGATGAAGAGGTAATGCACATTGAAGAATTAGAACAAGCTGAGAAGTCGGGATGTAAACTTTTCTTTGATAGGGCCGCCAATATGAAAGGCGTAGGAATAGGTGCGGTACTTATTTCGGAAATAGGTCAGCATTACCCCGTTACAGCTCGGCTTCGTTTCTACTGTACAAACAACATGGCAGAATATGATGCGTGTATATTGGGATTGAGATTAGCTGTGGATATGGGTGTACTGGAAGTCTTGGTCATGGGTGACTCGGACTTACTGGTACACCAGATTCAAGGGGAATGGGAAACACGGGACTTGAAGCTTATACCGTATCGGCAGTGTCTGCATGAGCTTTGCCAGCATTTTCAGGCCATAGAATTCAGACACATTCCAAGGATTCATAATGAGGTTGCTGACGCTTTTGCTACTTTGGCATCAATGTTGCACCATCCAGATAAGGCCTATGTTGATCCATTGCAAATTCAAGTCCATGATCAGCATGCTTACTGTAATGTGATAGAAGAGGAAATTGATGGAGAGCCGTGGTTCCATGATATCAAAGAGTACATCAAAGCGGGAGTATATCCAACGCAGGCCACCAGTGATCAGAAAAGAACAATTCGACGGTTGGCAAGTGGGTTTTTCCTTAGTGGGGGAGTACTGTACAAAAGAACGCCAGAGCTCGGTTTGTTGAGATGTATAGATGCACGGCAAGCCACAACTATCATGACTGAGGTGCATTCCGGAGTTTGCGGGCCGCATATAAATGGGTATGTTCTAGCAAAGAAGATTCTCCGAGCAGGTTATTATTGGCTCACGATGGAGCGAGATTGTATCAGTTTTGTGCGTAAGTGTCATCAATGCCAAATACATGGAGATTTGATTCATGCTCCACCATCAGAATTACATACGATGTCCGCGCCATGGCCTTTTGTTGCATGGGGCATGGATGTTATTGGGCCAATTGATCCAGCAGCATCAAATGGGCACAGGTTTATCTTGGTAGCTATAGATTATTTTACCAAATGGGTGGAAGCGAAGACATTCAAGTCTGTGACCAAGAAGGCTGTAGTTGACTTCGTGCATGCAAATATCATATGTCGGTTTGGGATCCCAAAGGTAATCATCACAGATAATGGGGCTAATCTTAATAGTCATTTGATGAAGGAGACATGTGAGCAGTTTAAGATTGCTCACAGGCACTCTACTCCGTACCGTCCCAAGGCAAATGGTGCGGTTGAAGCGGCCAATAAGAACATAAAGAAAATACTCCGGAAGATGGTTGAAGGATCTAGACAATGGCACGAGAAATTGCCTTTTGCATTGTTAGGATATCGCACCACCGTGCGTACCTCGGTAGGGGCGACTCCTTACTCATTGGTATACGGTACCGAGGCAGTAATACCCGCAGAAGTGGAAATCCCATCTCTGCGAATCATTGCAGAGGCTGAGATCGATGATGATGAATGGGTGAAAAGCCGTCTTGAGCAGTTGAGTTTGATCGATGAGAAAAGATTGGCATCAGTGTGTCATGGCCAACTGTACCAACGAAGAATGGCAAGAGCATACAACAAAAAAGTACGTCCAAGGAAATTTGAAGTCGGGCAATCAGTACTGAGGCGGATCTTGCCTCATTGGGCTGAGGCAAAAGGAAAATTTGCCCCAAACTGGCAGGGACCATTTGTAGTAACCAGAGTGTTGTCTAACGGAGCGTTGTATTTGACAGATATGGAAGGAGAATGTGTAGAAATGGCCATCAATTCCGATGCGGTCAAGAGATATTATGTATGATTTCTTTATTTTCTGAATGTATCTGTTCGTATTTGGCATATCTTAAAGATTGAAATGATGAAGGCATTTTGTTCTGCTATCCAAACACTCTTATCCCTTGTTATCCCCTTCGAGCCTTACTTATTTTTCATACACCTCTTTCGGAATCAGCGGCACTATAAGAGAACACATGTGACGAACATAAAGAAAAGAAGGAAAGAAAAAAAAAAGAAAAAGAAAAGGAAAAGAAGAAAAGGAAAAGAAAGAAAAGTGAAAAAAGGGAAAGAAGAGAAACATAACAATGTAGTCTCTATGAAGTGAACTACGTTTGAATTGATCCCGAAAGGGTACGTAGGCAGCCTTACTCCGAGGTTCAGTCATACCAAATAGAAATCCAAAAATCCCCAAGCAAGAAACTGGGGCAGAAGTGGTGATTGTTATGAAAGTGGGATTCCGAAAGTTGTAATTTGAACCCCATTTGAATTGTTTTGAGCCTTTTATACCTTTCTTTCTAAATCAATCCAAAAGCCTACATTACGGACCAAAGAAAGACCTTATGATCAGTTTTGAGAAATGCCAAGATGAACAGGTAGGAATAACCCACGACAGGGGCAACACTCTGGTTCGAGCAAGAAGAACAAAAATAAATGAGAGAGTCTTATGGGTGAAAACCCTCACGGGCACCGTAAGGCGACGGGAGCTGAGAGAAAAATAAATGAGAGAGTCTTGTTGGTGAAAACCTTTACGGGCACCTCAAGGCGAAGGTGAGATAAGAAATGGAAAACTGAGAAAGGTCTGTTGATAGAAACCGTTTCGCGGTACCGCAGGGAAACAAGGTTAAGGTCTGGATAAATCAAACAAGTGATGGAAGTTCTGGGCAATGAGGTACGACAATTGAGAGTTTGTTTGGTTGGACAGATTGGGCTGATTAATCCAAAATGCATGTCATGACCATTGGTACTAGTTTGTCTCGCTCAGATAAGTTTCTTTTCCTTCTCTTTTCAAACAGTCATCTGGTTTTGGATTCTTCTTATCCTTAACTCAAGAATCATTGCATTTCATTTTCTTTTGAGGGTTTTATCTAGCTGAGATGTTTCAGTGCCAGTTTTGTTCAATGCAAGCAGAAAGGACTTCAAAGTTCACTACCAGCTTCTAGAATTGTAAAGCACAACGTGGTCAGAGCATGTCAAAAACAACTTGATGTCAAGTGGAATACAGGGAATTAACGGAAGTTTCATCGGTGAAATGATTGGGAAATGTCGTGGGAAAGGCGAAAGCTCAAACAAAAAGGTCAGAAAAGTGAAATAACAGCAGGGGTGTAAAACATTTAGGTCGCCAGAGGTTGGGAAATTTAAAAGTTGGTCAGAAAGTCAAGCGGTTCAGGGTCAGTGCGTGGAAATTAGTCAACACAAAGCAAGGCAGTGGAAGGATTTTTCAGCAAGAATGCCATCAACTAACCACCGTTTTAAACTGACAAAATTTTCTTTGATTGAGCAGGGGGAGAAAAGTTAGTTGTTGAAGAGGAATTCTCCAGGAGGGAAAAACAAGCACTAATCAGGATAAAATGCAAGTTATCAGGAGTCCGCCTGGAGAACAGAGACATTCAATTTTAAATTTAGCAATCAGCAGGAGGGAAAAACAAGCACTAATTAGGATAAATGCAAGTTGTCAGGAGTCCGCCTGGAGAACAGAGACGTATTTTTCAAGTTTGACGTCAGGAGTCCGCCTGGAGAACAGAGACGTATTTTTCAAGTTTGACGTCAGGAGTCCGCCTGAAGAACGGAGACATACAGTTTAAATTTTAAAAGTCAGGAGTCCGCCTGGAGAATAGAGACATTCATTTCAAATTTAGCAATCAGGAGTCCGCCTGGAGAACAGAGACGTACTTTTCAAGTTTGACGTCAGGAGTCCGCCTGAAGAACGGAGACATACAGCTTAAATTTTAAAAGTCAGGAGTCCGCCTGGAGAACAGAGACATACTTTTCAAGTTTGATGTAAGGAGTCCGCCTGAAGAACAGAGACACATAGTTTAAATTTTAAAAGTCAGAAGTCTGCCTGGAGAATAGAGATATTCCATTTCAAAGTTAGCAATTGGGAGCCCGCCCAGATAACAGAGGCATACATTTCAGTCTTTTCATTTCAAGCATTGAAGTTGGGAGCCCGCCCAGATAACAGAGGCATACATTTCAGTCTTTACATTTCAAGCATTGAAGTTGGGAGCCCGCCCAGATAACAGAGGCATACATTTCAGTCTTTATATTTCAAGCATTGAAGTTGGGAGCCCGCCCAGATAACAGAGGCATACATTTCAGTCTTTACATTTCAAGCGTCGAAGTTGGAAGCCCGCCCAGACAACAGAGGCATACATTTCAGTCTTTACATTTCAAGCATTGAAGTTGGGAGCCCGCCCAGATAACAGAGGCATACATTTCAAGTCTTTAATTTTCAAGTATTGAAGTTGGGAGCCCGCCCAGATAACAGAGGCATACATTTCAAGATCAAGTCAGAGGACAATAAAACAGAGGGTTACAATAGGAATCCCCAGCAGGAAACAATAAAATTCCCCGGCACCGGGAAACAGAAGGTTGCAACAAGAGGTCACAGTACAAACTCAAGTACATGTGTCAAAAGAAGAAAAGCACCGGAAGAAATGCAAGCAGACAAGGAAGCAAGGCAACAAAAACAAATTGTACTCTAGCCTAGCTTCTTGTTTTCTTTTAAGCATGGTGTAACAAGGAGATCGGTAAGCAGTGGTAATAGCATGCAACAACAGTAACAATGCAGTCCCACGGTAGTCCCAGCTACCAAAATTTCCCGAACTACATTGACCTGATTCCTGTTTAGCCCAGGATATGTAGGAAACCTTTGAAGCAAAGGTTCGGTCAAATCTTTTTCAAAAAAATGCTTCAACGGAGTACTCGGATGGGCAAAAATCGCTCGCTTTATCTTTGCACGAAAACCCTTCGTGTCTCCGGGCAAAGAGGGGCAGCTGTAAGCACGTGATTTTTGCCCTATATGAGAATTACTCCCAAAAAATTCAAAAATAAAATGATTTTTCTTTGGTGTGCAATTTTGTGATATTTTGAATAATTATTTGTATTTGTCTGTGCGTGTTTATTTGCTAAATTAATAAAAAATACAAAAATATGTCGCATTTTGCATGTAGGATTTAATTCTACAATTGTTAGTAATTAAATTTGTTTTACAAAAATTAAAAATTACAAAAATAGGCATCGTTTGCATTTTTAGCATTTAATGTCCAAATATACAATTTTATGCTTAATTATTACTTAATTGTGCGTTAATTGTTATTGGGATTAATTTGCGCTTTTATAACTCAATTTAGTTCTTAATAATAATTTAAATATTTTTATAATTTAGTTTTAGAAAAAAAATAAAAGAAGAAAAGAGAACAAAAATACAAAAGAAAATCGGATTGGGCCACTTCTTCAATTGTAAGCCAAAGGCCCAAAAAATTGCCCAATCTTCTCCATGACCCAGTCCACTTCAGACCGGGTCGACCCGGTCCGCCCCATTAACCCATTAACCCAACACCCCTTTTTCATTTTGTCAAAACACAAAACAAAACAAAAATAGAAAAAACCAAAAACCCTAAAAAAGGGAAAAGTGGTCCGCCCCCCCCCCTCTCCAACTTTTGGTTTTCTTCTTCTCAAAACTTCCCAAACACCCCAACAACCATAGCTACCATTCACCAGCCCCGTCAACCACCAGTTCCC
This sequence comes from Nicotiana sylvestris, assembly GCF_000393655.2. Lineage (NCBI taxonomy): Eukaryota > Viridiplantae > Streptophyta > Magnoliopsida > Solanales > Solanaceae > Nicotiana > Nicotiana sylvestris. The sequence continues at coordinate 163,440,476 of NC_091063.1, forward strand.
CCCCTTCGTCGAACACCACCCAAACACCGTCCAAACACCATCTACGGCCATAACCAGTCGACGACCAAACGACCCAAACCATCACCCTCATCCCCAGCTGCTCGTCGCAGCTGCTGCGTCGTCACTATCCCGTCGCGCTTCATCTTCCTCACCATCGTCAAGCAGCAGTTGCTGCGTTATCCAAACGCAGTCACGTCCAAACAACCCTTCGACGCCGCTGTTTCTCCTCCTTCCTCCGAGCTGCGGCTTCATCGTCCAAACCCCGTTGCTGCGTCTTCACAGAACCAGTCACTGCTGCCCGGATGAACCAGTCGAGCCAAACAGACCCAGCGCTGCCGCTTCTGCTTCACTTTCCTTATCGTCGACCTTGCTGCGTCCAACGCTTTCTTCTTCTCGTCGCCTTCAGTCCCAAAACAAGATTCGACCATTTCGTTTGGTCGAGTTTTAGTCGAGGACGTCAAGCGTAGTTTTGAGTTCGTCAAGTTTACAAGGAAGGTGAGTTCATCGTTGAGTTCGTCGTTGAATCCGGACAGATTTATTCCCATTCGAGGTTTGACGAAACAGTCCGCACGTATGTTGTTCATCTCCGGTTAGTAGATTTTTGAGTTTTATTTTGTCCATATTTTGTTTTGATATTTTTCGAATCTAAAATCAGCAAATGTTTGTTTTGTTTATGTATATCGTTTGAATTAATTTTTTTTAGTTTGTTCATGTGTTTTGTTAAATTAATTTTCAGATTTCAAAATAGAAGTTTAATTAGTCGTTTTCATATTCATTTCATGTTTGTATTATTGTTTAAGTGAATAGTTGTTAGTTTGATGTTTGTTAGATTCAAATTGAAATTTAATTAACTATTTCTTCAATTTGTTTCATGTGTTTATGTATTGTTAGAAATTGTTAATATTGTTAAGTTCAAGCTTAAGTTCATAATTGTTTATTCGTCGATCTTGTTATTTGTCTAAAAAGAATTTAGTTGTGTTAAAGGAAATATATTGATTTAATCGTTTTAATCCGTCATGTTTGTTGTGTTAAAATAGATTCATTCATGTTCATACTTTGTTTGGATGATCTTGAATCCGAATTTTGTATAGTTTGATTTCTTGTTTATCATTTATGATTATTTCTTGAATTTGTCTCATTATCTTGTTTAAGTTTAATATAGGAATTGTTTGTTGTAATGTTGTTAGAGTAGTTGATTTTAAGTTCAAATATTATTGAATTTAGAAATCTAAATATACTTGTTTGTTGTTGTTGTTGAATCCGAAAATAGGATTGTTTGTTGCTAGAATATTGTTCAATCAAATTTTAGTTGTTCTTTGTTGTTCAATTTGTGTTCATGTGATTTGTTGTTGAAATGTTGAAGAAATCATGTTCATGAAATTTGTTGTTTGAACATTGTTAGAAATTAATCATATTGTCTATATTTTGGTTAAGTTTGATTAATTGATGTGTTATAGCTGATGGGTAGTTTGGTAATTTATAGTACTTTCGGGGGTAAAATAGTAATTTGCAATAGGGTCGGAGGGGTAGTTTAGGAATTGTACATTTTGTAATTGTTTATATGAAGCATGGGGGACAAAATGAAATGGGGTGGGTTGTGATATAGTTGTTTAATATAAAGGGGGGACAAGACAAAATTTAGTGGGGGGAATCTTGTATTATTTTATGTTAGGCATGGGGGACAAAATATAATGGGGTGGTGTGATATGTTTATTTAATGTAATGGAGATGAGTGGGAAGATAATAGGTTGGGTAGAGAAAAAGTATTGATTTTAATTAATGGAAAGATTTATGGGATGAGTTATAAGAAGTCTTGAAATCAGAATAAAAAGGGAGGACAAGAGAAATACACAGACAGGAAAAAAACGGGAGAGAGAAACAAATCTGAAAATAAGAGAGAGAAAAGGGCTGAACATTTAAGAGATAGAAAATTCCGAAAAATATTTAAGCTTTCAAATATAAAAAAAAAACTAAAAAAAATATTCTGTTTTCTTTTGTTATTTGAAATCAGAATTAATTGTTGTTTCATAAAAGCTGGAAGCTTTTTTTTGTTTTTTTTTTATTACTACTCCACCGGTCTGTTACTGGGTTGTTACTATTGCTGGGCTATTGTTGCTGTGTTGTACTGATTTCCTGCTGCTGCTGACTCTCATATTCATTTTCTTTTGCTTCCAATATCAGGTACACAACTGAAAAGTTGTTTATTGTAATCCGAAATATGAAGCGTGAATACATATGAAGAATGAAAATTTGAAGTTTTAATTTCGTTTTTTCTTTGTTCCTTTTGTTGATTGTATTTAAGCTATTTCATGAATTACTAAATAATAACTGGAATAAGAAAATAATATCATAAGTTAGTCTGTAATAAATCAGTTCGGCAAAATAGGTTAATTCACTAGTTATGAAGGCTTCAAGATTATAGGTTGATCATGAACAAGTAGCTAAATTTAGCTAAGACACGAATTTAAATTAAACATCGTAAATTAGGCATTAAGGCATGACTTGAGCTTAAGCAAGATTAAGAGAACGTTTAAGTCTAATAAACTTTCTAATAAGCTTTAGTAATTATGGTTAAATCTAGTTTCAAATGATTGTGAATAATTAATCTCAATAATTTTTTTTTAAAAAAATAACAATGCTGAATTTTAATCTAGCTATATTTGTTTATTTTGAATATTAGTTGTTGAATTTTTATTTTATTTATAATTTCGAAATTAAGAGTAAAATTCCTTTTTCATCAATATTTGTATTAATCAAGCAATTAGCATGTCATTTTTCTTAAAATAATAAAAAGCTAGTAATTAATTAGGATTTTCTTTCTTTATTTTAGAGACTAATTTTTATAGAAAAATGTAGTCGTTTTAAGATTTGTCCATTTAAAATAAATGAGATGAGCCTCGCTTAATGAAATGTATAGATTGCGGGGCCCTCAATAAATGTACATTTAATCGCTTAGAATTAGGGAGGAGCCGTTTTAGCAAATTTCACGGCCCTACCCAAAATAATGATACGCTAGTCGCTCTAGGCGCGTATTTAATAATGTTATTTTCTTAAATACGGGTGTGCATTTATGTAACCCAAATCTAAATCTCAACGGAGTCGAAATGTGTCGATAATCACGGGTGCATTGATTGCGACGTGATTTGAAATACGTTTTCACAATGTTGCAATTCTTCGTAAAATAATAACAATAAATAAAAAATAATAATAATAATAATAAAAGCGGCTAAGGGATAAATTTGCACATAAGTTTATAATACGTATTATATCAGATAATCAAGCCAAATATAACAGTTGAGCGACCGTGCTAGAACCACGGAACTCGGGAATGCCTAACACCTTCTCCTGGGTTAACAGAATTCCTTATCCGGATTTCTGGTTCGCGGACTGTAATACAGAGTCATTCTTTTCCTCGATTCGGGATTAAACTGGTGATTTGGGACACCCTAAATCTCCCAAGTGGCGACTCTAAAATAAATAAACAAATCCCGTTTCGACTGTCCTTTAATTGGAAAAAACTCCTGTACACCCGCGATGGCGGAAAAAGGAGGTGTGACAAAAGGCACAGACGTTGCAAGCCTCAATGAGGCTTGGTTGTTTCCATTAAACCATTAGTTGGGTATTTAGTAAGGACCCAAAAACGTGCTAATTAGGTAGTATCTTTTCTTTATTTTTAAAAAAGACGGAGGCAAAAATAGAAAAACATAGTAACTATAGGATGATCCTTTAAAATAAAAATGAGGCGTGCCTCGCCAAATAAATTACAAGTTGCGGGGCCCTCAATAAATGGGCATAATAAGTGGATAGACTTTGGGGTCGGTCGCTTAGTGAACTTCACGGCTTTTCCCCAAAAATAACAACGCGTTAGTCTCTCTAGGTACGCGCTTTAATTAATCTTACCTTCTTAAAATCGGGCGTACATTGATGTGACCCAAATCCAAGTCTCAACGAAGTCGGAATGTGTCGATAATTACGGGTACATTAATTGTGACGTGGTTAGAGGCGCGTTCCCATGATGTTGTAATTCTTTAAAAAAAAATATATATGAATAAATGAGAAACCTCGACAAACAAAAATACATAAGTTGTGGGGCCCTCTATATGTGTTCATAAAATTACTTAGACTTCGGGATCGACCGCTTAGTGAATTTCTCGGCCCTTTCCCAAAACAACTGTGCGCTAGTCGCTCTAGGCGCGCCTTTAATAATTTACTTCCCTAAAATCAGGTGTACATTGATGTTACCCAAATCCAAATCCCAACGGAGTCAAAAATGTGTCGACGACCACGAGTATATTGATTGTGACGTGGTTCGAGATACATTTTCACAACGTTGCAATTCTTTGGTAAAATAATGATAATAATAATAATAAAAGCGGTAAAAGAGTTATAATTTGCACATCAGTGCACAATTGTTAAAATCAGATAATCAAGCCGAATATGACAGTTGAGCAACCGTGCTAGCGGGTTAACAGAATTCCTTATCCGGATTTCTGGTGCGCAGACTGTTAAACAGAGTCATCTTTTTCCTCGATTTGGGATTAAACCGATGACTTGGGACACCCTAAATCTCCCCAGTGGCGACTCTGAAATAAATAAACAAATCCCGTTTCGATTGTCCTTTAATTGGAAAAACTTCTTCACCCCTTGCGGGGGCGGAAAAAGGAGGTGTGACAGTGCAGAAATATGCATAAGCAGCTAAAAACACAACATAATTTCCAACCTCTTGTACTCCTCCAGCCGGTACTCATCGCCGACATACAGCCAACCACTTCGATACCTTTTCAAGGTCATGTCTCTCCTACTAAAAGCTTCCTCTTTAACCTTGTAAATGTGAATATCAATTTCGTCAAGCAGATATGACAGATTCGTTGCCCCTACAAATATTAAACTTGATACTTAATGGATATAAAAAATATTCAGGCATATTAAAAGCTAAACAAATATATACTTTGAAATCAATTGCTTTAGGCATATAAATAAATTCACAACTTACTGCAGTAATGATCTGATTAGAGATTCATTTGGTTGAAAATGAAAAAGCAGCTATATGTTTGATTTACAGTAGAAATCACTTACCAAATTCTATAGCTTCAGGAAAATTCACTTAATTTTGTGTTTCAATAACAAATGTCTCCCATCAGATTCCCCTTAGATCCAGCCTATTAAATTCTCAAAAGATCTCGTTGGTGACTTCATTTCCTGCAACCTCAATATTTCTGCCATCTGCCTGCACAAGAGGTATAGACTCTCAAGAATTTGACGTCTACTACGAATCTTCTGTCAAACTTTGTGATGCTGGACGTTATTCAACAGGTGCAAACGGGCTGAAAGACTCGAGGTGAGAGCAGTATGCGAAAATATTACTTTTAGCAGGCTCCATTCGGATTAGCTGTCTTAATTATTCAAGGGTGGTCCAAGATCTCCTGAAGGGAACGCCTCTTTGAAATGTCCTTCGTAAGATACATGACAAACAAATATAGCTACATCATCAGCATAATTCTTCACATAACTTATGAATATCTTCTAATCAGCTTACATGGCTAATGAGATTCTTAGCTTCAGCAGATGATATCTATAATCAAACAATAGACTGCTTCATCACCTAGTGATTGTATCTGAAAGTCATGGAATTCAGCAAATCAGGCTCAATTTATAGTTACACTGCAAGGAGTTTCTTCGCGGATGACAAGGAAAATCAATAATAAATTTGAATTTTCTGAAATTCTTTACACTGGATTTAAATTTTCAGTTCCACTTTAATTAATTCGTGAAAATTCAGTTTCTTTCATTCGTGAAGAATAAATGAAAGACATGAAATACAAATAGTTACAACCAAAATCCACAAATCTCGCTCTGTAGCTATAACTCCCATGCTCTATGGTGAAAATAGAAAACATGATAGAGGTGTAAAAACCTACAGGTGCTAATTGTATAAAACATTCGCTAGCGATTTTCTATTTTCTCCCTTACCTCGAAGGATGGAAAAGACTACAAATGCATAAGAAATCAAATAGAAAATCCAATTCATTGAAGTTTTTTTATCAAACACCTCCACATCAGAGGTTTTTACCTAAGGAATCAGAATTGGGTCATGAAAAGAATGAGACGGCTGGTCGGTTGCATAGTTGGTTGTGGAAAAAATACCAACTATATATGAAATAATAATAAAAAGCAATTAGCAGCACATATACATACCATTATGTACACCATCAATGGATCCTGCAAAAATGAAGCAGATGACTACTGGACACGCCATAACCCGACAAGCGAAAAGGAAAATTTTAATCACTAAACTTCAAAATTAGCCGAATAATACAAAGGGGGAAAAAGATGAAAAAATGAGAGAAGATATCAGGAACCATTAAATTTCGAAACTAATAATGACCCAAACACAAGGAAGAACCAAGAAAAAAGGAGGAAAAAAAAGTAGTTGCAACTACACTTTAGAGCGAGAAGACAAACATTTGCAATACAAGTTTTGAAAGAAATTGAATAAACCAAAGCAGAACTCTTGATTTCAATTCATCTCCACAAGAAAAAAAAAAACGCTTCCCCCAATTTTATTCATCAAAACCCTAACTCCAAAATTTTCGGATCTTCTTGAATATAGACAAATCTGTCTTTAATTCAGTTTATTTTTATGAATTTGCGGTAAACCTCCATTGCCATTGATATAAAAAGAATAGTATGTGGGTTGAAACAAATTGGAACAAAAAAAGGAGAAAAAACACATAGGTAACAACAAAGTTAATTTTAAAGAGTAAGAAATTTACCTGCAAGTTGAAGAGATTTGCCAAGACAGTAGAAAATCTGAGCAATGCAGTGTTTGGATAAAGTAAAAGCTAAAATGATAAAAATAAGTCAAAAGCAAAAAGTTATAATTCCCTAACTTATGGCTTAAAAAAACTATTTTGGCTTAAAAATTAGTTAAAACAAACCCATCCAAACGAGCTCTAAGCTCGTAACTCCATTGTCTACGATATATTAGAAGAGAAGAAAAGCGAAGCGTACATGTGGGAGTAGCTTAAAAGCTACACGTAGTATCTGGGGAGCACACAAAAGGGCACGTATAGAACTGCTAGAAAATGACTGAATTGCCCTCAAGCTTCTTTAAAAAGATTTGAAACAGATATGTCGAAAGTATTGCTCTTCTAAAATATAGAAAAATTAATCATATTACAATTTTACATGATTGGAAAAGCTTAGCTCAATCTGCTTATTTATCTGTGAACAATTATGACAATACAACAGGCTACAGTGGTGGAGCCACAATCAAGGGGTGTCGATTGCCGGAAAATTACATTGTATTGCTAGATAATTTTTTTTTTGTTTGATGTATATTTATTATATGTTGACTTTCTTAAACTTTTTGGTATATCTAATTTTTTATATTTTGACACCCGTTGATGAAAGTTCTGGCTTCTCCACCGATAGGCTACATACCTTTTTTCTTTCATGAAAAAAAGAAATTCAAAATGTGACTTCTACTTCTTATCTACTGAATTATTCATGCAAGAAATTATTTAGCAAGTAAAATGACCATCTTCTATAAAATAATGCGGAAGATGTAAATACACAGTAAAATCGAAAATGAACATTGTGAACTAAATTAAAAGCAAGGCATTGTCACAACTGACAAGCAAGATTGTAAATACTACAATTTCAGTTATTAGGCATAGCAACAAGAAACGAGCTTAACTTTTAGTAGCTGAAATTTTACACGATAACTTACAAATTGTTCGGAGGGTTTGTGGTGTATCGTTTCCTAATGTATCATATAATATTATATTGTATTGTAATGTATTATTTTGATGCATATAAGCTTAAGTATTCCTCAATGACCAATAACGTACAAGTACCGTGAAAGGTGAAAAAAGCCCCTATTTAGGAAGTGTAATAGAGTACCTGAGATCAAATGCGAACAATCAGTCGGGATATTTGGATGTATTGTATTATTTACCGTTGTTTCATGGTGTCACACACCAATAGTATGAAAAATAAACTTGCAATATTATTAAAAAAATAAGGTACGAGATAAAATTGTTATACAAAAAGGTGGGGTAAACGATAAAATTTAATTATCTAATAATAAGAAAGGACAAAAATGAGAGAAAGAAACAAGGTAATGACGCGATAACACTAATTTATAACAATCAAAACATATATTGTATTTAAAGAAACAAGCTATTAGGAAAAGCTTATAAGTTACTCACTCTGTTTCAATTTAGGTAACACACTTTTTTTATTAGTTTATTAAAAAAAGAATGACACATTTATATAATTGAAAATAATTCAACTTTAAACTTTTCTCATTTGAGAAACTTTTATAATCACATAAATGTCAAGGCTCCACAAAGTTTTTACTCGTAAGCTTTTAAGACCACAAATTTAAAAATGTCCCTCTTTTCTATTAAACTTCGTGACAAGTTAAACTATTTCATTTAAATTGAAAAGGAGGGAGTATGTGTTAAAGCGGGCAAAAACCATATGTGATGTAGTGGATGAAACTGTTCTTCCCTTAACTAATCCGGAATTTCGAATATAATCGAGCTCCAAGGCGGGTAGCAGACATGGGCGGGAAACCAAAAAAAAAAGCGGGCAAAAACCAATTTAATAGCACAAAACTTTTTCACATTGTGTTAAATCCAAAGAGAAAGGACAACAGCCTTTTCATATTCATTTCGTACAAATAGGCAAATCATAATTGTGTGGAAAGAAAAAAAGAAACTCATTCCCAGAATTATGTGGAAAGCAATCCAAGAAAGACATTGTCTCCTTCTCACAAAGTTGTCATGCTACTAATAGCTTATTATTCAGTTTGCTTCATAACCCAAAAATTCCCAAATTTTCAAATGCTGCAAACCCCATAATGGCTACTACTCTCTTCCACTTTCCCAAATTAGTCTTCTTTTCTCCTCTCCCTACTTCTCTCTGCTGCACTCGTCACCATTACCTTCTTGCTTACCGTTCAAAACCAGCAATTTGTGCATCAATTAAAAAACCCAGGTTCGTTTTTCATTACTCTTTTTGCTTTTTTCTTGGTTTTTTTCTACGTTTCTTGAGTGTAAAATGGTTGTAGTTTGGTTCTTGATACTGATACTATGTTTGTAGTTTGGTTCTTGATACTGATACTATGTTTGTAGTTTGGTGCTTGGTACTGACGTTTTAGCTCCGAGAGTCTCTGAATGCACTAATGTGGTGCTTTTGCTTCAAAAATCTTGTTTGTTTGTGCTTCAATAAAAAAATTCAGGTTCTTTTTCATTACCCTTTTGGCTATATTTTGTGTTTCTTGAGTGTACTATTTGTGATGTAAGATTAATTAGGTACTACCATAGCAGAGATTAAGATATAATTATATAGACATATGAACATAATCTTATGTTAGGGTTAGATACACATACCATTCAACTCCATTGATTTAGCAGCGATAGCAAACGACAGTTAAGCCTGGTACCTGTTGCTGGTGGGAGTTAGCAGGTATCCCATGAAATTAATGAGTTGTGCACAAGCTTGCCCGGACGCTACAGTTATCCAAAGAAAAAAAACGCTCTCGGTTCAGAGAACACGACTGATGGGACGTCAACTGCTATACTACGTATTCAAGAATAGATATGCTAGAGTTTTTCGGATAACTTGGGAAAGCGGGTTGGCCTCTATTTATAAAGAGTGCCTACCCATCACATCCAATAGCTATTGGGCCTCGCTTATCCACACACATGAAAATACTAATCAGGCCTTTTATTTAATCCACCACTTGGGTCACGTCACTATCCTTTCAGGCTATAACCAATTAGCATAGCTCCAAATTCCAACATGTGGTTCTTGACACATACTATGTTTGTAGTTTGGTTCTTGGTACTGATACTGTGTTCGTAGTTTGGTTCTTGATACTGATACTATGCTTGTAGATTTGTTCTTGACACTAACCTTTCTAGCTGTGATAGACTTTGAATGCACTAATATGAGTGTTTTTTCTTCAAATCTTGGTTACTTTTGCTTCAATAAAAAATTCCAGTTTCGTTTTCATCACCCATTTGACTGTATATTGGTTTTATCTATGTTCCTTGTTTGCTGCTGTGCTTGTGGTTTGGTTCTTGTGACCGACTTTTTTAACTTTTGAAAATCTTTGAATGCACTAATGCGAGTTGTTTTATTGAAATTGTGCCTCAAGAATAAATTCAGATTATTTTCCATTACCCATTTGGGTGTACTCTTGTTTTATCTAAGTTTCTTTACTGTACTGTGTCTAGCGTTTAGTTCTCGATACTAACTTATTAGCTATGAGAATCTTGGTTTCTTGCTCTTACTGAGATGGGTGTTTGGTGTTCTTTTTCTTGGTTTTGGTGGGTACAGTGCAAGTCGGAAGGTGAAAAGCAATGTTGATCTCTGCAACGACATCAGGGAATTTTTATCTTCTGTTGGACTTCCTGAGGATCATATACCCACCATGAAGGAGCTGTCACTGCACGGAAGGTGTGATTTGAATGCCATTTAACTTCTTGGTTTTCATTTTCCATTTTTGTTTCATTTTGCAGCTTTAATGTAACATTTGTACAGTTAAAGGATTCAAAGCTATTTGATAAAAGATGTATGTGTACAGAGATGGACCTCATTCATGGCAATATCTAACTAAAGGTTAGCAGTGAAAAAGAATCTCTTACTATGTATATAGCAACTAGGTAAAATGACATAGGAAAAACGGAGTTATTTGTGTGGGAGCTAGTAGCTACTTCTAGCTTTTAGTTTTCCTGTGATGTGCCCAATGTTTGGTTGGAGCGAGAAAGAAGATACTAACTGTTTTTTCCTTTAGGATTGGTCTTCTCTAGGATCTTACATGTTAACGTGACCTGGTAAATAAGAAAAATTTCTGGCACAATCAAATTTTTAGCTACAAATGAATCAATTTCATGAATTAACTGCATAAGCAGCCGTTCTCATCCGCATAACTTCTTCTCCAGTGTTCTTGCACTTGTTTTAGCAAAGTGCATGCATATGGAAAAGGTGAAATTCTATCAAACTTGTCTAGTGGAGAAAATTTATGAATATTTTTTTAATGTTTACTTCGATAAGTGAATGCATTAGTGTAGCATACATAGGTGCCACTGGACAAGATGCATGGAATGCTGATACAAATTTGTAGATTTAGAATCATTTTTGCGTCTGTGTCCGATGCCCTCATCCTTGGTTCCTGACCACATTACCATGAATTAGGCAGAGGCCACAAGAATTTTATCTCTACCATTATACATATAATCATAGGTGGGACCCATGGTTGTGAACCAGAGAAGCAGTTCTCAAGTTAGGTTTCCAAATTCAACTTCCAAAATCCAAGTACCCTTTTTCATCTTCAACTTCAAATACCCCTTTTTTGTTGGCCTTAAATTTCAACCAAATCATGTTCAAATGCTCTTAAATTTCTGGACATGTGGCACAACCTCACAAGTTGTTACTTAGCTTTCACATAGGATCGCAAGAGTTTGTCATGGTGTAGAAATGTTGCTAGACCATGACTTGGACCTTGTGAAGGTTGCTTGCTGGATAGAACTCTTTTATTCCAAGAGACAAATGAAGCTAAAGAGGTGAAGTTGAACAAACATGGTGCACTAGGGTATGTGAGAGTGTATAGTTAGATTATTGCCAGATAGTTAGGCTTAGAATTATTATAATATGTACATGTGTAGTTGTGCACGTTCTAAAGTTTCAAGGATTAATCATTAATGTAAGATATAGATTGTAAAGTGTGCTATAAAAGAATTCAGGCATCTGTGTTTAGTATTATAAGTCAGTTCCAGTGGTACTCATTGGGATAGAAAGATAGTTATTGTTTCATTGAGTACACAAAATTTGCTTCAGTGAGGCACTACTCTTCGAGAATCGCCGACATGATTTTTTTTCTTGATTGTTAATTGAGGACATGATTAGATTGTTGGTTATCTAGATACAGATAGGAATAGTCACTTTTTAGTGGATTCTCCACTGCGTGTTACTATTATTTAGTGTCTTCAAAGAGAAAGAAACAAAATGTCGTTGTGAGATCTAGCCTAGAAGTAGAATCGGGCGATGGTGGTGGCAATTTACAAACAAATATGGATGAATACAATTACTGAAGAACTAAATCTTGAGGAGGCTACCATATGGAACTTCTTAAAGATAATCAGCCGCACTTTATGTTGCACCAGATCCAATGTTTCATGGGAACCAAGCACATAAAGATAATTCAAAATATATACATATTGACACTAAATTGTAATGTCAAAGGATTAGTTTTGCAAATTATTCACCAAGTACTTTGTCTATTCATGAATCAATTATAATATATGTTGCAAGCTTGATACATACGAGATGTATGCACTCACTTGAGGAAGAGTGTCAAATAGTTAAACTTGGACTTAGTTAAATATAAATTGGTGTAATAGAGTATGTAATATTAAGTAATGTCCATCGGTATATTGGAGCTATCAGGACTAGGGTACGTTCTCCGGATTGAAGATTTTACTAGATAACTTTTTCTTGTAAGCCTCTAACTTTCGGTTCAGTCGTTTGCAAGGAAAGAGGAAATAAGAAGATTATAAGCTACAATTCCAAGAAAATGCAGGAGACTGATAGAAAAAATCCGAGAAAATGCAGGAGGGGATATCAACTCCCAACACTCAGGTTAATAACTCTTTATAAGAACTAAATTGGATTGAAGCACCATTATATCTGATTCAGTAAAAAGAGAAAAAAATTGAATTGAAGCAAAGAGAGGACGTAGAAATGTACATGTAAGAGCTATAGCGCATGCATAGGTCATTATGAGAAAGTATGCGTGTTGATTCTTTCTATTGCCTTCTATTTTCATCTTTCTTTGTTGTTCGTCTCTTGGATATGGACCCCCCTGTTCTAATAAAGGGAACTTGACAAAGTGCAAACAGTTCAATTTTTTTTGGGGTTTTAAGTCTTTAAGAACCAGATCTTTAGATCATTTCTGCAAGAAGAATATGGGCCATTCTATTGGTTTAATACAATTTACCTTATCAAAAAAAAAAAAGAAAAAGAATATGGGCCAAGCATGCAGATCTTGAATTATTATGCAAGCAATAACAGGCGAAGTTATGACTATGAAGTTGACGCATTACTTGAACCACTAGGATAAAAATAATGAGAGTTAAACTTCATCAAGCAAGCTATTTCGCTGTTCCTTACTTCTTTTTAGAGTCTCTCTCTCTCTCTCTCTCTCTCCCAGGTCAAGAAACAAGTCTAAGCTTTAGCTATGTGGTTTTCTCATACATCCTACAGGCAAGACCTCGCGAACATTGTTAGAAGAAGAGGTTATAAACTTCTCAGGGAGCTTCTCTCAACCTCCAAGCTACCAAACTATGATGAGTGCAGTGAAGAGGATGGCCTTGTTGAAAAAATTGGAGATGAATCGTCAGGTCAGCAGTTCTTGGGCCCTGTGTATTTTAGGTTCTAACAACATAGCCCATTTTGGATTCTTCTGATTGACAACCTCCTAATTTAAAAGGTCAGGATGGAAAGATGATAGACATGGCTCATGATGTTTCCTTACCAAGTGAAGCTTCTGCAGTAGCTGACTACACGAATGATGCAAACAATGACAGTATGCTGAAGTCTGATGAGCAAAATTCTAGTGTTCAAGAACCTTCACGCTATTCCTCCTTGGAAGAAAAGGTGGCCAATTTTATTCAGAATGGAGAACTGGATAGTGTAGAGGGTAAGCGATGCTACTCGAGGGTACTTACCTTTAATTGCATGAGAAGTGCGCTTGCTACATTTGTTCGATAGAAACAAGATATGATCCATCCATACCGCACTCTCTTCTTCTCATGTTTATCTTGGTTCACTGACTTGGTATTCAGGTAGTTTATGGTGATAATACTTGGTACTCCAATTCATCCATGTTGCACGTTTCCCTTTTGGTCCCAAACCATTTGAAGTCTCCTGAATTCAAAATTAGTAGCAACTCAATCTAAGCTTTGATCTTCTTTTGTGTGTGTCGATAAGGTGAAGATTTTATTGATGTACAGGAGCAAAACTCCAGTATACAAGAGTTTACAAAAAGTACGGAATCTTACACAAATTTGTTTATCAAAACAAGCATCCCATTACCTATACATACAGGAACCTCGTGGGTGCTCCAGAAGTTTGAGTAAAAACAATAAACATGTCTCATTTGTAAGATGTTGCAGTAAACCAGGTCAAAGAAAAAAAAAATCGAACTTCTGGGTAGGAAATTCTTACAAAAAGAATTTTCTAAAACAAGAGAATTTCTCTACCCCAAACACTCTCCTATTTCTTTCCCTCCAATCCAAAATATGACGTAACATTCTTCTTCTCTATCAAACCAACTTTATACAAAAATACTGACAATCATCGAATCAACTACACATCGTCTAAATATTAGTTTTTTAAATTTTCTTCTACTCCTATGAACTTAAATTTTGAATAAAACTAACTCCTTAAAAGTAGATAAGGAGTCATCTCTATTTCCATGCTCTGTGTTCTTATTTGATTTTCTGCAAAATGCTACCTTTGAGACGTACACCTTCCTCTTGCCTAATGTAAAAACATTGACCTATATGTAGTTTTGATGCATATTGTATCTGCTGTTCAGTCTTTCCTCAAATGCTAGTTTCCAGCTACTAATCTTTGTCTAAGGCCTTGGCGAACTGTTAAGTTCTGGTTATGTGAGCTTGAGTAAATCTTTCTGATTCTGAAATGAGATCCAAATTTTTTGAGTAAATCTAACTGTTCTGCTTTTGCTTGATTTTACAGATATTGGCTTCGAAATTTTCAATGAAAGAGGTTCCGAGCAAGTGGAGGGATCTGTTGTAGGACAGAATGTTGTAAAAACAGAATCTACTACTCCTAACGGTAATGGCGCTGAGACATTTAATGGAAATTCCATGCCACGATCAACCCAGCATGTTGAACATCCTAGTGGGCAGAGTTTCCGAATAAGGTATGCATTTCTTGCAATATTTATGCTTTCATCTGAACTTATAGGTTCTTCATTTTTCCACTGGGCTTTCAGTAAACTATCTTTGGGTTCTTCATCGGCCTCGCTTCATCTTTTGCAATTGTATTTACCTATATACGGTCATGCTTTAGTAGTTTAGTTAAACTTGATGCAGGATGAAATTGAAATAGTTTGACGTATATATAAAACCATTGAAATTCTTTTTGTGTCTCATTCTTGCTGATTCAATAAATCCACTTTGATGTTTTTTTTACACAATCAACTAGCCGATAAGTTTTTCTTCTTTGAAAGTTCAGATTTCCTGTTCACTTCTTGTCTATGAATTGTTTGTTTTTTACTAGCTCTACGATTACACTTCAGGCATTGAACTGAAGACGTTTCTTGTTCTCTATCTGAATGCACCCTGATTTTTGTAGGAATAATAGCCTTTCAACTGAAGAGTTAACCATGGCTGAAGGGAGAAATAGTGCTGATGTTGAGGTGCTAAAATTCTTCATTCTGATTGTTTGTTTTTTATTTGATGCCACTTTTGACTTGGAATTTCCTTTGCTTTCACATTTTATCTGTTAGCCCCAAAAAGTGGAGAATCAAGCTGAAATTAATCGTCTCAAGTTCATGCTGGTACCACTCTTTGGATAATTTACTGTTGAAATTTTACTTACCTCACTTGGCTTCAATTTTCCTTTTGTACGAAGCTATTTTATATATATTCTTTTCCATAAGAATAACCTATGCCTTAAATGGTTTTTTGCTGTTCTTAGCATCAGAAGGAGCTGGAGTTAACTCAATTGAAGCAGCAGATTGAAGAGGAAAAGGTATAATGTTTCTTCTTACTCCTCCCATTCTTCAGGGAAAAGAAAATTTGATCAAATTACAAGGACCTAACTGCTATCTTGTCTTGTGGTAGTAGAGAGTAGTGAATATTTTCTTTTTACATGGCAGAGAGAAAAGCTCAGATCCTCAGAGAAATATTTTGACATGAACGAAAGGCTTTTTACCTTCTCAAAAAAAAGGCTGCACGCTGACATGTTGCCACTCTGTTGCCATCCTTCTGTGTTATCTTAACTCTTAACTATTGGCTTATGAACTTGTAATATATTACTCCCCCCATTTCAATCTGTGTCTTAATTCCCTTTAAGTCTATTTAAAAAAGAAAGCCTCTTTCTGTATTTGGTAACTCTTCAAACCCAACAGCCTACATGGCATGTTTAATGCCAAAAGATTCAAAGGGCATTTTGGTATATTACACACATCTTTACTTTAGGACCACAAGATTCAAAAATCTTTTTTATTTTCTTAAACTCCGTGCAGTCAAACTAAGACACTTAAAATTGAAGTGGAGGGAGTAAGTGTTACTTGACATTTTGATATCACCATTTTAAACACAATTAACACAGTTGGGTAAGGGAAACTTGACTGTTCTTTCTTGTAAACTTGTTGTGGCATTGGAATTGAACTAGTTTATATTTTTGGTGTTTCATATCAGCTATTCGGATCATATGTTACTGTGATAGTTGGAATTTTACCATAAAGTTGATACTTGTTAACATGTTACTCAAAAGAACAATCTGTTCTTCTTGAAGTGGAAAAGTGTAATTTTATTATATTTCTACTTTCAGCGCTTACTGTCTATTTTGCAAATCAAAGCCGAAAGAGAAATCAGCGAAGCACAAAAACTAATTTCGGAAAAAGATGCAGAGCTAGATGCCACTGAAGATAGCCTTTCAGGACTGAAGGAGGTATTCAAGCAACTTCTTGTTTTAACATTTCCTGAATTTTCAAGATTCTTGGCCACTGCAACCAATATATTAAGAAAAAATAATTGGGAAATTGATCCGACTTCTGTGGGAAATGACGTTTTATCAACTTCACAAGGTATATCTACCAGATGTTTTACAAAGATGTTGGCTTCATTTGAGGTAATATCATTTAAATAAGGAAAAACATGATATTCTGTTACTGGAGCGTGACTTAGACTGATCAGGGTAGTATATTTGACACAACAGAAGTAGCAAGAATATTATGATGAAAGAATTACAAGAAAATACACATGACTTCACACCATAACAAAAAACGGCCCATGTTTTTAAGTTTTACCCCATCTAGCCCACATTGTACATATTTTGAAAGCACCAGCAAATTCAAAATTTGTGTTCTTACAACCATTGCTTCTAAAGCTATGGAGATAAATCTGTGTTCTCACAACCATTGCTTTCACTTTCTCTTCTTCTCACATCTTCTACATATGCTTCAAGGGGCCGCGTATTTTCTGCTTCTCCTCTTGTGTCACCTGGTTGCAATAGACAAGAGAGGTTGCTCTGATGGTAAGCAACCTCCACTTCCAACCAAGAGGTTGTGAGTTCGAGTCTCTCCAAGAGCAAGGTGGGAAGTTCTTGGAGGGAAGGATGCTGGAGGTCTATTTGGAAACAACCTCTCTACCCCAGGGTAGGGGTAAAGTCTGCGTACACACTACCCTCTGCAGACCCCACTAAGTGGGATTATACTGGGTTGTTGTTGTTGGAAGAGTAGAAGTCCACCAATGAAGACCATTCAAAGCTTTGCTTTCGAAAATGGGGTTTTTTGAATTTGTTAGTTGTTTGGATTGAGTGTTGTTCCAATTGATTGAAAATATCAAAAGGAGTTCGAAATTTAAATTTGAAGTGATTTGGAGTAGATTTGAGCAAGATTTGAGTTAAATTTCAGAAAAAACGCAAGGAAGAAGACGATGTCAGGTTTTTTGTATAATTATGTATAATCTTGTATAATAGTGTATATGAGTGTAGAAACACACCTTATACACTATTACACACCTTTATACAAGCGTCTATTGACAAACTTCTTCCACGATTTTCAGTTGCAATTCTTGTTCAAAACCAGTCCAAATCTCCATTAAATGACTTTAAATTTTATATACAACCTCCTTATACTATTTCTAACAAATCTAAATAACACCCTATCCAAATTTCTCACAAAATCAAATTCGGAATTTAAACCCACATATTTAAGCTTGTTAAAAATTTAATTTTCACCACCCAAATGAATTTGGTTTGTTGAGCTAATATTTGAGTCGCAGTTACTGATTCGAAAATTAACTTAAAAGTTTGAGGAATCTTTTTTAAAAATTAAATAATAATTTTGAGAACTTATTAGAGTTGGATGTTGAATCTTAGCCTATTATTTTTGGGCTAGTTAGTTGTAAATTGAAATAGGGGCTATAAAATTGAAAAGTAGGGAGCCTAGTTGTTTTAATGTGAAACTTTCCCTATTATGATCTTAGAATTAAGAAAATCAAGAGTTAGGTAAATTCTCTACTTTTTGGTATACTTCCTGGGGAGTTCTCTCCCTTTTGATTAATACTATAATTTACCTTATCAAAAAAAATAAAAAAATCAAGAGTTAGTTTAAGTGAAAAAAAGGAAACAAGTGTTTAAATGGTTGAAAACCCTAATTGAAACTAACTACAATTCTGTCCTTGTCAAAACAAAAATGAACAGACAATAAATAGAATAGAAGAGTTCCTAATTAAGTTGGAAACTAGAGCCCCACCTCCAACTTTCCATTCCACACCAGTGTATCTGGCTTTCTACTAGTGGAGCTATGGCTTATATATATAGCACATTTATCTATGTTAGGTTGAACTTCAATATTTGGTGGATGGGGAAAGTGTTGAGGTGGCTGGCAGCTTCAACGGGTGGCATCATAAAATAAAAATGGATCTAGAAGCATCATCCACTATCATCGATCCCATTGACCAAGAAGCATCATCAGATATCGTAGATCCCATTGGCACGAGGTTTTTGTTCTGTCTATTTCTTCATCTTTTGGGTGATTTTTAATGTATCAGTGTCAATTGTGTTTAGTTTCTGACTTAAATGTGGTATTGTATTTAGATTATTTCTTATTCATCTCTTCCTATCATTTTGGGACTATTTATGCACATTGCTTAGTCTGGCAAATGGTCTTAGGATATCCATGGCTGAAAGTTTGTGAACTTGATTATTGACGTCTAGTATTTGCAAAGAGCTCTAAGGTAAAAGCTTTTGTAAAGAATGAGAAAAGAAGAGATGTTGCGAATGATTTCCTCACCTATTCCCTCAATCATTTTGGGTTTTTGAAAGTGTCTCATGTCAAACATCATGTCTTTTCCTTTCTCCTTTGGTCGGGTAGGTGCCAAATTTCAAACATCTTATAATGCCATTCCTCCCCCTCCCCACGTGGGCCCAAACCCACAATTCTACTAGGTGCTAATATGTAGTTGACTTCTCGGGTCCTGATAGACTTGAATTATTCTTATTTTTTGACTCATCATGTATTTTCATTGTTTACAATAGTCGTTTAAATATGTAAATGCAGAAGCAGAAATCTATGGACAATCCTCTGAGTGATATTTATTCTGTTTAGATATTGAGCTCAACATCCTTTTTGACAGTTACTGTAATATTATGAATAACATGATAAAAGATTCTTTCCAGGAAACCTCGACTTTGGAAAACCGTGTTATGGCTGTATCCAGGGATATATGAGGTACATTATCTACAGACTACAATATGCTAGAGCAATAAAGCTGAATGTGCAGTCACTTCTCTCCTCATAGTTGTACTTGGAATAAGTAACTTGGCTTTGGCTTGACATGCATTTGTTGTCTATAGACAATTCTATTAGGTGAATATTAGTTGATGTTAAGATCTTAAACGCTAAGCTCATTTGTTGGTATTCTTCGCTGAGTCATATTCATAACTTTGCAGTCATGAGGAGTACATGCAAGTGAATTCGAGAATTGAGGTTGAGTAAAACTAATAACTACAATGGAGTTCTATTCATTGAATGTGTTGATAAAATAAACATTGTATTTTTCTTGCAGTAATAAATTAGATTTAGCACTTGTTTCTGTGGTATGAAGGGGAGCCTTGGAGCAACAGTAAAGTTGTCTCGTTGTGACCTATAGGTCACGGGCTTGCGCCGTGGAATCAACAACTGATGCTTGCATCAGGATAGGCTGTCTACATCACACCCCTCGGAGTGCGGCCCTTCCCCGGACCCTGCGTGAATGCAGGATGCTTCGTGCACCGGGCTGCCTTACTTGTTTATGTGGTATGCTTTTTGTCTTCAATATGCTCAATCCGTTGCTAGAAGAAAGAAAATGATGTTACTTCGTTAGATTTTACATAGTCAGTAAAATATATGAATATTCAGACTATTAAGGCGGAAGCAAAAATCAATCATTGGAAGTGTATCCAGTTTATTTTAAGGGGTCGTTTGGTAGGATGCATTAGATAAAATAATGCATGCATTAGCTTTGTATATTAATAATACATTGTTTGGTAGACATTTTGAACCTATGCATTAGTTATACATTCTATTTGGTATTACCCTATGCATAACTAATGCATAGAAAACAATGGCATTAGCAATGCAATGGGTTTTAATGCAAGCATTAGCTTAGTTAAAAACAAAATTGTCCTTCAACATTTATGCTTGATTAAAATATGCTAGTTATTATATTGATGGAAGTTTAAAATAATTTAAATAGTGAGAAATAAAATTATAGCCCTAGTAAATAAATAAATACTTAGCATATTTCCTTTTTTATAAATAAATATTTACTTCTATTTTACAATATAGGTAGACAAATTAAATAATTTTTTAAAAACTTTTTCATATAAAAATATTTCTCAACATATGTTTCATTTAGAAAGTTAAAGTGATGGACTGGTTTTGAGGGCATTTTTGTAAACAAACAATTCTTTTAGAAATTACACAATGCTTTAATACATCAAACCAAATAATGGATAAGAAATATGTCAGCATAACTAATGCAAGCATAACTAATACCAGCATTACTAATACACCCTATTCAGCATTATTCTTATGCACCCTATCAAACGACCCCCAAGTCTTAAAACAAAAAAGAGATCCAGGGGTGGTATGCTCCAGTTTGCAATGTTTGGAGTAGGATCATAGAATCTATTTTCAGCTTGTCATTGAGGTGAAATCCACAAAGCAAAATAATATTGAAATTCTCCTTTCCCACCCCTCGGCAGACACACGCACACAGAGAAAAGGGCAATGAAAATGAACGAAGGAAACAGAAGGAAGAAAATAGATTGACTTCTCAGAGTTAATTGAAGGGGTCCACTAAATTCTTTGCCCATTTCTGATATCATAGTTCTATGATGAACGTGCAGCAATTGTGCTCCCCATTTTGATTTTAGGAAGAAGTTTGCTGCTGTATAGTTCTGGAATGAATCTTCCCATTTTACTCCAGAAAAATGAAATTTCATTACTCTTTAACTTTTAATAGTCTGACAATCTCACTTAAGCAAGGACTTCTTAATTTAAAACGTCCTACAACGAGCAAGCAAGTTTAGTTCTCTGATAAGTTTCTACCATTATTATTCAATTACAGCTTTTCTGTTCTCCTGCTTTAAAGATGTTTGATTGTGTCTTACATTGTTCAACGACTTTATTTCCTACAGATAAAATTCGTTGTTGATGGCCACTGGACAACTGATCCCCAAATGGAGTCTGTTACAAGAGGTGCAATACACAATAATGTACTACGAGTTGATAGATGAGTTGGGCTATTGCATTCCACATGCACATACAGAGGTACCTCAGTAATCTCTTCCAACAATTATGCGTTAGAGCCAGCATTCTGTTTCTTTGTTTACAACACTCCCCTCTCACCCGATCGGAATGCCACTGTCTTTATTTCTATCTTTGGAAATTGGTGGTATTATGGTTGTCAGTATATTTGTGGCATCTTATTGCTTGGCTTCTGAAGATCATAACAAAAAGAACTTAGTTATAGGCCTAACATTTCTTAGATGGGCGTTGTTTGCTAACTGTTTGATCAGGGATAGTAGCCCTTTGATAATTGTGTGAGTTGCTTGAGTTTGTTAAATAACTTTGTCAAGCCATCATTCTCCATAGTAGATTATTCTTTACACGCTAATTGTATCAGTTGAGGTTGATATTGGGCTTAATTTCTCCCTATTTTTTTTTTGTCTAATGATGCTGTTAAAGCTACTGTTTTATTTTGAAGTTATACTTGGTATCGTAATTGCCTGACCAATTTACAGAACCTTTTCGCTTATTCAGATGACTTTAACATTCCAACACCTATTTCCTTTTCGCTTTCTTATTCAGATGACTTCAACATTCCAACACCTATTTCAGTAACCAAATACTTCTCATCATTGTCATTACTGGTGTTCTTTTGAATGACAAGTCAGATTTAACGTTACACTTGACCATATATTATTGCTGTTAATTTTGTACACCTTGCAGCTCATTATTAAACCAATTTCTTGACCCCAATTTGCTGTAACATATTTGTTTTAGTAAGTATAATTAGAAAAACTAGTGATAGTTAAGATATATTTGCTCTTTTAATCTGTAAAAGCGTTGATTTTCTTAAACATCTTCCTAATATTTGCTAACTACTTATTCCCCCACCATCCCCCAAAGCGTGCCTCGCCTCTTCTCTGCAGACTATGCACATCAGTAGGAAGGATCTAGTCTGAAATCCATTCTTGAAGATCATGCTGTCCAATTGCGTTTATGTTGTTGCAATCAATGAGCTGATCCATGCAACTTGAAGGTCACGTGCTTCTTCTACTTGTAATCGCCTCATCTCATTTGAAGACCGGGGAAGTGGACTACTTGCACAACATAACAGCTGCTGTTGAAAATGTCTAGTTTTAGCCTGTAGAGTTCTAATAAAGCAATGTTGTTTTGTATTTTCTATTTCCTGATCATTAGAAGCAATCTGTCGAGGGAAAATCACTTGAGCTTTTTTGCCTTTGCTCCTTCTTTCTGGAGCAGGTTTGAATACAGAAAGAGATTCGCATATATAGTTGAGCCAGGGCAGCAAAATATAGCCCAGTAGGATGATTTTTTATATAGTTGCCTGCGGATGGAACTGTATAGGACATTTACCTACAAATTATTACCATTGATTGTACAGTAGTGAAATCTTTGCATGCCTCCTATGTTCACATTTTTTTTTGTTAATTTTAAACATAAACAGAACTAGTATTCAGCAATTTTTTTGTTCAAAGATTGCAAAACCTAATTGTGCCTGGGATCTCCACATTAAACTAGAAGGCAGGAAGCAAACATGAATGAGGGACAAGCAGCTAAAAAATGGCATGTATGACCAAGATTATGGTCAGAAGCGTATATAATAGTTGGGAAAATGGCACCGTATAGCCGCTCTCAAAATAATAACCGAAAAATGTATATTTTTTGTATATGTATATATTATGTATGTTATATATAAAAATTATACAAATTTTATATATCTTTTCAGCTATTGAATATAAGTAGTTTTTGGCGCGGATTAAAAGTAAAAAAAGAAAAGCCCTATATAGCTCAATTCTAGAGTCTAATTCCAAAATTTTCGCCATGAACCATCATCTTGTGTTATATGTCGTCTTTTCTTTTCTTTCTTTTAGAGTTAATTTTTGGAGCATTAACTGTCAGTCACATACGATAATATTTGATTAAGAAGTTAATCATTCTTTTAACTCGGTTCACTGTCAGATAGCTCCATTGAGGAAAGTAAAACACTCTTTATGAGAAGTTTTTCATTTTCTATATTGGCTGTCGCCAGAGCGACTTGAAACATTTTTCATTCTCAGCGCTCAAGCAGAGACAACCAATTACATGAAGGAATCTCAATCATGTCATAACATTCATTGATGATGCTTAATCCTTTTTTTGGGTGGAGCGTTAATTTCGTCTTTTTTATGGTCACTCAAAATTTTAGACGATTTGGAGCCGGTAGCTCGAATTCATGCAAATGGTGTTGACTATAACACACGAAAATTGGGAAATCGTGCTGAATTTCTGTTGTGGTCCTAAAACGCTAAAAAAATTAGCAATGGTCATGGCAAAGTGATGACTATGGTTCATTAGGTCATTTTTTATGGTCCCACAAAATTTTAGACGCTTCGGAGCCGGTCGCCCGAATTCATGCTGAATTCCTATTTTATGGCCCTAAAATGTCAAAAAATCAGGAACGGTCATAGCGAGCTATGACTACTATTCATTATGCCATTTCTATGGTCCTACAAAATTTTAAGGGATCCGGAGTCGGCCACTTGAATTTATGTAGATGAGGTGGACTATAACACACGAAAATTTGAAAATCGTGATGAATTCCTAGTTTACGACCCTAAACGCCAAAACACGAGTCATTTTTGTTGTCCCGCAAAATTTTAGGGTTTCGGAGTTGATCGCCTGAATTTTGTTGTCCATCTGCATACGAAAATTTGGAAATGATGTTGAATTCCTGTTTTATGGCCCTGTAATGCCAACAAACGAAGAACGGTCACGACTAAGCAATAACTATTGTTCATTAGGTCATTATTTATGATTCCGCAAAATTTTAGGGGATTCGATGTTATACAGATGTTGTGAATAATAGCACATGAAAATTGTGTTGAATTCTTATTTTACGGCCCTAAAAGGCCAAAAAGAGTCATTTTTATAGTCCCACAAAAAATTAGGCGATTTGGAGTCGGTTGCCCGAATTCATGTAGATGGCGTGGACTATAACACACGAAAATTAAGAAATCGTGTTGAATTCTAATTTTATGGCCCTAAAATACCAAAAATGAGGAACGGTCATGGCGAAGCGATGACTATTGTTCATTAGGTCATTTTTATGGTACCGCAAAGGCGATTCGGATTCGGTCGCCCAAATTCATGCAGATGGCGTGGACTATAGCACATAAAAATTTAGAAATCGGGCTGAATTCCTGTTTTATGGCCCCAAAATGCCAAAAAAATAAGGAACAGTCGTAGCAAAGCGATGATATTATTTATTAGGTCATTTTGTATGGTCCCATAAAATTTTAGGGGGCCCGGAGCAGGTCTCCCGAGTTTATACAGATGGCGTAGACTATAGCACACAAAATTTATGAAATCATGATGAATTCCTATTTTACGGTCCTAAAATGCCAAAACACGAGTTATTTTTTGTGGTCTCACAAAATTTTAGGAGATTTGGAGCCGATCGCCCGAATTCATGCAAATGTCAAAGATTGTAGCGTATGAAAATTTGGAAATAACGTTGAATTCCTGTTATATGACCCGATAATGCCAAAAAACGAGGAACGATCATGGCTAAACGATAACTATAGTTCATTACGTCATTATTTATGGTCCCGTAAAATTTTAGGGGATTCAGAGCCGGTCGCTGGAATTCATTCACATGGCGTGGTCTATAGCACATGTAAATTTGGAAATCGGACTACATTCCTATTTTATGGCCCTAAAATGCCAAAAGAGTAATTTTTATGGTCTCGCAAAATTTTAAGGGATTTAGAGTCAGTCATCCGAATTCATGCCGATGGCGTAGACTATAGCACACTAAAACTTGAAAATCGTGCTGAATTCCTGTTTTATGTCCCTAAAACGCCAAAAAACGAGGAATGGTCATGACGATGCGATGATGATTGTTTATTAGGTTATTCTTTATGGTCCCACATTACTTTAGGTGATTCAGAGTCGGTCGTTCGAATTCATGCAGATTGCATGGACTATAACACATGAAAATTGGAAAACCGTCCTAAATTCTTGTTTTATAGCCTAAAATGCTAAAAACGAGGAACGATCATGGCCAAGCGGTGACTATTGTTCATTAGGTTATTTTTATGGTACCGCAAAATTTTACGCAATTAAGAGTCGATCGCCCGAATTCATGCAGATGGTGTGGTCCATAGCACATGAAAATTTAGAAATCCTGCTGAATTCCTGTTTTATGGCCCTAAAATGCGAGAAAACAAGGAATAATGATGGAGAAACAATGACTATTGTTCATTAGGTCATATTTTATGGTCCCGTAAAATTTTAGGAGATTCGGAGTCAGTTGCCCGAATTTATTCAGATGTTGTGGACTATAGCACAAAAAAAATTGGGAATCGTGTTGAATTCTAGTTTTATGGCCCTAAAATGCTAAAAACGAGGAACGATCATGGCGAAGCGGTGACTATTGCTCATTAGGTCATTATTATGGTACCACAAAATTTTACGCAATTAAGAGCTGGACGCCCGAATTCATGCATATGGCGTGGTTTATAGCACACAAAAATTTGGAAATCATATTGAATTGCTATTTTATGGCCCTAAAACACCAAAAAACGAGAATTGGTCATAGCAAAGCAATGATTATTGTTCATTAGGTTATTTTGATGGTCCATAAAATTTTATCCAATTCGGAACCGGTCACCGAATTAATACAGATGTGTGGACTATAACACACGAATATTTGGAAATCGTGTTGAATTCCTGTTTTATGGCCCTAAAACGCCAAAAAAAAAAGAGGAATGGTCATGGCGATGGGATTATCATTGTTCATTAGGTCATTTTTATGGTCCCGTAAAATTTTAGGAAAATCAGAGTCGGTCGCCTGAATTCATGCAAATGGTATGGTCTATTCACACAAAAATTTGAAAAACATGTTGAATTTATATTTTATGGCCCTAAAATACCAAAAAACAAGGAACGTTCAAGAAGAAGCGATGAATATTATTTAGTTGGTCATTTTTAATAATCCCGCACATTTTAGGGGATTCATACGTTACGAAAATTTGAAAATCGTGCTAAATTCCTGTTTCATGGTCATAAAACGCCAAAAAATAAGGAACGGTCATGGAGAAGAGATGACTATTATTCGTTATGTCATATTTTATTGGTACCGCATAATTTAAGGCGATTTAAAGCCAGTCGCCCGAATTCAAGCAGATGGCATGGACAATAGTACACGAAAATTTGGAAATCGTGCTGAATTCATGTTTTATGGCCCTAAAATACAAAAAAATGTGGAACAGTCATAACGAAGCTATTACTACTGTTCATTAGTCATTTTTGGTGGTCCCATTTGTCACACCTCCTTTTTCACCCGCGCCGCCTCAAAGGGGTGCGGAGGGGAGTTTTTCCAATTAAAGGACAATCGAAATGAGATTTTATTTAAAGATTCAGAGTCTCCACTTGGGAGATTTATGGTGTCCCAAGTCACCGATTGAATCCCGAATTGAGGAAAATATTGACTCTGTTTAACAGTCTGCGCACCAGAAATTCGGATAAGGAATTCTGTTAACCCGGGAGAAGGTGTTAGGCATTCCCGAGTTCCGTGGTTCTAGCACGGTTGCTCAACTGTCATATTCGGCTTGATTATCTGATTTAATACATGTTGAACATATGTGCGAATTTTAACTGTTTACCGCTTTTTATTATTTATTCAAAGAATTGCAACGTCGTGAGAATGCATCTCGAATTGCGCCACATAAATGTACCCGCAATTTTTGATACGTTCCAACTTCGTTGAGATTTGGATTTGGGTCACATAAGTGTGCACCCGAGTTTAGGAAAATAACATTATTAAATACGCGCCTAAAGACTAACACGTTGTTATTTTGAGAAAAAGCCGTAAAGTTCGCTATGCGGCCTGTCTCGAAATCTAAGTATTCGAAATAACTATCCGTTGAGGGCCCCGCAATTTGTGTATTCTTGTTTGTCGAGGCTCGTCTCATTCATTATTTTTAAAAGGAATTTGCAACGTCATGGACATGCATCTCGAACCACGTCACAATCAATGTACCCGTGATTAGCGGCACATTTCGACTCCGTTGAGATTTGGATTTGGGTCACATAAATGTGCACCCGAATTTAAGGAGGTAAATTATTAAAGTACGCGCCTAAAGAGACTAACATGCGGTTGTTTTGGGAAAAGGCCGCGAAGTTCGCAAAGCGGCCGATCCCGAGTTCTAAGTAATTAATACGTACATTTGTGAGGGCCCCACAATCTGTGCGTTTTGCTAGGCGAGGATCATCTCATTTATTTTAAAAGGACAATCCTAAAGTGACTACATTTTTTATTAAGTTTCTCTCTAAAAGAAAATCTCCAAATTAATTACATGCTTAAAAAAGGGACGTGACTTATTAGTTATTAGTCTAAGACAAATGCAAATGGGAAATTGTAATCGAGCTTGTACAAAAGGAGATTATTTCATATCTTATTCTATAAGTGAATATTTCCAAAAAAATTGAAATTATAAATAGAAATACTGAATTGACGAACAATAATATCAAAAACGAAACTAATTACTCTTTACCAATTTTAGACCCACCTTACTAATTTCAGCTCAATTTATTTAATACAAGTGAAATTCATGAATTCCAGAATACTTTCTTGTTTCAGCTTGCAGCTGGCCTCTAATCTCACAAATTATACTACGAAACAAAACTAAACTAATACGACTATTACATAATCATATTCCAAGATCCAAATAGTCCCGGTCCAGATTAATTTAACAGTCCAACAAGCTCATTTTTAACTACAGGAATCAGTTACCAGATGCTAACATGTTTTAATAAAAAAATCTCTCATACAACTTCGTTTCAGTCCACTTACTACATACTAACAGGGATCTACCTATCATCAACGACTGACAAATTTAAATACACAAGTCATATTGAAACCAAAGCAGAATTTCAACTCTTCACGTATATTCAAACTTCATGTTTTCAGCTTACAAATGCCAAAGTTACAGTTGTGTACCTGGTATTGCCAATACAAGAAGAGGAAGGTCAGCAAAGTAGTATGTAACACAGCAACAACAACAATAACCAGCAACAAACAGCGAAAGGAACACCCAGTGACAGATTTGAAAACCAACACGATTCCAACACACTCAACGAAACAGTATCAACACAAACCAATGCAGACCAGGAATAACAAACTCAAAAATCCACTTAAATCCTCAGTGGAATCTCAGAAATAACCAGCCTCTCTTTTACTCTCAGATTACTGAATTTTTTAAATGTTAAAAATTCGGTCGAGACTCTCTCCGAAAAAATCCTCCCCAAACTCTCTCCAAAAATCTCCCTTCGAATCTCTCTTCCCTAACTTGTGTCAAGCTCTTCTTCTTTATAGCCAAACTTGAAGCACTTAAATTCATTCCCACCATCTTCTCCTCATCCCCCATTTGAATTCCACTACTTAATGTTTTGTCCCCCACTATATTAAACAAATATATTAGTTCCCACTAACACATATCTTTTCTTTATTTAATTCCCTTATTCCCCACTACCGTATGTTTTGTCTCCCACTATATTAAACAATGTATTAATTCCCACTACCATATGTCTTGTCCCCCACCATGTATTAAACGATATATTATTTTAATATTATTTAATACTTAGTGGACAGAGCACTCATTAATCATTTTTTAAAAACTTAAAATCCCGAAAATGCCCCTGAAAATACTGCAATTTACCATTCTACCCCCATCCCTTTCAATCTGTACCAAAACCATATCATCTATAACCAATTCACCTAATCAATTAATCTAATTACAGCAGTTATAACCAAATAAAGCATGACAATTGACAACTAATAATCAAACTCTGCATAATAAACTCGCTAAACAAACTCCTAATCGACAACGTTCATGAATTAACAACAAAGTCAGATTCATATCCGAACAAACTCATCAGAACAAACAAGTAAATCCAAATCACTAAACTCGATCATCAGTTGACCTCAAACTAAATCAAACAACATCATAACCAAGATGAATGATTCATACTAAATCAAAAACTAAAGACCAACACATAAACACTCACATTAAATCACTTGCTGAAAAACTAACAAACTTCAAACAAAAAATGAACACGAATTAAATCTAACACAAACAAAGACCTGGGTTTGAATTCAAACCAACCTATCGGAATACAAACATAATCATGGAAAGAAGAAAAGGAGCGGAAGATGAATTTACTGAACGAAAACTAAAAGAAAAGATAACGGAAACCTACTAGATTGAAGTCCGGGTTTGAACGGAACCTCAATGAACTGCCTCGACATACGACTGAGCATGAACTTGACATGCTGCCTGGAGATGGAGTTGCTGACGAAGAAAAAGAAGCAGCAACAGCAGCAGCGCTGCTTGTCGTGAGGGAGCTGGTGGTTTGGTGATGGTTTTTCCGGCGATTGGAGGATCGATGGCTTCAGGTGTTGGTCGCCGGACTGACGAAGAAGAAGACACAACAGCCATGGTTGCTGGAGATGGCAGTGGTGTTGTTTGAAGCGACGTGGTCGTTCATGGCTGGAGGTCGACGGACTGGTGAAGACGAAGCAGAAGAAGCAGCATGTGAAGCTGGCTGGAGCTCGACGGACTGTTTGAGCTCGACGAAGAAGATGAAGACGGGGAAGCTGCTGCGTCAATGGCGACGTGAGCTGAGTGGTCTGGTGGGCGCGAGGCGTTGCTGGGGTGGTCGTGGTGGACACAAATGAAAATGGCAGTTGCCCGAGAAGAAGAGGGGAATGGTCGTTCATGGTGGTTCGATGCTTGGCTGGAGTTGAAGACGAAGAAGGTGAAGCAGAAAGGGTGGTCGACGGAGTAAATGGTGGTGAGGGGGCAGCCATGGATGGCGTGAGGGGGAGCAGAAGCAGCGAGGGCAGCCATGGGAGGGTGGTTTTGAGCAGGAGGGTTTGTTTTGGGGAAGGAGAAGAAGAGGAGGGGCGGGTGGTTTTAGGGTTTTGGGGTTGGGAAAATGAAAATATGAAAATGGGGGGTTGGGATTCGTTTGGGTTATGGGGCGGAATGGGTCGGGTTGACCCGATAGAAGTTTATTTGGTTTGGGCCTAGTTGATTTAAATTAAAAGGTGGCCCAATCCGATTTTCTTCTTATTTCCAATGTTTCTTTTTTTCTTCTTTTATTTTTCTTAAACTAAAACTAAATTCTAAAAATCCTAAATTATCCTATAGAACTAAATTAATTTATAAAAGTGCAAATTAACTCTCAATAATAATTAACACATAATTAAATAGCAATTACGATAAAATCACACAATTTGGACATTAAATGCTAAAAATGTAACGTATATTATTTTTATGATTCTTTGTTCTTGTAAAACAAACTTAATTGCTCCTAATTGTAGAATTAAATCCTAAATGCAAATGCAACATATTTTTGTATTTTTTATTAATTTAACAAATAAACATGCACGGACAAATACAAATAATTATCCAAAAATGCCACGAAATTCTCAAAATTGCACACAAAAGGAAAATTGTTTTATTTTGAATTTTTTGGGAGTATTTCTTACATAGGGCAAAAATCACGTGCTTACACCATTAAATTTTAGAGGATTCAGGGTCGGTCGCCCGAATTCATGCCAATGGCGTAGACTATAATAGCACACAAAAATTTAAAAATCATGTTGAATTCCTGTTTTATAGCCCTAAAACACCAAAAAGGAGAGCGGTTATGGGAAAACATTGACAATTATTCATTAGATCATTTTTTATCGTCTAAAATTTTTTTAGGCTATTCATAGCCAGTCCCCCGAAATCATGCAGATGGCGTGGACTATAGCGTACACAAATTTTAAAATCGTGCTAGTTTTTGTTTATGACCCTAAAACAACAAAAAATGAGGAACGATCATAGCAAAGTGATGGGTACTATTCATCAAGTCATTTTCTATGGTCCCGCAAACTTTTTGGGGATTCAGAGCCGTCGCCCGAACTTATGCAGATGGCGTGGACTTTAACACACAAAAATTTGAAAATCGCATTTCTTTCTATTTTAGGGCCCTAAAACGCAAAAAAGATAATATTCATAGCGAAGTAATGACTTTTGTTCATTAGGTTATTTGTCCCACAATATTTTAGGGAATTCGAGTCGGTCGCCCGAATTCATGCAGATGTCGAGACTAAAACACACGAAAATTTGGATATCGTACTGAATTATTGTTTTATTGCTCTAAAATGCCCCAAAATGAGGAACGGTCATACAGAAACAATGCCTATTATTCATTAGGTCTCTTTTGATGGGGCCGTAAAATTTTATGTGATTCGAAGCCTGTCGCCCGGATTCATGCAGATGAGCACACGAAAATTTAGAAATCATGCTGAATTCCTTTTTGTGGCCCTAAAACGTCAAAAAATGATGAACGGTCATGGCGAAGCGATGACTATTGTTTATTAGGTCATTTTTATTGTCCCGCAAAATTTAAGAGGATTTGGAGTCGGTCTCCTGTATTCATGCAGATGACATAGGCTATGGGATACAAAATTTTGTAAATCGTGAAACGACAAAAAATGAAGAAAGGTCATGGAGAAGCAATGACTATTGTTCATCAGGTCATTTTCTATGGTCCCGTAAACTTTTTGGGGATTCGGAGCCGTTGCCGGAATTTATGCAGATAGCGTGGATTATAACACACGAAAATTTAGAAATCGCGCTAAATTCCTGTTTTAAGGCCCTAAAACGACAAAAACGATGAACGTTCATGTCAAAGTGATGACGTCTGTTCATTAGGTTATTTTTTATGGTCCCGCAATATTTTAGGGGATTCGAGCCAATCACCCGAATTTATGCAGATATTGTAGCACACGAAAATTTAGAAATCATGACGATTTACTATGTTATTGCCCCTAAACGCTCCAAAACGAGGAACGGTCATAGAAAAGTGATACCTATTATTCTTAGGTCTTTTTTGATGGACCAACAAAATTTTATGCGATTCGAAGCCCGTCACTCGGATTCATGCAGATGGTGTGGACTATAGTACACAAAAATTTGGAAATAGTGTTGAATTCCTTTTATTTGTCCTAAAACATCAAAAATGAGGAATGATCATGGTGAAGCGATGAATATTGTTGATTAGATCATTTTTATGGTGTTGCAAAATTTAAGGGGATTCAGAGTCAGTTGCCCGAGTTCATACAGATGGCGTGGACTATAGGATACGAAAATCTGGAAATCATGAAACGCCAAAAAATGAGGAAAGGTCATGGCGAAGCGGTGAATATTATTCATTAGGTCATTACTGATATTCCCGTAATTATTTTGGAAATTCGGAGCCGGTCGTCCAAATTCATGCAGATGGCGAGGACTATAGCACACAAAAATTTTGAAATCTTCCTGAATTCCTATTTTCTTGCCTGAAAATGTCAAAAATGTGAAACGGTCATGGCAAAGCGATGACTATTGTTCATAAGGTTATTTTTATGGTCTTGCAAAATTTTACGGGATATGGATCTGGTCGCCCGAAATTCATGTAAATTGCATGAATTATAGCATATAAAAATTTGAAAATCGTGTTGAGTTCCTGTTTTATGATTCTAAAATACCAAAAACAAAAATTAGACATGGCTAAGCAATAACTATTGTTCATTAGGTTATTTTTATGGTCCCGCAAAATTTTAAGGGATTCAGAGTCGGTCGCCCGAATTCATGCAAATGGCACACACAAAATTTGGACATCATGCTGAATTCCTATTTTATGGCCCTAAAAAATGAGAAACAATCATGGAGAATAAATGACTATTGTTCATTATGACATCTTTTATGGTCCCGAAAAGTATTAGGGGATTTGTAGTCGGTTGCTCGAATTCATGCAAATACCATGGACTATAGGACACAAATAATCAGAAATCGTGCTGAATTCATGTTTTATGGGCCTAAACTACCAAAAACTGAGGAACGGTCATGAGAAGCGATTACTATTGTTCATTAGGTCATTTTTATGATCCTGCAAAATTATAAGGTAATAGGAGCCGGTCACCCGAATTCATGCAGATGACGTGGACTATACTGCACGAAAATTTGGTAATCATGTTAAATTCTAATTTTATGGCCCTAAAATGCCAAAAAAAGGAACGTTCATGCTGAAGCGATGCTATTTTTTGTTAGGTCATTTTTATGGTCCCAAAATGTTTTAGGGGATTCAGAGCAGTCACCCTAATTCATGCAGATGGCATATAATATAACACAGAAAATTTGAAAATCGTGCTGAATTCTTATTTTATAGTCCTAAAACGCCAAAAAACGAGGAATGACCATGGCGAAACGATAACTATTATTCATTGTGGTCCCGCAAAATTTTAGAGGGTTCGGAGCCGGTCGCCCAAATTTATGCAGATAGCGTGGAGTATCGCACATGAAAATTTAGAAATCGTGCTGAATTTTTATTTTATGGACCTAAAATCAAAAAAGAGGAATGGTTAAGGTGAATCAATGACTATTGTTTATTAGGTAATTTTATATGGTCCCGTAAACTTTTATAGATTCAGAGCTTGTCGCTCGAATTCATACAGATGGCATGGATTATAGCATTCTAAAATTTCAAAATTGTGTTGAAATCATGTTTTATGGCCCTGAAACGCAAAACAATGAGGAGCTATCATTGTGAAGCGATGAGTATTTGTAACGACCCGACTAGTCGTTTTGAGCATTTACACTCCACTCGATGGTTTGAGGGCATGAGTTGCTCCGTATGATGTATTATGACTTATGTGAATCGTTGGTTTTGGTTTTCAGGTTATTCGGAATTGATTTGGAAGAATGATTCTCAACTAGGAAGCTTTAAATCAGAAGAGTTGACCAAGTTTGACTTTTTAGTATTTGACCTCGGATTGGAGTTTTAATGATCCTGTTAGCTCCGTTGGGTATTTTGGACGCAGGAGCGCGCCCGAATTGTGATTTGGAGGTCTATAGTTGAATTTGGCTTGGAATGGCGGAAGTTGGATTTTTAGAAAGTTTGACTGGGATTGAACTTTTTTATATCGGATTCGAATTATGATCCCGGGAATTGGAATAGCTTTGTTTTTTCATTTGAGACTTGTGTGCAAAATTTGGGTTTATTCCGGGTTAATTTGCTATGTTTCGGCACGAGTTTTGAAGTTGAAAAATCAAAGTTCATCAAGTTTGAATTTAGGTGTGATTCATTGTCACGACCCCAGTTCGCCCTCCGTGAACTGTCATGACGGCACCTAGTGTCTACGACTAGGTAAGCCTAACAAATGCGAAACATAAACGAAACTTGCGGAAGAAATAATCAAAAACCAAAATAACTGAATGGAAACAATAGTTATAATGCCGCTCGACATATACAACACAACGTTCTCAAAACCAAGTACACTATTCCCAAAACCCGAGAACTCACAGAAACATAAGCCTTTGGAATATCTAACTGTCTAACTCTAGAATATCTAACGAGAAAGAAAATACAGAAGGGCAATATTTAACAGTTAGAATAGAAAGGACTCCTTGATCTGCGAACGTGGCAGATGTACCTCGAAGTCTCTAGAGCAGTCGCCTCCCTCAAGGATGGTAGGCCTGAGTAGCAGTACCTGGATCTGCACAGAAGATCTGCACATGAACCAGCAGCTAAAGCTGCAACTCTAACTCCAAAATCTTTCTGTCAACCATCTGAATTCATCCCGAGGCCTCCGGGACCTCAACCAAAGGCACCAACAAGTCACAACCCATACCCACTATCCAAACTTGTACCAATCCTTAAAACACCTAAAACAACATCGAAACCTCGAATTAACCATGGATTTAATCCTAAGAACTCCAAAATTCTCAAAATACGCTTTCGATCAAAAAGTCTATCAAACCTCTTCCGAATGACCTGAAATTTTGCACACACGTCACATTCAACACTACGAAGCTACTCCAACTTTCGGAATTCCATTCCGACCCTCGGATCAAAATCTCACAATTGGACCGGAAACTTCAAAAATTCAACTTTCGGCATTTCAAGCCTAAATTAGCTACGGACCTCCAAAACACAATCCGAACACGTCCCTAAGCCCGAAATCACCTAATGGAGCTAACAGAACCATCGGATTTCCATTCTGAGGCCGTCTTCACACTATTCTAACTACGGCCAACTTTCCAACACTTAAGCTCTCATTTAGGGACTAAGTGTCCCAAAACTCTCTGAAACTCAAAACCGAACATCCTGACAATTCAAAATAGCAGAAATAAACTTGAGGAAAGAAGTTAATAGGGGATCAGGGCATTAATTCTTAAGACGATCAGCCGGGTCGTCACATCCTCCAATACTTAAACATTCGTTCGTCCTCGAACGAGTATAAAGACATACCTAAAGTAGTGAAAAGATGAGGGTAACGGCTGCGCATATCCTGCTCGGTCTCCCATGTCACCTCCTCAACTGGCTGGCCCCGCCACTGAACCTTACCGATGCAATGTTCTTTGACCTCATCTTTCTAACCTGCTTGTCCAATATTGCCACTGGCTCCTCAATATAAGATAGATCTTTGTGCAACTGGACCGAACTGAAATCCAACACGTGTGACGGATCACCGTGATACCTCCGGAGCATCGAAACATGGAATATCGGATGAACTCCAGCCAAGCTGGGAGGCAAGGCAAGCTCATAAGCAACCTCCCCAACACGCCACACTATCTCAAAAGGGCCAATAAATCTCGGACTCAACTTTTCTTTCTTCCCGAATCTCATGACCCCCTTCATAGGCGAAACCCGAAGCAGAACCCGTTCTCCAACCATATAGGAAACATCACGAACTTTCCGGTCCACGTAACTCTTCTGTTTGGACTAAGTTGTACGGAGTCTATCTTGAATCATTTTAACCTTCTCGAAAGCATCCTGAACTAAGTCTGTGCCCAATAATCTGGCCTCACCCGGCTCAAACCAACCTACCGGGGATCTACACCGTCTCCCATATAAAGCCTCATACGGTGCCATTTTAATGCTGGACTGATAGCTATTGTTATAAGCAAACTCCACCAATGGCAAGAACTGATTCCAAGACCCTCTAAACTCAATCACACACGCACAAAGCATATCCTCAAGAATCTGAATAGTGCACTCGGACTGTCCGTCCGTCTGAGGGTGAAATGATGTACTCAACTCCACTTGAGTACCCAACTCATGCTGAACGGTCCTCCAGAACCGTGATGTGAACTGAGTACCTCTATCTGAAATGATGGACACTGGAATACCATGCAGATGAACAATCTCCTGGATACAAATATCCGCCAACCGCTCTGAGGAATAAGTAGTACACACAGGAATAAAGTGAGCAGACTTGGTCAGTCGATCCACAATCACCCAAATAGCATCGAACTTTATCAAAGTTCGTGAGAGCCCAACTACAAAGTCCATGGTGATCCGCTCCCATTTCCACTATGGAATCTCTATCTGCTGAAGTAACCCACCCGGTCTCTGGTGCTCATACTTCACTTGCTGATAATTAAGGAACCGAGCTACAAATCTAACTATATCCTTCTTCATCCGCCTCCACCAGTAGTGATGCCTCAAATCCTGATACATCTTCGCGACACTCGAATGGATGAAAAACCGCGAGCTGTGGGCCTCCTCCAGAATCAACTTCCGAAGCCATCAACATTGGGTACACAAATCCGACCATACATCCTCAATACCCCATTATCACCAATAGTTACATCTCTGGCATCACTGTGCTGAACCTTGTCCTTAAGGACAAGCAAATGAGGGACATCATACTGTCGCTCCCTAATACGATCAAATAAGGAAGACTGAGAAACCACGTAAGCTAGAACCCGACTAGGCTCCGAAAGATCCAATCTCATAAACTGGCTGGCTAAGGCCTGAACATCCATTGCCATAGGCCTCTCCAATGCTGGTAAATAGCCAAACTCCCCAAACTCTCCGCCCAACGACTTAAAGCATCAGCCACCACATTGGCCTTGCCTGGGTGATACAAAATACTGATGTCATAGTCCTTCAGCAACTCTAACAACTTCCTCTGGTGCAAATTTAGATCCTTTTGCTTGAATAGGTGATGCAAGTTCTGATGGTCAGTATAAATCTCATAAGGAACCCCGTATAAATAATGGTGCCAAATCTTCAGGGCGTGAACAATGGCTGCTAACTCAAGGTCGTGAACAAGGTAGTTCTTCTCATGTATCTTCAATTGTTTGGACGCATAGGCAATTACCCTACCATCCTACATCAACACCGCTCTGAGGCCAACCCTCGAGACATCACAATAGACGGTATAAGACCCCGAACCTATAGGCAGTATCAAAATTGAGGCTATGGTCAAAGCTGTCTTGAGCTTCTGAAAGCTCGCCTCACACTTCTCCATCCATTGGAACGGAGCACCTTCAGGGTCAACCTGGTCATAGGGGCCGCAATTGATGAAAACACCTCCACAAAATGACGGTAGTAGCCCACCAAACCAAGGAAATTGCGGATCTCGGTAGCTGAGGATGGTCTGGGCAAACTCTGCACGGCCTCTATCTTCTTCGAATCCACCTGAATACCCTCACTCGATACCACGTGGCCTAAGAATGCCACTGAATCCAACCAAAACTCACATTTTGAGAACATAGCATTTAACTTCTTCTCTCTCAAAGTCTGAAGCACAGTCCTCAGGTGCTGCTCATGATCTTCCCGACTTCGGGAATACACCAGAATATCATCAATAAAGACAATGATGAATGAGTCAAGATATGGCCGGAACACATTGTGCATCAAATGCATAAAGGCTGTTGGGGCATTGGTCAGCCCAAATAACATAGAAAGGAACTCGTAATGACTATACCGAGTCCTGAAAGCAGTCTTCGGGATATCTGGCTCCCGAATCTTTAACTGATGGTAATCTAAGCGCAAATCAATCTTAGGAAATACCAGTGTGCCCTGAAGCTGGTCAAATAGATCATCAATACGAGGCAAAGGATAACAGTTCTTCACTGTCACTTTGTTCAACTAGCAATAATCAATACACATACGCGTAGAACCATCCTTTTTCTTCACAAACAAGATAGGAGCACCCCAAGGTGATACACTGGGCCGAATAAAACCCTTACCAAGCAATTCCTGTAACTGATCCTTCAACTCCTTCAACTCAGGAGGAGCCATACGATACGGAGGAATAGAAATGGGCTGAGTTCCCGGCAATAGATCAATGCCAAAATCAATATCTCTATCAGGTGACATGCCTGGAAGATCAGCTAGAAACATATCGGGAAAATCCCGTACTACTGGGACTGAATCAATTGAACGAGTATCAATACTGACGTCTCTCATATAAGCTAAATACGCGTCACACCCTTTCTCAACCATACACTAAGCTTTAAGAAAAGAAATAACTCTACTGAGAGTGTGATCTAAAGTACCCCTCCACTCAATACACGATACACCTAGCATAGCCAACGTCACGGTCTTGGCGTGACAATCAAGAATAGCATAATAGGGCGACAACCAGTCCATGCCTAAGATAATGTCGAAATCTTCCATGTTGAGCAACAATAAATCGGCTCTGGTCTCAAAACCACTAAGAGCAACCAAACACGACCGATAAACGGGGTTCACAACAAGAGAATCTCCCACAGGAGTAGAAACATAAATAGGGGAACTCAAAGAATCCCGAGATATACCCAAATATGGAGCAAAATAAGAAGACACATAATAATAAGTGGAGCCTGGATCGAATAGAACCGATGCATCTCTGTGACAAACCAGTATAATACGTGTGATGACAGAATTGGAGGCAACAACCTCAGTATGGGCAGGAAGGGCATAGTATCTGGCCTGGCCTCCCCCTCTAGGGTGACCTCTACCTCCCCGACCTCCACCTATAGCTGACTGAGTAGGTGGGGTAGCAACTGGAGCTGTAACCATAGCCTGAGAACTCTGCGGGGCACGCTGTGGCTGAGAAGTCTATGGAGGTGCACCCCTCACAAGTTTGGGGCAATCCCTTACTATATGACGTGTGTCACCACACTCAAAACAAGATCTGGGAGGACGTGGTGGCTGTGACTAGCTCGAGTCCGATCTCTTAGACTAACCTATGAAAGCACCCCGTGCAGGAGGCGCGCTAGATACTGGTGGTGCATAATAAGGCTCCTGAGGTCTAGGAGGAGCTGGAATACCACTAGCTGCTGGAAGAGCTAAATAAACAGGGAGACTCATATAACCCCTACCATGACGACCTGCAGCTGGGGTATGGGCACTAGAATAATGGCCCGACTCTCGAGACTTGTTGGCCTCCTTCTCCTCTCTCTCCCTAGCATGCATACCATCAATCCTCCTAACAATGCTCACCACCTGTTGATAAGAAATATCCATCTCCAACTCACGAGCGATGCTAGACCTGATGCTAGGAATAAGGCCCTCAATGAACTGGCGAACCCTCTCCCAAACAGTAGAAACCAAGTCTGGTGCATGCCTAGCCAAACTGGTGTAACAGACAGCATACTCTGAGATAGTCAAAGTACTCTGGTGCAAATGCTCAAACTCTGCACGCGATGCGTTCCTAAGGCTCTGAGGAACATACTCTCTCAGGAACAGATCTGAAAACTGAGTCCAAGTCAGTGAAGCAGCCTCATCCGAACTGTTTAACTCATAGCTGTGCCACTACTCATAGGCGGCTCCTCGAAGCTGGAAAGTAGTGAAGGAAACCCCACTCGATCCTGATATACCCATGGTACGGAGAATACGGTAACTCTCATCTAGAAATCCTAGAGCAACCTCCGATGCTAGACTGCTGAATATAGGAGGCTTGTACCTCTTGAACCTCTCAAGCCTCAGCTGTTTCTCCTCGGAAGCCGTTGCCCTGTCCTCGGGCTGAACTGGCACTGCAGGCGGTACATGAATAATCTCAGGGGCCTGCTCAACATGCAATCACTGCTCAGGAGTGCGGACGGCAGGAGTCTGTGCTCCTCCCCCAGCCTGAGATGTAGCTACAACAAGGGGAAGCAACCCTGCCTGAGCTAGAGTGGTGTACATGCTCATGAACTGTGTCAAAGTCTCTTGAAGGGCTAGAGTAGTGGTAGCAGTAGGCGTGTCAAGCGCCTAGACTCCAGCTGGAACTACTGGTGGTACCTCGGTGGCAGCTTGTGCAAGTGCTCTGGCCGCACCACGTGCGTGTCGTCGGTCTTTACCTCGGCACTGGCCTCTGACGGCTGCAGTAGAGGGTGCGGGTGCATGATCATCTCGGGTAGCATGTTTCCTCACCATATATGAGAGAATAGAAGATAGAAGTTTAGAATTGTGATGTCAAAATATCGCACGACAAGGAAATCAAATGAAGTGGAAATTTTCCTAACAGTTACATAGCCTCTCGTAGATAAGTACAGACGTCTCTGTACCGATCAACGAGACTCTAATAAACCGGCTTGTGATCCATGACTCCTATGAACCTAGAGCTCTGATACCAACTTGTCACGACCCCAGTTCACCCTCCGTGAACTGTCGTGACGACACCTAGTCTCTACGACTAGGTAAGCCTAACAAATGCGGAACATAAACAAAACTTGCGGAAGAAATAATCAAAAACCAAAATAACTTAATGGAAACAATAGTTATAATGCCGCTCGACATATACTACACAACATTCTCAAAACCAAGTTCACTATCCCAAAACCCGGAAACTCATGGAAACACAAGCCTTTGGAATATCTAACAGTCTAACTCCAGAATATCTAACAAGAAAGAAATTATAGAAGGGCAATGTTTAACAGCTAGAATAGAAAGGGACTCCTTGGTCTGCGGACGCAGTAAATATACCTCGAAGTCTCTAGAGCAGTCGCCTCCCTCAAGGATGGTAGGCCTGAGTAGCGGTACCTGGATCTGCATATGAAAAACATGCGCAGAAGGGGCATGAGTACACCACGACGGTACTCAGTAAGTGCCAAGCCTAACCTTGGTTGGGTAGTGATGAGGAAGGTCAGGGCCCTACTGAAGTTAAATAAAATATAACGATAAACAGTATAGAACAGAACAGTATAAAAAGTATGGCAGCAAAATAACACAGGATGTACAAGACAACAACAACTATATAGCAACAAGGTAAACACGGAAAGGAAATACAGGTCAGCAACAATGATACCAATCAGGGATCTCCCAGTATACCGTTCTATAGTCCCATATGTACATATCCAATGGATCTCCTGGGATCTCGTCCCGTGGTCTAACTCATAGTGCGCGGGTATCTACCGGAATCCCGTTCCGTAGTCCCAAATATAAATACCCAGTACTGGGGGAATCTACCGGGTGCATTCCCGTAGTTTCATATAACTGTGCAGGGGGATCTACCGAAATCCCACATCCGTAGTCCCAAAATAAATAGACAATGGGGAACTACCGAAATCTCACATCCGTAGTCCTAAAATAAACAGACAAGGGGGAGCTACTAGAATCCCACATCCGTAGTCCCAAAATAAATACACAGCAGCAACAGGAAAATATACAGAAATGGCAAAACTTCATATTAATGCAACAAGTGATTCTAGCCTAGCATGCTGCACAGAATTCAGGTAAGGCAGGTTGAGCAATTAAAGCAAGTAAGTCACTTAGACATGCTTTCCTAAGCTAACAATAGGCTTAATAGTGCAAGTAATAGAATCAGGAAAAGAAACATACTAGTAATTACTTAAGAAAATCGGGTTTCCAAAAATTAGCACAAGTACGCACTCGTTACCTCATGTACAAGGCATTTCAATTACCAAATATACCAATCCTAAGGGGAAGGT
Source organism: Nicotiana sylvestris (assembly GCF_000393655.2). Taxonomy (NCBI): domain Eukaryota; kingdom Viridiplantae; phylum Streptophyta; class Magnoliopsida; order Solanales; family Solanaceae; genus Nicotiana; species Nicotiana sylvestris. Next base: position 163,482,770 of record NC_091063.1, read on the forward strand.
CCTTCACACAAGTTTAGACAAGCCACTTACCTCGAACCGGCTCAAAATCAACCCGAGACCACGTTCTTGCCACGAGTACTCGACTCCAAATGGCTCAAATCTATTTAATTTAATTGCATAATGTAAATAACACTTCAAGCAACTGATTTTACAATTAAATTCTAAGCTAATACGCGAAATTATGTAAAATGACTAAAACGCCCCTCGGGCCCACATCTCGAAATCGGGTAAAATTTATATTTCCAGAAACCTTGCACTCTCATGAGTCCAGTCATATCAAAAGTACCCAAATCAGACCTCAATTTGTCCCTCAAATCATCACTCAAAGGTCTCCAATTAAACAAGCCCTAACCCCTCAATTACCGCTAATTTCCTTAATTTTTCATTCTTAAATTGATAAAAATTACTCCAATAACGAGTTTAGGGACCAAAGACCTTACCCCAATAAACTCCTCTGAAAATCACTCTTGAAAAGTGCTCCCCAAGTTTCTTCCCATTTTGAAAAGATGAAAAAATGGCTAAATTTCGCGAAGGCAAGAATTTATATGTTCTGCGCAACGATTTCCGCCTTTGCAGCCCTGGGACTGCATCAGTGGTCCCGCTTATGCGGAGCCAAGGTCGCATCTGTGACTTTTCATTAAAGGGCCAACTTTCGCATCTGCGACTCCCAATCCGTAGATGTGGTACCGCTTCAGTGGTATTACCACCGCTTCTGCGGTTCCTGAAGAAATGACCAAATTCCACTTCTGCGGTCGCTGAGCCGCTTTTGCAGCACCGCACTGCGAAACCCAAACCGCAGGTGCGGTTATGACAGAACGAGCAGCTGAAGCTGCAACTCTAACTCTAAAATCTTTCCGTCAACCATCCGAATTCATCCCGAGGCCTCTGGGACCTCAACCAAAGGCACCAACAAGTACAACCCACTCTCCAAACTTGTACCAATCCTTAAAACACCTAAAACAACATCGAAACCTCGAATTAACCATGGATTTAAGCCTAAGAACTCCAAAATTCTCAAAATACGCTTTCGATCAAAAATCTATCAAACCTTGTCCGAATGACCTGAAATTTTGCACACGCGTCACATTCAACACTATGGAGCTACTCCAACTTCTGTAATTCCATTCTGACCCTTGGATCAAAATCTCACGATCGGACCAAAAACTTCAAAAATTTAACTTTCGGCATTTCAAGCCTAAATTAGCTACAGACCTCCAAAATACAATCCGAACATGCCCCTAAGCTCGAAATCACCTAACGGAGCTAACGGAACCATCGGATTTCTATTCCAAGGCCGTTTTCACACTGCTCCGACTACGACCAACTTTCCAACACTTAAGCTCTCATTTAGGTACTAAGTGTCCCAAAACTCTCTGAAACTCAAAACCAAACATCTTGGAAAATCAAAATAGCAGAAATAAACTTGGAAAAAGCAGTTAATAGGGGATTGAGGCGTTAATTCTTAAGATGACTGGTCGGGTCGTCACATTCATCGTTCCGATGTTGTTATGTATGTTTTGAGGCCTCAAGTAGGTCCGTTTTATGTTATGGGACTTGTTGGTATACTTAGATAGGGTCCTGAGGGGCTCGGGTGTGTTTTGGATTGATTTGGGATCATTTTTTCTTCATGTTTGATTGCTGGTGTAATCTGGTTTCTGGTGCCTCATTTGGTCTTCGGGATTGCGAAAAATGTTATGCGATCTCGTAACTTGGAGCTGGCTGTTGATTGCGTTCGAACAAATCTGACCGCGTTCGCATAGTGATGGATTAAGAAGCTGGAGGCAAAAGATTCTTCTTCGCATTCGCATGCCATGTTTCGGGAACGCGTGGGGTATTTTTGGGAGGTAGCTGTGTTTGTTCTTTGCGTTAGTGGAGCCTTGTCCGCGTTCGCATAGAGTTTTTTGGTGGCAGTGCTTTTTTTTTCACGGTGAACGCGATGGACTTCCCGCGTTCGCATAAGAGAAATGCCTGGGCAGATTATAAAGTACTCTATTTTGCAGGTTTCGAGAATTTTTACATTTTTGGAGCTATGGAGTTCGGATTGAGGTAGTTCCTGAAGCAATTTTTACCATATGAATTGGGGTAAGTGTTCTCTACTGGGTTTTGATTATATAGTTCGTGAATCTAACTTATTTTTTGATAATTAGATTGTGAATTTTAAAGAGGAAATTGGGAGTTTTACCCTAAAGTTTCATAAAGTGAACTTTTGAGTTTTGAACATCGATTCAGAGTGGATTTGAGTGAAACTAGTGTGGTTGGACTCGTAATTGCATGGGTTATCGGATTTCAAGGTGCGGGCGGGACTTTTTCGATGATTTTGGGCTTTTGATTAAAGATTCAACATTTATCGATGGGTTTGTTTCCTTTGGCATTATTTGATGTATTTGAGTTGCTTTTGGCTAGTTTTGAGCCGTTCGGAGGTCGGTACGCGCAAGATGGTATTTTTGGAGCATCGCTTGACTTGCTCGGTATTGGAATTGGCTTGTTCGAGGTAAGTAACACTTCTAAACTTAGTGTTGAGAGTATGAAACCCCGAATTATGTATTATGTGATTGATATTGAGGTGAAGCGCATGCTAGGTGATGGGCGTGTGAGCGTGCACCGTGTGAATTATGGCTCTTTTATTTTTGTGGTACTGTATAGTTACCTGATCTTACCTGTAACCATAAAATTTCTACATACTTGAGCTATTGAGCTGTGATCTATGCTAGAATCCATGATTAGGCTACATGCTTAACCTGTTGGGACCTACCGAGGTCATTTCTGCTGATGAGTTATCTCTTTGTATTGCATTACATACTCAGTCATATGCATTCACATGCATATCACATCTCAACCTCTATTACTATTTATTGATACATCACATTATTATGTTTGGGCTGATATTTTATGACATTGAGAGCCCGGGAGACTAGAGAGATTGATGACTGAGTGAGGCCGAGGGCTTGATTGTGAGAATATTGATACTATAACACGTGAGTTGTCCGTACAGATTCTAATATTGATACTACATCACGTGAGTTGTTCGTGCAACACATGAGTTATCCGTGCGGATTTAGATATTGATACTATAGCACATGAGTTGTCCGTGTAGCACGTGAGTTGTCCATACAGATTATAGCGCTTGGGTTGAAGGAGCCCCTCCGGAGTCTGTACACACCCTAAGTGAGCGCAGATACCTACCGAGTGCGAGTGCCGAGTGACAAGTTATTGGGAGGATTGAGTGGTTGTAAGGACCGAGTGACTGTGAGGTCTGAGTGGCTATAAAGACTGAATGACTGGGAGGATTAAGTGAATTGATACTCTGAGAGTAGGCATATGATTTATCACTGAGTCATATCGCATTTGGCATGCACACTTGACATATAGGCATAGAGATGCATTTTTCCTCATGTTTTACGGTGTCACGTCATTCATGACTTCTCACACATCTTGACATATGAGCATAGAGTGGTATTTTACACTTGCCATTTGAAAAGAAAAAAATGAAACATCATATTTATTGTTGAAAGGATTTTTTGGAAAAACTCACAGTTTTCAACTTACTTGTATTATCGACGATTTCGGTAAAGGAGTTGGGTTTTCACTAATATACTTGAAAAGCGGAACTATTTTCAGAAAACTATAAAATAGCTGACCACTTTATCTCTGAGTTACTTTTTTTATTATTTGCTTTACATTGTTATGAACTGTCGTTGGCTATTGGTGTTGGACTCGACCTTTGTTCCATCTCGTGACTACTTTCAACCTAAGGTTAGGTTTGGTACTTATTGAGTACATGTGGTCGGTTATACTCATACTACACTTTTGTACCTTGTGTTCCGTTGTTTACTGATGATGCTGATGTGTTCGACGGGAGCTGGACTTGAAGACGTACCTGCGTTCCGTTGTAGCTGCCTCTTGTTCATGGTAGCTTTAGATTCATAAAACTCTGTTTATGTACGTTTCGGATAGATGATGTATTTATTTCATACATACTTTGTTAATTCTACTCCTAGAAGCTCATGATTTGTACTACCAGTCCTTGGGAAATGTGTAAGATTCACTTAACTTTTCTATTTACTTATTTTTATTAATTTCATTGCAATTGGATAATGGTTAATTGGCTTACCTAGCGGGGTTGGGTTAGGTGCCATCACAACTAGTTAGATTTTGTGTTGTGACAATATTGTTCATTAGGTAATTTTTATGGCCCCGCAAATTTTTAGGGGATTCGGAATCGGTCGCCCGAATTCATATAGATGACGTGTATTATAGCACACGAAAATTTAAAAATCATGCTGAATTCTTGTTTTATGGTCCTAAAATGGCAAAAAATGAGGAACAGTCATGACGAAGCGATGATTATTGCTAATTAGGTAATTTTTTATGGTCATGGTGAAACAATGATAATTGTTCATTAGGTCATTTTTTATGGCCCTAAAAAATTTTAGGGGGCCAGGAGCAGGTCTCCCTAGAATAATGGAGATGGCCGGACTATAGCACAAAAAATTTTGAAAATCATGGTGAATTACTGTTTTATGGCCCTAAAATGCCAAAGAATGAGGAATAGTCATGGCGATGCAGTGGATATTATTCATTAGATCATTTTTATGGTCTCGCAAAATTTTAAATTATTTGTAGTTGTTTGCCCGAATTCATGTAGATGGCATGGACTATAGCACACGAATATTTAAAAATCATGCTATATTTTTATTTTGTGGCCCTAAAATGCCAAAAAAGGAACGATTAGGGAAAAGCGATGAATATTATATATTAGATCTTTTTTTATGGTCCTAAGATTCAAAAAATGAGGAACGGTCATGGCGAAGCAATGCGTGTTGTTCATTAGATCATTTGTTACGGTCCTACAAAACTTTTAAGGATTCGGAACCAACCGCTAGAATTCATGCAAATGGCATGGACTATATCACACAAAAATTTAAAATTCGTGTTAATTTCCTGTTTTGTGGCCCTAAAAACGCCAAAAAAAATGAGGAACGATCATGGAGAAGCGATGGCTTTGTTCATTATGTCATTTTTATGGTCCCACAAAATTTAAGGAAATTTTGAGCCGGTCACCCGAATTCATACAGATGGCGTATACTATAGCATACGAAAATTTGGAAATCTTGTTGAATTCCTGTTTTATGGCCCAAAATATGAGGAACGATCATGGCGAACGGATGATTAATTAGGTCATGTTTTATGGCCCAGCAAAATTTGGGAGATTCGAAGTCGATTGCCCGAATTTATGCAGATGGTGTGGAATATAGCACACAAAGATTTAAAAATCGTGTTAAATTCATATTTATGGCTCTAAAAAAATGATGAACGGATATGGTGAATCGTTGACTATTGCTCACTAGGTCATTTTTTATGGTCCCGTAAAATTTTAGGGAATTCAAAGCCGGTCCCCCGAATTCATGCAGATGGTGTGGACTATATCATGTAAAAATTTGAAAATTCTGCTCTATTTCTTTTTATGGCCCTAAAACGCCAAAAACCGAGGAACTGTAATGGTGAAGTCATGACTATTGTTCATTAAGTCATTTTTTTGTTCCCGCAAAATATTAGGCGATCGGATCCAGTCGCTCGAATTCATGCAGATAGCGTGGAGTATAGCACCCAAAAATTTGGCAATCTCATTGAATTCCTATTTTATGGTCCTAAAACGTGAGAAAATGAGGAATGGTCATGGCGAACCGGCAACTATTATTCATTAGGTCACTTTTTGTGATCCCGCAAAATTTTAGGAGATTCGGAGTCGGTCACTCGAATTCATGCAGATGACATGGACAATAGCACACAGAAATTTAGAAATCGTGTTGAATTACTATTTTATGGTCCTAAAACGCAAAAAACGAGGAACATCATGGCGAAGCGATGACTATTATTCATAAGGTCACTTTTGATGGCCCCGCAAAAGTTTAGTCGATTCGGAGCCGATCGCTCAAATTCATGCAGATGGCGTAGACTATATCACAGAAAATTTGGAAATCATGCTGAATTAATGTTTTATGGCCCTAAAACACCAATGCACGAGGAACGGTCACGGTGAAGCAATGACTATTGTTCATTAAGTCAACTTTAATGTTCTCGCAAAATTTTAGGCAATTCGTATCCGATCGTGCGAATTCATATAGATGGCATGGACTATAAACACACAAAAATTTAGAAATCGAGCTGAATTCTCGTTTTATGGCTCTAAAATGCCAAAATACGAGAAAAGGCCATGATGAAGTGATGACTATTATTCGTTAGGTCATTTTTGTGGTCCCGCAAAATTTTAGGTGATTCACCTGTCGCCCGAATTCAAGTAGATGACATGGATTATAGGACACAAAAATTTAAAAATTGTGCTCAATTCTTATTTTATGCTCCTAAAATGCCAAAAAACAAGGAAAGATCATGGCAAAGTGATAACTATTGTTCATTAGATCACTATTGATAGCCCCGCATAATTTTAGGCGATTCGTAGCCAGTCATCAGAATTCATGCATATGGCGTAGACTATACACAAAAATTTAGAAATCGTGTTGAATTGCTATTTATAGCCCTAAAATGCCAAAAATGAGGAACGGTCATGACGAGACGATGACTATAATTTATTAGGTCATTTTTATGATCCCGCAAAATTTTAAGCGATCCGGAATCGGTCGCTCAAATTCATGAAGATGACATGGATTATAGCACACGAAAATTTGGAAATCGTACTGAGTTCCTGTTTTATGTCCCTAAGCTGCAAAAAATAAATTAGGAGAAGTCATTGTGAAGTGATTTCTATTGTTCATTAGGTTATTTTGATGGTCCTGCAAAATTTTAGGCAATTCCCGGCCGGTCCTTATAATTCATGCAGATGGCGTGGACTATAGCACGTGAAAATTCGGTACTCATGTTGAATTCCAGTTTTATAGCCCTAACACACCAAAAAAATGAGGAACAGTCGTTGAAGGGATGCTATTGTTCATTAAGTCATTTTTTATAGTCCCGCAAAACTTAAGGGATTCACAACGGTAGCCCGAATTCATGCAAATGACGTGGGCTATAACACACAAAAATTTAGAAATCGTGTTGAATTTTTATCTTATGGCGCTAAAATGCCAAAACACGAGGAATAGTCATGGCGAATTGATGACTATTGTTCATTATGTAATTTCTTATGGTCCCGTAAAATTGTAGGGGATTCGGAGCCGGTCGCCCGAATTCGTACAAATAGCGTGGACTATAGCACACAAAAATTTAGAAATCATGATGAATTCATGTTTTATGGCCCTAAAATGCCAAAAAAAACTAGCAAAGGTCATGGTGAACCGATGACTATTGTTCATTAGGTCATTTTTTATTGTACCAAAATTTAAGGAGGTTCATTGTCGGTCGCCCGAATTTATGCAGATGGCGTAGACTTTAGCAAGAAAAATTGAAAATCGTGTTGAATTCCTATTTTATGGCCCTAAACATCAAAAAATGAGGAACGATCATGGCGAAGTGAGAAATATTATTCATTAGGTCATATTTGATGGTCTCGCAAAATTTTAGGCGATTTGGAGGATGTCATCCGAATTCATGTAGATGGATGGAATATGCACACAATAAGTTGGAAAACCATGCTGGATTCTTGTTTCATGGCTCAAAAATGCCAAAAAAAAGAGGAACGGTCATCCCGGAGCAATGATTATTGTTTATTAGGTTATTTTTATGGTCCCGCAAAATTTTAGGATATTCCGAGCTTGTTTCCCGAATTCATGTAGATGGCGTGAAGTATAGAACATGAAAATTTGGAAATCGTGTTGAATTCATGATTTATGGCCTAAAAATGCTAAAAACGAGAAACGGTCATGGCGAATCAATAACATTGTTCATTAGGTCATTTTTATGATTCTGCAAAATTTTAAGGGACTTTGAGCCAGTTGCCCGGATTCATTCATATGGCACGGACTATAGTACATGAAAATTTGAAATCGTATGAAATTCCTATTTTATGACCCTAAAACATCAAAAAACGAGAAAAGGTCATAGCGATAACATGACTATTGTTCAGTAGGTAATTTTTTATGGTCCCACAAAATTTTAGAAGATTCGGAACTAGTCGCCAAATTCATGCTTATGGTATGGACGATAGCACACGAAAATTTGGAATGGTGCCGAATTCCTGTCTTATGGCCCTAAAACGGCAAAAAAATGAGGAACGGTCACGGCGATGCGATTATGCTATTTTTTTGTCCCGTAAAATTTTTGGGAATTCAGTGCGGGTCCCTTGAATTCATACATATGGTGTGGACCATAGCACACAAAAATTTGAAAATCATGATGAATTTCTGTTTTATGGCCCTAAAACACTAGAAGATACGGAATGGACATGGAGAAGTGATGATTATTGTACATTAAATTATTTAAATGGTTCCGTAAAAATTTTGAGGATTCAGAGCCTATCGCCCGATTTCATGTTGATGGCATGGACTATAGCAAATGAAAATTTGGAAATTGTGATAAATTCCTAATTTATGGCCCTAAAACGCCAAAAAATAAGGAACGATCATGGCGACGTGGTAACTATTGTTCATTGTATTATTTTTGATGGTCCCGCAAAATTTTAGGTAATTCGAAGCCGATTGCCCAAATGCATGCAGATGGCGTGCACTACAATACACGAAAATTTGAAAATCATGTCGAATTCGTGTTTTATGGCTGTAAAACGCCAAAAAATGAGGAACAATAATGGCGAAGCGATGACTACTGTTCATTAGGTCATTTTTTATAGTCTCGAAACCGGTCGCCCAAATTCATGCTTATGGTGTGAATTATAGCATACATAATTGTTTTAAATCGTATTGAATTCCTGATTTATGGCCCTAAAATGCCAGGAAAAAAAAAGACAAACGTTCATGGCGAAGCGATGAGTATTTTTCATTAGGGCATTTTTTGGGTTCCCGCAAAATTTTAAAGGATCCTAAGCCGATTTCCCGAATTCATTCAGACAGTGTGGACTATAACACACGAAAATTTAGAAATCATGTTGAATTTCTGTTTTATAGCCCTAAAATTTCAAACACGAAAAACGATTTTGGAATTCAACACAATTTCTAAATTTTTACCTGAATTCATGCAGATGTCGTGCACTGTATCACACGAAAATTTTAAAATCGTGTTGAATTCGTGTTTTTGGCCCTAAAATGCCAAAAAATGAGGAACGGTCATGGTGAAGCGATGAATATTATTCATTAGGTTATTTTTATGGTCCCATAAAATTTTAGGCGATTCAGAGCCGTTCACCTGAATTCATGCAGATGGCGTGAACTATAGCTCACGAAATTTTGAATATCGTGCTGAATTCCTTTTTTTTGTTCCTAAAATGCCAAAAAACGAGGAACATGCCGAAGCAATGACCATTGGTCATTAGATTATTTTTTATGGTCCCGCAAAATTTAGGTGATTCGGATCTGGTCGCCTGAATTCATGCAGATGGCATGGACTATCACACACGAAAATTTGGAAATTGTGTTGAATTCCCGTTTTATGGCCCTAAAATGCCAAAAACGAAAAACGATAATGGCGAAGCGATAACAATTGTTCATTAGATCTTTTTTTATCGTCCCGCAAAATTTTAGGAGATTCGGAGCCGGTCGCCCGAATTTATACAGATGACATAGACTATAGCATGCGAAAATTTGGAAATCGTGTTGAATTCTTGTTTTATGGCCCTAAAATGCTAAAAACGAGGAACGATCGTGGCGAAACGATAATTATTGATCATTAGGTCATTTTTTATGGTCCCGCAAAATTCTAAGGGATTCGTAGTCGGTCGCCTGAATTCATGTAGATGGAGTGGACTAAACCTTACGAAAATTTCGAAATCGTGGTGAATTCCTATTTCTTGTCCCTAAGACGCCAAAAAATAAGGAATAGTGATGCCAAAGCGATAACTATTGGTTATTAGGTCATTTTTATGGTCCCACGAAATTCTATGCAATTCGGAGTCGATCGCCCGAGTTCATGCAAATTGCATGGGCTATAACACATGAGAATTTGGAATCGTGCTGATTTGTGTTACATGACCCTAAAATGCCAAAAAACGAGAAACGGTCATGACGAAGCGATGACTATGTCCATTAGGTCATTTTTATGGCTCCGCAAAATTTTAGGGGATTCGGAGTTGGTTGTCGGAATTCATACAGATGGCGTGAATTATAACATGTGAAAATTTGAAAATCGTACTGAATTCCTGTTTTATGGGCCTAAAAGTGCAAAAAAACGAGGAACAGTCATTCTGAAGCGATGATTATTGCTCACTAGGTCATTTTTTATGGTACCGCAAAATTTTAGGCGATTTTGAGTCGGTCGCCCGAATTCACGCAAATGACATGGACAGTACACGAAAATTTAGAAATCGTGTTGAATTCCTGTTTCATGGCCCTAAAACGCCAAAAAATAAGGAACGATCGTGACGAAACAATAACTATTGTTCATTATATTATTTTTATGTTCCTGCAAAATTTTAGGGGATTCGTAGTCGATCGCCCAAATTCATGCAGATGGCGTGGACTATACCTCACAAAAATTTGAAAATTATGCTGAATTCCTATTTTATTTTCCTAAAACACCAAAGAACGAGGAACGGACATGCTGAAGCGATGAATATTATTCATTAGGTCATTTTTTATGTTCTCGCAAAGTTCAGTATTTGTTTTGGGTCCGATAAATCCCAATTCGATGTAGAAAGTTTCACTTTAGGGGTAAAGCTAGTGCTCTCTACCAAAAGTAGGATCCAGTTAATCCGGATTCGATTTAAAAAGTCTCACTTTAGGGATAAAGGACTCCTTGCCAAGGGCGACTCTCGTAACTTCTGAATTAAAAATGGAGGGACCCTAACCATCCCGGCGACCCTTTGCTTTGGGTCATCACATAAAGTGGTCCCTATCAAAGACGACTCCAGTGACTTCCGATTAAAAATGGAGGAGCACTATCTCACCGCAGCCATTTGGTAGTGTTAATGGTGCTTAAGGAGATACTAGAATGCTCCTACAAAGTTTGGAGAAACCTTGGCCAATGTCTTATCGATTGTCCTAATCCACCAGAATTGTGCCATCCGATTATGCTGAAAAAGAACCAAACAACTTTTGTAAAAGTAGGTGCAATTGTGCAAAGATCCTATTCTCCAACGTGTGGTGACCACGCGTAAATGCTTAGTATATTCATATTTATGTATAGTCGTGTCACTTTCCTTGCCTTTCCCATTTTTATCTTATCTCCAACAACTACTTAACTAGCTAGTGCACGAACCAATGCATACATTCAACTTTATACTCAGATTCTTGAAATTAATCAATTCTTGTTTGCTTTGTATCACTAATGGCCAATATGGTGAATGCTTCACCAATTGCTTTCACCAAACACCCTTCTCCTTCTTTTTCTTTCCTTAGTTCTCAACCAATTACTTCCTCCAAATTTGCTTCTGATTCTGTTAAAAGTGCAGTGTTTAGCAATGTCAAAAGAAGGGCATTTTTTGCTCCTACCTTAGCTTACAAGAACTTGAATTCTGAAGATATTGTCGATATAAACAAAGTTGAATTAGTGAAAGAAAATGAATTGGAAGAAGAGGATTCTACTACTGATGAGACCCTTATGTATTCATTCAGTCCTTTGCCATTGATGTTTGTTGCTGCTCTTCCTGGAGGTAATGCTACTGTAATACTGCTATACATTTAGCCACTATTTGGTGCTAGTTTGAACTGAGTTCAACTTTTATTTGGTCTCCAAAAATAATTATAGGTAACAGTCCGTCGATAATAAGGTCTGCGTACATATTACCTCACCAGACCCCACTTGTGGGATTATACTGGGTCGTTGTTGTTGTAGTCCGTCGAAAATACGTGAAAAATAGCGTAGTTTACCAGACACCTACGACATGTTAAAGTGCACTATCAGTGTAATTTTTTTTTTTTACACAGCCAAAATACATAAGTTAAATACATTTGAACTGCTTAATACGACCTTACTTGAACAGGATTAGGATCTGTTCTATAAGCTTGTAGCACTATATCCTTGAGTTCTAAGGAAACAGGAAATCAAGTCTGGTTGATGAGGCATGGCCAATATACCAGAGCATGATTAACAACTACCTTAGCCCTCGGGGTCATGGCGTCATAGATGATTGTTCTCGGCTCCCAACTATGGGTGTGCTGGGATGGTCTCAGAGGCAGACCTAAGATTTTTACACAATGGTGCCACAGTATTCTGCTTAACAAGTGCCCCTAAAGCTTTTGGTGTTCACGGTGCCAAGTGCTTTAAATTAACTATTTTCAAGGTATATACATACGCATATACAAGATTTTTGCCAAAGCTTACGGGTCGGGTGACCCCTCACTATAACATATAGGTCCGCCTCTTGGATAGTGTGATGGCTGTCGGCCCTCGGGTCATGACGCCGTAGAAGATCATTCTCACCTCCCAACTAAAAAAAAATGCTTAATGTATGCTGAAAATAGTTATCATAGTAATAAATGCTTATCTTCTTTGTTGATAACACTATCTTGTATGTCCTTTTCCAAATGCCAATTTGATTGGAAATTTGGCAATTTTTTCTTGTTGAATGTTTGTTTGGTTTCCCATCCATTGTTTGGTATCTGCATCGGGACCCGATTTATTTCCCGTGTAAGGCCCGTTAAAGAGGGAATTTCTTGTTGAATATATAGATTTACAGATTGTGATAGCTCTGCTTATTCTTATCTGCTAGTTAGTTAATAGTAACAAGTTAGCAACTATTAATACCTTCAGTTCTGTTGTGAATCCGCTTAGCGGAATTGTTTTCACAACTTATTGCCCGCGTTTCATAAGAATTGGGACGGAGTAGAAGTTATAGTCGTCTGTTTTACAACTTAATCTGATGAAAAATTGTTGGTCCATTGATTCAGCTGGAAGTATAAGGTCTTTGTTTGGTCCTTTTGTTGAGCTTGTAAAATCATGGAATTTACCAGATTGGCTTGTGCATTGGGGTCATCCTGGTAACATGGTATGTATGCTGTTAATTCATTGCAGATGATACTAAATTGAAGTGATGAATTTGCTAAAGAATTCAATTCCCTTTTTCAGGCTGTTGTCCTCTTTGCTATGGGTGGATATGGGACTTACCTTGGTTTCCGAATACGCTTTTCTGACAATGTGGTAAGACTTAACGAAAATGATTCAACTTATATACATTGACAGTTTAACGAAAAATTCTTTTACATTGTCGTTAGTGTACAGAAGTTAAACTCATAAAGGATTTAACGTTGTTGTTGTTGTTGGCTTTTGGTATATTTATTTTTTTTGATTGAAGTGTTTGATGTATTGATCTATTCTTTGGTAATATATAGGAGGAAAAGGCCAAAGCCAAAGATTTGCATCCAAAACTTCTAGGAGGAATGTTCTTCTTCTTTGCTCTTGGAGCTACTGGTGGAATAACATCTCTGCTTACTTCAGATAAGCCTATTTTAGAAAGGTAGCTTATTTAATCTCAAAATTGAAACTTGGTTATAGTTTCAGATAAGAGTTTAAATTCAATGTACTAAACGGTATAAAAAATTTGCGCAATCAGATCGCTTATAAGATTATTACAGTTAAAAATGACAATTCATTAATTGATAACATGATACAAAATGATAACTAACTTGCTGTAATAGGCTAAACTGCACTGATAGTTTCAAAAAAAAAATTACATCGTTAATGCATATAGCTTAAATTATTTAGATAAATAGTAGTCAATATGATATTTTCTGTTTTTTTTTTTGCAGTCCTCATGCTGTCACAGGTTTTATTGGCCTAACTCTTTTGACTATACAGACCATTTTACCTGCACTATTTGAGGTAAATCTGCTCAAATTATCCAAATTTTGACTCTTATTTCATCAAGAAGATATTTTTCTCCTTTTTTTTTTCTTTTCACATTATCAGTAACTAGTTTGGGATTGAACCGTAATTGATTTCTTTTTTCAGGGAAATCCTGGATTGAGGAATGTTCATGGCATATTGGGTAGTGGCATAATGACTTTGTTTCTAGTTCACGCGGCACTTGGACTTCAGCTTGGATTAAGTTACTAATCCATTAAAAGATTAAAATTTCTGTTTAGAGGTGGGACAATTAATATTTTTTGGCATTATAGAGAGAGAGAAAACTGCTATTGAAAGTGTAGTTCCAATTTGAGAAAGAGTATAGTTCAGAAAGAATAATTAGTGGATTCAATGAAATAGTAAGTCATGTTCAAATTTGAAAAAAAAAAAAAAAGATTATTAGTGCATTCAATGAAATATAAGTCATGTTCAAATTTGAAGAAAAAAAAAATTAATTAGTGGATTCAATGAAATAGTAAGTCATGTTCAAATTTGAGAAAAAAAGATAGTTCAAAAAGATTAATTAGTAGATTCAATGAAATAGTAAGTCATGTTCAAATTTGAAAAAAAAAAAGATTATTAGTGCATTCAATGAAATATAAGTCATGTTCAAATTTGAAAAAAAAAAAAAGATTAATTAGTGGATTCAATGAAATAGTAAGTCATGTTCAAATTTGAGCAAAAAAGATAGTTCAAAAAGATTTAGTGGATTCAATGAAATAGTAAGAAGGAGTATGGTCAGAAAGATCAACAGTGGGTTCAATGAAATACTAAGTCATGTTAATTTGGAAAAAAAATTAATTATTAGTCGATTTAATGAAATAGTAAGTCATGTTCAAATTTGAGTAAATATAGTTCAGAAAGATTAATTAGTGGATTCAATGAAATACTAAGTCATGTTCCAATTTGATAAAGGGTATAACAAAGATGCATGTTTCTACTAATTAATTTAAAATGCAACTTAATTAGGTATCTCAAAAGATCAAAATTAGAATTTGTAATCAACCGCCGAAGCTGTAGACTTTTTTTTTCTTGTTTTCTTTTCCCAGAAAATAAAGAAAAAAGAATTGACCAATTCCACTGTCCATTTTATATGGCTAGGATTCCAATGTCCGATCATGTGAACAGAAAAACAAATAATTTTGTTATAACTAAACAAACGAATAAGCAAACAGATTAAGAAATCTTTAGCGTACTTGTGACCGACACTTTACTTCTTCATTTTACATCCCGTCTACGTTGTACTTGTTGGTAAAAATTTACTTGCATTTCTACTATATTTATATCAAATCAATAAATATAAAATATAGTGGTGTATAAATCGAATCGGAAAATTGCATCAACCTGAAAAGTCAAACCAAACCGATTAAAAAAACCCGACTAGGTTTGGTTTATTTTGGTTTGGTATTGAGTAAAAATATCCGAACCAAACCGATATATAAATATATAATTTTAAAGACTTTTTATAGAATTTTCTTTAAAAAATATCTAGAAATATTTGTAATTCTCTTATGGAATGTAATATTTAGTTAAATATAAAGTGCTCTATTTTTATTAGCTTTAAATAATGAGTTATATGATCGCTTTCTTATCAAGTGTTAGTAAAATGTGTCAATCTCTTTGTTATTTCATATTCATATGTCGATATCTATTAAATTCTTATATTTTTTTCGAATTTGAAGTGGTATTTGTTAAATGGAGAGAACCTCTATAACTGCAGAGGATTTCTCAGAAGAAGCTAAGAGAGAAATGAAAATTGTACTGTTCAATTCATTTTCAGATACTGTACAAATGAGAGGTATACACGGTTATATACTACTCCTAACTAACTTAACTTACAGCTGTCCTTACACTGTTGGACAGCTGGCTAACTACTCCACTAACCACTAACTACTTTCTTAACACCCTCCCTCAAGCTAATGGTTTGAAGATATCCTTCAAGCCCAGCTTGGACACTAGGTGATCATGTTGTAATCTTCCTAAACTCTTGGTAAGGAGGTCAGCTTAGTACTGCTCTTTTGTGGGAACATGATGAGTTTTCACTACACCTTGTATGATTTTCTGTCGTACAAAGTGACAGTCAATGTCTATGTGTTTAGTCATCTCGTGAAAAATGGGATTAGGATTGCAACTTTGCTGTCATAGAAGAGATCAACTGGTAGACTTACATCAACCTCTAGCTCTTTGAAGAGTCCTGTAAGCCAGGTTATTTCAGCAACTGTGGATGCCATAATTCTGAATTCTGCTTCAGCAGAGCTTCCTGCAACTGTATCTTGTTTCTTAGACTTCCACGAGATCAAGGCATTCCCAAACTTAACTAGGTACCCTGTTACTAATTTCATCCACCCCAGTCTAAGTCACAATATGCTCTTAGGTTGTCTGAGCTTTCTGAAGGCATTAGTAGGCCAAGCCCTGGAGAAGTCTTGACATACTTCACAACTCTCAGAGCAGCTTCCCAGTGAGATTGCTTAGGCTTGTGCATAAACTGACTTAATGTCTGTACTGCAAATGCTATATCAATCCTGGTCATTGTAAGATATAATAGCCTCCCTACTAGTCTTTGGTATGCACCTATATCTTCAATCAGTTTGTCTTCACACTCAGAGGTTCCTACAACAATATCATACTCCACAGATGTAAGCTTCAAATTGGACTCAAGAGGTGTTCCTACAGGTTTAGCACATGTAAGTCCCATTTCAGATATCAACTCTAAAGCATACTTCCTTTGGCTCATAATAATCCCATCTTTTGATCTTGCAACTTCTATTCCCAGAAAGAACCTAAGTTCTCCTAGATCCTTCATTTCTAACCTGAGCTTCAGATCATTTCTAGTCTGAGTTATCAGACCTAGATTGCTTCCACTTATTATCAGGTCATCTACATAAACTAACACCACAAATAATTCAGCTTGTACCTTTTTTGTGAAAAGAAAATAGTTAAAATGACTTTGACTGAAGCCCAACTGTACTAAGGCATCAGTCAGCTTCCTGTTCCACTGTCTGGGTGCTTGTTTCAAGCCATACCGAGATTTGTGAAGTTTGCAAACCCTGTGAGAAGACCCTCTCTGGCTTGCAAACACTTGTGGCACATCCATGTAAACCTCTTCTAGGAGTTCACCATGCAAGAATGCATTGTGAACATCCATTTGAAAAAGAGGCCAATGTTTGGCTACAGCAAGTGCAATGACTGATCTGACAGTCACCATCTTTGCTATAGGAGAGAAAGTTTCGGTGTAGTCAAGCCCTTCCTTTTGACTGTAACCTTTAGTAACCAACCTGGCTTTGTATCTCTCAACTTCACCTGATGATGTATACTTCACTTTGAACACCCATTTACAGCCAATAGGAACCTTTCTAGCAAGTAATTCCACTATAGACCATGTTTGATTTTCCTCTAAGGCTGAGATTTCAGCTTTCATAGCCTCAATCCATTTAGGATCCTTGACAGCCTCAGCATATGACTGTGGTTCTACAACAATAGAGTAGGAGGATAGAGATTTGGCATAGGAGTCAGAGATATTCTCATAATTAACACATGCTGAAAGAGGATAAGAACAGTTGGCTTTGCCTTGAGAAAGGGTAACATAGTCTTTTAGCCAGATAGGGGGTTTACTGGTTTTACCAGACCTTCTAGGATATGAGGCTTCTATCAATTGACCATCTGAGGTAGACAACTAAGGAAGAGACAGACCATGAGTGAGACTAGTTGGTGATACTGGTTCAGGGCTAGCAGGTACTTGAGTTGGTTGATCTAAGCTACTATAGGCAGGTGAAGTAGAAATAGGAGAAGATGGAGGAGAAGGTGTAGGAAGAGATGAAGAGATTGAAGATGGTGCAAAGGAGGATATAGGGATATCATTAGTCAATAAGACTTGAGGAATGTCAATGGTAGGGAACAAGGAGAGTAAATGAGCTGAATGTTAGAAGGGAAAGACATTTTCTTTGAACACAACATCTCTGCTTGCTAAGAATTCTTTGGTATGAATGTTGTACATTTTGTATCCCTTTTGAGTCATATAATAGCCAAGAAAAACTACAGGAGCGGCTCTAGGTGAGAATTTGTCACCTCTTTTAACATCAGTTACATAGCTTAGACAGCAATAACTCTCATATGGTCTAAGGAAGGTGAGTGACCAAACAATAGTTCAAATGGAGTTCTACCTTGCAGTACCTGTGTTGGTAGTATGTTCATAATGTAGACTGCAGTTAATACACATTCCCCCCCCCCAGAATCTCAGTGGAACATTTGCTTGAAACTTCAGTGCCATGGCCACATTGAGTATGTGTCTGTATTTCCTCTCAGCTAATCCATTTTGCTGTGGAGTATAGACACGGGAACTCTGATGAACAATCCCCAAAGACTGCAATAACTCTGTCCTTTGAAAGTTAAAAAAACTCACACCCATTATCTGTTCTTAGGAATTTTACAGTGCAGGAATGAACATTCTTGATCATAATAAAAAACTATCTGATGGCAACAATTACTTCAGCTTTAGAAGGCAACAGGAAAACCCATGTAAACCTGGAATGATCATCTACTAGTGTGAGAAAATATTTCTTCCCATCATGAGTAGGTACCCTATAGGGCCCCCAAACATCAGCATGAAGTAAGTGAAAGCATGCAGTAGCCACAGAGGTGCTAAGAGGAAATGGAAGCTTGTTTACTTAGCAACAGGACAGACGTTACATTGCTTAGTCTCACTATTACATTTCAAATTTTGAAAACCTTTTAACTTTCTCAGAACATCAATTTGCACATGACCTAATCTCCTATGCCATAGAGATACACTTCAACTATCATCCTTTATTGTATTTACAAAAGATATTCCAGAATCTGAGTTGTTATTTTCTCCTCCATTTGTTTGGTCTTTGTTACCTGATATGTAAATGTAAAGGCCTTCATCTTCTTTACCAATCCCCCTCACTCTCTCATTGAAGAGATCCAGGAAAAGACAGAAGTTAGGATAGAACAAAGCCAAACATCTAAGTTCCTTTGTTAATTTTGAAACAGACAAAAAGTTATATTTGAAGTCTGGTATGTGCAACACATTTGTAATCTTATGTCCTTGTATCACACTTGTGGACCTCGTATGTTTTACACTTGCTATCTTTCTTGTAGGTAGATGAATCTTTCCAATGCTAGTTTCATCAGCATTTCTAGATTCCTCTAAAACTTTGAGACTCTTTACCATGTGATTGGAAGCACCTGTATCAACTATCCACCTAACATCAGCTTTAGTAGCTATAAAGGATGAAGTCATACCTGCCGACATAGCATTACTTGGTGGATCACTTTGACTTGAAGATGTAATGCTGAACTTGCCCAAGAGATGCAAGATCTGATTGTACTGATCAACTGTAAACTGAGGCACTCCTGCAATCACTCCTTGACCACCCTGACTAGTTGAATCAAGATTATTCTGTTGAAGTCCTGCAAAGTTAGCTGCAACCTCAAAGCTTCCACTGTTAGGGCCATTATTGGTTGGAGGTCCTGTGTATTGAGTAGCATTGTTAGGTCCAGCCTTTCTTTTTTGCTTGAATTCTGCAGGATAGCCTCCCTTGTGT
Source organism: Nicotiana sylvestris (assembly GCF_000393655.2). NCBI lineage: Eukaryota > Viridiplantae > Streptophyta > Magnoliopsida > Solanales > Solanaceae > Nicotiana > Nicotiana sylvestris. Next base: position 163,502,179 of record NC_091063.1, read on the forward strand.
GACCTTTGTATTTGCAGTAGTCACAGAACAAATTATTCCTTTTAGGCTTGGAGTTACTTGAACCTTGAGAGTTTCCTTTTCCACTAAACATAGCTATTCCCTCATTTGCTGTAGAGGTTTGAGCAAAATTAACTACAGATCTTCTACTTTCTTCTGCTATTATCATAAAATAGGCTTTGTTTATAGTTGGAGTAGGACTTATCATCATAATCTGGTTACTAGATTGTGAGTAAGTCTCATTTAGATCCATCAGAAACTGCAGCAACCTGTGATTCCCAAAATGTTCTGCATACCTCTTCGATTCCTCACAACCACATCCAGGGCAAGGCATCAATGCATCAAGCTCTGCCCAAAGTTCTTTCAGCTTAGCAAAGTATACTGACACAGAGGAGATTCCCTGAGACAAGGTAGCAATTTGTCTATGCAAAAATAGAATTCTAGATCCATTAACCTTGTCAAAGCTTTCTCTAAGATCAGCCCCCACTTTCTGTGCACTAGTTTCATACACCATGCCACCTAACAGCTCATTACTAACTGAGTTCATGATCCATGACAAAACTATGGCATTACATTTTTCCTACAATTCATGTAAAGTAGGAGGAAAATTGTCCTTAGTGTATCTACAATCAACAAAACTTAATTTACTCTTGCCTAGTAGACTGATACACATAAAGATGCTCTACATAGGATAGTTCTCATGTCCAGTTAGTTTGATTGAGATGAGAGAACTACCTGTAGTATCAGAAGGCTGAAGAAATAAAAGATGATGTTGATCGATCACTATACCAACCACATGACTTGGATCTGCCACTGGAGTTGCATCAGAAGTAATGTCTTCAACTCATGTGTCTGAGCTAGCACCAATACCTCTGATTGCCATTAAAGGATGAAGAGAAATAGATCTCAGATTAGCAGCAAGCAATTGTGCACAAAGATGAAGAAAGGACATCTAATTGCTCAAAGACGATTCAACCTAGAACAGAATGAATCGAAGCAATTACACAAATTTCTGATGAGTTTTAGAAACTCAAATCAAATTCGAGTAGTCCACATGAATCGATCGTCTTCACGGGCTCTGATACCATATTATATGGAGAGAACCTCCATGACTGCAGAGGATTTCTCAAGAGAAGCTAAGAGAGAAATGGAAATTGTACTATTCCATTCACTTTCAGATACTGTACAAATGAGAGGTTTATATACTACTCCTAACTAACTTAACTTACAGCTGCTTACATTGTTGGACAGCTGGCTAACTACTCCACTAACCACTAACTACTTTCTTAACAATATTTCGATAATTTAAAATTAAATAGAATATATCATTATATAGGTATCATATTGTTTTTTATGTGTAATTATTAAATTCGATTAACTTTGAAAGTGTACATTAACAAAAAATTATTGTCAAACGACTAAAAAAATAACTATCACGTGTTACTAAAAAAAATCTCCCATAAGAATATTTTAATAGATCATATATTTGTCAATTTTTATAAAACACATATTTACTTATAAAAAATTAACAAAGTAAGATTTAAATAATATCATGTATTACAAAAAATCGAGAAACCCGATAAAATCGAATTAATCCAAACCGATATAGTTGGTTTTGTTTGGTTTTGATAAAAAACGAACCAACCCGGTCCATGTACACCCCTAATAAAATATATATCATTTAAATGAAAACTAATATGTATATTATCACTTTAACCTTTTATTACTAATATTTAATTATTTAATTTATTGTAAATATTGATTGTATATTTGGTTTTTATCCTAGTTGATTGATAGTGACACACTGACACGTCACTTTTTGATTTGAGATTCTAAAGAATCAATTAAACGTAAAGATGCCTTGTTCAATTGAGTAAATTTCTCTTAAAATTTATTATATATATAATCGACCAATCTGTTGAAACTAAAGATGTCTCAACTAACTCTTTCAAAATTTATTTTTACTTAAATTTGATTTTTAATTGTAGTAAATATTCTTTTATACTTCTATTGTTCATTTAGGACGTCCAATATTCGCGAGTTCACCATTCTTCTATTATTTTAAAAAAAAAAATGTGTGACCGACACATAGAAATCCTACTTGCATTATCTCTGGTCCAAGAAGTACAAATATAAACACTTGACAAGGACTCTATATATAGATCATGTGCAAAATTAGCTTAGCTAAGTGAACTGTCAATGATTGTAAGTGTAAGTTGTAACGGATCTAACTTCTTTTTCTCTTTTCTACGTTGGCTCGATCTGCCCTAGGGATCCACACATGATCTGTTCTTCCTTTTCTTTTTCTTTTTTTGGTTACTTACCTTGTCGGTTTCATTTTACAAAATATTATTAAATTTTAATTTTTTATTTTTTCTTTAACGGCATGCTTTTATAGTCGCATGAGATTGACGTGTTAAAAATCGTAAATTTCAAATTTCGCTCTTTTTTAAGATTCATGACCAATCAAACTATGCTAGATATATTGTATGATGAAGCAATTTCTTTATGTTTTGTTGCCACTAGATTTGATTTAATTCAAGATCAAGTTGGAACATCTATTGACGTTGAAGATGTACCTCGAAATCAATTCATGTGCTTGAATTGTACTCAAATGTTTGCAAAGAGATTGAGCATTTTTGAATCTTGTAATCGGGAGAAATCTTAGCACTGAAATAGAAAAGGATAAAGGAAATAAAATATATTATAATACACAGTATAAATTTTTAAACTACACAAAATATTTCATGAAATTAGTTGAGATGTGTACAAAAACCTGACTCCACGATTACAAAAGGAAAAAAAGGGTCAAAATTTGTGAAAGGAACAAAAAGACAGATCAATTGCTTGAGTAATTGAGCTTTGACATATGTTTGCACAATTTGCATTACTCTTAAAATCATATTTTAATCATTTATTTTCTGGTCGGAATGAAAGGGAGATCCGCCCTACAGGCCATGTTACTCTTGACGTGCCACGCATATATAATTAAAGAAGATATTTTGTTTCTTTTATGGTATTTAATGTAATTAACTTTTTATTTAATTAAATTTTTTAAATGAGAAACCGAAATAATTAATACTTTGATAAACCATTGATGTTAAAAATTCTGGAATAAAAATTGTATGAGTCCAAATTTGATCGACCACGACCTACGGTGAGCACGACAGACGACCAAGCACCCATGAGTCGACACTTAGAGGAATACGACCCCGTGATAAAAGGAGAGACGCTACAACATCGACAGTAGAATCAGTACATTAGGGAACCTAAGGAATATTCTTTAGATGTTTCTTAATCTGTCGTTCCTGCGATCGGAGGAAAATCCTTAGTATATAAGAGGGATGAAAGCCTTGTAAAGGGGGAGGGGGATTTTTTTCATTTTCTTGTAAAACTTACTAACCTTGAATGAAGATTGACAACTCTTTTCTCTCTATTATTATCATCCTAGTGTTTATTATCTTCATCTACGATTTACCCCTTCATCTTTGATTGATTTGTCCGAAAGAGTTTAACATCTTTTGAGTCAAACAATTTGGCGCCATCTGCGGGGATTTCCATAGCTGAAATCATAGTTCACATCTAGGTTCTTGAAAGTGACAATTATTGTTCTTCAAACCCCATAAACACCAACAATGGCGGAGAAAGAAGCGAGGCTGAAGATGATAGCAGATGTCTCAAACAACCTCCTGAACTTCCTCAATGAAGCCGATAGAGAAGACACCGAGAATACAACATCAGGGGTTATACCGGAGGAGGAGATCTCACATTCTCCACACGGGGATCTAATGGTCTTGCGCGAAAGGGGAGCCTCCACATCCACGACGGGAGAAACGCCACCAGCAGTCAAAAAGCTGTTAGAGGAATGGTTGACAAGTGCTCTGAGAAACATGCTCGAAAAACCCCCTCAAGGAAATGTCGAAAACTTACCACCTGCGAAAATCGCAGTTACGCTCAGCGAACCAAGCACTACCCGAACATGCAACAACCGCACTGTCACTGATACAAGTGGCGATGCACTCATAGCCATCTTGAAGAAAATGGAAGAGATGGAAAACGAGAACAAGACGCTCCGTGATCAAATGAAGGAGCATCAAGAAAGAGTTGACAAAATACCAGGTGCCCCCAAGCTATTGCCAAAATGCGATGTGGGCCGATTCGTCGAACAACTATACAGCGATGAGGCTGCTCCTTATCCTATCCCAAAAACCTTCAAAATGCCGCCATACTTGAAAATATACGATGGGACCACGGACCCAGAGGATCATCTAATCCATTATGTTACTACGGTAAAAGGCAACGATCTGTTAAAGGATCAGGTACCATCTGTGCTGCTTAAAAAGTTTGGTGAAATTTTGACAGGGGGAGCATTGACCCGGCACAATCAATATCAACGTTTGAAGAGATGGCGGATAAATTCGCCACCGCTCATGCAGGGGCGAACAAGGCTGAAGCTAGGGTTAATGATATCTTCGTCGTCAGACAAACGACGAGCGAAAGACTTCGGGATTTCTTGGCCCGATTCAACAGAGTAAGGATGATCCTACCAAACGTGTCAGAAGGGATGGCAGTGGTAGCCTTTCAAAATGGGTTAAACAGGAGCGGATCAAAAGCGACCAAAAAACTACTCAGTAGACTCATGAAGTATCCCCCTACCACATGGGAAGAAATTCACAATGCCTACTGCGCCGAGGTAAGGGCAGACGAGGATGAACTGAACGGGCCGCTTCAGCAGTTAACATCGGTCCAAACCGAGACAAGGTGAGATCGACGCAATGACGGACGAAGAAATCAACCACCCCGCTTCAACCGAGAAAGGCATCAGCCCTATATTTGAACATCCAACGCACCCCCTCCACGACACGCGGAAGCCGTGCCAAGGCACATTGCGCCCCTCCGAAATGAAAAAGGTATGCCTCTACTACTATCTGCTCATAATTTCTGTGTTTCCCCTTCAGAGATAGTGTACGCACTGGAGAAGCTGGGCACAAAGGTACAATGGCCGCAAAATAAATGAAATCAGACCCAAGCACCAGGAGGTCCAACGTCCTCTGCGAATTTCACCAAGAAAGAGGACATAAGACCAAAGATTGCATAGGTCTACGGCAAGAAGTAGTCAGGATGTTGAACTAGGGGTATCTGAAAGAACTGCTGAGCGGCAAAGGAAGAGCCATTTTCGCCCGAGGACGTGACCCATCTCAAGGACCTCCAAAGCCACCGTCACCAGCACGCACCATACAGATGATCATTGGCGGTAGCGACGACGCGGTAATCAACCACATGAAGTTCACTGCCACCCATAAACTCAAACGGACGATCGCCCACGAACGGTACGATGACTTAGAAGATAGTATCATTTTCGATAAGTCAGATACCGACGGTTTGTCTTTCCCTCACTATGATACTTTGGTTATAACTTTACCCATCACTGATACAGATGTAAAAAGGATCATGGTTGACGACGGGAGCGGCGCATGTATTGTTCACTCGCGAGTTCTCATGCAAATGAGGCTTGAGGATAAAATAATACCGCGTTGCATAACATTGACAGGTTTTAACAATGCAGTAGAGCGGACATCCAGAGAAATAATGATGCATGTCCTAGCTGGGGGAGTCACGCTGGAAACAACATTCCATGTCATGAACCAGGCAACAACCTATAACGCCATCATAGGACGACCATGGATACACGCCATGCGAGTCATCCTCTCGAGCTTCTATCAAGTAATCAAATTTCCTATCCCGTGGGGAATATTCGGCATCCGAGGCGAGCCACGCACCGCCAAAGAATTCTATCGGATCGGCCAAGACTGCACGCACACCAAACAACTAAAAGGCGCAAGCGTAGAGGCATAGCAATCAGCCAAGTTGGTAACTAAACCCGACCCACCAATAGTGTCAATCAAAGACCCAGACATCGTAGAAGCCTTCAAGGCAACCATAGAGGATCTTGACCCAGTCCAATTAGACAAGGTCGACAACACAAAAGAGGCTTACATAGGGCACACCCTCTCGGAGCCAGGTAAGTATCATGAATTTCTAACTGACAACGCCGATTTGTTTGCCTTCTACCATTCAGATATGCCCGGAATCCCAAAGGACATCGCCACTCACAAACTGAAGGTCGACCCACTCTATCCGCCAGTACGACAAATGAGGAGAAAGTTCAATGCTGCGATCAATGAGGCAGTCAGCGAAGAGGTGGATAAACTACTCACCAACGGTTCCATTAGAGAATCGAAATACCCCCAATGGGTCGTCAATGTGGTCATGGTAAAAAAAAAAGAACGGGAAATGGCGAATGTGTGTGGACTTCACCGATCTAAACAAAATATGCCCAAAAGATTCCTTCCTATTACCCCACATTGACCAACTAATCGATGCGACATCGGGGCACGAATTCCTGAGTTTCTTGGACGCCTACTTCGGTTACAACCAAATTCTAATGGCTGAAGAGGATCAAGAAAAGACGACTTTCATCACTCATCAGGGAACTTACTGCTATAAAGTAGTTCGGACTCAAGAACGCAGGGGCCACGTACTAGAGGTTGGTCACCAAAATGTTCAAAGAGCATCTCGACAAGACCATGGAGGTCTATATCGACGATATGCTAGTAAAATTGACAAAGAAGGAAGATCATATTAGCCACTTGTAATAAGCCTTCGAGATATTGAGGCAGTACAAGATGAAGTTGAATCCGGAGAAGTGCGCCTTCGACGTGGCCTCAGGAAAATTCCTAGGTTTCCTTGTGTCGCGGAGAGGAATCGAAGTCAACCCGAATCAAATCAAAGCTATCGACGCGATACCAAATATACTGACCAGCAAAAAGCAAGTGCAGAAACTAACGGGGAAAATAGCCGCCTTATCAAGGTTCATTTCACGTTCCTCGGATAGATGCCACAAATTCTTCAATGTGCTGAGAAAAGACCACGGGCTGCAATGGAATGAGGAATGTGTCGACGGCCTGAGGAAACTAAAGGTGTATCTATCTTCGCCGCCACTACTCATCAAAGCAGATCCAGGCGAGTGTTTGCTTGTGTACTTGGAAGTTTAAAAAGTTGCGATAAGTGTAGTCTTGGTCCGTGAAAATAAATGTACGCAATCTCTGATTTATTATATCAGCAAAACTTTAATCGATGCTGAGACAAGGTACCCTCACTTTGAAAAGCTAGCCCTGGCACTGGTCGTGGCTTCACAGAAGCTCAGACCGTATTTTTAATGCCACCCCAAAAAAGTAGTAACGACCTTCCCTCTAAGAGGTATCCTATACAAACCCGAACTATCGGGTAGACTCGCCAAATGGGCCATATAATTAAGCGAGCATGATATAATATACCAACCACGAACTGCCATTAAGTCGCAAGTGCTCGCAGACTTCGTTGCTGATTTTAGCACAGAGATATTGCCCGAGGCAGAATAAGAGGCGCTTCGTACCTCCACACATACCGACTTGTGGGTCCTCTACATCGATGGTGCCTCTAATGCCTCGGGATCGGGACTGGGACTCGTCCTCGAGGTCCCTACGGGTGAACTGATTCGCCAGTCCATACGATTCCCCGAGATGACTAACAACGAGGCCGAGTATGAGGCTGTGATTGCAAGTTTGAAGCTAGACCTCAAAATATGGCGCTCGGCGACTCGTCCTCCACTGCGACTCCCAACTCGTGGTGAACTAGGTCACCGAGATTTTCCAAATCAAAGAGCAGAGGCTACAAAAATACCAGTCAGAAATCCATAAACTACTGCCAGAGTTCGATGAGTGCCGCCTCGACCAAATATCCAGGGCGCAAAACATCGAAGCAGATGGCCTTGCTAAACTGGCTGCGGCCACCAAAAATATCAATAGAGAGAACGTGGTCACACTCCTTCATTCCGCAATCGACCACGTCGAGGTACATTCTATAAACTTAACTTGGGACTGACATAACCGCTTCGTAGACTATTTGCAGGATGTAGCACTTCCACAAGACAAAAGGAAGCCAAAAAACTCCGGGTACAGGCAGCCCGATATAGCCTAATAAACAATGATCTCTACAAAAAAATGTTCGGCGGTCCTCTAACCAAATGTCTTGGACCACATCAAACAAGGCGAGTACTAGAAGAAGTACACGAAGGACACTATGGCGCCCACACGGGAAACCATGCCCTTATTCGATGCCTCATCCGTGCCGGTTACTATTGGTCCACCATGAAAAAAGAAGTCGCGGACTACGTCCGAAGATGTGAGCAATGTCAAAAGTATGCCCCCGTGATACATCAAGCAGGAGAACTCCTCCTTTCCGTCACTTTGCCATGGGCATTCATAAAATGTGGAATGGGCATTGTCGGCCGCCTCCCAGCAGGGCGAGGTAAGGTACGCTTCCTTTTGGTTTTAACTGACTATTTCTCTTAATGGGTAGAAGTAGGTGCATACACTCAGATACGTGAGCAGGAGGTCATCGCCTTCATATGGAAATTATATGTCGTTTTGGCATCCCCAAGGAAATCAGTTGCGACAACGGACCTCAATTCATAGGAAAAATAACCACCGAGTTTTTTGAAAAGTGGCACATCAAACGAATACTCTCCACGCCGTATCTTCCTGTCTCTAATAGCCAAGCAGAATCCTCCAACAAAGTAATATTGAACATATTGAAAAAGAAGCTTGAGGAAGCCAAAGGGCTATGGCTTGAACTACTACCCGAAGTATTATGGGTATATCGCACGACACCAAAATCCAGCACAGGAAAAACGCCATATTCACTGATCTATGGGACCGACACAGTTATACCTGTCGAAGTTGGGGAGCCCAGCTTGAGATACTCTAACGAGAGCGGAACATGCAATGAAGAAAGTAGGCTACAAGATCTGGATGAAGTCGAAGAACGAAAAGACATGGCCCACATAAGAATGGTAGCCCAGAAGCAGCAAGTAGAGAGATACTACAACAAGAGAGCCAAGGTGCGACCACTCAAAATTGGCGACTACGTCCTTAAGGCCAAGACACAAGCATCAAATAACCCTAATGAAGGAAAATTGGGAACAAACTGGGACGGACCATATAAGATAGTAGCAGCAGCAAACAAAGAGGTATTCCAGCTAGAAACAATGGAGGGAAAACTGCTCCAAAACAACTGGAACATCGCCCACCTCAAGTGCTTCCACTTCTAAAAGAAGATGCCACCCAAGCCCTACTCTTTTTTCCTTACCCGGGTTTTCCCGGGAAGGTTTTTAACGAGGCGATGAAAGGAACGCTCTATGGATCGACGTGATGTTCATTACCTCGGCCCGTCAATATGGTCTCCGTATCGAGGCAATGAAGGGACTACATATAGATAATCAAAATCACCATTATATGTACAGAATCATATCTCCATTGTATGCACGGAATCAAATCGCCATTTAATGTACGGAATCGTATCTCCATTGCATGTATGGAATCAAATCGCAATTTTATGTACGGAATCGTATCTCCATTGTATGTATGGAATCAAATCGCCATTATACGTACAGAATCATATCTCTACTGTATGCATAAAATCAAATCTCCACTAGTCAACGTGTGACGTCTTCCTACGGGAATCACGACAGGATTCTACTTCGACGACAGCCGAAGCAACATCCTAATGGCCAAGGCTATCGACAAAATATGAGTTCGACCTCGTTCGAACTACGACGGGATACTACTTCGACGACAGTCGAAGCAACATCCTAATGGCCAAGGCCATCAAAAAAATATGAGTTCGACCTCGTTCGAACTACGACGGGATACTACTTCGATGACAGTTGAAGCAACATCCTAATGGCCAAGGCCATCGACAAAAAATGAGATCGACCTCGTTCGAAATACGACGGGATACTACTTCGACGACAGTCGAAGCAACATCCTAATGGCCAAGGCCATCGACAAAATATGAGTTCGACCTCGTTCGGACTACGACGGGATACTACTTTGACGATAGTAAAAGCAACATCCTAATGGCCAAGGCCATCGACAAAATATAAGCTCGACCTTGTTTGAACTACGATAGGATACTACTTCGACGACTGTCGAAGCAACATCCTAATGGCCAAGGCCATCAACAAAATATGATTTCGACCTCGCTCGAACTACGACGGGATACTACTACGACGATAGTCGAAGCAACATCCTAATGGCCAAGGCCATCGACAAAATATGAGTTCGACCTCGTTCGAACTACGACGGGATACAACTTCGACGACAATCGAAGCAACATCCTAATGGCTAAGGACATCGACAAAATATGATCTCAACCTCATTCGAACTACGACGGGATACTACTTTGACGGCAGTCGAAGCAACATCCTAATGTCCAAGGCCATCGACAAAATATGAGTTCGACCTCGTTTGAACTACAACGGGATACTACTTCGACGACAGTCGAAGCAACATCCTAATGGCCAAGGCCATCGACAAAATATGAGCGACCTCGTTCGAACCACGACGGGATACTACTTCGATGATAATCGAAGCAACATCCCAATAGCCACGGGTGCGAACGTCATGCAATAAATGAAAGAGGACAACAAACAAACAAACCGATAAAAGTAAAGTTCACATTGCAACAATATCATTTACATTTGCCCTTACGAACAGCCCTAACACGACCGTGCTAAAAATTCCTAAGCAAAAAGTGAAATAGAAACCAAAATTATACATCATCCCCAGTGGGGTAAGCATATTCATACCACGAATCCGAAGCAAGGTGATTCGCATTATCAGAATTGACACCTTCCCCGTCAGGAGTGAGGGGGTCGTATCTACATGACTCATAGGTTGCATGCGCTTCGGCATGCACCGCCTGAACCTCCACCTCTGTTGACCTGCCCTCGGCGTGAAAAACCTTATACACATCGAGCCGAGCCTCTGCAAGGACCCACAACTCATACAAGCAACAAGGCGAGCCCTGATCGGCTGAGGCACGAGACGTGGAAGGCTGGGAACGTCGATTTGCCTCCTCCGTCCTCAGCGAAGCCATTAGCCCTCGCAATGCAACCAACTCCATCTCCAGCTCCCTAACACGCTCTTCAAGCCTTGCAATTTGACGACCGGGGGCTTCCCTCTCCCCATTAAGCTCTAACCAGGAAATATGGAGGGCATCCTCCAATGATACCGACATAGAAATAGTGGCTTCCAACTTATCAGCGTTGGCGTTCAGCTCGCCTTTGAGCCTGTCGACCTTCGCTGCCCTAGCATTTAACTCGGCGGTTAAGACGCCCCCCTTCAGCTGTAAGTCAGCGCTCTCAGCCGTTACCCCCTGCTCAACTCGAGCTCGCCCTCCTTCGCCTTAAGGAAAGCCTCCAGTTCGCTATTACGGGCGATAGCCCTCACAAGCTCCTCGTCTCCTCCAGATCCTCTATCCTACGCTCCAATTGGTCCTCCCGCTGCTTAAGTCCCTCGCGAAACACCTAGAACTCGGGATCCTGATGATAGATGTCAGACATCGCCCGATGTTTAGCACGGTACTGATGATACTTCGACGACATCTTCTGATAGAGGCTCGTCCTTTTTCGTTCACGACGCTCTCTCTCCACCTCCAAGACGAGGGTCTGACAAAAGAGGAGCAGAGTTAGAAAACAAAATACACAACGCAGATTGTCACACCAACCCCACGATAAAAAGATAAGAAAAGGTAACCTACTTGTAGAGCCATACCGGCGACCTTCCGAGATAACTCCGCGTCGCTCATCACTCCAAGCGTCTCACTTTCAAGAGCGACACATAGAGGAGAAAGGGCCGACGCAACATGCTCGCTGTTTAGTAGCAAGTTGTAGCTCCCCGGGACCACCACGTGACGGTCAGACCCGTCTATCCTTACCTCCATATGGTTATGGCGACCCAAAAATTCACTGACGTCCTCCGAGGCGATATCCGAACCCAAGCCATCACCCTCGACACGAGGTCCTCCGGCATTGGATGACGCGCCACCTTCAACGAAGTGCACTGAACTAACTCCTAGGCCAACTCCCTCCATTCAGGGAGACCTCCCCGACAAAATGACATCGGCCATAAATACGGGCACCGGGGCAGTGCGGGATGCTTCGCTTCCGTCAGCATCAGTAGCCACAACCTTTCCTAGCTCCAACCTTCTCCTTTTTCTCTCTAACGGCTCGTCACCGTTAGAAAATTCATCAACTGGATGTGAGACCGGTGCCAATGAGGCTTCTTCCCTCGTGGCCACGGTTCGAGACAAATCCCCCTGTCGAGGAAGTTGAGGACGGTTTTCCCGAACAGACTCGCACAAAATGAATCGAGTGTCTGCAGTAGCAATGGTTCATCTAAAAGCAGGAACTAGCGCCCTTCGCCTAGAAGTTCCCCGACCTGTCATCACAAAGAGTCATACGGTCAAGCAGGGTCATAGCCTATGAGGTAATAGAGCAAACGTTTACCTGAGGAAACCTAGGGCCATAACGTTGCACGAAGGCATACCAAGTTCGAGTTCCCTTTGTATGGGGCAACAAGCGAGCTACCCAGTTCCTGAGACCCGCAATAGGGCGAGGCGGGCGGCCCATAGCTGTAGAATGACGAGTGAGCAAAAGCTACAATAATTACAGAAAATAGGGGGACATAACGAACGACGGCACATACGAGTTCTATTCCATCGCTCCGGAAATCCGACAGGGTCAGAAACGACGTGTTCGATCTTGATAAAGTACTTATGCCAAAATTTACGGCTCGCCCGGTCATCCGTCCCGACCACCAGCCCTTTTGTACCACGAAGCCTCAAATGCACCATGGTACCCCTGAGGAAACCAGGCGTGAATAAGTGCAAAAGATGATGGACGGAGACGTCACACTCTGCCAACTCTGCATACTTAGTCAGTAGCAGAAGCACCTTGAGCGTGTACGGCGAAAGCTGAGCCGGGCAAATATGGTAAAATCTGCAGAATTCCTCCGCTAGAGGGAAGAGAGGAAGGGTGTAGCCGATCACAAAAGGATATTCGTAGAAAGCACAGTACCCAGTGTAAGCACGTGATTTTTGCCCTATGAAAAAATTACTCCCAAAAAATTCAAAATAAATTATTTTCCTTTGTGTGCAATTTTTGTTATTTTTGTGGTATTTTTGTATAATTATTTGTATTTTTATGAGTGCATGTTTATTTGTTTTAATTAATAAAAATATAAAATATATCACATTTTCATTTAGTATTTAATTAAGTTTGTTTTACAAAAAATGAAAGTCACAAAAATAGAAATATTTTGCATTGTTAGCATTTAATGTCAAATTATGCAATTTAGTTTTAATTGGTGTTTAATTGTGTATGATAATTTCTGTTAGGAGTTTAATTAGTATTTTTGAAGTTAATTTAGTTTGTAGCTCAATTAGAATTTTAGTTTTATCAAAGATATAAAAAAAAAAAGAGGGCTACAAAACGTTAATATTTGAATTGAGTCTAATATAACTATTTTAACTATTTTACCTTATTTTGTCGCAAAAGAAAAATTACAAAAAAATATATATGTAAATTTTAGCTTATGTATTTCTCATAAACTTGAAAAAATACAAAAATAGTACCTTATTTTTGTACTTTGTATAATTTCGAAAATTATAAAAAAAATATATAGTTTTATTAATGTTTTGTAGTCATTTTTAAACTTAAAAAAATATAAAAATAGTACTTTATGTTTTTATCGTTGTATAATTTCGAAAATTAAAAAAAAAGTTATTAACGTTTTGTAGCTATTTTAATCTTGAAAAATACAAAAATAAATAGTACTTTATATTTTATCTTTATATAAAAACGAAAATGACAAAAATAGTTTTATTTATGCTTAGTAGCTATTTTCATCTTGAAAAATACTAAAAAAAAGGGGAGAAATAGTTTTGTTTTAAATAGTCTTATTTGGTAGTATTTTGCTTACATAGGACTAAAAGAATAACATCGTGTTTTTATTCTCGATTCCGTGCAAAGAATAATATTTGGGTTTAAACTACCCGTTTTTAAGCCTAATTTTCGGACCTGACCCATAATAATCCGAACCCCACCGCGCATGGGGGACACATGTCTTGGACTCCTACACACGTGGGGTCCATGTCCTTTGATCCACGGACAAAGCATGGCATAGGGGAGGGGATTGAAAATTGAAAAAGGCTGAAAATTGTTTAAAGGAGAAAGGGGGACAACACGTGAAGGGGATTGAAATTTTAAAAGCAAAAAGATTTTGAAAGGGGGGGGGGGGAGCACGTGAAAAGGGAGAACAAAATAAAACTGAAGAGGGGACTGTTCACCCTTCTTCTTGATTTTTTTGAAAAAAACTGAAGAAAACGGAAAAGAAAAACGTTGGCCATTGCTTCTTCTTCTTTCACGTCCAAACGATACCAGTTTTCCGTCGCGTCCACCACCCCGTCGAGCAGCAGTTGCTGCAGCTGCTTCACGCCATAACCATCGTCTTCCTCACTAGCTGAACCCGCAAACGACCCCCACGCCTCAGCTGCTATCAAGCAGCAGCTGCTGCTACTCCTCGCCACCAAACCCCATTGTCCCGTCGACCGCCTCGCTGCGTCGCCAGGTCCAGGCTCACCCCCATCGAGTAGCAGCAACTGCTGCTGCGTCGTTCGCCATCATCACGTCCAAATGACCCCCCCCCCCCCCCGTACCTCAGCTTCTCTCCAGCTGCTGCTGTCGGTCACCCCGTCGACCACCCCACTGCCCCGTCGTCCAGCTACTGTTCACCACCAAAACCCCAGCTGCTCCTCACGTCAACCATGGCAGCAGCGAGTCCACCTGCTGCCGCTGCTACTCCTCACGACACCCCCGCCCCTCCATGCTAATCCGCCACAGTCCAAATGTCCAGCTTCTGCTTCGTCCTTTTTCAACGTCCACAAAACAGTTCATTCGACCTCCAATAGTTCAACTCCGAGTTCGACTTGGGTTCGTTCAAGTTTTAGATTTTTCTTTCAAGATTATTTAGTTCCTTTGATTTATTTTCCGTTAGGGTTTTTGGTTTTAAGTGTTTTTCATAATCTTGTTTTGTTCGTTCTATTTTTCGGATTATTGAATCTTTGTTTAAAGTGTTTATTTTTGTAAATCTTGTCTTGTTCGTTAGTTCTCCTTCTTCTTCAAGACCTTTTATTTGGTCAAGGTTTTTCTTCTGTTTGTTTGAGTGTGCGTTATAAGCTACCTTCGATTTGAACAACTTCGTCGAATAGTTAGTTTATGACTGCTTTGTTTGGACGAATACAACATGAATCACTTCTTAGGTCTGTTTTGATGCTTGAATCTTTTGTGTGAATTTGACTTAAGGATTGGTTGTAGCTGTGTAGTGATTTGGTGTAGTTGTAAATCAGAGAGGTTTAAATACAGATTGCTAAAAGTGAGGGCAAGGCAATAATAATAGGGGATTTTCAGGGGTATTTTTGGGTGTTTAAAATATTTAAAATGTTTAGTGTTAGTAGTCTGCCAGTTGAATATTCAGTGTATAATTAAATTAATGAATTATTTAATGAAAAGGGAATTAGTAGTGCAGAATACACCCTGTCTGGTATCTTTAAGGGTGGAAAATCAGAAAGTAAGCATGGGATTAATGATAAAAGTGTATAGATGCACATGGGAGGGAATATACAGGGTGAAAGTGAAAAACTTTGAATAAGTAATGTTTAGTTCTAGCCTATAAATTGGAGTAGTTGATATAGAAAAGGGGACTGGAAAATTTAGAAAAGAAAATTTTTTCAGAACTTCAAAGTGAGAAATAGGCTAATTTTTTAGAATTAAAAGTGAGTCTTTGAGAGCTAAAAATTGAAAGTGAGGTCCTTTTCTTTACTACTGAAATCAGAACTTTGTTACTGCTTCTGTGGATTGCGTTTAGTGCTACTGAATTTTCAGTCAGACTTTCCGGGGTTTTTCAGTTTGGTTCTGACCATTGTTACACTGGTTATTGCTGGTTTTTGTTGTTGTTATTTGCTGTGGGATTCTGTTGTTGTGCTACTGCTGTACATTTTTGCTCCTGACCTCTTTTCTCTATTTGTAATTCGAATTCCAAGTACACATTTGTACACTCTCGGCTTGAAGCAAAATGAAATATTAATCAGGCTTTGTTCCTGTTGAATCTCTCCTGTTTAGATTTGTGTTTGAATATAATTTTCCTTTCTTTGTATAAAAATGTAGTCGATTAATTAATGAGTAATGGGGTTGCATATGTATAACTTCTTCATATAATAATGTTAGTTTAAATTAATCAAATACTAGTTAATTTATTTTGATATTATGGTGTGTCAATCTCATGATTTAGTATTATTGACTAATAGAATATAGAATGAAAGCAGTTTTTCTTTGTACAAACTCGATCACAATTTTTCATTCACATTAGCCGTAAACTAATAACTAATAAGTTATGTTTTTCAGCATGTAATTAATTGAGAAATTTTCTTTTATTTTTAGAGACAAACTTAATAGAAGAAATGTAGTCACTGTAGGTTTATCCTTAAAAAATAAGAATGAGATGAGCCTCGCCAAATAAAAATACAAAATTGCGGGGCCCTCAGTAAATATTTGCTTTAAAATTGCTTAGACTTCGGGATGGACCGTTTAGTAAAATTCCACGGCCCTACCCAAAGTAGATGATACGCTAGTCGCTTTAGGCGCGCCTTTAATAATTTAATTTTCTTAAACTCGGGTGCACATTGATGTGACCCAAATCCAAATCTCAACGGAGTCAAAGTGTGTCGACGACCACGGGTACATTGATTGTAACGTGGTTCGAGATACATTTTCACAACGTTGCAATTCCTTGTAAAAAATAATAATAATAATTATGAAAGCGGGAAAAAGATAAAATTTGCACATAAGTTCATATTTGTATAAAATAAGATAATCAAGCTGAATATAACAGTTGAGCGACCGTGCTAGAACCACGGAATTCGGGAATGCCTACACCTCTCCCGGGTTAACAGAATTCCTTATCCGGATTTCTGGTATGCAGACTGTAATATGGAGTCATTCTTTTCCTCGATTCGAGATTAAAATTGGTGACTTGGGACACCCTAAATCTCCCAAGTGGCGACTCTGAAATAAATAAATAAATCCCGTTTCGATTGTCCTTTAATTGGAAAAAACTCATTGCACCCTCGCGGGGGCGGAAAAATGAGGTGTGACAGCTCTGGCAACTCTGCTGGAGACGCAACCCAGAACCGTTGGTTCAGGGTTAGAAATCGAGCTTAGAATAAATTGTTATGTTCAGCTTTATCTGATTTTGTTACATGATCTGTGGTTAATGTGCTAACTAATTGCTTTTACCGCTTTGATATTTTGTGAACTGTATATAAACTGTGCCGAAACCCATCTTCTCTCTGAGTCTTCTGAATCATGAAGAAGGGTGTACTTCGTACGGCTTCTTTTCTGTATAGTGTCAAGTCCCAATTTAGAATGAGGTTTGGATAAGTCGCAAAGCCGGTGAAGCTTCTGTATTCCCGGACTGCCGCCTCCTCCTCGGCTCGAGCTGTCCGCTCGGGTAAGCCAAGTCTAGAACAAATACCCAGGTTCTGAACCTAGAATAACTCAACTTCATGCCGGATCCCTAGTAGGAACGCTTATCTGCATCATGTGCATTTTTTGACTTAGGGGACTCAACACAGGGGTTGGGTCCATTCTAGGAATAGCAACCTGAAACAGAAAAGACCATCCTGATGCATCCTACTTACTGCTTGTGCATGTTATTTGCTTTGGACTTGCATGCTGACCGGTTTTGAATATTGGAAAAATTTGAAGAAAAAAAAAGAGAAAGAAAGGGAAATAACAGTGTATAGAATTATTCTTCTGTTTTGAAAAAAAATCAACAATGTCCAAATACTGGCTAAATTCTGCCGAAATTTTGAAAAATGAAAAAAAAGAAAAATACTTTTTTATATAGTTTTTTTTTTCACTCAAAAGGCAAAAGAAAAAATGAAAAAAAAAAAGTCTCGTATTTTTTTTGGTTGAAGAATAGGTTAGTCATTTTGAAATGAAAAGAAAAAGCTTCACTTTGTCTTGTTTTCAAAATAAAAATAAAAAAGGGAAGAAAAATAGTTTGTCTTGCCATGAAAAATGAAAATGAAAAAAAGTCCTATTTTTAAAATATTTTTTTTATTTATTTAGTTGTTTATGAAAACGCCAAAAATAAAAATAAAAAGAGTCTTGCGTTGAAAGTGGTTTTATTATTTGTTGCAAATATATATATCTATATATAAAAATCCAAGAAGTTTTTCTTTTTTTCTTTATTTCCAAAATATATATATATATCTTTATTTGTTGCAAAAAAATATTTGTCTTGCCAAAAAGTCTAGAAAAGTTTTTTAGACGCCCAATTTTCAAAACAAAAAAATCCAAAAATATTTTTGACTTCTTTAGAAAGTTTTTTTTATTAAAAAAAAATAATAATAAAATAAAAAAATCCGAAAATATTTTCCTTCTTCTTTCAAAATTGAAAAGAAAATTCAAAATTCAAAAAAAATACTTTTAGAAGCATTTCTTTCATTAAAAGTAAAATTCCAAAAATACTTTCTTAGAAATCCTTCTTTGCAAAAATGCTCCCTTTCTTCTTTATAAGTCTTTCCTTCAAAATAATAATAATAAAAAAAAGCTAGGTCATTTGCTTATTTATGATCAGCCCGAACTACGCGGGTTTGATTCTCACCGGATGTGAGATACGTAGGCAACCCTCATCGGGTCCAACCCCACCTTTTGCTAAAATAGCCAAAAATAAATAAATTATAAAAAAAACATGTCAAAATTTTGATTCTGTCATGAATCATTCGGGTGATGCTATTTTGTCAAAAATAGCCGAATGTTCCCGAAAGGGACGTCGGAGGGCTGACTTTGCATAAACAGCCACTTTTCGGGTCATGTTTAAGATTTGGTCTAGTGGACCCCCACAGCCTTAAAAATCTTCGTCCCCGAGGCGTTGAAAGGCCGTGTTTGCAATGTTGAGTTTTCTATTTTTTTTTAAAATGATAAAAAGAGTCATAAATAAGTTGGGTGATGCTGTTTTTGTCAAAAATAGCCGAATGTTCCCGAAAGGTACGCCGGAAGGCTGACTTTATATAAACAGCTACCTTGGGTCATTTTTTACGGATTTTGGTCCAGTTGACTCACACAGCCTTAAAAACCTTCGTCCCCGAGGCGCTGAAGGGCCGTGTTTGCAACACCACATTTTCATTGTAATTTGAAAAAAAAAAGAGTCAGCGGTCAGGTGAACACCGTATTAATTTTTTGTCAAAAATAAGCCAAGCCAGTTTCGGCCACGTCTTAAACCGTTCTTGCCGAAATAACCTTAGAGTATCTCTCAGTTGTCGAAAGGCTATTTTCGTAAAAGAACGGACAAGTTTGTAAAGTGTCATAAAATAATCCTCCCCGACCTCAAAATTCATGTGGAATTTGGAAGGAGCCACGTTTGCAAAAATAACCGTTTGGTTGCCTTTGTCAAACGGGGAAAGAAACTGGCCGTTTGTAAATCTTTTGATTAGAATATGTGAGTTGTTTGATTTTCGAGTTTGTAGGTCATTTTCAAACCTTTGAAACCCAGTTTGTTTTAATATGAAAATTGAAAAAATGTTTATTATTGTTTATCTTTTATTTGTCCGAACTACGCAAGGTCTGATTCATGCGGGGTCATGATACGTAGGCAATCTCCATAAGATTCGACCACCACTGAAAAAAAGAAAAAAAAAAAGAGAAAGAAAAATAAAGGAAAGCGCGAGTGCATCGCATCTCTGATAGAACGGTTTAACTGCTTAGGTGCATTGCATCTCTGATATATGATTGTCTGTCAAATGCCCTAACACTAACGTGATGACTTCCCTTTGCTGTGTTCATATATAGAAAGTGGTTGGTTGTGGTAACTCCTCCCTTGCAAAGCAAATGACACAGAACCTCAGAACATAGTGGGTCAGTACTGATGACCGACAACAATTGGTCGAACGGAACAACGGGTTGGTAGAAGAAGTGAAAATGCTGAGACAGCATGTGGCAGACATGTATCAGGCATGGATAACTGGGAAAACACCGCCCCCTCCACCGCCAAGCCTCTTGAACTCTGTCATTTCCCAAGCACCCAACACCATAACGGAAGATCCCCCATACTCTCCATCCCAACCCACTTATGGCAGCTTTCCCAGCTACCCGAGTAGCTCCATCACTCATCAACACTACTCCCCTCCCCAACGCTACTATTCTCCACAAGATTCCCAAGGACGGACTTCACCGTCCAAATACCCAGCTCCACAGAAGGCCTATCCACCCTCACAAGCCTACCGGAAGCCCCCTGGATCAGGTTTCCGGCCCAATCAAGCATTTAGGAACGAGAGGTTGCTGAAACGAGGAAAGGCTCTCACCCTTATCGGAGTATCTTATGCCAGTCTGTTTGAAAGGCTAAGGCATGCTGGCTTGATTGAGCCACTCCCCGCATGTACTCCAAATCCACGTGCAAGGAACTTTGATCCGGCAGCACGATGCGCATACCACTCCAATGTCAGAGGACATAGCATTGAAGACTGTCATTCCTTGAGAAAAGAAATAGAAAGAATGATTCAATGAGGGGCAATTGTCATCAATGACAGTGACATGGAGCACGTGAATCCTCTTGAGAACTCGCTGACCAAGGTTGATGATGTTGAAGCTGGTAATGGTTTTGGCAGTATTGACGCAAAGCTCAGTGGCTAAGATGCCAGGTTTGATAATTGGGATGGCGCTTCGTTCCTTGGTTATCAAAAGAGAAGTTTTTGATGGTTTATTTTGTTGTCATTTCTGTTGACCGGATTATTCTTAGTGTTGTGTCAAACTTTCTTATCTTTCCATTTGTCATAGCGGTTTGTTTAAGTTTTGTCCAGTTTGTTTCTTGGGTTTTGTTCTGGTTTGTTTTGTTTTGTTATTCAAACCATTTCACCGGTAGTCTAATGCAAAATTCGGTCTTTTATTATTTCCAGTCATCTTTTTTGTCTAGTCCTTTTATCATTTTGTTCAGCGCCGATTCGAGTGACATGACATACGCACACAGTTTGGGCCTAATCTTAAAGGATAATCATAAAACCCCGGAAAGGTGATCTGACCATTTAAAGGAAATAAGGACAGTTGAGATTATTCGGAGCTCGAGTCATATGGAACTGGGGCAAGTAAAACATAAAGAAAACCGTTAAAAGCAAGATTTGCCAAATTGGCATAAGGGTCTTCATGATAATGAGAAGTGAGAATGTCGCCCAACGGTGCTTTAGAAATGTCAAATGAAAAAGCAAATGTGTGAATATATTTGTCAAGTCCAGCACCATCAGAAGAGGCTACAAATCTTTGTTTAATTGTGTTGTTTGCACTTGGCATGTTTTGAAGACTGGAATGACGAAGGCATTTTGTTCTGCTACCTAAACACTTTATCCTTCGTTACCCCTTTTGAGCCTTATTTATTTTCTTTCATACCCCTCGTTCGGAATCAGTAGCAACGACTAGAAAACGCAAGCATGGCAGGGAAACAAAAGAAAAAAAACAACAACAAAACCAAAAAAAAAGAGAAAAAAGAGGGAAAAAAAGAAAAGAAGAGAAAAATGATAACAAAAAAAAAACAAAAGAAAGTCAGAAGAAAACGGAGGAATTGGGAACTACGTTTGACCTGATTCCTCAAAGAGGATACGTAGGCGCTTCACGGCTCGGTCATTGGGTGCATAGTGTGCATGATGTGCATGATGGGCATGATGTAATAAAAAGTAATATATATATATATATATATATATATATATATATATATATATATATATATATATATATATATATATAAATAATCCCCAAGCAAGAAACTGGGGCAAGGGTTGCGCTTGTTGTAAACAAATATGGTTCAGAAGGTTGTAATTTTGAACCCCAAACTGATTTGTTTTTGAGCCTTTAATACCCTTTCTTTCTAGCCCTATCCAAAAACCCACATTACGGTCCAAAGAAAGACCTTCTGATCAGTCTTCAAAAGATGCCAAGTCAGACAAATGAGAGTTTTACCGGTGAACATAACACTCTGTTCCACAGCAGAAAGGACTCTAATCCCCAGCAGAAAGAGTCATACCGGCAACACTCCAAATCCCCAGCTGGAAAGTGATACAAATGAGAGAGTCTAATCGGTGAAAATCTTTACGGACACCATAAGGCGATGAAAGCTGAGAGAAAAAACAAAATGAGAGAGGCTTGATAGTGAAAACCCTTCGGGCACTATGAGTCGAATAAGATTGGGAATCAGATGGGGAATCGTCAAGGGAAGATCTTGAAAGTCGATATGCATATCATGACCATTAGAGTCGGTGTCTGCGTTTGATAGGTTTTTATTTATAGTTTCTTTTGTTTAAAGAGTCATCTTTTTCCTTTGTCTTTTATTCTGTTCCTTTTTATCCTTCTCCTTTCATAGAAAATTCCCCAGTAGAGTCTGTTGGTCAGAACAAGTGAGAATTGACTTCAAAATATGCCATCAGCTTTACAATTATGCAAGATGAGATCTGGCTAGTACATCCAAGTGGTGTAATCAGCAAGGAACAAGCGTGAGGCCAGTGTCAAGAAAGATATCCCTAGCAAAGGGAATTGACAAAAGGATTGACGAGTGTCAAGAGGGACATCCTTGCCTAAATCAAAGGTTATAAACCTCAAGGCCGAGGCCCGTGGACAAAGCAAGGAGAGCCATGAGCATGATTTGGGAAATTCATACTAGACTAAAAGGTCAGGGAAATGCAAGTTTCCGAGCTATGCCACAAAAGAAGAGGGATATCCCCAGCAGAAAGGGCTTATCCCCAGAAAATAATATCATCCCCAACAAGTTGTGGAACGCAGAGCGAGGAAGGAGAAAGGGAAAACCATCCCAGTGGAGTATCACAACCAACCACCGCGTTTTAAACTAACAAACTTTGTTTGAGTTGAAACAGGTAAAGGAAATGGCATTGATGACAGAAATGCATGCCACAAGGGATATTATCAAACTGGGGCAGAAAATTTTCCTTTTATTTAGAAAATTTTCTGGAAGTCAGGTACTCATTCGGGGAAGAATAAAGAGCCAGTCTCAAGGGAAGTGGTCTTAGAACCAGTGTTGCCCCCAACATAATAAGTTTCAATGGAGGAAGTTGTTCCCCAGCAAAGGGATGAAACTTGAGCTCAGAAAAAGCAAGAGGCCAGCATTATTCCCAACAGCCTTCCGAAGAGTGAAGCACTAGTTCTGAAGGAATCAGAATCCCCCAGCGGTGTTATCCTCGACAACGTTATCCCCAGTTGATAACATTCTATCCCCCAACAGGTAAGTAAATAATTCCCCAACAGTGTTATCCCCAGCAGTTTCGAGGAGTCCAACACAAGTTTGGTGAAAATCGGTATCCTCAGCGGTTCCTTTCGGGGAAAGGCAAAACGAGTCTTAAGGGAGTTAGTCTTCAAAGGAAGAAGCTATGCGGAAAAAAAAGGAAGAAAAAAAAAGAAAAAATGAAAAAAAGAAAAAAAAGGGAAGTAGTTTGCAGAGGAATGAAACATCGTACTTAAAAGGAAGTAATTTTGGAAGGAGTAAGATAACATATTTACTCAACAGAGTTATCCTCAGCAGTGTTATCCCCAGCAGATCATCGAGATGTAGAAGCATCCTCGACAGAGTTTCGACCAAGTTTCAAGAGGGTCGGACAACCCAGAGTGGGTAAGGAAGAAAAGTAAAATTCATCCCCAGCAAAATCGAGGGAAGACAACACAGGTAAGTAAATAATTCAGGGATAAGGAAATGGTTCACGCATAGGAGACGCACTTCCTAAGTTTATTTTTTACCCATAGAGGATGCATTTCCTCCTAAGTTTGTTTTTACCCATAGGAGATGCATTTCCTCCTAAGTTTATTTTACCCATAGGAGATGCATTTCCTCCTAAGTTTGTTTTTACCCATAGGAGATGCATTTCCTCCTAAGTTTATTTTACCCATAGGAGATGCATTTCCTCCTAAGTTTGTTTTTACCCATAGGAGATGTATTTCCTCCTAAGTTTATTTTACTCATAGGAGATGCATTTCCTCCTAAGTTTGTTTTTACCCCTAGGAGACGCACTTCCTAAGTTTGTTTTTACCCCTAGGAGACGCACTTCCTCAGTTTGTTTTTACCCATAGGAGATGCATTTCCTCCTAAGTTTGTTTTACCCATAGGAGAGACATTTCCTCCTAAGTTTAGTTTTACCCATAGGAGAGGCATTTCCTCCTAAGTTTGTTTTACCCATAGGAATGACATTTTATTTTAAAAGTTGTTAGTTTAAATAGGCGTCCACCTGTATAACGAGAGGAATATTTTCATGTCTTAGTTAAATAGGCGCCCACCTGTATAATAAGAGGAATATTTTTATGTCTTCGTTTAAATAGGCGCCCACCTGTATAACGAGAGGAATATTTTTATGTCTCAGTTTAAATAGGCGTCCACCTGTATAATAAGAGGAATATTTTTATGTCTTAGTTAAATAGGCGCCCACCTGTATAATAAGAGGAATATTTTCATGTCTTAGTTTAAATAGGCGCCCACCTGTATAATAAGAGGAATATTTTTATGTCTTAGTTTAAATAGGCGCCCACCTGTATAATGAAAGGAATATTTTTATGTCTTAGTTTAAATAGGCGCCCACCTGTATAACGAGAGGAATATTTTTATGTCTTAGTTTAAATAGGCGCCCACCTGTATAATAAGAGAAATATTTTTATGTCTTAGTTTAAATAGGCGCCCAGCTGTATAATAAGAGGAATATTTTCATGTCTTAGTTAAATAGGCGTCCACCAGTATAATGCGGGAATACATTTCTGTCTTTACATTTCTGTTCTAGGTCGCCCACCAGTATAATGCGGGCATACATTTCATATTTTTGCATTTAGGTACCCACCTGTATAACGAGAGGAATACTTTTGAGTCTTATACTGCAGATTTTGAAATCAGTAACCCACCGGAAGGTAGAAGGTTACAACAGGAATTTCCAGCAGGAAACAATAAAAATCCCCAACACCGAAAAGCAGAAGGTTGCAACAAGAGGTCCCAACACAAGTTCAAGCGCATGAGTCAAAAGAAAGAAAAGACGCGTCTTGAAAGAAGCGGCCTGTGAACATTAAATTATGCCCAGCATAACAAATCTGATGAAGAAAAGCCGTATCCCCAGAGAAACCTCTGAAAGTTTAGTGGAGGGAGCCATATCCCAGCGGACCAAACAAGGTAGTGAGGACTGGGATTCAAAAAAGCAAAAGGTCAGTGCCATTCCCAGGTTTTCGGAAGAAAAAAGCGGCGGAAGAAACACAATCCGACAAGAAAGCAAGGCAACAAAGACAAGTTGAAAATAGATAAGATCTTGTGATCCATAGGCTAGCCTAGCTTCTGATTTTATTGTTTTCTTTTGGATACGGTGTAATAAGGAGATCAGTAAGGCAGTGGTAACAGTATACAACATCAGTAACAGCAGAACTACAGTTCTCCAGTAGTCCCAGCTACCGAAACTTCCCGAACTACATTAACCTGATTCCCCTTTAGCCAGGGATATGTAGGAAACCTTTGAAGCAAAGGTTCAGTTAAATCTTTTTTTTTTTAAAAATGCTTCACACGGAGTACTCGGATGGGCAAAAATCGCTCATTTTATCTTTGCACAAAAACCCTTCGTGTCTTCGGGCAAAGAGGGGCAGCT
Organism: Nicotiana sylvestris; assembly: GCF_000393655.2. NCBI lineage: Eukaryota > Viridiplantae > Streptophyta > Magnoliopsida > Solanales > Solanaceae > Nicotiana > Nicotiana sylvestris. The sequence goes on from NC_091063.1 coordinate 163,527,778, forward strand.
GTAAGCACGTGATTTTTGCCCTATGAAAGAATTACTCCCAAAAAATTCAAAATAAAATAATTTTCCTTTGTGTGCAATTTTTGTTATTTTTGTGGTATTTTTTATAATTATTTGTATTTTTACGAGTGCATGTTTATTTGTTTTAATTAATAAAACTATAAAATATATCACATTTTCATTTAGTATTTAATTAAGTTTGTTTTACAAAAAAATGAAAGTCACAAAAATAGGAATATTTTGCATTGTTAGCATTTAATGTCAAATTATGCAATTTTATTTTAATTGGTGTTTAATTGTGTATGATAATTTTTGTTAGGAGTTTAATTAGTATTTTTGGAGTTAATTTAGTTTGTAGCTCAATTAGAATTTTAGTTTTATCAAAGATAAAAAAAAAAAAAGAGGGCTACAAAACGTTAATATTTGAATTGAGTCTAATATAACTATTTTGACTATTTTACCTTATTTCGTCGCAAAAGAAAAATTACAAAAAAATATATATGTAAATTTTAGCTTATGTCATAAACTTGAAAAAATACAAAAATAGTACCTTATTTTTGTACTTTGTATAATTTCGAAAATTATAAAAAAATATATAGTTTTATTAATGTTTTGTAGTCATTTTTAAACTTAAAAAAATATAAAAATAGTACTTTATGTTTTTATCGTTGTATAATTTCGAAAATTACAAAAAAAAAGTTATTAACGTTTTGTAGCTATTTTAATCTTGAAAAATACAAAAAAAATAGTACTTTATATTTTATCTTTATATAAAAACGAAAATGACAAAAATAGTTTTATTTATGCTTAGTAGCTATTTTAATCTTGAAAAATACTAAAAAAAAGAAGGGAGAAATAGTTTTGTTTTAAATAGTCTTATTTGGTAGTATTTTGCTTACATAGGACTAAATGAATAACATCGTGTTTTTATTCTCGGGTCCGTGCAAAGAATAATATTTGAGTTTAAATTACCCATTTTTAGGCCTAATTTTCGGACCTGACCCATAATAATCCGAACCCCACCGCGCATGGGGGACACATGTCTTGGACCCCTACACACGTGGGATCCATGTCCTTTGATACAAGGACAAAGCATGGCATGGGGGAGGGGATTGAAAATTGAAAAAGGCTGAAAATTGTTTAAAGGAGAAAGGGGGACAACACGTGAAGGGGATTGAAATTTTAAAAGCAAAAAGATTTTGAAAAGGGGGGGGGGAGCACGTGAAAAGGGAGAACAAAATAAAACTGAAGAGGGGACTGTTCACCCTTCTTCTTGATTTTTTTGAAAAAAACTGAAGAAAACGGAAAAGAAAAATGTTGGCCATTGCTTCTTCTTCTTTCACGTCCAAACGATACCAGTTTTCCGTCGCGTCCACCACCCCGTCGAGCAGCAGTTGCTGCAGCTGCTTCACGCCATAACCATCGTCTTCCTCACTAGCTGAACCCGCAAACGACCCCCACGCCTCAGCTGCTATCAAGCAGCAGCTGCTGCTACTCCTCACCACCAAACCCCACTGTCCCGTCGACCACCTCGCTGTGTCGCCAGGTCCAGGCTCACCCCCGTCGAGCAGCAACAACTGCTGCTGCGTCGTTCGCCATCATCACGTCCAAATGACCCCCCCGTACCTCAGCTTCTCTCTAGCTGCTGCTGCCCGTCACCCCGTCGACCACCCCACTGCCCCGTCGTCCAGCTGCTGTTCACCACCAAAACCCCAGCTGCTCCTCACGTCAACCATGGCAGCAGCGAGTCCAGCTGCTACCGCTGCTACTCCTCATGATACCCTCGCCCCTCCATGCTAATCTGCCACAGTCCAAATTTCCAGCTTCTACTTCGTCCTTTTTCAACGTCCACAAAACAATCCGTTCGACCTCCAATAGTTCAACTCCGAGTTCGACTTGGGTTCGTTCAAGTTTTAGATTTTTCTTTCAAGATTATTTTGTTCCTTTGATTTATTTTCCATTAGGGTTTTTGGTTTTAAGTGTTGTTCATAATCTTGTTTTGTTCGTTCTATTTTTCGGATTATTGAATCTTTGTTTAAAGTGTTTATTTTTGTAAATCTTGTCTTGTTCGTTAGTTCTCCTTCTTCTTCAAGACCTTTTATTTGGTCAAGGTTTTTCTTCTGTTTGTTTGAGTGTGCGTTATAAGCTACCTTCGATTTGAACAACTTCGTCGAATAGTTAGTTTATGACTGCTTTGTTTGGACGAATACAACATGAATCACTTCTTAGGTCTGTTTTGATGCTTGAATCTTTTGTGTGAATTTGACTTAAGGATTGGTTGTAGCTGTGTAGTGATTTGGTGTAGTTGTAAATCAGAGAGGTTTAAATATAGATTGCTAAGAGTGAGGGCAAGGCAATAATAATAGGGGATTTTCAGGGGTATTTTTGGGTGTTTAAAAGATTTAAAATGTTTAGTGTTAGTAGTCTGCCAGTTGAATATTCAGTGTATAATTAAATTAATGAATTATTTAATGAAAAGGGAATTAATAGTGCAGAATACACCCTGTCTGGTATCTTTAAGGGTGGGAAATTAGAAAGTAAGCATGGAATTAATGATAAAAGTGTATAGATGCACATGGGAGGGAATATACAAGCTGAAAGTGAAAAACTTTGAATAAGTAATGTTTAGTTCTAGCCTATAAATAGGAGGAGTTGATATAGAAAAGGGGACTGGAAAATTTAGAAAAGAAAATTTTTTCAGAACTTCAAAGTGAGAAATAGGCTAATTTTTTAGAATTAAAAGTCAGTCTTTGAGAGCTAAAAATTGAAAGTGAGGTCCTTTTCTTTACTACTGAAATCAGAACTTTGTTACTGCTTCTGTGGATTGCGTTTAGTGCTACTGAATTTTCAGTCAGACTTTCCGGGGTTTTTCAGTTTGGTTTTGACCATTGTTACACTGGTTATTGCTGGTTTTTGTTGTTGTTATTTGCTGTGGGATTCTGTTGTTGTGCTACTGCTGTACATTTTTGCTCCTGACCTCTTTTCTCTATTTGTAATTCGAATTCCAGGTACACATTTGTACACTCTCGGCTTGAAGCGAAATGAAATATTAATCAGGTTTTGTTTCTGTTGAATCCCTCCTGTTTAGATTTGTGTTTGAATATAATTTTCCTTTCTTTGTATAAAAATGTAGTCGATTAATTAATGAGTAATGGGGTTGCATATGTATAACTTCTTCATCTAATAATGTTAGTTTAAATTAATCAAATACTAGTTAATTTGTTTTGATATTATGGTGTGTCAATCTCATGTTCTAGTATTATTGAATAATAGAATATAGAATGAAAGCATTTTTTCTTTGTACAAACTCGATCGCAATTTTTCATTCACATTAGCCGTAAACTAATAACTAATAAGTTATGTTTTTCAGCATGTAATTAATTGAGAAATTTTCTTTTATTTTTAGAGACAAACTTAATAGAAGAAATGTAGTCACTGTAGGTTTATCCTTAAAAAATAAGAATGAGATGAGCCTCGCCAAATAAAAATACAAAATTGCGGGGCCCTCAGTAAATATTTACTTTAAAATTGCTTAGACTTCGGGATGGACCGTTTAATAAAATTCTACGGCCCTACCCAAAGTAGATGATACGCTAGTCACTTTAGGCGCGCCTTTAATAATTTAATTTTCTTAAACTCGGGTGCACATTGATGTGACCTAAATCCAAATCTCAACGGAGTCAAAGTGTGTCGACGACCACGGGTACATTGATTGTAACGCGGTTCGAGATACATTTTCACAACGTTGCAATTCCTTGTAAAAAATAATAATAATAATTATGAAAGCGGTAAAAAGTTAAAATTTGCACATAAGTTCATATTTGTATAAAATCAGATAATCAGCTGAATATAACAGTTGAGCGACCGTGCTAGAACCACGGAATTCGGGAATGCCTAACACCTTCTCCCGGGTTAACAGAATTCCTTATCCGGATTTCTGGTACGCAGACTGTAATATGGAGTCATTCTTTTCCTCGATTCGGGATTAAAATTGGTGACTTGGGACACCCTAAATCTCCCAAGTGGCGACTCTGAAATAAATAAATAAATCCCGTTTCGATTGTCCTTTAATTGGAAAAAACTCCTTGCACCCTCGCGGGGGCGGAAAAAGGAGGTGTGACACCCAGGCCTGTGGACGTCAACATAATCCTCCCCCGCCAGAATCATCTCCACGTGGGCAGGAATACCATACTTTATGCGGAGTACGAGGTTCAGAGTAGGGGGCGGACTTTGAGGAAGTCACTCCGGGATAGGGGATGCCTCGGTAGTAGCGCCTCCACTGTGAGATGACTATCACCCTCTTCTATCTCCACCTCTCCGCTACCTGAAAGAGGCGCTGCGGTTGACGGAGCAACCTCAGGAACCTCTTCATTAGTACGACGAGACCTTGGCATGATTTCGTTTAAAAGGAGTAGCTACACAAAGGGAGTAAAAAAGAAGAAACTTCCGGCCAGGAATGGAAACAAGAAGGTGTAGGAGCAAATGAAGAAGACTGAAGAGTTACCAAGAGAGTGGCTAAAGTTTTTCAAAAAATCAAACCCTTTATCTATTTATAGGGTTAGGTGGTGCCAGAATCGAGGCGGCAGGTTTTAAATCAGCACAAGAATCATAGCGCCAAAATCGTCAGTCTGCGCCTCGAAAATCCGCGTGATGATGACGCACGTAAAAGCTGACATCACCTCCGGGTGGCGTGTACTCTTCGGTGCTCCGCCCAGCATGATAGCTACCCTTCGTTGGTCATGTCGTAACATCCCAACAGGTCAAATTCCCCCTAAGGAAGGCATAGGGTCCGCTCATCGTGGACGCATCCGATCTCGACATCGACGAGCGGAAGGACTAATTGTATGGGTCCAAATTTGATCGACCACGACCTACGGTGAGCATGACAGACGACCAAGCACCCATGAGTCGACACCTAGAGGGATACGACCCCATGATAAAAGGAGAGACGCTACGGCATCGACAGTAGAATCAGCACATTAGGGGACCTAGGGAATATTCTTTAGATATTTCTTAACCTGTCGTTCCTGCGATCGGAGAAAAATCCTTAGTTTATAAGAGGGATGAAAGTCTTGTAGGGGGGGGGGGATTTTTTCATTTTCTTGTAAAACTTACTAACCTTGAATGAAGATTGACAACTCTTTTCTCTCTATTATTATCATCCTAGTGTTTATTATCTTCAGCTACAATTTATCCCTTCATCTTTGATTGATTTGTCCGAAAAAGTTTAACATCTTTTGAGTCAAACAAAAATGCTGAAAGTTCAATAAGAGATATTAAAGAGTTCTTTAACTTCACCTCATCTTGATTGGTATTTGGTAAAAATCAAGAAAATATTCTCTGTTAATTTTCAAGATTTTATTCTCCAGTATTAGATCTGCCAAACAATCAAAGAAATTAATGAATCAGTTAGGCAAGCTATAGTTTCTCTAAAAATTCTCATAATTAATTGATGAATCTCAGAAGCAATAAATACAGGTTGCAATAATCTAGTTTCTTAAAATAAAAAAGATCTTAAAAAAACATACAACATGATCTCCGCACTCTTTCTTCTTCCATATTTTCTTTTACATCAAGCAAAATATATTACTTAATTAATTGAGATATAAGTTAAGAAATCACAAAGCTAAAGGGAAGATATGAAGTTACACTCTCTATGTAACATTACAAAATTGAATGCTAAAAGTTTAAAACATTAGTGTGACTCGTAAATTATGTAAATGTTATGGGACGAAAATTCCAATATTTGAACGATAAAATATAATACAAATTAAACTAACCGTTTAATATGTTAATTATTGTTGAAGTTACGTACTTATATAAGTTAGATAAAATAATACTCCCCCAAAAGAATGACGGGATTCAGAATATGATGACCAATAAATATATTCTTCAGTGTTAATCCTAAATTAGTTCCTATATTTTTTTTTAAAAAATAAGAAATTACATAAAATAGATAATTTGCAATTTTAGCTGAAGATACGTAATAAATTTTTGAAAACTCTTAATGGAAAAAATTATCTGACTTCAAGCAAGAAATATTTCATATTAGGAATTGTTTTTTATTATCTAATATTTGAACTCCAAATCTTTAGTAGGGACAGATTCTATTATATTCTACCAACTTTAGATAGCTAGAGCCTAGAGTTATTAGTGCAAATGTTTCAACATTTTGACTCTGCACCATATAAAAAGTGACATATATTGTGTAACAGAGTATTTTATTAATTAATATGTAACCTAAACTAAGTATTTTGTTCTACCAACTATTGAAAAAAATCAAATACTTAGAGCCCGTTTGGACATAAAAATTTTTTTACATTTTTTTGAAATTTTTTCGTTTTTTTTTTTAAATTGGTGTTTAGCCATAAAATTTTCATTTGAAGATGAATATTGGAATTTTTCGAAAATTTTAAAAACTCCAATAAAGTATTTTTGTAAAATTTCCACTCAGATCACTCGCAAAATTTTAAAACAACACAAAATTATATTCATGTCAAACACAACTTTAATTTTTAAATACCATTTTCACTTGATTTTTTTTGTTATTGGAATTTTACGATTCTTATGTCCAAACGCCCGCTAATATTTTGTTCTACCAACTATAGAAAAAAAAATCAAATACTTAAAAAATCGAATCATGTCAAAAAGTTGGTAACTCCTCTCCCTATGGTCAAAAGTGACATCTACCAAACCTCGTTGTTGGTGGATTAAAAAGGCAACTAGTATAAAAAATTAGTTCGACTTTTAAACTAACAAGTCCAATTCTCAAAACACAACGTACAACTCTGCACTGCAAATTCTCACCAACCAACTTATTATTATTAGTAGTAGTATTGTTATTGTTATGCTACTATTATTATTATTATTATTCTTTTTTTAGATTCTCACCAACTTCAACTAATAGAAAAAACGGAAAAGGGTCAAATATGTCCTTATACTATTGAAAAAGGTTTAATATTATCCCCTGATATACTATCACTCTAAATATACCCGTAACGCCATACTATCGGTCCAAATATATCTCTGACATCATGAAAGTGGTACAAACCTACCTTTCCTCCGTTAACTGCCTCCCCTATAAACACATTTTATTGCTACCTCACTATTTCACCCTATTTGCAGCTACCAAGTTCAATTACTTTGAGATTCTATCATTATTTTGAAGACTTTAGTGCCTCTACTTCCTCTTGCTTTTCAAAATACTTGTTGCTTCTCCGACCGATCCTAGAATTGTACGTACCTTTCACTTGACCTTACAATTTATGTTTTATTTTGCATTTCCTTGTGTTGCAGCTGAATTTGTAAGATCTATTTACGGAAAATTTAGTAGCACTTTTATTTTAACACAAACGTAAAGAGAGAAAAAATGGTAGCCTTCCAGAAATGTGGTTGAAGAGAAAGAAACAAAAAAAATTAACTCTCGTGTCTAGGTTGCTTTTCTTTCTCACCATGGTCAATTTTGAAACCTTAAACTAGTTTACCTGTATCTTTGCTTAGTTTTTTTTATATAAAATAAAATGTATTTTCGTTCGTATACATGAATTTTGAATAGCAAAATCAAAATTTTTTCGGTTCACATTGTTTCATATTATCTTTAGTTGTCAGCATTTCTTTTGATATAGTTTGTTTGTATATCTATGATCTGTGATTTTTCTTCAAATGAACGGGAAAGAAAGTTGTGGGGAAGGGATGAAAATGAGAGTATAATGGTGAGGTGGTAATGAAATGTTGTCATAGGGAGGCAATTAACAGAGGAAGGATAAGTTTGTACCGCTTTTATAATATCAGGAATATATGTGGATCGATAGTATGATGTTAGGGGTATATTTGGATAGTATAACGGAGGACAATATTAGACCTTTCCAATATGATAGGGGCATATTTGACCCTTTTCTGTAGAAAAAATTATAAAACCATCTTAATGGGAACATGTGAGTCATAACTAACGTAACGATACAAAAAACCCCGAAAATAGAATGGAAATGTACGTTCATGATTGGCTACACGCAATTTTAGGGATCATCTGGCCCGTTAAAATAAACAGTGGGTCCCGCAAAGAGAGGGTAAAGTTGGGGTGCTAAATCGTGTTTTAAACAAAAAAACGGTGTGGTGCTAAATGGGTCCCACAGAAGGTCATTGTGGGCCATAGGTTGGTTGGTGTATGAAATGAAAGTGAGAAGAAAGAGAGATCGAGAAAGCGAGTGAATCATACGCGCCATTGTCCCCTTCAATTTCGCTTGTGTATAAATACTGGACCATAACTTCCCCAAACTCGTGACCATACACAGATCAGATCCAATTCTCTTCTGTGCTTCCCTTCTCTGCTCTCAAATTCTTCAGATCTACAAAGTTTTCTTCATTTTCAGAGGTATGTTTTTCAAATCCATGCCGCAAATTTACAGTTGTTACTTCTTTTTTCTGTATCAAATTGGTAATGTGTTTACTCGTATTAGATCTGTTATGAATCTCATGCATATTTTTTTTTTGTTGATTTACGATCTAGATCTCAGCATTTCTGCGGTGAATATTCTCGTTATATTGAATTATATTTATGAACATGAGTATCATACATGTTAGATTCGTTTGGTAATAACTGAATGTCTGTAAATTAGTGTTTTTCTATCGACATTTTTCGATATCGAGTCGTATTCATGAATTACTTAGGTTAATAGTTAGATCTCAGCATTTTTGCGGTGAATATTCTCGTTATATTCAGTTATATTTGTGAACATGAGTAGTTGAGTACCATACATGTTGATTCGCTTGGTAATTGTTGAATGTCTTTAAATTTTCGATATGGAGACCTATGCATGCATTACTTAGGTGAATGGTTAGATCTCTTTGTTTACTAGTGATGTTATCTTTGATTGTTACGTTTTTTGTTAATGTTGGTAAAAACTAGTTAGCCGGATCTCATTGATAAACTAGTTTTACTGTACCAAGGAGTTGTATTTGGACAAAAGTTTGGTACTTTTCATAAATTTGGGTAGTTTAAGTGTTAATCGCGAGTGTAACGGCATAAACCTGTTTGATCTTGGTTAATTATTGAAAAGGAAAAAGGAAAATAGTAATTTTTAATTGTTGCGTTGTCTCATATGAAGTACTACTCAGATCTCATTTATAATTTATAAATATCTTACAAGGAGTTGCATCTTCATATGATTTAAGGGCTAACAATGTAATTCTTCATTGTTAAGTTTAGAAAGGCAAAAGCCAATAAAGCAACCAAAAAAGAAGTTGACTCTGGTTGTTATATTGTCTTCTAAGGTTATCTGAGGTGTGTTGATCTCATTGCTAAAAACCGGTTTTTACAGTAAAACAATTGCATCTTTGTACTTGTGCGGTTACTGCAAGTGCTATCAGCAAATATTATTATGGAAAAACGTTATATTATCATATTATCATATGAGTAAAAGGTAAAATAGTGTTAGATTGATGATTCAATCTTGTATTGCTTACATTTAGTTAGGGAAATGTTTTTTGGAGTTCTCAGCAAGAATACCAAGGATCTTATAAAAATCTCTGAAGTTGAGTTTTGGGGTAAAATCTGTGATTAGTCTTCATGCATATTTGATCCTCAAAATGTTCTGGTCCACTAGATCTTCTTAATAACAGTGTTTCCATTACAATTATGACCTAGTTATATTGCTAAATAGTAAGTGTTAATATAATGGATGGAGGTCAACTCTGGTTATTCCATCATCACTCTTGAGTCTGACTACTTTCATTGTCTCATGTGTAATGCAATCAGCTTTTCCCTGATTTTCCTGGTAAATTGAATATTTTAAGATAGGTTTTAACACTCGCTCTTAAATTTGATCAGGGCAGACATGGAAACTTTCTTGTTCACCTCAGAGTCAGTCAATGAAGGCCACCCCGACAAGCTCTGCGACCAGGTCTCGGATGCAATTCTTGATGCTTGCTTAGAACAGGATCCAGAAAGCAAGGTTGCATGTGAAACCTGCACAAAGACAAACATGGTTATGGTCTTTGGAGAGATCACAACCAAGGCCACTGTTGACTATGAGAAGATAGTGCGTGACACATGCAGAGGCATTGGGTTCACCTCAGCAGATGTTGGCCTTGACGCTGACAACTGCAAGGTTCTTGTCAACATCGAGCAGCAGAGCCCTGACATTGCCCAAGGTGTTCACGGTCATCTTACCAAGAAACCAGAAGAGATTGGAGCTGGTGACCAAGGTCACATGTTTGGCTATGCCACTGATGAAACCCCAGAGCTCATGCCCCTTACCCATGTTTTGGCCACTAAGCTTGGTGCCAAGCTTACCGAAGTGAGGAAGAACAAGACTTGCCCATGGCTCAGACCAGATGGCAAGACCCAAGTTACTGTTGAGTACAAGAACGACAATGGTGCCATGGTCCCAATTAGAGTTCACACTGTTCTCATCTCAACTCAACATGACGAAACTGTCACAAACGACCAGATTGCCCAGGACTTGAAAGAGCATGTGATCAAACCTGTGATCCCATCTCAGTACCTTGATGAGAATACCATCTTCCACCTCAACCCATCAGGTCGCTTCGTCATCGGTGGACCACACGGAGATGCTGGACTTACCGGCAGGAAAATTATCATTGACACCTACGGAGGCTGGGGTGCCCATGGTGGAGGTGCTTTCTCAGGAAAGGACCCTACTAAGGTGGACAGGAGTGGTGCTTATATTGTTAGACAGGCAGCAAAGAGTGTGGTCGCCTCAGGACTTGCTCGCCGCTGTATTGTGCAGGTTTCTTATGCTATCGGTGTGGCTGAACCACTTTCCGTGTTTGTTGACACTTACAAGACTGGAACAATTCCAGACAAGGATATTTTGGCTCTGATCAAGGAGAACTTTGACTTCAGGCCTGGAATGATGTCAATCAACCTTGACTTGTTAAGAGGAGGCAACTTCAGGTACCAGAAGACTGCAGCTTATGGTCACTTTGGCCGTGATGACCCCGACTTCACATGGGAGACTGTCAAGGTCCTCAAGCCAAAAGCTTAAGTGAGGTGTAGCCTTTTGGCCATTATTTTTCTTGCAGACCAATAAACAAGCTTCATCATATCATGCATTGGTGGCAGGAGAAGAGAATTTGTGTCTCCATTGGAGGATTCTATGAGCTCTGAGTCATTGAACATTTGTTATTTTTCTTTCTTTTTTTTCACCCTTTTCTGCAGTACCTTATTTTTATTTTGTTACTGTTAAGTAGCAGTGATTTAAGTTTTCCCTGTTAAGTAGCAGTGATTTAAGTTTTCCCTGTTAAGTAGCAGTGAATTAAGTTTCCCATGTTCTATCATATTATATGTGAACTTGTCAAATTATCTCCTGAGGTGAAAGAGTTCCTTTGTTTATCAATTGGTTTGCTTTTGTCTGGAAACACTGTTATGCAAATACAGTCAGGTAATAGTTTATTGCTACCTGTGAACATGCGCATGGTAAACTGAGAATTGTGATAAAACTAAAAGCAGAACTAAAATTTGGTGATCTACAATTGATAATAACGAACAACTCAGTCTGTTGACGATACAAAAGTACAGTAATCTGTTATAGAAACTGCCATTCAAGATCCAATGATTTGTTTCAATTGCAAAAGGTACTGAAAGTTCCTTCTAAGAGTGCAACCACAGACGGTCATGCAATCGCTCTTCTCCTCCACCAAACATCTCATCAACCCTCTCACCATCTCGATAGAAATGAAAAGTTGGCGTGTAACGTATATTCTGAGTTGTCTCTAGACATTCATCGATATCAGCATATATGAAAGAGAGTTTTGGGAACTTCTTGCTCAGCTCCTGAAATGTAGGAAGGATCTGGTTGCAGACACGGCACCTACAAATGCAAAAACAACAATAGTCGATATTCAGTATACAAAATTCATCTCATTGTCACAGAATAATTTCCATATATTTGTCTCATGCTTGCATCATTATAAATTCCAGATGCTCGCCAAAATCATATAGCAGACATGGAACTCACATCTATCGTGTCTTAATTCCGTTTACTTTTGTAAAACTGAGAGAGAATCCGCATCACGTCTTTTCTGATGGTGGGCTTCAGAGAGCTTAAAGGATTATGCTCTACCAAACAAGAGCATGGTAGATTTAAGTTAAGAAATTAAGGTTAATCCCATGAAAACAGGGAATTAGCAAGAATCCCGCGACAACAATGGAACATTATCCTTATCAATATCAGCTTTGTTCATAGCCGAACCTCTATAACTAGTAAACAATAAAAACCAGGAGGACCTAGAGAAGATATGGAGCAGTGTCATCAAAGGCGAAAAGCGAAAAAAGTCCTAAGGTCCATTGGGGCTTTAAGCGCAAAGCGCAAAAGAAAACGTGTGCTATAATGAAAAAAGGCGCAATGGAAAAAAAAATGCAAATATGTATGTGTAGTCCAATGCTAATAATTATAAGCATAAATAACAAATTTATGGACAAAGAATTAGGAAAAGAAATACGATAAAGTGAAATATCAATCGTTTTGTGTCACCTCTTTAGAATTATGCTAATTGGCAAGAAAAAGCATACCTTAGAGCCTTGATGACAACACTGAAGCGCCCTCTAAGCGAGGCAAAGCGCTCAACATGTTTTGAACCTCGCTTCAGGGTTTAAGCGCGGCTTTGACAACACTGATATAGAGAAACTAATTTCTAGTAATATTGTCATAACTAGCTAATAAAGAGATAGACAAAGGAAGACAAACTAATTTCAAGTAGGGGTTTGAAACAGAGGTGTTAAATGTGCAACTTTCGAGTTGAGCGGTATTATAGCAGTTTTGCACCTTCAACCCCTAAAAGCATTTAAAGAACGCACCCTCTACAACTCAAAATACCATGAAAACCAGTAGGACTTCAATAAGATTTAGAGCCAGGGCCTCGTACACTAGCAAGTAACGAAATTGACAGAGGAAGACGGACTAATTTTAAACAGCGGTTGGAAACATAAGTGTTGGATGTGGAACTTCTGAATTAAGCATTATAGCAGTTCTACAATTAAGAACTCCTAATAACAATTAAAAACATTACACTCTAAATGCAGCCAAAGTAGTCTTCAAATTCATCTATGGAACTCAGACGACCTCCGGTTTTGCTAAAATAGATATATACGACCAGCAAATAGCTATAACTTCACCTCCACCATTTGCAGTTTTTGCTCTCAGCACATATCCAATTCTCAGCAGTTGGTTTGTTTCTACTAGATTCATTCATATTCTAGTTGAATTTCATACAAGATGCTAAAAAGAAGTGTATACAAATCAGGCCTAATGTTCAACAAAGTAAGTTGAGAATCATGAAGTCTTAAGTTCAAAAACTCATATTTCAGTGGAGACAAAAACTCTAATAAGGAGTTGTTTGTTTTGAAGACAAGTTATGCTGGGATTAGTTATAATGGGATTAATTATCCTGGTATTATTTCTTATTGACTGTTTGGTATGTTGTATTAATCCTGTGATTGTCAATTTTACTTCTTTATCGTGAACAACTTATCCTGAGATTACTATTCCACTATCTGGCAGGTATAACTTATCCATGTACTATTTTAATCCTGGGATAAGAAGATTAGTAACCAAACAAGGGATAAGGCGGTATTAAATCTTTATCTCAGGATTATTTTTGCTTATCTGTTATACCAAACGAGCCCTAAGTGATTTTTTTTCATATGCCCAAACCTTGATGGACAAGATTACCAGGTACCTGCGCTAATAGGAGATAGCAGGTATCACATGGAATTAAAGGTACACGTAAGTTAGCCCGGACACCATGATTATAAAAAAAAAATTGTAAGGATTTGAACCAGAGAAGTAACATTAGGATTGACATGTTTCCCTCCCCTACCCCTAGAAGTAAAATCCCCCAAAACTGCCCCCTCCTCCCTCTCCTCTCCCCCAACTCACACCTTATTCAGATTGGTATACCTAACTCCATAGCAAACTAGGGAAAGAACACAAAGCAAAAGCACTTCCAACTAAAGAGAAATACAAGATTATGCTAGAAATATGGAAAATAAAGAAGAACCCAGAAAAGAAAAACACCAAACAAAAGATATTTAGTGAACCATTAACTTACCAAGAAGCCCCATAGTTGATTACAGCCTGCAAACACAGTTTTCCCAAAAGCAGAAGTTAACAAAAGCTTCAATTCATCATTATCTATAAGTAAAAAACTTGTTTTTTAAAAAAATCTTTATACAAAAAACTTAACTAACCGGAGTTTTAGTTGTTCTAATATTGTGAAAAATGTCCTTGAGATTCTCGTCACCTGTGGCTGTCTTCAAGTTTCCCTGCTCTTCACCCATTTTTCGGTTTATTTTTTTCCTGAATAACTATCAAAATCCATTAATTATTATTCCAATAAATACCCCCACACTACGTCTCTTACCACCCCCATTTAGTCCAATTTTTTCTCTTGACGAATCTGCCCCTGAAAGCCTATAAAATTCACTGAAAAAGTTCAAATTTGTTCATATACAATTCGAAATTACTCAAAATTATTACCTTCCATAATACTATTGGATAAATATTGTATTTACCATTACTTATTGCGTTGTATCGTATTATTACTAAATACAATATTCATTATGGTTATTACTTAAATTTTATTACTATATTGTATTGTTGAATTTATCGTTATGAAACAACGAGACAAAATGTGTACTCCAAAATCAACTGGAGGTATGAATATCATTAATCTGATGCTCTGGAACAAGGTTGCAATTGCTAAAGTCTGCTGTGATTTAGCTCATAAAGAAGACAAATTGTGGATTAGATGGATCGATGCCTATTACATCAAACAACATCAGATTCAGACCATGCCTATTCCAAAGCAAGCTAGTTGGGTGGTTCGAAGAATAATAGCTTCCAGAGATATTCTACAACAAATTTAGTGCACAAGGGATGACAAAGAGACTATCAGACATATGTATCTACAACTACTGGGAGACTTACCAAGAGTGAATTGGAAGAGCTTGGTATTTCAGAATTCTGCTCGACCAAAGGCTATTTTCAGTCTATGGTTAATGTTGCATGGGAGATTACCTACCAAGGATAGAGTAGCAAGCTGGGGGCTGAACATTGATCAGAGTTGTGTATTATGCCAGGGACAATTAAAAACAAGATCATATGTTTTTACATTGTTCTTATGCAACAGAATTATGGAGTTGAATATGGAAATGGATTCAAGAAGATCAAGGAAACAACAACAATTGGCAACATCATCTTTAGCGGATCATCAAGAAAGTAAAAAGGAAATCTAACCATGCCAACATCTTCATATTGGTATTCACAGAAGCATCCTATGCTTTATGGCTGGAAAGGAATAATCGTATCTTTAAAAAAAAGATGTCGTAATTGTGAAAGTTTAGTACGAGAGATAACCTATATTTGTAATGTTAGAGTTGAACCTAAAGCTAGAATCCAATTACAGAAATACTTATTAGTATATTGAGTAGTAGCTTGTATAGTCCTCTTAAGTAGATTAATGTTGCAGTGATGTAGTTGAGATAGTCAACAGAGTGTGATGTTTGACTATAGTTTTGTAATGGTTTACTTTGGTGATTAATACAAAGAAAGTTAATTACCAAAAAAAAAAAAACTTAGAAGTACCACTTTATGTAATAACCTATTTAGTGTGATTGTGTCGTTACCTTATTTTTTTTCTCTCATTTCACCCTTCTTTATTATATATTTATTATATTTTATTATTTATCCTACCTTTTAATATCATGATTCTACCTTGTACCTTACTTTTTTTTTTTGGCAATATTATAATTTTATTCTTTATATTATAGGTGCATCATCATGAAACGATAGCAAATAATATAATATATTCAAATATTATATACTTCAAAATAATACAGTATAATATAATACAATAATATTATACGATATATAACGACCATCCAAACAAGCTGCTACCAAGACAGGTGAGCTTCACGTGTCTAAATTCTTCCATAAAAAGTCTAAATAAAGAGTGAAAAATTTCCTATTAGACTAAATATTTAATAGAGGGCAAATTGGTAATTACGACTTACAAATTTGCCCCTTCTCCCTGAAATCCACTTTCCATGTTATTCTTCCATTTTCTCTGAAAATTCTTGAAAATTTGCTCTCAAGTCTCTCTACCTTAAAATTACCAAAATTTTCAATAATCAATTCTTGAATCCCTTTTTCAAAGATTTCAACTTTATTTCCTTAAGCAGCTGAAACTTAAATATTTTTCCACTGATTTAGTATTTTCTATGGCTAAGAAAAACCATGTCTTTAATTACAAAGCTTCTGAAACTAACTCCCTATTCACCACATCTTTTTCTTTTACAAAACTGTCCAAATATGAAACAATTATTGAAATTTCATGCACATTTTGTCACAACTGGCCTTTCCAATGACACCCTTTTCCTTAGTGCTATTTTATCTTTTACTGCACTCTCTCCTAATGGAAATTTAGCTTATAGCCATTTAATTTTTGACCACATAGATTCACCTAACACTTTCATGTTTAATACTATGATTAGGGGTTATGCTTCTAGTTTTAATCCAAGTAAAGCAATGATTTTTTATGTTAAAATGTTGAACTATGGTTTTGTTCCTAATAATTATACATTCCCTTTTGTTGTTAAAGCTTTGTCTAGGACTAAAGATTACCTTTTTGGTGAAGCCTTACATTGTTCAGTTATTAAATTTGGGCATGTTTTGGACCTTCATATAGTAAATTCACTTTTACATATGTATGCAAGTTTTGGGTTGTCTAATGAGATCATGATTATGTTTGATGAAATTCCTGAACCAGATATCGTTTCTTGGAATGTGATAATTGATGATCTTGGTCAAAATGGTTGTTTTTATGAGGTTCTTGATGCAGTCAATGAGATGGGTCGATACGGGGTTGAGCCTAACTCGGTTACACTTCTTGGACTTGTCTCGTCGTGCTTGAAAACGGGGGATTTTGGTATAGGGAAGTTGATTCATTTGTATGTAATAAAGAAAGGGATACACATTAGTGAGAATCTTGGAAATGGTTTGATTGATATGTATGCTAAATTTGGAGATATGGAATCAGCTGACAAACTGTTCAATAGGATGCAAATGAAGACAGTGGTAACATGGACTTCACTACTTGTTGGTTTTATACAAAAAGGTGAACTACAAAAAGCTAGTGTAATTTTTAATCATATGCCTAAGGATATTACTGCTTGGAATGTTATGCTTAATGGATATGCTGAGGCTCGCGATATGAATTCAGCCGAAATGATCTTTAGAGCAATGCCAAATAGAGATTTGGTTTCTTGGAACACTATGATTGTTGGCTATACTCAGAACAAGAAGTATATGAAATCCTTAGAGCTGCTAAGAGAAATGCTTAGTTTCGGATTGAAACCTGATCGGATAACATTAGTGGCATTGTTCTCAGTTTGTGGATACGCAGGTGTACTGCGTATTGGTGAAGCCGTTCATTCTTTCGTGGAGAAACAGAACATAAAGGAGGAAGAAGTTGAGGTAGCCTTATTGGAAATGTATAGTAAGTGTGGTGATCCTGAGAAAGCTCTTAGAGTATTTGAAACCATACCAAGAAAGTTGGTGTTAGCTTGGACTAACATGATTGTAGGACTAGCAATGAACGGTCTTGCAAATGAAGCTCTAATGTTGTTCAATAAAATGTGTGATGAGGGAATAAAGCCTAATGAGATAACATATTTAGGTGTTTTATGTGGTTGTAGTTATGCAGGTTTAGTAAAAGAAGGTAAATGGTTGTTCAATGCTATGAGTCAAGTACATGGTATTACACCAAGATCTGAGCATTATGGTTGTATGGTTGATCTTCTTGGCCGAGCCGGTTTGCTAAAGGAAGCAGAGATGTTTATTCAAGAAATGCCAGAAAAGGCTGATGCTGGAATCTGGGGTGCATTATTGGGAGCTTGTAGAATGCATGGTAAGGTTCAATTAGGTGAAAAGATAGCCAAGATTGTTACTCAAATGGACCCTTATCATTCGGGTCGTTACATTCTTCTCTCCAACATTTATGCTGCAGAAAATAGATGGATTGATGCTGAAAAAGTAAGGAAGAAGATGAAAAGTTCAGGTATACATAAAACTCCAGGCTTTAGCTTGGTTGAGATGAAAGGTGAAATGCACCAATTCATAGTAGGCAATCTTTCTCTATGAGATTTGCCAAATTTGATGCATGTATGTACTAAGAAAGAAAAAAGCTTGTGCATTTTTTAGTATAATATGGTGTTCAAATTGGTTAAATATTACTCTCTATTCTATACAAATTTATAGTGGACTGGATTAATTTTCAGTTTAGCACCAGATATTAGATATTGTATCCTCAATAACAACAAAATATATTTCTTCTTAGAAAATGGATCAAAGAACAATTGAAGCCATTGCAGCTAGGAGGGAATGTTGTCAGTCTTGTAAATGTGTAATTGGAACAAGTTTTGTTAGACAAATAGGAAAGTTGAAGCTGAGTAGAGAACCCGGATGACCGTGGAGGCCTGAAAACAAGACAGTCCAAAAAAAGACCTTCTGTCTATACACTTTCGAGAATATAATAAAATAGATGAGACGACAGTGATTGACAAAGCAGGGGAGTTGAGTCTTGTCTCCTTTCACTTTATCGTACTCGGAGGAATGGTGACCCGAGAGTACACGCCAGACGAAATGATTGTGGCTCCATATACGGGGGATTATCGGGTTCTTATCGATGCATTAACTAGAACCTATTGAAATTGGAAGTAATCGTAAGCGAAGGAGGGAAAGGAAAAGCAATAAAAACCAAACTTTTTCAAAGTGAAAGACATTCGGAAAGATATTTCAGAAATTCGTAATCAAGAAAAAAAATTGTTCAAGTCCTAAATAGCAATTGTATCATATAGCCCCCCGGGCCTAGCTCAAGTGGCAAAGGGTGGTAGATTTGTGTCTTAGGTCACAGGTTCAAGCCCCCACACCATGCAAAGTAAAGTCTGGTATTTAAGTGGAGAAGGGTAGAGGGGCCGGCCCATTATCCACCGAGTTGTCTTAGGTCACAGGTTCAAGCCCCCACGCGCAAAGCAAAACCTGGTATTTAAGTGGAGAAGGGTAGAGGGGCAGGTCCATTATCCACCGAGTTTTGAAGGCTGCGGTTGGTTCAAAGGATCGGCCCAGAAGGATTTCTCGGTCATAAAAAAAAAAAAGCAATTGTATCATATATGTATAGTCGTCACTCAATGTAGGCTGTCAATATAAAAGGCCACTTTTAGACTTTAGTGACTTTGTCGTCACTGAATGTAGGAAGACAATAATAATGACGACGTAAAGAACACTTTTACGGACGACTTCGGCGTCACTGAATGTAGGTCGCCAATACTAAAAGGCGACTTAGAGTCTCACTTTTAGTGGCAACTTCAGCGTCACTGAATGTAGATCGCTAATACTAAAGGCGACATAAAGACCTATTCACTGAAAAGCTTACTACACGTATTATGAGTTACTGAAGGCAATTAGATTATTCTTTAAATTATTACTTTTCTCATAGAAAATATTAGTTAATCCAAATTAGTGGGACTACACTGGGTTTGTTATTATTTGTAAATGTGTAACTGGAACAAGTTTTGTTAGACAAAATGCCCAAGCTGAAACAACATGAATTTCAGTATATTCAAACTTTCTTAACTTTTGATTTAATGTAAACTAAACATTTTCAGAGTTAAAGACATTGGGAAAAATATTTCAGAAATTTGTAATCAAGAAAAAAAAAATTCAAGTCCTAAATAGCAATTGTGTCATATATATATATATATATATATATATATATATATATACATTGGGTTAGAGGGGGTTGTGTTGTATCTTATTAATTTTCTCCAACTTGTTTTTCACTATCTTCAAGTCTTCATTTAGGAAGCAGATAGACGCCACAGCTTTACAAGGAGCTAAGAAAGTGACAGATAATAACATAATGTAACCAAGTAAATTGCAGAAGATAAACTACTAGGCCAGAAAATGAGAGATACTGTGTCAAAGAAAGCCTTGTTAGATCCCAGAATTTCAATAAGCTTTAAGTAATTGTGTCTTAAACTTTATGAAATAGTAAATATTGGCATTCGCATTGCGGTCAAATCTGAAAATAAAGTTACTCCTTTCCCTTCCCTTTTTGAGGCGATTATTTCCTCTTGATTTTTTTTTTTTTCCTTTTTCTGGTGAGCCCATCCTTCTATTTCATTGTCGCGGGGAAGTCGTTAAACCTGTAATCTCCTTTTTGGCATTTATATGTCCAAGATTTAGAGGCCATTTTAGGCAAATATAACTTGGATATGCAAGCCAAGAAAGGATGACGATAGGAAACAGTCTGGAAAATGCATGTGTCACTCAATTTCAGAGAATGCACCGGCATGAAATTTCTGGCACAACGACTGAGAAGCAGCTTCTATTCTTGATAGATCCTACAGCAACACAACAAATCCTATTCAACTTTGATGAAAAAAGAAAATGCTTCAAAGCCAATGTGACATCTTCATCAAGAGGTCTTTACCTTTCCTTCAAATGTAATTACAAGAGGGCCTTCTCTTGATCTGCGATAGCCTCCTTCATATCCAAGAAAACAGGTAAGAGTCAGGAAGGAGGAAAAAAGTAGATGGACTCGGGGGGGGGGGAGGGGGTCAAAAAAATATGATTTACCAATGTAAAGATCAGGGAACTGAGCGCAAAGCTTTGACAGAGGTTGAGCAACTTCGACCTGCAATACAGAGTGACGCGTAATGATCAATGGAATAGGACAAAATAAGAAGTATTAAATATCCATTTCTGACATTATGTGATAACTGAAATTCTAGAAGGTTATCCAGGGTGTAAAATACTATTAATGATACTCCATTGATGAACGAATAGATATATTGTTATCTCAAGTATCTGTAACGATGATTGCATGATAGCCGCAATACAGAGCAGGTTCCATTACATCAACTTAATTGCACTAAGAATGCTAGCAGCACATAGATAAAGTGAAAGTTATTTGAGCATATGCATTTTTCAGCTATAAGCATATGCAGATCTAGGATTTCTAGAAACGTTATCCTTGTATGAGCACATAAGAAAAACATGGGAAAAGGATCTTAAGTTCACTGGACTGTGGTGCCTTTTTCTGCTATGACAAGTCCTTTCCAATGCTTCAGTTCATTTAGTATGCAAGTTCAAATCTGTTGTAAGGGACTGAGAATATTATTTACCTGATTTATTAACAATTCATATTTTTCTTCACTTCTCATTTACAATATGGGAACTACAGATTTATACATTCTTCATGAAGTCTAGTACAGCAAAAAGGAAATTTGCTTTTCAGAACTAGAACCTAGTGATAATCAAAAATTTGTCAGGTACAATTTTCAAGTTCCAAGGAAAACATAAAAGACAATAGTTAGCCAAACCAGGGAGAGGAGTTCCCATAAGAAAGGCGAAAGCAGGAGTCTTTCGTCCTAACATGAAACAGTTTGGAAAAAAAGAAGCTTGGAAAGGCCACTTACTAGCACATGGGGAACAAGGGTTCAAAAATACTCATGATATAAAAGGAAATGACTTCAGTAGTTCTAAATATTACACATCAAGAAGGAAACTATAAAAAGGGGCATAAAAGAATCTAAGAAAGGGTTACGTAGCTCTCACATCAGAAAGAGTTGTTGCAAAGCATTTTGATACAAATGGATCCATCAATACCAGGATGCCATTAGATTTTGCCAATTCGATCAGACAATCCCATTGCCGATCCAGCTCTACAACATTTGTCGCAGTGAGAATAATCACATTATGGCACTTGATCTACAAAAAACAAAATGCACATGCTAATTTTTTTTTACTTCATAAGTATCTTAAACAAATAGGTAAGAGTGTCAGCAGGAATATGAATATAAAACAGCCCCATGTAATTAAAAGAATGAAATTAAAGAGGGAAATCGAGGCAAAGACAAGGTAGCTTCACTGTCAGCAATCAGCTTTTTCCATATTTGTTAACCATATTGACAGCTTTGCATAAGCCAAAAAAATTGTTAGTTCTATGTGATCCAATTTCTTATATCATCAAGAGTTTCCTCTTTTCTTTTTCTTTAATAAAATCCAGCTTTTTGTAAAAAAAAAAAAAAACTTCAAAGGCCAATAAGCAGCTTAGGGCATTCAATCAAACACTACCACTACAAATATCTAGAACGAAAACTTGCAACAATAGCAACAACCATGCCTCAATCCCTACATAAATTGGGATCAATTATATGAATCACCCATATCCATTCAGCTCTATTTGCGCCCTCGGTTAAATGAATCATCATATCCATTTGGCTCTTTTTGATGAAGTAATAATAGATTTCATCGTTGGCGTCAAGAAGATGCATAATAATACAAAAGTTATGGAAGCAAAAAAGACTTTGTTAGCTCAATTACAAAAAGACTATTCTAGTACCAAGGAGCTAACGAAGTTCAAAAAGTTGTCGAGAGAATCTAAGGGGGAAATCATCATATCCATTTGGCTCTATTGAGCCCTTTTCACTCAAATATGCAATATTTTAAGATGAATTAGTTTTTCTATAAAACCAGAGGATCTCTAAACCTCACACTTATTTGAACACAAACATGCATATCTCTAAAGACGACGGAACCAGAGAAAACAAAAAATAGGAAAGATGACGAATTTTAGATGTGTGCCTATTTGGATATAATAATAGAGTCAGATTAAAAACATTGCTGGCCAAACTTCGGCGACAAGAGGAAGAATCCATAGAAGATTTATATTTTAGATAATGACTGCATGGGCCCAATCAAAACTATGCTTGTAAGTAGTAGGTAAATAAGTCCCACGCCCCCTCCTGCTAACAGAAAAACAGAAAAGGGGAAAGTTGAAGAGTCATAAATGTGTGCCTATTCAGATGTGATAGCTTCAGATTTAAGAACATCGTCCTTTGGATATAAGTGTAATTTCTTTTCTTTTTTATAGGCAACGCAACTAGTATTTTTTTATCAAGACAAGATGAGTAACGACAAAGAGAACTATATCAATCATACTATAAAAAAATGCATTTTGAATATTTGGCTGGTTCCTTAGCTTCGGTCTTCAAATATGGCTCTTTGGTATTGAGGACAAAAGTCTACTAGTTGCTACATGCATCTAAAAAGATGTTTCGACATGTCCACAGAAGACCTCGAAAATTTCACCTCCAAAGTGATAACCAAAATGGACAGCTCTTCTATAAAACTGATCTTCTTTTTATACAAACAAAAAAGTATTTTCTACAGGAACAAAAAAGGTTCTTGTTATGCAGATGACCTTCTTTTATTTGCTAGAGGTGACCTTCCCTCAATCTCTGCTATTCATAGATGTTTTTAGTCAATTTCCTCAAGTATCAGGGCTACAGGCAAATCTGGAGAAAAGCTCAGTGTGCTTTGGTGCTGTAAGAATGGATATCCTGCAACATTTAGGCTTTACATTGGGGGAACTGCCGTTCAAATACTAGGTATCCCACTTGCTACAAAGAAGCTTTCATTGATACAGTGGCAACCTTTGATAGAGAAGATAGTTGCAAAGATCTCCTCCTGGGCAGCAAAGAAATTATCATATGCTGGTAGAGTACAGCTTGTTCAAACTGTGCTATTTGGTATTCAATTCTATTGGTCGCAGCTGTTTACTTTGCCTTCAAAGGGTCTTGAAGATGATTGATTCATACTGCAGAAGCTACATCTGGTCTGGGATAAATGTGATCACAAAAACGGCTCTGGTAGCCTGGGATAGAATGTCTGAATGTGTACACCTAAATCAAGTGGGGGCCTAAACTTGATTAATTTGCATCCATGGAACAAGGCTGCTCTAGCTAAAGTCTGTTGGGATGTAGCAAACAAGCAAGATCGACTATGCATAAGATGGATACATGCTTTCTACATCAAAGACAAAAACTTTGAAGAGGTGGCAATTGCCCAACAAGCAAGTTGGATGGTGAGACAGATTCTAAATACTAGAACAACACTTCAACAGTGCATCATCATTAGCATCAAAGAAAGAGTATGATCAGAAGCTTCTACTTGCAGCTGTTGGGAGACAAACCAAGAGTTAACTGGAAATGCCTGATGTTTCAAAACAATGCCAGGCCAAAATCTATATTTACCATGTGGCTACAACTACATGGGAGAATGTTGACTGCAGATAGGTTGATACAATGGGGACTAGTTGTAGATTCCAGGTGCTCTTTATGCCAAGCTCATGATGAGATCAGGGAACACTAAGGAGTTGTGGCAGAGAATCCTACAATGGATGTAAAGGCAGGATGTTGCTAGGGATAATTGGGAACAACATATGCACTGGGTTGTACAATGTGCCAAGGGTAAAACACAACGAGCACAAGTCTATAGGATGGTATATGCTGAGTTAACTCACTTCATTTGGATAGAAAGGAACCTGCGATTGTTTGAAAAGAGAAGCAGAGGAGTTGATAGTATTGCACGAGACGTAGCCTACATATGCAACTTACGAGCCACCACTGGGATTAGTAGCACGGTGCAACATTTTATGTTTTGATATAGACAGTTAGTGTAAGGCTTTAGTTTCTGTAAGATTGATAGCTGCTGAGTTATAAGCAGGCCATGGATATGTAAAGTTTACTGGTGATTAATACAAAAACTGTTAGTTACCAAGAAAAAAAGGTCCTGACTTATAGCTAGATACATTCAGCCGTTTGGATCTTTTTTGTTGGATACTCTCAAATCAGTATGAATGAGAATTGATTCACTGCATGAAAAACAAATCTACTAAAACCGCCTTCCACTCGCTTAAATAAATTATGAGGTTGTCACTTGCCTTTTGCACCCTATGCCACTCTTTTAAGGTGTTTTACCACTTGATGAAAAGAATGTCTTATTTGATTTCCAAATTCAAAAAATTAAAGTACATGGAACTTGAGAAATTATTCCTAGCGTGCTATTTATTAAGTAGCATCAAAGGAAAGGCCTAACTAACTGAATCTCCAATTTTGACAATAGAGCTTGGCAAATCAATTTAGTAGATGACAATGAGGGTGTTTGGCTAAGCTTATAAGCTGGTCAAACTGGTTTATAAGCACTTTTTGGCTTATCTATGCGTTTGGCAAAATTAAAAGTGCTTATTAGTTAAGTGCTTATAAGCCAAAAATAAGCCAAAAGTCATAAGTTGGTCTCCTCCAACTTATCAAGTTTCAGCTTATAAGCACTTTAGGTTTGACCAAAATATTTACTATTCTATCCCTAAAATACTTATTTTTAAAACAAAACTCTTCGTATACCCAGTTCTTCAGTTTTTTATTATCAATTTCAGCACTTTTATCCAAACACGTAACTGCTTATTTTTAAATCAGTTTCAGCACTTAAAAGTGCTTTTCAGCACCTAATGCTTATCAGCTACTCTAAATCAGCTAAGCCAAACGGGCTCAATATACAAAAATATAAAAATAAAGCAAAATTTTCAATTGGACCACCCACTTGGACACTAGGTAGACATCTGATAGAGACATAACATGAATGTAATGACCAGAACAAAATGGAAATAAAAACGACCAGCAAATATAGAACAAGCTACTTATGGTTGGAAAACTATGTTGGTCGGATATGGGTCAGGTATTAAATACGAGTGTGGATCTAGAGGTCGGATTCGTCATCACATGAATTTTGGGATTTGGGGGTATGGATCCGAGTGTGGATATACACTGATGCTAGGATACAACTAATAATATATATGCCAATTAGTTATTTAAGATTGTTGAAAAGTAACTTATTTTCGATTTACAAGGTAATTTAAATCCATTCCTGTCAATTAAGTTGAGTGGGAAGTGTCTATTGCATAGTTATAAATTGCTATAAATATATATTGTAATCTAATATAAATATTTGTGTGGCTATAAATCATCTTATTAAGGGTAAAATGAAAAGTTTAAAATTAAATTGTTCCTAAATATAGAAAGGTATCATTCCTTTTTTAGGACAGGCTAAAAAGGAAAGTGCGTCACATAAATTGGGAAAGAAGGAGTATATAATAGTTTGAACGGAGAAAAGTAATTAGTTTTTCCAGAATTTTGGTTCGAATCTATCATTATCTATTTATGCTTCTTGAGCTTTGTTAGTAACTAGAAAGCAAAAAGCAATTGTGGTCGAAATAACTGTCTTTAATAGCCAGAGCAAAAAGTACTCTGGTAAAAACTAAACCCTTAATATTTTATTCATACGGTATATTGTAAAATAGCAAATTGTTCTAGTACTTATGTGAATATACATATGACATAAACCAAAAATCAAACCAAATATCCAGTCAACCTAAACTTCTTGGCCATAGGTATAGTCACAGCACCCAAGTTAGATTTTGACCAAATCTGGTGCAAATCCCACACCCACATCCAAATTGTGTCGGATGGTCAAGGATGCAGAATTTTTTTTGAAGGATCCGAGCAACATTGTTTAGAAAGATAGACCATTCTAGGGGCTGATAGCTTCTTACTTAAAAATAGACAGTTTTCAGGGCAGTAAGCTGCATGTGAGTTTCATTAAAGCTACTTCCATAAATAAATATAAACAATATTTATACTTAAGCCTAAACAATCCTCAAGGTGTGTGGAAAATTTTTTAAGACAACATACAAACAAAAACTCAGCAAATTAAACAAACCTTGAATTGAAAACAATAATTAGAAAATGTACCTACGTCTAAACGTCCTCTCTAAGTGCGATTGAAGATGTTTTAACACAATATAAAAACAAAAACTTAGCAAAATATATAATGGTTGAGAATGAAGTTGGATATTATTTTACACTAAAAGAAATAAAATGTCAAAACTACAGAAAGAACTTAAAATAACCATCATAGTTCAGATAATGGCCAACATACCAAAGGCACAGGTAGCTGTTCATGATGCAACAATTCTGTAATACCCTCGGGCAACAGCGCCATCTGGAATAGGAAAAGAAACAAGGGTTACCTTTATAAATAAGGATGTTTTTCCTGAAAATGATAAATAAGTATGTTCTTCCTTCCACTTATTTAATTTGTATCTTTCAGAGTCAGTTAGTTGATGGGCACACAAGATGGTACATAATTTCAAAATCAGTTTAGTGGAACAATCTCTGGAATGACACGAATTCCAGAACTGCCTTGAAGAAAAGTATCAGGACTTGAAACTTTTGGGTCAGGATCTTTCTAGTGCATGTAATCATAAATGGAAATGCGTCTGAAAAGGCTGATTCATCCTGTAGAAAAGTAATATCTCCAAGCTTTTCCTTACCGTTCAGGTTATTACTTGCTTTGGATGTCTAATATTTCGGATATGAGAACTATATTGAAAAAGCCTTAATATTATTCAGCTAATTTACCAATCAAGGTGCAGAAATGAATTCCAAGGTTTCAAGAAAAAAATACAATTTTGTTCATGTAAACTGGATTCCAGCCTATCAAGGAGCTTTTTCATTTAAACTTTCAATCGACTCCTAACAGAATGAAATGAGAGATTTCTTAATACCAGTGCAATAGAAAGTAACTGAAGCACCAAACTCAAAAAGCACAGGTACGATAGTAACAACACTGTGCCATTCTTGCCCACAATATTGCATTAAAGAAAAGCTCTGACCTCGTTCTTGTCACCGGAGCATTTTTCACCTATAAGGTGCCTCAGATGTTCTTCAAATTCTTCATCAGGAGCCTGAAAAAGAAAGTAATGGAAAGATTTGAGACACTGATATATCAGTGTAAAGCGAAATATCAAATAACATTTTTGAAAGAGTTTCATAAATATCACAGACTCTGGCACCACTGTCGTATCTTTCGAACATGCAGAATGACACAAGGATTATAAAACTAAAGTAATAGTGAATATTTAATTATTTAAAGCATTATAGTTGTATTAACATATCTAAACCTATATGTAAAAACCATATTCACATTTATAAACACATAATCATAGACATCTATGCATCAAATACATTTACCAATAAAGTATCTAGGTGACTTATCCATGGTAATTTAAAATTAGATGTTTGATCATCCTTCTCTAAGACCTGTACCTTCATTTAAACTATTAACTTGACTAAACCATCCATCCCAGTAGAAAAGAAAATAAAAGCAAGGAATTACAACTTCAGATGTGTTCTCTGAGAGAACACAACACACACCAATGAGGGAAATTACTTAATGAAAGCAGCCAACAGCGTACGACACATGGCACATCAAGTTTGCAACGTATGCCACATCAGCCAGACATGCAAATAGTTTAAAAGTTTCCATGCTACAAAGTTAAATCATTCAGAAGCTATTGCTCAGGCTAAGTCGTGGATTAAAAGCACGCAGAAGGATCAATATTATGTACCATGCGAACACCAAAGGCTTTTGCTACTCCTGCTACAGTAACATCTGAATGCAATGGGCCTATCCCGCCAAATATAAGTACCTGTTGGAAGATAACAATTTTTAAAACCTATGCTCAGAGCTGGTAGTATTTCCTCACAGACAAGTACAGACAGACATACAAAACTGATGCAGACTGGACTACGATACAATCCATACTGACAAATGCTTCTTACCATATCATCTGTGGACTTCTGTCTCTCTACTTCCTCGGCTACAGAATCTATCTGAAATTGAGAAGGACGAGATTACAAATGGAGATTAGAATAAATTTCAAATTAAAAAGGTTTAAGGTTTCTCAACTATCAAGGTGGCAAATAAAGGAAAAAGCCGGCGTGCTTCAGGAAAGCAATTACAATTGACTGTTCTAGCTAATAATTGGCTTGGAATGGTAATGAATCTTTTCCAATTACTAGGGAGATATTCGGGTTAAGCTATCCATTTTTTCCCTGAAGCTTATTAGAGAGGATTTTATTTCTACCTTTGACATCTTTCTTCTGACTGCATGCACAGTTCAAACAATTGCAAAAGCTCCCAATAACATATTACTTACATCATTTCGAGTGACAGCAACTCGCGATACTGCCCAACCAATAGAATGGAGCTTTTTACACAACATAGACCCCAATTTGTCCTCTACAGTGCCAAACCTGAGCTATGGAACCAAGAGAAAAATATCTGATAAGCAAGCAGATGTAGACGGCATGGAATATTAGATTTTAGATTCAGAGCGAATATATATTCACTTGTCCCTAGCCTATTAGCTCTCTGCCTCAAATGGCTGAGTTAATGTAGAGCAAACTGAAAAGATGGACTATATTCTGCATTACACGTAACCGCATAGAAAACGAAAAATGTAAACATCTAATTTGACCAATGCACAGAAAATTGAAGGTGTCTCCTTATGTCCATCCGGTTACCAAAAGAGAAAGTCAAAATGAGTTAATGTGACACATCAACTAGAATCCAAGACCATGCTCTGCCTCTCATCAAGTCACTGTCGTTTGACTAAATGCCTATGAAAAAATATTATATCCATTTAACCAGATAAAGAATACAAAATTCAAATGAAATCTTCTAATATAAAACGCCAATTTCGTTTACACTTCAAAATATGATTGTTATATTCCTTCTGTATTATAGACTCAAGAGTTCAATTAGAGGGAAATTTCCATTGAAATAGAGGATAACTTGTTTCCAAAAATCAGCTGAGATAGCTGGGTTAGGGAGAAACTATGTGATTGCAGAAATTTGATTCACTTGCAGGAAATTTAGTTACCCAAGAGATTGTGTGTTTCAAGAACAACTAAAGCACATTCAGGTTCAACAATTTATAACTTTTAATAAATACTCTCAGGTTCAATAACAGCCGATCATAGAAGAACCAAAAACTAGAATATGAAGTCCTAACAATCAATAGAAAATTCAAAAGAACACACGCTAAAGGACAATATCAGTGATAAAGATATGGCAGAAATCCAACAAAAATTACATATAATGAGAAGAAGCCACTTAGAAGAGCATGTGAACATGGTACAAGGATCATCAAATACAAATGTCAAGCAACAATAACTTACAAAATTTCATCCCCCACAGTAATAATCGAGGCAGTAAGCATGCTGCCGGAATTCAAATTCTCCATTTTCACTCCATTGCTAATAGAAGATAATTTCCCACACACCAGAGAGGAGTTCTTCTTTACCCTTCCAGCTCTTTCCAACCTTCCATCAGCAAGTAAATAGGCAGGTTTAAACTTCTCTTCACTATTGTCGGAGTTCCTGATGCACAAAAGTGCATTACGAACAGTGTCATGAATGCTCCCAATTGAGGTATACCTACAAGAGCAGTAAACAAATAGATGGTCAAATCAATGAGTATAGCTCTGGAAGTTGAAGTTCCAAAGTATAATTCATGAGTATTGAGTAGCACAAATCAGATCAGCAATACCAGAGATGCTAGTATAAATCTCCAAAATTGAAAGAGAGATTAAGATTTCATATTTTTCGTGTAATTGCAGGATGATGAATCTAATAAAATTTTGAAGTGACACAACAGAAAATTACCCCTGATCATAAAGACTGCAGTACTGAACCTTGGATACCAATAGGAACGCCCATACATCTCTGTCGCATCAAACTTTGCAGGTTAGTTATTTTAATTCATCCAACATGAGAAACAAACAGTAAAGTGGATCACCAAGGCCATCAAAAATACACAAAATCATGGCAGTTGAAATCAAAGAAAATTTGCCAAATGAACATCTTCCATTGAAAAGGGCATGCAAAACCCTGAACTAGGTAAAAACAGTGATGCAACTGTAAGAAGGCACGGGAGAAAATATGATATATTGATATTGTGTGTTCAATACAATACAAGAGGGCCTTATTTATAGCTATACTATACAAGGACATACTACTCCTATTCCAATGTGGGACAAGACTACATTATGTACATATCTAACACTCCCCCTCAAGCCGGTGCATACACATCATATGTACCGAGCTTGTTACACATGTAACTAATACGAGAACCAGTAAGAGACTTAGTGAAAATATCTGCTAGTTGATCATTCGACTTTACAAACTTTGTAACAATATCTCCCGAAAGTATTTTTTCTCTGACAAAGTGACAGTCGATCTCAATGTGTTTAGTCCTTTCATGGAACACCGGATTTGACGCAATATGAAAGAGCGGCTTGGTTATCACACACTAGTTCCATCCTGATGATTTCTCCGAACTTTAACTCCTTGAGCAACTGCTTAACCCAAACTAACTCACACGTTGCCATAGTCATGGCCCGATAATTCGCTTCGGCGCTAGATAGAGCAACTACATTTTGTTTCTTGCTCTTTCACGAGACCAAATTACCTCCTACTAGAACACAATATCCAGATTTAGATCGTCTATTAGAAGGTGATCCTGCCCAATCAGCATTTGTGTACCCAACAATCTGCCCGTGGCCTCGATCCTCGAATAGTAATCCTTTGTCTGGAGCTGACTTTATATACCGAAGAATATGAACAACTGCATCCCAGTGACTATCACGGGGAGAATCCATAAACTGACTTACAACACTCACCGGAAAAGAAATGTCAGGTCTAGTCACTGTGAGGTAATTCAATTTTCCAACCAACTTCCTATATCTCGTAGGGTCTCTAAGAGGCTCCCCATGTCCAGGCAGAAGCTTAGCATTCGGATCCATAGGAGAGTCAATAGGTCTGCAACTCATCATTCCAGTCTCCTCAAGAATGTCTAAGGCATATTTCCGCTGTGAAATAACAATACCTGAGCTAGACTGAGCGACCTCAATACCTAGAAAATACTTGTCTTCCCAGATCCTTAGTTTGGAAGTGCTGAAAGAGATGTTGCTTTAGATTAGTAATACCATCCTGATCATTGCCAGTAATAACAATATCATCAACATGAACCACCAGATAAATACACAGATTCAGAGCAGAATGTGATAAAACACAGAGTGATCGGCCTCACTACGAGTCATGCCGAACTCCTGAATAATTGTGCTGAACTTACCAAACCAGGCTCGAGGGGACTGTTTCAAACCATATAGTGACCTGCGCAATCTGCATACACAACCACTAAACTCCCCCTGAGCAACAAAACCAGGTGGTTGCTCCATATAAACTTCCTCGTCAAGATCACCGTGGAGAAAAGCATTCTTAATATCTAATTGATAAAGAGGTCAATGACGTACAGCAGCCATGGACAAAAAAAAGACGAACAGATGCTACTTTAGCCACGGGAGAGAAAGTATCACTATAATCAAGCCCAAAAATCTGGGTATATCCTTTTGCAACAAGACGAGCCTTAAGCCGATTAACCTGGCCATCCGGGCCGACTTTGACTGCATAAACCCAACGACAACCAATCGTAGACTTACCTGCAGGAAGAGGAACAAGCTCCCAAGTGTCACTCGCATGTAAAGCAGACATCTCGTCAATCATAGCCTGTCGCCATCCAGGATGAGATAGTGTCTCACCTGTAGACTTAGGAATAGAAACAGTGGACAAAGAAGATATAAAAGCATAATGAGGTGACGACAGACGATGATAACTTAGACCAACATAGTGGGGATTAGGATTAAGTGTGGACCGTACACCTTTGCGGAGTGCAATTGGTTGACTAAGAGGAAACAAGTCCGCAGTAGGTGCAGAATCTGATGTAGGAATCACCTGGGCCTGATGCTGGATGTAGACGGTGATGATAAGTCAAGAGTGGCGGAGCTACAGAAGGTTGAACTGGATTATGTGGATGAATTGGACCTATAGGTGGTGGAACTGGAGCTATAGATGGTGGAACGGGAGCTATAGGTGGTGGAGCTGGAGATGTAGAGGAAGATGGATAGGAGAGTGACTGAATCTCCAAAAGAAGAGACTAGTAGTACCTCAGAAATATCTAAGTGATTACATGGACCTGTGAAGTATGATTGGGTTTCAAAGAAGGTAACATCAGCGGACATAAGGTACCGCTGGAGGTCAGGAGAATAGCATCGATACCCTTTTTGCATTCTCGAGAAACCAAGAAATACGCACTTAAGAGCACGGGGAGCTAACTTATTTGTTCTTGGAGTAAGGTTATGGACAAAATAAGTGTTTCCAAAGACACGGGGTGGAAGGGAGAACAAAGGTAAGTGGGAAAACATAACAGAAAATGGAACTTGGTTCTGGATAGCTGAAGATGGCATACGATTAATAAGATAGCAAGATGTAAGAACTGCATCCCCCAAAAACGCAACGGAGCATGAGATTGCATGAGTAGGGTACGAGCAGTTTCAATAAGATGTCTATTCTTTCCTTCAGCTACTCCATTTTGTTGAGATGTGTACGGACAAGATGTTTGATGAATAATCCCATGAGATTTCATAAACTGCTAAAATGGGAAAGACAAATACTCTCGGGCATTATCACTACGAAATGTGCGAATGGAAACCCCAAATTGATTTTGAATTTCAGCGTGAAAGGTCTGGAAAATAGAAAACAACTCAGATCGATTTTTTATCAAAAATATCAAGGTGCACCTAGAATAGTCATCAATGAAACTAACAAAGTAGCGGAATCCTAAGGTAGAACTGACCCGACTAGGACCTCAAACATCTGAATGGACTAAAGTAAAAGGTGACTCTACTCGATTATCAATACGTCGAGGAAAGACTCACACTCTAGAGCTGACAAGTGAGATAAACCAGGTACCATTTTCTGAAGTTTTGACAAACTAGGATGTCCCAACCATTTATGTAATATGGTGAATCAGTAACAAGACACGTTGTTGAAGGAAGACAAGATGTGAGTCCATGTGATTTAGCAAGGATAAGGTAATAAAGTCCATTTGATTCACGCCCGGTACCAATGATCTGCCATGTACTGCGTTCCCGTATAAAAACATAGTCATCAAGAAATAAAACGGCACATTTAAGTGATTTGGCTAGGCGACTAACAGCTATAAGATTAAAAGGACGATTAGGGACATAAAGAACTAAATCTAAAGGTAAGGAAGGAATTGGGCTTGCTTGACCTATTGCAGTTGCCATGGTTTGAGACCCATTGGCCATTGTGACTCTTGGAAGAGATTGAGAATACGAAAAGTAGTGAAAAGAGATGTGTTACCATAAATATGATCTGATGCACCTGAATCAATGACCCAAAACTCAAAGGATGAAGATTGAGAGACACAAGTCACGCTATTACCTGTTTGAACAACGGAAGCTATCTCAGAAGATGTCTGCTTACCTGCTTTGTACTGAAGAAACTCAAAATAATCCACTAAAGAAACCATCCGACTATTCGAAGTATCGGTTCCCATGTCGCTACAATTAATAGTAGTAGGATTAACTTGAAATAGTGAAAATTAGTAACTCCTTTGGGAAAACCGAAGAAATCGCTGAGAAAACATTGTTTACAGCAGGAAAACAAAACATTGTTCTGCGTCGGAAAACAATGTTCACGCCAGAAATACTGTAGCTCTCGGAATATTACTGTAGCAGCTAGAAAAATTCAAAGTGGTCGGAATGAAATAAAAACAGTAGGGGTAGGATCGGAATTACCAGACGACCCAACTGTTCTGAAGAAACTTTTTCAAAAAATGGCCGGAAGTCCACTTCTGAAATCACTGTTCACGCTGGAAAAATATAAAAGTGGTCGGAATTTGGTGTAACCTGGATGGGTAGGCTCGGAATTGCAAGGGGAATAATCTGTCCTGAAGAATCGTCGCCAAAAAATGGCCGCAAGGTGGCCCACGCGACGTCAGAACTTTGCCGGAAAATTTTCTTCCGACCGCTACACTACCGCCGGAGATTTTCACTGGGGTTTGGTCGCCGGACAGTGACTACTCTTGTGGTAGTGTTGGATTTTGCACAACACTAACCGAGACAAAGCAGATGCAAAACAACTTTGAAAAATCGCCGGAAAAAAGGGTTCCGGTGACTGATTTCACTTCCCGGAATCGCTGGAATTTATGCACAGCGATAAATCTCTCACGATAGCTCTGATACCATGTGAGAAGGCACGGAAGAAAATATGATATATTGATATTGTATGTTCAATACAATACAAGAGGTCCTTATTTATAGCTATACTATACAAGGACATACTACTCCTATTCCAATGTGGGACAAGACTACATTATGTACATATCTAACAGCAACCAAATCAACAAGGGAGAGTAGTGAAAGAAAATGTCAATTGCTTGAGTCATGACTAATAGTTTAAAATGAGATATTGACTAAGAGTTTGGTCATCTCTATCTTAGCTGGATTACATTGGATTCTAGACCTTTAGGTTGTTCCAAAGGTTGAACTTTCTTGGATTGTTTGTTCCAAAGGTCATACTTCTGAACGTTATTTCTTGGTGCCAGGGAAGTAATGCTTCAAAATGATAGTAAAAAACATTCAATCCTGCATTGCCATATTGAATCAATTAAATATAATGGAAAATCACACATCCATCACTTGCCATGACCAACAACTGAGAGAAGAAGAGAAGAGACACTTATTTATAGGTGCCACCCATAAATCATAATACACATAATTTTTGTTCCAATGTAGGACAATATTTAACTAATGAAATTAACACTTCTAACATTCCAACACTATAACTTAATATTCTAACACGCTCTCTCAAACTCAAGCAGTGGTTAGGCCTGCCATGTTATAAAGCAGTGGTTAGGCCTGCCATGTTGTACGGGACCGAGTGTTGGCCAGTTAAGAACTCACATATCCAAAAGATGAAAGTAGCAGAGATGAGGATATTGAGGTGGATGTGCAGGCATACTAAGATAGATAAGATTAGGAATGAAGCTATTCGGGAGAAGGTGGGTGTAGCCCCCATGGAGGACAAGATGAGGGAAGCAAGACTCAGATGGTTCGGGCACATTCAGAGGAGGAGCATTGATGCTCCGGTGAGGAGATGTGAGCGACTAGCTGTGATGGGCACGAGGAGAGGTATAGGACGGCCCAAGAAGTATTGGGGAGAGGTGATCAGGCAGGACATGGCACGACTTAGGATTACTGAGGACATGGCCTTTGACAGGGAATTGTGGAGGTCGAGCATTAAAGTTGTAGGTTAGGAGGTAGTTGTGAATATTTCTTCGGCGCATCAGAGTGAGACTTGCCAGTTAGGTTTTAGTTTTAGAATGTTAGTGGTTTCTATTGATGCCGGTCTTTACCTACTGGTTATTGTGTACTTTCCATCTACTTCGTGTTTTTTTTATATCGTTGTTATTCTATTATGATTTTATTGATAATACTAATATACCGTCTCTTGTCGTCTTCTTGAGCTGAGGGTCTCCTGGAAACAACCTCTCTACCCCTCAGAATAGAGGTAAGGTCTGCGTACATACTACCCTCCCCAGACCCCACAAGTGGGATTACACTGGGTCATTGTTGTTGTTGTTGTTGCTCTCTCAAACTCAAGGTGAGGAAACCTAGTTGAGTTAGATTTTCTAACATGCTCTGTCAACCTATTACAAGAATTTCTCTTGTAATTCTTGCTAGAGAATTACAAGAGAAATGATCAGAAAATGGAGAAATAGTGAATGAAAGAATGGCTAAGATACTCAGACACAAAAGGAATAGCCTAGAGAAGAGACCCTCTACTTCCGTAGGTAGGTTGGAGGTTTGGGGGATTGGGTTCAAGAAAAATGCTGAAATGCTCGTGGAAAAATAAAAAGCAGTGCCACCAGAATGATCACCAGAACAAGGGTGACGTTGCAAAATTCATCGAAAATAGACATGTCGCCGCTGGCACGACCACCGGAACGGGACCAGTACTGCTGGAACAGTCATATAAAAGGTCAAGAAAGTACAACTGTGAGGAAAAAGACACTTCGAAAGGGCAAGTGGCACAATCACCCTCGGATAAATGGAAGCTATTTAAGACACTGTCAAGATCGTAGGAATTCTACAACAACAACAACAACAAAAAATCCAGTGTAATCCCACAAGTGGCGTCTATCGGAAACAGCCTCTCTATCTTCTCAAGGTAGGGGCAAGAGCATAGATATTCTGCTACCAGAAAATAAGATTTAAAGAACAAAAAGAAAAGATGTATCTATAACTCCATAACACACCATTTATAAATGTCAAACAGAGTACAAACACGATATCTAACTTAAGAACCTAATATTTCTAAATTTCTAACATAATCACTTAAAATACTAGCAAATACAAAATTCCAATGGTTGGAGGGTTGTTTTTTTTCATTTTGGGGGGGGGGGCATAGGCAAGGACACACACTCACCTTAATCTCTCTATTCTTTAACTCTTTCGACTCCACCTTCACTTTTATATGTGCAATTTGCCTATAAGGAAATGAAGCAATGCTATGATGCCTTGACATTGGGGTGTCTTGGAATCGGAGTTATGATAACTGGTTGATTGGAACCATAAACAATAGTCTTATGCTTGTCATTGGTGGATTTCATCAATTAATATCTTACAGCTCCTTACCGTAAAATAACACCAAACAAAGACCAAAACCAGTCCCTGGTATTATAATAGGGTTTTCCTTGTAGGTAAGGACCAACATGCTTGATAATCAATAAACTCTTCCTCTTTTTTCTTCCTTATCTCTTCGGCCTGCTGTCTTTCTGGGGCCCTTTTCTTCATGCATTTCAACAAGAAAAGCAGCTCTTACGAGCATCAATGCATCAGAAGTGCTATCTTTAACACTTAAGTACATAATTGATCTTCTATAGTTCGAGGGAACCAACTTATAAAAGAAATAGTTCAAGTCAACCATTATCTACTTTTAACATGTTCTAGTGACCTCCATTTGGATTAATTTATTTAAAATCCTTAGAAACAACAGTTGCTTTCTTACACTCCTTGAATAATTAAGCTTTAATCTCAATCCAACTGTCAATGGACTTGAAGCTAGTGTTTGCACTTCAAAAAAAAACTCAAAAGGCTACTAATACTTCTAACAGTATTTCCATGAAAAATCATGAAGAACAAATGAATGTCAATATCGACAATATATTAACATTAATCTGCAAAAGCATTTTGTAGTCGTCTCTTCTCAGATGAAAATGGTGAGGTATGATGATAATTAATATCCTACTTGGATTCAAGTTTTAAAGTCTAATAGAATAAGATTGAGAACCGCTAG
The DNA here is from genome assembly GCF_000393655.2 of Nicotiana sylvestris. NCBI lineage: Eukaryota > Viridiplantae > Streptophyta > Magnoliopsida > Solanales > Solanaceae > Nicotiana > Nicotiana sylvestris. Next base: position 163,565,762 of record NC_091063.1, read on the forward strand.
ATTTCCTTTTTATTTCCTCTTATTTGCACCCATCAGTTTTACCAACTTATATTGCATGTGTATGAGTTGCATATAAGGTGTAGCCAAACCTGTATGACCAGTCCAAAATTGGGTTCACCCTCATGAAAGGTGGCCACCCAGGCGAGCTAGGTGAGAATTGCTCTTGACCTACCTGAAAAGTACGTTCCACAAGCAGTGGTCAGCCGCAGATCATACTGGTTTACATTTAGAAGATCATTGACTAGTTGGATTAGTTAACTAAATATTTACTGCAGTAGGATCTCCGATTCGGACACCAAGAAAAATAGCTCGAATTGGATTTGCCTTTAGCAAAGCCTCCAGACCTGATTTAAAATCAAGTCTAATAATATCCATTTGTATGTTGTAACTGCAAGAGAAGAGTGATCAAGCCAAATGATTAATAAGGGAGATGACATCATATACAGCGACACCACTGTATCAGCTTCTTTATATAAAATTGGTTCAAGGTAAACTATCATTTCTCACATACGTTGCTGCAGCTTCATAGGTAAATGAGTTGATCTCAGGGAAAGCAGATTGGCTCTCGAAATATATTGTTCGTATCGGGAATGTCTTTCCGCCATCAGCTGCATTTCCTCCTGAATTATTTTCTTCAGCTTCATGTAGAAAACAGCCTGCCCTCAGCAGGTGAAGCAAAACCTGAATCACAAAAATTCATATATGTGGTCAAAAATTTATGAAAACGAACTATTTATACCTCAACACCAAGAAAGGCGTAAAGAACTTACAGTAGAATCTTTCCCACCATTAAAGCTTAACGCAACCTCTTGTACACTGTTCAGTGTGGGGACATAAGCAATATCAAAACAAAGAAAGCTGAGAAATGCTTAGCCAACTTCATTTTAAAACAGAAAAGTAGTAGTGATAGCTCTCAGATCAAATCATGTTCAAAGATGCAAGTCATTCCGTCCTGTTTTATTTACCCATTATCCTATTTTTTGGATAGAGAAAAAAAAAAGGACCTCTTTCTCTAAAAGACAAACTATACCATTTTCCAAAAGTCCAATTAACATAAATAGTATTGTTCCATATCATTATTGTATTTTATGTGACACTTATATACACTTTTTAATCGAGGAATTAGTTTCACAAGTTCTCTGCTGAATCTAGATATAATACCTCATCCAAATTATAACCCCTTAATATCCAAGAAATGTCAGCTAGGTCAACACAATAAGGATAGAGGGAGTATAGCTTATGCATCTATGCGTGTAGACTTGCAGTTGATTTCTTCTCATCTATCTGGGCGGGTAAAGTTACTCCTACTATATTGGTAAAAGGATGCAGAGGCAGAGCTAGGATTTCAACTTTATGGGTTGTGAATTTTAGGACAAAGACTTCAAGTGCTAAAAACTGGGCTCTAAATATTATATTTGTATATATTTAACGAATTTCTTAACACAACTACATTGTTTGGACAAAGCCATTGGGTTCACCCGAACCCGTACTCAAGCTTCTAACTCCACCCTTGAGAGGATGCAGGTACCCAGTGGAATAGCCGAGATGAGCAAATCGATCATAGTTATAAATTTATAGAAAAAAAAACGAAGTGGAAGCATCACTTACTAATAATTCAACAACTTCAAACAAAAAGTGAAATTTTGTGCATTTATTGCTTAGCAGCATAATATAAGGTAACAAGATAATAATATGCTCTGATATCACAATGCTGTGAACTTGAAAATGAAGTATTACTCTATATGTTATACTCCCACGTCCCTTCCAGTTGCAAATAATCCCTCATTCTCAATTTATGTGTCATTCTTTCCTTTTTAGAATATCATTTTTTCTACATTCAAAAACAATTTACCTTTAAAAATTTCCCTTTTGAACTTAATGCAATCAATTATAGTGACACAAACCACAAGTTTAAAAGTCTTCAATTTCTCGGTGCTTAGTCAAACGGGGCCGCAGAAATTGGGACGGAGGGAGTAACATTGATTGTTTAAAATTGCACAAACTTAGAGCAGATCAATAAAGTTGAATCTACAAATGATTTTGGAAACTTACGAGTAAAGAGCTAGCGCTCTTCTAATAACGTAAATGGCGTTATTATACTTAGTCTTCAATCTTCCATCATCACATTCTCTAATTGCTTTATCGATCTCCATCTACACAAATTTGAAAAAATTACCATAAATCATTTTCAATAATTAAACATGAAAACCTAGATTTAGATTCAAAAATAAGAATTTTGAAGGGTTTAATAGAGAATTTACCTGGGGCGTTGAAGGGCTAAAACAGAAAGATGTGGCTAGTTTAGAAATACGAATGAGATTGAGGAATTCAGAGAATTTTGGCTATAAGAGAATGCGCTCCACAGATTATATATCTGTTTTCTTTCTTTCTTGTGGGAAAAAACAAATATAGTAACTAAAGTTTTCTAATAAAGAGACAAATAAAGAAGAGAAGACTAAAATGGGTTTTGCTTTGCTTTTAAATGCATAGTTTACGTTTCTTTTGAGGGGTACAAGAAAGATGGCTGAATAAACTGAATTTCTATCCATGTTCCACATTGTAACGGTCAAGGTCACAATTCAAAGTACTTCTATCTATTTCTATTAGGTACGTATTTATTTTGGTGTCCGATTAAATTTGTATTTGGATCGAAATTCTTATTTAAAGGTACAATTTCATTCTTATCATAGACGATTTCATTTTTATGGCTCGAACTTAAAATCGTTGGTAATACAACGATTAAGAATTGAGAGATACTAAGAGGTCGTTTGGTATGATAAATAAGTAAAATTAATTTTGGGATAAAATTTAGTATCGCATTATCCCTTGTTTGGTTACTAATTCCGGAATAAGTTATTCCAAAATTTAAAATAATAGTGAGATAACGTATATCTGCCAGAGGGTGGAATAGTAATCCCGAGATAAGTTATCACATGATTAAAAGTAGTATCAGAATAACTTATATTTGCCATAGGGTGAAATAATTATCCTAGGATAAGTTATCCCAAGATAAAACAGTAAAATTGATAATTTCAGGATTAATACAACATATCAAATAGTCAATAAAAAATAATATTAGTATAATTAATCTCAGCACAAATAATCCCGGCATAACTTGTATTCAAATTAAATGACCCTTTTGCTATTTCAGCATAACCATTGGTAATACAATTCAAAGTACTCTTACGCACCTATTCTTTTATCACATTGAATAATCTTAACTTGGTGCTTTCTTTTTCTTCTTCTTCTCTTTTTTAAATTTGGACTATGAATATTAAGCATGGGATGAAAGTAGGGACTATGACTTTTATAATATTAGAAAAATGGAGATTAGTGTGAATTATATATATGGTGACACTTCTGTTCAACCAACTCTATTGAAATGTTCAAGTTTCGCAAGATATCGATGTCTATAATGCTATGATAAAGTTTGTACACGAGCTCATGCCTATTATGCGTTTTATTTTCTTAGTTTGTGTTGACACTCTCGTAGTTATTACTTAATACGTTTATTTTTATTTTTTTTCTTACTTTTTCGAAAGTATATTTAGTTACTTGTTAGCTTTAGAGAATGGTAATTTCTATGGTCTTTAATAATATTATCTTCTACTTTGTAAAAAGCAACCTTATTTACATCGACTAGAATTTGAAATTAGAAATCCAATAATGGTAAGCAAAAAGTCACGAAAAGTGATCACTATAATCATAAAGAAAGCTTGTTCAAAATACATAAGGATTGTTGCATATTGTCAAAGTTACAAATTTTAGGATAATTTAATTAGATCCTGCTAGATTAAAGAAACTTGAAACATGTCTTTTTTTTCTTTTTTTTTTTTTTCAACAATCCAAACTAATATTTCGTAATAGAAGCCTATTCTACCAATTGTTAAAAGCAATATTGTCATCAATTTAATTATTAAAAACTTCTTAATAAATCATTTACCCAAAAATATAGTAGAAAAATAAAAACAAGAAAGAAGCTTGAGATAACATTTTTTTATTTTTACTTAATATACTAGAAGTGAAATGCTTACTGATCTAAAGATTAGCTAATATTGATGCGGTGTTGTTCCATATTTTATTTTATTTATTACTTTCATTCAAAAAGAAAAGTAGGCAAAGTTGGTCCAATGCCAAAGTAGGAAAAGTGTGCCAAAATTCAGCACCTTGAACTTTTGCCATTACAAGTGTAAGGATTTGACCAAGCTTTTTTGATCCAGAACCTTTTTTATATATAAATAAAATATTTTTTTTATTTTAGATAGTTGAGTTGTTTGGCCAGTTTTTAGGAGAAAAACAAATACTTTTACATAGTAGCAAAAGTCATTGTTCATAAGCTAAAAAGTAGAATTTTCTCATAAGCGCATTTTGAAATCTTGGGCAAAGCATAAATTGTTGCTATAATATTGATAAAAGTTTTTTCATTGAGTAACTAAATTTTTATTAAAAAATTAATTATCCAAACATAAAACTACTATTATCCAAAAGTGCTTTTTTCAAAAAATATTTTTCAGAAAAACAACTTTCAAAATAAATAAATTTAGGACCCATTTTGGCCATAGATTTTGCCAAAATTTATTCGGATTTTTTTTGGGCAAATACATGATGTTCATACATTTTATCCATATTTTGGCAAATTCCCAAAATTCAAATCCCAAAAGCAGCTCAAGAGCTGATTTTGGCCCAAAATATTACTATTGTATTTTTTAAAAATTACCCCAAACTTTTATATTTTATAAAAAAGCCCACTATTTATTATTTTGTAACAATATTGATTCGTCTTTGTTTGACCAAAAAGTATTGAGTTTTTTGTTAAAACAATTAATGAGGAAATAGAGAGTGAATCCTAGTTAAATATAATAAATTCTAGATCTAAAATATAAAAATATCAGTGGGATGAGACTGTGCTCAAGAACAATAAATATCAAGTATATGACTAATGTTTGTCAATGAATATCATAATAGAAGTATGCAATAAACGTAGATAATGACAATAAATGTAATAAGAAGGGATTTGTCACCTAAATGTTAGGTGACTTGGATGATTTTCTTCCCTGACAACAATGTGGGGTGGTAAAAAATGAAGATGTGTAAGGAATCTTTGGATCTTGTGAGTGAATAACATAAATCGAGTAATGTGATCAGTGAACAAGCTTTTATTCTCTTTAGTCAACCCTTTGTAATGTGCTCTTATTGAAGATCCCCCTTTTGTTCTTTATCTCTTTTTATTTATAGGGGATATCCCTGAGAAACCCCAGAAAAGTATAACTGAAGGAATATTTAATAGAATATTCCTTCTTTCTATTCAATCTTATCCTACCGTTACTTTCATACACCCGTTACTCGACCTCAGCGCTAATCACTCTTAAGACGACTCCTCGCCCTTATGCTGTGGCCGGTTTAATCCTCGACTACGTCCATTTACAACTATTAAGTCTAATCCAAATTTTGACCAATACAGTTAGTCCCTCCACTTGTTGAGGTCGTGATCTTGGACGTCCTCAATGAGCAAATCTTGTCCACAGTCGTTCAGAGGAAATTTGGTCGTAACGATTGAATCGAATTGGCCGAGGTCGAACTGGAGGCGGGGCTGCGGTTGGTGTGGAAATCGTAGGATGACATCATGCCACGCGCGTCATTATTATGCGTTTTCCCAATGCAATGTATGTGCTTCTATCGCTTCATTTTTGGTGACGTAGACAGCTTTTCTGCCTCGATTTCGGTGTTACCCAACCCTATAAGTAGAGGAGGGGTTTCATTTTTTAAACTTTCAGCATTCCCCTTGTTGCATGCATATCGTTTTTCTTTGATCTTCTTCTTAGATCTCCACTTCCGATTTCTTGCAATTTCTTCAACTTCAGCCCCCGATTTTTTTTCCGGCTGACATCTTTTTTCTCTGACTTTGCTGTATACACTTTACTATTGAAATATGTCAAATTCCCCTCTCATTCACGATGGAGTCAGTGATGCCACTCCCTTATCGGTGGCCATTCCTCCCGGCGAATAAGAATCGGTGGTTGAGGAGGAAGATAGTTTTCTCACCGTGGAGAAGGTGATTCCCAAGAATCCTTTGGTCAGACATGATTTCCCAAAGGAACCTGCTCCTGCTCATGCTCAAGAGCTTTCTGAGATGGGGCTGCGTCAAATAGCCGACCTCCGGTCCAAGTACCATATTCCCTCTCATATCGAGATTATCCCGGCGGGAGATGACATAGTACAGGTTCACCGACCTGGATATTGTGATTTCTATGTTTACCCGTTCTTAGTTGGTTATTCTCTTCCTCTCCCCCCATTAGCGGAGGAGTTTTGTCACTTTTACAATGTTTCCCTGACGTAGCTTTCCCCTTATTTATACAAAGATTTTCTGATGCTGGCGAAGTATGCAGAGTTGGCCGGCTGTGAGGTCAATATTTTCCATCTATTGCATTTATTCTCACCCAGCTTTTATAGAGGTATGTTGATACATCTGCGGCATCGTGGGGTCAAGGGGTTGGTGGCGGGGATGGATGATAAGATAAATCGGTGATTCTGGCATAAATACTTCTTTATCAAGACCGAGCACCTGGTGACGAATTAGATCGGGTTCCCCGAGCAATGAAATTATAATCGTAAGCGTCCTGTCGTATGTTCATTATTTCCTTTATCTTTTGTTTTCGAATCTCATGGCTTTCTTGTTTTCAGCTGAGAGGCGTGCACCTTCTCCCGTTTCAATATTGAAGATTGGGTGACTTGTGTGTTACCCCACACCATGGGAATTCGCGACTAGGCATCCTTTCACAAGTGCTTTGGACCCAAGACTTTGTCCAGTAAGTGTTATTTCTACCTTAACTTATTGTCGTTCACTATTGCCTTTTGACGCGACCTTCTTTTGGTGCTAGGTCGGCGAGTTTCCAAAAAAGCGAAGGCTCTAGTACCTGCATTTTGCCAAGTTGTCGCATCGGCCGGAATGCAATTTGCTTTAGCTGAGTCTGCTCGAGAAGGTCAGACCCTCAAACAATTGTCGTGCGAGATGAAATCTCTTCTCAACCTATCTTTCACCTTGTAGACGAGCCATCTAATGGCGAGAAGACATCATCGAGGAAAAGATGAAGGGTGGAGACCGGGAAGGCCATTGTCGCTGATGTTGAGCTGGAAAGGTTCGTTGCTTTGGAAACCGAATATGTGCTTACGCCAGACATCGAGGCCGTTTTTACGGCGGGTTGTCATGGAGAGGATACCCTCTGGAGTTGAGGGGTTCATGGTAGTGGAGAGCTTACACGGACCGCAGAAGGTGGATCATCATCGGCGGTCGGGGAAGTAGAGTTGTCCCTGCAGGGGACGACGACTCTGGCTCGGACATCGACCCTGAGGAGGTACGGACCTTCATGGAGAGGACTACTCATGTGGAGATAAGGACGGAGGGTCCTAATCGGCATATAGTCATTCCCGTGGACTACGACCTCTTGGACAACTCAGAACGGGTGCAGGCCTATGCTCCCTATGCACAGTTTCTGAGAACATGACGCTACAGGCGATGCAAGATGTGTATCTATTGTTGGGTATATCTGGCATGGCCCTACGAGTGAGTGCTTTTCCATGTTAGGATTTGTTTCATATGTGTAATATGCTTACACTGACTTCTTCTCTCTTTTTTTGCATGCCAGACTCTTACTATGGGGATTGAGCATGACCGACGGGAGGAGCGGAGGACGGCCATTTTTAAGAAGATGACCTCCAAGTACAAGGAATACCGTACCAAGCACTGAACGTTGGTCGACTTTCTCAGCCAGGATGGTGAGAAAGCTTTAGTACTTAGTTTTTTTTGGCTTTGCTATTTTGTGAGGGCGTTCTCAGGCTCTTTGTAAAAAGTTGTAATTCGACAATTGAAATGGAATGATTTCCTTTTTGTTATGTATTTCTGGATTCTCATTCTCTTTTTTTTTGTTTGCTATGCGGTGAAGTCCCTAACTTTTCGGTTGTTTGCATGTAGTGTTTTGGCATAGTCAAACGTAAAGTAATTCGAGCGAGGTCGAATGTAAAATAATTCGAGCGAGGTCGAACGTAGAGTAATTCGAGCGAGGTCGAATGTAAAGTAATTCGAGCGAGGTCGAATGTAGAGTAATTCGAGCAATGTCAAATGTAAAGTGTAAAATGACTTGGTGGAGTTGTGCAATGATGTTGCTTTGTTTATTTCATTCGTTGAAGAATATTACATGTTTCTGCTTGTTTCATTCATACATTGGAGAAGTTCTAGTCTACCTAGTCCCTTCATCGTTCGGCCTGGAGAAGTAGTCGATAGGCGGGGAAATGAATCATACTCGAACTTCGAGATGTCCCCTTAGTCGCCTTATTAAAAACCTCCCCGATAAAACCCAACTGGGACAAAACCCGGTGAGGGAAAAAGAGCATGACTTGGAGGGCGTCCGTTCTCAGAAGTTGAAGTATTTGAGGTTAGCGACGTTCCAATTGTTTGATAGTAGCTTTCCCTCTATTGTTTCTAGTTGGAATGATCCTTTGTTTGTTGCTGCCGTGATTTTGTATGATCCTTTGTCTCGAGTCGTTGCTTGCATGTGTTTTGGCTTTAAGTACCTAGTCCCCGACTTTAAGTGGTCTTACTTTGGCCTTTTGTTGTAATATTGTTCTGCTTGCTGTTTTTGGGCTATCATTCTTATGTAAGCCATGTCTTTTCGCTCCTCCGCTTCGTTGAGGTCTTACTTTCTGTTCTCGTCATTGCTTGGTCCGCTTTCATTGGAGTATCTCAAACTTGGTTCTCCGACCTCGACTGGTATCACTGCGTCAGTCCCATACACTAGTGAATTTGGCATTTCTCTTGTGCTTGTTTTTGGCGAGGTGCAGTATGCCCACAACACTTCCGGTAGTAATTCCGGCCACAGTCCTTTGGCGTCCTCAAACTTTTTCTTCAAGATGTTTAGTATTGTTTTGGTTGAGGATTCGGCCTGGCCATTACCGACAGGGTGATATGGCGTGGAGAGTATTTGCTTGATGTGCCATTTCTCACAGAATTCAGCGTTTTTTTTCCAGTGAATTAGGGTCCGTTGTCACAGCTGATTTCTTTGGGAATGCCGAAGCGGCATATGATGTTTATCCATATGAATGTGATAACTTCATGTTCGCGTATTCGAGCGAATGCAACTACTTCTACCCACTTGGAAAATAGTCAGTTAAAATAAAAAGAAATCGTATATTACCTCGTCATACTGGAAGGGGTTCAACAATGTCCATTCCCCATTTGATGAACGGCCATGGCGATGTGACCGAGTGGAGGTGCTCGCCCGCTTGGTGTATCATAGGAGCGTATTTCTGGCACTGTTCGCACTTTTTGACATATTTGGCGGCTTCCTTCTTCATGGTGGGCCAATAATAACCTGCTCGTATGAGGCATCTAATGAGGGCTCGGTTGCCGGTATGGGCACCATAGTGGCCTTCGTGTACTTCCTCGAGGACGCATCTTGTTTGGTTCGGCCCTACACATTTCGCTAAGGGGCCTCCAAATGTTCTTTTGTATAGGTCATGGTTTATGATGTTGTACCTGACCGCCTGCATTCGAAGCTTTTTGGCTTTTTTTTTTGTCTGATGGGAGTACTCCCTCCTGAAAATATGTTATAATACGGTTGCACCAGTCCCAAGTCAAATTTACAGAGTGTACCTCAAGTTGGTCTATTGAGGAGTGGAGAAGGGTAACCACATTTTCTTTAATGTTCTTGGTGGTTGCTGCTAACTTGGAGAGGCCATCGGTGTATAGGACCCATAGGTCGGGTAACCTGGGAGAGGTACGAGAAGTTTCCTACTCGACATCGGGCATTATTTTGGCACTAAAATCGGCGACGAATTCGGTGAGTACCTGCAATTTTATCGTTGTTCGCGGCTGATATGTTATATCGTGCTCGCTCAATTCTATATCCCATTTGTCCAATCTCCCTGACAGTTCGGGTTTATGTAGGATGCTCTTTAGGGGGGAGTTCGTCACCACCGATATGGAGTGGCATTGAAAATAGTGTCTAAGCTTTCGTGAAGCTATGACCAATGCCAAAGCCAATTTTTCGAGGTAGGGGTACCTTGTTTCGGCGTCGACCAGGGTTTTGCTAATGTAATAGATTGGAGATTTCCTACCTTTGTTTTCACGGATCAGTACTGCACGTATTGCGACCTCTGATATGGCCAAGTATATCAGGAGGCGCTCATCGGGTTCTACTTTAGCGAGTATCGGGGGCGAATACAAGTATGCCTTTAGTTCTCTTAAGGCCTCGATACATTCTTAATTCCACTGGAGTCCGTTGTCCTTTTTAAGCATGTTGAAGAATTTGTGGCATATGTCAGAGGATCGTGAGATGAACCTAGACAGGGCAGCTATATGGTCTGTCAGATTTTGCATCTGTTTCTTGATGGTCAATACTTCGGTTATCCCTTCGATGGCTTTGACCTAGCTGAGGTTGACCTCGATGCCTCTTTGTGAAACCAAAAAGCCGAGGAATTTGCCCGAGGTTATACCGAAGGCACACTTTTCGGGGTTCAACTTCATATCGTATTGCCTTAGTATACTGAAGGCTTCCTTCAGGTGGTTGATATGGTCTTCCTTCCTTTTTTATTTGACCAACATATCGTCTACATAAACTTTCATTGTTTTACCGAGTTGGTATTTGAACATCTTGGTGACCAGCCTTTGATAAGTCGCCCTTACGTTCTTCAACCCGAATAGCTTGACTCTGTAACAGTACGTCCCCTGATGGGTGATGAAAGTAGTCTTTTCCTGGCCCCCTCCTCTATGAGGATTTGGTTGTAACCTGGGTAGGTGTCCAAGAAGCTCAACAATTTGTGCCCTGCCATTGGGTCGATGAGTTGATCGATGTGAGGTAACGGAAAGGACTCTTTTGAGCATGCCTTGTTTAGGTCTATGAAATCCACGCACATCCGCCACTTTCCATTTTTCTTTTTCACCATGACTACGTTGGCAACCTATTGGGGGTATTTCGACTCTCGAATAGAGCCATTAGTTAGTAGTTTATCCACCTCATCACTGACGGCCTCATTGATTGCGGTGTTGAATTTTCCTCTTACTTGTCGTATTGGAGGGTTGAGTGGATCGACGTTCAACTTGTGCGTGGCAACGTCTTTCGGAATATCTGGCATAGTTGAACGGGATTGAGATCTTCTACCGTTGACTATGAGACTTCCATGACGTTGGGATCCTTGATGACGTCTTTTTGTTGGTCAAGTTTAGGCCCCCGACTTTGGTAATTGCTATTCTTCCGAGTCTGCTCCCTTTAATTGTTGAGTGTATGTACAATCTTGGGAGATATGGTAGCATTCTTGGGTTGTGCGTTGTTTACCTCGGATGCTGAATATTCCCCATGGAGTAGGGAACTTGATTACTTGATACAGGCTGGACAAGATGGCTCTCATGGCGTGTATCCATGGTCGCCCTATGATAGTATTGTAAAATGTGTCCTGGTCATGACATGGAACATTGTTTCTAGGGTGACGTCCCTAGCCAGAAGCAGCGTTATCTCTCCTGAGGTTCGCTCAACTGCATTGTTAAAACCTGTTAGTGTTATGCAGTGTGGTACTATCTTGTCCTCGAGTCTCATTTGTGCGAGAACTCTAGGGTGAATAATATACACGCCACTTCCGTCATCTACCATTATTCTTTTTACATCAGTATCTGAAATACGTAAAGTAATGACAAGAGCATCGAAGTGAGGAAAATTCAAATCGTGGGTATTTGACTTATCGAAGATGATACTGTCTTTTAGGACATCATACCGTTCGTGGGTGATCGACCGCTTTTGTTTATGTGTGGTGATAAAATTTATGTGGTTGATTGCTACTTCATTGCCTCCACTGATGATCAGTTGGATGGTGCAGGCGGGGGAGGGTGGCTTTGGAGGGCCTTGGGGTTGTTCTCGTCCGCGACCGAAGTTGACTCTCCCTCGGTCACTCATTAACTCCGTTAGGTGTCCTTGGTGAAACATGTTCACCACTTCTTGCCGTAGATCTATGTATTCCTCGGTCTTGTGGCCCCGTTCTTGATGAAACTCATAGAGGACGCGATTTTCTGGTACTTGGGTCGGATTTTCATCTTTTGAGGCCAGTTTACCTTCAGGCCGAGTTTCTCTAGTGCGTACACTATTTACGAAGGAGAAACACAAAAATTGTGAGCTGATAAGAGTGGAGGCATACCTCTTTCGTTCCGCTGAGTCCCTGTTGTCGCCCCCCTTTTTCCTCACAGAGTCCGGGTTTCGACATTTCGGGACAACTCCTTTCCTTTTGGGAATTGAGTATGAGATTTGTAGAGTCGCCACCTAACGGATTAAGGTGCGTTAGGGCACCTAGAACAATTAACTTGCGAATCGGTTTACATTACCAGAGATTGGGTAAGGGCTCGAAATTACCTTAAGGGGAAGGTGTTAGGAATCCCTCGAGGTCCACAAAGGTGGGACCCGACCAAACTCAATTTAAGAGAATTAGTCTTATAAGCAGATAAGGTCATGGCCCTTGACAGGGAATTATGGAGGTCGAGCATTAAGGTTGTAGGTTGGGGGAAAGTTGTGAATATTTCTACAGCACAATAGAGTGAGACTAGCCAGTTAGGAGTTAGACTAAGAATGTCATTGGTCGTCTATTGATGCAGGGCTTTACCTGCTAGTTTTTACTATACCAGCCATCTATTTCGTATTCTGTATTTCATATCTCTTATATTGTTGTTATTTTATTATGCATTTTTATGGTACTAATATATCGTCTCCTGTTGCTTTTTTTGAGCCGAGGGTCTCTTAGAAACAACCTCTTTACCCTTCGGGGTAGGGGTAAGGTCTGCGTACATATTACCCTCCCCAGACCCCACTTGTGGGATTATACTGGGTCGTTGTTGTTGTTGTTGTTGTTGTCTTATAAGCAGATAAAAAAATAGATATTTCTTTTAAAAACAAGGAGTAAAAGGGGTCCTAGGTTTTTTAGCCTATAGGATCACTTCTGTGCAATATTTGGTAATCGTCCCCAAATTAGGGTGCTACACATAGCATTAGTGCACAGGTCATCATATCTTTTTACTACCCAAACCCTCCCCTTTTTGATTATTACCTAAACGTTCTAATAACATCCAGTACGTACCCTATGTGTGCACTGCCGGTACCTTACCTCTAGCCCTGGAGGTGTTTAGGGACTCTATTTAAGGCGGTTCTAGACTCACCTATGTTGTTTAAAAGGAGAAAACTAAGCGACAAACAAAAGCCAAGTAGGACTGTCACACAAGAAGCAATTAAGTGGGCTCATGTTAACCTCCACAAATAGACAAACAAATGCACGATGTTCAAGCAATTTTAAATGATTTTAGGATCCTATAGGTAGGATGTCTAAATGAGCACAAAAACAGAATATACAACAGTCTTAAAGAGAGTAGACGAGCACCTATCAGTTTGCCTACGGATTTGGTTAATACTCTGAATTTGAGCATATTTTAAACAAGCAATCACAGTTTTAGACCCAGAATTTTAATTAACCTATAGGCTTGCCTAAGTGATAATTGGGCAGAACCCTATAGACATGGTATCTAAGCTGTGAACCAATTGTTGATTTTAACAGCATGTTTTTATCTTTAAAGCCTACCGGCATGCTTTCGAAGTAATGAAACTGGTTATAGCATTATTTCTTATAGACATGATACTTAAACACAGAAACTGGTTTTTTACACCTACTTTCTATAGGCATGATATCTAAGTGTTGAAACTGTTTTTACGCTTATTTCCTATAGGCATGATATCTAAGCGCAAAACTAATATTTCCTATAGGCATGATAAATATATGCATAATTGATTAACTTATTTTCTATATGTATGGTATCTAGGTGACTTTAGTTCCTATAGGCAGGATCTCTATTACTCATGCGTAGGCAGAATTCTTTAAGCACATTACTAGGAAAATGGTTATTCAAACAGACAAGATCCTATTTGTATTGGAAAAAATTAAGTTCATGTACAGAATTAATTATGAGGTGACATGTTATGACACGTGGACCGGTAAAAGAATGACAGTTGGCAAAGAATAGTTGAAGAGGCACGAGCTTTAGCAGGCACGGGCAGAGACCCAAGGAAGTCAGGAAGGATAGGTGCTCGAACCTATTGATATTCAGAAGTCGCATCAAAAGGGGTATAGATATGTATTATTGGTAATTAATAGGCATTAATCACGAAAAACGTTATGGAATCTATATTGAATCAGTTATGATTACCAATTATAACGTTACATTACATGTTATTAATTGTCCATAATGACTCTATTATGAGAGGAACAAAACATATTATTTAGAAATAGCTATAAAAGGTCAAGACTGGACATTTGTAAGGACATGAAGTACTATTGAAATATACTGATTTACTTTGCTTTCTATTCAGTTATTATTTACATCAATTATTTTTGTTTCTATTTGATTATCAGTAACCCGAGTTCTTCTAAAATTAAGCTTTGACTGAAATCCCTATTTTTGGTTAAACAAATTGGTTCTGTTACCGGGAATCTAATAATCGTATGCTTCCCAAATCGATTCTTTCATAAAAAACGACCATGTCGAATGTCAACGACAATAACCAACACAATTTACCACCTCAAGATCCACAACATCAAGTGAACGATGCAGATGACAGAACCCCACCTCCTTCGCCACAACATTCTCAGCGACAGTCACGAGAGGGGACTCCAAACGGATCTGAAGCAAATCAAAATGACAGAGTTGCGAACGAACAAGTACTCGATGACACTCTTAAGAAATTAATTGCTCAACAGGTCAATAACGCTCTCCAGGCTTTTACCAGTCAGTTGCTGGTTGCACCACCAATACCAACTCCGAATAATAATACTTTGGAAAAACCACGTTCTGGACTCGTTAATTCAGGCAGTGATGGAACTTCCAGCGAATCTCGTGATGGAGAACTAGGTAACATAGTTAATTTTGATTTACAAAATTTAGTGTTAACCTTACAGAAACAGCTCAAGGAGCAAAGCGATCGCATAGAGAAAATACCTGGAGTACCGCCTGTAAAGGGAATAGATATGGATAAATATTCACAACAACCTTGGAAGCCCAGTGTTGCTCCTCCACCGATTCTGAAGAAATTCAAGATGCCCGATATTCCAAAATACGATGGCATAACTGATCCACGAGACCATGTAACTGCATTCACAACTGGTGTGAAGGGCAACGACTTAACCAAACAAGAAATTGATTCAGTATTGGTCAAAAAATTCAGTGAAACACTCACCAAGAGAGCATTAACATGGTATTCTCTTTTACCCGAAAATTCTATAAATTCTTTTGCTGAGCTTGCAGATTCATTTGTCAAAGTGCATTCGGGAGCTCAAAAAGTCGAAAAAAGAATGGAGGATATTTTCAAAATAAATCAAGGAGATTCGGAGTTGCTTAGAGAATTCGTAGATAGATTCCAGCCTGAACGGATGATGTTACCATGCGTACCTGATAACTGGGCAGCTATGACTTTTGCCAGTAATTTAAATGAGAAAAGTTCAAAAGCCACGAGACAACTCAAGGAAAGTCTACGTGAATTTGTAGCGACAATTTGGAATGATGTTTACAATAGATACAACACGAAGCTGAGGATAGAAGAAGATACCATCTCCCGGTCTCAAAAAGAGGAGAGGGTAAGTTCGAGACGTGCTGAAACTGAAAAAAGGTCCGATAAAAACAAATACGAGCCTTATATGGGACCAGCAGGAAGAGACTCACGTTCAAAGCAGGACAATTCAAGGTATGATTAAAGATTGATAGATAGAGTCGGGCTCATCGTCAAGGTTTAGGAAATAGCGAAATGCACGAGAGACGCGAGATGATAATAGAAGCTCGAAGGAAAAATTTGGCGATTACAATTTTAATGTCAGCACATCAGAATTAGTAGCAGTATTAAGAAGCATGGGTGATAAGGGGCGGTGGCCAAAAGAAATAAGATCAAATCCAAATAGGCGAAATCCTGAATTCTGGTGCGAGTTTCATAACGATCATGGTCACAAAACGGCAGATTGTAGATTACTGCAAGGTGAAGTTGACCATTTATTAAAGCAAGGATATCTTACCGAATTGTTTAGTGAAAAAGGTAAGCAAGCATACATGAAGAACATGCAGGAGCCCCCTAAACCTCCTTCTCCAAAAAGGACCGTTAACATTATTAGCGAGGGTAAAGAAATTAACGGCATGACATATAAAGCAGCCAAGAAAGTTTCAAAGGTTACAATTACACACGGGAAGCGGGTTCGACATGTTTTGGAAGAAGAAAATATTACATTTGATGATGCAGATGCAGATGGTGTATTAACTACACACAACTATGCACTGGTAATATCTCTACTTGTACATAGCACTAATGTGAAATGAGTTTTGATTGATCCAGGTAGCTCTGTGAACATCATTTTGCTAAGAGTATTAAATGAAATGCAAGCTGGAGATAAGCTAGTACCCAAGGCGCATACTTTATCTGGCTTTGACAATTCAAGCGTCGTAACAAAGGGGAGGTAGTACTTACATCATTCGCAGAGAAAGACGTCAAAGATACAAAATTCCAGGTGGTAGAGATGGATATGGCTTATAATATGATTCTTGGAAGACCATGGATTCACGAAATGGATGTTGTGCCATCTACTGTACATCAAGTTATTAAATTCCCTTCACAATGGGGGATACGTCAAATCCGTGGAGATCAACAAACATCTAGAAGCATCAACTTTGTAGCAGATTCAAGCGCAAAAAATGAAGAAAAATAGCAATTAGAGAATGTAGTTGAGGATGCTGCAACACAAGCCTCAACTGAGCACGGGAAGACAGATGTAGACTCGAGACCCGATTCAATCCAAAAATCGGAGGAAAATGAAAACATCAAAATGACGATTGAAGAATTGGAGGCTATAGAACTATTCCTACAATGGCCTGAAAGGAAAGTCTACATTGGGGCCAACTTAAGCCACAAAATGAAAGGTAAATTGACTGAATTTTTGAAAACTAATGTAGATTGGTTTGCCTGGTCCCATCTGATATGACAGGAATACCTCCGGAGGTAATGACTCACAAATTAAATGAAGATCCATCATATATACATGTCAAACAAAAGAAAAGAACGCAGGGATCTTTCAAAAATCAGGTGATTCAAGATGAGGTGCAAAAACTTTTAAAAATTGGGTCTATCTGCGAGGCAAAGTATCATAATTGGTTAGCTAATACTGTAGTAGTACCAAAAAAGAATGGTAAATGGCGAGTTTGTGTAGACTATACTAACCTAAACAAAGCTTGTCCTAAAGATTCTTTTCCGTTACCACATATAGATCAACTAATTGATGCTACTGCAGGACATGAATTGTTAAGTTTTTAGATGCATATTGAGGGTATAACCAAATCAAAATAGATCCCCTAGATGAGGAAAAAACTTCATTTATAACATACAGGGGGACTTATTGTTACAAAGTAATGCCATTTGGCCTAAAAAATGCTGGGGCTACATATCAAAGGTTGGTGACCAAAATGCTCCAAGAACATTTAGGGAAAACCATAGAAGTCTACATAGATGATATGCTGGTCAAATCCCAACAAGCAGGGAATCATATTCAGCACATGTCTGATACATTTCAGATTCTCCGTAAATTCAACATGAAGCTAAATCCTGAGAAATGTGCATTTGGCATTTCATCAGGTAAGTTTTTGGGATTTCTTGTTTCTAACCGTGACATTGAAGTAAATCCCACGCAGATTAAATCTATCGAGAAAATTCCTGATATGCTTATGAGTAAAAAAAAGGTACAGAGACTGACGGGAAGAATTGCAGCCTTAGGAAGATTTATTTCTAAATCATCAGAAAAATGATTTAAGTTCTTTTCAGCTCTAAAAAAGCAGGATCAGTTCGAATGGTCTGAGAAATGTCAGCAAGCGCTCAAAAACTTGAAAGTATACTTGTCAAATCCACCGTTGCTCGCAAAACCAAAAGATGGGAAAAAGTTACTTATCTACCTTGCTGTTTCAGAAGTAGCGGTGAGTGTTGTTTTGGTTTGTGAAGACCAAGGTAAACAACCTCCAATTTATTATGTTAGAAAGTCATTATTAGATGTTGAGACACGGTATCCTCATCTAGAAAAACTTGCACTTCATTAATTATGGCATCTAGGAAATTAAGACCTTATTTTCAATGCCACCCCATCTCTGTAATCACTGCCTATCCCCTGCGTAATATATTACACAAACATGAGTTATCAGGTAGGTTAGCCAAGTAGGCCATAGAATTGAGTGAATATGACATTACATATCAACCTAGAACTACATTAAAGTCACAAGTGTTAGCAGATGTTGTGGCCGATTTTAGCCAAGGGATGCAACTAGAAGCAGAAAAAGAACTACAAATATTCAACGGGTCTAATCCAGGAATTTGGACTTTATTCATTGATGGTTCATCGAACATAAAAGGGACAGGTCTAGGAATTGTTTTGGTACCACCTACGGGTGAAACCATATGATAAGCCATAAAATGTCATCATGTTACTAACAATGAGGCAAAGTATGAAGCTGTGATTGCAGGTTTAGAACTGGCACGAGGGCTTGGCGTAGAACAAGTTTTAACCAAAAGCGATTCACAGCTCGTAGTTAACCAAATGTTGGGGACTTACACAACTAGAGAAACAAGAATGCAGCAGTACTTGGAAAATGCACATAATCTAGTTAGGCAAATCCAAACCTGGAAAGTTGTGCAGATACCACGAGAAGAAAATGTCGAGGTAGACGCTTTAGCTAATCTTGCATCTACAACGAAAGTGACAAATGATGAAAATGCTTTTGTAATTCATCTATTCCATTCAGTACTTGATCAAGACAAAAACAAGGTAAATTTCAATAATTTAACTTGGGATTGGAGGAACGAGATTGTCACTTTTTTGCAGTATGGAATTGTCCCTGGAGATAAGAAAAAGGCTCACGCACTTCACAAAAAAGGTGCTCGGTATTGTTTAAAGCAAGGCAATCTTTATCGTAAAATGTTCGGTGGTCTCCTAGCAAGATGCTTCGGACCTTCTCAAACAGATTATGTGATAAGAGAAATACACGAAGGGCATTGTGGAAATCACGCGGGAGGAAGATCTTTAGTGAAAACCATGATTAGAGCATGCTATTATTGGCCAAAAATGGAAGAAGAAACGGAAAATTTTGCGGCTAAATGTGACAAGTGCCAAAGATACGGTAACAATATGCATAGACCTGCAGAGTTATTACATCCGGTCATTGCACCGTGACCTTTTATGAAGTGGGGGATGGATATCGTGGGTCCACTACCACAAGCAAAAGGCAAGGTAAGATTTTTACGAGTAATCACTGATTACTTTACTAAGTGGGTAGAAGCAGGTGCTTTTAAATAGGTACGAGAAAAAGATGTTAAGAGATTTCATTTGGCAAAATATCATATGCCGATTCGGCGTACCAAAGGAAATCGTATGTGATAACGGCCCGCAATTTATAGGCGCTCAAATCACAGAATTTTTTCAGAGTTGGCAGATTAAACGGATTACTTCAACGCCTTACCATTTGGTGGATAATGGACAAGCTGAATCAACGAATAAAATCATTATCAACAATTTGAAGAAAAGATTGGAGGAATACAAAGGCAATTGGCCAGAGGTGTTACCTGGTGTTTTGTGGGCTTACCGCACAACATCAAAAACAAGTACGGAAGAAACACCGTTCTCACTCATATATGGAGCTGAAGCCTTGATCCCAGTCGAGATAGGGAGCCAAGCACGAGATATACATAAGCAACTAAGGAATCTAATGAAGAAGAAATGCGAATAAACCTAGATTTACTTGAAGAAAGAAGGGAAGTTGCACTAATAAGGATGGCAACGCAAAAACAAGTTTTGGAACGATACTATAATCGGAAAGCTCGTCTAAGATACTTCAAGATTGGGGACTTCGTACTCAAGAAGGTTTTTCAATCCACGAGAGCAGCTAATGCGGGAAAGTTAAGTCCGACTTGGGAAGGACCTTATAAGATCCATGGTATCGCAAGAAAAGGAGCATACGAGCTGGAAACAATGGATGGCAAGATTTTACCTTCACATTGGAATGTTGTTCATCTGAAGAGATACTATTTCTAAGGAAAGGAAGTATCCACAGGCAAGTACCCTTATTTTAAAATTTTATTTTTGAATTGTTAAAATTTTACTAACGATTTTAGATGATAGGCAAAAAGCTAACCCGTATTAAGTGATGAATCACGGCCTTCAAGACACGAGGAAAAATATAAATTCTCGATCTAGGGTTATAACTATTCTGATAGAAATTTAAATAGGTTAAGCAGTCTTCATCTAAAATCGTACCTCCGAGTCCCGTATGTTTTTCCTTTTCAGGAAAAGGACCGCATGATAGGAGTAATCAAGTGCTCGATATTTCATAATTCAAAGATCAATTACTTGGGGGACTATTAGAATATACATAGGACAGACATATGTATAAAGAATGCAAAGAAGATTGAATGCAAGTTAAATTCAAGTCAAGCCCAAAAGTCTACTCATCAAAAGTGCAGAGCAAAGTCACGAGCTAATAACACAAGCCAATCAAAAAACCTTCATATAGATTTAACAATCTTATGATGTCTAGGTTAAAGGCAATGTTTAGTTATGGGTTAAAAAAACCCTTGCATTTTATTTCCTTTTTTGCAAATCTGTTGTAATCAAAACAGTTACGAAAAGTTATAAAAGATATTTAAATACATGTAAGATGTTACTTGAACTTGACAAAGTTCTGATGAAAACTTTATCAAAGTTATTTCAAGAAACATGTATGTTCCTATTTCTTTTTCGTATATTTACACTATTATAAAGTTGAGACGTATTCTTCATTAAGTGTCGAGTATAAAACGGCCCTCTTTTATAAAATTCATGATTGATTCAGACATCCATGAAGTTAATGAAGCATTTTATAAATCAAAAAAATGCAAAAGGGTAAAACATAAACCCAAGAATTAACTAACAAGTCCTTGAGTATAAAGGCAAGAACGAGCAAAACAAAAGCTCAAGATAATTAAGTTAAAACAAAAAAAAACTTCTTAATGTTAAAGTTTAGACTAAGTTTGAACCTAGTCGTAAACTATTTGGCATTTATGCAAAATGCCTCGAAAAGGTCTGGGGACTTGTCATTTCCGAAAAGCTAAACCCTCAAATGGGACCGAGGGTTAAAACCACATTCCACCAAAAAAAAAGAGAAGTCACATTTCATAAACTTTCACTGAGGGGTTGTAGAAGGATCTAAAATAGTGTCACTAACAGGAGAAGGTTCGAGTTGGCTTGAAGGAGTTGGAGCATTCTCCATACCCATATCATCTTCAACGTGCTCGGGAGTATCAGCCATGGGAGAAGGAAAGTCTTGGCCTTGCTGAGTTTTTTCAATAGTCTCTTTTATCTTGGCTAACTCAACATCCAAGTTGAAACCCTCTTGGCCAGCCTCTACAAGGGTCTCGTGGCGTGTGTTCAAAATCGCCCAACTCACTCCAATGTCAGTCTTGTCCTCAAGAATCTCATAATCTTTCTCCCATTGATAAATCTCATTTTTGAGCTTTTCATTCTCAGCCAAGGCTGAATCATAAGAAGCTTGTAGAGGAGCAAGTGAACTTTCTAAAAAACTGACCTTATTAGAAGACTCACGAAGATCTTCTTGGGTCTGAGTGAGTGATTGAACAAGTTCACCAGCATAGACTTTTTTTTCATTCAGCAAAGCCCTCAATTCTCTAATCTCTTCACTGGCTTTGGAGAGTTGCTCAGAAAACAATGTCTCAAGGAGATTTTTATCTTTACCAGCTTGATTTGAGGAAGCTTTCTCAACCGCCAACTCTGAAGTTAAAACCTTCAGTTACTACTCTAAGGTGCACTTGTTTTCTTCTAACACTTCCATATCAATTTGAAGGCTTTCATATTGTTCTCTCTAGTTGTCTGCTTTAATTTGGCAATCATGCATTAACTGCTCCATGTGGGAAACCCTCTTCATTATCTCTGTGCCAACAAGATTGATCTAAAAAAAGGGTAAGAACCTTAATAGAAGAAGAATGTAATAAAGTATGAAAAGAAACAAATACCTTTAATGATGACTGCACTATGTCATTCATCCAAGTCAAATAGTTGACTCTCAAGCTTGGATTTCTCAACTGGACCGATCAGAGGTTTCAACCACACATCAGCCCGACCTGATTTTCTCAAAAGGTTACCATCAGCCGGAACCTCGATGATAATTTGATTCATAGCTACACTTCCACTTGAGGAACCAACCTTAGTATGATGGACAATAGTGGGGGGAACTATAGAAGAAGTCAAAAACAGCTTGGGGCAGAGCAGCAACGACATCAGTTACAACTGGTAAAGAAGATGTCATAGGAACAGACATGGAAAATGAGGCAAGGGGTACTTCATTAGAAACTAAACCCAAATTGTCACTATTAAACCCACGAGCAAAAAGCTGATCGTTAGAGTCATGAGCTGCCGCGAGAGTGTCATCATCAGAGATTACCATGATGGCTTTAACAGGCTTAGTAATGGGAACAGAATGGGGATGAGACACTTCATCGTCTGAAAAAACACGTCTTCTGGCTCGCGGCCTTTTTATCAAGGAACCTCCATCCTGTTCCTCCTCCTCTTCAGAATCTTGGATTACAGCAGCCTTCCTTTTCGATGAAGAACCCAAGATTATCTCTTGAGCTCTTTCCAAAGAAACTCTGGAAGCTACGACAATATCAGCACTTATACCTCGAATGGGAAATCCTGATAAAAAGAAGGATTAAAACAAATTCCAAAATAAAAAGTGAATGAAAGTACGAAGGATATATGAGAAAAAGCATTTGCCATGAGTCTTCACTTTCTAACCTGTGATGACCCAAAAGGTCATCACTTGCTTTAAATTAAATTATGTGTTTTCGAGACCTTGAAAACCTCATTTATAGTCACCTCGATTTGTGTACGTAGTTCGGACGCATAGTCAGAAAGCTTAAATGTGAAAATCTGTGAAAAATGATAAGCTTTGACTGTAAAATGAATAAATTTGACTTCGGTCAATATTTTGGATAAACAGACCCAGACCCGTGATTTGAGGGTCCTAGAGGGTCCGTAGGAAAATATGGGACTTGGGCGTATGCCCGAAATCAAATTCCGAGGTCCCAAGCCCGAGAAATGAATTTTTAAAGGAAATTATTTTCTGAAATTATTTAAGGAAAATTGAAATGAAATTTGCTTAGAACATGATGGTATTGGGCCCGTATTTTGGTTCCGGCGCCCGGTACAGGTCTTATATATGATTTAAGATGTTTCTGTGGAATTTGGTGAAAAACATATGTCATATGACATGATTCGGACTTAAATCGCAAAGTTGATGTTTAAAGAAGTTTTGAGAAAATTTCATTGATCTCGAGATTTAATTTGATGTTCATGATGTTATTTTGACGATTTGATTGCACGAATAAGTTCGTAGGATATTTTTGATGATTTTGTGTATATTTGGTTTGGATCCCCGAGGGCTCGGATGAGTTTCGGGTAGGTTCCGGGAGGCCTTAGGTCTAAAAACATAGTTGTGGCAGGTTCAGAGAAGTTGCAGGTCTGTGAACCCGCCAGTGCGGTCCACACAAAAATGTGTGCGACCGCGGAAGGGGGCCAGTGCGGTCCGCGGTCGGCTTTGTGCGGTGCGCGGTGGAGGCCTGTGCAGCCGCAGTCCATTTTGTGCGGTCCGCACATGGCACTGGATCGCAGTACCCTCAGGAAGGCCTGTGCGGCCGCAATCCATTTTGTGCGGTCCGCACAAGGGGTCTGAGAGGTATAAATAGACGGGATTTTCAGTCATTTCTCATTTTTCAAAACCCCAAATCATAAGAGGCGATTTTTCAAACAACCTTTCTTCTCCAAATCAATTGTAAGCCATTTTTAACTAGTTTTCTTCAATCATTAATATCTTTTAACATGATTTCAACTTCAAATCAATGATTTTCATGGGTAAAATTAGGTGTTTTGGGTAGAACCTAGGTTTTTCAAAAATTGGGGATTTGGACCTCGATTGGAGGTTCGATTTCAAAACAAATCACATATTTGAGCTCGTGGGGGAATGGGTAATCGGGTTTTGGTTCGAACCTCGGGTTTTGACCACGTGGGCTCGGGGGAAATTTTGACTTTTTGGGTAAAACTTTGGAAAACTCATTTTCATGCATTCAAATTGATTCATTTAGCGTTATTGATGTGATTAAGTAACTTGTGACTAGATACAAGCGAATTGGCGGAGGAATCAAAAGCTATAATTGAACTTGAGTTGTGTTCGAGGCATCGAGGTAAGTGTTCGGTCTAACCTTATCTTGAGGGATTAGGAGTTGAGTCCTATTTGCTAATTGCTTCTTGTTGAGTACGACGTATAGGCATGGTGACTAGTATCTATACGTTGGTGTCGAGCATGACCGTGAGTCCTAAATTGATACTTGTTGTATTATTAAATGATACTACAAATGCTATAGTGGGTGAATTCTTGGTAACGAGTAAAGACATAAGTTTATTTTTGTGGAAGATACTTATGATTGGGAAATGGTGATAATTGAGATGAGTAGGAGTTGAGTTAAGAATGGTTATAGCTGATTCTCCCTTGCCGGGACGTATATACTTGTACTGTTTAATTCCCTTGCCGGGATAGTGTAGTTTATTATTGACTCCTTGCCGGGACTGTTATCATGATCATTGTTTACTGTATATTTGGGACGGGTTGCACGCCGCAACATTACTATATATATTTATGGATCGGGTTGTGCGCCACAACATTACTATATATATTTATGGATCGGGTTGCACGCCGCAACAAATATTATGTTGGATAGGGTTGCACGTCGCAATAGATATTATATTGGATCGGGTTGCACGCCGCAACAGTTATATATGTGGATCGGGTTGCACGCCGCAACAATATTAAATGATAAGGGATCGGGTTGTGTGCCGCAATAGTATTGTTATTGTATTGTTGTAGCTATTGAATTGTCCTTTCATATCTTATTAAGTTGTTGTTGGATTTGATATGTTTCCCCGAAGCATGTACCCCCTCCCATTTAAACTGTTTATTCCTGTTTATTTCCCGCCATGTGTTATATAACTGCATAGGTTTATCTGGAGTCCGGTCCTAGCCTCGTCACTACCTCGCCGAGTTAGGCCAGACACTTACCAGCACATAGGGTCGGTTGTGCTGATGCTACACTCTGCACTCTGTGCAGATACCGGAGCAACATTGGGTCAGTAGCTTGGGAGCTAGCCTTCAGTCCACAGAGATTCCGAGGTACTCCTGCAGGCGTCCGTAGGCCCGACGTCTCTTCTATCTATTACTATGTTCTATTATCACTTGTATCCGAAACAGACTGTATTTCTTTCCTTCAGATATTTGTATGTAGTAGTCATAGACGGTCTGTGAATGTTGTGACACCGGTTTCTAGGTAGAGACATATATTGGCTTTTCGTATCGATTTTGGAATTATATTCGTCTAAGTCTTTCGTTTAATTTCATCTTACGCTATTATTTAAATGTTTATCACCTGTTAATGCAAGTTGTTAAAAAGGTTTAAAATAAGGTAGTTAAATATTTCCAAATTTTCCTGGCTTGTCTAGCTTCTACGAGTAGGCGTCATCACGACTCCCGAGGGTGGAAAATCTGGGTCGCGATACAACCAAACCGATGTGAAAGGTTTTTCCATGATTTACCTTCCATCGGAGCAACATTCAATAATTTTCCTACCCAACCACAGAAATTGGGAATCTTAACAACAGTTCCCATGGTTGCTAAAAAAGAGGAAAAAGTTAAATAGTAGCAAGCAAAATTGAGAGAAAAGGTAGAAAAAGTTATAAAAAGAAAACTTACGTGCAAAATTCCACTTCTCAGGAAATGGAACATTTTCTTGACCCACTAGACCAACAATGGGGGCAGCAACAAACCTGATATACCAGCCACGGTCTTTATCATCCTCTGGGCTAACTAGCGCTCTCTTACTTCTCACTACTAAAGTAAAAAACCCTTGGCGGAAAAGTTTAGGAGAATAGAGATGAATCAGATGAAAGAAAGTAAAAGGAAAACCTGCCATATTGGCTAAATGCCTTAAGCAAGCAACAACCCTCCACACGATGGGGCCAATTTGTCCTAAACAAACATCGAAAAAATGACAGAATTCAATGACAACAGGATCAATGGGGGCTTGAAATTCAGTGTAAAAGGGTATGTATACACAAAAGAAAATCCGGTCAAGTAAGATGTAATCTTTTGGTTCGCATTGGAAATTATAATGGGGAAATCATGTCTCCAATGGCAATCCCTACGAACAACAGAGATCAGACCTTCAGTGATTTGAGATGGGTAAATATCAGCACGATATAAAGAAGACATAGAAGAAACTTGGTTTCTGATTGATTCTTTATCAGTGTAAAAAGATAGTTTAGCAGGGACAATTTCGTCTACCAAAGTCTCACGAAGAGATTCACTAAAGTCTTTATTTCTAGACGAAGACCTCTGGGAAAGAGAACCTCTAGTTCTAGAAGGTGGAGTATAACTCACTGGAGAAATAGAAGGGCCTCGTAACGATGAAGACCCTAGACTACGAAGTCTTCATTCTCTCCTACTTCTAACAGGAGCAAGAGGAAGGTTATCAACAATGGAGACTCTCCGAGATTAGGGTTTGAAGAAGACATAGTAGTACGAGGATGAAGAAAACGAGAACTGAATATTCTAAAACTTTTTATGAGAAAGACAAAGACGAAAAGTTATATTTATACTTAGAAGCAATCGTCAAAGAAAAAGGTGTAATGATGGAAATGTAATGATGGAAGGTGTCGCTTCGTAATTGATGGAGCCGTAAAAAAGCCCTAAAAGGCGCTGGAAAGTTGCAGAAACAATCGGGGAATGACACGTGTCACGAGCATTAAATGAAAGTGACATATGAAGTGTCAGTTCTAGAGAAGAAATAATGGCGGCAAATATTCTCACTTTAATAAGATCCACTTCCCAAATATTCTATAGAAGAATAAATGGCAAGTGGGGGGATTAAGTTCATGTACAAAATTAATTATGAGGTGACATGTCATGACACGTGGAGCGGTATAAGAATGACAGTTGGCAAAGAATAGTTAAAGAGGCACGAGCTTCAGCAGGCACGGGCAGAGACCCAAGGAAGTCAGGAAGGATAGGTGCTCGAACCTATTGATATTCAAAAGTCGCATCAGAAGAATGAACCTAAATAGCAAAAGGGGTATAGATAAGTATTATTGGTAATTAATAGGCATTAAGCACAGAAAATGTTATGGAATCAGTATTGAATCAGTTATGATTACCAATTATAACGTTACATTAAATGTTATTAATTGTCCATAATGACTCTATTATGAGAGGAACAAAATATATTATTTAGAAATAGCTATAAAAGGTGAATACTAGACATTTGTAAGGACACGAAGTACTATTGAAATATACTGATTTACTTTGCTTTCTATTCAGTTATTATTTACATCAATTATTTCTGTTTCTATTTGATTATTAGTAACCCGATTTCTTCTAAAATTAAGTTTTGGCCGAAATCCCTATTTTTGGTTAAACACCTATAGACATGGTTACTAATGCACATTGAATTGAAAATACGTGCAGATCCTATAAACAAGATTTCTAATATGTAGAATTAAATGTAAAGTCTTATAAGCAGAGTTTCTAACATGTGGATGTGCAGCACAGAGTCACATTGATCATCAAATCCCTATAGGCAGGATCTTTAAACGCAATAACAGTATCCACATTAATATAGCTAAGTCTTATAGGCATGATTTCTACCCAATCTCAACAAAGATATAAGAATAGACCCCCCGACTTTTACTAATAACCCCATATCTGTTTATTACAAAGATTATTACAACCAAAATTGAATAAATTACATAACAGTATCTATTATACTATAGGGAGCCTTCATAGGCCCAATATGAACCTGGGAACCAGGCCTTCAAACATAGCAACTTTGGAGCATAATGGTAATCCATCCATAGCATATAAAATTGGGCTCCTGGTGTGTCAAAGTTTCCAATGGCCTCAAGGACCCCAAGCAATGCTCACACCAGGACCACACTCAGAGAAACAATTCATAAAATATTGGAAGACCAGCCCCAATATGTCAGAGTTCAGAGGAGTCTCAAGGACCCTAGGCAGTGCTCATACTGGGGATGGTAGGAACTTAGATAACTAATAGTAGAAGTTTGAAATCCAGTATGTGGAGGGTAAAGGGAGAACATGTTTGAAAGACAACTAATTTCAAAAGGCAAGGGCAAGAGAGCATATTCAGAAACTAGTGTATACAAAACAGTAATAGAACTGCACAAACAAACTCATGCTCCGCCTATAACCCAACTAAATTGATGTTGATTCAAGATAGATACACATACCAATACTTAAAGCAATCACAAAGCAAGGGTACTTGAACTAACAGACATGATTAGCCACATATTACATGCTTGCAGTATCTAACAATAGTTGGAATAAGGAACATACAACTGACTTAGTTAGTGTTTCATGTTGAAGGTAACTTAGTTTAACATTGTCACTAAGTGAAATCACATAGTCAAATAGCAAACGGAATCATGCTGAAGCCTTAAACTAATAAGCACATAGGGTTGAGTATAGTGACTAAAGCATGCTAGTCGAGAAAAGCAGTAACAGAAAACATGGTGAAGTCGAAATAAACTATAAGACAGAATGAGGTAACAAGAACTAAAATAGGTCAATTGAGAATAGAGTAAACAGGAATTATAGATCACATAGAAACATGCTAAGGTTTGAAATAAACTACCAAATAATCACATAGAACAAGATAGGATAGTAGGAGTTAACACATACCAGTAAAGGAGAAAGCAAATATGCAGAAATAGGTAGGTTCCAGAATAGCTTGGCCTTGGCTTTAAGCCAGCCAAATAATAGCCACTTAGCACATAAGTAAGAGAGAGAGCTTAAGTTTGTAGTGAAAAATAGGAGAGTTCGAGTTATCTCTAAAAGGGAGAAGGGAAAGGGTTTTATAGCATGCAATAGAGCAGAACACACAAGGTAATGAACCAATCACACACAAATAAGGTATTAAAAATCAATTAACAATCATTTTAGTTCAATTATCAGGCGTAAAATTAGGCTAGCATCAGTTAATGGGCTCAATCAGTAGCCAAATAAGGTAAGGAATAGTTCCGGGATCAATTAGAAGTCGACCTAAATAACTAGAACATAAAATCAAGCCAGTAAGGTTTAGTCAAAGGGAAGTAGCATAAATTATTAATCAGACATTTGTCCAAATAAGGTAAGAACAAAATAAGAAAGTATTAGTATCGTACAGGAAAGGAAAGACTGGAGTTTTAGTAAAAGATTTCAAAAACCTTAATTTCGGCAAAACCAAAAAAACAGCAGTAAAATAAGGTGCATAACGTAGATAGGAGAACCTTAAAAGAAAACCAGAATCGAACAGACTTGGTTTGATTCTGAAGAATAAAACCTCCAAAAGTTAGAGTAAGAAGCAAAGAGTTGTAATGGAATGCATAGAGATACATAAACAACATTATTAAAGAAAGTAGTAAGAAATTGAAAGCTGAATTAGATCTAGAAAGATCTGAAACCCTAATTTTAGGAAGAATAAATTATTTTAAAGAAACAACTATAGAAACAACATAGATACACGAAACATTAAAGAAAAATACTCAAAATTAAGGAACCTTGATAGATCTAAAAAGATCTGGGTCCTAATTTAGGGTAACTAAAATTAGACGGAAAACCTTTTAACAAAATCACGAAAAATACTCATGGATAGACATGCGGAAACGCAGATGATATTTTGACAAAATAAGAACGAAATCTTAACATATCTTGAAATATTTAAACCTTAACCTTAGGATAAACAAGATATTAAAGAAAATCTCGGAGATTTACACCCAAAAGATGAGGAACGAACATAGATGAAGAAAGAAGAAAGATTCAACCCAGATTTGGTCCGAAAATAGGGAGATTAGCTTGCCATCTTAGAAAAACTACTAAATAATACCATAATCGAGTAGCCAGGGGTGAGATAGGCTCAACAAGGTAAGGGAATCTCTGATTGATTCCATATCCGGTTGGAATCAAAAGGGAAATTAGGATTACGACACTAGGGTTTTGAGAGGAGAATAGGTGAGAGACGAGAGAGTTCGAAGGCGGCGGGTGTTAAAGAAATGGGGGATTAGGGTTAAGAATGTTTAATTAAAAGGAAAGGGTGAATGAGAGCGGTTGATCTTGAGGGATTGAAGATAAGCGGGCGGGTTGTATAAAACGCGTACCGATCGGGTTTTAATAAGGGGTTATTTGGATTGGGCTCAGGAGCTATTGGGCTGGTGTAAATGTGTTGGGCTTGTGTATTGGGTAGTTTTAGGTCCGAAAATAGGAGTAATTTAGGGCTAGTTTTTAAATACTCAACATTTAATAAATTAATAATTTATAAAAGTGATTAACAAATATAAAAATATTATTTGTGCATGAAAATAATTTAAAACAATTAATTAACATCATAAAAATACAAAAAGTCATTTTCTATATAGATAATATAAATATGCATATATATGGGCCATTATTGTAAAGTGTGCAATTCTAGCTTTAAAAATGCAAATGTAATTATAAAAAATATAATTAAAATATTTAAGCACTATATGGGCATAAATGATAAATGTAGATGATTAAATCGTCATAAAAATGATATGAGAGATAATTACTGGATATTTGTATAATAAAAAATATAGAAATAAACTGATTTAAAATCTTTAAAATTATAAAAATTAAAAAACATACTTGTGAATGTTTGGTAAATGCATATACAATATCTTGAAAGTATGTATGCATATTAAAAAAAATATGAGAAAATATTGGGTATTAACACCTGTATGTGGCCTAGACGGCCCTTCGGCATGGCGAGGAGAGGGCGGGATGGCCGTTCTGACATATGGTTGGTGCCTGTCCCGGTTGGGGCATGGGCCTGAATGATCTCTTCGGCCGTCATCACAGCGGTCTTTCCTCGGCTTCGTTTGGAATGACGTTAGCCATAGGGTTGGACCGTTGAGGTCATCCTCGTCTGATCTCACCTCGTCACAGTAGGCGTTGTGAATTTCTTCTTAAGTGGTGGGAGGGTATTTCATAAGTCTGCTCAACAACTTTTTGGTCGCCCTTGACCCATTCCTGTTCAACCCATTTTGGAAAGCTGCCACCGCCATCCCTTCTGATACGTTTGGCAAGCTCATTCTTATTCTGTTGAATCTGGCGAGGATGTCCCTGAGCCCCTAGCTAGGCAATTGTCTGACGACAAATATATCATTCACCCTGGCCTCCACCTTTTTGGCCCCGGCATGGGCGATGATGAACTTGTCGGTCATTTCTTCGAACGTTGTTATTGATCGTGCTGGTAATTGTGAGTACCATGTTAAGGCTCCACCCGTTAGGGTTTCGCCGAACTTCTTCAGCAACACTAACGGTACCTACTCTTTTGAGAGGTCATTTCCTTTCACTACTGTTACGTAATGAATGATGTGATCTTTAGGGTCTGTTGTGCCATCATATATCTTCAAGTATGGTGGCATTTTGAAGGTATTGGGTATGGCATGCGAGGCTGCCTCCTCGATGTACGGTTGTTCGACGAACCGGCCGACGTCCCGTTTTGGTAACAGTTTTGGGGCGCCCGGTATCTTATCAGCCCTTTGTTGATGTTCTCTCATCTAGTCGCGGAGCGCTTTATTCTTGTTCTCCATTTCTTCCATTTTCTTTAGAATGTCCCCAAGTGCATCGTTACCTGTATCAACAG
Organism: Nicotiana sylvestris; assembly: GCF_000393655.2. Lineage (NCBI taxonomy): Eukaryota > Viridiplantae > Streptophyta > Magnoliopsida > Solanales > Solanaceae > Nicotiana > Nicotiana sylvestris. The sequence continues at coordinate 163,597,606 of NC_091063.1, forward strand.
CGGTGTGAGTGTTACCTGTTTGGGGAGCAGGTTGCTCGTTTGTGGTTGCTGTGGTATCCGCTCATGTGACGTTTCTATTCGCCCTTTGAACGGGTTTGTCGAGTATGTTATTTAGGGTACTTGTCAACCATTCCTCCAGTAATTTTTTAACTGCTGGTGGTGCTTCCTCAGTTGTGGACGTGGAGGATCCCCTTTCACGTGAAGCGGTTACACTTCCATGAGGGGGAGGTGAGTCACTCCGCCTGGGTGTAGCTCTCGGTGTCACATTCTCATCGTCTTCTCTGTCATCCTAGTTGATGGTGTTCAAGAGGTTGGCAGTGACGCATACTACTACTTTTTGTCTTTCATCTCCTTTTCCTGCCATTGTTAGTTCGTGCAAACGAGAAAAAGATGGTCGCTGTCGTTTTTTTATCTAGAAGAAACTGCGAAGTTAACTGAGTGCCCCTATCTGAAATGATAGAAACTAGGACACCATGCAAACGAACAATCTCCCGGATATAGATCTCTGCCAACCGCTCTGAAGAATAGGTAGTACACACAGGAATGAAGTGCGCGGACTTGGTCAGCAGATCCACAATTACCCAAATAACATCGAACTTCTTCAAAGTCTATGGAAGTCCAACTACAAAGTCCATAGTGATCCTCTCCCACTTCCACTCTAGAATATCCATCCACTGAAGTAAGCCACCCGGTCTCTGATGCTCATATTTCACCTACTGACAATTGAGACACCGAGCTACAAATTCCACAATGTCTTTCTTCATTCTTCTCCACCAATAGTGCTGCCTCAAATCCTGATACATCTTCACAACACCCGGATGAATGGAATACCGCGAGCTATGGACCTCCTCCAGAATCAATTCCCGAAGCCCATCCACATTGGGCACACAAATCTGGCCCTGCATCCTCAACACACCATCATCACCAATGGTCACATCTCTAGCATCGTGCTGAACTCTGTCCTTAAGGACAAGCAATTGCGGATCATCATACTGGCACTCTCTGATGTGATCATATAAGGAAGATCGAGAAACCACACAAGCCAATACCTGACTGGGCTCCGAAATATCTAACCCCACGAACCGATTGGCCAAGGCCTAAACGTCAACTGCAAGAGGTCTCTCCCCAACTGGAATATACACCAAACTCCCCATACTCACCGCCTTTCGTCTTAAGGCATCGGCCACCATATTGGCCTTTCCCGGATGGTATAATATAGTGATATCATAATCCTTAAGCAACTCCAACCACCTCCGCTGCCTCAAATTGAGATCCCTCTATTTGAACAAGTGCTGGAGGCTACGATAATCGGTAAACACCTCACAAGACACACCATACAAGTAATGCCTCCAAATCTTCAACGTGTGAACAATGATAGCCAACTCTATATCATGAATGGGGTAGTTCTTCTCATGGGTCTCCAACTGATAGGAAGCATAAGCAATAACTCTACCCTCCGACATCAAAACACAACTAATACCAACTCTCGAAGCATCACAATACACAGTATATGAACCTGAAGCTGATGGGAAAACTAAAACTGGAGCTGTGGTCAAGGCTGTCTTGAGCTTCTGAAAGCTCTCCTCACACTCATCCGACCATACAAATGAAGCACCCTTCTAAGTAAACTTGGTCAAGGGCAATACGATAGATGAGAATCCCTGAACAAACCGACGATAATAGCCTGCCAAACCAAGAAAGCTGCGAATCTATGTGGCTGAGGACGATCTGGGACAACTCTGAACTGCCTTGATGTTTTTCGGATCAACCTGAATATCCTCGCTGGACACCACGTTCCCCAAGAAAGCCACTGAACTGAGACAAAACTCACACTTGGAGAATTTTGCATAAAGCTTCTCCTCCCTCAATCTCTGCAACGCAACTCTCAAATGCTCTGTGTGCTCCTCCTGACTACGCGAATACACCAGAATATCATCAATGAAGACTATGACAAATGATTCGAGATAAGGCCGAAACACATTGTTCATCAAATGCATGAACTCTGCTGGGGCATTGGTCAGCCCAAAAGACATCACCAAGAACTCATAATGACCATATCGGGTCCTGAAAGTTGTCTTAAGAATATCCGAGTCCCTGATCTTCAACTGGTGATAACCTGAACGGAGATCAATCTTGGGGAACACTCTTACTCCCTGAAGCTGATCGAATAAATCATCAATGCAAGGCAAAAGATACTTGTTCTTAATTGTTACCTTGTTCAATTGCCTATAATCAATGCACATCCTTATAGTGACATCCTTCTTCTTCATAAATAGAACCGACACACTCTAAGGTGACACACTAGGCCGAATGAACCCTTTATCAAGGAGTTCCTGAAGCTGCTCCTTTAATTCCTTCAACTCCGCTGGTGCCATACGATACGGCGGAATAAAAATGGGCTGAGTGTCCAGCACCAGGTCAATACCAAAATCAATATCCCTATCCGGTGGCATGCCCGACAGGTCTGCAGGAAACACATCGGGAAAATTCCTCACAACTGGAACAAAATCAATACTGGAAGTCTTAGCACCGACATCCCTCACAAAGGCTAGATACGAAAGATAACCCTTCCCAACTATACGTCGGGCTTTCAAGAATGAGATCACTCTACTGGGAACATAATCGATCATACCTCGCCACTCAATTCGTGGCACACCCGGTATAGCCAAAGTGACTGTCTTAGCATGACAATCCAGAATAGTACGACACGGAGATAACCAATCCATGCCCAAAATAACATTGAAATCCACCATACACAATAATAAAAGATATACACGGGTCTCCAGACCCCCAATAGTTACCAGATACGACCGGTATACACGGTTTACAACAACAGTATCGCCCACCGGGGTAGATACATGAACCAGTGAAACAAGAAACTCACAGGGTGTACCCAAATAACGATCAAAGTATGATGAAACATAAGAAAAGGTGGAACCGGGATCAAATAATACAGAGGCATCTTTGTGGCAGACTGAAACAATATCTATAATAATAGTATCTGAAGCAATAGTATCGGGTCTGCCTGGAAGTGCATAGAAATGGGCATGACCGCCACTTGATCAACCTCCCCCTCTGAGGTGACCCCTAGCTGACTGACCTCCACCCCTAGCTGGCTGGGCAGGTGGTGATGAAGTAACTAACACTAAAGCCGATGACTGACCCCTCTGTTGAGATGAACTCGCAAGACAATGAGGGCACTTCCTCCACATATGACCCATCTCACCACACTCATAACAACTCCCAAGTGCTGGAGAAGGGAACTGAAGGAAACCCCTGGCACCGAAGTGACTAGCAGATACACCTGACATAGAAGAGCCCTGAACTGATGGAGCACGGGACAAACTTTGAGCTGAAAGGGAACTAAGTGATGACTGGCCCTAATGAGAACTATGTGAACCATGACCCGATGACGCCCCACGATAACCTGGGCGAGCTGGCTGAGCATGCCTGAATGGGCGGCCTCTGCCGTGCTGAAACTGACCTCTCAAAGGAGTACCACTATAACTACCAGATCCTCGAGGCCTCTTGGCCTCCCTCTCCTCGCGCTCCTGGCGAAGAATAGACTCAATCTCTCGAGCAATGTCTACAACCTCCTCAAAGGTATCACCAATCACTCTCTCCTGGTCATGAGAATACGAAGCTGATAAGTGAGGCCATCAACAAATCTCCTAATCCTCTCTCTATCTGTCGGAACCAACCAAATAGCATGACGAGCTAACTCGGAGAACCTCATCTCATACTGCATCACAGTCATCTCTCCCGGATGCAACCACTCAAACTCCCTACGCAGCTCCTCTCTGCAGGAATGCGACACATACTTCTCCAAAAAGAGAACGGAGAACTACTGCCAGGTAAGGGGTGTTGCACCAACAGGCCTACGCCTTTCAAAAGCCTCCCACCAAGTGAAGGCAGCTCCAGAAAACTGATAAGTAGTGAAAGCGACCCTGTTGGTCTCCAGAATACCCGTTGTACGAAGCATCCTCTGACACTTATCCAAGAAGTCCTGGGCATCCTCGCCCTCTGCACCACTGAAGGTCGGAGGCTAAAGTCTACCAAACCTCTCCAACCTACGCTGCTTGTCCTCTAGCATGGCAGGAACTACATAGCCCTGAGCAGCTGCAACCGGTTGGGCTGGATGTACCCCCGGCGTCTGAAGTCCTTGCACGACCTGATTAGGTGTGCGAGCAACGGGAGTCTAATTGCCTCCCCCGGCTTGAGAAGTAACTGCAGCTGTAGTAGCTGAGACCGTCTGAGATAGGCTAGTGCAAACTGATAGGATCTGAGCTAAGGCCTCCTGAAGACCCGAAATCACAATAGGTACAACTGGTGCCGAGCTGGTGCTGCTGGAGCGTTCATAACTGGGACCTGATCCTAAACTGGGGCTACTAGTAGATCTGCAGGTGCTGCCCTAGTTGCTGTGTGGGCCACACCTCTGCCCCTACCGCGACCACGACCGCATCCTCGGCCTCTATTGGCCATAACTGGTGGTACGGTGGACGTCTATATTGACCAGTAGCGGGTGTCCTCACCATTTGTGAGAGAATAGAACAACAGAAGTTTAGTACTCAGATCAACAAATTCGTACGACAAGAATTTTAAGAATATGAAGTTTTCCCTAAAGATTCTGCTGCCTCTCGAGGATAAATACAAACGTCTTCGTACCGATCCACGAGACTCTACTAAACCTGCTCATGACTCGTGAGACCTATGTAACCTAGGCTCTGATACCAACTTGTCACGACCCTGAACCCGGACCTAGTCGTGATGGTGCCTCTCGTGAAGACAAGGCCAGCCGACACTTCCCATTTCAGTACTTAACAGTTAAATAGTAAGAAACAGTCTAAAGTATGATAAAATAATCCACGATTTAAGAAGATGATAGTATAATATGTGGAATATAACCCAACACAGTCCTATACGGGGGTGTCACTAGTCATGAGCATCTAAACAATTCGAAATACTCAGAGAAAACTATAGAGTTTAATACAGAAACTAAGAACATGAAGAAATAAGATAGGGAAGAGCTCCGGGCTGTGAATGCCAACAACTACCTAGAGACTCCTCGGATCCGCCTGAGCTGGAAATGATCAGCACTCGGGAGTGGGAACAGATACGCCTGAATCTGCACATGGGGTGCAGGGAGTAAAGTGAGTACTCCAACTCAGTGAGTAATAATCATAAATAAAGACTGAAAGCAGGAAATCACGTAAAGCACATTTGCAGACTATAGTGAAGCAATAAAGTCAGTAAAAGATATGTGAAAGTCATTTAACTCAAATTAAACTTCACGAAAACCTTTTTCGACAATTTAAGCAGATAAATGACAGTCAATTAAGGAAAATAAACACATAAAGGTTCGCCCCTCGGGCATAGTATCCACAAATCCGCCCCTCGGGCAATATCTCAGAACAACACCAGCCCCTCAGGCTATATCTCACATCACAATGGGTGCCCACACTCATTGGGGGTGTGTAGACTCTTGGAGGGGCCCCTTACGACCCAAGCACAATATCAAGTCATCTCGTGGCATCATCACTAGGATTTCGGCCTCATATCAATCAAGCCACCTCGTGACATACATATCTCAGGCCCTCGACCTCAAATCATGATCAGTGTTTCCTCACAAAATAGGCCCTTGTCCTTACTCAGTCAAAAATCCTCACAACCCACTCGGGCATACTAAAACAGTGATTCTCAGCCCAAAATATCATTTAAAAGATCATTTAAGTGTTAAAATAGAGTAAACATGGCTGAGTACGAAAACAGTGAAATATAACATGACTGAGTTCAAGTATAAAGTCAAAACAGTGAGGAAATATCAATAAAAGTCCCCGAAGGGTTCACATAGTTAGCACGAAGCCCAAATATAGCATTCAACCCAAATAATGATGATAGCAAATAGATTTCAGTCAAAATACTAGGTAAAATAGTCATTCAGAACGGACTAAGTCACAATCCCCAATAGTGCACAACCCCACGCTCATCATCTAGTGTGTGCGTCACTTCAATATAGCACAACGATGTGAAATCCGGGGTTTTATACCCTCAGAACATCATTTACAATCATCACTCACCTCAATCCAGTCAAATCTCTAGCTCGCGACGCCTTTCCCCTCGAATCGACCTCCACTCGCGTCGAATCTATCCAAAATCAGAACGAGAACGTCAAAATATGCTAAGGGAATGAAGCTCAAGCGAAAATAATCAATTTACCACATAAATCCCGAAATTACCAAAACCTGACCCCCGGGTCCACATCTCGGAATTCAATAATTTTTACGTCAACGGAATCCTTATCCTCCCACAAGTCCATACATATCAAAAGTTCTCAAATCCGACCTCAAATGGTCATTTAAATCTTCAAGCAAAGGTCTAAGTTTCCAAGCCCTAGTTTTCCCCAATTTTAACCCTTAAATTCCATTAATTATAGCTCTAATCCATGAAATAATAGCATAGTGATGAGTTTTAGGTCCAAATTCCTTACCCCAATGAAGTTCCCTTGAAATCCCTCTTCAAAATCGTCCAAAAAGCTCTAAAGCCGAATTAGAAATAATGAAAATAGCTCAAAATCGCGAAGGACACAATTTATACCTTCTGCCTAGGCATTTTCGCATTTGTGGCCCTATTTACCGCTTCTGCGGTACCGCATTTGCGGTTCTTGATCTGCTTCTATGGAAGTCACTTAAGCTTCCCATTATCCAGATATCGCAGATGCGGTCCTCCTTACCGCTTCTGCGATTCCTGCTCTTCAAGCCCCCTTTTTGATTCTGCGACCAATCGCCCGCACATGCGACGTCGCACCTGCGGTCCCCTATCCGCAGGTGCGGAAATACCAGAAGCAGCAAAAATATGCAATTTCTCTCAAACTCCTCCGTCAACCATTCGAAATCACCCCGAGGCTCCCGGGACCTCAACCAAAAGCACCAACATATCCCAAAACCTTATTCAAACTTGTACCAATCTTCAAAACACCTCAAACAACATCAAATCAACCAAAACACATCGAATTCAAGCCTAAATTCCCAAAATCTTCCAAATTTTACTTTTGATCAAAAATCCAACCAAACCACGTCCGAATGACCTGAAATTTTGTGCACATATCCCAAATGACACAACGGAACTACTGCAACTCTTGGAATTCCATTCCGACCCCTATATCAAAATCTCACCTACCAACCGGAAATCGTCAAAAATCCACTTTCGCCAATTCAAGCCTAAATCTACTCCGAACCTCCAAAACTCATTCTGATCACGCTCCTAAGTCCCAAATCACCTCCTGAAGCTAACCAAACCATCAGAACTCACATCCGAGCCCTCTAACACACATGCCAACTATTGATGCCCAATTTTTCACTATATATTTTCACTATATATATATATATATATATATATATATATGAATATATAAGCATGTCCAAGTGTTTTATTATTTTTTCCATAATTTTAACGGTTTAAATTGATTTATTTTCTCCCTTTTTATCCATAGAATCCCCAATAATTATTTCCAAAATTATGATTTTGATAATTAATCTATTGTATTTCTATATTTATGCCAAAATATAACTAAGGTAATTTTTATATATTTTTACAATTTTATTTAGTATTTTTAAAGCTAAATTGCACATAATTGCAATATTAAACATTTTAAGGTTTAATTGTGTTTTATACGCATAAAATCGAATCTTGTATTTTTAAATTGTCCATTAGGTATTATAAATCGCTCTAGTACTTTCAATTTATTTTCAAAAATTATTTGCTATGTTTTATAAATTGAAAAGGGAAAACTGGCTATTTAAATAATAGCCCCTTTTGTATTTCAATTATAGCCAAAACAAGACACAATTCCCAGCCCAATTTTAATTCAAAACAGGATCCCAACCCAATTGAAGACCCACCAGACCCAAGCCCAAACCTGGAACCCCACCTACCTTATTCGATCTTGACCGTTGATCATTCAGATCAACGGTCCCGTTTTCCCTTACCATTTTTAAACCCAAATGACCCCCTAACGTAATTCATTTCCTACCAACCCGCCGCCCTTGAATCCTCTTTCCCCTCCAATTCTCTCTGAAACCTAAGGCTAACCCTAGCCGCCGCCACCCAAATCAACCCTAATCCCCTTCGATCCTCACTCAATCCATGGACTCCCATGGTTGTTTGAAATGTATACCGGTCTCCTATGTCTCTTGGTTGCCTGTTTTTGTGATTTCATGGAAATATCTAGAAGAGATTTAGTCCAGACCTTGCTCAACTTCTATCCATGGTCTTTTTCCAGCCATCCATGGTTGTTCGAGTCAGATCCATGACTTTTCCGACTAGATCGGTAACTTTTCGAAGTTTTCTTACTTTTTCTAGGTTCTCCGAAACCCTAACTTTAAAAACTTTCCGATTTTTCCAGACCTGTCTTAGATCTGTGTATGTTATGAACCTCTTGGCATTTTTCTCAAAGGTTTTTATGATTTGACTCTCCGTCTTCAACATTAGGGTTTTCTCAACCTCTTTTAAAAGGTTTCTCCTCTGATTTTCACTGATGTCTTATGATTTTACTATGTTTAAACGGTTTCTTTATATTTTCTTCTGCCTGGTTCATCGTGTTGAAAAACCTAAGCATTTTTGGTTTTATCCGAGGTTCTGGAACTGTCTTTGTTTATTTTGTATGTATACTTGTTTCGATTTGGGTTCTTTATGGTTAGATCCCTTTTCTTTGTTTGTCTTGAATGAATCTGAGTTCTTACCGCTTTTTAACTCAACTTTGTTAAAACCCTAATTTCTTAAAGTTTTTCTTCACTTATTATTGTGAGTTTAAAGGCTTTCTTTACTTGTTTCTGACCTTCTTTTCCTGTTAGTTTGGTTTTCCACTCTGTTTCTATGTGTTAGCCATGACTTGTTGATTACCATGTTTCGAGTGGGTTCTTTTACCACTGATCCCTTAGCCTACTCATGTTGCTGTTGTATGTTTGTATTCATCTAGTCGCTTCTTTTATCAATGTGGGTGGTCATGCATGTCTGATACTCCTGGTCATTCTTCTCTATTTATATGTCGAAGTGCAGAATCATGACTCCTTCTTGATTGATCTTGATTTCCTTAAGTTACAGTCCGATTGCAAGGTTTTCTTATAAACCCCTAATTTTACTCATTTGTTTAAGTTGAATGATTATTTGCTGTGATGTTTCACCCCTGCTGAATCCTTTCCCCAAATTAAGTATATTCTGTACCTAGACTCAATTGTATACTCTATACTTTTACTATCCCTTATATGGTCGAAAATTAATCTTTCTCAAATTGATTTTCTTTCCTTAATTATCCCTGTTAGTATCCATTTGAGCAGTAATTCCTTGATTAAGGGGAAGTACTTGTATTAATTGATTCTGATGGTGATTATTTCCATAATTGTGCAAAACCTTTACTTGTTACTTTATTTTCTACTCGTTTTCAAAGCTATAAATACTCTACCTTCTCTTCTCTAAGCACACGAACATAGAGTTCAGAACACACACATACACACTAAAACTCTCTCTTCTTTCTCTGCTACTTGTGCTACTGCTTGTCTAGCCGGCTGAAAGCCAAGGCTAGACTGTGGAATTCTACTTGCTTTACTTTTCAGCACTTTGCTTCTTTAACTAGTATGTCCTAGTTTAATTTTAAAGCTTCAACAACAACATGCTTCTCTTATTGTTTCAGTTTCTCTTATTTTTTTTGGTCTACTTCTACTCGTGGTTCTGTTATGAAATCTGTAGTTAAGTTACATTACAAGCAGTAGACATGTGATTTTTGACCCTCCCCAAGATTTTTCATATTTTTGCACGTAAATATTTAATTTAGGCATAATATAGATATATTAAGTAATTTTGACTCTTTTACTTCATTTTATTACAAGAAAATGAAAATTACAAAAAAATATTTTTATTTTATGTACCTTTCATAAAGTAATAAATAAATAAATAAATGAATAATACAAAAATAGTACCTTATTTTTACCTTTATGTAATCTTGAAAAAATACAAATATATATATATATATATATATATATATATATATATATATATATATATATATATATATATATATATATATAATAGCTTTATGTTTTAATATAGTTTAGTTTAATTAATTAGAATTTATTTTTGGATCATGTAGTATATCTTATATTAAAGGAATTTAGCTATGGTTTTGAATAATAATTTTTGGAGTCTTCTTAGCCCAAAATTGAGACACAAAGAGACATGGTCCAACCCAATTACCCTCAACCCATAATTCCTAGGCCCATACCCCTAACCTAATCCCTACCCCTATATAATAGTATCTAACACCTAAAAACCTAGAGCTTCAACCGTAACATACGAAAAAGAAACCCCACCCTCCCTATGCTCTCTTCTTCACGAAAGAGCAAAAAACCGAGAGCTTTTTTAATTCATCTTCTTGAGCAAAAAACTAACGCCTGAAAAAGGGGAGAGGATCCATCGCTGACATCCCAAATGACCCCCGAACATTCTCCTCCTTCCAAAACAAAACGCTGAAGAACCCTAGCTGCTAACCAAAAGCAGACCCCTTAGATCTTTCTTCTCCATCGTCCAAAAATCAGAAAACAAAAGAACCCTAGGAGAGATCCAACCCGTCTTCCTCACCATAACTCCGGCGAAGCTTCACCTCACACGCGACCCATCTCCTCCATACAAAACAGCCGCGACATTTCTCTTTAGTCCAGATCGAGCATATCACCCTCACCTGTCGTCCTTACTGCAAGAGACGAGAAACACACACACACACACCTATCACAGAAAAATAAACAACAGATTGAGTAACGGAAAAATAGTGTAGGTAACGAAAACTGAGGTTCGAGGTTCAGTCCAGTCGCCGGTTTGAGTTCGGGTCCGACAAGATCGTGCGTTCGTTAGTTTCGCTCGCAGTTCGAAAATCGGGCTTTTCAATGGAGTTTCTTTGATGTTGAAAATAAAGAAGTTGCTATTAAAAGGTCATATTCTAACTTTGCTCATTTTTCGATTTCCAGATCTTGCGCCGTGGGTGTTTGAGTTGTTTTGTTCGATTTCCTTCGTTCCAGTTTTATGACTCACGTGATACTAATATCTTGGACCTTTCATTTGTGATATTTGTTTGTTTAATTGCTGAATCACATTTGAAGTTTTACGTAGTTGTTTGTCTCCATTATTTGTCTATCTTGTTTCCTTTTAGATGTGGTTTATGTATTCGTATTGTTGCAATTTGCCCGTTTGTATGAGTTGAATTAGCAGGTTTACAAATTCGTTTGGTTGATTAGGTTTAGTGTGTTACAGATTTGTTATTGTGTTGTTTTAATCAACTGTTGCCTTGATTTAAAAAGTGCATATATACTAAATATATACATAATAGAAAAAGAATAGCAGTGGCGTGGAGTGGTGGTCTCTCTACCGTGAATGTGTTGGTTGGTTCTCTTATTTAATGATGGAGAATTATGTGTTAGTTTCTACACTGTCCCTTCTTTGGTCTCTTGCATTTGATATCCAAGAAACCAAATCTACTCTTGTCATTTATCACATGCACAACCATAGGGAGACAAATAAATTTTCTATTTGTCACTTGCCTTTAAGTTGTAGTTCGCAACAGTCCAATTTGCGCGCAGCCTTGGGGTTGGAAGAGTGTCATGGTTGAGGTCAAAGATATATTTTGAATTAATTTATATTTACTGACAGCAGTCATTATTATACAACCATGACATAGAAGTTCAAAAGACTAAGATTAATAGGCTGCTTAATTAATTTAGTTCATATAGTCCGAGGTGTGCCATCCACAATTTAATCATCCATGGCCCTCGCAAAGTGCAAACGCGTAGTTGCTTTAGGCGCATATTTTAATAATCTACTTTCCTAAACTCGGGTGTACATTTATGTGACCCAAATCCAAATCTCAACGGTGTTAAAATATGTCAAAAACCACGGGCGCATTTATGTGACGTTGTTCGAGACGTGTTTTAATAACGTTGCAATTTTCTTTAAAAAATAAATAAAAGCAGTTAAAACTAAAATTTGCACATAGGTTCATAATTGTTTAAAATCAGATAATTAAGTCGAATATAACAGTTGAGCGACCGTGCTAGAACCACAGAACTCGGGAATGCCTAACACCTTCTCCCTGGTTAATAGAATTCCTTACTCGGATTTCTGATTTGCGTACTGTTAAATAGAGTCAAGCTTTTCCTCGATTCGGGATTCAACTAGTGACTTGGGACACCATAAATCTCCCAAGTGGCGACTCTGAATCTTTTAATAATAAATCCCGTTTCGATTGTCCTTTAATTGGAAAAACTCCTTTATACCCTCCCGGGGTGTAGGTAAAAAATGAGGTGTGACAGCTCTGGCGACTCTGCTGGGGAACGAATCCAGAATCTCTGGTTCAGGGTTCAGAATTCGAACTTAGATGAATTGTTGTATTTGGCTTTATCTGTTATCTGATTACATGCTTGTTCCTAATGTGTTAAATGATGCTTTTACCGCTTTGATATTATCTGAACTGTATGTAAACTGCTACGAAACCCTTCTCTTCTCATCTTCGGGGATGTGCTCGCTGGTCGAGACTCCTTATTCTGTTAGTGTCATACCTTGAAATAAGAAAGAGGCTCGGACAAATTACTAAGCCGAATGGCCTTTTGGTTCCTGGTACGTAGCCCCCTCCTCGGCTCGAGTTGTCCGCTCAGGTATACAGTCTAGAACACATACCCAGGTATTGAACCTAGAATAACTCAGCTTCATGCCGGATCCCTAGTAGGAACGCTTGTTTGCATCATGTGCACTTGACTTAGGGGACTCAACACAGGGGTTGGGTCCGTCTAGGACAAATATACCAAAAAAAAGACCATCCTGATGCATCTTATGTGCTACATGTTGCATTTATTCAAGGGTAAAAGGGTCATTTGGCGGACCAATGATAGCTGAGGGTAAATGAAGAAATGAAAGAAAAACAATGAAAAAAAGGAAAAAGAAAAAAAAAGAGGGTGAAGTGTGAAGATAAAGCGAGTGGGGCCCAATTATGTTTTCTGTCACATTTTTGTTAAGGAAACAAAAGAGCTTGAAAATTCAAAAAAAAAAAAAAACAAATCCAAAAGAGTTTACTTGTTTCATCATTTTTTCAAAAAAAAAAACATATTTTCGATGAATTAGTTATTTTTCTTTTAATTCTTGCCCGTATCCAATCTGCCCGAACTACGTATACCTGATTCTCGTCTTTCGGGGCGTGATACGTGTGAGCACGTAATTTTTGTTTACACGACAATTACTCCAAGAGAAATCAAAATAACAATAAATTGTCTTCGTGTATAATTTTTGTAAATTTGCCGGTCATTTTTGTTAGTTTTTATTTGTGATTTGTTTAGTTCTATCAATTGAAAATACGAAAAAATATATGTCGCACATAAAGATGAGATTTTGCTCTACTATTAGGAATTGATCAAAACCATAATTTGGTTTTTAAAAGAGAAAATCACAAAATATGCGTCATTAAGTGATTTTATTTTAATTGGATGTCTAACGTGAGTGATAAATATTTGTTTGAGTATTAACTAATATTTGTGTGATTTTACTTTTTTTTTTTTTTTTGCAATTTAATAGGAATTTTATTTTTTAACCAAAATTAAAAGAAGAAGATAAGTTAAAACAGAATTGGGCCAGTGGATTGGACCAAAAATCAGGCCCAAACTCACTAACCCAGTCCGGCTCCAGACACAAAGGAAACGACGCCGTTTCTGGGCACCCCTCATCCGAACCGTTGGTCAAACAGATCCAACGGTCCAGTTCGGGCCTGTCATTAATCCAAACGGTATCGTCTCTTTAAGTCAAGAGATCACGATTGTTGATCACCAATGATCCAACGGCCAGAGATCCAATCCCCCGTCCCGTATATAAACCCTTCCCTTTTACCCCGCGCCCTAAGCCAAAACCCCACTACCCTTAGGTCGTCCTCACCACAGACCCAAACCCTTTAGAACCCTAGCCGCCCCTGTGCACCTTCACCGTAAACCCGATGGCAAGGACGCCGGTGACCACCACCTTAACACCCTAGGACCACCTCAACCCCCTGAACACAGATCCACTAACCATGGGTCTCGACTCCTCCCCCACCATCTCGAATCTTCATTTAAAGATTCGAGCCGGACCTCGACCTACACCAAACCACCCCAAATCCATGCCAGGCACTCCCCTGACCTCCCCCATGACCAAACCAGGTTTGGTTTGGTCTGAATCCAACAAGGACAACCTGAATCCCAAATCTGCCTTTACGAACCCTAGAAGTCTTGAGTTCAATTTGTGTCCGTTTGAACCAGAAGATTAGGGTCTAATGGACCTTAATCGAAGTGTTCTCAGTTGAGAACACTTCGATTAAAGTCCGTTCAACCCCAAGAAAGGTCGATTCAAATCTGGGCTAGGGCTTTCTGATTTTTTTCAAGCCTTTAAGGTATTTTGTTTTCTTTTTCTTTGTCAGTTCATTTTATTGTCTGTTATAGTTAAATGTCTGTTCATATGGCCAAATGTTTTAGTTGATTTATTTTGAATTTTTGTTGACTGTCCTGTCCACTTTGCCCAGACTTCTGTATTTGGTCAAGTTTTTCTTCATTTACTGATCGTGTATGTGTGTAAACTGTACAATCGACTGAAATTAAATTTGGTCGATTAATTAGTTTCCAGGGCAACTTTGTTTGGTCAGTACAATTTGAATCACATGTTAATACTGTTGGATTCTGATCAATGGCTTTGATTGTGTGTGTTGTGATTCGCGTAGTCGATTCGATATATGTCGTCAATTAGTTCAGCTTTGAATGGTAATAATCTGATCCATGTTATTGGTTTTTCTGCTGAAGTTTTGTTTTAATCCAATTAGGAACTAAGTATAGCTTTGTTAGTTGTTTAATTTGAATCAGAAACATTTATGGTTTGGGTTATAGTTTCAGTTCAGGTTTAAATTTTGAATTGATGGCATGTGTATTCTTGGGCAGCATGTGCATTATAGTTTCTTTATTAAATTTGTGCAAATGGGACAGCATGTGTTGTCAGGATACATTCCTGCTGCCCATGTTTGTTTTAGTTTTAATAAAATGATAAAGCACTTTAATAATGAAAAGAGTTTGGTTGTCAGGGGAATCTCATGGGAGGGGTTTTTATTTTTAATGGTTGAGTGGAAAAATAGCAGAAAATGGGAGGGAGTGTGAATGGCTTTACAGGCTGTAGATGGTTTGAGGCAGGTTATAAATAGAGAGGGGTTCCATTAGTTAAGGGGGACACAGATTGAAAAGAGAGAGGAGGGAGATATACAAATACACACATACAGAGAGAAGCTAAAGACTAGACAAAAAACAGTTTTGAATTAGAAAGAGAGGGTTCAGAAATCAGGGAGGGAGATAGAAAATAAATTCCTGTTTATTTGAAACTGAAAACACTGCTTTTTCCTCATCCTTTTGTTTGGAATTTAGCATCAAGTTGCTACTGGTTCTGTCAAGACTTAGGATTTTCCCTTTTGAGTATTTGAAAAATCGACATTGGGTACTGTATCATCGGGTTACTGCTTGGTTTATTTTGCCTGGGATTGTCATTGCTGCTGTATTGTTTGTCGTTGCTGCTATCTTCTGCTACTGCTGCTGATTCTTCTTCTTCTTTGCATTTTAGCATTCCAGGTACACATTTTGAATCCCACATTGATGTAATCGTAACAGTTGAAAGCATGAAATGAAAGATGTTGAAGAAGTTTAATCATTTGCTGCAATACTTATAGTGTTATAAGATATTGATAGACTCGTGTGACTTGCTAGTTTGTAACTCAATAGCATAAAACAATAGTTAGTTTTATACTTAACTGAAGTTTTAGTTTTTTTTAGTATTATGATTCATAGTTGTTTGGTCGTGCGAATGATGCAATTATGCAATTCGTGGAATGCATGAATAGTTGACATAGTGATAGCTAGATTCCCTTTCAGCTATGTGTTGTATGTATAGGTTAGAATGCTTCAACCTTGCTAAATACAACGTAGTTTTGATTCATTTTGAGTTTTTTTTTATCGGATCCCGTTAGGCAGTATATAGGACCACGTTTGAATCCCATTAGTAACTGTTTCGAGTAGTTAATCCCTTTAATCTAGTTTAAATAAGTTAGTTAAATTCAACTCGAGAAACATTTGGAGTAAGTTTGGCATTTCATCAAATTTCGTATGCAATTTCCTTTATCAAATTAAAAGCATGTTCACCCATGGAATAAGGCACGAAATAATTCCCGCCTCGTAAATAATTAATCAGACAACTAACAAGAATCCGGAGTAGGCCAAACATGTAACTTAATTAGAATGTATTTTCTTTCTTCCATTTATTTATTTTTTTTTAAAAAGGAAATGTAGTCATGCTAAGATTATCCTTTTAAAAATAACGAGACGAGCCTCGCCAAATAAAAAATGCAAATTGCGGGGCCCTCAGTAATCGGTCATAATAAATACTTAGAATTTGGGATGGACTGTTTAGTGAATATCACTGTCTTCCCCAAAAATAATAATGCGTTAGACTCTTTATGCGCGACTTAATTAAATTACATTCTTAAATTCGGGTGCGCATTTATGTGACCCAAATTTAAATCTCAACGGAGTCGAAATGTGTTAACAACTACGGGTGCATTGATTGTGATGTGGTTCGAGATGCATTTTCATGACGTTGCAATTCCAAAAAAAAATAAATGATAATAATAAAAGCGGTTTAAACCTAATAAAAGCACATAAGTCATAACATGTACTTAAATCAGATATTTAGCCATTATAATAATTTAAGCGACCGTGCTAGAACCACGGGATTCGAGGGTGCCTAACACCTTCCCTCGGGTCAACAGAATTCCTTACTTAGAATTTCTGGTTCGCAGACTTCATTTGGAAAAGTCGAAAATTTCCTCGATTCGGGATTCAAGATAAATCGGTGACTTGGGACACCAAAAACCAGACCTTTCCCAAGTGGCGACTCTGAATTAAATAAATAATCCTATTTCGAATATTGTCACTTAAATTGGAAAAACTCTCTCGCGCATTCTACCCTTCGGGGCGGGCGCGCAAAAAGGAGGTGTGACAATACGTAGGCAACCCACATAGGGTCCGATCTTCCTAGTAAATCTTAGGTTCTTGGCTTTGCGGGGTCATAGCCAAATTTTGCACTTCTAACCACCTTTTGGCCAAATAAGTCATTTTACAAAAAATAGCCTCAAGCATGTCTTGCATGTGTCTAGTAGGGAATGTTATTATCTCACATAGTGTTGGTGTAAGTTTTCTCATACAGGTGTGGATCCACTTACCGGATTTTGAGCATGACAGATACCCCAGGACCACCGCATTTAGGAGTTGCTTAAGGAGATTTTTTATATTTGTTATTTTTATTTTATTTTTATGTTTTGAGTATGCTTTTTTATGTCGTCTTTTACTTTCTAGTTTTGTACAACAATGTCGAGTTTCTTGTTATTGTACTTTTTATTTTGTATTTGAAAAGGTGTGGTGTAATTCAAAATCCAAAAAAAAAATATTTTGCGTTTTTATATTTCCGTTAGAATTTTATTTAGAAATACTACTCCTAGAAATCAAGAAGAAGAAAAAAAGAAAGTTTGAGGTGGTTTTATTTTAGGAAATTAGTATCTAGAATTTTTTTTTTTAAAAAATAATTTGCTTTTATACTTTCTTTAGTATATTAGGACCAAAATTCAAAAAAAAAAAGAAAAAAAAGAATTTTCTTTTAGTACCTCTTTAAAAGTTTTCTTTAAGGCATTAATTCCAAAATCCAAAAAGATTTTCTTGTGAGGTGTTTTTTTTTTTGGAAATTAATGAAAGATGATTTTTTTTTTATTAGAACTTTAGGATATTGTACATAGAGAAAAAACATACTTTATCTTTTGTTTATCATTAAAAATTTTCCTTTAGACAATCAAAATTGAAATCCAAAAATATTCTGTTTTATCATTTTCATTGCTTGCTTCGAAATCTTGCGTCAGGATATCAAATGAAGATTCAAAATATTTTTCTGTGGTTTATTCCTTAGATTTCCTTCAAAAAAAAATCAAAAAATATATTTTTTTCTTTTAGGGGTTTTCCTTGATAATTTCTGATAGAGTATCTGTTTTAAAAAAGAAAGGAAAAAAAAGAAAAGAAAATAAAATAAAAATGTTAGTTTGTTTACTTTATTCCCGATCTTCCAGAACTACGCAAAGATCTGATTCATGCGGGGTCATGATATGTAGGCAACCTACATAGGGTTCGATCGAATAATTTTTTTTATTAAAAGAAAAACAAAAGAGGTGGAATTGTGGGATGTGAGATATGAGAGAAAGAAAGGGTGATGATTTAAAAAAAGAGAGAAATGAAGGAAAATAGGCAAGCCAGCAAGTGCTAGAAAAGCAAAGAAAAGAGAGGTTGAAATGAACAAATTGGGATGATGCCAACTAACCTTTGTACCCTCGAAGTCATTTTAGAACCTATAAATGTAGCTAGGTGCATTGCACATAAAGTGAGGTTATCTTATGTTAAATGCTCTAACGCTAACGTGATGGTTTCATTTTGTTATATTCATAGCAGAAGGGTGGTTGATTTGTGGTTTTAAAGTGGTAACTCTTCTCTACAACATAAAGTCAAAGGCAATGGCAGACAACAACAGAACTGAGTTGGTTGATACCGGCGCTCGAAAGCAGTTGGTTGAACAGGACAATGGGTTGGTTGAAGAGGTAAAGATGTTAAAACAACACATGGATGACATGTATCAGGCTTGGATGACTGGGAAGGCGCCACCCCCTCCACCACCTAGCTTCCTAGTTGCTTCCCTTACCCAAACTCCGGACACAATGCCAGATGATCCTCCATACTCTCCAGATCCACCCGCTTATCTCCAAGCTCATGATGCCCAATATTACCCTTCAGAGGTTGCCCACAAGGTTCCCTACTCATACAAATAGGGCCTAAGGGATGAGCCTCATGTTAAAAATGAAAGGTTCGCAGGAAGAAAAGGGAAAGATGGGGCACCCAAGAGGTTGAAAGGCATAGAACAGTCCTTAAAGAACAAGCAAGGAACGAGAGACCAGGGAAGCATGGCTTACAAGGAACTGTCTGTGTCCCCTGACGTTCGCCTGCCCGCGGGGTTTAAAATGCCAAAATTTAACTTGTATGATGGGTGTGGGGATCTGGTAACCCACCTGAAGGTTTATTGCAGTGAAATGAGAGGTGTTGGAGAGAAAGATGACTTGATGATGGCGTATTTCTGTGAGAGCCTGACTGGGGCAGCTTTGGACTGGCATGCTCGTCAAGATGTTAGTAAGTGACCTACATTGGGAGACATGGCTCAAGATTTTGTTCAATACTTTCAATACAAATCAAGGGTTACCCCAGACTACTCCTCCATATCTAGGATGGGAAAGAAGCCGGAGGAAAGTTTTAAAGAGTTTGGGCTCAGATGGAGGGAGAAGGCTGCTCGAGTCAATACCCCGATTGGTGAAGAAGAAATGGTTGAGCTTTTCCTACAAGCCCAGGGGCCCACCTACTTCAGCCATTTGATCCCGGCCCTGGGGAAGCCTTTCAATGATGTGTTAAGAATGGGAGAGCTAATAGAAGAGCAAATCAAGTCAGGCAAAATCATGAGTTGTTCGAAAAATATTCAGAACATCCCAGTAAGCTTGGGTGGAAGAAAGAGAAACAAAGAAGATGATCCAATGGGCTTTCCCGATCAATACTTCCAGCCTCGACATCATTCCCGTGGATATCCTTATGCACCAGATGATCCTACCCAATGCCACTTCTGTGACGACCCATCCAGTCGTCTCATGAGTTACCGCTCCATTTCTCACATTTCAGCTTCTTTACGCTTCGTTATCCGCGTTTTATGTGATCGAGTTTATTAGTTCGAGTTCGGAGAGGATTTGGTAAAAATTGAGACACTTAGTCTCTTTTAAGAAGGCTTAAGTTGGAAAAAGTCAACTGGATGTTGACTTATGTGTTAGAAGGCTCGGAAGTGAGTTCCAATGTTTCGGTTAGCTTCAGGAAGTGATTTGTGACTTAGGAGCGCGATCAGAATGAGTTTTGGAGTTGTAGAGAAAATTTAGGCTTGAGTTGGCGAAATTGATATTTTGGAAAATTCCAGTTGATAGGCGAGATTTTGATATAGGGGTCGGAATGGAATTCCGAGAGTTGCAGTAGCTTCATTGTGTCATTTGGGATGTGTGTACAAAACTTTAAGCCATTCGGACGAGATTTGATAGACCTTTTGCTCGAAAGCATAATTTAAGAGTTCTTGGAGTTCTTAGGCTTGAATCTTATGTTAAATTAGTGATTTTATGTTGTTGTGAGCATTCCGAAGTTTTGAGCAAGTGTGAACGATGTCATGAGATGTGTTGGTACAATTGGTTTGAAGTTCTAGGAGTTCCGGGATGTTTTAGTGCAAAAATCATTGTTGTAGCAGGTCTACAGGGGTTGCAGGCCCCGAAACTCACTCATGCGGTCCGCACAAAAATGAGTGCACCCGCGGTGAGTTCCGTGTGGACCGCACAAAAACGGGGCCGATAGGCATCACGCGGACCGCACAAAAGTGGGTGCGACCACGCTGAAGAACCCTCCTGCTGGTCCTACTTCGGAAGCTCATAACTTTTGATCTACAAGGAATTTTGAGGTAATTCAAACACGAAAGTTGTAGCCCTTCGTGTCTAGTTTCCATAAAGGTAAAGATATCACAATTTAGACATCTTTAGAAAAAGTTAGAGCTAAAACACTAAAGTTTGTCACTGCAGAGGGAGGCCTGTGCGGCCGCACGTTGCCTTTGTGCGGACCGCACTGGCTTGCGCAGACCGCGTGAGTTTTGGTGCGGCCCGCAGTAGCTAATACCTGAGGGGTACCTATAAATACGAGATTTTGGGTTTTATTTAATATTTTGACCTAGAGAGCTCAGATTTTGGCGATTCTTCGAAGTTTTTTTAAGAAATTCATCGGGGTAAGTGATTTTAACTCAGATTTGGCTAGAATACATGAATCTATCACTGAATTCATCATTTAATTCGTGATTTGAGATGGAATTTGGGAAGAAAATTGTGAAACCTTTCAAAAATGTAAAATGATGATTTGAAGGACCAAATGGTATCAGAATTGGATAATTTTGGTATGGTTAGACTCGTGAGGGTATGAGGATTCTGAGAATGTAAATTTTACCCGATTTCGAGACGTGGGCCCGGGGCTCGGGTTTTGCTAATTTCGAGAGTTTTGATATTTTTCGAATGTTTTCGCTTGGGCTTTGTTCCCTTAGCATATTGTGACGTATTCGTTCTGATTTTGGATAGATTCGACGCGTGTGGAGGCCAATTCGAGGGGCAAAGGCGTCGCGAGCTAGAGAATTAGCCAGTTCGAGGTGAGTAATGGTTGTAAATGATGTCCTGAGGGTTTGAAACCCCGGATTGCACATCGTAGTGCTATATTGAGGCAAGATACGCGCTGGATGATGAGCGTTGGGTCTTTCACTACTGGGGATTGTGACTTGGTCCATCCCGATTGATGACTTTACTGAATATTTGATTGAAATTCATTTGTTATCATCATGATTTGGGTTGATTGCCATATTTGGGCTTCGTGCCAACTATTTGAACCCTCTGGGGATTTTTATCACTGTTTCCTTACTGCTTGACTTATTATTTGAACTCAGTCCTGTTGATATCTACTGTTTTACAAACTCAGCCACTTTTACTCAGATTTGAAACTTAAATGATATTTCTACATCATGTTTTGGGCTGAGAACTACTGTTTTACTAATGCCCAAGGGGCTTATGATGATTTCTGGACTGAGTGAGGCCGAGGGCCATATGTGAGGATATGCTGAGTGATATGAGGCCGAGGGCCTGAGATACTATTTATGTCATGCGGTGGCTTGAGTGATGTGAGGATATGCTGAGTGATGATGCCACGAGGTGGCTTGATATAATGCTTGGGCCGTAAGGGGCCCCTCCGGAGTCTGCACACCCACGGTGAGCGCGGGTACCCATGTGATTTGAAACAGTGGTAACAATGACACTGTATGATGCAATTTGGTCAGGTAACAATGGCTGACCATTATGCTGAGTGATTGTGAGGTAGCTCGAGGGGCTGATACTGTACTGAGAGTGAGCCCGAGGGGCTGATACTATGCTGAGCGATTGATACTGTGCCCGAGGGGCGGATTTCTACTTGTTAATTACCTGTTAAATTACCTGTTTTACTTGTTTTAAAAAGGAATATCATTTGATTTCTTCACTGATTTACTGCTTTAAGTGATTTTACTGCTTGATATGGAATTGCTTTGTGCCTTTACGTGTTTTTATACTTTCAGCCATTATTTGTAATCATTACTCACTGAGTCGGAGTAATCACATTACTCCATGCACCGTGTGTGCAAATTCAGGCATAGCAGAGTCTGCACCTGAGCGCTGATTCCTTCCAGGCTAGGCAGTGATTTGGAGTTACGAGGTAGTTGTTGACGTCCGCAGCCCCTTGTCTCTCTTATCCTCTATCATTTATGTTTTGTTCAGACTGTTGTATCGGATTCCGTACTTGTAGACCTATAGTAGATTTTGTAGTAGCTCATGACTTGTGACACCCCAGTTTGGGCTGTGTTGGGATGGTTCCTATTGTTATTATCGTTAAATTCCGCAATTTATGAATATTATATTATATGTTACTACTGTTTGTGATGATTAACTTTTTAAAAGAGGTGTTTCTTTTTGGTCTGGCTGGCCTTATCTCCGTGAGAGGCGCCATCACGACCGAGTTTGGGGATTGGGTCGTGACAAGTTGGTATCAGAGCCTAGGTTACTTAGGTCTCACGAGTCATGAGCAGGTTTAGTAGAGTCTCGCAGATCGGTACGGAGACGTCTGTATTTATCCTCGAGAGGCTGCAGAACCTTTAGGAAAAAAAACTTCACATTCTTGAATTCTTATCGTGCGTCCTTGATTCAGCTTGAAAAGTAACTCTTGAAATTCCTTCCACATGTTCGTATGCGCGTATGAGCGCTCAATATCAGATGTGCATCAATGGCTTATGATTCCCCGATCGAGGGATGAGATGTGATCTTTATGAGTTGATGTTGGGCCGGTTTGGAGGACTTGAGGTCGGATCTTTGCCTATGGCTTGAGCACCGAGGTGTTGATTGTGTAAGCAAGTGTTTTGAACTTATATGTTCGGTATTGCCCCTATTGGTTTGAATGACGGTTGGATAGCTACGTGATGAGAATGTGCATTGATTATAGGCAATTGAATAAAGTAACAATCAAGAACAAGTATCCTTTGCCTCGCATTGATGATTTATTTGATCAGCTTCAGGGAGCGAGGGTGTTCTCCAAGATTGATCTCCGTTCGGGTTATCACCAATTGAAGATCAGGGATTCAGATATTCTTAAGACTGCTTTCAGGACCAGATATGGTCATTATGAGTTTCTTGTTATGTCCTTTGGGCTAACCAATGCCCTAGCAACATTCATTCATTTGATGAACAGTGTATTTTGGCCTTATCTGGATTCGTTCGTTATTGTATTCATTGATGATATTCAGGTGTACTCGCGTAGTCAGGAGGAGCACGCGGAGCATTTGAGAGTTATGTTGCAGAGACTGAGGGAGGAGAAGCTTTATGCAAAATTCTCCAAGTGTGAGTTTTGGCTCAGTTCAGTGGCTTTCTTGGGGCACGTGGTGTCCAGTAAGGGTATACAGGTTGATCCGAAGAAGATAGAGGCGGTTCAGAGTTGGCCCAAACCGTCCTCAGCCACAAAGATTCGTAGCTTTCTTGGGTTAGCAGGCTATTATCGCCGGTTTGTTCAGGGATTTTCATCCATTGCATCGCCCTTGACCAAGTTGACTCAGAAGGGTGCTCCATTCGTATGGTCATACGAGTGTGAGGAGAGCTTTCAGAAGCTCGAGACAGCCTTGACCACAGCTCCAGTGTTGGTTTTGCCATCAGCTTCAAGTTCATATACTGTGTATTGTGATGCTTCAAGAGTTGGGATTGGTTGTGTGTTTATGCAGGAGGGTAGAGTTATTGCTTATGCTTCTCGGCAATTGAAGCCCCATGAGAAGAACTACCCCGTTCATGATTTGGAGTTGGCTGCCATAGTTCACGCATTGAAGATTTGGAGGCATTACTTGTATGGCATATCTTGTGAGGTGTTCACTGATCATCGCAGTCTTCAATATTTGTTCAAGAAAAAGGATCTTAATTTGAGGCAGCGGAGATGGTTGGAGTTGCTTAAGGATTATGATATCACTATATTGTACCATCCGGGAAAGGCCAATGTGGTGGCCAATGCTTTGAGCTGAAAAGCAGTGAGTATGGGGAATTTGTCATATATTCCAGTTGGGGAGAGACCTCTTGCGGTTAATGTTCAGGCCTTGGCCAATCAGTTTGTGGGGTTGGATATTTCGGAGCCCAGTCGGGTGTTGGCTTGTGTGGTTTCTCGGTCTTCTTTATATGATCACATCAGAGAGCGCCAGTATGATGATCCGCATTTGCTTGTCCTTAGGGACAGAGTCCAGCATGATGATTCCAGAGATGTGACTGTCGGTGATGATGGTATGTTGAGGATGTAGGGCCGAATTTGTGTGCCCAATGTGGATGGGCTTAGAGAGCTGATTCTGGAGGAGGCCCATAGCTCGCGGTATTCCATTCATCCGGGTGCCGCGAAGATGTATCAGGATTTGAGGCAGCACTATTGGTGGAGAAGAATGAAGAAAGATATTGTGGGATTTGTAGCTCAGTGTCTCAACTGTCAGCAGGTGAAGTATGAGCATCAGAGACCGGGTGGCTTGTTTCAGCAGATGGTTATTCCCGAGTGGAAGTGGGAGAGAATCACGATGGACTTTTTCGTTAGACTTCCTCGGACTTTGAAGAAGTTCGATGCTATTTGGGTGATTGTGGATCGGCTGACCAAGTCTGCGCACTTCATTCATGTGTGTACTACGTATTCTTCAGAGCGGTTGGCAGGGATTTATATCCGGGAGATTGTTCGGTTGCATGGTGTTCCGGTCTCCATCATCTCAGATAGAGGTACTCAGTTTACTTACCAGTTTTGGAAATCTGTTCAGCGAGAGTTGGGTACTCAGGTGGAGTTGAGCACCGCTTTTCATCCTCAGACGGACGGACAGTCTGAGCGTACGATTCATATATTGGAGGACATGTTGCATGCTTGTGTTATTGATTTTGGAGGTTCATGGGATGAGTTTCTATCGCTTGCAGAGTTTGCTTACAATAACAGCTACCAGTCGAATATTCAGATGGCTCCGTATGAGGCTTTGTGCGGGAGGCGGTATAGATCTCCAGTTGGTTGGTTTGAACCCGGCGAGGCTATACTATTGGGGACATATTTGGTTCAGGATGCCTTAGAGAAGGTGAAAGTGATTCAGGAGAGGCTTCGTACAGCGCAGTCGCGTCAGAAGAGTTATGCGGATCGGAAGGTTCGAGATGTGTCCTATATGGTTGGTGAGAAGGTCTTGCTGAAGATTTCGCCCATGAAGGGTGTTATGAGGTTTGGGAAGAAAGGAAAGTTGAGTCCGCAATTCAGTGGGCCTTTTGAGGTACTTCGGAGGAGTGGGGAGGTGGCTTATGAGCTTGCTTTGCCACCCAGCCTGTCGAGTGTGCATCCGGTATTTCATGTTTCTATGCTCCAGAAGTATATTGGGGATCCATCTCATGTTTTGGACTTCAGCACGGTTCAGTTGGATGATGATTTGACCTTTGATGTGGAGCCAGTAGCTATTTTGGGTCGCTAGGTTCGGAAGTTGAGGTCAAAGGATATAACTTCAGTGAAAGTGAAGTGGAGAGGTCGGCCCGTGGAGGAGGCTACCTAGGAGACCGAGCGGGAGATACGGAGCAGATATCCTCATCTGTTTGAGGCTTCAGGTATGTTTCTTGACTCGTTTGAGGACGAACGTTTGTTTAAGTTGGGGAGGATGTGACGACCTGGCCAGTCGTCTCATGAGTTATCGCTCCATTTCCCCCATTTCAGCTTCTTTATGCTTCGTTATCCGTGTTTTATGTGATCGAGTTTATTAGTTCGAGTTCGGAGAGGATTTGGTAAGAATTGAGACACTTAGTCTCTTTTAAGAAGGCTTAAGTTGGAAAAAGTCAACGGGATGTTGACTTATGTGTTACAAGGCTCGGAAGTGAGTTCTGATGTTTCGGTTAGCTTCGGTAGGTAATTTATGACTTAGGAGCGCGATCGGAATGGGTTTTGGAGTTGTAGAGAAGATTTAGGCTTGAATTGGCGAAATTGATATTTTGGCAAATTCCGGTTGATAGGCGAGATTTTGATATAGGGGTCGGAATGGAATTCCGAGAGTTGCAGTAGCTTCATTGTGTTATTTGGGATGTGTGTGCAAAATTTCAGGCCATTCGGACGAGATTTGATAGACCTTTTGATCGAAAGCATAATTTAAGAATTCTTGGAGTTCATAGGATTGAATCCTATGTTAAATTGGTTATTTGATGTTGTTGTGAGCATTCCAAAGTTTTGAGAAAGTGTGAAAGATGTCATGAGATGTGTTGGTACAATTGGTTTGAAGTTCCGGGAGTTTCGGGTAGGTTCCGGGATGTTTTAGTGCAAAAATCATAGCTGTAGCAGGTCTACAGGGGTTGCAGGCCCCGGAACTCACTCATGCGGTCCGCACAAAAATGAATGCACCCGCGGTGAGTTCCGTGTGGACCGCACAAAAACGGGCGCGATAGGCGTCGCGCGGACCGCACAAAAGTGGGTGCGACCGCGCTGAAGAACCCTCCTGCTGGTCCTACTTCGGAAGCTCATAACTTTTGATCTACAAGGAATTTTGAGGTAATTCAAACACGAAAGTTGTAGCCCTTCGTGTCTAGTTTCCATAAAGGTAAAGATATCACAATTTAGACATATTTAGAAAAAGTTAGAGCTAAAACACTAAAGTCTGTCACTGCAGAGGGAGGCCTGTGCGGCCGCACGTTGCCTTTGCGCGGACCGCACTGGCTTGCACGGACCGCGTGAGTTTTGGTGCGGCCCGCAGTAGCTAATACCTGAGGGGTACCTATAAATACGAGATTTTGGGTTTTATTTAATATTTTGACCTAGAGAGCTCAGATTTTGGCGATTCTTCGAAGGTTTTTCAAGAAATTCATCGGGGTAAGTGATTTTAACTCAGATTTGGCTAGAATACATGAATCTATCACTAAATTCATCATTTAATTCGTGATTTGAGATGGAATTTGGGAAGAAAATTGTGAAACCTTTCAAAAATGTAAAACGATGATTTGAAGGACCAAATGGTATCAGAATTGGATAATTTTGGTATGGTTAGACTCGTGAGGGTATGAGGATTCTGAGAATGTAAATTTTACCCGATTTCGAGACGTGGGCCCGGGGCTCGGGTTTTGCTAATTTCGAGAGTTTTGATATTTTTCGAATGTTTTCGCTTGGGCTTTGTTCCCTTAGCATATTGTGACGTATTCGTTCTGATTTTGGATAGATTCGACGCGCGTGGAGGCCAATTCGAGGGGCAAAGGCGTCGCGAGCTAGAGAATTAGCCAGTTCGAGGTGAGTAATGGTTGTAAATGATGTCCTGAGGGTTTGAAACCCCGGATTGCACATCGTAGTGCTATATTGAGGCAAGATACGCGCTGGATGATGAGCGTTGGGTCTTTCACTACTGGGGATTGTGACTTGGTCCATCCCGATTGATGACTTTACTGAATATTTGATTGAAATTCATTTGTTATCATCATGATTTGGGCTGATTGCCATATTTGGGCTTCGTGCCAACTATTTGAACCCTCTGGGGATTTTTATCACTGTTTCCTTACTGCTTGACTTATTATTTGAACTCAGTCCTGTTGATATCTACTGTTTTACAAACTCAGCCACTTTTACTCAGATTTGAAACTTAAATGATATTTCTACATCATGTTTTGGGCTGAGAACTACTGTTTTACTAATGCCCAAGGGGCTTATGATGATTTCTGGACTGAGTGAGGCCGAGGGCTATATGTGAGGATATGCTGAGTGATATGAGGCCGAGGGCCTGAGATACTATTTATGCCATGCGGTGGCTTGAGTGATGTGAGGATATGCTGAGTGATGATGCCACGAGGTGGCTTGATATAGCGCTTGGGCCGTAAGGGGCCCCTCCGGAGTCTGCACACCCACGGTGAGCGCGGGTACCCATGTGATTTGAAACAGTGGTAACAATGACACTGTATGATGCAATTTGGTCAGGTAACAATGGCTGACCATTATGCTGAGTGATTGTGAGGTAGCTCGAGGGGCTGATACTGTACTGAGAGTGAGCCCGAGGGGCTGATACTATGCTGAGCGGTTGATACTGTGCCCGAGGGGCGGATTTCTACTTGTTAATTACCTGTTAAATTACCTGTTTTACTTGTTTTAAAAAGGAATATCATTTGATTTCTTCACTGATTTACTGCTTTAAGTGATTTTACTGCTTGATATGGAATTGCTTTGTGCCTTTACGTGTTTTCATACTTTCAACCATTATTTGTAATTATTACTCACTGAGTCGAAGTACTCACATTACTCCCTGCACCGTGTGTGCAGATTCAGGTATAGCAGAGTCCGCACCTGAGCGTTGATTCCTTCCAGGCTAGGCAATAATTTGAAGTTACGAGGTAGTTGTTGACGTCCGCAGCCCCTTGTGTCTCTTATCCTCTATCATTTATGTTTTCTTCAGATTGTTGTATCGGATTCCGTACTTGTAGACCTATAGCAAATTCTGTAGTAGCTTATGACTTGTGACACCCCGATTTGGGCTGTGTCAGGATGGTTCCTGCTGTTATTATCGTTAAATTCCGCAATTTATGAATATTATATTATATGTTACTACTGTTTATGATGATTAACTTTTTAAAAGAGGTGTTCCGTTTTGGTCTGCCTGGCCTTATCTCCGTGAGAGGCGCCATCACGACCGGGTTCGGGGATTAGGTCATGACAACTTCTCTCCACAGAACTCCCAAAGTCGTACATCACTCTCGCAGTACCCAGCTCCACAAAATGCCTATCTACCCCCACGAGCCTACCGAAAACCCCCTGGATTAGGTTTCCGGACCAATCAAGCCTTTAAGAACGAGATGTTACGGAAGAAGAAGACCTTCACTCTATTGGGAGAGTCATATGCCAGTCTGTTCCAGAGGCTAAGGATATTGGACATGTTGAAGCCGACCCAAATAAAAATGCCAGACCCTCTTCCAAAGAAGTTTGATTTTTCTCAAAGGTGTGTATTGCTCGGATGCCCCGGGGCATGACATAGAGAAGTGTTGGAATCTGAAGAACGCAATTCAGAAGCTTATTGATGCAGGCGACATTGTCGTGCAAAATCCAGATGCAGCAGACACTAGCCAAAGTCTGTCACCTATGCATAATGAGACGCATATGGTGGGTATGATTTATTTTGAAAAGGAATGTGAGAATTTTTCTGGGATCCTTGGACGTCCACGTGCTATGAAGCTTTCAGCGCTATCAAAAGGTTGATCCTAAGAATGAGCAGGCAAAGGGAACCCAAAGACAATCGGTTCAGAACAATGTGATGGAGGCTTGTGAAGGTCCTAGCATTGTTGATGCAGAAGTCAGTGGCTAATATGTTGAGTTTGATGATTGGAAAGACATTCTTTTCTTGGTTTCCCAGGGAGGAGTTTTGGTGGTTTATTTTGTTGTCATTTCTACTGTCCGGGTTATTTCAGGGTTGTAATCCGGATATTGTCTTATGACTCAAACCCTTCTATCCTTTTATTTTGCTTAGTTTGTTTAGTCATAATAGTCCGTTTAGTGTTGTCTAGGTTTGTTCTAGGTTTGTAACCCCAGTTTGGTTTGTTTGTTTTGTTGTCCAAACCCTTTCACCATCTGTCTAATGCAATTTTCTGTTTTTTGTGATTTCTAGTCATTTTCGTTTAGTTCTCTTTTCTTTTTATAGTTCTTTTCATGTTGACTCTAGTGACATGACATGCACACATAACTCTCAGCCTGATTTTAAAAGTCAGTTTAATCACGAAGCAATGAAATAATGTTGAAGATGTAGGGACATTTGAGGGAAATAAGTAAAGGTATTTTGAGATCACTTCAAGCCCGAATTGCATGAAACTGGGGCAGGTAGAACATAAAAATACACTATTGAAATGCATCATGCTGCATCAGGTGAAGGTAATGGCAAGTTTGCCCCAAATTTGTAAGGGGTCGTTCGTGGTAATGAGAGTGAGGGTGTTGTCCAATGGGGCTTAGTAACTAACAGATGTAGAAGGCGAATGCATGGAAATGATTATCAAGTCTAGTGCAATCAAAAGATGTTACAAAGGTTTTAATTGGTTTGTTTAATTGTGTAGTTTGCACTCGGCATGTTTTGGAGATTGGAATGACGAAGGCATTTTGTTCTACTATCTAAACACTTTATCCTTCGTTACCCCTTTGAGCCTTATCTATTTTCTTTCATACCCCTCTTTCGGAATCAGTAGCAAAGATCAGAAATGCAAGCGTGAAAGATGAGTAAAGGAAAAAGAGAAAAGAAAAAGAATGGAAAGAGAGAGAAGAAAAAGAAGAAGAAAGAGAAAAGGAAAAAAGAAAAGAAAAGAAAAAAAGAAGAAAAACAACAACAAAAAGGAAAAGAAGGAAAGAAGAGAAAAGAAAAAAAAGAAAAATCACAACAAACAAAGTAATTCCTATGCCATGAACTACGTTCGACCTGATTCCTTTTAAGGATATGTAGGCAGCCTCACGGTTCGGTCCCATCAAAATAAAAATTCAAAAGTTGTGGTTGTTGTCAGAAATCTGATTCCGAAAGTTGTAATTTTGAACCCATTCGAATTGTTTTGAGCCTTTGATATCCTTTCTTTCTAACCCTATCCAAAAGCCCACGTTACGGTCCAAAGAAAGACCTTCCGATCAGTCTTCGAGAGATGTCAAGT
Organism: Nicotiana sylvestris; assembly: GCF_000393655.2. Classification (NCBI taxonomy): domain Eukaryota; kingdom Viridiplantae; phylum Streptophyta; class Magnoliopsida; order Solanales; family Solanaceae; genus Nicotiana; species Nicotiana sylvestris. The sequence continues at coordinate 163,628,519 of NC_091063.1, forward strand.
CAAGAAAGTGGAGGTGGTTCATATCAAGGGCAACACTCTGGTCTAAGAAAAAAATAATGAAAACGAAAGAGTCTTATTGGTGAAAACCCTCGCGGGCACCGTAAGGCGACGGGAGCTGAGAGAAGTCAAAAATGAGAGAGTCTTATTGGTGAAACCCCCAAGGGCACCGCAAGGCGATGGAAGCTGAGAGAAATAAAAAATGAGAGAGTCTTATTGGTGAAAACCCTCGCAGGCACCATAAGGCAACGATAAGTTGAGAGAAAGAACAAAATGAGAGAGGCTTGATGGTGAAAACCCTTCGGGCACTACAAGTCGAATAAGGATTGTGAATCAGATTGGATAATTGGAGCATTGAAGCCCAGATTCACGGTTTAGGGGTATAACATGAGTTGAACATTAGACTTGCTCGACAGAATAGGCCACAGGTGCATGTCATGGTCATTAGAGTTGGTATCCACAACTTATAGGTTTCTACTTTGTAGTTTTCTCGTGAGGAATTATCTTTTTCCATTGTCTTTCACTCTGTTCTTTTTGTCTTGTTCACTTCCTCTTCCTGAGTCTGTGCGGTTAGAACAAGTGAGAAATGACTTCAAAATTTGCCACCAGCTATCCAATTGCACAAAACGGGGTCTGGCTAACACATCAAAATGCCATAAGTCAAAAAAGAACAACAAGCGCATTGAGTTGGTAATAATCAACATGCTTTAGGATACTTGTGAAATACAAAGGTTTGGTACATATCAATTCAGGAATAATGCAACAAGATGGAGGGTGTTAGATGAACGAATCAAAGGTATTTTCGGTGAAACACAAAGGTTTGGTATATATCAATTCATGAACAATGCAACAGATAGAGGGTGTAGGGTGAACGGATCAAAGGTATTTTCTGTGATAAGATTAACAAAGAAAGTGGTTAACTAGTGACAAGCAAGGTCTTCCAAGCAGAAATCAAAGTTATCATGGCAAGTGAAGGAGCAATAGACCTTAAGGCCAATGTCGGTGGTTTAAGTCAGGAAAGAACAGCATGCACATTGAGTGGACGGTAATTGACGTACTTTGGGATTCATGTGAGACACAAAGGTTGGTAAATGTCAGTTCACGAGTAATGCAACAAATAGAGGGTATTGGGTCTAAATGGAGAAGAGGTATTTTCTGTGATAAGGATGGCAGAGAAAGTGATTAGTTAAGGAACAAGCAAGGTCTTCGGGTGAAAATCAATTATCATGAGAAGTGAAGGAGAAACCGTCCTCAAAGTCAAGGCCACAAACCAACCACCATATTTTAAACTAACAAGATTTTTCTTTGATTTGAAACAGGGGCAGAAAATTTCGTTTGTTTCGGAGAAATCCTCCGATGGGGAAAGGCAAGCACCAGACAGGTTTGACTTGTGATTTTCAGGACCCTCCTGGATAATGGGATTTAATTTAAAATTCTCAAGACCCTCCCAGATAATGGGATTTAGTTTTTACGTTTTCAGGATCCTTCTGGATAATGGGATTTAATTTAAAATTCTCCGAACCCTCCTGGATAATGAGATTTAGTTTTTAAGTTTTCAGGACCCTCCTGGATAATGGAATTTAGTCTTTAAATTCTCAGGAACCTCCTGGATAATGGGATTTAATTTAAAATTTTCAGGACCCTCCTGGATAATAGGATTTAATTTTAAAAGTTCTCAGGACCCTCCTGGATAATGGGATTTAGTTTTTAAGTTTTCAGGACCCTCCTGGATAATGAGATTTAGTTTTTAAATTCTCAGGACCCTCATGGATAATTGAATTTAATTTAAAATTCTCAGGAGCCTCCTGGATAATGGGATTTAATTTTAAATTTCAGGACCCTCCTGGATAATGGGATTTCATTTGAAGTTTGCAGGACCCGCCTGGATAATGGGATTTCATTTGAAGTTTCAGGACCCTCCTGGATAATGGGATTTAGTTTTTGAAAATTTCAGTACCCGCCTGGATAATGAGATTTAATTTTAAAATTTCAGGGTCCTCCTAGATAATGGGGTTTAATCTTAAAAATTATCAGGACCCTCCTGGACAATGGGACTTGGTTAAAATTCAAAATGTTCATGAGTAACATGATCTAGCTAGGCTCTACCTTGAGGAAATATAAGTTTGGCTTTGAAGTTTTTATGCTTAGGATAAGATTCAATTTGAAATTTTAAGGACCCTCCTAAATAATGGGGTTAGTTTAATACCTCCCTTAGATGCTAAGATTTAGCATAAGTTTCATCGTTAGGAAGTTGAATTTAGCTCTGAAATTTTTACCCTTAAGATGAGATTTGATTTTAAATTTCAGGACCCTCCTGGATAATGTGATTTAGTTTTAGGTGTTCAGGACCTGCCTGGATAATGAGATTTAGTTTTAGGTGTTCAGGACCCGCCTGGATAATGGGATTTAGTTTTAAGGTTTCAGGACCCTCCCGGATAATGGGATTTAATTTTTTGTTGTCAGGATCCTCCTGGATAATTGGATGTAGTTTAAGACTTTCTTAGATAACAAGATGTAGCAGGAGTAACACCTTTAGAAGATATGATTTAGATTTTAAAGGCGTCATTTAACTAGGAGTTTTCAGGACCCTCCTAGATAATGAGATTTAGCTTTCAAATTCATAGAGATATTTGGTAACATGATTCAATGCGCCCAGCATCAAATCGGGGCAGGCTTTTTAAATCAGGCGCCCACCTGGAGAACAAGGGAATACAGTTCAAGTTTTTTGGCAATCAGGCGCCCACCTGGAGAACAAGGGAATATATTTCAAGTTTTGGTAATCAGGCGTCCACCTGAAGAACAAGGGAATACATTTCAAGATTTGGTAATCAGGCGCCCACCTAGAGAACAAGGGAATACATTTCAAGTTCATCAATCAGGCGCCCACCTGAAGAACAAGGGAATACATTTCAAATTCAGTAATCAGTCGCCCAACTGGAGAACAAGCGAGTATAGTTCAAGTTTCAGTTTTCAAGTTCTTACTGATATTTGGTAGCATGCCAAACCGGGGCAGAAGTTTTCTTTGTTTTTGTCTATTTTGTGGAAATCAGGCGCCCACCTAGAGAATAAGGGAATACGTTTCAAGTTCAGCAATCAGGCGCCCACCTGGAGAACAAGGGAATACATTTCAAATTTATTAATCAGGCGCCCACCTAGAGAACAAGGGAATACATTTCAAGTTTAGCAATCAGGTGCCCACCTGGAGAACAAGGGAATACATTCAAGCTTCAGCAGTCAGGCGCCCACCTGGAAAACAAGGGAATACATTTCAAGTTCAGCAATCAGGCGCCCACCTGGAGAACAAGGGAATACATTTCAAATTCAGCAATCAGGCGCCCACCTAGAGAACAAGGGAATACATTCAAGTTTCAGATAGCAGGCATCTACTTGGAGAAAGGGAAAACATTTCAGAATGCAATTCAAGTCAGCAACGAAAGAAGCTTGCGGCAAGAATACGAGTCAACAGTCCGAGTTGATCAACAAAAGTTAGTCACAATAAAGAAAAAAGAAGGTCTTGATCCGAAAAGCTGAAGAAGGATGAACTAGCACCTGCAACTAGCAAACGTCAAGGTTCAAATCTAAAATCTGCATGAAGAACCACTCAAGACTCAAGATCAAGCTTCAGAAGACTTATAGATAAGAATCTTGTAACTCGTAGTTGACAGGCTTAGCTAATCTTTTTCATGTTTTGATTTTTGATGTAATAACAGGACCGCGGACCGGAATCTCGGCGGAACGGCACCTCGACCGGCTCTCCACGTCGGCATACACCATCATCTCACTCACCTCTTAACTACACGTGGCCTGATTCCTTTATCGCCAAGGATATGTAGGCAGCTCAGATACCAGGACTCGGTCATATTTCCCTTTTCACTTAGTTTTAGTCTCTCCAAATAAGGGTCGGGTCAAAAACCTGTCTAGTCGTTCTTTGTCTGAAAACTCTTCGTATTTCCAGTCAAAGAGGGGCAGCTGTAGACATGTGATTTTTGACCCTCCCCAAGATTTTTCATATTTTTGCACGTAAATATTTAATTCAGGCATAATATATATATATTAAGTAATTTTGACTCTTTTACTTCATTTTATTTCAAGAAAATGAAAATTACAAAAAAAATATTTTTATTTATGCACCTTTCATAAAGTAAAAAAAAAAGTAATACAAAAATAGTACCTTATTTTTACTTTTATGTAATCTTGAAAAATACAAATATATATAATAGCTTCATGTTTTAATATAGTTTAGTTTAATTAATTAGAATTTGTTTTTGGATCCTGTAGTATATCTTATATTAAAGGAATTTAGCTATGGTTTTGAATAATAATTTTTGGAGTCTTCTTAGCCCAAAATTGAGACACAAAGAGACATGGTCCAACCCAATTACCCTCAGCCCATATTTTCCGAGCCCATAATTCCTAGGCCCATACCCCTAACATAATCCCTACCCCTATATAATAGTATCTAACACCTAAAAACCTAGAGCTTCAGCCGCAACATAGGAAAAAGAAACCCCACCCTCCCTACGCTCTCTTCTTCACGAAAGAGCAAAAAACCGGGAGCTTTTTTAATTCATCTTCTTAAGCAAAAAACTAACGCCTGAAAAAGGGGAGAGGATCCATTGCTGACATCCTAAATGACCCCCGAACATTCTCCTCCTTCCAAAACAAAATGCTGAAGAACCCTAGCTACTAACCAAAAGTAGACCCCTTAGATCTTTCTTCTCCATCGTCCAAAAATCAGAAAACAAAAGAACCCTAGGAGAGATCCAACCAGTCTTCCTCACCATAACTTCGGTGAAGCTTCACCTTATACGCGACCCATATCCTCCATATAAAGTAGCCGCGACATTCCCTCTTTAGTCCAGATCGAGCATATCACCCTCACCCGTCGTCCTCACTACAAGAGACGAGAAATACACACACACACACCCCTATCACAGAAAAACAAACAACAGATTGAGTAACGGAAAAATAGTGTAGGTAACGGAAACTGAGGTTTGAGGTTCAGTCCAGTCGCCGGTTCGAGTTTGGGTCCGACGAGATCGTCCGTTCGTTAGTTCCTCTCGTTGTTCTAAAATCGGGCTTTTCAATGAAATTTATTTGATGTTGAAAATAAAGAAGTTGCTATTAAAAGGTCATATTCTAACTTTGCTCATCTTTCGATTTCCAGATCTTGCGCCGTTGGTGTTTGAGTTGTTTTGTTCGATTTCCTTCGTTCCAGTTTTATAACTCAAGTGATACTATATCTTGGCCCTTTCATTTGTGATGTTTGTTTGTTTAATTGCTGAATCACATATGAAGTTTTACGTAGTTGTTTGTCTCCATTATTTGTCATATTATCTTGTTTCCTTTTAGATGTGGTTTATGTATTCGTATTGTTGCAATTTGCCCGTTTGTATGAGTTGAATTAGCAGGTTTACAAATTCGTTTGGTTGATTAGGTTTCGTGTGTTACGATTTGTTATTGTGTTGTTTTAATCAACTGTTGCCTTGATTTAAAAAGTGCATATATACTAAATATATACATAGTAGAAAAAGAATAGCAGTTGAGTGGAGTGGTGGTCTCTCTACCGTGAATGTGTTGGTTGGTTCTCTTATTTAATGATGGAGAATTATGTGTTAGTTTCTACACTGTCCCTTCTTTGGTCTCTTGTAGTTGATATCCAAGAAACCAAATCTACTTTTGTCATTTATCCTATGCACAACCATAGGGAGGCAAACAAATTTTCTATTTGTCACTTGTCTTTAAGTTGTAGTTCGCAACAGTCCAATTTGCGCGCAGCCTTGGGGTTGGAAGAGTGTCATGGTTGAGGTCAAAGATATATTTTGAATTAATTTATATTTACTGACAGCAGTCATTATTATACAACCATGACAGAGAAGTTCAAAAGACTAAGATTAATAGGCTGCTTAATTAATTTAGTTCATATAGTCTGAGGTGTGCTATCCACAGTTTAATCATCCATGGCCCTCGCAAAGTGCAAATGCGTAGTTGCTTTAGGCGCGTATTTTAATAATCTACTTTCCTAAACTCGGGTGCACATTTATGTGACCCAAATTCAAATCTCAACGATGTTAAAATATGTCAAAAACCACGGGCGCATTTATGTGACGTGGTTCGAGATGTGTTTTAATAACATTGCAATTTTTTTTAAAAAATGAATAAAAGCGGTTAAAACTAAAATTTGCACATAGGTTCATAATTGTTTAAAATCAGATAATTAAGCCGAATATAATAGTTGAGCGACCGTGCTAGAACCACAGAACTCGGGAATGTCTAACACATTCTCCCTGGTTAACAGAATTCCTTACTCAGATTTCTGGTTCGCGGACTGTTTAACAGAGTCAAGCTTTTCCTCGATTCAGGATTCAACCGGTGACTTGGGACACCATAAATCTCCCAAGTGGCGACTCTGAATCTTTTAATAATAAATCTCATTTTGATTGTCCTTTAATTGGAAAAACTTCTTTATACCCTCCCATGGTATAGGTAAAAAAGGAGGTGTGACACCAGCATGCTATAATGTTTCCCCTTCCTCTTTAGATTAAGGCACTCCCATATGTGTGTTTCAAGGCATACTTTGTCAATCACTTATTGTGTACTTACCATCTTATGAATCCCAAGTCCCTATCCCTTCAATGTGTTTATGTTCTTTCTAACTAGTTTGTGATTGTGCCAGTATCAGCTATTGTTGTGCATGTCCAAACCCGTCCTAAGACCCTTGATGGGGTTTTGTGTTTACAGTCAAATGTCTGTGTATCCCAAATCCCTTGCCCTCTTGTGTGACTACTGATTCTGTGTGTGACCCCCTCTTAAGGAGTTTGAGTTTTGTTTGCTACTGCAACTGCCTCCAATCATCTCTGTTACTAATTGCTTTCAAAATGGACTTATCAGTCGAGTTTTTAAACAAACTCTTTATAAACTATGTCAAGCACTCTCACGTATATTCTTAGGCTACTAAGTTCTGCCCTTTTTGTGTGAGCCTTGCTTTGGGACCCTTGATCTCCCTCTGAACCTAGACACATAAGAGTTGGCCCTTCCACACTACACTTATTCTTGGTCATGAAATCTGGGTGCAAGCACTACCCGGGATCCCTTGAGGTCCTTAGGGAACTCTGACATACCCAGATATGAGAAAGGCTATGGAACAACATTGAGGTGGTTTATTACATAACTCAGAGAGGAAGTCAGAATCAGGCTTCCTATAGTTGTAACTTCTTATTTTGCATTTCTCATGTAATTCAATCACATGGTCTGTAATAATTTGAAAACAAGTATTGGGTTGGCTAGTGAAGAGGGATGGGAAAATATGCATGTTATAGTTGTTAAAGGGTAGAAAACATGTTACTAGGGTTACATTCCTAATTATGCATTAGAGATCATGCTCTTAGGACCTTCGTTTCCTGCTTCAACATCTCATCCATCACTAATCCATGTTTTTATCACTTAGAAATCACGCTCTTAGGACAATAACAACATTAGCATATAAGCTATTACTCTTGTACTTTCAGAAATTGTATTTCATCAACTCTGCAATCCTGCCATGTACATTTAAAAATCATGCCTTAGGAATCCTGTTTTCAATAACCCTGCCATTTGCATGTGCATATTAGATGCCATGTTCTAGTATCTTGTTTGCATTATGTTTAAAACGCCTAGTTAATTACTAATTCATGAAAAGGTAGTAAGTAATATTTTTCACATTGTGATGTTTTCTGAATAAAATTGGCAACAACCTCTGCAACTACAACAACATGTTTTAGGTAAAAAAAAAAAGCTCCAAACCATCTTTTAATCATCCTGAATAACTACTGCATCTTGCTTTACGCCTAGGCAAGCCTCAGGTAATAACTTAAATAAAACTAGAACTGCCTTTGACTATTAAAATCAGTAGGTAAACCTAATTTGGACTTCTTTTTTGAGTCATGTAATAAATCTGGTTCTGATGTTACTAATTAAACACTCTGCTTTAGGATTCTGAATTCAGACCTTAATTGCGTATGAGTCATGTTGTCCATGTGCATTATTTGTGGAGGTATAACTAAGCCTTCTGCTTGTTTTCTGTGTTTTTCCCATTTATATGCGGTCCTACTTATTTTGTATGTCACCTTAGTATTTTGCCTTTAAAACTAAGGGTCTGCCTAGAACCTCCCTAATAGGATAGAAGTCCTAAATTCCTCTGGGACTGATGTAAGCACGTGATTTTTGCTTCACGGACAATCGCTCCAAAAGAAAATAAAAATAGTGACAAATGGCTTCGCTGTACGATTTTTTTTTGATCTTTCCGGGACATGTGTTGTTAGTCATTTGTGGGTCTGTCCATTTTGCATTTAGTCACTATCAAACAAAAATACAAAAAAATATATGTGTCGTTAAAAGAAAATTCAAAAATATACGTATGTATGCATCGTTCGTTCTAAGCTGTGATATAACCATTTTCTTTATTTTTTATGTTTTATTTTTATTTTATTCCATTTATGTGTGTTTATTGTTGTAGGTGTTACACAATATGTGTGCAAGTTTATTTTAATTATGTACCTTATTTTAGGAATTTTTGGATTAATTGTTTGAAATAAAAAGGGAAAGGAAAATCTGATTGGGCCCCAAAACGAGGCCCAAAACCAAAACATTGATCCAGCCCAAGACGAGCCTGCCCAAGCACGGACTCAAACGACGTCGTATCGGCGTCCCCATTTGAAGCCGTTGATCTGATTCAAAGGAACGGTCCAGATCAGGCTGTTCAACTCACCTGAAACGACGCCGTTTCAGGCAAATCAATCTGAGCCGTCCGTCCAGGCCAATCCAACGGCTCAGGACCTCTTTCAGCAACCCATTCTCAAACCCGACCCAAATAACCGGTCTGACCCAACCCCTCACTTAAACCAAACGACCCCGTTTAACTACCAAACGACCCTGTCTCATTTCTCACCCTCAGATCCAAGCCGTTGAGATCATCTGATCTAACGGCTCAGATCCAATCCCATAGACCATATATAAACCTTCCCTTACACCCCACGCCCCCTATACCAGCACCCCATCCCTTCGTCCCCAAGATCAAACCTGAAACCCCAAACCCTAGCAAGCCGCCCTAGTCTCCCTCGCCATTAAAGCCGGCGGCACGAACGCCGGTGGCCACCTCCTGAACACCCTAAGACCCCCTCACTGTCCTAAACATGGATCTGCTATCCATTTGCCTCGAATCATCTTCCTTCGTCTCGAATCTGGATTTGAAGATTCGAGACAAAACTCGATCTATGCCAAACCACCCCATCTTCATACCAGACACTCCCCTGACCTTCCTCGTGACCAAACCAAGCTTGGTTTGGTCCGAATCTACCCACAACTCCTAAAAATCCAGATCTGAAAATCCAGAACTTGAAACACATGCACCTGGGGAATCCGGCCGGTCTTAACAAAGGTTTGAGGTTTAATGGATCTTAACCAAGGTGTTCTCATGTGAGAACACCCTGGTTAAAATTTGTTCGGCCTCAAAGGGTCAAAGCTAAGTCGAATTTGGGACAGTTTGGTTTAAACTCTTTCAGTAAGTTTTCTTTCTCTTTGTTTTAGTTTTGATTGAATGGTTAGCATGCTTTGTTGTGCCTGTTTGTTATTGTGTGATGTTTTCTTAATTTCTCCCGTCTCTGTCAAAGACCTTTTATTTGGTCGTTTGATTTTCTATGTGTGCTCTGATTATACTCTGTGATATACATGTTCGTCAATTAGATTAGTCGTCAAAAGAGTTTAATTCATATAGGTTCCCAGTGTTTGAACAAAGTTGTCTGAAGTTATTTGGGACTATATACGTGTTGTTTATATGAACGATTGATTGTTATGTGTTACGATTAATATAGTCGAGTCGATATATGTCGTCAATTAGTTTCAGTCGTTAATGGTAACAACTTGATTCGTGTTGTTTATTTCTGCTGTGATCGTATTTGAATCCCATTAGGAACTGAATTGAATTGCCAATTGAGCTTGTTCAAATTGAATTAAAGAACATCTAGGGGGAGGGTTATAATGGCAGCTCAGACTTGGATTTTAAAATACGATGCCATGTTTATTTGGTTTAGACAGTCTGGGCAGCATGTGTATGGTTAGCTTTAGGGAATTAAAATAATTGGACAGCATGTGATGTCAGATTATATTCCTGCTGCCCATACTTTGGGTTAAATAAATAAGGGACTAGGACACTTTAACAAAACAGGAGAGAGGGGCTGACAGGGATTTCATGGGAGTTTTGGTTATTTAAAATAAGTGGGTGGAAAAACAACGAAAAGGGGGGAATTTTGAGTTGTCAAAACAGACTGTTAAAGTATTAAGGTTAGGCTATAAAAGAGGGGGACCTTCGATTAAAAGAGGAGAGAATTTTGAATCTTGAGGCTGGAATTTTTAGTCTTGAGAAAGGTTTTGTGAGTTTAAAGAAAAGACTGAAAACAGAAGAGAGTTTCAGTAAAACATTGTAACCAAACACTGTCTGAGAGCTATATAATAGTTCCTATTGGTCAAGCTGTCTGGGCCAAGTTCAGTTTCTTTAGCACTGACTGAGCTGTTTCTGGTTGTTGAATTGGTAGTGTTGCTGCATTGAATACTCTGTTATTGCTGTTTATTTCATCACTCTTTCCTGGGATTTGCTCGTTTGGTACACAACTATCTGTTGGTTCTTTTGTTCTGGGAAATACTGCTGGTTGTCTGTGGACTGTAGAAAACACTTGTGGTTGTTGGTTGTTGCTGTGTGTCTGCTGCTGTTGTTGTTTGTGGCACACTACTCAACTGATTATTCCCTTTCTTCCTTTCCTTTCTATACCAGGTACACACCCAATACACTGTCAGATGTAGCTGGAAATTTGAGCATGAATGTAAATGAAAGACCTGAAGAATTTTTTTTATATACATAGTTTGTTACTTTAAATATCATGTAATGTAGAAAATTTTATGCTTGTTTTGGATGCTAGAGATAGCCTTCAGGCCTAATAACTGTCAATGAATGGTAGTTGAATGTTAGATTGTGTATATAGGATGGTGATAAGAGTATTCCCAAGGCAATATGTTGTATCTCAGATTTAGTGCAATAGTGTAGTATAAGCATGTAATGTATGCCAAGCATGAAAATCGTACACTGTAAATTAATTTCTTTCCTTTCCAATAAATATTCCATATATAACTGCTAAAACCCTGTTTTTTTAGATAAAGAACACGGTTTACAATCTCAACCCCACGAGGGTCGAGCCCGGGTCAAAACAGACCCGGCAGGCTCGCATCGAACAAGCAGTGGCCCAGGTCTGGCCAATCATGCTTGGGCTGGATTTGGGCCCGTGGTTACTTGATCGGCTGACTGTGCATGCAGCCCCGTTTCGGATTTTTAAGCCATTCTGAATGTTGTTACAAACAACTTCAAACATGTAATTAATTAGGACTTTCTACTGTTTTTTATTTTAGAGACGAACTTAATAGAAAATGTAGTCGCTATAGGTTTATCCTTTTAAAATAAAAATGAGACGAGCCTCGCCAAATAAATCACAAACCGCCGGGGCCCTCAATAAAATACATAACCATTGACTAGACTTTGGATTTGGCCGTTTAATGAACCTTCACGGCCTCTTCCTAAAATAACAATACGTTAGACTCTTTAGGACGCGCCTTAATAAATCTTACCTTCTTAAACTCGGGTGCACATTTATGTGACCCAAATCCAATTCTCAACGGAGTCGAAATGTGTTTCTAATCACGGGTACATTGATTGTGACGTGGTTCTGGATGCGTGTCCATGACGTTGCAAATTCATTTTTAAAAATAAGAATGAGATGAGCCTCGCCAAATAAAAATACAAATTGCGGGGCCCTCAGTAAATATTTGCTTTGAAATGGTTTAGAATTCAGGATGGACCGTTTAGTAGAATTCCACGGTCTTACTCAAAATAAATACGCTAGTTGCTTTAGGCGCGCCTTTAATAATTTAATTTCCTCAAACTCGGGTGCGCATTGATGTGATCCAAATCCAAATCTCAACGCAGTCAAAGTGTGTCGACGACCACGGGTACATTGATTGTAACGCGGTCCGAGATACATTTTCACAACGTTGCAATTCTTGATAAAAACAGTAAACGATAAAAGCGGTTGAAAGTTAAATTTTGCACATAAGTTCACACAATTGTATAAAGTCAGATAATCAAGCCGAATATAACAGTTGAGCGACCGTGCTAGAACCACGGAACTCGGGAATGCCTAACACCTTCTCTCGGGTTAACAGAATTCCTTATCCGAATTTCTGGTACGCAGACTGTAATATAGAGTCATTATTTTCCTCGATTCGGGATTAAATTGGTGACTTGGGACACCCTAAATCTCCCAAGTGGCGACTCTGAAATAATTAAACCAATCCCGTTTCGATTGTCCTTTAATTGGAAAAAACTCCCTGCACCCCTCGGGTGCGTAAAAAGGAGGTGTGACAACTGATAGAAGGGGATGGGTAATAGCATGCAATAGAGGTCGAGATCAACCCTCGCTTTAATTACCTTCACGGGGTGGAAAGGGTAAATATGGATATGATGACCGGTGCGCTAATACCACGTGTATCCCCTCTTTTGAGGAGTGTCATACCGGGTATTGCATTGATGTGATCCATATTACAAACAAACCTAGGACGCCCTTTTACATTCATAAGCATATTTAGATTGTAACTCTTTTCAAAACCTTGCTTTCATTAATCATTTTCAAACACTTGTGTATTTAAACTTAAATCCCCTATTATTTGAGCCCTATTTGTCTATTTGCTAATTGCACAAATTCACAAAAAACTATCTGGTCAGGAACCACACTAATTGATCCTTAGGGGTGCCTAACACCTTCCTCTTGGGATAATTTCAAGCCCTTACCCTATCTCTGGTTATCAAGCATAGTTGAAAATGAACCTTATGGGTGCCCTAACACACCTTAAAATCGTTAGGTGGCGACTCTTCAAAAATTCAAACCCCGTTCCCAAAAGGAATGAGTTGTACCATACCTAAAATGTCATGAACCCGATTTCCGCGGAAGGGAAAAAAGGGGGCGCGACAGCATGGCGACTCTGCTGGGGAAATTTAGGCTTTTACCATTTCAGATTGTTCTTGTGAATTTGTACCTCCCTATGTGCAATTACTTGTTTAAATTTCTTTAAGCATTCAATTTCTTTTTCAAAAGCAAAACTGACATATCTTTCTTGTTTCTCTCCTTTATTGTTGCTTTAAATTATAAAATTGCTGTATTTATCGCTTTCTTAACGTGCAAATACATGTCAACATGCTTTTAATTATTGCATAATCATGCTCAACATCATACTCCACTCGTGCCAAACTAATACTATAGCAACGCTTGATGAGTGGTTGCGCTCTTCCTATATCATTACTCCCTAAATTCGGAAAGGCATATTTGCGGTAAAACTAGTCGATCAGCGGTGAAGTCGATAGTTCCATGCCTTCCCCTTTGAGTTGTTCGCTCAAGGGTACCAGTCTAAAACCCTCATACAAAACCTTACTATGTTTAAATTGTGCATGCATCATGGTCAAACCTAGTCAGGTCAGTTATGTTGTCCACATAATGATCCCTTAAGATAGCCTTGTCCAAAAGTCCACTAGGTTTCCCTAAACCCAAATGGACATCATCACGTTCTGTGCATTTATTTGGAGAATTAAATGATTCATGCTAATTGTTGGTATTAAATAGTCGAGTCTGGTGGGGGTAAGGGCCTAACCATATTTGTCTTGCAAAAATATGAGGCACGAAATCCCCAAATTCGGCATGCTCACCAATATCCACCCAAGATTGCTAATCTACCATCCCTCCAGGAGGTCCAACCTAACAACATGATCATAGAAGCTGCTACGTTATTTTGGGATTGTGAAAGGGTTGTGTTCCACTTTGGGGACACTGAAATGACACCTTTGCTAGAGGAGATAGAGGGACTGGCCGGTCTGGTGTGGGAAACTCCAGGTCTGCTAATGCCTGAGAACCGCACAGGCAGGGGTTTTATTAAAATGATGGGTTTAAAGAAGAATGCAGAATTGACATGCATGAAGGAATGATACATCCCTTTTGACTACTTGTATAAAAGGTACGGTCACAAAAAATCATACCGTACCTACCTTGATGAGTTTGCCATCACGTCCTTAGGGCATATTCATCATAGGGTGTTCATCTTCATGTTTTGCTTCCTGGGTCTAATTGTGTTTCCAATGAAGAAAGGTAGAATCCATACTAGGCTGGCTATGGTAACCAAAATGGAAGGGATTGGTGGGCAGATGTTTAGTATTGTACCCATGATCATCGCAAACATACACTGAGCCTTGGAGAAGTTTCAACGAGGAGTAAAACATTTCGAAGAATGCAATCTACTATTGCAACTTTGGCTCATAAAACATCTCCAAAAAGGCGAATACTGACAAGAAATTTAGCGGCAGGACTGGGATGATCACATCTCTTTCCACAATCCAAAGTGAATGAATTACATCCCCGACATGTTCGCTCAGCCGGAGAGTGCCAAAGAATGGGTTGAGCTCTTTGATAATCTGACTGAAGAACAGGTTCAATGGATGGTCGAGTGGTTTCCAATAGAAGAGTTCATCGCCCGATCTAGAGATGCACCTTTCTTGATACTGATTGGTCTAAGAGGAACATACCCTTACGTCCCTCTTCGAGTTATAAGGCAAGCAGGTAGGAAGCAAGTCATACCCAGGGTCGACAGGATGAGCCACTTCTGAGCCAACTTCCAAAATGAAGATAGTCCCTACAAGTACCAAGCCCAACATATGTGGCACTACAAGATCGTAATGGGGATAGACACCATAGATCCAGACAGATATCATGTCGGTTGTACCCCTTTCTATTCTAGTTGGTTGGAAGACAATCATGATGGTCTGGTCCAGCCAGGGTTCGTTTGAAGTCACAGAATTATAGATGAAAAGGCCGAGGCGCAAGTCAAGTACAACCAGCTACGCAAAAGGATTCGCGAATGCGAGAGCGAACACCGAGAGATACAAGAGTCCAACCAAAAGCTGATTGAGGAATGGAAAGACATGGCTATCAGTGCCAACAAAAGTCTAGGATACTTGGAGTGGGGCATAGTAGAACTTGAGAGAAAATTTCTCAAAAGGGTCAAAGATTGTCAAGAGGCTGAGGGACCAAAGGTGGACATCTAGCGAGAGTGTACCTGTTGTTGGGACTTCGCAAGTTGGGGAAGCTACTTAACGGAGCCAGGGATGTCGAGTCTGGGGAAGGTCCTTCTGGGACCAAGTAGATAGGAGTTTATCTTTTTTGCTTTATTAATGTAATAAGGCCAATGGCCATTAGTGACTTTTATTTCTTGTTTATTTAGTGTCATTTTGGGATTCGCCTATCTTTATCAATAAAATGATGCATTTAGCATTCTAAGTTCTCCAAATCAATTTATTGCTAGGCCTACCTCGGGCACAAAGAGGTTCCCAAATTAAGACACGATTTATATTCTCGCACTATGTGTTTAAATATTGCAATACTTTTCATAATCCTCACTGACTCGATTACCTTTTGTTTTTATTTTGTTTTATTATTCCCCTCCCCAAAGGTTAGTTCGTGCACTCTGACATCATTATCTTATTTCACAAGATCCAGGGGCCCTCCACCCACTCCTCCTCTTAGTCCTATCAAAAGCAAGAACAAAGGCAAGATGGAAGATTTGAACAACATTAGGAAGGAGAACACAGTTGAATGGGTAGAGGCCACTGATAGCCAGGGTATTCGAGTTCCAAATGAGAATGTGTCACAACTTGAACAAAAACTGTTGAGATTCCAAGAAGAGCTCGATCAGGTTCGGAATCTGGCAAGCCTGTCATTTTCCCTCAGCACCCCAGATATCAACTTCCCCAACACTCAAAACCCTACACCTTCTCAAAATATCCCAAAACAACATAATCATCCCGCTCCTCACCATCACATTGCTCCACCAAAGAACCTATGTAACACCTGCCATACCCCAAACAGCACTCCACTACTCATCCCAGAACCTTAGAACTCCGCAAACGACCATTTCCACACCCATGCACTAGGCCACCATAACACTTTTATCTACGTGGAGACCATTCCACACTCCACCCAACCCATCTCATGCATACCTGAGTCTGATGAAAAGGACCTGCTTATCAGGAACTTGGTCGAGGAACTTAAGAAACTGACCAGCCGGATCCAGGGCATCGAGGGAAGCAAAGGAATTGAGGGGCTGAACTATGAGGATCTTTGCATATAGCCTAATGTTGAACTGCCCGAGGGGTACAAACCTGCTAAGTTCGAAATGTTTGATGGTACAGTGACTCAAGGGTCCATCTGAGGACATATTGCGACAAGCTAGTTGGAGTAGGGAAGGATGAAAGGATCCTCATGAAGCTGTTCATGAGGAGTTTGAAATGAGATGCATTATCTTGGTACATCAACCAAGATCCCAATAAGTGGTCAAGTTGGGTGGGCATGACATCTGACTTTATGGACAGATTCAGGTTTAATACAGAGAATGCACCAGACGTGTTCGATATCCAGAATTTGAAGAAGAAGCCCATGGAGACATTTCACGAGTATGCTACTCGCTGGAGGTCCGAAGCTGCTAAAGTATGACCTGCCTTAGAAGAGGAGCAAATGAACAAGTTCTTCGTTCGAGATCAGGATCTACTATGAACGGTTGATGATGATCGAGAACCACAAGTTCTCCAACATTATCAAACTGGATGAAAGAATTGAAGAAGGTATCGAAAGTTTTATGGTTACAAATTTCGAGGCCTTGCAAGCTACGAATAAGGCTCTACAGTCCGGTGGTGTGTCCAAGAAAAGGGATGTAGGGGCTGTGATGGTTGCACAAAGGACCAAGTCTCCCCATAAATACCAAACTTACCCAACACCTCCACTCACATACCAGCCAACCCCAAATTACCAAGCACCCTCACCCTCATACCAAGCTCCGCCACTAACTTATCAGTCATCTCCACCTCCTACATATCAACCTACCTCACCCAGATACTCCCAACCCGCTCATTTATACCAAACCTATAATGCTCAACCATCCCACTATCAATCACCCTCTGCACGCCAAAACTTCCCTAGACCTCGACCTAATTTTGATCGCAGACCTCCAAAATAATATACAACCATCGTTGAACCCATCGACCAGCTGTATGAGAAACTCAAAGCTACTGGTTATGTTACCCCCATACCTGATGCAACCCTTGAGAATCCTTCTTAGTGGGTTAACCTAAACAAGTCCTGTGCATACCACTTCAGCATGAAAGGGCATACCATCGATGAATGCTGCTCTTTGAAAGACAAGATACAGTCCTTGATTGATAACAAGATCATTGTGGCGAAGGAACACGCTCCAAATATCCGCAACAACCCTCTGCCAGACCATAAGGGTGGAGGTATCCACATGATTGAAATAGAAGATGACTGGGATCCCGAGGGATCAATCGGGTTGATCGCAGAAGGTGATGACCCAAAGAAACCGACAATTACTCTCAATCCAACCATAGTCCAGATCCAACCGTCTAAGGACACTAAGGTAAATATGTCTGTACCTCATGAGTTTGAAGCAGCACCATCCGCAAAGACACCAACACTAATTGAGGTTGAATTCGTGTCTCCGGCAAATGCACCCACACCATTTGAGGTTGCAATTTTGCCACCCAAGGCACATGTTCCGTTCGGAGTAGGGATAGCCGCGACGATCCCAGTGGTGATGTCAACCATGACACCATTCTATACAAATGCTATACCTTGGGACTATACAACCGAGGTAAGAAGGAAAGGCAAGGTCAGGATTGAAGAAACTGTCGCAGCACAGGGTATGACAAGAACGGGTAGAGTCTATACCCTTGAACATCTAGCTGAATCAAGCAAGTAGGCCTCTAATCGGCCACCCCTTATTGAGACAGGTCCGGACGATCTTTGGAGGAAAATACATGCCAAGGAATATTCGGTCATTGACCAGTTAAACAAGACGCCAACACAAATCTCCATTCTCTCTTTGCTGCAAAATTCTAAGGCACACAAGAATGCTCTGTTGAAGGTGTTAAGTGAGGCATACATACCAAGTAACATCACTGGTGGGGAAATGGCTAACATGGTAGGACAAGTGCTGGAAACCCATAAGATCACCTTTCATGAGGACGAGCTGCCACGTGAAGGGTTGGGGCACAACAAGGCATTGCACATCACTGTGCAATGCGAAGATTATTTCATCACCAGAATCCTGATCGATGGAGGTTCCCGTCTCAACATTTGTCCGCTGGTAACACTCAAGAAGTTGGATAAAGGGCTGCACGAGATAAAAGATGGAGCAATCAACGTGAAATCTTTCAATGGTTCTTAGAGGTCCCCCATTGGTGAGATTATTTTATGCTTGCAGATGGGACCAACTTGGTTCGAGGTCGATTTCTAGGTAATAGATGTACCAGCATCTTACAACTTGCTACTGGGACGGCAATGGATTCATGCCACTAGGGCCATAGCATCAACATTGCATCAGTCAGTAAAGTTTGAATGGAATAACCAGGAAGTGATCATTTACGACGATGGTAGCAACCCTATATACAGTCGCCAGACCATTCCGGTAATCGAGGGAAGAAGGACATAAGGTGGAGAAACTTACCACCACATCGAACGGGTCAATGCTGTCAACAAAGACAAATGGTGGGATAACAAAATCGAGAGTATACTGAATTAAAGTGGGTATGAACCCGAAAAAGGGCTCGGCAAGAACCTTCAAGGAATCTCTAAGCCCATAAAACTCAAGAAACATGGCACTACCTTCAGTTTGGTATATGAATATACCTGGGAAGAATTCAACAACTGGTCGTCACCATGGCGCGGTCCTTACTATCCACTAGAGCAGCCGATATCGCATCTGGAGTAGACTTTCCAACAGGCTGACATTATTTATGGGTCGGATGAAGAGGAAGCACTTGCAGCAGTAAAGAACTTATTTTTGGAGAACGATGATATGGACTGTTGTGTTATTCTCAATGAGGAGGGGGAAGAAGGCCCTTCCATACAGGCTGTGAGCAAAGGGGCCCATCTCAAGAATTGGACCATCAGGACAACCAAAGCCCTACGAGCCTCGGGGTAGCAAGGCTAAAACAAGCATTATTCACTATTTTATTTACTAAATGATTTTCTTTTCGCAATTTCAATTTCCGCAACAAGAACTTCAATGTTCAAAACAATTATTCAATTTATCAAAAGCATTTTGACTTTTCTTATGAATTAACACTTATTGATATTGTTTTCTCTCATTAATTTACTTATACAGCATTATTATTACTTGTCTTGATGAACCAATGACTGTGACATGCAATGAGACAACGCAACAAACGGATATTGATTCGGAAGAAGATGACATACCTGAGGAGATTGTCAAAGAAGTTGAGAACAGACCTAAATCCAACCTGGACGAGATCGACATTGTCAACCTGGGATATGTAGAAAACGTCAAGGAAACGCGAATCAACATTCACCTATTGCCATCAAAGAAGAAAGAATACACAGAATTTCGAAAGGAGTTTGAGGACATATTCGCCTGGTCATATAATGACATGACCGGTTTGAATACGTCTATTGTGGCTCACAAACTGCGAACAAATCCACGGTTATGAGCAACTAGCCCTTATAGACGGAAAGAGAATGAATGCAGTTTGCCATGGTCAACTCTAACAGAACAGAATGTCCAGAGCCTTCAACAAAAGAGTCAAGCCAAGACAGTTCACACCGGGGCAGCTGGTGTTAAAGAAATTTTTCCGCATCAAGATGAAGCCAAAGGGAAGTTCTCTCCCAACTGGCAGGGTCCACACATAGTCCACCGAGTTTTGACAAGAGGAGCCCTCATACTTGCAGAAATGGATGGAGAAGTCTGGCCAAAGCCGATCAATTCAGATGCAGTCGAGCGTTACTATGTGTAATTTGTATGTTTTCCTTATATGATGTAAATTGAACTACGCCTGACCTGATTCCCATTTAAGAGGGGATACGTAGGCAGACCTATGGGTTCGGTCACAATTCAATAAAATTTTTATTTCCCCCCGCAATTGGAAACTAGGGCAGAATTTTGAGGAGGACCCTCAAAATTCCGAAGTAATTTCAGCCAATTGTCGCACGAGCAGTAGTCGGAAATGTCAACCCATCAAGCTGGGGCAGAATTTTGAGGAGGACCCTCAAAATTCCGTAGCAGGAGAGGTTGCAATGTCCTAACCACGTCACAGTCGTCGGTTCATCTAAAAGCTACTTTTAATTATGCGTTTATGTCTACAAAATCATGCATGCTTATTATTGAAACTGCTTTGTGTAGCAACACTACCCCAATGATACAGATAGTATCACTAGAGCAAAGCCGAACGAGCCAAGCAAGGCCAGCGGGGATACGAACTAACCTCCCCCCTTACAAAACTCACGATTTTTTTTGGATGCAGGCATTAGGATTGTGAAATCATTAAACATACTGTACACCCATGTAACAAACATTGTTCAAAAATACGACTCTTCGAACCGTTGCTCTTGCCAACATTTGCTATCAGCACGCACCAGTAATGTCTCGTATGTCACAACGCTCCTACTAATGACAACGCCGCAATCTACTATCAGTTAAGAAAACTCTACTATCATTTGTTATTGCATTTCTTGCATAAGGCTACCATTCTGCCTTCCAATTTGCATAAAGCTACCATTATGTCTTCTGAGACTAAACGATGTCTCCATCTGCATTCTTGCATAAGGCTACCATTCTGCCTTCCGAGACTAAATGTTGTCTCCCTCTGCATTCTTGCATAAGACTACCATTCTGCCTTCCGAGACTAAACGTTGTCTCCGTCTGCATTCTTGCATAAGGCTACCATTCTGCCTTCCAATTTGCATAAGGCTACAATTTTGCCTTCTGAGACTAAACGTTGTCTCCATATACATTTGCATTGCATAAGGCTATCATTCTGCCTTCCGAGGCTAGGCTCTGCCTCCCATTTTCTTCAAAATTAAGCACTATCCCAAACACTATTTATTTCACTTTTCTCTTACGGGCTAAGCTCTGCCCTTCAATTCGCAAGACTAAGCTCTGTCCTGTCTGCATCATGCTACTATATCTTTCATAGGCTGAAATATCGCCAACTCATCCAAAGGCGTCATCGTTCGGAGGCACCATCTTCATAGCACGAGAACATCATATCATGGCCTAAGGATCTCTTTCAATCTTTTGCATATCATTATTCAAAGGCATCATGGTTTAGAGGCACCATCCTCATAGCCCGACAACATCATTTCATGGCCCGCAAATTCTTTATTATACGGTTCATGGCCCAGGACATCATGGTCTAAGGACGTCATCCTTATCGTTCAAAGACAACAATATTCATGGTCCGACGGGAATTTGCATCATGTTTAAATTTACGCACAATATATGCTTGTATTGCTTATTTGCATGTAACACGACGAGCAACGACCATCCCGGCAGGAGCGATCCCTCTCCAGTTCTCTCAGTCATATCAAACCTAACCATTCCCGTAAGTCGTCCACTCACTCGGCCCTAGATATTGAGTCCGTTCTTGAAATATCTTCATCGGCATACTCTGCCGTTAGATCCTGAACTACATATGGCCTGATTCCTGTAAAACCAGGGATATATAGGCAACTCAAAAGCCAAGGTGCGGCCTAAACCTCTTCAAACCGTTTCGCTCGGTCAAAATTGGCCATCATATCTTTACCCGACAACTCTTTCATCCTTCCCAAGTAAAAAGGGGCAGTTGTTGATACCCAATTTTACCCTATATATTTTTAATATGCCAAATAACTTTAAAATAGCATATATATACATATATAAGCATGTCCAAGTATTTTATTATATTCCCATAATTTTAACAGTTTAAATTGATTTATTTTCTCCCTTTTTTATCTATAGAATCCCCAATAATTATTTACAAAATTATGGTTTTGATAATTCATCTATTGTATTTCTATATTTATGCCAAAATATGGCTAATGTAATTTTTATATATTTTTACAATTTTATTTAGTATTTTTAAAGCTAAATTGCACATAATTGCAATATTAGCCATTTTAAGGTTTAATTGTGTTTTATACGCATAAAATCGGATATTGTATTTTTAAATTCTCAATTAGCTATTATAAATCACTCTAGTACTTTGAATTAATTTTCAGAAACTATTTACTATTTTTTATAAATTAAAAAGCAAAAACTGACTATTTAAATAACAACCCTTTTTGTATTTCAATTATAGCCAAAACAAGACCCAATTCCCAGCCCAATTTTAATTCAAAACTGGACCCCAACCCAATTGAAGACCCACTGGACCCAAGCCCAAACCCGGAACCCCACCTACCCTATTCGATCTTGACCGTTGATCATTTAGATCAATAGTCCCCTTTTCCCTTACCATTTTTAAACCCAAATGCCCCCCTAACCTAATTCATTTCCTACCAACCCGCCACCCTTGAATCCCCTTTACCCTCCAATTCTCTCTGAAACCTAAGCCTAACCTTAGCCGCCGCCACCCAAATCAACCCTAATCCCCTTCGATCCTCACTCAATCCATGGACTCCCATGGCTGTTTGAAACGTATACCGGTCTCCTATGTCTCCTAGTTTCCTGTTTTCGTGATTTTATGAAAAGATCTCGAAGAAATCTAGTCCAGACCTTGCTCAACTTCTATCCATGATCTTTTTCTGGCCATCCATGGTTGTTCGAGTCAGATCCATGACTTTTCCGGCTAGATCGGTAACTTTTCGAAGTTTTCTTACTTTTTCCGGGTTCTCCGAAACCCTAACTTTAAGAACTTTCCAATTTTTTCCAGATCTTTCTTAGGTCTGTGTATGTTATGAACCTCTTGGCATTTTTCTCAAAGGTTTTTACAATTTGACTCTCCGTCTTCAAGATTAGGGTTTTCTCAACCTCTTTAAAAGGTTTCTCCTCTAATTTTCAGTGTTGTCTTATGATTTTACTATGTTAAAACGGTTTGTTTATATTTTCTTCTGTGTGGTTCATCGTGTTGAAAACCCTAAGCATTTTTGGTTTTATCCGAGGTTCTAGAACTGTCTTTGTTTATTTTGTATGTATACTTGTTTCGATTTGGGTTCTTTATGGTTAGATCCCTTTTCTTTGTTTGTCTTGAATGATTCTGAGTTCTTACCGCTTTTTAACTCAACTTTGTTAAAACCCTAATTTCTTAAAGTTTTTCTTCACTTATTACTGTGAGTTTAAAGGCTTTCTTTACTTATTTCTGACTCTCTTTACCTGTTAGTTTGGTTTTCCACTCTGGTTCTATGTGATAGCCATGACTTGTTGATTACCATGTTTCGAGTGGATTCTTTTACCACTGAGTCGTTAGCCTACTCATGTTGTTGCTGTATGTTTGTGTTCATCTAGTCGCTTCTTTTGTCAATGTGGGTGGCCATGCATGTCTGATACTCCTGGTCATTCTTCTCTATTTATATGTCGAAGTGCAGAATCATGACTCCTTCTTGATTGATCTTGATTTCCTTAAGTTACAGTCCGATTGCAAGGTTTCTTATAAACCTTAATTTTACTCATTTGTTTAAGTTGATTGATTCTCTTCCTTTATTTGTTGTGATATTTCATCCCTGCTGAATCCTTTCCCCAAATTAAGTATATTTTGTACCTAGTCTCAATGTATACTCTATACTTTTACTATCCCTTATATGGTCGAAAATCAATCTTTCTCAAATTGATTTTCTTTCCTTAATTATCCCTGTTAGTATCCGTTTGAGCAGTAATTCCTTGATTAAGGGGAAGTACTTGTATTAATTGATTCTGATGGTGATTACTTCTATAATTGTGCAAAACCTTTACTTGTTACTTTATTTTCTACTCGTTTTCAAAGCTATAAATACTCTACCCTCTCTTCTCTAAACACACGAACATAGAGTTCAGAACACACACATACGCACTCAAACTCTCTCTTCTTTCTCTGCTACTTGTGCTACTGCTTGTCTAGCCGGCTGAAAGCCAAGGCTAGACTATGGAATTCTACTTGCTTTACTTTTCTGCACTTTGCTTCTTTAACTGGTATGTCCTAGTTTAATTTTAAAGCTTCAACAACAACATGCTTCTCTTATTGTTTCAGTTTCTCTCATTTTTTTTGGTCTACTTCTGCTCGTGGTTCTGTTATGAAACCTGTAGTTAAGTTTCATTACCAGCATGCTATAATGTTTCCCCTTCTTCTTTAGATCAAGGCACTCCCCTATGTGTGTTTTAGGGCATGCTTTGTCAATCACTTGTTGTGTACTTATCATCTTATGAATCCCAAGTCCTTATCCCTTCAATGTGTTTATGTTCTTTCTGACTAGTTTGTGATTGTGCCAGTATCAGCTATTGTTGTGCATGTCCAAACCAGTCCTAAGACCCTTGATGGGGTTATGTGTTTACAGTCAAATGACTGTGTATCCCAAATCCCTTGCCCCTTGTGTGACTACTGATTCTGTGTGACCCCTTCTTAATGTTTTTGAGTTTTATTTGCTACTACAACTGCCTCCAATCATCTCTGTTACTAATTGCTTTTAAAATGGACTTGTCAGTCCAGTTTTTAAACAAACTCTTTTCAAACTATGTCAAGCACTCTCACGTATATTCTTAGGCTACTAGGTTCTGCCCCTTTTGTGTGACCCTTGCTTTGGGACCCTTGAGCTCCCTCTGAACCTGGACACATAAGAGCTGGCCCTTCCACACTGCACTTTTTCTTGGTCATACAATTTAGGTATAAGCACTGTCCAGGATCCCTTGAGGTCCTTAAGGAAATATGACACACTCAGATATGAGAAATGCTATGGAACAACATTGAGGTGGTTTATTACATAACTCAGAGAGGAAGTCAGAATCAGACTTCCTATAGTTGTAACTTCTTATTTTGCATTTCTCATGTAATTCAACCACATGGTCTGTAATAATTTGTAAACAAGTATTGGGTTGGCTAGTAAAGAGGGATGGGGAAATATGCATGCTATAATTGTTAAAGGGTAGAAAACATGTTACTAGGGTTACA
Organism: Nicotiana sylvestris; assembly: GCF_000393655.2. Taxonomy (NCBI): domain Eukaryota; kingdom Viridiplantae; phylum Streptophyta; class Magnoliopsida; order Solanales; family Solanaceae; genus Nicotiana; species Nicotiana sylvestris. The sequence continues at coordinate 163,653,558 of NC_091063.1, forward strand.
TTCCTAATTATGCATTAGAAATCATGCTCTTAGGATCTTTGTTTCCTGCTTCAGCATCTCATCCATCACTAATCCATGTTTTTATCCCTTAGAAATTCTGCTCTTAGGACAATAACAACATTAGCATATAAGTTATTACTCTTGTACTTTCAGAAATTGTATTTCATCAACTCTGCCAGCCTACCATGTACATTTAGAAATCATGCCTTAGGAATCCTGCTTTCAATAACCCTGCTATTTGCATGTGCATATTAGATACCATGTTCTAGGATCTTGTTTGCATTCTGTTTAAAATGCCTAGCTAATTACTGATTCATGAAAAGGTAGTAAGTAATATTTTTCACATTGTGATGTTTTCTGAATAAAATTGGCAACAACCTCTGTAACTAGAACAACATGTTTTAGGTAAAAAAAAGAAGAAGCTCCAAACCGTCTTTTAATCATCCAATAACTACTGCATCTTTCTTTACACCTAGGCAAGCCTTAGGTAATAACTTAAATAAAATTGAAACTGCCTTTGACTGTTAAAATCAGTAGGTAAACCTGATTCAGACTTCTTTTTTGAGTAATGTAATAAATCTGGCTCTGATGTTACCAATTAAACACTCTGCTTTAGGATTTTGAATTTAGACCATAATTGTGTATGAGTCATGTTTTCCATGTGCATTATTTGTGGAGGTATAACTGAGCCTTCTGCTTGTTTTATGTGTTTTCCCCTTTTAAATGCGGTCCTACTTGTTTTGTATGTCGCCTTAGTATTTTGCCTTTAAACCTAAGGGTCTGCCTAGAACCTCCCTAATAGGATAGAAGTCCTAAATTCCTCTGGGACTAATAGGAGGGGACGGGTAACAACATGCGATAGAGGTCGAGTCCAACCCTCGCTTTAATTACCTTCACGGGATGGGAAGGGTAGTTATGGATATGATGACTAGTGCGCTAATATCACGTGTATCCTCTCTTTTGAGGAGTGTCATACCAGGTATTGCATTGATGTGATCCATATTACAAACAAACCTAGGACGCCCTTTTACATTCATAAGCATATTTAGATTGTAACTCTTTTCAAAAACTTACTTTCATTAATCGTTTTCAAACACTTGTGTATTTAAACTTAAATCCCCTATTATTTGAGCCCTATTTGTCTATTTGCTAATTGCACAAATTCACAAAAAACTATCTAGCCGGGAACCACACTAGTGGATCCTGAGGGGTGCCTAACACCTTCCCATTGGGATAATTTCAAGCCCTTACCCTGTCTCTGGTTATCAAGCATAGTTGGAAATGAACCTTATGGGTGCCCTAACGCACCTTAAAATCGTTAGGTGGCGACTCTTCAAAAATGCAAACCCCGTTCCCAAAAGGAATGAGTTATCCCATACCCAAAATGTCATGAACCTGATTTCCATGGAAGGGGAAAAAGGGGGCACGACATCAACATTCGGTTGACTTTTCCAACCTAAACTCACTCTAAAGAGACTAAATGTCTCAAACCTTACCGAAATCATTCCGGATTCGATCTGACCAACCCGATACCATATAACACGGATAAACAAAGCATAAAGAAGCTGAAATGGGAGAAACGGAGTGGTAACTCATGAGACAACTAGCTGGGTCGTCACATATACACTTTTATACATCTTTATACAAGTTTCTGTAAACGAACTTCTTCCACGATTTTCAGTTGCAAGTCTTGTTCAAAACCAGTCCAAATGTCCATTAAATGACTTCAAATTTTATATACAACCTCCTTATACTATTTCTAACAAGTCTAAATAACACCCACTCCAAATTTCTCACAAAATTAAATTCGAAATTTAAACCCACATGTTTAAGCTTGTTAAAAATCTAATTTTCACCACCTAAATGGATTTGGTTTGTTGAACTAATATTTGAGTCATAATTTGAAAATTAACTTAAAAGCTTGAGAAATATTTTTAAAATTAAATAGTATTTTGAGAACCTATTGGAGTTGGATTTTGAATCTTACCCTATTATTTTTGGGTTAGTTAGTTGTAAATTGAAATATGGGCTACAAAATTGAAAAGTAGGGAGCCCAGTTGTTCTTATGTGAAATTTTCCCTCTAATATGGGATGTAAAGTTAGATGGTTCATTCAATAAGAGTTTAATATATATCGGATAAGGTCATGTGACTTAGATGGTGTTTGGCAACTGGTCAAACTAGCTTATAAACACTTTTTGATTTATCTACGCGTTTGGTAAAGTTAAAAGTGCTTATAAGTCAAAAATAAGCCAAAAGCCATAAGTTGGTCACCCCCAGCTTATGAATTTTTAGCTTATAAGCACTTTAAGTTTGACCAAGATTTTTACTATTTTATCCTTAAAATATTCCTTTATAAAACAAAATTCCTACATCGATAGTCACTGCCTCAAGTATTTTATCAACCTAACCCCCTCCTTCCCCCTGCGCCTTTTAAGTTTGCAATTCTCATTGACTATTTAAGATAAGAAAATTCTCTATTCCTTTGCATATTTGTATCTATGTGATTGTGTATTAATCTTTGAACTGTATGTAACAAATAAGGACATATCAAATTTCTGGTGTATTGCTTTCTAAGTGTTGTGGTGATGAAAATAGTGTTTGTTTCTCTTCAAATATTTTGTTCTATTTATATTTATTTTTTACTGAGAAATTTTTCTCAATTTATTAATTATTATTAACTTATGATTATCATAAAATAAATTATATCATAAAAATTATCTTAGCTAAGCACATCTGTATTTAAAATAAAATGACAAATAGAATATTTTATATTTGAATCGATTTAGAATAAAAAATTTTGAAGAAATTACGCCCTTATAAGTGTAATTAGTTCTAAGGTTATTTAAGTTATTTTAACAGAAAAAGAGCTTATCAGCATTTTTTTATCAAATACGACAATAACTTATTATCAATTTCAGCACTTGTACCCAAACACGTAACTGCTTATTTATTAAATCAGTTTCAGCACTTAAAAGTGCTCTTCAGCACCTAATGCTTAACAGCTACTTCAAATAAGCTAATCCAAACGGGCTCTTATTAATTTGAGCCATGGCATAAAGTTCAATATACTGTATACAAAAATTGAAATTTATGATCTATTGTAAGACGATCCTAAACTACCAATACCCGAGGTGGTTTGGTTAAGTTCATAAAAATTGCACGGGGCGCCCTACTTGGTCGCTCCCATTTAACCTATACCCATTTTTTTAAAGTTTTAACTTGTACCCACTTTTTAAACAACTTCAGCTCCCTTTCTCCTCCTCAAAGTTTTATCTTTTCTTTTTCCAGAAGTAAGGTTCATACCTATCTGCTTCTTCTTATTTCTCCGGTGAGTCCTATAAATTTTCAATTATTTTTTCCTTTTCGCCGACACCCTCAGCTGTAAAGGTTCTATCTTGGTTTTGCAACTTGAATTTTTATGCACAATTTTGATGCGAAAATGGGACAAGAGAAATTAATTATTAATTTTATATTATTGTTTGGTGAATTGGGTCTGGCGGAAATTGGAGATTTCAGTTGTCGATTGGATTGGTAATGTGTTGATATTTCTTGGTTCCTGTTAATGTTGCTTTAAGTTATTTCGTGTGCGTACAACATGACCCCTAGAGCTCTAGAGTTGAAGTTCGCCAGTTACAAAACAAAAACTTCAGCTCTAGAGCTGAAGTTCACCAGTTACAAAAACAAAAACTTCAGCTCTAGAGCTAAAGTTCGTAAGTTAGAAAACAAATCCACTTACAAAAATAAAAATTTCAGCAATTACAAATAAAAACTTCAGCAAATAGAGAATAAAATTTCAGCTACTATGCTTAAGTTCAGCAATTACAAACAAAAACTTCAGTACACTTGGTTTAGCACACTTGCTACTTCAGTCCCGTCTACTAGAATGATGAAGTTTTGCATGATTGTCTTTGCTACTTCAGCCCCGTATGTTGAAGTTACGCGAAAACGTGAGTACGTTTACAATTTTTTTTTGCAAAGCGGACACAAGTTAAAACGTGACCCAAAAAATGGGTATAGATGCAAGTGGAATATACCATGAGATCATATATCTCACTTGTTATATGAGATAGTTAATACCACCATTGTGGTATGAATTTATATGGATGTTAGTTAATACTCACACTTAAATGTAAAATAAGTATAATTCCAAATTTTATATTGGGGCTAATATTCTTATCCCATAACCAAACGACTCCTACGAGTAAATGCTAGCTGTTACGTATTACCATGGAAATAAGAGAATGACCAAATTTGTAATTTGATGAATTGTGTACCAAATTGCAAAAGCAAAGGCACATACAAGTTGCAAACCAACCCCATGCAACACAATATACAAACCTATTATAAAATAAAGACTATAAAGTAAAAGACAAGTATAGAGAGAAACTGATATATTATTCGAATTCAAACTGATGTCCATAATAAACTGAAATCTCTTCTATTTATAGAAGAAAAGAAGTTGTTGTGTAAGCTGCTACTATACCAGATATGGATAATTTTCTACTGAGAGAAATATTTATCCATAACTGGGTACTGAAAGGATAAACTTATTATACCCAGTATGGATAATCTTCTACCGGGGATAATATTTATCCATAACTGGGTACTAAAAGGATAAGTTTATTATACTCGATATGGATAATCTTCTACCGGGGGTAATGTTTATCCATAACTGGGTACTGAAAAGATAAACTTATTATACCCGGTATGGATAATCTTCTACCGGGGATAATATTTATCCATAACTGGGTACTGAAAGGATAAGCTTATTATACCCGGTATGAATAATCTTCTACCGGGGGTAATGTTTATCCATAACCGGGTATCGAAGTGATAAGCTTCTTCAGGAAGCTTATTTCCTGAGTACTTAAATAGATAAACATATTTACGGTGGAGTCCCATATGGATAAGCTTCTTCAGGAAGCTTATTTACAACGGAATACTAAATTAACATTCATAATATAATATATTTATAACACTCCCCCTTGGATGTTCATTAAAAGATAATGCGCCTCATTAAAACCTTACTAGGAAAACCCACGTGGGAAAAAATCCTAGTGAAGGAAAAAGAGTACACATATTTAGTAATATGCATTGCTGGCTGCCTCATTAAAAACCTTATAAGAAAAACCCTGTGGGAAAACCTTAGTAAGGGAAAAAGAGTACAACGCGCATTTTACTCCCCCTGAAGAAAACCTTATTTCAAATATTTGAGTCTCCGCATTCAAATCTTGTATACCATATTCTTAAAAATTGATGTTGGTAAAGACAATCTGCTGGATTGTCACTTGAACTAATTTGATGCACATCAATATCACATTTTTCCTGAAGATCATGTATGTAGAATAATTCTGGTGAAATGTTCTTCGTTCTATATCCTTTTATAAATCCTCCCTTTAATAGTGCTATGCATGAAATATTGTCTCCGTATAATATTGTGGGTCATTTATCACATTCCAACCCACATGTTTCTTGAATGAATCACTGATCTCAATCATATGCACTCCCTGCTTGTCAGTTTGAAATCGAGCTTTATGGGTATCGGATAAATAACATGCATCTGCATTACCAATACGATCTGCACCACTTTTGTTAGCATTAGCAAGATAAATAAGTGCACCATCTACACCGAGATAGAGTATTTCAGGACCAAGGAGCTCCTCATCCTCTTCTAGAGGTTGGAACGGATCCTTATTCACTTCAAGTGATTGAATATTCATTGGTGTACTTAATGGGTACACTTTGTCCATGTAAAAGTATTTTTAAGACCCTCTTGGAGCTCTTCCGGAGTTCCAATAAGATTTATGTCACCAACATAAACAGCAAGTGTAACAAATTTTGATGACATTTTCTTTATAAAAATACACGGACAAATAACATAATTTATGTAACTTTCTTTCAGCAAATATTTATTGAGGTGATTATACCACACGCGCACAGATTGCTTTAAACCGTACAAAGATCTTTATAATTTGATCGAGTACATTTCTCAAGACTTTGAATTATATGCTTCGGGCATTTTCAATCCTTCAAGGATCTTCATATAGATTTAGCCAAATAAGTCATATAGGTTAAGACTTGTATCTAAATGGTATGACATCTTCAAGTGTCTGGACTGCTAGTCCGATCCTCACAATCTTTTACAATATTGTGCACTATATTGTATTAAATATATCGTCGACGATCATTTTGTGTCAGTTCCGAAGCGACATAACTTGTGGAGATCTCATCACTTTCTTTATTTTCAGGTACCTGAACTTTTTCGGGAGTTTCATGAAATGTTATGTCGTGGGCTCTTCTAGAGCTTATTTCCTCCTCATTTTGATCATTAGCTCCTACTATTTTTCAAGGATTGTTACCTTTGGAACCGATTGGTCTACCACGCTTCATGCGTACAGTAAACTCTATCCTTCAGGGACTTTAATTTTAATAGGAGCATTTGCAGCTGAAATATGATATTTAATTTTGGATCAGCAAATGCTTCTGGCATTCAACTTGAATTATCTTCTAAGTGAGGATCATGATAATTCGATTCATATAGCATATTTTTCAACTGTTTATTCCATCCCCCAAATGTTAGAAAAACTAACATATATCCCCAATCATCTTTGGAAAACATATCTTTGTGTATTATGGTAGAGAAATTAATCATATACCACGCAACAAAAGATAGTAAAAATATTTGGTTTCTGATCCTAAACCAATTGTGATGGGAGGACTTATCATATATTGTTGATCTGATGCATACAAGTGTTGCTATATGCAATTTAGAAAATCTTAGACCAACACATGAAGCTTTGTTCTCATAAGCAATGGTTTAGCCATTAATAGGAGGTATTCAATGCTAAACCAGCTTGGATATAAACCAGCATTATCAAGATGAACTGTCTTGATTTCATAATCTGAAAATTATGCTCTTAATCGAGAAAAGCAATTCCAAATGCCAAACTGCAGGTTGACAATAATTACACATGTAACCATCTCATATATGCACCTATAAGTGGTTCACATGATAGGTGAACGAGCCCATATTCACCTTTTATATATTTCAGAATCAGGGGTCTTAGTCCCAACTTTAGCTGGTATAATCAATTCATTATGAGAACAAGCAACACATGAGAATTCCTGAAGAATCTTCTAGTTCTTTAGTATATGCTTATCTGAATTCTCAAATAGCTCATTTAAAAATGGCAAATGAAAACTTCAAGTTTATCATGTCATGTGTTATCTCTTAGTAAACTTCTGGTTTACTATGGCATAAACTTTTGCTTTAGTAAACTTCTGGTTTACTGTGATACATGATATAGTACAAATTAAAGAATAAGGCAGGTAACTTCTCACATACATATTATTTTACCCCCTATGATTGTGGAAACATGAAGATTATCAATCTTCCAATCATTTGTAGTCTCAATATGATAGCCATTTGTATTAGTAAACTTCAGGTTTACTACAACATATGTTTTGACCATAATCATATAATATGAATGACATATTTGTATATAAGCTCTTCGAGAGCCTTCATTTATTATCCACAATCTAATATTTATCTGGCACTACTGGTGTCATGTATTCTTTAGGCAAACATTTAGCTCTTCAGGAGTTGTTGATACATTTTGTACTATCAAATATTGCTCAGACACTGCTGGTGTCATGAGAGAAAATCACAATCAAATAAACAATGTAAAACAATTGTTTAAGCACACGAAAACTCCTCTTCATAATATTTTTCCACTTCAGGAGGCAATTTCAATTGTGTTACTTCTTCAGGAGCAAATTTAAAATACGAAATATTGAGTATATATTCTCTCAATTATATTAACTCTTCTGGAGGTGAATTGTAATGTATTCACATCAAGAGCGCGTTCATATTTACCCGACTTATTAGTATTGTCACATTCACTTCAGGGAATGGATTAATATTATCAAAAGTTCTCATCCTTCAGGAAATCGAACATAATTATCTGAATGCGCATTAATCACATCAAATTGTGATGCCTCAACCTCTTTTAAAATATTTACTACTTCAGGAGCAAATCGAGGCGTGCATTTAATATAGAGAATATTTATGTAGCTTATCTTCAATTGTAACCATAGAAAGCCTAAATTATCACTTCTGGTGATCATAGGCATATACCACTTCTGGTAGTTAACAAAATATAATTACAATGAGATATACGAAATATAACCACTTCTTGTGGTTGTATATTTCTTGCAAACTCTGCTAGAGTTTAAGTTGATCTAATAATGTTATCCATATTCTTCAAAATGACATAAACAAGATATATTATAGTAAACATCATTATCAAATCATAATTTTTCTTTATGTACAACAATTACATAACCATACTATCTATTACAAATAACAAAAATTAAAATATTTACATTTCTACAGATTCACCACCGATTACATGACTTGTTTCTCCTTCTGGGAGTGCAAGGTAATCAGTTACATCCAAATGCATGAAGTCTAAATTATCTTCAGAAATAAAATTTGCTTCAACATTTTTCTCTGTCTTCTTTAGGGAGGCTTGATAAAGCTCAACCAGGTGCTTTGGCGTACGACAGGTACGTGACCAGTGCCCTTTTTCTCCACATCTATAGCATGCATTTTCTGCATTTGGTGCTTGCACCGCTTCATGCTTTTGTTCCTTCCTTTTCCACTGCTGGTGGTGAGGAGTGTTCTTTGGTGCATTATTATTACCATGATTAGAGTTTCTTTCCCGACCACGACCATGACCACGACTGGGGCCACGACCTTTTCCACGTTTAGCATGGTGGAAGTTCGTCTCATTCACTTCAGGGAATGGACAAGAACCAGTAGGTCGGCTTTCATGATTTTTCATTAATAGCCCATTATGTTGCTCGGCTATAAGAAGATGTGAGATAAGTTCAGAATACTTTTTAAATCCCATCTCTCGATATTGCTGCTGCAGGAGCATATTCGAGGCATGAAAAGTGGTGAAAGTTTTCTCCAACATATCATGATCAGTAATATTATCACCACATAACTTCAATTGGGAAATAATTCTGAACATAGCAGAATTATACTCACTGATAGATTTAAAATCTTGTAGCCTTAGATGAGTCCAATCATATCGTGCCTGTGGAAGAACGACCATCTTCAGGTGGTCATATCTATCTTTCAAATTATTCCACAGTATGACTGGATCTTTAACAGTAAGATATTCCATTTTCAGGCCCTCATCAAGGTGATGGCGTAGGATATCATTGCTTTGGCACGGTCTTGGTTTGATGCCTGATTTTTGTCTTTGATGGTATCTGCCAGACCCATCGCATCAAAATGAATTTCAGCATCAAGCACCCAAGACATGTAACTTTTGCCCGATATATCCAGAGCTACAAATTCAAGTTTAGAAAGATTTGACATTATCTAGGAAAAGAAAGTTCTTACCTCAGATACTTTCAAAATATTTGCTCGAGATGACAGAGTCTCGTGCTGATAACGTGTTATAAAATAAAGACTATAAAGTAAAGACAAGTATAGAGAGAAACTGATATATTATTCGAATTCAAACTGATGTACATAATGAACTGAAATCTCTTCTATTTATAGAAGAAAGGAAGCTGCTGTGTAAGCTGCTACTATACCAGATATGGATAATCTTCTACTGAGAGCAATGTTTATCCATAACGGAGTACTGAAAGGATAAGCTTATTATACCCGATATGGATAATCTTCTACCGGGGGTAATATTTATCCATAACTGGGTACTGAAAGGATAAGCTTATTATACCCGGTATGAATAATCTTCTACCGGGGTAATGTTTATCCATAACTGGGTACTGAAAGGATAAGCCTATTATACCCGGTATGGATAATCTTCTACCGAGGTAATATTTATCTATAACTAGGTACTGAAAGGATAAGCTTATTATACTCGGTATAAATAATCTTCTACCGGGGTAATGTTTATCCATAACCGTGTATCGAAGTGATAACCTTCGTTACGAAGCTTATTTCCAATAGAGTACTTAAATAAATAAATATATTTACGGTGGAGTACCATATGAAAAAACTTGTTCAGGAAGCTTACTAAATGAACATCCATGATATAATATATTTATAACAAAACCCAATTACTGTTCGTCCTTCCTTAAATTTGAAGTTTTCGTTCCAAAGACCCAGTTTTGAATTGAAGCAATTCATTGAAACCCTAATCCTGGTAACACTCTTACAACCAGTTTCTTTCTTTTTCGAATGTTTGATTCAATTTATTGCGAATACTAGTGTGTTATAAATTTTGTGAATTATGTTTCTGTTTACCTTATTTTTGAGAATGTTGTTGTTGTTGTTGTTGCGATTTGTGTTCTAGAGGTAACCCTTTCATAATTTTTTTGCAAAGCTGTTAAATACAAATTTTACTTTCATTTAAGAGATAAAATCTTTCATAGTAAGAGTTCTTTAATGGTTTCGAAATGTGCTGGTTTTATATTGTTCATGTATCTTATATCTGCAACTATAATTTTAAATGATGCGATTTTTTGGTGTATTTTTTCAGCTAATTGTTAAGAAGCCCCCTGTTCAGAATGGGGAAAAATGATTTCTTGACCCCAAAGGCAATTGCCAACAGAGTAAAAGCAAAGGGACTGCAGAAGCTACGCTGGTACTGCCAGATGTGCCAGAAGCAGTGTCGAGATGAAAATGGATTCAAGTGCCACTGCATGAGTGAGTCCCATAAGCGTCAAATGGAAATCTTTGGTCAAAACCCTAATCGCATTGTTAGTGGCTACTCCGAGGAGTTCGAGAGCTTATTCCTTGAGCATATGAAGCGCAATCACCGCTCTAGTCGTGTTGCTGCAACGGTTGTGTACAATGAGTATATCGCTGATCGTCACCATGTCCATATGAATTCCACTCAATGGGCAACGTTAACTGAGTTTGTGAAGTACTTGGGAAGAACTGGTAAGTGTAAAGTTGAAGAGACCCCGAAAGGGTGGTTTATTACCTATGTTGATAGAGAATTTAATGCACTCTTCGAGGAAACAATGAAAAAAAAGAGAATCAGGGCCAACCTAGCAGATGAAGAGAAGCAGGAAAAGGAGATAAGAGAAGCAAAAAGAGCGTGCAGAACAGTTGATGGCTGCAGGAGATATGGAATGTTCTGAGAAGCAACTGGAGTTGCAGTCTAAACCCTTGAAGAAATTAGAGACTAATCAGAAAATCATGTTACAATTGGGCTCATATTCAAAATCTGCTATGAAAGATAGATCGGAAAGCTCAATATTCGTGTCTGATGAGTTAGATAATGAGATGAGCAAAAAAGGTAACAAGAACAGTGAAATAACTGGTAAGAATGGTAAAGGTGGATCAGTGTTGTATGACTTAATGAGAGAGGAAGAGCAAGCAAAGGATCGGAGTAATAGAAAAGGTTATTGGTTATGTGAGGGGATAATCGTGAAGGTATTGAGTAAGGCTTTGGCTGACAAGGGGTACTATAAGCAAAAGGGTGTTGTTTGCAAGGTTATTGATAAGTACGTTGCAGAGATTGAGATGCTTGATTATAAGCATGTTCTAATGGTGGATCAAGAAGAGCTTGAGACTGTAATTCCCCAAGTTGGAGGTCTTGTGAGAGTAGTTAATGGTGCATATGATGGATCAAATGCCAAGCTGTTAGCAATTGATACAGACAACTTTTGTGCTAAAGTACAAATTGAGAGGGGAGTATATGACAGAAAGATTCTCAAGGCTATTGCTTATGAAGATATATCCAAATTGGCTCAATAATAGGGATAGAGGATTCCATAGGACTAATATTAGTTAAGCTACTGTTGCAAAGAGAACTCAATTCTGAAGATTAAATCTGATTCTTTTGTGCTGATTTCTTGTTGGTATAAGCTGGAATGGATTGTCGATAGTGAAACCGCGTTACAGTTCATTGAATCTTTTGTATAGATAGTCAAGGTTTTACTTTTTTTTTTAGAGTCTCTTTTGCTTACTTTTTGGATGTAATTGCAGTACTTTCTTATTGCTGGTTTCTTTAACATCAGTAACACTAACACTTACCAGTTCTCAAAAGAGAACTTGTTGGTGAGCTTTTATAGCCTTACAAGATAACAATGGCTTTGTTTCTCTTCCAATATATGAATTCCAATTTCTCCTTCTTGTACTTTGCAAGACAACTTGGATAGGTGTCAGTTATACATCATTGCTAATGCTGGTTTCTTCAAAAGTGATGACTGTCTCAAATTTTTCTTTACTGCTTCTTCCTTTTATTTTTGTGTGCTTTTGTTTTGATAAGTAGTCAATCATTTGTGATGCCACCATGCGATGCTTATATGATTGTTGATCTGGTACTTCTGAGAAAGTAGTGTTGTTGTTTCACATCTCCAAGTTTAGCTATATCTTATATTTAAAGGACGCTGTTCATCCATTCTTCAATCTGATGTCCAACTGCAAAAAAAGACTAGAGGAGCTTGAAGAGAGGAGATCAAGAATCTAGTTAATGAAGTAAAGAGATTAAAAGCTACATGTGATGAGCTTCTTTAAGAGGAAGCTTTGTTGGTAGCAGAAAAGGAAGGACAAAGACATCGAACGGATTTGGCTCAAAATTTGTTGGAGGAGGAGATTAGACAAGGGCTTCATAGGTAGAAACCTTTCCTTTTCAGTTAAATATTTTGGTTTAATCTTTTCGTGAGAATTATTTGTAGCTTTACCAATCCTTGTCCATATATGGAAAAAAAATTCTTTAGAAGTTGATCCACTCAAATGGTACGATATTCCTCCCCATGATGTAAAAAGGTTAGTTTTCAATGTTATCCTCCTTTTGTTGTATAAAGATTCTTTAGTTATGCTTGGTCTCTTAAAGTAGGTTACCCCATTTCTTTAGAAGAGAGTGATTTAGGTTATGTTATGTGTAATTCTTGCAGAAGCTATTCTAGTGTGAAAATGTGGAACTTTTTAGTTACAGGGAGCTCTATTGAGCACATAAGTTTTGTAATTTTGTTTCTTTTTCTTTTTTCTTCTTGGTAGGGATTATGCTTCTTCTGAGCTATTTCATTTATCAGTTTATGTTGATCAAACAGAGAAAAACAAGTTTGGAGCATTTTTCTGGTTGCTTGTTAATCTTTTGTACTTAATATCTCTTTCTTTCTTACTTACAAATTTATGTTTATGTCTGTTGTTTAAGTTTCTTTCTATCGTTTTCGTTCTGGACTGAGGCATAGTTGATCGATAGCTTGATTATATATTGAGTTAGTGATGGTGAGAGTAGAAAGGGAGCCTTGGCATAACTGGTAAAGTTGCTGTCATGTGACCTCCTGGTCACAGGTTCAAGCCGTGGAAACAACCTCTTGCAGAAATGCAGGGTAAGACTGCGTACTATAGACTCTTGTGGTCCGGCCCTTCCCCGGACCCCGCGCATAGCGGGAGCTTAGGCACCAGACTGCCCTTTTTGATGGTGAGAGTGATTATACTTCATTAAGATTTCTTGTTTGTCATACATTTGTTGTTGACTGAATTTGGTGTGCTGCTCTGTATGTCTTTCAGGTTATTTGCTCATTGTGTAATACTGAACAGGATGTGAGTTTCCTCAATTGTTAATGACTCAATTCAAGTTTTTATATTTGTGAAGCTGAGGTAAAACTTGTTTTTGTTTCTGATTGTCCTTCAGCTTCAACAAACATGCATTCGGTGTGGGGTTTGCATGGGAATTACTTTTTCTCAAAATGCAACTTCTTTGATGATGATGTAAGTCTCTTAGTATAGGAGTGGCAAACGGGTGGGTCGGATCTGGTTGTATATGGTTTGGGTTGAAAACGAGCAATGGAAAAACAGATGAATTATCCGACCCGACCCATATTTAATGCAAATTAAAAACGGGTTAATCGGCGGATAATATGGGTTACTCATATTATCCATGACTTCTTGTATATGATCACTTTTGGGAGAATTCTTAGTCTCTCTAACTTGAGGAACCCCCAATTTGAGGCTTTACAAATGTAAAAATTAGATCCATTGGTTACTCATTGGTTATCCATTTTCTAAATGGATAATATGGTTCTTATCCATATTTGACCCGTTTTTAAAAAGTTCATTATCCAACCCATTTTTAGTGGATAATATGGGTGATTAACTGTTTTCTTTGAACCATTTTGCCACCCCTACTCTTAGATAATTCTACTAATAATATTATGTTGTTGGCTCCATATTTATACCATGCTTAAACAAGATGATTTGTATCTTTAGGTTGCGAAGAACCAATACCACTGATAAATGTGGAATCTGCAGGTTAATATCTTTTCACACTGTACATTATTATCAGTTCTTAAATGCATTTTCCTAAATTACCCCGTTCGTATGAACAACGTCAAAAACATCTGTGACATAGGCTAGGTCAGTGGTCATAAAATGGGTGACAGCAATCTCTCTTTGGAAGGAGCTTTGAATACTAAGTAATGTTCCGTCAACGAGTAGATGTGTAGCCAGCATTTGCTTGTGGTTGATTATAGATGGATGGATTACAAGTGATTCAGTGTTTTCTAGTGTTCTGATATCTCGTCTTTCTATTCCTGCACAACATTAATAGGTAAAAAGACTTGATAACAACGTGGAATTAGTCATTCTACTATGCGATCCTCTCAAACTGTTAATCCCAGCCCATCAAAGCTGCCAAACTGTGTTTCAGATGAATAAAGTGTTGCTTTCTCTAGACTATCAGTTTTCTTCACCAGCAGCATTTCAATTGCTTACATTAGTTGGTCCTCACATGTCTCTTATCTTTTCCGTATGATATTTGAAGGTGTTGGTTTATGTTTAGTCAACAATGACATGCCAATTGGAAGAGTTGGTGGAAAGAGTTGGTGTGGATGCTAGGAGGAAACTTCCTCCTTTGATGTCACCCATGACATCAAGAGGAGGTAGTTTGATGTCACCAATGACATCAAGAGGAGGTCTTTACCTCTATAAATAGATGCACTCCTTCATTTGTAGAAACCATCCCAAAAATAATACAACACATTGTAGTGAGTAGAGAGTTAAGAGAGAAATTCTCTTAAGTGTAATTGGGAACTCTCCCCTTCCTTTGTTAATATTAAAAAGGCAACTGTTCTCTGGTGGACGTAGGATTATTTTGATCCGAACCACGTTAAATCTTGTGTTCTTTCTTTTACGTTTCCGCTAACAATTGGTATCAGAGCAACATGATTCTTTAACGATCCAAGGAGGAAGAACAAACAAAGATGAGTTCCATGAAGTTTGAAATTGATAGATTCAGTGGACGCAACAACTTCAATATCTGGAAGATCCAGATGATGGCGTTATTGCGGAGGGAAGGTTCAATCCATGCTATTGACGGAAAGTATCCTAAAGATATATATGCTCCCGACAAGGAGAAGATTGAAGGGGATGCATTGAGTGCAATCCAACTATCCCTTGCACCTAACGTGCTTTGTGAAGTGAGTACGGGTACCGAAGAGACGGCCAAACAGTTATGGGAAAAGCTAGAAGGGCTATACCAAGACCGATCAGTGACAACAAGGATGTTGTTACAACGGCGTCTTCACACATTTAAGATGGGGTCAGGTACTTCGTTACAAGATCATTTAGATGCGTTCAATAAACTTGTCATGGACTTACAGATTGCAGGAATTAAAAAGGAGGAGGAGACGCTTGCATGTGCTTTGCTATTTTCATTGACTTCAGGATATCGTGATATTGAGAATTCAATGATGTATAGCAAGGAGCCTATCAAGCTTGAGCAAGTGCGGCAGGCACTTAACTCTAGTGATGTGCGGAGGCACATTGAAGGAGATAGAGATGACCAGGCAAGTGGCCTCTTTGTAAGAGGCCGGACTAGCCAACAGGGAAAGACCAAATCAAAGCACAGATCAAAGTCTCGTGTGAACAAGAAGAATACAGAGTGTTGGGGTTGTGGCAAGAAGGGGCACTTTGAACGAGATTGCCCAATGTCAAAGTCCAAGGAAAAGGCGAGTGCATCTACAGTTGAACAGGTACATAATTTTGATAATGATTATGTACTAACAACATCGTGTAATAATAATAGTAGTTATGAAAACAAATGGGTGTTAGACTCTGCTTGTACTCTGCATATGACGTTCCGAAAAGACTGGTTTAGCAGCTACGAGAAAAGTGGAGGAACCGTAGTAATGGGCAATAATGCAACTTGTGCAATAGTTGGCATTGGCTCAGTTCGGGTTCGCTGCCATGATGGAATCGTGAGGACTATTACACAAGTCCGTCATGTTCCTGATCTGAAGAAGAATTTGATCTCCTTGGGTACTCTGGATGAACAAGGCTACAGGTACATGAGCGAAGCAGGAACTATGAAGGTGACTAAAGGTTCTTTAGTCATGCTGAAAGGCAAGCTGGAGAACGGCCTTTACACATTGGCCGGAAGCACCATTGTTGGCTCTGCAAATGCATCTACAGTGCAGTTATCTAATGATGACAAGGCAAGACTATGGCACATGAGACTGGGTCATATGAGCGCACGTGGACTGGAGATGTTGAGCAATCGTAACCTTTTGGAAGGTGAGAAGATCAGCACACTTGACTTCTGTGAGCACTGCGTTCTAGGGAAGCAAAAGAAGGTCAGCTTCAGCACTGGCAAACACAAGACAAGAGGAGTGCTAGACTACATCCATTCAGATTTATGGGGTCCCTCTAAACTTCCATCGAAGGGCAAAAAGAGGTATCTTCTCACTTTTATTGATGATTTCTCACGAAAGGTTTGGGTGCATTTTTTGAAGGCAAAAAGTGATGCTTTTGAAGCATTTAAAGAGTGGAAGATTTTGGTTGAAAATCAAATGGAGCGGAAAATCAAGTATCTTCGCACAGACAATGGCTTGGAGTTTTGCAATGAAGAGTTTAATGAATTCTGCAAGGTTCATGGGATCTCAAGACATAGGACTGTCAGGCATACCCCACAGCAGAATGGAGTTGCCGAGAGAATGAACAGAACTCTTCTTGAAAAGGCTCGTTGTATGCTCCTACAAGCCAAAATGTCCAAAGTATTTTGGGCTGAAGCAGTTCACACTGCTGCTCATATTGTCAATCGATCTCCAGCATCGGCAATTGACTTTAAGACTCCGAATGAGGTATGGTCAGGTGAACCCTCTAACTATTCATACTTACGAGTATTTGGGTGTCCAGCTTATTATCACGTTAATGAAGGAAAGCTTGAACCAAGGGCTAAGAAGGCCATATTCGTAGGGTATGTGGATGGAGTAAAAGGGTACAAACTTTGGTGTTTGTCTTTACTCAAATTTATAGTTAGTAGAGATGTCACCTTTGATGAATCCTCTATACTTGATCCCCGTAAAGTTTCCGTGGAGTTTTCAGGAAACAAGAACGACGAGCAGGTGGAGCTTCCGGTGGAGCTTGCCAAGGAAAAGGATCAAGAGACTCAGGTTAAAGATGAGTCAGAAGATGTAGACCTTGAAGAACTTGCTGTCAATGAACCATACACAATTGCAAAGGGGAGGGAGAAGAGGCAAACACGAGAACCGGAACGCCTTATAGATCAAGCAAACTTGATTGCATATGCGTTCGTAGCTGCACAAGAAGAGATTAAGGATCTAGAGCCCTCCTCGTATATTGAAGCAACTTCTTACAAGGATGTTGTACAATGACGGTTAGTCATGACTGAAGAGATGAAGTCTCTTCACAAGAATCAGACATGGGTCTTAGTGAAAAGACAAAAGGGGAAGAGGACAGTTGGATGCAAGTGGGTCTACCGAAAGAAAGAGGGAATTCCTTAAGTGGAAGATGCTAGGTTCAAGGCGAGATTGGTTGCAAAAGGATTCAGTCAGAAGGAGGGAATTGACTACAATGAGATTTTCTCTCCAGTCGTGAAGCATAGCTCAATTCGCGTGCTACTAGCATTGGTTGCCCAATTTGACTTGGAGCTTCAACAGCTTGATGTCAAAACTGCTTTCTTACACGGTGATCTAGAAGAGACAATCTATATGGATCAGCCTGAAGGTTTCCTAGCTGAGGGAAAAGAAGATCACGTATGCCAACTAAAGAAGTCTTTGTATGGTTTGAAGCAATCCCCTAGACAGTGGTACAAGAGGTTTGATGCATTCATGACTACACATGAATTCTCAAGGAGTGCATTTGATAGCTGTGTGTATCACAAGAAGATGTCTGGTAACTCAATGATTTATTTACTGTTGTATGTTGATGATATGCTTATTGCTGCTAACAACATTACAGAGATAAATGCTTTGAAGAAACTGTTGAGTAAGGAATTTGACATGAAGGATTTAGGAGCTGCAAAGAAAATCCTTGGTATGGAGATTTCAAGAGAAGACGGTGTTGTACATCTTTCTCAGAAGAGGTATATTGAAAGGGTTCTCAAGAGATTCAATATGCATACGTGCAAGCCTGTAAGTACACCATTAGCTCCTCATTTTAAACTTTCAGAGTTACAAATGCCTCAGTCCGAGGATGAGGTGGAGCATATGTCAAAGATTCCTTATGCCAGTGCAGTTGGTAGCATTATGTATGCTATGGTATGCACACGTCCAGATATTGCTCAATCTGTAAGTGTGGTAAGTAGATACATGTCCAGCCCAGGAAAGAGGCATTGGGAAGCTGTCAAGTGGATATTGAGATATCTCAAAGGAGCTTCTGGTGTTGGTCTGACCTTTCGAAAAAGTGGTGGAGGTATTTCAATTCTCGGTTATGTAGATTCTGACTATGCAGGAGATCTTGACAGAAGAAGGTCCACAACTGGATACATCTTTACCCTCGTTGGCAGTGTCGTTAGTTGGAAGTCGACTCTGCAGTCGATTGCCGCTTTGTCTACGACAGAAGCAGAATACATGGCAGCAGCGGAGGCGGTGAAGGAAGCTATCTGGTTGAAAGGTTTAGTAGCGGAATTGAGTTTAGTTCAGCTGGAATCAACTCTTAGATGTGATAGTCAGAGTGCTATTCATCTAATGAAAAATCAGAGATTTCATGAGCGCACTAAACACATTGATGTCAGATTTCATTTTATTCGAGATGTTGTTGAAGAGAGAACTATCAAGGTCGTGAAGGTTATCACAGACGATAATGCTGCAGATATGTTGACCAAGATAGTCCCACTAGCTAAGTTTGCACACTGCAAGGACTTGGCGGGGGTGTGCATCAACTGATGCAACTCCGAAGAGAACAATTGTTAGGTAGAGGTGGTATGCTCAACAATGGTTTGATTCTTCTTGTTTCTTACAACGGGGTTGCCCAGTAAGCTTAGAAGTTTTGGTCAGAGTTGTTCACACGCACGCTCGAAACGCAAACCAAGGTGGAGATTGAAGGTGTTGGTTTATGTTTAGTCAACAATGACATGCCAATTGGAAGAGTTGGTGGAAAGAGTTGGTGTGAATGCTAGGAGGAAACTTCCTCCTTTGATGTCACCCATGACATCAAGAGGAGGTAGTTTGATGTCACCAATGACATCAAGAGGAGGTTTTTACCTCTATAAATAGATGCACTTCTTCATTTGTAGAAATCATCCCAAAAATAATACAACACATTGTAGTGAGTAGAGAGTTAAGGGAGAAATTCTCTTAAGTGTAATTGGGAACTCTCCCTTCCTTTGTTAATATTAAAAAGACAATTGTTCTCTGGTGGATGTAGGATTATTTTGATCCGAACCATGTTAAATTTTGTGTTCTTTCTTTTACGTTTCCGCTAACAATATTTATTGTGTCTGATATGTTATTTCTTCGTTTTCCAGCTCAAAATATTTGAAAACAGAACGAATGGCAAGGAAAATTTCTTTCAATGTGACAGATGTGGTGATTAAGATGCTTAACCTTGAATTTAAACTTAATTAGCAAGAAAAACTCTTATTAGGTTTATTCTGTTTGATTAGCTATGGAATATCTGACCTTTTACCTTTGATGAAGGAACACATATTTGTATAGGAAGAGTAATGCACCCCAATTGCCCTGTTTGCTTTGAGGTAAGGGCAGAATCTGGACCATAAAGATTTAAGAAGATAAGCATGACATGATGCCTCTTGATTCTTACCACTTCATACAGTATATCTTTTATACAACAAAGAATATCACTGTCTTGCCTTGTGGTCATACCATACATCTGGAATGTGTGATGCAGATGGAACGGCGAACCCCTTGTAACACAACGGCCCTTTGATGTTGCGTGCATTCTGATTTACTATAACAAACCGTGCATGCAGGTATGCTTCTCCTGTTTGCTCAAAGATCATATTGTCACATGTCCAGTGAATAGGAGAAACTGGACCTGGAGGTACAGACTACATATTTTCCAATAAGCTGATGACATTGTTTACAAATCGTTTTCTACACTGACAAGTGGAGGCGGATTTAGAATTTGAACTTGATGGTTCATCCTTTAAGTTCTTGTTATTAATTTGTGCTCGAAACCAGAAAATCAGAGAAGTAAAGAAATGTTAGTTCAATAAACAAAACATAAAATAATTTCCAAGCCCACAAGTTGCTTGTGAGTCCTTAAGGAATTTAATCCCCTCACTGTTGCCCAAGGTTATGGATTACTTCCTCCCAGGATAGAACGGAAAAACTATTCTGTAATACTGGCAATCGAAATTACAGAACTTCAGCGAACTCAACAAACGGTGCAAATCACACTTGACACTTTGTTTATTTGAAAAACAATGCAACAATGTAGAAAAGAGAAGAAATTTTAAGATTTTCTAAGTCTGAAAAATGAGGCCAAGCCTCTAAATTTATAGACAAAGGAAGTGTGATATGGAGAGGTGCAATCCAAAAGGTGCCTCTTTCATTTCCCATTCACACCCTTTAAAGAAAAAACGCATCAGATCTTACCATTGAATTTATTACACTTTTGAAATTACGAGTTGATAATTAAATATTTATTGAAATTTTAGCAATTCTTCACACAATATACACACACATGTATGTGTATATATATATATACATTTATATGTACGCAAAATATATACTTTACCCATCAACCTTGTACCCAAATTCCTCTTACACACTTGTTAAACTCGGAAATAATATTACATACCAAAACTTTTAAAAGTGTGTCAATTACACACCACTTCGGTGTTTGACCAGATCAGCTTAAAGATTGCTATTACACGATCCAATCAGCATCTGACACGTGTCATAAATCGGAAAAAAAAACTGAAGAAAAAAAAGCCCTGTGCCCCACCCCCTCTCCTCATCTTCCTAAAGAAAAAAATACAGAGAAGAAAAAACCCCACCCCCTCCTCATCTCCCCAACCCCATCATCTTCTCCACCACCACCATACTACCACCAACCCTTCCACAAAAAACACCTTCTCCCTAACAATAGATTCAATCTTTGCCCGATTTTTAACAAGTTTTAACAACATCCATCACTAATCTTTATACAAATTTCAAATTCAAGCTCAAACCCAAAGCTTCAAACTTGTTAATGGTGTTTTTTGAATTTTATCAAAATTAATCACCTAAGTAAATTTTTATTCAACAATAATCACGAGTTCAAACTAATTTTTTAGGTCATGGAACACCAAAATCAACAAGACCCGATTAAATTTTTAAGCTTTTTCAAAAGGTTAATAATGGTGATTTTTACAAGACCCAATAGCTCCACTTTTCTTTTTCTTTTTCTTCTTAGTCATAGGGGTTGGAGAGACGAATATGAGGGGTAGACACAACTAGGATGGAGGTTGGGGAAGAAGACGAAAGGGGGGGGGGAGACGCTAGGGTTTGGGGAAGAGATGTGGGTTATATTTTTTTTCTTCTTTAATTTGAAAAGAAAATAGTTAAAAAAGGGGGGGGGGGACTAATTTCAGATGAATTTTGTAGTTTTCACGCGCCTCTTTTATGTGTAATACACGCATGTGACACATGGCAAAAGAGGTGTGTAATTGACACACTTTTAAAAATTTTGGTGTGTAACACTATTCCCGTATTTAATAAGTGTGTAAGAGAGATTTGAGTACAAGGTTGATGGGTAAAATATGTATTTATGTATGTATATGTATATGCTCCGTACCAAAAATACTGAGTTTAATTGAATCCGGATTCCATTTGCCTTTGCTGACAAGCTTTATTTACTTCTCTAATTCTAGGTTGCCTTGACACCTATGCCTGAAATGTATTAGAGAAAGATGGTAAGAAACCAGTTTGTCGACCCATTGTAATTTTGTACAAGAATTTGACTTATCTTACGTTTGAGCTTGTTTGAAATTCTTTTTAGGTTTGGATTCCTCGCAATGAATATGCAGAAACACATGTGGGGTCAACTTGGCGCATAAACGCCCCAGCTGCAAGTCCTATAATACAAGGCAGATGCAAGTCCTATAATACAAGACAATGTGGAGACTCCGGTTTATGCGGTAATATTACTGAAATGGTCAGATGCAAGGGCGGACCTACATTGTCGGTTGAGGAGTTACGGGACCGTTTGCCTTGGCAAAAATCCTATATATATATATATATATACATATATATGGAACCCATTAAATATTTTAAGTGTGCCCCTAAACATAAAGAGATTGATTGGACAAGTGGTTGCATGCCTGCATTGGCCATGTAAGTTCTGATTTTGGAAGTGATGCAAGTTCGAATCCCACCTTCAGCCTTTTCTATTCTTTTTCAGCTTTTTCCCCTCCTTTCTATGTTTGTTTTGCCTTTTCTACTCCTTTTCCTTCCTTTCTATTTAGAGTACTATGTAATTTATATTTAATAGCAAATTGCTTTATTTTTTTACTTTTGTCCTTTTTTTTTTTGAATCAATTATAATTTAGTACTAATATATAAGAATCCGGAACCAAAATGTGGTTCTTTTGGACTCAAACTATACAAATAAGTGGTAAAAAAAAATTACATTTTTATATATAGCGCCATAATACCTGGCGCTATACAGTAACAGTAACGACATCGTTAATGTATAGCGCCAGGTATTGTGGCGCTATACTTTAAAATCTGACACACACATGTATAGCACCACAATACCTGGCGCTATACCTACATCATTAATGTATAGCCAGGTATAGTGGCGCTATACATACATATTTTATATCCCCTCCGTCTTCCTCGTCGATTCATCCTCCATTATTTTAACTCCCCTCTCTTCTTGGTCCCCCACCCCAGACCCGTTTCTGCCATTTTTTTTAAAAACAAAAAAATTTGGGTCCCCCTGACACATAAAACTCGAAGAACGTAGGTCCCACATTCGAGTAGAGTTTCGTGTTATTGTTGATTCACACTTCCGGAGTCAAAATTTCAATCTTCTTGCTTTCCGAAAATTCTAAATCGAGGTATTTCGATTTATTTTAAGTTGAAACATTTATAATAATGCATATTATTTGATTTGTATGTGTTCTATTTCGATTTGTTTTTTTTTCGAAACTAGCATGTTAAATTTATCCGGATTTAATATTAGTGTTTTCTAAAAAAATATAAATTAGTAAAATAAATTTGTCTGTTAATATCCTGATTTATATATATGTGTTTTCATGCCGTTTTGTATTTTATTTGCAATTAAATTTATTTGTTGTTTATGGTTAGTTTAGATTATTTTTTAGCGTACTAAAATCTAGACTTTTTTTAGCGTAGTAAAACGTAGACCCTTATAGCGTAGTAAAATTTAGAGCCTTTGTAGCGTAGTAATGTGTAGTATTTTAGCTTATAATTCCTTTTGTTTACGTATCTTATACTGGTTGTTGAAAATGCAAACTTTGTACAATTAAGTTAATAATTGTATAAAAATCCATATATATATATATATATATATATATATATATATATATATATATATATATATAATTTGTACAATTAAGTTATTAAAACATATGAATTTAAATTATAATAAAAACACATAATTATATATATATATAATTTGTACAATTAAGTTATTAAAAAATATGAATTTAAATTATAATAAACACACACACACACACACACACACACACACACATATATATATATATATATAATTTGTACAATTAAGTTATTAAAAAATATGAATTTTAAATTATAATAAAAACACATAATTATATATATATATATATATATATATATAATTTGTACAATTAAGTTATTAAAAAATATGAATTTTAATTATTAAAATATATATATATATATATATATATATATATATATATATATATATATATATATATATATATATAATTTGTACAATTAAGTTATTAAAACATATGAATTTAAATTATAATAAAAACACATAATTATATATATATAATTTGTACAATTAAGTTATTAAAAATATGAATTTAAATTATAATAAAAACACATAATTATATATATATATATATATATATAATTTGTACAATTAAGTTATTAAAAAATATGAATTTAAATTATAATAAAAACACATAATTATTAATGATAGTTTGGTGTCACTGGTCCTCAAAATATCGAGCCCTGAACCCATATATATAATTTGTACAATTAAGTTATTAAAAAATATGAATTTACAGTTGACGACATGGACGCGACTATACATCCCGGCCCTCGGACGTTGGATCTATTAGCCCTACAGCCCCAACATAGATTCGAGTATATATGGGACGGACAGTTGCTTACGCAGACTTTCCAGGCTAGGAGAGTGGATCTATTGTGGGAGTTTTTGAGTCCTCCCCGCGTTCTACATCCCCGCATGGTCCATTACCTGGAGGATATGAGATTATATAGGATTATTAGGATTGGCCGGATATAGCTCGACTATACTTTGATCACGGCCTTGATTGAGCGGTGGCGACCGGAGACACACACTTTCCATTTGCCCATCGGCGAGGCCACCATCACACTCCAGGACGCTGAGATTTTATATGGCCTGTCCACTGATGGCTTTCCAGTTTTACTGTCTGCGACCATGAGATATTATTTGCGGCAGGCATATTGGGATATGCTGCACATGCTCACGGGTTTCATGCCGGAGGACGAGGCGGTAGCGTCTGGGTCCAGTCGTATACAATTGGTCCCCATTAGAGACCACCTGGTGTAGATTCACCATACTATCACCGATGAGTCAACGGAGGTGGATGTACAGCGATATACGAGGCTGCTGTTGCTCCTTCTATTTGGGGGGTCTTGTTCCCGAACACTTCGAGGAACCTAGTGAGCCTCCGTTTTCTGCATCATATTGCCCGGTTCGAGGATACAACCATCTACAACTGGGGTGGTGCTGTCATCTCATATCTGTACAGGCAGATGTGTCGGGCTTGTATCGGCACACAGAGAGACATTGGTGGCTTTCTGCCGCTACTACAGGTGACAACATATTCAAATAATATGTCCATTAGTTACAATTCTACCTAGTTATAGTTAATTTTATACTTTACGTCAACTTTGTATGTTAGGTTTGGGTCTAGGAGCGATTTCTGCAGTTTCAGCCACCTCTACCACAACTACCGGCTAATGTAGAAATTCCGCAACTCCCTCTAGCCTGTAGGTGGGTTATGCGTCGTACTCTTGCACGAGAGTATGATGCCCATCATAATCTCCCCCTCTGCAGGGATGTGTTGGATCTGCTGGAGGACGCACAGGTGAATATCTAACTAAACTTACTTGTTATAGATTAACTTAGTGTTGTGCATACTAACGGTTTGTGTTCTTATTTGATAGTTCATCTGGATGTTGTACAACGATGAGGTGATAGGTACCCTGCCAGCGTATTGCACATTCGGCCGACATATTTGGAGGGCTTCTGTCCCACTCATATGCCTCGATATTGTCGAGCACCATGCCTCCGAGCGGGTATTTCGTCAGTTTGGCCTGCCGCAACCTATACCGACTCCGCCTCATGGCATGCTTTACATTATGAGAGGGATGATCGGTCCAGGGCGGACGACACATTTATGGCATGGCTTAACGAGCAGTTGGGTACTTGGGACAAGCGAGGGGACTTGACCCTACCTCCGCATCACTTTCCTATTCAACGTTATATGGCATGGTACCGCACTGTTTCCCGACTTTTTATCGGGAACCCAGTTCATCAGGCACACGGTCGGTACGTCCCATACGCCAGGAGACACGAGGCCCTGGTATGTTTTCTGTTATTATTAGTTATATAGTTGTAATTTAGTGTCAAATATGTAGTTTATATTTTTTACTTTGTGCAGGCGATTGGATTGCATACCGTCTATCATATGGGGCAGCAGATGTAGAGTTATGTCCACGATCCTGTGTCCATGCAGGAGTATAGTCGTCGATTCATGGATGTGGCTGCCCAGACACTGCAGCGAGCCCGATCGAATCAACGTTTGGCACACGAGGCTGATTATATGGACCCAGTGCAGTACCATCGAGGTCGTGGTATCCCACGAGCTGGTGGTGGCCGACGAGCTGGTAGTGCCGAACGACGTGGTCGTGGGCGGAGAGGAGGTGGTCCCCAGCAAGGGGGCGTTGAGGCTCATGCTGATGATGTTGCTGCTGATATGGCAGGTGGCATGCATGAGACGGACATGCCGTCTTACAGCCTTGGAATTTATCGCACTCCAGTGCCATCGCAGGTGACCCCGTCGGGTCAATTATTAATCACGGGATCGGATATTCAAGGAGTGGATTGGGGTAGATACTTCCCAGGCCTGTCTACCACTGTTGAGGATCGACCGACCCGAGATTTTTATAGTGGGCGCCGACTGAGTTATGGCTCCACATCACATGCGCATGTATGAGTTTATTAGTATTGAATTTGAATTTGTTTTAACTGTAACTTATTTATTTTCTTTAACTTTATTAATTTCCTTTTTAAGGCTTCATGCGACGCAATGACAGATGACTACATTCAGGATCTAGAGACGATGATGGTAAGACAATATAAATTATTGTGATTTGTTATGTAGTTTTCTATACTAAGTTTCATATTATTATGTAGCCTTCTACTGGAGCTGACATCACCACTGATACATGTCATCCTGCGCCGCATCCGGCTATAAGGAGACGACTTGATGATGATGATCCTGATAGTATACCCGGGCGGGAGGGGATGCGCCTCAGGCCAGCGGCTGCATTGAGACACACCGGATGCGGGACACATTGACATGGTGTAAATAATATGTTTGTATACATTAACAACAATATTTAATCGAATATGCGCATTACTTTTTTTAGTTCTCCATTCGTTTGATAGTTTCATAAAATAAAATTTAGTACAACACAAGCACTTAAACTTAACTTCCACTTCAATTAAAATAAAATGTAGTACAACACAAGCACTTAAACTTAACTTCTACTTCAATTAAAATAAAATTTAGTACAACAAACAAGGAAAATATTACTACAGCACAAACACAATCACAAACACAAACACAAACATAGCAGGCCAACATAATAAAAATACATGAAATATGAAAAATACACTAAACACATACATGCCAATGTTTAGCCCCGGTTGCTATTTATTCTCTGCTCCAACCACTTAAATCGTTCTTCCAGTTGTTCTTTTTCTTCTTCTACCTCTTTCAGTTTCGCCTTCACCTCTGCAAGTTTCAGTTTATATTTTTTTTTTGATCCTTTTGTGCTTCATAATTCCATTATGTTTTCCATTTTTCTTCTCCCACCTCCTTCAGGTTCGCCCTCAATTCTGCAATAGTTTTATTGCTTTCTTTTTCATGTTCCCGTTGTCTTAAACATATATTATGAAGAAACTGCAGTTGTTCTCTGTAACATTCCTGATAACATGGCTCATCAACCCATTCCTGAAAATCACAAATAGGTTCACCGGGGACCTTGTAAAACTGATTCATACAGTGCCAGTAGCGGCGTCCAACTTCACCACCATCCCAATAATTTTACATCAAGCATGCTTTTCCACAGTTGCACTTTGGTGGATGAAGAGGTTGAGCCATTTGTGTAATATTTGCTTTTAATAAAAAAAAAACCTTACTTTTAATAAAATATTTACTTTTAGTAAATTTTGAGCACACAACATAACTACAACGAGCCCATTATTTATAGGCGAGACAACACACACATAACGTACTATTTAATGACGTTATACTTTGCGTGTTAAATATCATGATGTTGACAAGACAACTTTATGTCAGCTGGTCAGCTTTTTCAGTTCGACAAGACAACGCACACATAACGTACTATCTAATGGCGCTATACTTTGCATGTTAAATATCATGATGTTGACAAGACAACTTTATGTCAGTTGGTCAGCTTTTTCAGTTCGACAAGACAACACACACATAACGTACTATCTAATGGCGCTATATTTTGCGTGTTAAATATCATGATGTTGACAAGACAACACACACCAGCTGGTCAGCTTTTTCAGTTCGACAAGACAACACACAAATAACATACTATCTAATGTGGCCATACTTTGCGTGTTAAATATCATGATGTTGGCAAAACAACTTTATGTCAGCTGGTCAGCTTTTTCAGTTCGACAAGACAACACACACATAACGTACTATCTAATAGCGTTATATTTTGCGTGTTAAATATCATGATGTTGACAAGACAACTTTATGCCAGCTGGTCAGCTTGTTCAGTTCGACAAGACAACACACAAATAACGTACTATCTAATGGCGCTATACTTTGCGTGTTAAATATCATGATGTTGGCAAGATAACTTTATGTCAGCTAGTTAGCTTTTTCAGTTCGACAAGACAACACACACATAATAAATATACATATAATTTTATTAAATTATTATTTAAATAGGTAAAATGGGAAAGTACAAATCATAGTTAACAAGCATAATTTTATTTCATAAATCTTGCAACATAGACATAACAACTAATTATTACAACATTAACTCATGGGTAGTTAGGTACACTAGAAGAACACCCACCACGAGCTTGATTAGTTTTGCCCCCCAAACCAGTTAAAGGACATTTAAGACGGTCGTGTCCTGTTTGCGAGCATATACCACATTTGCGCGCATAAATGGTGTCACTAACATCCATTTGGTTATGTATACGTGTTCTCTTCTGCACCTGTCCTTTACGCAAATAGGACTTGTTACACACCATTTTAAATGGTTCCGGAGGCCAATAATGCTCAGCACCCACTGTCTGTAACTGATCACTATATGTGTTTAGGTACTTGGAAACACTATATTGTTGATCAACATAGTTGGTCTCCGCATAACCAACACGTTGAAAACAGTTGATGGCAAGTGAGCAAGGCATTTGGTAGATGGACCATTTCCAACAAGAGCATAACCTTGCAGATTCATTTACAGTATGTACATTATTACCCCGATTATTATGGATAGCGGTGCGAACTTCAAAAACACCTCTTTCGTTATCATACTGCAAAAATGAATGTCAATGTGCTCGCCGTCTGTATTTCTCAAATCTCTTCATAGGCACTGGCATAAATTCAACACCCCTCTCCGTCAATTCCGTTGCAGCTGCAGACCGTTCAACAAACCTCTCCTCCATCTGTTTGAACGACATCCGCACCATGGCTGTGACGGGTAATCCTCTTGCCGACTTCAATAACCCGTTGAAGGACTCTGACACGTTTGTAGTAAGAATTCCCCATCGTCTGCCACCATCCGCATTCAACGTCCACTTTTCAGGGTCATGTCGTATTAACCAATGATAGGCTGCCTCGTTTTATTGCCTGATAGAATCCATATGCCTCTGGAATTTATGCTGTTGGTGGTCTGTTGCTGCCATCCACATCAAATCATGTAGATCCTTGTTGGGATGTGCCTTCTGGAAATTGGCCTTAAAGTGCCTCACACAGTAACGGTGGTATGCATAAGGTTCTTGCCATGCAGGCAAGTTCTCCACATAACTTAATATACCACCGTGTCGATCAGATATTAGACAAATACCTGAACGCTGTTTGACAATGTGCTCTTTCAGGTGGTTCAAAAACAGCGTCCACGTCTCTGTGCTTTCATTGGCACAAACAACAAAAGCTAGAGGAAATATCTGTCAATTAGCATCCACTGCCACGGCTATCAATAGCTTGATATCGTACTTTCCATAGACATGAGTTCCGTCTATGGATATTACTAGCCGGCAGTGCGAAAAACCATCAATTGCTGGCTTAAACGCACAGAACACGTAATTGAATATGTATTCTGGTGTTCCCGGACTCTGCTCAAGCTTCCATTCAACAACTGTCCCGGGGTTAAAGTGCTGCAGTGCGGCCATGTACTTTGGCAGAAATGCAAATGACTTATCCCAATTACCGTAGACAATTTCAAACGCTCGTTTGCGCCCGCGAAATGCTTTTCTTTTCGTAATGGTATGTCCATATTCCTGGTGGACTGATGTAATGCACTCTTTGATTGTATACCTTATGGACGCTTCGATGTGCGGAATAAGTACAAGAGAAATCAAGTCAATATCCAAGTTGAAGTGAATCCCGTTGAATGTGTCCATTTCGCATGTGTGGGTGGGAATGTATTTACCCACTTTCCACATACATGTCTTCTTCTTGGTCGCACGCAACATCCAATTACATGGCCAAAACCACCTGCGACAAACAACCTTGTATACCATTGGACTTGACTCCCATACCTGCATCTCACGACACTCTTTCACGTTGTGTATTTTACAAGCCCTGCTTAAGCGTGTTTTATCAGGAAAAAGCATCTCCTTTGCAAGCACCGTTGGTCTAGACTTATCCCACATTGCTGTCCGGATTTCATCAAAATCCCTTGTGAGAGCTTTCACATCCGGCACGATTGGCAAGTTATCAATGTAAGGAATCTCCCTTGAATGAAACGACACTTCGGACTCATACACTCTTCGTCTAGGGGGGTCTCTCTTCAAATCAGATCCTTTCTCCTCATCCTGCTCATCACCATCCTCACGAAAAAAGGTGTCTCGTCTCCGGATTCTTCGGCATTGTTATCGTAATCACTGTTCTGTTCCTCACTCTGTGCATCTGCCAGATCCCGATGTAATACGTCGTTTTCGGTCAATTGAGTGAGTACGGGTGGTTCAACTTGCTCGTTTTCACTGCACAACCAACAAAAATATAAGCTACTGAATTAATAAATGATTTCCATATGGCTATATCACTTCACTTACAAGTCGTAATGTGATGAAATTTCATGATGGAGGTTTTCAATTAAGTGATGACTACCGGATGGGCCACTTGTAAAATTCATATCCGGCCGGTACCCCCTATTAAATATATGAGCGTTAATACAAATTCAATACGCCAAAAATATACATAATTAACACAAATGAAAATTGAAGTTTACCACTCGTCTTGTGAATTATGGAAAGCAGGGTATAAATTATTTTCTCGCTGCTCATTCGCCGGCGGTGATAAGTTTAAATCAAGGAAAACTCTTTCATCCGGAACCTGTCCGGCAAAAACTGCTCCAGAATAACCACCCGATGACTGGGGGTTATCTCTGCTATGCACAACCTCATTTTTTGGAACGTCTTCGACCTTCACGTACATCTCCAACATTGTGATTACAAGAAATTCCCGGCATTCGTCCGGAGTCCTCAGAAAATCACTTAAAGTTTCATAATCGTCGATGTTAAACTCCGAGTAAAAAGCAACCCCTTACGGAGTGACGGAATACGGATATCTTCCGGTTACTTTAAGTATCACTGAACGTTTCCTCACACTCAGTTTTTTGCATAACAACGATATCAATTTATCGTACTCTATTGTAAGTGGCAATTTAACATGACACTGAGCAGGTAAACTGTAGCCCACAGAGTTATTCTCCATCACAACCTCACCCCCCAATATAATGAAACTCTTATTCTACGCTCTTCAAACATAATGAAAAAATGCTGGAGAATTTAAGAACAATAAATGTTTCAACAAGAGTTAAAAATTTTTTTGAATGAATTTCTATACAATCCTAACCTCTTTATATAGGAAATGGCTAGCCAGATTTTTTTTATATATATAGGTATAGCGTCCAAAAAGTTGGCACTATACGCTTTTGAATTATTGAAGTCAGGAATTATTCGTGGGGTCAGGAAAAAGAAGTATAGCGCCACAATACCTGGCGCTATTAACGGTGTCATTAATGTTACTGTATAGCGCCAGGTATTATGGCGCTATATATAAAAATGTATTTTTTTTACCACCTATTGGTGTAGTTTGAGCCCAAAAGAACCACATTTTGGTTCCGGACTCAATATATAATAGTCAACTTAATTAATATTTTTGTTCTTTGAATACAATGTAATTTATATTTAATAGCAAATTGCTTTGTTTTTACTTTTATCTTCTTCTTTTTTTGAATTCAATTATAGTTTAGTACTAGTACATAATAGTCAACCTAATTAATTTTATTCCTTTTCAAATTCACCCCTTAAATTGAAATCATCTAATTGCACCTTATCGGTCCATAAATGAAAAAACACATATCATTTTGTGACAGCCTTTTTCAACAATCTGACTCGTCAATGACAACTAATAGTTTGAGACTCTTTTTCAGTTCTTTTAGTATTACCATACTCTTTATCTTGAATTCTTTAATATGTCTTTGATAAATTTACGTTTGAACGCCCTTTTGATCACTGACCCCTTTTTTTTATTTATTAAAAACTAGAATTTTAAAGTATGAAACATGCTTAATCAAACACCTTCCCTTCCCATTTCATCCATTTTGTGAAGAAATCTCTCTCTCTCTCTCTCTCTCTCTCTATATATATATATATATATATATATATATATATATATATATTCGGTGCTTTCTTTTCCTTTAGAATTATTTTTTGTTAATACTTAAATGATAAGTCATCATAATCATTAAGTTTTTAATGAGTTGCACGCCGAATTTTATCGCTGATGACTAGCATACAGTGGTGCCCCGTAGTGCTCAAATCCTGGGTCCGCCTCTGGTCAGATGAGGTTCTTAATTGAGACTTAAGACAAGAAACTACATTGCCCGAATCCACGTTGTACATTTGAAAGAGGTTGACCTCCTTTGCTTCTCTCATGGTACACTCCTCTTCCCGCCGAGCCCCTTCCGCTTCAAATTACTCTTGGCAAGTATCGAATGATGAATGTAACGCCTAGGACTGCAACATTTCGGTATGATTATACCTTAAAGTTTTTTCAAACTAGTTTTCTCTGCGAAGCATTGAGGAGCAAGTTACTAGGCATTACTTGTAACCAGGGCGATGTTGAAACATTATATTCTTCAATTTGTTTTATCCAAGTAATCTTTCTGTATTACTCCATGCAATGGAATTTCTCAGTTTGATCTTATGTCTGCTATGAATATCTTGAAATGTCAACTGATGATATTTCTGACCAAATATTAGCATATACAGAGGCGATGAGTTCAATATTTAAGGTTCTTATAGTATTAAACTTATTATATTCTTAAAGTTATGGGTTTCAAACCCACTATGTATTGCAATTTTAATGAATTTTTACACTAAATTTATGCTCCGTGTCAAAAGTAATGGGTTCAGAATACTACATACGCCTCTAAGCAAATAGGAATAATTCTTGAATGAACTTTTGAGTAGCTGGTCCAACAGCTTGTTTGGTCAAGCTGCAAAAATAAGCTTACTTTGCAAAGTGCTTTTCTCAAAAGTACTTTTGGTGAGAAGCAGTTTGTGTTTGACTAACTAATTTGAAAAGCACTTTTGAGCAGTAATTAGTATTTGACCAAACTTTTAAAAACTGCTTCTAAGTGTATTTTTCAAAAAAGTATTTTTGGGGAGAAACTACTTTTTTCTGCTTCTCCGAAACTGCTTCTGTTTCTCCTCAAAAGCACTTTTTTCTCTTCTAAAAATTTGGCCAAACGCTAACTTTGAGGAAAAAAAACACTTTTTTGAAAGGAAAAAAAAAGGGTACTTTTAGCTACTTTGATGACTGCTCCTCTAGCTACCACTTGGAAAATGAAGACAATTTAATGATGGTCCAGCTTAAGACAGTAGTATAGACTTTTTGCTTTTTTTGATATTTGAATTTGGTATCCGAAACTCATTGGCGACCAATTTGGATTCACGCCACATAGCACGCACTAAAGAGAGAAGAGTTCCTGAGTTTCTCCATCTCGAGGCTCAATATCTGGTTAAGAGTGGAGGGTTTCTATTTATTCCGTTACACTCTTTGATGGTCTTTATATACTCTACTTGAAGAAATGGATATAAATCTTGAGATAAATTTGTAACCTTGAAGTCGAAAACAAGCTAAACTAACTTTATAACATAATGTTTCTCTTTATCATCAAGAGGTGTGGTGAGATGGATGAGATTCCTCTATCATTAACCAAAGGTCTCGAGTTTGAGTTTAGGAAATGGAGAAATCTCTTATAGGGAGCGCTTCTCCCTTATGCTCCCTATGATACGCGAATCCAAATTAGTCGGGCTAGTGGGTTCTGAACACCGAATGGTTGGATCTAAAAACAATAATGTTTTGCTTTCAAACTTTTCAACAACTACTGTTCAATATTCTTTTAACAATCAATAGGTGTAGGTTCAATTCAATTGTTCTCTTAGCCTTCCCCTTAACCAATTTATGATTTCTTTCCTTCTCTGTGTTGAAGGAAAGCATAGACGTTAGAACACTTGCCCAGTTGCGTGGATAGTGTTCTTCAATATCATTTCCTATATTCTTTCTATATTTTTATAAATAGTCGTCCGTTCAATCGCTTAACCTAAATAGCCGTTCATTACATATAGCACGGCTTTCATAGTCATGGATTGTAGTAGTAATATTTTTCGGATACGATGAAGACAAAATGTAGTATTTTATGGAAGATAAAATGACCAAATCTTGATAGAAAATGATCGAGTAACTAACTTTTAGTCACTATCATTAGATAAAGGAAAAAAAAAATAGTATTATCATCTGTCATTTCCTAATATGATAAGAAATCTAAGAAGCACAACAAAAGAAAACTCTTGAACGAAAAAAAAAATGTATAAATATGAGTTATATTTTCTTCACCTTTGCTTGAGGATGAGGTTCATCCAACGAAAAGGGAAAAAAACATAACATCACTATCAAATAAAATTGAGAGAAAATTGAAAATTTGTTCTCATTTGGTTACTTATTAATTAGTAGGATACTATATCCTATATTTTGTTCCTTGATTAGTTCTTTTCAGATATATTCGTGAAAAATCACAATAAGGTACAAGCTTTGGCCACCATATTTATTGATGCTTCTAATTAATTGTTCTAAAGAAATTGGCACTATCACACCTTTTGTTATCAAGAATATCATTTCACTTTAAAACTATCTTTAGACTTTAGACACATGAAATCCAAGGGCGGAGCTAGAAGCGCGAGTACGAATTATGTCGAATTCAGTAGCTTTTGCTCAAAGAATGTATTTTGTGTTAAGAAATACATTAAACATCTACCGATATTAAATTTAAAACCAATTATAAGCACTTGAAATCGTTATTCTAAAATTTATAACTCATAAAATAAAATTCTTGCTCCGCGCCCTCATGAAATTGATGTTTTTTTGTGATGTTGCATGCAATTAACATCACTGTGCCCATCATCTTTCACTCATAGGCCGCACTCAAATTTGATTGGTACATGCAAATTTCTTATATATTTTCATCCTTAATTAGCACGAAAACGAGGAGGAAAATTCTGAATCAACAAAATACGATAAAAGAGAAATCAAAATAGTGGATAAGCACATAATCAATGAATCTCTTTCATACTTGCAACAAGAATGGTGTATATAAGTAGCTAGTGATTTGAGTAATTCTCTTGGAATATGTATATTTATCATTAGATGAAAACCAAATAACAATGAGTTGGGTAAGCATGTTTATTTTTTAAAGGAAAAACATTACAGTTTTTTACACAAATAACTAATTGAAATTTATGGCTTATAACCTAACTGGTATATAAGGCTGTCAAGTGGGGCCGGGCCGGGCCGGAACCGCGGGCTAAATAGGCTTAACGGGCTGTGACCGTTTTGCCCGCGATTGGTGGGCTCATGCCGGTCTCGTGGTCCGATTTTTAGCCTTGGAACCGTTTGGACTGGGCCCGTTTGGCCCGCCAAGGGATTTTTTTAGAAAATAGCCATTTGGCTTTTGAAAAAAGTAGCCGTTGAGTCTTAAAAAATAGCCATTTAACCCCTTCTCCCCCCCCCCTAACTAATTTGAAACACCAAATTTTTTATTATTACACTTTTTTCCTATTTTCTACTATAAATATACCCCTATTCTTTTAGTTTTCTTACAAAATCAATATCAATATATCAAAATCTCTTTCTAATTTTTTCCAATACCAAACCAAATCATAGTCGGGGTTTTTTTCTCGGTTTGACTCGAATTATCAGGTTGGTGCAGTTTGTCGGTTTTCTTTGTACACCCCTACTTATGTATATATATATATTCATACACAGTTATACATAATGCTGTCAATATATGCCAGCCAACCTAGTCCACACGGGTCTTGGCATTTGACGGGCTGCACTTGATCGACCCATTATTTTGAAGGGTCTTAAATTGGTTAGCCCCAGCCCAATCCTACGTGGTTTATGGGCCCCCACAAGTTGCCCACTATTTTTAGAAATATTTATCATATTTATTTAATTTAAGTTCTAACCTAAAAATCTAAAAATAAGATTTATAAGTCAAATGATATCTTGTTAGACAGAAGCTTTAATAAAACTTAATAACTTTTGACATTGTTTCAATAGATTAGAATAAAATACAAAAAAAAAAATAGGATAATATTTTATTCATTAATAGTCAAAAGTCAAAATAAACTATTAAAAAAATTTCAATGGAACTTATGCCATATCCAACACCAATATATTATATTCATCAAGCACATTTGAATTCGCTTGTGACAATAAAATTAAGAGAGAAAAAGAAAATCAAACACACCTCTATAAAAGTGAAAGAGAGAAAATAACACTACGTCTTTTAGGGTTTAGGAAATTTAAGATTTTACTATTTGGTTATTTTATAATTTAAAATACTTAACTTTATTTTTAAAAATTTGAAATTTAAAACTTCGTTCTTTTAGTATGATGAGCGTAGTAATCTTTGAGTTGGACTAGTCTTCTTGTTATTTTTAATTTTCTATTTTCTATTTTTTTTTAATTTTTTATATTTTTAATTAAATAATTTTTATTAGGCCCACGGGCAAACTTATTCCAGCCTAGGTCAAGCCTCACGAATCACGAGCTTACTTTGATCGGGCTAAAAAAGCCTTGCTCTTAAATGGGATCCAAAAATCTTAGCCTGGCCCCATTGAATTACGGGCCGCGTGAGCCAGCCCAACGACTCTAGTTATACACATATTATACATGAATTATATACATGTCGCTTTTAATTTAAACGGTTGAGCGAATGACTATTTATGTAATTCTTCAAACTAGGAATAACATTGAGTTGAGTGACCACTTACCTAGCTAGTCATTCTTCATATGTGTCATCATAGTATAACTGTATAAGCTACTACATAAAATAGTACCACAATGTCCATGAATTTGTTTTTACACTTGTGTGACATATGTATGCAACTTTTATGCATCAAAATTTCATAGGTTATCAACTCCTAGGTAGATTCTTTAACCTCGAATACATACAAATGAGAGTTTCTCCACTATAAAAATAATGCAAATTATTTCATTTTCAACAAAATGTCCACTTTGCATTGGACAAAATCCCTTCCAAAAGCATCCAAAATCTTCTAAAATTTAGCCATATTAATGTCCTTCCCAATTTGGATAGAATATAAAATAATAGTGATAATAAAATAACATAATATAAGAAGAAAAAATAAAATAGAAAACATTTTTTACAATTAAAGATTTGTTATGTTGTGCTTGAGAAAGCCTTGAAAGATTGTATCTTTGATTTGAGAAGCATCTCAAAATAGTGCATTGTCCTTTTGATTTATATTATCACAAGAATCCCAAGCTTAAAGTAATAACCAAATGGGCCCATAGCCCATACCCCACCAACGCTATTTTGGGCCTCTTCATCTGTCGGTAATGGGCCCCATTTCCTCTTTTTTATTTATTCTTATTATTTGAGATTTTTAGTCCTTTTCCCATTTTCACTTGAGAGAAAAAGATTCTTAAATTCTTTCTAGAGTTTAAGTTTTGATAATGCAAAACATATTTTTATAGTCAAAATAATTACTAAGATAATTACATATAAAATTTTATAATATGCAATAGTTGATAATATGTTAAAAAAGCAATGAACTTACTATAATATATTAAGTTATACTAATCGTATAAATAATTATTCCCTCTGTTCCAGTTTATGTAGATTTTTTTGCGTTTCATGATTAAAACTACGTAAATTTTGACCAATATTCTGAAATATTTTTTTATCATATTAACATGAGAAGAATTACAAATTATATTATTTTCATATAATTTTTGAATATCTAATTTATAATTTTATAATATTGAGTTAATATAATTTTATTTAGCTTCAAAGATTAATCAAATTAACTCTCGAAAAACGAAAAGGTTCACATAAATTGGCACGGAATAAATATTAAATTTTAGCAGGAACAAAACTAGGGGCACAAAGCGGTTTATTCGAATCTCATCCTCCGCCAGAAACTTACACTATTAAAATTATTATTTTATATATATATATATATACATACACACAATAGCTATTAAATTTCATTGATTTTTGTGTGTGCTTATTTCTTTATAATTCTATTTTTTTAAAGTAAAAATCGTGCCCCGCCATTAATTATCAATGTAAACAGCTTAATTGCTTTTTCTTTCAATTTATAGATTATCTAAATCCAACGGCCGACAAAACAGTGGAAAACAAATTGTTCCATATTTGGTCTAAGAAAGAGGCTAGTGTGATACAAAGTACAGTCCTATATTAGGTACTCACGTTTGTAGTCAAAAATATAACCAGAAAGTCAACCTTTTCAATCTGGCAATTTCATTTTCACAAATCTGTAAAACCTCTTTGAGGTGTTAGTTTTATTAAAATGTCAAAAGATATAGAAAAGAAAATAATAATAATAATATGGAATGACATGCTTGGAAATTTATTGCTTATTAGTTAGTAGGTTTTAACATTTATTGCCAACAATATGCGGCCATACATTTGATCTCTTCTTTCTTTGTTTTTTATTTTTGGTTTGGAAGATAACATTTGATCAATTGATTTATGGAAGTATTAAACCAAGCTTCATATGAAATTTGCATCCCTATTACCTTCTATATGTAAAAAAAAAAAAAAAAAAAAGAAGGAAATTTATCAGGTCAAGATTTTGCTCATCGACCAAAATTATAATTACATTCGCTAGCCATATATATATTATATGTAGATTATTTAATATACAAAAATATACATCTTACCTGCTATTATTTTTGGGAGTTGTTATACTATATAGTTTTCCCGAGTTATTATTTTCTTGCATTCTCTAGTCTCTTGCCACCAAAGAAAAAGAAAAAAATTCTAGAAAAAAAGAATAGGATTTTTTGTTTTGTTTTTGGAAACTGGTGACTTTTTTTCGGAAAAACAATATAACTTCTGGTTATGTCAAGGGAAATTCTTGCTAATTATCTCCCTTCTTTTATCTAATATACTAATTTATTATGATAAGAAATGTCTGCTAATGACATCTTATTTTGTTTTACTTTTTTCAAAGAGGACAAGGGAGGCTTATGGTAGTGAAATTGAGTTTGACATTTTATTTTGTTCTACCTTTTTTAATTATCAAATAAATTTGACGTTTTGTTTGAATGATTAATGATGAAAGCAATTGTTAGTTGAAGTAAACACACTCATTTAGTAGTAAAGATAGTTAACTATAAAGCTAAAATAGATATTGCATCCGTAGAGTAAAACTATTTCCCCTGTAGATTATCGTTTTGAAAAATGATGTAATTAACTTCAAAATTTGATTCTAACATATTTCAAGAAAAAAAAAAAGGGAAAAGAATTGAAAATTCAACAAATTTAAGAAAAGGTTCTTGTAATCTTGCTTTGCGACTAACAAGCAGAATGAAAGAGGCCTAACATCATTCAATCTAAAAATAATTATCTTTAAACTTCTTCTTTTAAAATAAATAAATAAATTAGGAATAATTATATAAATAATTCCTTTTTACTTCAATTTTTCAAATATTTTAATTGTAAAAGAGTTGATAGTTAATTCTCCTATTCCAAACTCCGACATTTCTTTCGAGTTAGAAAGGATAGCCCGGTGTACAAAGTATCTTGTGTTTACATAAGTTCAGGGAAGAACCGCACCATAAAGGATATAACGTAGATAACCTACCTTAATGTAATAGGGGCTGTTTCTACGGCTCGAATTGAATAAAGTATTATTTTTTCAATTTTTTTCCTCATAATTATTAAACCACGTTTCCAGAAAAAATGTCCAATTAGTACATATCTTTTTTCAAGAGTTAATCACGTAGCACCCTTCCACCGTCAATATAAGATTATCAATTATGAGGTCTCCAATTTCCTCCTCCGACCAACAACAACAACAATATCCCAGTATAATCTCACAAGTGAGATCTGGGGAAGGTAATATGTATGCAGACCTTACCCCTACTCCGAGGGGCAGAGAGGTTATTTCCTGGAGACTCTCGGCTCAAGAAAGCAACAAGAGACGATATATTAGAACTATCAATAGACTCATAATAAAATAACATCACATAAAATAACATAAAATAACAAAATAACAACCATATAAGAAATACGAAAATGATGGAAGGTATCCTAATATGCAACAGATAAAGCGTAACATCCTAAGACTAACTCCTAACTGGCTAGTCTTACTTTAGTGCGCTGTAGAAATATTCACAACTTCCCCCTAACGTACAACCTTAATGCTCGACCTCCACAATTCCCTGTCAAGGGCCATGTCCTCAGTAATCCTAAGTCATGCCATGTCCTGCCTGATCACCTCTCCCCAATACTTCTTAGGTCTTCATCTACCTCTCCTTGTGCCCACCACAGCCAGTCGCTCACACCTCCTTACTGGTGCAACAGTGCTCCTCCTTAGAATGTGCCCGAACCATCTGAGTCTTGCTTCCCGCATCTTGTCCTCCATGGGGGTCACACCTACCTTCTTTCGAATATCTTCATTCCTAATCTTATCCATCCTTGTATGCCCGCACATCCACCTCAACATCCTCATCTCTGCTACTTTCATCTTCTAGATGTGTGCGTTCTTAACCGGCCAACACTCGGTCCCATACAACATAGCAGACCTAACCACTTTTATAAAACTTACCTTTTAGTAACGGTGACCAATAATAAATTTCTTTTAAATCCTAAATAAAAGTATATAAAACAGAACGATGCTTCACAAGTGTGAAATATTATTGGTCACTTTTGGCTTCTTTTCTTGACGATTGCACGATTTCCTTTTCTTATTTTATTTTATTTTTTATAATTATTCATATACTTCCCCTGCATTTATTAGGTCGTAGATAGACACTACTCCCTCGATTCATTTTAGTTGTCGCGGTTACTAAAAATAGTTAGATTAAAATACTTGTCATTTTAGAAAATCAAGATATAATTAAAAAAAAATTCCATTTTGTCTTTAGTATTTATATACGGTAAAATCATGTGCCCCCGATTTTGTGGGCTCGAAGGCTCACATTGAAGAACAGAAGGCTTGCGTCGAGGAATAAACCCACTGAGGACTGAGATCGAGCCCGAGGACAGAACACGAGGCTCGAGGATCTAAGTATTCGAGGGACGTCGGAGCTTAGTGTGACCAACCCCGAGATAGTGTCGTTATGGGCTTGTAACAGAATGGGCAAAATTCCTGCCACGTCACCAAGATCATGGCGTAAATTCCGGAATAGATTTGTACAAATCAGTACTAATCCGTACTAGGCGGTTAAACAGCTGTCCCAATAAGATTCTTTACTGTAAATAGAAATGTACCTTATTTAGGGTTTCCCTATTATATAAAGGGGACTCCAATCATTTGTAACGATCATCAATCATTAGCAAAAAATATACTCTCCTACTTTTCTGCGTATTGCTCATCTGAATCATTTTATTATTATTTTACTGTTCTTATTGTTCTTGCTCATTTATCTTGAGGTCTCCTTTGCTCGAGGTCGAAGTCTGCTTACACGATTGGTTTGACTTGCCTTACTCTTAAATTTATACATTAGATTCCTTGTTTATCAATTAGTATCAGATTAAATTACAGATCTTTAAAACCACAAACAAGTTTAATTGTTACTCGTATTTTCAAAGTAAATAATATTAATTGTTCTTGATAGTAAAAAAAACATTGAGTACCTAGCATAGAAACACCTAAACATGAAGAGTAAATATAGTACAGTAATCTCACTTATAATACTTATAATAGATGGTTACTTATAGTGTCAAAATCAAAAAATTCTTAAACATATTCAAGATTTAATATAGGCGTCTAAAAGGTGATATATTTAACTGATATATACAATATAAATTAGGCGAAGGATATATAACTGACCACCTTTCGGCTACTATAGCTCCGCTCTCTTGAATACTTATAATTCATTTTTAGAAGATTTGACGGTGTAAAAATTCTTTTATAACGTTAGAAATTAAACTCGTCAAAGAAATACTTTTTGATTGACTTTCATTATTTTCGTCCAAATATTGTTAAGTAACGGCTCCTTTATATATCCGTTGTACATTTTAAGTGAAGGACAAGTTGTTGATTTTTCTTACCTAGGGTCTTACCTGTCCTTTTCTTTTGCTCACTAAGATTGTGAGAGATGCTAAAAATAAATATATCATGTTGAAACTACTTATGATTTTTTTTAATAACTTTTTTATTATATCGGGGGAAGGAGAATAGATTATAGAAGCCGGTCGACGATTTAAAATTTATAAATTCACAAATATATATTTATAGATATTTAGTGAATTTTTTTAGATATTTATATGACCCTAAAGAGAGGTATAGATAGACCGAGGAAAAACTGGGGAGAGATGATTAGACATGACTTGACACATCTTCAACTCACCTAGAACATGACCCTAGATAGACGAGCTTGAATGTGGAGTATTAGGGTAGATGTTTAGTAGGTATTCGGACGATTTCTCTCTTTTTTTGTAGGAAAGCATGGTTCTAGTTTAGCACATCTTATACGCTCCCTATTTTATTAATCAGTATTGATCATTATTCTAGTATTATATTATCTTACTCTTTAATTTTATTACTACTATTATTTCTTTAACTTTGATAACCTTTATTATTTTTGCTGGCACTTTTTTTTCTTTCTTTTCTTCAATTTTCGTTATATTTTTTTCCACTCTTGTACTCCTCAAAATCATTTAGATTTTTTTTCTTGAGTCGAGAGTCTATTGGAAATAGTCTCTCTACCTCACCACGTTCCGAAAACAGAATTTGACAGAATAGAAGAAGGCATGTTAGAAAGAGGAGATAAAATAAATATATAATCAACTTTAAAGTAGCAAAAAAGTTAAATCACTCGCTCTCTATAGCACTATGGTTCACTTTCACAATTATCTATCAAATT
This sequence comes from Nicotiana sylvestris, assembly GCF_000393655.2. Taxonomy (NCBI): domain Eukaryota; kingdom Viridiplantae; phylum Streptophyta; class Magnoliopsida; order Solanales; family Solanaceae; genus Nicotiana; species Nicotiana sylvestris. Next base: position 163,696,912 of record NC_091063.1, read on the forward strand.
ATAATTCATTGTATCTGAAATAAAGAACTGATATGTACCCGAAGAAAATGAAATTCACCAATGTAGACCCAATAAGGAAACCTTCTATACATCCTTTTTCTTTTTATATCCCACTTGTCTTTGGTATTCGATCGGAAACAGCCTCTCTATCTTTATAGAGTAACGGTAAAGCTGTGTATACACTACCCTCTCCAGACCCCATGTATGGTATTAAATTTGGGTTTGTTGTTGTTGTTATTGTTATTTTTGGTATTCGCTGGAAAGTTATGACTAATCCGAATTCGCATCGCGTAAAACCTATTAAATGAGGAACCTAAAAAAAATTACATTCATGAAACTCAATCCCAAGACATCTAATTTAGAGAAACAACAATAACTACAAACCCAATATAATCCTATAAGTATAGTCTAGGAAGATAGCGTGTACACGAACCTTACCCCTGCCTTAAGAAGGCAGAGAAATTGTTTCCGATAGACCCTCGACACAGAAAAAGTAAAGGAATCATATTCATCCCACTACCAGTTGCAGAACCACCTTGTGTTGAGGGTTGTCGATTAAATTTCACTCGCGGGAAAATTACACTGTTTAACTAGCTCAAAAAGTTATTTTTATGTATATATATTCTATATGTAGACTCTCGTTATTTTTTTTAATATAGTACTTTTTTATATTTTATCACCCTTAGATAAAATTTAGCTCTGCCACTTTCCACCATCAACCTTAATGGTCTCCTGTTTATCCCACCACATAAAGAAAGGTTCCAATATTATCAAAGACATCATTATTCACCATATTTACATCACCATTGCTCAAATCAGAAAATGGACCCACTTTTCGTCCTTTCATTTCTAGTACACTGACATTCATAGAGTAAAAAGAAGGGTAAATTTAATCTTACCGAAATGGCAAAAAGATTTTAAAAAACATACGTACTTCATTAATTTATTGCTTTAATTTAAAGGCAAGAGTGTCTCCCTCAATACACCAATATTGCCTCTTGTTGCTGTTGCTTTCATTGAAGGATAGACATAAATCATTATATCTCTAGAGAGCCCCATTTATCTTTCTTTTTTTTTTCTTTTTTATTTCCATATTACATTTTTTTAAATTAAAAATATAAAGTACACACGGACAAATAAAGAAAGGAGCACATTTAATAGACACCGTTCTCGTCTACCTCCTTTTTTTTCCTTTTCACATCTCATATTTGTCTTCATTTGCTAAGTTTTTTCCCTTCTAAAGTTTAAAAAATGGCCATTCTCTGCAAATCGCCATTTTTTCAATTAGATGAAAGGAAATAACTTGAAAATGCAATGCATAATGTCATAGGTTTTTCCTTGAATACTACCATAACTAAAATTACCGTCGTCTTAGGTTTATCTTGTTAGCTTTTTCATGATGCCTTATTATATCGATCCCAACATCAGGTATATAAACATAATGGAGAATGGATTTTAAAAAAAAATTCTAGAATGCCATGCATGAGATTCAAAGCTGCAAAGTAAAGCAACTTTTTTTTTCCACTAAAGTTTCTCTTATATAAAAGGAACTCAATCAGTGGCAGAGACACATGCACTCAACGGGTGTCAACCGACACCTCTTTGCCGAAAAGTTCCACTTTGTAGCTAGGTAATTTTTTGTAATTATGTATATATACTATGTATTGACACCCGTTGACTTCTTGGTGAGTTTATTCCGGTTATATTTAAATCCCCTTAATAAAATCCTGATTCCGTCACTAAACTCAAACAGTATATACTATATGTATAAAATTTGTTACCTATATATATGTACAGTATAATTTGTTGCTTCTCCGACATCTTACTGAGTTTTCCCTTCATTTTTTTGCAAAAAGCCGCTCCGCGATGATAAGCCAAATTATTGAACCCTGGAATATGTCGATGAAGGGATTCAATTAAACTCCTCTTAAACTCTTAAGTTCAAAAGAAATTATACAAATCTTTGTTGAGACAAAAGGAGAAAATATCATACTGTTTAACCAAAAAAGAAAACAAAGAAAAAGAACCAATGAAGTTAGTGTTAACACTGTTACTAATATATATGTTGGGGTCCACCCATCTTTTTTTATTTATATCAAACTGTACCACCATTGCTCTTCCCCTTCTATATACACCTTCCTTTCAACACTCTCTTGTCTTTAACCTGCATTCATATTCATATATATATGTATAATAGCTAAGCTCCATTTACTAAATCTTCAATTTTTCTCTATCATTTTCCTTCTTCAATTCAATAATGGCAATCTTTTTTCTCCATTTTCTTCTCTTGCTCATTGTTGTCCCTTCTACAAATGCTGGTTATTGGCCACCTTCTCCTGGCTATTATCCAAGTTCCAAGTTTAGGTCTATGAGCTTTTATCAAGGATTTAGAAACCTTTGGGGCCCTAATCATCAAAATGTAGATAATAATGGCATTAATATTTGGCTTGATAGAAATTCAGGTAGTTTTAATTACTCCCTTCTTTACTTGAATAGTATTACTACTTCTAATTAATTTCTTGTAACTACAAAAAAAAATCTGGCGAATCCATCGCTAACAGAATTTTCTAATAATCTGTCGCTAATCCGTAGCTAAATAACATTAGCAACAGATTTTGCAGTTTAGCTACAGAATATTTCCGTCGCTAATTTCAGTTAGTAGTATTATGGAAATTCTTGCTCCTCATTGATATATTCTTGGTGATGATATATAGGAAGTGGATTCAAGTCAATTAAACCATTTCGATCAGGGTATTTTGGTGCTTCCATTAAACTCCAACCTGGTTATACTGCTGGTGTTATTACAGCTTTTTACGTAAGAATTTCGCTTATATATATTTGTAGTTAGTACATTTTAGTTGATTTAATTCATTAATGAGTGGAATATATGGCAGCTTTCAAATAATGAAGCTCATCCAGGGTACCATGATGAAGTGGACATAGAATTTCTTGGAACAACATTTGGGAAGCCTTATACATTGCAAACCAATGTTTATATTAGAGGAAGCGGAGATGGGAAAATTGTAGGAAGAGAAATGAAGTTTCATTTGTGGTTTGATCCAACAAAGGAATTTCATCACTATGCTATTTTGTGGAGTCCTAGAGAGATCATGTAAGCACTACTTAATTTATCATTTGAATCCTCTTATTTATTTCATTGAAGTAAAGTTAATGATACAACCGGAGTCTTGTAGCAACGACAAAGTTGTCTCTGTGTAATCTATAGGTCACGTATTCGAGCAGTGGATTAGCCACTGATACTTAAATCAAGGTAGGCTAGAGTACGGCCTTTTCTGAACCCCATATGAATATTGAATGCTTTGTGCACCGGGCTGTATAAGTAAATTTAATGATAAGGAAATATTCTACCGACAAAAATCATTTGACACTAAAGTATGGTTGTCCTCCAATTAAATTTAGTCATGGTTGCCCACCAATGAATTTAAGGACATCTGTTATATTTTTTGATTACTTCAATTTCTTTTTTTAGTATCGAGGGGACCATGTTAAAGGATTAAATTCATGTTGTAGTCCTTTTTTCCATAATAGCTAAAAGGTCCACCATTTTTTTTTCACTCACATAGATTGAATGTGAGTCCAAAATATATTAGGCCCACACACACGCAAAAAATTGCATGTTATTTTATTTTATAGAATTTTCTAAATTTGTTAGAGGGTTTATCAGTTCTCTAACTTTACAATGTGGGTATAAGGTTTGCGAACAGCTATCCTCCTCAGATTCCATTTATGAGATTTTACTGAATTTTTTATTATTGTTATTATCGTAGAATTTCCTAAATCTGAAAACTAATTATATTGTTAATTTGATTGGTTTTGGTTCAGATTTCTTGTGGATGATGTGCCAATAAGGAGGTATGCTAGGAAGAGTATTGCAACATTTCCACTAAGGCCAATGTGGTTATATGGATCAATATGGGATGCATCTTCTTGGGCAACTGAGGATGGAAAATACAAAGCCGATTATAGGTACCAACCATTCTACGGGAAATTCACGAACTTTAAGGCAAGCGGTTGCACCGCCTATTCATCGCGATGGTGCCACCCTGTGTCCGCTTCACCATCCAGGTCCGGAGGCCTTACCAGGCAACAACGTCAAGCCATGAATTGGGTTCATAGTCACTACTTGGCTTATGACTATTGTCGAGACTCCAAAAGAGACCATTCCCTAACACCGGAATGCTGGCGTTAAGCGAACTGCAAAAGCTGTGGGATGTAAAAGTACATGGGTGGAAGTGTCAATCTTTCATAGGATTATCCTATTTTGTGCGAACTACCCTTCTTCTTTTTTTGTCTTTTTTTTTTAATTTTTTTTATTGGGTGTGGGAATTGTATGGTGGGGGGATGGGGGAGGAGTCTTGAGATGGGTCCCACTTTGTTAATAGCAATTGTTGGAGTAGTTGAGCGTCCAAGCCTATATCCTCCAAAAGGCAAAAATACAAAAGGGATGAAAATGGTGTGTCTTTTTATTTGTGTAATTTTGGTGAAATATTAATTTACCAATTTTATTAGCATATATAGACAAAACGAGAAGTGCATTCACTTTGTTATTTCTCAATAAATTAAAGCAAAAGTGTTTTGTATCTTCTTCTCCTCCATCAGTTCTTGTTACGTGTAGTCCCTTTTTGGACATCACATCTCTAGGAGTAACGTACTGAATATATTATTGTTTATGTTTATGCCAGTTACATCTTTATTGTCTATAATTTGTTAGATTACATGTGACTTCCATTTCGAACGCCCGTTCTTAAAACATTTAACTTAAACAAAAAAAATGACATAATAAAAATCATTCGAACTTGTTGGTTTATGAAAATTACTAGCAACAACAACAATAATAATTATAACTTAGTCTCAAACAAGTTAGTGTTGGCTATATAAACCCTTACTTTTTTCTATAAACTCAACTCATATCATCGTACCAAAATAATTTTTTTTAGGAATAATAATAATATTAGAACCGAAGTTCTCTAATAAGTCAAAAGTCTATTTCCAACTAGTAATTGTATCGTATCTTTAGTGAAGCCTGAATTGATTCCATGGATTAATTTGTAGATCTTTCAACACCACTATCTTTTATGCTATTTTAGGTCTAGTTCGCCCCTAGAAACCAGTGCATCAATAGGTCAATATCTCATTTATCCTCAACATTTTCAACTCGCGTCTACTAGCAAATGTGATTATTTTAATATCTTATTTAATCTTGTATGACCCCATATTCATCGCATCATCTGTATCTCTGCAACAAACTTGTTTTGTGGATATGTTGAACTTTGACAACCCAACATTCGTTACATATAACATTAGGGACCATTGGGGATCAAATGAACTTAATTCAATTCCTAGGGTCATAGTTATAATTTTATTTTTATTACAAATGGTTCAAAAGCACAAGAAAATGTATGTACATAAATTAAAGAGTCCAAGCTTCACTACGTGGAAATGTTATTGTTTAGTACTATACCACTTTTCATCTTTCCACGTTATTTACCCTTAAAAATGAATAACAATTAAATTTATACGTTATTTTAAGAATATATGGACTAATTCAATACAAGTGATTAGTGACGTTAGATAAGCAAATTAAAAATAGAATAAACAGCCAAACCAGTAGTAATATTGAGCCTGGGCTCGGTTATAAGCTTAAAAAGTAGCTTGCTTTCGGTTCGGAGTCAAACACTTAGGAAGAACTATGAGCAAAATTAAGAACTTTGATTAACTTTTAGAAGCAGAGAAAACAGATGTATATTGCCTTGGTATGCGTGTTATTGAGTGTTTATTGAATAATAAACTTCCCCTTTATATAGTAGGGGAGTTTACCCTAAGTACAATCTAAGAAAGGTAAAAATCTTCCTTTTCGCTAATCACTGATATGTTGCCGATACGAACCGAGATATCTGGTTGGGCACGGATATCACAACCCTTTATTACTCGTATGCGGCTGTTTGGCAATGCTTTCCGAGGTCTTGGAACTCGGACCGGATCGGGGGATAGCGTGGTCTCGATGGCTCCGATAGTAGGTGTTTTGTTCGGGCCTTGATACGAGAGACTCCCACCTTTGATTTCGATTCCTTATAGTTACTTCCTAGATTCGTTTTGCCCACTAGAAAATCGGGGTACCCATTAACCTCGTTTTTATATGTATACAGATAGTCCCCTTGTTTCTCAGATAGTAGGTTTGCCAAAACGACGATAAAAGACAGATGTTCTTTGGTTCCTTCTTCTGTACGTTACAACCGAAACAACGAAGAAGTCGAAACGTCCCATCAGTCGCGTCGTTCTGACTTCGGACATATGTCGACCATCGGCTGGTTGCCCCCGAATGCGAAATGTCGTGTATTTCCTTTATAAAAGCTTCCATCCCCTGTTCTTTTTCCACATTCCGATCAAGCTTCAACCTTCGAATTCTCTAGCTATCACCAACTTCCTTCAAACCTCCATATCTTCATCCTTGATCTTCAAATTCTCATAGTTGTTCTTAGGTTCTTACCCAGATTTTCTTCGAATTTTCATACTTTGTTCTTCAGCTTTCAAACTTATTCCTTCAAACCTCAATACCTGATGGGTTTTCGATGTCTTAACCTTATGCTTCTTATGGTTTGATGATCTAACAAACTTGTAGTAAAGAACCAGATATAGAACCTTGTCCCACAGGATACACATCTCATGTGAACTGATCGAAGTCTGAAAATCAGCAAATGAATGAACGACCATAGAGAGGAACACAATAGGGACCCGATGCCTTGGTCCCTTAGGGTTCTCAGACAAAAGCACAAGTCAGTGACTATACGCAATCAATATAAAGAGAAACACAACAAGGACTTGCTTCCTTAGGGTTCTCTGACAAAAGTACAAGTCAAGTGCACAGCTGGAACGTAGCAGAAGAAAGTGACCATCTGGCAACTGTTACAGAAGAGGAACACAACTAGGACCTGGTCTGTTGGTGTATCCGAACAAAAGTACAAAGTCCACTATCTAGCTGGAACGTAACTACCCAGAAGTGGCAGTGCAGACAGTGCAACAGTCACTTCTCACTAGGAAGAAGTACACCAAGAGTTGACATCACTATCCTTTGTGATAAAACAACCTGGTGCAAGATACACCATCACTTGTGCATTCAGTGATATTCTCTCAAGAAGCAAAAGTATTTATCCGGCATTGATGTCATTGGTTTGTCAGGAACAAGAAGACAACTCCACTAAGGATCAGCTTCTAAACGAGTATTATGTATATCCATAGTTGAGTTGTAATCTTATTATTTGTTCGTTATTGTAATTCCTAGTTTGCTTTCTTAGAAGCGTTGTTTTAGGAACAAACCAAATTCGTAAACTTCAAAGTTTATGTTGTGACTAGGGATAGACATAAGTTAAATTCTCTGTAACTAGGAAAGTTATAAAGTGGCTTGTGGTGGTTGCATCACAAGTTAGTTTGAAGTCTTTGCAATAGGGTGTTTGCAAAGTGGCTTGTAATAGGTAGATTAAAAGTTAGTAGAGTTAAAAGCCTACAAGAGTAGGTCGTGGTTTTTTGATCCCCTTGTGTGGGATTTTTCCACGTAGAAAATCTCTTGCCTTCTTTATATTCAGTCTTTACTGCATTCTACGTATCAGTCTCATAGAGGACCAGGTACTCTATAGTTCGGTGGACTTATATAAACTAACAATTGGTATCAAAGCGGGTTTCTCCTATCAGGATAACACCTAGGAAGGATCCTCAATAGCTGCTCCACCAAACTTTGAAGACGGACAATCAACCTATAGACCTCCCAGATTCAATGGTCAATACTATGGCTGGTGGATGACCCGGATGCATAATTTCATGATGGCAGAAGATTCAGAGTTGTGGGACATCATCTGTGATGGTCCACATGTTCCCATGAAGAAACTTGAAGAAACAGGACCATTGGTGCCCAAAGGGAGAAAAGAGTACAACGACATTGATAGAAAGTTGTAGAAAAGAACTATCGTGCCAAGAAAATCTTGATGTGTGGCATAGGACCTGATGAGTACAATAGAGTATCAACTTGTGATACTGCCAAAGAAATATGGGAAGCACTACAAACTGCACACGAAGGAACTACTCAGGTCAAACAATCCAAGATGGACATGCTCACCACTGAATATGAGCTCTTTAGGATGAAGGATGAGGAGTCCATACAAGATATGCACACAAGATTCACCTCTATCATAAATGAGCTTCACTCACTTGGAGATGTCATTCCCAGAAGCAAGCTTGTAAGGAAAATTCTTAATGTTCTACATGGATCTTGGGAAAGTAAGGTAAATGCCATTACTGAAGCTAAAGATTTACAGACTCTGACCATGAATGAATTGATTAGTAATCTGAAAACATACGAGATGAAAAGAAAGAAAGACAATGAAAGAAAAGAGCCTAAGAAGGAAAAGAATCTGGTGCTTAACACTGAAAGCAGTGATTCAAGTGATGAAGATAGTGACATGGCCTATCTTACCAAGAGATTTCAAAATATGGTTCGAAGAAATGGTGGCATATCAAAGTGGGGCAGTTCAAGTAAAACCATGAACAACGATCTCTGTCACATGTGTGGAAAGTCAGGGAATTTCATCAAGGACTGCCCACTCGCGAAACAGGATCAATACAAGCAAAATCCTGACAAAGCAAGAAAAAGTTACCTAGTTCCAGATAAAAGATTCAATCGAAAAAGTGCTATAGACAATATCGTTAAGTAGGCTCTTGCTGCTTGGGGTGACTCCTCAAGTGAATCTGAAAGGGAATCGGATGTAGAAAGCAGTTCCATGATGGCAGTAGAAACTGAAGCAAAAAAGTACGATTCACTATTTGCGCTGATGGCACAGTCAGATGATGATGATGAAGAAGATGAAGACGATGAGGTAAACTTTAGAGATGTTCAGAGAAATCTGAAATCTTATTCTTCTAAGAAGCTAAAGTCTTTATCTAATGTCCTAATTGATGCCTATTATAGTCTTGTAAATGATAAGGAGATTCTAACCGTAGAACTAGGAGAGTTCAAACAATCTAGAGATGATCTAGTGGTCTGTGTAGTGGACTTAAATGAGACCATAGCTAATCTTGAACAGGCGAAGGAGGCCCTGAATGAAAGAATAACTAGTGTGGAAAATGAGAGAGACGATCTGATGGTAGTAGTTGTTGATCTAAAAGAAACAATAGAAGGTCTTAGCAATGAGAAACACACTTTAGAAGAAAAAAAATGCATCTACTGAAGAGGAAAGGGATGTACTACTAGTGATATGCACTGATCTAGAGGAAACCATTGAGGGACTCAATAGAGAACATAGGAATGTAAGTCTTGGGAAAGGGAAGGAAGTAGCCAATGAGTCGCACATCATGCTTGAAAAGGAGTTAACTGTTGTAAAAACCAGTCTCTGCAGTGAACTCGAGAGGAATCAGCAACTTCAAACTGAGTTGGAAAAAGCAAGAAATGATCTTGAGAAATATCTGAAGTGGACCTGGTCCTCATATGTTGTCACTGCCATGTATCTCAACAATAGTGAGAACAAGCAGGGCATCGGGTTCCAAAGGGAGAAAACTCCCTACAACCCGCACAACAAGTATGTCACTGTACCTGATAACTGGCTATGTACCCACTGTGGGAACAATGGGAATTTTAAAGAAAATTGCTAGGCCAGGGTTCAGTCTGCTCAGAAGAACAAAATGTTTACTAATAGAGTGACTACTAACAAAGGACCAGGTATCACTCGCAAAAAGCGGGTGTTGCCCGCATGGACTAGGAAATCCCTCATTCATCCTTTTTATAATAACAAGGGACCCAAATTAGTTTGGGTTCCTAAATCTAACCCTTGATGTGCATGTGCAGGGAAAAGTGAGAGGAAGCTGACTGCGATGGACTATGGACAGTGGACGCTTAAAGCACGTAGCTGAAAATATCATGCATCTCTTCTCACTAAAAGCCCTGCAGGAAGGGAATGTATCCTTGAAAAGGAAGTAAAGGGTACATTCTCAGTGAATGAAAAGGTAGAAAGGTTCTTTCGGCACTCAAGTGGGAACGAGCACTATGTAAATGACCTAAAGGTAGCAACTACCAATATGATAACTCAGCAAGTGGTCTCAGTGGACAAAGGAAGCAAGAACATTCACTCCTACTAATCATGAATCTCCACAAGTTGGTCGCAAGATATGAGTGAAATCGCATCCATGACATGAAGGATTGGTATATGCAAACTTCTCATCTCCGAATAACTCAGCCGGACCCGGCCCGTGATCTGCTAAACTCAAGTATGAACTTAACCTTATTCTTCTTATCTTTTGATGATCTAACAAACTTGTAGTTAAGAACCAGATATAGAACCTTGTCCCACAGGATACACATCTCATCTGAACTGGTTGAAGTCTGAAAATCAGCAAATGAATGAACGACCACAGAGAGGAACACAACAAGGACCCGATGCCCTGGTCCCTTAGGGTTCTCAGACAAAAACATAAGTCAGTGACTTTATGCAATCAATATAAAGAGAAACACAATAGGGACTTGCTTCCTTAGGGTTCTCTGACAAAAGTACAAGTCAAGTGCGCAACTGGAACGTAGTAGAAGAAAGTGATCATTTGGAAACTGTTACAGAAGAGGAACATAACTAGGACCCGGTCCGTTGGTATGTCCTGACAGAAGTACAAAGTCCACTATCCAGCTGGAACGCAACTGTCCAAAAGTGGTTGTGCAGACAGTGCAGCAGTCACTTCTCACTAGGAAGAAGTACACCAAGAGTTGACATCACTATCCTTTGTGATATCTTTTATGATAAAACAACCTGGTGCAAGATACACCATCACTTGTGCATTTAGTGATATTCTCTCAAGAAGCAAAAGTATTTATCCGGCATTGATGTCATTGGTGTGTCAAGAACAAGAAGACAACTCCACTAAGGATCAACTTCTAAACGATTATTATGTATATCCATAGTTGAGTTGTAATCTTGTTATTTATTCGTCATTGTAATTCCTAGTTTGCTTTGTTATAAGTGTTTTCTTAGCAACAAACCAAATTCGTAAACTTCAGAGTTTATGTTATGACTAGGGATAGTCATAAGTCAAATCCTCTGTAACTAGGAGAGTTATAGAGTGGCTTGTGGTGGTTGCATCACAAGTTAATTTGAAGTCTTTGCAATAGGGTGTTTGCAAAGTGGCTTGTAATAGGTAGATTACAAGTTAGTAGAGTTAAAAGCCTACAAGAGTAGGTCGTGGTTTTTTTATCCCCTTGTGTGGGATTTTTCCACGTAGAAATTTTTTTGCCTTATTTACATTCAGTCTTTACTGCATTCTACGTATCAGCCTCATAGAGGACCAGGTACTCTATAGTTCGGTGGACTCATATAAACTAACAATACCTTTTCTTTAAATCTTCAAACTTTCACAAATAGTAATGGCCAAAACTTCCAAATTAGTCTCTCAGTAGGTTGCCTCTTCATCTTCCCAACCAACCGTCGGCACTGAGGCGGCTGCTTTGGAAATAGTTGTTCTCTAGACGGCTGCTCTCGAAGTGGCTGCTACCAAATCGGCTCCCGATCCCTCCTTGAAAATATTTATTCCTGGGGGCTATTCAATTGCAAGCGACTTCAAGGTTGAGAAACCCTCATCCAAATAAGATCGGGGTGAAGGAGTATCAAGGTATATATGCTCTGTTACTGAGGACGTCCTTCCCGCAGTTCGAGAGGACTGTAAATGGGAAGGCAAAGACATAGTAGTCCCCGGGCCTGAGGACGCTATTACTACCCACATGGATGGGTATGTCACACCTCCTTTTTCTACCCCGGAAGGGGGTATACGGGAGTTTTTTCCAATTAAAGTGACAATCGAAACGGGATTATTTATTAAAAATCAGAGTCGTCACTTGGGATAATTTATGGTGTCCCAAGTCACCGGTTTAAAATCCCGAATCGAGGAAAGCTGACTCTTATTTACGGTCTGCGAACACAGAAATCCGGGTAAGGAATTCTATTAACTCGGGAGAAGGTGTTAGGCATTCCCGAGTTCCGTGGTTCTAACACGGTTGCTTTGATCATACTTGGCTTATTAAATCATCTAATTACTTATTTAAGAACCCATGTGCATTCACCGCTTTTAATTAAAAAATTATCTTGAAACAAGTCACGCGTACGTGTACTTATCTTTGTTTGGTGCATCAAAAATCATGGCACGCGTACATGTCCACAATTAATGACGCTTTATTATTATTAAGAAAAGTTTGGCCAAAGTCGCGCGAACGCATACTCCGGTTTTGTTTTTAAAATCGTAATCCCGTCACACGAACGTGTACGCAATCACGATGGTATATTAAACAGGCCTAAAGCAACTACGAGCATTTGTTATTTTTATATCTAGGTCATGAAATTAACATGAGGGCCATGAATGATTAAATTATGAATGACATACCTCGGACTATATTGAGAACAATTCTATTATTACGAAAAGTTTGATCGAAGTTGCATGAACACATACTCCGATTTGGTTTTTAGAATCCTAATTATGTCACGCGGACATGTACACAATCACGGTTATAGATTAAATGTGCCTAGAGCATTTCCACTGATATTCAGCTTCTTATATCATATCAAAGATTGCAAAAGAGACCAACTGTTACGAAAGGCATTGAAATTTTCTCTATATCAACATGGCGAAGTGCAGAAATAGCCAATTTTAAGACATCTATTTAAAGAATAACCACTTTTTGCAAAAGAATTTAAAGTTAAGGCATATGTTTATTCTGATTCCACACAACGAAAATCGATTCACAGAAACAACTAAACTATTCCTATCAAACTTTGCATTTCCAATTCAATACATCTACTTTACTGATTCACATTCCATCATTCTTAAACTCCCATTAAACAAACACACTATTGATGATATACGTTATTATATACATGAAAATGAAGCAGATCAACTCAAATTTCTCAAACACACACACATATATATATACAAATGTTCATTAACAACATTACTTCTTTCAACATGCATTATAAAATTCAGAAGTTCTATATCAGTCAAGGGCAAGGCCAAAAATGAAACTTTACATGAATTTGAGACTCGACACTGACCTCGACCGGAAAATTTATTGACCCTCAATGGAACTACGACCAAACCTCGAAACTCGCCAGATATCTCGCCGGATTCAACTTGAGTGAGCTTGGACGATAGCTTTGGACATCACAAGGGTTGTTTTACGCCGGAGTTCGATTGTTGATTATTATTTGGTGATTCGCCAGAGTTGCTCAGCCATGGCTATCGATGAACTACTAACGATGAAACGGGGTGAGGAAGACAAGGAACGAGATCGTGTTTATGGCTGTTACAGCTGTGTTCTGAAGAAAGGGGGGTTTTCGCTGGTTTTGTGAAGAAGAAGGGGTGTCGTTAGTTCACTTGGTTGCTTGCTGATGGGTCTAAGCTTACAAAAATGGTTGCTGCTTCGTGATTTTGGTGAAGAAGAACATTGATTGCTGATTGAAATAAACGGGGGGGGGGGGGTTCTTTTTTAGAATTGCGGCGCTGCAGCCTTTTTAGGCGTTATGTTAGCCTTTTTTCTTAGGAAATTAGCTCCTCAATTTTGTATTCTTTTAGTTGATTCCCATAGAGTGTATTGCGTCTCATTTTTTTGAGTGTATATGTCTAGGTCCTCTTTTAGTCTTAAGTCTTGTTTGTTTTATAGGGTTTTTTAGGTTAGGGGGTATGGGCCTAGGAATTATGGGCTTGGGAATTGGGCCAAAGACTAAAAAAAAATGGACTGCAAGATTCATAAAGACGGGATAAACCAACCCAAAACTAATTCCTCCTTCTAAAGTTATATACAATTATAATATAAAAATATAAAACTAATCTTAATTAATTTAACTAAACTATGAAACTATTTTTGTGTTTTCAAGATTATATATAAAAATAAAAATAAGGTACTATTTTTGTATATTTTTATTTAAATTTATGAAAGATACGTAAACTAAAATATTTTTGTAATTTTTATTTTTTGTGACAAAATAAAGTAAAAGATTCACAACTATTTAAAATATCGAGGTTAGGCCTAAACTAAATATTTTACGCTAAAATTGGTGAAATTTCGGGGAAGGTCAAAAATCACATGTCTACATCTGTCCCTCTTTGACTGGAAACATAAAGTATTTTCAGACAAAGAACGACTAGACAGGTATTTTGACCCGACCCTTATTTGGAGAGACCAAAACTAAGAGAAAGGGGAATGTGACCGAGCCCTGGTATCTGAGCTGCCTACATATCCTTGGTTATAAAGGAATCAGGCCACGTGTAGTTCAGAAGTGAGTGAGATAATGGAGTATACCGAGGTGGAGAGCCAATCAAGGTGCCATTCCGTCGAGGTTCTGGTCCGCGGTCCTGTTATTACATCAAAAATCAAAATTGAAAAAACTAACTAAGCCTATCAGCTACGAGTTACAAGATTCATATCTATGAGTCTTCTGAAGCTTGATCTTGAGTCTTGGTTGGTTCTTCATGCGGACTCTAATCTGAATCTTGATGCTTGTTAGTTGCAGGTGTTGGTTCAATCTTCTTCAGCTTTTTCATATCAAGACGGGACATGCAGAGCTTGTGACTTCAATTATGTCTTGAGCAGACCACATCTTTTCTCCACCTCTGCACTTTGGATTCACTTATTTTCTTTTATTCTTGATTGAGGCTTCTTTTTTTGTTATCTAGGACCCTTGTCGACCCGCATTGTTGAGGCGAGCTTCTGCGACTTCTAACTTGAATCGGATTCTGAAATGACTTCCCTTGTTCTCCAGGTTGGCGCCTGATTACTGAACTTGACCTGTCTTCCTTCGAAACTTGAATTGTTTTCCCTTGAAATTGCTTTTCCTTAAAACTTGAATTGTCTTCCTTCGAAACTGCTTTCCCTATAACTTGAGCTGCTTCCCTTGAAACTTGAATTGTCTTCCCTTGAAACTGTTTTTCCTTGAAACTTGAATTATCTTCCCTTGAAACTTGAACTGCCTTCCCTTGTTTTTCAGGTGTGCGCCTGATTACAACTAAACAGACAAAACAAAAGAAATTTTTCTGCCCCAATTTGCACTAGGAAGATTTGTGAGTTGTTAGCAAAATTGTAAACCCCTTATACTATTGATGCAATGATGAGAGTAAACTAAAGAATAGACTAGGATGTGCGTCTCCTAAACGTGTGTGAACTTGCGGAAAACTATAAACTAAGCTTGACTAAAGTAAAGACTGACCCTATTCTCCAGGCGGGGCCCCTGATTTCAAGAAAACTAAGCATTGATAACTTAAGAAAACTAAAAATTGACCCCTCTTTTTTTCAAATTCAGACTTCCCCCTTCTTCTTTTTTAAATTATTATCCTAGGAGAAAATTTGTCGGACTAGGTTTTCTATCTTAGGAGAAAGATTCATCAAACTAAGATTTTGATCCTAGGAGAAAATTTATCAGACTAGGTCCCTTTTTGTTATCTTAGGAGAAAAATTCATCAGACCAAGACGTTTATCCTAGGAGAAAGTTCATCAGACTAGGTCTTCTATCTTAGGAGAAAAATTCTTCAGACTAAGATTTTGATCCTAGGAGAAAATTCATCAAACTAGGTCTCATTTTGTTATCTTAGGAGAAAGATTCATTAGACCAAGACGTTTATCCTAGGAGAAAGTTCATCAGACTAGGTCTTCTTATCTTAGGAGAAAAATTCATCAGACTAAGACGTTTATCTTAGGAGAAAGTTCATCAGACTAGGTCTTCTATCTTAGGAGAAAGATTCATCAGACTAAGATTTCGATCCTAGGAGAAAATTCATCAGACTAGGTCCTCTTTTTGTTATCTTAGGAGAAAGATTAATCAGACTAAGATATATATTGGGAGGAAAATCCATCAGACTAGGACTTTTTATCCTAGGAGGAAAAATGTAAAGATCAATGGCAAGATTTTATGCACAATAGCAAGATAAATAAAGGCAAAGATTTGAGAAACTTCCATTTGTAGTCTCTTCTCTCCTTTTCTTTTCCTTCTCTTTTTTTTTTCTTTTTTTTCTTTTTTTTTTCTTTTTTTTTGAACCACTCCCTTGCACTGCTTTGTTCCTGTTTCACACAAAGAAAAATTTATCAGTTTTGAAAATGGTGGTCGGTTTGTGGCCTTGAGTCTTGAGCAGCTTGGCTTTTGCTCGATCAGCTTGAGTCGGTCTCAAGAGACTTTTGTTCTACACCCACTCTGATTGTTATACACCCAGTACCATTTGTATTTGCGGCTCAGTCAGCCTTATCCCAATTGGAGATCTTTGCTTAGGTGACTTTTCCGATAGCTTGAATGACTTCCCGCTTTTGAGCAATTTGTCCGTCAGAAAGAATCACAAGTTTTATTTGCTTGCGCCAAGTAGGCTGACAAAAGTCTTTTTGGGGAAGCCTTTGCATAAATCCTCAAGGTATATTGACAATAACAACTGAGTGTGCTGACCAAATTTACTTTATGCAACTGAAAAACTGGTAGCAGATTTTGAAATCATTTCCTGCTTGTTTTGACAAGGACTGACTCAGAGTGAAGGACACAAATGATGCAAAGAAACAAGTATTAACAAAAAATGCCCCGGTCGGAAGGACAGAAGGAATAGTTTTTTCTTTTCTTTTTTTTCCAATAACTAGCCTTAATGGTCATGACATGCATTTTGGACTCAACGGGCTGATCTATTAGACTAATCCAATCTTCCCTTTTGCCATTCTTATGAGCTTTGAAGTCGGGCTTGTTCGTGCCAATTCGTTGCATCAGCTTCGCGACTCACTTTCGACTAGTGGTACCCCAAGGGATTTTTACCTACAAGTCTCTCTCATTTATTTATCTCTATTTACTGTCACCTTACTGTGCCCGTGAGGGATTTCACTAGTAAGACTCTCTCATTTCTTTTATTTTTCTTTTTCTTTTTTTTTTCTTGTGTGAGCAACTTGAAAGTGTTCTATGTCGTGTGACCATCGTTGCTCATTGCATGCTTCTCCTGGCATTCTCAAAGGCATATCAAGAGGTCTTTATTTGGAAGGATTTTGGATAGGGTTTGAAAGAAAAGACGTCATGAAGGCTCAAAATAGACTCAAAGTAAAGGAGGTTGTAGACTTACAACTTTTGGAATCGACTCTTTCAAAAATGAAATAAAATTTTTTCCCCAGTTTCAGATACTGGGGATATTTTTTGGATTTTTTTACTTTTCTGAATTCTTATTTGGTTAGACTGAACCGTGAGGCTGCCTACGTATTTTTTTTTAAAGGAATCAGGTCTAATGTAGTTCAAACATCTGACCTAAACTATTTTTCATCTTTCTTTTTGTTTCTCTTTTTTCTTTTTCTTTTTTTTCTTCTTTTTTTTGTTTGCCCCAGCTTCTATTTTTTAGGGCATGGACCTTAGACAATTCTTTTCTTCTTTTTTTCTTCACTTCGAACTTTCTAAAAGCTGCCCCAGTTTGCACTCTTGGGGCATGGACTTTTATTGTTATTTCATTTTTTTTCATTTTTTTGACTTTTGACTCTAAACTTGATTCTAAAAGAGGGTGGTCAAAGAAAATAACATAGGCTCAAAGGGGTGACAAAGGGTATAAAGTATTTGGGTAGCAGAAAAAGGGTCTCCCAACCTCGAGAACGCCAAACATAGTATCTTTTCGCGATCATAGCATTGACAAACATGTTTGTCTTCTTGGTGTGTCGTGGTCACAAGACACTTTCCATCCCTTAGCGTCAAACTTTCCAACAAACTTCAATTGATTAAACATCCTCAAGCCTGATCATCACAATGATTTGAAGGTGAATTTTACCCGACCTTAATTCCAAAGTATTTCAACTCTTTATTCATCCTCAAAAGTATTTTTTTCAGCTATCCAATTCCAGATTAAATTAGTTTCTAAGATCTGGCCAAAATTTCCGCATGCATGTCATGTTATTAGAACTAGCGAGAAAAGAACTAAGAACAAAATGGCACAAAAGGACAAACTGTATCTTATTGAATAAGGATGGAAGGGTTTGACAACGGGACAAACAACCTAAGATCGGAGTTACAACCCTAAAATAACCCAGATAATGACAATAGCAACAAAACAGACCGACATGACTCATACTAACATAATGGAAGGATAGAAGGGTTTGACTCAATAAAACAAATAAAATCTGGATCACAACCGTGAAATAACCCAGATAACAGAAAAAACATCAAAACAAACTACCAAGATTCCTTCCAAGTGAGGAGAAAATGACTTTTCAATTGCTAAGCTTGACATTTAGCTACAAATTTGCTCATCAGAATCACCATGGCCGTCTCCAATTTCAAAATCATTAACTTCAGTTAGCAAGTTCCCGAGAGGATTCTCATACTCCATGTCACTACGCATCATCCCCACAAAGTGTGCATCATCATGTGCAGGTAAAGGATTCTGCACGATATTCTCGGTGTCACTGTCTTGGATCACAATCAATTTTTCTTGGATCATCCTTTCTATTTATCTTTTCAAATCCCGACAGCTCTCAACATTGTGTCCCTGAGCATTAGAATGGTATTCACACCTTTTAGAAAGGTCAAAGCTTCTTGCACGGGGGTCCACGTGATTTGGAGGAATAGGTGCAATCATGTCATACTACTTTAATTTCTCAAACAAGCTTGCATAGGACTCTCCTATTGGTGTAAAATTATCTTTCAGCCTTTGTTCCCTTCTATACCCCTGGCTTGGATGTGGGTTATAGGGCATTTGAAAATTTTATGGAGGCTGGTGGAGATTTTGCGGTGCTGGTGCTCGCCTTCTGGGGTGTCTTGGTGGCCGGGCAACATACTGAGGTGCAGCAACAGAGTGTTGAGGGTTCTGAGGTGGATAATACTGCTCAGGGGAGTCATGGAAAACCTGAGGAGGCTGCTCATACCCTCGAGATGTTCTCCTGGGACCTCTTCTCGACCCTGATGTCATCATGATTTCTTCAACCTTCTTATTCGTGTCACTAAAATTATCGGATTCAATCTGGACAACCTGAGTTGCGGCTTTGAGAACTGCTTGCCTTATAATTCTACCTGTTTTTAAACCATTCTCAACCATTTCCCCCATTTTGATTGCTTCCGAGAAGGATTTACCCACAACGGATATCATGTTTTGAAAATAATCTGGCTCTTGAGCCTGAAGAAAGACAATGATTAGCTCGTGGTCATCCATAGGAGGCTTAACTCTAGCTGCTTGTTCTCTCTATTTAATGGCATATTCCCTGAAACTTTCAATTGGTTTCTTCTTCAGGTTTGAAAGGGAAGTGCGGTCTGGGGCAATACCAATGTTGTATTTTGGAACTGTTTGACAAAGGCCTGTGCCATGTCATTCCAGACGTACCAACGAGATGTGTCTTGATCCATAAACCATGTGGATGCTACTCCCGTAAGGCTTTCCCCAAAATAAGCTATTATCAATTCTTCATTTCTTCCTGCACCTCTTAGCTAAGTGCAATACCTTTTCAGGTAGGCTATAGGGTCTTCATGTCCATCATACTTTTCAAATTTGGGAGTCTTGAAACAAAGCGTCAAGTGGACATCGGGGAACATACATAGATCCTTGAAGGCAATACTCTTCTGACCTATCAACCCTTGCATGTTTTTCAACTGTTGTTCTAAGCTTTTCACTCTTTGGGTCATTGTAAGCACGTGATTTTTGCCCTATATGAGAATTACTCCCAAAAATTCCAAAAATAAAATATTTTTTTGTTTGTTTGCAATTGTTGTGAATTTTGTGTTATTTTTCTTGTATTGTTTGCATTTGTCTGTGCATGTTTATTTGCTAAATTAATAAAAAATACAAAAATATGTCGCATTTCCATTTAGGATTTAAGTTTGCAATTATGAGTAATTAAGTTTGTTTTACAAGAATGAAAATTACAAAAATAGGCATCTTTTGCATTTTTAGTCTTTAATGTCCAAATTGTGTGATTGTATTTTAATTGTCATTTCATTTTATATGATAATTGTTGCTAGGAATTAATTAGTATTTTTAATAAGTTAATTTAGTTTGTAACTTAATTTAGAATTTTAGTTTTAGAAAGTAAAAGAAAAGAAGCAATAAAAGAGGAAGAAAATCGGATTGGGCCACTTTCTAATTTAAATCAACCATGGCCCAAACCAAATAAACTCCTACCGGGTCGACCCGACCCGGTCCGCCCCATAATCCCAAGCAAACACCCCCCACCCTTTCTTCCATTTGGACATTTGTTTTGAAAAACCCTAAAAAGGAAAACCTAAAGCTACCCTCCCTCCTCTCTTCTTCTTCTTCTCCAAAACCACCCCCTCTTCCCCTCGTCCCAAGCTCCTATGGCTGACCCCAACCCAACAGACCCCCCCTCTCTTCATCTTCTTTGTCCAAACGAACTAGTCCAAAAATCAGTCGACCCCCGCCCCCGTCCGCCATTGACAAGCTCCGTCGACCTACTATGGCCGCTGCTTCTTCTGCTTCGTCTTCAGCGATGTTGCATCGTCCACCCAAACCACCATGGTTGCTGCTCTTCATCTTCTTCATCTCAGCTACGTCGAGCTCCAGTCAGCTCATGGCTGCTGCTGCACCTCTCATGGCTGCCTGCGTCGTCCACCCAAACCCCATCGCTGCTGCTTTTTCTTCTTCGTCCACATAGGTCCCAAACGACCATCTGCTAAATAGCCTCACGTCCAAACGAACCCCATCGGCTTCTGCTTCGTCCAGTCGAGCTCCAGCCATCCCGCCATAGCTGCTGCTGCTCAACATACATACACACTGCCTCACGTCCAAACAACCTGTTGTCTCGTCGTTTCTTCAGGTTCAATTCGTCGAGGTCGTCGTTTGTCGTTCTGAGTTCGTCGAGGTTAAAAGAGAAGGTGGGTTGTCGTTGAAGTCGAGATCCATTAGGTCATTGGCAGTCTTGGTTCGAGTTTGCCATTTCCGTTCGAGTTCGTCGTTGGTCATTTCCGGTTAGTTGGTTTAAGTTTCATTTCTGTCCGTATTTTGTTTGATATTCCCGGATTTAAAATCAGAATATGTTTGATTCTTTTCTTGTTCGTTGTTATCATTTCTTGATTATTTCTTCGGTTTGCTTTTATTCATTTGTTTTTGTTTAGTTTTAATATAGAAGTGTGTTAGTTTAATCACTTGAATCATTCATCTTTGTTGTTTAAGTTCGATTTAATTCGTGTTCATTTTTTGTTTGAAGTTCGTTTTTCATCCAATGATTTAATGTGAGTTTATGTTTTGGTTTTTAATTTTTTTTGAATCATTCATCTTTGTTGTAATGTTGTTGGATTTAATTCGAGGTTCGATTGATGATCGAGTTTAGTGATTTGTATTTACTTGTTTGTTCTGCTGAGTTTGTTCGGATATGAATCTGACTGTGTTGTTAATTCATGAACGTTGTCGATTAGGAGTTTGTTTGGCAAGTTTATTATGCAGAGTTTGATTATTAGTTGTCAATTGTCAGGTTTGATTGGTTATAGCTGTTGTATTTTGGTTAATTGATTAGGTGAATTGGTTATAGCTGATGTGGGTAGAATGGTAAATTGCAGTATTTTCAGGGGTAGAATGGTAATTTCAGAAATTTCATAGGGGTATTTTTGGAATTGGAAATCTGAGCAATTATTTATTTTGAGTGCTCTGTCCACTAAGCTAATAATATTAAAATAAGGTATTAAAATAATATAGTGGGGAACAAGACATGTGGTAGTGGGGAATAATGCATTTGTTTAATCAATAATGGGGAACAAGACATAGTAGGATTACAGGGCTCAAGAAAAGTTGATTAAATAAAATAATAATTGTATTTTTTATGAAGTAGTGGGTTTGGTAAGAGAAAGTTGATTGTTTTATTATTTGTTTAATTGATTAAGGGGTATGTTATGAGGCATAAATAGAGTAGACTTGGACAGAATTAAGGGGGATTGGCTGGGGAGAGGGGAAGAATTTCGAAAATATTGAAAGGGGATAGGACATTGGCTGAATATTAAGAGGAGAAGAATTCGAAAATAGAAAAAGATTTTTGAGGATTCGAATTTGAAGAGAGTTTAAAAGAAGGAATTTTCTGAACATTAAGAGAGAATTAAGGGTTAAACATTAACTGGTCTTTCAATCTAAAAAAAAAGGGTTCACTTTGTTTTTGCCCGTTGATTATCGTTGGTGTTTCTGGATTTTCATGTGGTTTGTTCCTTGAGTTTGGTTGGTCATTTGCTACTACTTCACTGGTTATTGCTGAATTTTTTTTTTTGGTTTTCAAATCTGTCACTGGGTGTTCCGTTTGCTGTTGTTGCTGGTTATTGTTGATGTTGCTGTGTTACATACTACTTTGCTGACCTTCTTCTTCTTGTATTGGCAATACCAGGTACACAACTGTAACTTTGGCATATTGTAAGCTGAAATGTGAAAGCATGAATACATATGAAGAATGGAACTTTGAAGTTTTAATTTAGCTTTTTCTTTGTTTCTTTTACTAATTGTATTTAGGCTATTTCATGTATTATTATTCTGTAAATTTTTGTCGCTTTGCATAACTAGGCATCTTGTAGTGATGTATTAATTAATACTTTGCTTTAACTTGATTATTAGGTAGTATATATTTAAGCATGCTCATTACTGTCAAACTGTTTAATAATTGGAATAAGAGGAAAATAATATAAGTTGGTCTTTAGTGAATCGGCTTGGCAAAACTGATTAAGTTCACTAGCTATGAAAGTTTTAATATTGTCAACATTAGGTTAATCGTGAACATGTAGCTAAATTTAGTTAAAACATGAATTTAAATTAATTTCGCGAATTAAGTATTATGGCATGATTTGAGTTCAAACAAGACGAGTTAATGTTTAAATTTAATAAACTTTCGAATATGCATTAGTAATTAAGATTGATTATAGTTTCAAATAGTTGTAAATAATTAATTCCAACGGTTCAAATCATCTAACAATGCTAGTTTAATCTAGTTATAGGATAATTAGTTTCTTTTGAATATATTTTTTGTCGATTTCGTATTTTATTTATAATTTCAATTTTAGTAATATTCCCTTCGGTTAACATTTGTCTTAATCTAGCATTTAATATGTTACGCTTTTTCTTTAAGCATGTAATTAATTAGGATTTTTTTTCTCTTTTGTTTTAGAGACGAATTTAATAGAAATGTAGTCACTTTAGGATATCCTTAAAATAAATGAGGCGTGGTTCGCCAAAATAAATACAAAATTGCGGGGCCCTCAATAATTATTTAAAATACTTAGATTCCTGGACGGGCCATTTAGCAAATGTCACGGCCCTACCCAAAATAATAACAACGCGTTAGTCTTTAGGCGCGTATTTAATAATGTATTTTTTCCTAAACTCGGGTGCACATTTATGTGACCCAAATCCAAATCTCAACGGAGTCGAAGTGTGTCGACGACCACGGGTACATTGACTGTGATGTGGTTCGAGATATATTTTTACGAGGTTGCAATTCTCGATAAAAAAAATAATAATGATAAAAGCGGTTAAAAGTTAAAATTAGCACATATGTTCAACATGTATTATATCAGATAATCAAGCCGAATATGCCAGTTGAGCGACCGTGCTGGAACCACGGAACTCGGGAATGCCTAACATCTTCTCCCGGGTTAACAGAATTCCTTATCCGAATTTCTGGTGCGCAGACTGTAATACAGAGTCTTTCTTTTCCTCGATTCGGGATTAAAACCGGTGACTTGGGACACCATAAATCTCCCAAGTGGAAACTCTGAAATAAAATAAATAAATACCGTTTCGATTGTCCTTTAATTGGAAAAAACTCCCTTTTACGTCCCTTAGCGGGAGGCGTAGCGGAAAAAGGAGGTGTGACAGCTCTGGCGACTCTGCTGGGGAACGAACACAGAATCTCTAGTTCAGGGTTCAAAAATTCGAGCTTAGAATAATTGTTATTATTTGGCTTCATTTATTATCTGATTTTATTACATGTTTTAGCCTAAATGTGCAAAATGTTACTCTTACCGCTTTGATATTATCTTAACTGTATATATAAACTGCTACGAAATCCCTCTTTTCTCTCTCTTAAGGAGTGCACGCTGGCCGTGACTTCTTTCTGTTAGTGTCCTATTCCAAAATAGAACGATGATTCGGAGGGGTTGCAAAATCGGATGATCTTTTGGTTACCGGTACACAGTTCCCATCCTCGGCTCGAGTTGTCCGCTCGGGTAAACCAGGTCTAGAACAAACACCCAGGATAAACCTAGTATAACAAAACCTCATGCCGGATCCCTAGTAGGAACGTTTATTTGCATCATGTTGCATTTGACTTAGGGGACTCAACACAGGGGTTGGGTCCGTCTAGGACAAGCAACCTGAAATGAAAAAGACCATCATGCTGCATCCTGTTTATTTTGCATATTTATTTGCTTTAGATTTGCATGCTAACCGACTTCTGAAATCGGGGATTTTTGAAAAAATTGTGAAAAAGAAAAAAAAATAGCAGTGTAGGGAGATAACTACTTCTTTTTAGAAAAGTAAAACCAATGTCCAAGTAGTGTCAAAACCCTGCCGAAATTTTGAAAAAAATGAAAAATATTTGTCTTTTTAGTTTGATTTATTTGAAAAACAAAAGAAAGGAGTCTTGTTTACAAGTTTAGTTTATGTTGGGCGAACTATGCCGGTTTGATTCTCACAAGATGTGAGATACGTAGGCAGCCCTCATCGGGTCCAACCTCCCCTTTTGCAAAAATAGCCAAAACAATGTCAAAATTTTTTGTCATAGAGTTGGGTGATGCTGTTTTTGTCAGAAATAGCCGAATGTTCCCAAAAGGACGCCGGAAGGCTGACTTTGCATAAACAGCCACTTTTGGCCATGTTTTTAGGATTTTGGTCGGTTAGCTAAAGCAGCCTTAAAATCTTCGTCCCCGAGGTGCTGAAAGGCCGCGTCGGCAAAACCCGGTCTTTTATTTTAATTTGAAAAATAATAAGAAAAAGAGTCAGTGGTCAAGAATATTGTTTAGATTTTTGGTCAAAATAAGTCGAGCCAGCTTCGGCGGTGTCTTAAACCGTTCTTGCCGAGATAGCCTTAGAGTATCTTTCAGTTGTCAAAAGGCTATTTTCGTAAAAGAACAGACAAGTTTGTGAAGTGTCATAAAATAATCTTCCCGGCCTCAAAATTCATGTGAAATTGGGAAAGGGCAACATTTGCAAAACAGTCGTTTGGTCAAAATCGGCGTATAGGGGAAGGAATCTGTCATTTTATTTTTCTTGAGTTTGTATTTATTTTGATTAGAGTATGTGGGTCGTTTGACTTTCGAGTCTGTTGTTCATCTTTAAATGATTCCAAAAATGTTTTATTACCTTTTATGGCAGAACTACGCCCGGTCTGATTCATGCGGGGACATGATACGTAGGCAATCTACATAAGATTCGTCCATCACTAAAAGAAAAAAAGGGGCATTGTGAATAAAAGAAAGGAAAAAAGGACATAAAAAGAAAGAGTAAGCCGGGATGATGCATGCAATCAAAGCAAAAACATGTTAGAAATGGTTAAACTGCCTAGGAACATTGCATTCCCCAATGTGAAATTGCAATATGTGTTAAACTCTAACGCTAACAAGTTTTGTTGTTTATACCAGAAAAAGAGATTTCAAAACAGTTAGCTCGTTAGAACGTTCTGGCAGATTACCATTACCACACAAGATCAAAAGGGCCCATTCCAAAAAGTATGTCTGGTTCAGACAAAAGTGTTGAGGAGGAAAAGACGGGAATGCAAATGATGAAGGAGGAAGTAGACAGGTTGAGACAAGAGATAGATGGGATGCACCTAGCCTGGGCTAAGGGACAAACACCACCAATACTTCCCCCTACTCCTACCCTTTCACCAGCTCGGACTCCGGAACACCCTTCCACTGGTCCATCAACGAGCTTCCCCATTGCCCAATACTATCAAGGGGAAACTTCCTATAATCCCCAAGCTTCACCACCCAAACAAAACCCTCATCCACCAGCTATTCCTATTTTCGTGGCACCTCCACCCGCCACATTGCAAAAATCATCCGATGAACCAGTGTTTCAGGTTCACGACAATCAATACTATCCTCCTGAACTCACCTTCAAAACACCCGAGCCATACACTTACACCCCTCACCTTCAGCTCCCAACAGAAACTGAGAGGCCAGCTAAGAATCTGGAGCAAGACGAAGTGCTTCGTAAAGTGAAAAGCCTGGAGCAATCCTTCAGGAATATGCATGGATTGGGTAGCCAAGTCAGTGTGTCCTATAAAGATCTGTGTCCCTTCCCTGATGTTCAATTGCCAGCAGGTTTTAAGATGCCAAAGTTTGATCTATATGAGGGACACGGTGATCCCAAGGCGCATCTACGAGGTTTCTGTAGTAAGATGAGAGGGGCATGTGGAAAGGATGAGCTGCTGATAGCCTATTTCGGTCAAATTTTAAGCGGGTCTGCATTAGAATGGTACACGAGGCAGGATCCTAGCAGGTGGTATACCTGGGACGATCTAGTACAAGCGTTTGTAGGTCATTTCCAGTATAACCTTGAGATCGTCCCCGACCGTCTCACACTATTAAAACTTGAGAAAAAGCCTAGAGAGAGCTTCAGGGAATTCGGATTCCGTTGGAGAGAACAAGCAGCAAGAGTCGATCCGCCAATGAGGGAAGGTGAAATAGTGGACTACTTCTTACAAACTTTGGAGCCAACTTACTTTGGTCACCTGGTGACATCAGTTGGTAAATCTTTCAATGAAGTAGTAAACATGGGCGGCATGGTTGAAGAGGGACTCAGGTCCAATAAGATAATGAGTTATTCGGCAATCAAGGCCACAACTCAGGCTATCCAAAGCGGCATGGGAGGTGCGCTCGGGAAAAAGAAGAGAGAGGAGGTCGCAACAGTCGAAATAGGTACTTGGTCCAAATCCATAGGTCCTTCCCCTCACTACTAGCCCAGACCCCATCACTCAAATTACCCATACATGCCATATGGCCTTCCACAACCCTACTACCTACCATCAAAGCCACTATTTTCCGCCCATCATGACCAAACCTGTCCCCGAGCTCCACATAATCCACTTCAGTATTATCCTCCGAACAATGTCTGGTCATATATCCAACCATCAGGTCACTTCCTATGGCGAGTGCCAGTACCACATAATGCATTCTTGCCTTCACAACGTTTTCGAGCACCCAACGACCCTAGAAAACAGGGGCATGGAAGGGAACAAAGGCAAAGAAATAGTTTCACGCCAATTGGGGAGTCCTACACAAGCTTGTTTGAAAAGTTAAAGCATTCTGGCCTAATTGAGCCACTCCTCGACTATACTCCAGACCCATATGCAAAAGGCTTTGATCCTACTGTACGATATATGTACCACTCTAATGTCCAAGGGCATAGCATTGAAGATTGTCGTTCTTTGAAAAGGAAAATAGAAAGAATGATTCAAGAAGGGGTAATTGTGATCAATAACAGTGACAAAGAGCATGCGAATCCTCTTGGGAATTTGTGGACTGAAGTTAATGATATTGAAGTTGTTAATGGTTTTGGCAATGTTGATGGGGAACCCAGTGGTTGAGATGCCGAGCTTGGCAATTGGAAAGACGCTCCTTTCTTGGTTGGTCAGGGAGGAGTTTTGGTGGTTCATTTTGTTATCATTTCTGTTGTCCGGGTTATTTGCAGGGTTGTAATCCAGATATTGTCTTGTGTCAAACCCTTTTATCCTTCCATTTTGTCATAGTGGTTTGTTTAGTGTTGTCTAGGATTTTTTTTGGGGTTTGTTCCAAGGTCGTACCCCAGTTGTTTTGCTTGTTTCGTTATACGAACCATTTCACCACTTGTATAATGCAAATTCCGGTCTTATGTTACTTTCAGTCATCTTCTTTGTTTAATTCTTTTATCCTTTTTGTCCTTGTTCAAACGCCAATCCTAGTGACATGACATGCATGCAAAGTTTGGGCCTAATCTTAAGAGTTCATTATAAAGCCATTGGGGGATGATCGAAACACTTAAGGGAAATAGGAACAGCTTGAGATTCTTTGAAGTCCGAGCCACGTGAAACTGGGGCAAGCAAAACATAAAGAAAACCATAAAAGCAAGTGAGAGTATTGCCCAACGGTGTTTTAAAAAGATGACAAATGAAAAGGCAAATGTATGGATATGGTTATCAAGTCCGGCACAATCAGAAGATGTGGCGAATATTTAATGGTGTTGTTTGTGCTTGGCATGTTTTAAAGATTGGAATGGTGAAGGCATTTTATTCTGCTATCTAAACACTTTATCCTTCGTTAACCCTTTTTTGAGCCTTATTGGTTTTCTTTCGTACCCCTCGTTCGGAATCAGTAGCAAAGACTAGAAAACACAACCATGGAAGATAAAGAAAAAAAAAAGAGAAAAGAAAATAATAGAAACAACAAACGACAAAAGAGAAAAGGAGAAAAGGAGAAATGAGAAAGAGAAAGAAAAGAAAAGAAAATAATAGGTAAATGAAAAAATAAAGAGAGGAATGGGGAACTACGTTTGACCTGATTCCTCAAAGAGGATACGTAGGCGCTTCACGGCTCGATCATAGTGTGCATAGTGTAACATAGTGTAACAAAAGATCAAAAATCCCCATGCAGAAACTGGGGCAGAAGTTGTGTCTGAGGTAAAGAAATCTGGTTCCGAAGGTTGTAAATTTTGAACCCAAATTGATTCGTTTTGAGCCGCTAGTACCCTTTCTTTCTAGCCCTAACCAAAACCCCATGTTACGGTCCAAAGAAAGACCTTTTGACCAGTCTTCAAAAGATGCCAAGTCATGCAAATGGAAGTCGAGAATAACACTCTGATCCCCAACAGAAAAGTAATAAAATGGAGAGAGTCTTATCGGTGAAAACCTTCACGGGCACCTTGAGGCGGCTATAAGTTGAGAGAAAAACCAAAATGAGAGAGGCTTGATAGTGAAAACCCTTCGGGCACTACAAGTCGAATAAAGATTGAGAATCATACAAGAAAGCACCAGACGAAGATTGTGAAAGGCGATTAATGACGGAGGATAGGCCACGTGTGCATGTCATGGCCAATAGAGTTGGTATCCACATCTGATAGGTTTTACTTTGTAGTTTTCTTGTTAGGAGTCATCTCTTTCTTTTTTACTCTGTTCATTTTTCCTTTGTCATTTCCTCTTCTTGAGTCTCTTTGGTCAGAACAAGCGAGAAATGATTTCAAAATTTGCCATCAGCTTTCCAATTATGCAAGACGAGATCTGACTAGTACGCCAAAATGGTATAAGTCATGGAAAGAACAAGCGCAATGAGCTGGTAGTCAACGTGCTTTGAGGTTCGCACAAAATACCCAAGATTGGTCCATATCAATTCAGGGACAGTGCAACAAAAAGAGGTCTAGGGGGATTGAACCGGGGGTATATTCGATGATGAGATCGATAAAAGGATGGACCAGCATCAAAAAGGATATCCCCAGCAGAAATCAAGGGTTACAAGGCCAAGGCCAACGTAAAATCAAGAAAGAACAACGCGGAAAGCAATGGGCATAATTGAGAAATTCATAGGAGACTCAAAGGTTTGGGAAATGCCAGTTCACGGACAGTACCGCAAAAGAAGATATTGGGTCTGCACCATGAAAAGGTATTTCAATAACACACATGATGAAGGGAGTGGTTAATCAATGAACATGCAAGATCTTCAAGTGAAATCGGCTGTCATGAAAATACGTGAGATCAGATAAGGAGACTGGGAAAATGGTTAAGAAGTTTGTGAATAAGGAATCGTCAAGAAGGTCGGAAGGTATTAGCCCAGTTCAAGATGGTCAGACAACGCATATATGGAAAATGGTTGATGGCATCCCCAGCAGGAGTATCACAATCAACCACCATGTTTTAAACTGACCGAATTTTCTTTGTTTGAAACAGGGATGGAAGATATGTTCATATCAAATCTTGGAAGGTTGAAATTTTCAGGTGTAATGCCCCAATTCGACTTACGCAAAGTCTATTGAGAAGATCACACATCAGCACCAAGAAAAGCATTTCCTAGTCTGGGTTTTCAAGTTATATTTTGTTGTAGGAGATGCATTTCCTAAATTGAGATTTTACCCTTAGGAGACGCACTTCCTAGTTTGGATCATATGAGTTTTAGTCACTAAAATTCTCACTTCTAGGAGACGCACTTCCTAGTTTCGGTCATTTAAATTCATTCCTAGGGGACGCACTTCCTAGTCTAGTTCATCTAAGTGCATTCGTAGGAGACGCGCTTCCTAGTTCGAATCATTGAAGTTTCACCCCTAGGAGACGCACTTCCTAGTCTGGGTCTTTCGGGTTATATTTTGCTTTAGGAGATGCACTTCCTAAATTGCGATTTTACCACTAGGAGACACACTTCCCCCTAAGTTTATTCTACCCATAGGATATGCATTTCCCCCTAAGTTTATTCTACCCATTGGAGACACACTTCCCCCTTAGTTTATTTTACCCATAGGAGACGCAGTTCCCCCTAAGTTTATTTTACCCATAGGAGACACACTTCCCCCTAAGTTTATTTTTACTCATAGGAGACGCACTTCCCCCTAAGTTTATTCTACCCATAGGAGACACACTTCCCCCTAAGTTTATTTTTCCCATAGGAGACGCACTTCCCCCTAAGTTTATTTTTACCCATAGGAGACACACTTTCCCCTAAGTTTATTCTACGCACTTCCCCCTAAGTTTATTCTACCCATAGGAGACGCACTTCCCCCTAAGTTTATTTTTACCCATAGGAGATGCACTTCCCCCTAAGTTTATTCTACTCATAGGAGGCGCACTTCCCCCTAAGTTTATTCTACCCATAGGAGACGCACTTCCCCCTAAGTTTATTTTACCCATAGGAGACGCACTTCCCCCTAAGTTTATTTTCACCATAGGAGACGCACTTCCCCCTAAGTTTATTTTCACCATAGGAGACGCACTTCCTAAATCAATAGTTCAGTCATAGGAGATGCACTTCCAGGTTGAGTTTGAAATTTGAAGTTTTGCAAAAGGTTGTTGTTAAGGTCAGGAGCCCCCCCTGAAGAACAGAATGGCAATTTATTTTCAAAGTTGTTGAAATCTCGCCCACCTAAAGAAAGGAATGGCGATTTATTTTTGAAGTTGTTATGGAGGTTGGGAGTCCGCCCATATAACAAAGGAATACATTTCAGTCTTTACATTTTAAGTTGAAGAAGTTGGGAGCCCACCCATATAACAGAGGAGTACATTTCAAGTCAGTAAAGCAGAAGAATACAATCGAAATCCCCAGCAGGAAACGACAAGAATCCCCAGCAGAGGAAGGAAGTCCAAGACTCGATGGAAAGATAATGCGAAGTTCCCGAGAAGGACATAAGCAGTTCGAGATCGGCAGTCAAGGGAGAATACAAGACAAATCAGAAGTAAAGAAATGACAGATGAGTCACCGAGACATCAAAGCAACAAAAGATACAAAAGCAATAGCATGATCTAGATAAGATTTTGTAATTCATAGACTATGGTTTAGTTTGGCTTCTTGTTTTCTTTCAGCCTGGTGTAATAAGGTGGTCGGCAAGCAGTAATAACAGCATGCAACAGCAGTAACATTGCAGTCACATGGTAGTCCCAGCTACCAAAACTTCCCGAACTACATTAACCTGATTCCCTTCTAGCCAGAGATATGTAGGAAACCTTTGAAGCAAAGGTTCGGTTAAATCTTTTTCAAAAAAATGCTTCACACGGAGTACTCGGATGGGAAAAAATCGCTCCCTTTATCTTTGCACGAAAAACTCTTCGTGTTTTCGGACAAAGAGGGGCAGTTGTAAGCACAAGATTTTTGCCCTATATGAGAATTACTCCCAAAAATTCCAAAAATAAAACAATTTTTTGTTTCTTTGCAATTGTTGTGAATTTTGTGTTATTTTTCTTGTATTGTTTGCATTTGTCTGTGCATGTTTATTTGCTAAATTAATAAAAAATATAAAAATATGTCGCATTTGCATTTAGGATTTAAGTTTGCAATTATGAGTAATTAAGTTTGTTTTACAAGAATGAAAATTACAAAAATAGGCATCTTTTGCATTTTTAGCCTTTAATGTCCAAATTGTGTGATTGTATTTTAATTGTCATTTCATTTTATATGATAATTGTTGCTAGGAATTAATTAGTATTTTTAATAAGTTAATTTAGTTTGTAACTTAATTTAGAATTTTAGTTTTAGAAAGTAAAAGAAAAGAAGCAATAAAAGAGGAAGAAAATCGGATTGGGCCACCTTCTAATTTAAATCAACCATGGCCCAAACCAAATAAACTCCTACCGGGTCGACCCGACCCGGTCCGCCCCATAACCCCAAGCAAACACCCCCCACCCTTTCTTCCATTTGGACATTTGTTTTGAAAAACCCCTAAAAAAGAAAACCTAAAGCTACCCTCCCCCCTCTCTTCTTCTTCTTCTCCAAAACCACCCCCCTTCCCCTCGTCCCAAGCTCCCATGGCTGACACCAACCCAACAGACCCCCCCTCTCTTCATCTTCTTTGTCCAAACGAACTAGTCCAAAAATCAGTCGACCCCCGCCCCCGTCCGCCATTGACAAGCTCCGTCGACCTACTATGGCCGTTGCTTTGTCTTCAGCGCTGTTGCATCGTCCACCCAAACCACCATGGCTGCTGCTCTTCATCTTCTTTACCTCAGCTGCGTCGAGCTCCAGTCAGCCCATGGCTGCTGCTGCACCTCTCATGGCTGCCTGCGTCGTCCACCCAAACCCCATCGCTGCTGCTTTTTCTTCTTCGTCCACATAGGTCCCAAACGACCATCTGCTAAATAGCCTCACGTCTAAACGAACCCCATCGACTTCTGCTTCGTCCAGTCGAGCTCCAGCCAGCCCGCCATGGCTGCTGCTGCTCAACACATATACACACTACCTTACGTCCAAACAACCTGCTGTCTCGTCGTTTCTTCAGGTTCAATCCATCGAGGTCGTCATTTGTCGTTCTGAGTTCGTCGAGGTTAAAAGAGAAAGTGGGTTGTCGTTGAAGTCGAGATCCGTTAGGTCGTTGGCAGTCTTGGTTAGAGTTTTCCATTTCCGTTCGAGTTCGTCGTTGGTCATTTCCGGTTAGTTGGTTTAAGTTTCATTTCTGTCCGTATTTTGTTTGATATTCTCGGATTTAAAATTAGTATATGTTTGATTCTTTTCTTGTTCGTTGTTATCATTTCTTGATTATTTCTTCGGTTTGCTTTTATTCATTTGTTTTTGTTTAGTTTTAATATAGAAGTGTGTTAGTTTAATCACTTGAATCATTCATCTTTGTTGTTTAAGTTAGATTTAATTCGTGTTCATTTTTTGTTTGAAGTTCGTTTTTCATCCAATGATTTAATGTGAGTTTATGTTTTGGTTTTTAATTTTTTTTTGAATCATTCATCTTTGTTGTAATGTTGATGATCGAGTTTAGTGATTTGTATTTACTTGTTTGTTCTGCTGACTTTGTTCGGATATGAATCTGACTGTGTTGTTAATTCATGAACGTTGTCGATTAGGAGTTTGTTTGACAAGTTTATTATGCAGAGTTTGATTATTAGTTGTCAATTGTCAGGTTTGATTGGTTATAGCTGTTGTATTTTGGTTAATTGATTAGGTGAATTGGTTATAGCTGATGTGGGTAGAATGGTAAATTGCAGTATTTTCAGGGGTAGAATGGTAATTTCAGAAATTTCATAGGGGTATTTTGGAATTGGAAATCTGAACAATTATTTATTTTGAGTGCTCTGTCCACTAAGCTAATAATATTAAAATAAGGTATTAAAATAATATAGTGGAGAACAAGACATGTGGTAGTGGGGAATAATGCATTTGTTTAATCAATAATAGGGAACAAGACATAGTAGGATTACGGGGCTCAAGAAAAGTTGATTAAATAAAATAATAATTGCATTTTTTATGAAGTAGTGGGTTTGGTAAGAGAAAGTGGATTATTTTATTATTTTTTTAATTGATTAAGGGATCTGTTATGAGGCATAAATAGAGCAGACTTGGACAGAATTAAGGGGGATTGGCTGGGGAGAGGGGAAGAATTCCGAAAATATTGAAAGGGGATAGGAGATTGGTTGAATATTAAGAGGAGAAGAATTCGAAAAGAGAAAAAGATTTTTGAGGATTCGAATTTGAAGAGAGTTTAAAAGAAAGAATTTTCTGAACATTAAGAGAGAATTAAGGGTTAAACATTAACTGGTCTTTCAATATAAAAAAAAATATTGTTCACTTTGTTTTTGCCCGTTGATTATCGTTGGTGTTTATGGATTTTCATGTGGTTTGTTCCTTGAGTTTGGTTGGTTATTTGCTACTACTTCACTGGTTATTGCTGGATTTTTTTTTTGGTTTTCAAATCTGTCACTGGGTGTTCCATTTGCTAGTTGTTGCAGGTTATTGTTGTTGTTGTTGTGTTACATACTACTTTGCTGACTTTCTTCTTCTTGTATTGGCAATACCAGGTACACAACTGTAACTTTGGCATATTGTAAGCTGAAATGTGAAAGCATGAATACATATGAAGAATGGAACTTTGAAGTTTTAATTTAGCTTTTTCTTTGTTTCTTTTACTAATTGTATTTAGGCTATTTCATGTATTATTATTCTGTAAATTTTTGTCGCTTTGCATAACTAGGCATCTTGTAGTGATGTATTAAATAATACTTTGCTTTAACTTGATTATTAGGTAGTATATATTTAAGCATGCTCATTACTGTCAAATTGTTTAATAATTGGAATAAGAGGAAAATAACATAAGTTGGTCTTTAGTGAATCGGCTTGGCAAAACTGATTAAGTTCACTAGCTATGAAGGTTTTAATATTGTCAACATTAGGTTAATCGTGAACATGTAGCTAAATTTAGTTAAAGCATGAATTTAAATTAATTTCGCGAATTAAGCATTATGGCATGCTTTGAGTTCAAACAAGACGAGTTAATGTTTAAATTTAATAAACTTTCGAATATGCATTAGTCATTAAGATTGATTCTAGTTTCAAATAGTTGTAAATAATTAATTTCAACGGTTCAAATCATCTAACAATGCTAGTTTAATCTAGTTATAGGATAATTAGTTTCTTTTGAATATATTATTTGTCGATTCCGTATTTTATTTATAATTTCAATTTTAGTAATATTTCCTTCCGTTAACATTTGTCTTAATCTAGCATTTAATATGTTACTCTTTTTTTTTAAGCATGTAATTAATTAGGACTTTTTTTTCTCTTTTGTTTTAGAGACGAATTTAATAGAAATGTAGTCACTTTAGGATATCCTTAAAATAAATGAGGTGTGCTTCGCCAAAATAAATACAAAATTGCGGGGCCCTCAATAATTATTTAAAATACTTAGATTCCTGGATGGGCCGTTTAGCAAATGTCACGGCCCTACCCAAAATAATAACAACGCGTTAGTCTTTAGGCGCGTATTTAATAATGTATTTTTTCCTAAACTCGGGTGCACATTTATGTGACCCAAATTCAAATCTCAACGGAGTCAAAGTGTTTCGACGACCACGGGTACATTGATTGTGACGTGGTTCGAGATATATTTTTACGAAGTTGCAATTCTCGATAAAAAAAAATAATAATGATAAAAGCGGTTAAAAGTTAAAATTCGCACATATGTTCAACATGTATTATATCAGATAATCAAGCCGAATATGACAGTTGAGCGACCGTGCTAGAACCACGAAACTCGGGAATGCCTAACACCTTCTCCCGGGTTAACAAAATTCTTTATCCGGATTTTTGGTGCGCAGGCTGTAATACAGAGTCATTCTTTTCCTCGATTCGGGATTAAAACCGGTGACTTAGGACACCATAAATCTCCAAGTGGCGACTCTGAAACAAAATAAATAAATCCCATTTCGATTGTCCTTTAATTGGAAAAAACTCCCTTTTACGTCCCTTAGCGGGGGGCGTAGCGGAAAAAGGAGGTGTGACAGTCATTTCTTCCTGTGCCATCTTTCGGGCAGGCTTCTCAATGTTTGCAGGAAGATCAAACAAGTACGAGTGGTAGTTAGGAGAGTGGTATTGCTCTTGTTGGATAGCAAATTGTGACTCATGACAAGGCTGTCCTTGGCCATTGGCCCATGCTTGACACATTTTGGCCATTTGCTGTTTCAGTATTCTATTTTTCTCAACAACAGTAGACTCTTGTTGAATCCTCTGACCCTGAGTCTCTTGAGCACTTGTAACAGTTTTAATGTCAGTTATCATTTTTCCTTGGAGCTTGTGGTGTCCATTTACCACAAACCGACCACCTCAAACTTCTTCACAATTCAAAACAAATAACATTATGCAAGAAAGGAAATATTTTAGATTTTTGGACTTTTATTTTGAAATTATGCAAGAAATACTTCTAAAGAAAAGAAATTATTTTTGAATCTTAAATTTTCTTTTCAATTTTTGAAAGAAGAATGAAAATATTTTTGGATTTTGAGAGCGATTAAAAGAAAATATTTTTGTATTTTTTTTTAAAATTGGGGTCTAAAAGAAAGACTTTATAAGAAGGAACTAAAGAAAAATATTTTTGGATTTTTTTGAAAATTGTGGGCCGGAACCGATGAGGTTTGCCTACGTATCCCACATCCCGTGAGAATCAGACCCGCGTAGTTCGCCCAATTTTGACATAATTAGAAAAACATGATATTGACTCACTTTCATCTTTTTTTTTTGAAATACATTTTCTTTTCCTATTTTTTTTTTCATAAATTTTGGCAGAGTTTTGAGGCATTTTCAAATACTGAGGTTTTTAGAATCGGGTGAATTCTCTATCCTACCTCACTCTTGTTTTTTCTCTCGATTTTATTTTCCTGGCCGGTCAACATGCAAGCCGAAACAAATAAATGTACACATAGCACGTAAGATGCATCAGGATGGTCTTCCATTTCGGGTACACTTGTCCTAGACGGACTCAACCCTTGTGTTGAGTCCCCTAAGTCAAATACACGTGATGCAAACAAACGTTCCTACTAGGGATCTGGCATGAGGCTGTGTTTTTCTACGTTTTAAAACCTGGGGTTGTGTTCTTGACCTGGCTTACCCGAGCGGACAACTCAGCCGAAGAGGGGGCAACATACCGGGAGCACTAAAGTCTAGCCGGCCCTGTTGCTAGCAGAACCTCGTTCTATTTGGTATGACTTCTAAAGAAAAAGCGGGTCACGCGAACGTGTGCACCATTTTCAGAAGACTCAGAGGGGTGGCGTAAGAAGACAGTTATATACAATTCAAATAATATCAAAGCAGTAAATAGACAACAATTAGTACAAAAGGTTCATAAAATACAGTAATATTAACAATAAATAAAGCCAAAAAAAATCATATTAAAAAGCTCAAATTCTTGAACCCTGAACCAGAGATTTTGGGTTCTTATCCCCAACAAAGTTGCCAGAGCTGTCACACCTCCTTTTTCTATCCTGGAAGGGGGTATAAGAGAGTTTTTTCCAATTAAAGTGACAATCGAAGCGGGATTAATAATTAAAAATCAGATTCGCCACTTGGGATAATTTATGGCGTCCCCCCAGTCACCAGTTTAAAATCCTAAATCGAGGAAAGCTAACTCTAATTTACGGTCTGCGAACCCAGAAATCCACGTAAGGAATTCTGTTAACCCGGGAGAAGGTGTTAAGCATTCCCGAGTTCCGTGGTTCTAGCACAGTCTCTTTGATCATACTTGGCTTATTAAATCGTCTAATTACTTATTTAAGTACCTATGTGCATTCACCGCTTTTAATTAAGAAATTATATTGAAACAAGTCACGCGTACGTGTACTCGTCTTTGTTTGGAACGTCAAAAATCATGTCACGCGTACGTGTAAATGACGCTTTATTATTATTAAGAAACGTTTGGTCAAAGTCGCGGGAACGCATACTCCGGTTTTGTTTTTAAAATTGTAATCCCGTCACGCAAATGTGTACGCAATCACGATGGTATATTAAACGGGCCTAAAGCAACTACGAGCATTTGTCATTTTTAAATCTAGGTCATGAAATTAACATGAGGGCCATGAATGATTAAACTGTGAATGGCATACCTCTGACTATATTGAGAACAATTTTATTATTACGAAAAGTTTGATCGAAGTTGCGTGAACGCATACTCCGATTTGGTTTTTAGAATCCTAATTATTTCACGCGGACGTGTACACAATCACGGTTATAGATTAAACGTGCCTAGAGCATTTCCACTAATATTCAGCTTCTTATATCATATCAAAGATTGCAAAAGAGACCAACTGTTACGAAAGGCATTGAAATTTTCTCTATATCAACATGGCGAAGTGCAGAAAAAGCCGATTTTAAGACATCTATTTAAAGAATAACCGCTTTTTACAAAAGAATTTAAAGTTAAGGCATATGTTCATTCTGATTCCACACAACGAAAATCGATTCACAGAAACAACCAAACTATTCCTATCAAACTTTGCATTTCCAATTCAATACATCCACTTTACTTATTCACATTCCATCATTCTTAAACTCCCATTAAACAAACATACTACTGATGATATACGTTATTATGAAACCAACATACATGAAAATGAAGCAGATCAACTCAAATTTGTCAAACACATATATACAAATGTTCATTAACAACAATACTTCTTTCAACATGCATTATAAAATTCAGAAGTTCTATATCAGTCAAAGGTGAGGCCAAAAATGAAACTTTACATGAATATGAGACTCGACACTGACCTCGACCGAAAAATTTACTAACCCTCGACGGAACTACGACCAAACCTCGAAACTCGCCAGATTTCTCGTCGGATTCAACTTGAGTGAGCTTGGACGACAACTTTGGACATCACAAGGGCTGTTTTACGCCGGAGTTCGATTGTTGATTATTATTTGGTGATTCGCCGGAGTTGCTTAGCCATGGCTGTCGCTGAACTGCTAACGATGAAATGGGGTGAGGAAGACATGGAACGAGATCGTGTTTATGGCTGTTGCAGCTGTGTTCTGAAGAAAAGGGGTTTTTCGCCAGTTTTGTGAAGAAGAAAGGGTGTCATTAGTTCACTTGGTTGCTTGTTGATGGGTCTAAGCTTACAAAAATGGTTGTTGCTTCGTGATTTTGGTGAAGAAGAACGTTGATTGCTTATTGAAATGAACGGGGGGTTCTTTTTGAGAATTGCGGCGCTGCAGCCTTTTTAGGCGTTAGGTCAGCCTTTTTTCTTAGGAAATTAGCTCCTCAATTTTTTATTCTTTTAGCTGATCCCCATAGAGTGTATTGCGGCTTATTTTTAGCCCTAGGAATTATGGGCTTGGGAATTGGGCCAAAGACAAAAAAATGGACTGCAAGATTCATAAAGACGGGATAAATCAACCCAAAACTAATTCCTCCTTCTAAAATTATATACAATTATAATATAAAAATATAAAACTAATATTAATTAATTGAACTACACTATGAAACTATTTTTATGTTTTCAAGATTATGTATAAAAATAAAAATAAGGTACTATTTTTGTATATTTTTTATTTAAATTTATGAAAGATACGTAAACTAAAATATTTTTGTAATATTCATTTTTTGTGACGAAATAAAGTAAAAGATTCACAACTATTTAAAATATCGAGATTAGGCTCCAATACTAGATTTTGAGTTGGCTCTTCGGTTGTAATACCTTTCTATCCGCTGATTTTGGCGGCCAACCGAAATAGGACAGCCTCGCTCCTTTCATCTAATAGTTCCAAGCTCGTGCTCATGGCCTCACCGTTTGATTCTTTGGTCGCACGTCAGAACCTGAGGCTCGATTCTCCCACTTCGACCGATATTAGTGCTTCGGTACAGTAGACCAATGAAACCGGGGTGGCCCCAATACTAGATTTCGAAGTTTTATGGTACGCATATAAGACTTTGGAAAAAAATTCCTTCCACTTCCGTTTATCATCGGTCAACCTATTTTTCAAGTTTTGGAGTATGGTCTTGTTGGTAGATTTTTCTTGTCCATTCCCACTACGGTGATAGGGTATGGATAGTATCTTTTTAATCTTGTGGTCTTCAAAAAACTTCGTTACCTTGATGCCGATGAATTGATTCCTGTTATCACATACGATCTCGGCCGGTATCACAAACTGGAATATTATGTGGTCCCAAATAAAGTCAGTGACTTCTTTTTCTCAAACTTTATTGAACATTTGAGCTTCGACCTATTTAGAAAAATAATCGATTATAAACAGTATGAATTGAGCCTTACCAGGTGCCCACGGCATGGGACCAATGATGTCCATTCCCAATTTCATGAATGGCCATGGGGATGAGACCGAATGGAGTAGTTATCCGGGTTGATGGATCATCAGTGCGTGCCTTTGAAAGCCGTCACATCTTCGTACAAAGTCCTTTGCATCTTTTTCCATATCGATCCAGTAATAGCCGGCCCTGATTATCTTCCAAACCAAAGATTCTTCCCCCGAATGGTTTTTAGAGGTGCCTTTGCGAACTTCTCTCAATACATATTCGGTATCTCCCAGCCCCAAGCATATGGCGAGCAGGCGTCGAATGTTCTTCTGAACAAAATCCCTTCGGATAGGCTGAATCTGGCCTCCTTCTGCGTAGAGCTCTGATTCTTTAGGATCCGAGGGCAACTTCCTAGTTTTCAAATAGTCTATATACTTGTTTTTGCAATCCCAAGTTAAACTTGTTGAGTTTATTTCGGCATGGCCTTCTTCCACTACTGACTTCATGACTTGTACGACTGTTCCTGTGCTAAATTCATTGTCATCAACCGATGACCCCAAGTTAGCTAGAGCATTGGCCTTGCTATTTTAATCTCGAGGCACGTACTATAAGGTCCATTCCTTGAATTGGTGCAGCATTACCTACAATTTGTCTAAACACCTTCGCATTTGTTCCTTTTTAACTTTGAATGTACCACAAGGAGAGAATCGCACTTAGCTTGGACCACCTCGACCCCAAGGCTTTTAGCCAATTCGAGACCTGCAATCATGGCCTCATACTCGGCCTTATTCTTAGTCAATTTCACAGTTCTAATATACTGTCTAACTACGTTTCCCATATGCGGCTTCAACACGATGCCGAGTCCAGACCCATTTGCGTTCGAAGCATCATCCATAAAGAGGGTCCAGATTCCCAAGGAAGACCTCAAGGTTAACAACAGTTCCTTTTCAACTTCGGATAGTAAGTTCGGGGTAAAGTCGGCCACGAAGTCTGCCAAGATTTGTGATTTGATGGCGGTTCGAGGTCGATATTCGATATCATACTCACTAATTTCTACGACCCATGTAGCCAACCTACTCGAGAGCTCGGTTTGTGTATAATATTCCTTAGCGGGTAAGAGGTTACGACACATATGGGGTGGTATTGAAAGTATAGTTTCAACTTTCTGGAGGTGCTTAGCAAAGCGAGCGCCAGTTTTTCCAGGTGAGGATACCTCGTTTCGGCCTCGCCTAGAGTTCTACTAACATAGTAAGTAGGAAATCACGTACCTTCCTCTTCTCGGACTAAGACCCCGCTTACCGCCACCTCGGATACTTCCAAGTAAAGGTACAACTGCTCATCCGCCTTCAGAGTATGGAGCAGGGGTAGACTCGAAAGGTACCGTTTAAGCTCTTCCAAAGCTTGTTGCATTCCAGAGTCCAAAAAAAGTTATTCTTCTTCTTCAATAGCGAGAAGAACCAATGACTTTTACCTAAGGATCTTGATATGAACCAGCACGGGGCGGTTATACTCCCGGTTAGCCTCTGAATGGCCTTGACACTGCCCGCCATGGTGATTTCTTCTATAGCTTTGGTTGTATTGGGATTGATCTCAATCCCTCGGTTGGACACCATGAATCCAAGGAATTTTTCGGACACGACCCTGAATGCACATTTTTCCGGGTTCAACTTCATATTGTATCTCTTCAATATGTCAAAGGTTTCATTCAAGTGTTTCAAATGGTCTTCTGCTCGTAGGGACTTAACTTACAAGTCGTCAATATAAACTTCCATTTATTTATCTATTTGTTCTTCGAACATCCAGTTTACTAGGCGTTGATAAATGGCGCAGGTGTTCTTTAGTCCGAACGGCATTATGTTATAACGATAGGTACCGACTTTAGTGATAAAGGAAGTTTTCTCTTGATCGCCCGGGTCCATCCGGATCTGGTTGTACCCGGAATAGGCGTCGAGGAAGCTGAGTATCTCGTGCCTAGCCATCACATCAATTATGCGATCGATGTTAGGAAAAGGAAAAGAGTCCTTAGGGCATGCCTTGTTCAAGTCTTTATAATCTATGCACATTCTTAATTTATTTCCCTTTTTAGGCACTACCACTACGTTAGCTAACCAATCTGGGTACTTAACTTCCCGAATGGAACCTATTTTAAGGAGTTTAGATATCTCGTCTTTGACGAATGTATGCTTGAATTTGGACTGCGATCTTCTCTTCTGTTAAACCGAGTGGAACTTCGGATCCAAGCTCAACTTATGAGTGGTTATCTCTGGAGGGATCCCTATCATATCTAGATAGGACCAAGAGAAACGGTCTATGTTAGTCATAAGGAATTGAATGAGTTTTTTTCAAAGCTCGGGAGTTAGCCCGTGCCCAGGTATACCTTCCGATCGGGAAAGTGTTCGATTAATATGACTTGCTCCAGCTCCTCGACTGTCGACGTGGTGGCATCAGAATCATCACGTGATAAACGACCTAGGGACTCCGTAGCCATCATCCTCGCCTGCTCCTTGCTTCTCCTGTTTGGTCGAGGCCAATATCGGTGATTGCCATTTACTTTCTTCCTTCT
The DNA here is from genome assembly GCF_000393655.2 of Nicotiana sylvestris. Taxonomy (NCBI): domain Eukaryota; kingdom Viridiplantae; phylum Streptophyta; class Magnoliopsida; order Solanales; family Solanaceae; genus Nicotiana; species Nicotiana sylvestris. The sequence goes on from NC_091063.1 coordinate 163,739,606, forward strand.
TAACTAGCTCCGTGTTCTTTGATGTCGAGAGTGAGGACATCGGGATCACTTCAACGACTGCGAATATTTCTTTTTCGGCCGGCTGCTCTTCATAAATTTTCTTGATACCTCCCAGTGGGCAACTTTAGTGCCTGGTGTTGTGTCGAGGGTACTTCCCTCATAATGTGAACCCAAAGCCTTATGAATAAGGCATTATACCTCATGTCCCCCTCGACCACGTAGAATTTGGTATCCTGAATTTTCCCGGCAGTATTTACTGGCAAGGTTATTTCTCCTTTGGTAGTTTCGCATGCCATGTTGAATCCGTTTAAAACCCGGACTACTGGCACTATTTGGTCTTGTAGACCCAACTGCTCCACGACCCTCGATCTGATGATGTTGCCTGAGCTAACTGGATTAATCAACACACGCTTAACTCGAGATTTATTTATAAGTACAGATATTACCAGTGCATTATTATGCGGTTATACGATGCCTTCAGCGTCCTCATCATTGAACGAAATGGTTCCCTCCCTGATATAATCTCAGGTTCATTTTTTCCATGTGATATACACTTTAGTGCGCTTTAGCATTGGTCCTTAGGGGACATCGACTCCTCCAATGATCATGTTAGTGACGTGCTGAGGTTCTTCTTGCACGGTCTATTTGTTGAAGTCCTTGTTCCTGAAGTGACTTTTGATCACTCAGAAATTCTAGGAGATGCACGTTATTGAATAGTCAGGCCACTTCTTCTCTTAATCATCAGCAGTACTCGGTCATGTGGCCATGAGTTCCATGATACTTACACATCAGGTTAGGGTCGGACTACAATGGTCAAAGCCACTTGGTATCTTTAATGTGCCTGATGGCAGATACGATGCTGGTAACATCGAGATTGAAGTTATATTACGATAACCTAAGTGCCTCTCTGGCCCCGAGTGGCCTGTCGAAACTATTTTTTGTTCATGAGTCCCCGACTATTGTGGCATCGATCGATCCTCCTTTCATTTCTCACAAGGTTACGCCCAGATCCTTACCCCTTCGATCTCTGCTATACGGTTGATACCGGTATTTGTTCGGTCTTTGTTCATGATCGACGGCTCTCTTAGGCATGTTATTAGTTCTGACGGGATAAATGGATCTGGAGGGGTCCGCAAGTTGATCATCCTCGACTCTGAATTTTGACTGGTACCTGTTATGGACTTCGGCCCAAGTTACCGCCGGGTACTCGATCAAATTCTATTTCAAATATTGTGAAGCCAAGGAGCGTTAGGGGATGAGTCCTTGAGTAAACACTTGAATGGCCCAATCATCCGCAACCGGAGAAAGGTCCATTTGTTCCATTTGAAACCTCGATACGAATTCCCTGAGCATTTTGTTATCTCTTTATTTTACTTTGTAAAGGTTTGATTTTCTGGTCTCAACCTGGATGGCCCCGGCATGCACTTTCACAAAGGCATCTACAAGCATAGCAAACGAATTAATAGAATTTGGGGGTAAGTTGTGACACCATATCATTACTCCTTTTGATAGTGTTTCTCCGAACTTTTTTAACAAAACCAACTTCATCTCGTCATCTTACAAGTCATTTTCCTTGATGGTACACGTTAGGAGATCACGTGCTCATTTGGATCCATGGTCCCGTTATACTTCGGAATATCGGGCATACGAAACTTCTTCGGGATTGGCTTCGGTGCCGCAATCGAAGGGAAAGGGTTTTGGAAAATTTCTTAGATTCCAGGCCTTTCCATATGGGGGCGCTCCTGGGATTTGATCAACCCCGGAATTATAGGTCTCTAATTTTTTGTCGTTAGCTTCATTTTTTTCTCCCCTGATTCTACCCGCTTTGTCAGTTCCTCAAGCATTTTTATTATTTCAGGATTGGTCTCGAGCTCAGCTTCACCCGGCCTTTCTATGACTTGCTCATTTCTTCGGGTGTTTTCCCGGATGGTTCGGGCTCAACTCTGTTGGGGTGCGGCTTTGAATTTGTAGTTGTGCTATTGCCACTTGTTGGGCCTATAAAATTTTAATGATCACTCGCAGATTGATCCCGTCGCCTTCACCTTCGGGCATACCTCGAGTCGTTGGTCGGGCTCCTCCGCGAATGCTATTCTCAGGGTCGATCGGCAGGTTGGCATCGATTGATTCTGCAACTAGGACTCCATTAGGATCTGTAGGGGACACCTCGTTGCCAGGTACTATATTGTTGTTTTCGCCATTATGGCCAGATTCAGTATCAATGTTCAAGTGAACAGACTGAGAGTTTGACATTCTTAGGTAGACCTGAAATTAAAATCTAAAAGAACAAGCGTAAAATATAGTGTGTTATGGAAATTTGTATCAAACTACCACTATTATCCTTAGCCCCACAGTGGGCGCCAAACTGTTTGCCCTTAAAAATGGATAACAATTGAATTTATACGCAATTTTAAGGATATGTGGACTAATTTAATACAAGTAATTAGTGACGTTAACAACGATAACAACAACCACCTAGTATAATCCCACAAATGGGGTCTGGGAAGGGTAGGATGTACGCAGCCTTACCCATACCCTGGAAGGGCAGAGAGACTGTTTCCGATAGACCCTCGGCTAAAGAAGGTGAAAGAAGCCCTGATAGAAAGTAATAGAAGAAAAATAATTAGAAAACTAAATCGAAGATAGCAACAGAGAATATGAAAGAGGTACCGATAACAAGTTGTCACGACCCGGATTTTCCACCCTCGGGAGTCATGATGGCACCTACTAGTGAAAGCTAGGCAAGCTCACCATTTGAACAAATTAATTTATCCCACTTTAATTCTTTAACGAATGTGAATCAATAGTTATAAACAGCGAAAATTTAAGACAAGCGGAAGAAACAATTAAACAATTTAAATAATTCCAACATGATTTCTTAAGCAAACATTACTCAAGACTGGTGTCACAACTCCACAAACGGTCTAAGAATTCTACAAACAAGGTCTGAAAAATAAATACAACATTGTTTCTGAATTACATAAGTGAAACAGGAAGAAAAGATAGAGGGAGACGCCAGGGCCTGCGGACACCTGCAGGACTACCTTGGATCTCCGTAAGGACTGAAGGCAGCCACCCAAGCTAAGGTCCAAAAGTTGCTGCTCTGGGATCTACACACAGTGCAGAGTGTAGTATCAGCACAATCGACCCCATGTGCTGGTAAGTACCTAGCCTAACCCCGACAAAGTAGTGACGAAGCTAGGACTAGACTACCAAATAAAACTATGAAGTTATATCATATACATCGGAAAATAAAGACAAAAATGTACAATTAAGGATGGGAGGGGGACATGCTGCGGGGGAATATCATTTACCAACAGTAACTCAGGAGAAAGGCATAAAGAACAATTTAAAATTCGTAGTAGAAAGAATAAGGAAAACCGTAACAAATCAATAACCACTTTTATCATTTATTGTTGCGGCGCGCAACCCGATCCAAATCATAAAAATACTGTTGCGGCGTGCAACCCGATCCATATAATTTATCACTATTAAGGCGTGCTACCCAATCCAATTATAATGTTGTTGCGACGTGCAACCCGATCCAAATATAATATTGTTGCGGCGTACAACCCGATCACAATATACAATTCAACACCAATCATAAAAGAGTCTCAGCAAGGGAACAATAAGGAAACAATACTATCCCGGCAAGGGAATCGACAGTATAAGTAAATACGTCCCGGCAAGGGAATCAGCTATAACCAAACTTATTCCAATATTTAACTTCACAAAGAAACCTCAACTAGCACCAACACTCAACCATAAGAAATTTTCACGAGAATAATCATAATTCTTGCCCAACACAGAGAATCAACAACTTAGGCATTCGTAGTACTTATTAAGAACACACGATTTCAATTTAAGACTCATGGGCATGCTTGACACCAACGTATAGATACTCGTCATCATGCCTATACGTCGTACTCAACAAATAACACAGAGCAAATAGGACACGACTCATAATCCCTCAAGCTAAGGTTAGGCCAAACACTTACCTCAAACTTACATGGCCAACTCAAGCCTCAAACACCGCTTTTCCTTTAGAATTTGCCTCCAAATAACTCGTATCTAGTCCAAATTGATTTAACAACATCAATAAATGCTAAAGAATTCGTACCCAATGCTTAATTATAGGTAGTCTATCATTTTCCCACAAAGTCAAAAATTGACCCCGGGCCCGCTTGGTCAACTCGAGGTTCGGACCAAAACCCCATCACCCATTCACCCACAAGCCCGAATATGCAATTAGTTTCGGAATCCGACCCAAAAATGAGGTCTAAATCCCAATTAATCAAAAAGCCCTAACTCTACCCAATTCCCTAATTTCTGCCATGAAAACCCTAGATTTTAGGATGAAAATTGATGAAATGCAATGGGAAATTGAAAGAAAAAGGTTTAGAATCATATACCACTATTTTGGGGAAGAAATTGTTCTGTGAAATCGCTTCAATGCTCCCAAATTTTGAAAATATGAAGTAAATGGGTTCCGCCCGTTTTTGCTTCTGTTTTAAAATCACTGGGCAAGCCTTCATCGCGTTCGCGATGGGCCTGTCGCGTTCGTGATGGGTCAGACCCAGCTGACCATCGCGTTTGCGATCAGAAGCTCGCGTTCGCGAAGCTTTAGCTCCCATAGTCATCCCGTTCACGGTCAGGTGGTTGTGTTCGCGTAAGGTAAGTTTGAAATCCCTCCCCGAGGCCACTAACCTTACGTGTTCGCGAGGGCCTGGACGCATAGGGTATTCTCCCCACAGCCTCGCGTTTGTGTCCGAAGCTCCGCGTTCGCGAAGAACAATTTTCACCTGAGGGATATTATCTTCCGCATTCGCGAGTGAAGCCACGCGAACGCGAAGCACAAAATCCCTGTGCACAAGAAACTGAAAACCTGCAACTTTTTTTTAAGTTTAAAACCTTCCGAAACCTATCCGAAACTCACCTGAGCCCTCTGGGCTCCAAACCAAACATGCATACTAACTCAAAAACATCATATGAACTTATTCGTGCGATCATATCGCCAAATAACATCTTTAACAACGAATTTAACATCAAAATCGAAGAAAAATCTCAAGAATACTTAAGTTCCAAATTTCACAACCGAGGGTCCGATTCACGTCATTTGACCTCCGTTTCCTACCAAATTTAACAGGTTTGGCTTAAATCACATATAAGACCTGTACCGGGCTCCGAAACAAAAATACGGGCCCGATACTATCAAATTCCAAACATAATCCATTTCCAAAAACTCATATATATTCCAGAAAATAATTTTCTTTAAAAATTCATTTCTCGGGCTTGGGACCTCAGAATTCGATTCCAAGCATACGCCCAAGTCCCATATTTTCCTACAGACCATCCGGGACCGTCAAATCACGGGTCCGAGTCCGTTTACCCAAAATATTAACCGAAGTCAACTTAATTTCATTTTAAAGGTAAATTATATCATTTTTCACATATTTTCACATAATGGCTTCCCGGCTACGCGCTCAGACTGAGCACCAAATCGAAGTGATATTGAAAGAGATTTTTAAGGCCTCAGAACAAAAAATTTATTTCACATTCTCCACCTCTAAAACAACTGTTCGTCCTCGAACAGACATAAGAAGGAAGTACCTGAGTTGGGGAAAAGATGGAGATAGGATCCGCATATCAGACTTGGACTCCCAGGTCGATGCCTCAGTAGGTTGACCTCTCCACTGAACACGAACAGAAGGAAAACTCTTTGATATCAACTCATGAACTTGTCGGTCTAGAATAGCTACCAGCTCCTCCTCATAGGACAAGTCCTTGTCCAACTGGACAGTGCTTAAATCTAACATGTGAGATGGATTGTCGTGATACTTCCGAAGTATGGACACATGAAACACTGGATGCACGGCTGATAAGCTCGGTGGCAATGCAAGTCTGTAAGCCACCTCTCTCACTCTATCAAGAATCTCAAACGGGCCAATGAACCTAGGGCTAAGCTTGCCCTTCTTTCCAAATCTCATCACGCCCTTCATAGGCGACACCCAAAGCAATACCCGCTTACCGACCATGAATTCCAAATCACGAACCTTACGGTCAACGTAACTCTTTTTCCTGGACTGAGCTGTATGGAGCCTATCCTAAATAATCCTGACCTTGTCCAAGGCTTCCTGCATTAGATCCGTACCCAACAACCGAGCCTCTCCCGGATAAAACCATCCAACCGGCGACCGACACCGCCTACCATACAAAGCCTCATAAGGAGCCATCTGGATACTCGACTGGTAGCTGTTGTTGTAGGCAAACTCTACTAAAGGCAAAAACTGATCCTACGAGCCTCCAAAGTCGATGACACAAGCTCAGAGCATATCCTCCAAAATCTGAATGGTCCGCTTAGACTGCCCGTCCATCTGAAGATGAAACGTTGTGCTCAACTCAACTCGTATGCCCAACTCTCGCAGAACTGCTCTCCAGAAATGTGAGGTAAACTGCGTACCTCGATCCAAAATGATAGACACGAGCACATCATGAAGGCAAACAATCTCCCGGATATAGATCTCAGCTAACCTTTTGGAAGAATAGGAGACTGCCACAGAAATGAAATGTGCTAACTTGGTCAGCCTATCAACAATAACCCACACTACATCGAACTCCTCTAAGTCCATGGGAGTGCAACAACGAAGTCCATAGTGATATGCTCCCACTTCCACTCAGGAATCTCAATCTTCTGGAACAAACCATCGGGCCTCTGATGCTCGTACTTAACCTGCTGATAGTTCAAACGCCGAGCCACATATGCAACAATGTCCTTCTTCATTCTCTTCCACCAATAATGCTGCCGCAAATTCTGATACATCTTAGCGGTGCCCGGATGAATAGAGTACTGGGAACTATGGGCCTCCTCTAAAATCAACTCTCGGAGTCCATCCACATTAGGCACACAAACTCGACCCTGCAATCTCAAAACTCCATCATCTCCTAAGGTAACCTGCTTGGCACCTCCGTGTTGCACCGTGTCTCTAAGGACATACAAATGAGGATCATCATACTGTCGATCTCGGATACGCTCCAATAAAGAAGAACGAGTGACTGTGCAAGCTAACACACTGCTGGGATCAGAAACATCCAACCTCACGAACTGATTGGCCAAATCCTGAACATCCAAAGCAAGCGGTCTCTCACTGACCAGAATATAAGCAAGACTGACCATACTGGTTGACTTCCTACTCAAAGCATCGGCCACCACATTGGCCTTTCTCAGATGATATAAGATGGTGATATCATAGTCTTTCAACAGCTCCAATTACCTTTTCTCCCTCAAATTTAGCTCCTTCTGCTTGAACAAGTACTGCAGACTCTTGTGATCTGTGAACACCTCACATGCCACGCCATACAGATATTCAACGCATGAACAATGGCTGCTAACTTCAAATCATGAACCGGATAGTTCTTCTCATGAATCTTCAACTGCCGCGAAGCATATGCAATGACCTTGTCATCCTGTATCAACATCGCACCAAGTCCAATGCGAGATGCATCACAATAAACTATGTATGACCCTGAACCTATGGGCAAAACCAACACCGGTGCTGCAGTCAAAGTTGAATTGAGCTTCTGAAATCTTGCCTCACACTCATCCGACCACCTGAACTGGGCACCCTTCTGGGTCAACCTGGTCATCGGGGCTGCAATAGATGAAAACCCCTCCACAAACCGACGATAATAGCCTGCCAATCCCAAGAAACTCCAGATCTCTGTAGCTGATGCTGGTCTAGGATAGTTCTTGATTGCCTCTATCTTCTTCGGATCTACCTGAATACCCTCTATTGATACAAATGACCCAAGAATGCAACTGAACTCAACCAGAACTCACACTTCGAAAACTTAGCATACAACTGACTATCCCTAAAAGTCTGAAGAACCACTCTCAGATGTTGCTCGTGCTCCTCCCGGCTATGGAAATAGATCAAAATATTATCAATGGCGACTATCACAAATGAATCCAAGTAAGGCCTGAACACTCGGTTCATCAAATCCATAAAAGTTGTTGGGGCATTAGTCAACCCGGATGATATTACCAAGAACCTGTAATGCTCGTACCAAGTGCGGAAAGCTATCTTAGGGACATCGAATGCCCTAATCCTCAACTGATGGTAGCCAGATCTCAAGTCAATCTTCGGAAATACCTTGGCACCCTGAAGCTGATCAAACAAATCATCAATCCTCGGCAATGGATACTTATTCTTAATTGTAACCTTGTTCAACTGCCGGGCATCTATACACATTCCCATCGATCCATCCTTCTTCTTAACAAACAACACTAGCAAACCCCAAGGCGAAACACTAGGTCTAATAAAACCTTTTTCAAGCAAGTCTTGCAACTGCTCCTTCAACTTTATCAACTCGGGCGGGGCCATACGATACGTCGGAATAGAAATGGGATGAGTGCCCGGAGCCAAATCAATGCAGAAGTCAATATCCCTGTCGAATGGCATACCCGGCAGGTCTGAAGGAAATACCTCAGGAAACTCACGAACAATAGGAAAAAAATCAATAGAAGGAACCTCGGCACTAGAATCACGAACATATGCCAAATAGGCCAAACACCCCTTCTCGGCCATACGCCGAGCCTTCATATATGAGATAACACTATGGGTAGAATGACTAGGAGTCCCTCTCCACTCTAAACGAGGTAAACCCGGCAAGGATAAGGTCACAGTCTTGGCATGACAGTCCAAGATAGCATGGTAAAGTGATAACCATTCCATCCCCAATATGATATCAAAATCAACCATGTCTAGAAGTAACAAATCTACACGAGTCTCAAGACCTCCAATCACAACTATACACGAACGATGGACTCAATCTACCATAATAGAATCACCCACCGATGTAGACACATATATAGGAGCACTCAAAGAATCACTAGGCATGACCAGATACGGTGCAAAATAAGATGACACATAGGAGTATGTAGATCCTAGATCAAATAAAACTGAAACATCTCTGCTACAAAACAGAACAGTACTTATGATAATTGCATCGAAAGCCTCAGCCTCAGGCCTGGCTGGAAGAGCATAACATCGGGGCTGGGCCCCACCACCCTGAACTACATCTCTGGGATGGCCTGCTGCTGGCTGACCTCCACCTCTAGCTGCCTGACCTCCACCTCTACCTCCACCTCTAGCGCCTCTACCCCCACCCCTAACTGGCGGGGCGGGCGGTGGAACACCTGGCACCTGAACCATAGCACGGGAACCCTGTTGCTGCAACTGAATACCCTCTAATCTTGGACAAGCCCTCCGGATATGACCATACTCACCGCACTCAAAGCATCCACCTGAATGCTGCGGATGAGGAAAGTGAGACTAACCTTGGCGACCTGAATGACCACCCCAAAAACTCTGGAGTGGTGGTGCATTGATAGGAGTTGGTGGTGAACTGTAGGGCTACTGATCAGAATACTGTATATGAGAACCACGGCCACATGAAGAGCCGTGAGAAACCTGAAGTGCTGACTGAAAAGGCTTAGGAGGATGGCCTCTACCATATGAATCTCTGCCTCCAGACGAGGCACCACAGAATCTGCCTGAATGACGAGGCCTCTTGTCAGACCCCTGACCACCCCCCTGTGATAGAACCATCTTAACTCTCTTGGCCACATTAGCCGCCTCCTGGAAAGAAATCTCACTGTCCGTCTCCTTAGCCATCTGAAGTCGAATAGGCTGAATGAGTCCCTTAATGAACCTCCTCACCCTCTCTCTCTCTCTCTTGGTGGGAAGTATGATAAGAACATGACGGGCCAAGTCGATGAACCTGGTCTTGTGCTGAGTAACAATCATAGAACCCTGCTGGAGACGCTCAAACTGCCTCCGATAGATCTCTCTCTGAGTGATAAGGAGAAACTTCTCCAAAAATATCTAAGTAAACTGCTCCCAAGTCAAAGCTGGTGATCCGGCTGGCCTAGCCAAACAATAATCTCTCCACCAAGTCTTGGCAGATCCAAACAAGCGGAAAGTAGCAAAGTTGGCCCCATTGGTCTCCACTATCCCCATGTTCCTGAGAACCTCATGACAGTTGTCTAGATAATCCTGGGGATCCTTCGAAGATGCAACGTTGAAAGTAGTAGTGAAGAGCTTGGTGAACCTATCCAATCTCCACAAAGCTTTAACATACATGGCTGCTCCATCACCGGTTTGATCTACCATACCCGGCTGAGCTGCTCCAACTGGCTGAGCTGCTGGAGTTTGAAACTGGGGATCCATCTACTCTGGAGTGCGAGTAGCAGAAGTCTGGGCTACTCCTCCATCCTGAGAGACGGCTGGTGCTACAGGAAGCAAGCCTGCCCGGGTGACGCTCTCCATAAGGACCACTAGACGGACCAGAGCATCCTGGAGTACTGGGGTAGCAATAAACCCCACTACAACCTGATCTGGGCCCACCGGGACTGTCTGAGACGGAACCTCATCATCAAAGTCAACCTGAGGCTCTGCCGCTGGTGCTGCTACTCTAGGCTGAGCTCTACCCCTACCTCGGCCTCTAGCACGACCTCGGCCTCGCCCTCTGCCCCTCGTGGGAGCTACTACTAGGGGCTCGGGCTGTTGATTGGTGGATGAGGAAGTGCGTGTTCTTGACATCTGCGAAAGAACAGAGTAGAAATTCAATTAACATTGAGAAACCAAACTGCACGATAGTAAAGAATAAATGTGAAGTGTTTTCCTAACTTTGTAGCCTCTGAAGATAAATACAGACGTCTCCGTACCGATCCCTCAGACTCTATTAAGCTGTGAGTTGTAAGACCCATGTAACCTAGAGCTTTGATACCAACTTGTCACGACCCAGATTTCCTACCCTCGGAAATCGTGATGGCACCTACTAGTGAAAGCTAGGCAAGCCGACCATTTGAACAAATTACTTTTTCCCACCTTAATTCTTTAACGAATGTGAATCAACAGTTATAAACAGCGAAAATTTAAGACAAGCAAAAGAAAACAATTACACCATTTAAATAATTCCAACATGATTTCTTAAGCAAAAATTACCCAAGACTGGTGTCACAACTCCACAAACGGTCTAAGAATTCTACAAACAAGGTCTAAAAAATAAATACAACATTGTTTTTAAATTACATAAGTGAAACAGGAAGAAAAGATAGAGGGAGACACTAGGGCCTGCGGACGCCTGCAAGACGGCCTTGGATCACCGTATGGACTGAAGGCAGCCACCCAAGCTAAGGTCCAAAAGTTGCTACTCCGGGATCTACACACAGTACAGAGTGTAGTATCAGCACAACTGACCCCATGTGCTGGTAAGTGCCTAGCCTAACCCCGGCGAAGTAGTGACGAGGCTAGGACTAGACTACCAAATAAACCTGTGCAGTTATATCATATACAGCAGAAAATAAAGACAGAAATGTACAATTAAGGATGGGAGGGGGACATGTTGTGGGGAAATATCATTTACCAACAATAACTCAGGAGAAAGGCATAAAGAACAATTTAAAATTCGCAGCAGAAAGAGTAAGGAAAACTGTAACCAATCAATAACCACTTTTATCATTTATTGTTGTGGCGCGCAACCCGATCCATATCATTTATCACTATTGCGGCGTGCAACCCGATCCATATCATTTATCACTATTGCGGCGTGCAACCCGATCCAATTATAATGTTGTTGCAGCATGCAACCCGATCCAAATATAATATTATTGCGGCCTACAACCCGATCCCAATATACAATTCAACACCAATCATAAAAGAGTCCCAGCAATGGAATAATAAGGAAACAACACTATCCTGACAAGGGAATCGACAGTATAAGTAAATACGTCCCGGCAAGGGAATCAACTATAACCAAACTTATTCCAACATTTAACTTCACAAAAGAAACCTCAACTAGCACCAACACTCAACCATAAGCAATTTCCACGAGAATAATCATAATTCTTGCCCAACACAGAGAATCAACTTAGGTATTCGTAGTACTTATTAAGAATCACGATTTCAATTTAAGACTCACGGGCATGGTTGACACCAACGTATAGATACTCGTCACCATGCATATACGTCGTACTCAACAAATAACACATAGCAAATAGGACACGACTCATAATCCCTCAAGCTAAGGTTAGGCCAAACACTTACCTCAAACTTCTACGGCCAACTCAAGCCTCAAACACCGTTTTTCCTTTAGAATTCGCCTCCAAATAACGCGTATCTAGTCTAAATTGATTTAATAACATCAATAAATGCTAAAGAATTCGTACCCAATGCTTAATTATAGGTTTTCTATCATTTTTTCCAAAAAGTCAAAAATTGACCCCGGGCCCGCTGGGTCAAAACTCGAGGTTCGGACCAAAACCCGATCACCCACTCACCCACAAGCCCGAATATGCAATTATTTTTGGAATCCGACCCCAAAACGAGGTCTAAATCCCAATTAATCAAAAAGCCCTAACTCTACCCAATTCCCTAATTTCCGCCATGAAAACCCTAGATTTTAGGATGAAAATTGATGAAATGCAATGGGAAATTGAAATAAAAAGGTTTAGAATCATATACCAATGTTTTGGGGAAGAAATTGTTCTTTGAAAATCGCTTCAATGCTCCCAAATTTTGAAAATATGAAGTAAATGGGTTCTGCCCGTTTTTGCTTCTGTTTTAAAATCACTGGGCAGGCCTTCATCAGGTTCGCGATAGGCCTATCACATTTGTGATGGGTCAGGCCCAGCTGACCATCGCGTTCACAATCAGAAGCTCGCGTTCGCGAAGCTTCAGCTCCCAGAGTCATCGCATTCGCGGTCAGGTGGCTGCGTTCGCGTAAGGTAACTTTGAAATCCCTCCCCCAGGCCACTAACCCTACGTGTTCGCGAGGGCCTGGACGCGTAGGGTATTCCCCCCACAGCCTCGCGTTCGCATCCCAAGCTCCGTGTTCGGGAAGAACAATTTTCACCTAAGGGATATTGCCTTCTGCGTTCGTGAGTGAAGCCACGCGAACGCGAAGCACAAAATCCCTGTGCACCAGAAGCTGAAAACCTGCAACTTTTTCTAAGTTTAAAATCTATCCGAAACTCACCCGAGCCCTCGGGGCTCCAAACCAAACATGAATACTACCTCAAAAACATCATATGAACTTAAACGTGCGATCAAATTGCCAAAATAACATCTTTAACGAAAAATTTAACATCAAAATCGAAGAAAAATCTCAAGAACACTTAAGTTCCAAATTTCACAAACGAGGGTCTAATTCATGTCATTTGACCTCCGTTTCCTACTAAATTTTACAGGTTCGGATTAAATCACATATACGACCTATACCGGGTTCCGAAACTAAAATACGGGCCCGATACCATCAAATTCCAAACATATTCCATTTCCAAAAACTCATATATATTCCAGAAATAATTTTCTTTAAAAATTTACTTCTCAGGCTTGGGACCTCGGAATTCGATTCTGGGCATACGCCCAAGTTCCATATTTTTCTACGGACCCTCCGGTACCGTCAAGTCACGGGTCCAGGTCTGTTTACCCAAAATGTTGACCGTAGTCAACTTAAATTCATTATAAAGGCAAATTTTATCATTTTTTCACAAATTTTCATATAATGGCTTTTCGGCTACGCACCCGGACTGCGCATGTAAATCGAGGTAATACTGAAAGAGGTTTTTAAGGCCTTGGAACACAGAATTTATTTCTAAAACCAATGATGACCTTTTGGGTCATCACACAAGTAATACCAAGACAATATATTTATAAAATCAAATCCAAGGCAGAAACAAGAATATGAACGAAGTACTGCTAGCAAACTACGGAATTACCGATGGCAAGTAATAACAAAACAAGACATGCGAATATAGCAAACTAAGGAAAAAAGGGTACCGTACTAACACTAATATTATCGAACTAGAAAAGACAAAGGGAAACGCATGACTACCTACTAACCTTCTACCCTAATCTTCAACTTCCACACCCTTCTATCTAGGGTCGTATCCTCGGTTTAGCTCAAGTTGTGCCATGTCCTTCCTGATCACCTCTCCCGAAGACTTCTTTGGTCTATCTCTACCCCTCCTCTCACCTCCCAAGATCAACCTCTCACATCTCCTAACTGGGGCATATGCGCTTCTCTTCTTAACATGCCTGAACCATCTCAACCTCGCCTCACGTATCTTTGCCTCCACAGGGGCCACTCCCACCTTGTCCCGAATAACTTCATTCCTAATTTTATCCAACCTAGTATACCCACACATCCATCTCAATATCCTCATTTCTGCTACTTTTATCTGCTGGATATGGGAGTTTTTTTACTGGCCAACACTCTGCCTCATACAACATAACCGGTCTAACCACTACCTTGTAGAACTCACCCTTAAGTCTGAACGGCACATTCTTATCACACATAGTCGGTCTGATTAATGATGTTAGATAAATAAATTAAAGATAGAATAAACAGCCAAACCTGTAGTAATATTGAGTTCGAGCTCGGTTATAAGCTTAACAAGTAGCCTGCCTTCGGTTCGGAATCAAACACTTATGAAGAACTATGAGCAAAATTAAAAACTTTGAATAACTTTTTGAAGCAGAGAAAACATATGTATATTGCCTTGGTATGCATGTTACAGAGTGTTTATTGAATAATAAACCTCCTCTTTATATAGTAGGGGAGTTTTACCCTAAGTACAATTCTAAGAAAGATAAAAATGTCCATTTTCGCTAATCATTGATCTGTTGTCGATACAGGCCGAGATCTACGCCGAGATATCTGGTTGGGCATGGATATCACGGCTCTTTGTTAATCGTGTGCGAGCGTTTGGTAATGCTTTCAGAGGTCTTGGAACTCGGACTAGATCCGGGGGGAGCGTGGTCTCGATGGCTCCGAGGGTAGGTGTTTTATTCGGGCCTTGATACGAGAGGCTCTCACCTTCGATTTTGATTCCTTGTAGTTACTTCCTAGCTTCGTTTGCCACATCGAGAAATCGGGGTGCCCATTAACCTCAGTTTTACCCGTATACGCACATACAGAGGAAAAATTGTGTCCGCACTTGTTGTTTAATTATATTAATTTAATAGATACATGATATATATATATATATATATGATTTATTCTTCCTACTTAAATTCTTGGCTTTAATAATATTTTTTTGAAGCACTTCTTCTAGAACATTTTTGGATAAAGGAGAAAAACCCTCTAAAAACAACTATCAACCAAATAAGTTTATATTTTTCTGAAACTTTACCCAAAAACATTTTGAAAATATTTCCCCAAAATATATTCCTCGAAAACAGTCTAAACGTGACATTGATTTTGTATATTTGCATAGATGCCCCCAAAACTCTCAAGAATTTAGAGCATGCATCATATGAAGTCTTTCAATATGGCCCTACAACTATCTCATACAACTGATTTTGCACCTCAAAAATAATTATCTTACACATGTCCTTTCAAAATGATGTGATTTAGCCTCTTTCGAAAAATGTTAATGAAGTGATTTTTTTTATTTCAAAAATAGCACGCCTGTGAAAAATAACAACAATAACGACAACAATAACATACTCAATAAATTCCCACAAATAGAATCTGAGGAAGGTAGTATGTACATAGACTTTACCCTAAAGGCTGCTTTCGATATATCCTCGAATAAAGAAAAAACGGAAAAAATAGCGGCAACAAGCAATAAGAACAACAATATCTTAAGACAACCTACGCGAAAGATAGAAATCAAATAATAGGTAGTAATAATAATCGAAGAATAAAAGGATACCATATTAGCACTAAAATTACCAGCACGGGAAAGAAAAAGTAAAACGCTCGGGCTACCTACTAACTTTCTATCCTAATTCTCGACCTCCGCACTGTACTATCAATCTACAAAAATAACAACAATGAGATCCAATATTTCATGACATTTAAAAAGGGACATATTTCCTATGCCTTTTTCATGTATATATTCATATTCACTAAGCTTTATAATAGGTCTATTGTTAGGCATGTGAGAAAGTGTATGACATGATTAACTTTTATTTTCAACGTATCATGTGATTTTACTATTTTCTACCCATCTTTTCTCATCATTCAAAAGCATATATTCTTGATTTTTTTTTTCTCCAAAAAAATCTACCTAGACTTTGCCTACAACAAATGAATAATGATTGATTAAATAATGGTATCTTAGAAAAGGGGAAGATTTTCTTTTGAGCAATGTGTCTTATACATGACGGGATGCAAATATTTAAAGTCTCTTTAAATATTGCACTCTCATAATTAGTGCAAAAAGTTATTGGAAAGTGCCACTAAATTACATTATGGCACAAATCTTCTTGTTTTTTCTTCTTTCCTACTATTAAATTAATCTTCATTGCACTTGTACGCATCCTATGTCCATTACTTTATTTTTTTCCCCTATTATATATTTTGTTTCCAATTTTGTACTATTAAAGTACCTCTATTCCTCTTAGTGGTGTCTTTTCTCTATTACATATATTCCTTGCTTTTCCAAATTTCTTAAAATAGTTTGATTACAGCTCAAAGGGAAACATCTCCCTTTTCTGTTGACAACTAGTAATAAGGAAAGCCTTACCGTAATGGTTAATTTGATATAACGTAGTCCGATTCTTCCTCGAACCCGTCACATAGCAGAGTATAGTGTACTGAACTGTCCTTTTATTGACAATCAATAATAATATACAACCTGATACACTAGCACAATGTTTAAATTTCATGATTTCCGTCGAAATTTTTCTCTTATTCTTCATTGTTATCTTCGAATTTCTCATAAAAATAAATAAATATCACCTTGTCAGTACTTATCTTATGAACTAGCTTTTAAAGTTGAATTAGACACGAAATTTATTTCTTTACAACACACCCGCTAATAAAATCATTTAATAGCGTTAATCCTTAGAAGTACTTATTAAAATTATCTGTAGCTCTTTTTTAAATGAGTAATTAATGATTTTTTTTTTTTGAATATCAAGAAAAGGATTGGATGAAAAAACATTACTGTCTTCTTGATTTTATAAAGTGACAAATATTCCAAATCAAATATTTTTCATAAATGTGACAAATAAAAAAGACGAGGGAGTACTTATCTAGAAATTAAGAATTTTTTGACAAATATATTGCAATATACCAGAAAGAAGAAAATAGTTATTTCAATATATTTAAGAATCAATAGATCTCATTTTCAAAGTACAACAGTACAAGCATGACGACATAATAGGATTTTCGACTTTTTAGTGGAGGCATCTTTCTGTGACATTAATCACTCAAATCTTTTTTCCAACTTTATAATTATTAGAGGGACCAAATTAAAGAAATGATTTTAAATAAAGAATCAAATAATTAAACACCATGACAAAAGAGACATACCAAATCAACCCAACAAGGATTAATTGGACTTATATCTAAACCCTTTTATGGTAGCACATGTTGTATGGACAACACATTTTTATTTTTAACACCCCACATATTAATTATTAAAAAAGCAAAGAATATTTCAGATGAAAATTAGAGACATATTGGGAAACTAGACCATACAATAATATTATATATATACTAGTCTTAGGATACGCGCGTTGCGCGTGTTTCTTATCTTAATAAATTATTTTTTGTAAGAAACTTACATATATATTTAAATTATATTTGAATTATAAAATAAAATATAAGCTTCTGAAATTGATGAATATTGATCTTATATAGCCAACTCAATAAAGGAAAAAACTTTATTCATAGATGTCATCAATCATTATTCAATATATTCACTTTAAAAATTGTTCTAATTTTATAATTTTATCAGTTGAATTTCACGAGTTATTGTACTTTCTTTTTAGTTTCAATAAAGCACATAACCCTTGAAGATTTAAAAAAAATGAAAATATTTTTCATAAGTTATTCTCAAGTTCATTCAAGAAGAAAACGACATAATTAATTAGTTGTACTTTTATTATGTTTCTTTAAAGATATTCAAATAACATAAATTAAAAAATTGAATCTTATGTCTTATTCTTTGTATCCCTTCGAAGGTTTCAATGTTACCCAAGCAGTGAGGTTCTATTTGATAAGATAAGAAGATAAAAGAATTTATGAGTTACATAACTTTGTCGAGATATGTGGGCAAAAAAAGCATTACTAAATATGAAATTTAATAGATGAAAAAAATATGAAATTTTACAAGGCAAACAAATTATAGTGAAAAGTTATTGAATCCATTGATTGCGTATGTACATATTAATTTAGATATTTTTTATATATATCATCCATTTTGAAGATCTAAATACTCGTACTTTCTACATAGTTCAAATAAGAAAAGATTTAATAAGTATAATTTTAATTAATTTGAAGTCCTAAATATTAATAAAATATTTAAATTATATTTTATTCAATATAAAATTTATCTTTATAGGTAAAATATCAATTAACATTTTTTTGAGATTTCGTGTTTTTATAATATAGATTTAAGCTTGTACGATTTAGTATGATTAAATATACTATCAAATAATTATTTTAGGTACTTAATTGAACATGGGTTGATTATTTGTATGATTAAAATAAGAGTTTTTAATGCATGTTTAATTATAAAAGAAAGAAATAATTTTTATTTAGATGTTCTTGTATTAAATAATGTTAATTTAATATTTGAGTTGATGTCCTCATATTTCGGTTTAATTAGAAATCAAATGAGGGCACATATAATCTCGTTCTAGTCTTGGTTTATAAGTATTACACCAAGTGTGGATTTTATAATTAGTACAATTTATATAATATTAATTGATACTATGTCCTAAATATTAGAACTTTTTACATAGTTTAATAAGGATAGATTTAATATGCAAAATTTTAATTGATTTCAATGTCCTAAATATTAGGAGAGTAACTTAAATTCTAATTTTGTCAATTGTGAAAGCTGTTTTTGAAGAGTAAAAAAGACGAACGACATTTCGCTAAGAGTCTTCGTGTTTTTAATATAGTATATAGATAATAATAAAATTAAATTATTTGTATGTAATCACGCATGTATGAAAAAGAAATAGTATCTTATTTGATATTTGTATTTTCAATTAATGACTACTAATGTGGAGACTATTTCGTGTGCGCGCTAAATATTGAACGTTTATGCATTTATAAAAAAGAGCTATTGGAGCAAGCAAAATTTGCAAAATATTATAGGATGGGACGATGCCACGTGCATCATGCTCACCCCATATTTTGAGATATACTCTAAAGATAGTGAAGTACAAGCTTACCTATACAAAGAATTTCTATAGCATTATGTTTGGAACCCTCAAAGAAAGGTATGGACATAACTTTAAAAATATAGTAAAATTTACCTTAAATCACAAAAAAAATTACTTATGAGGACATCAATGCTATGAGCAGTTTATGACAAAGAATATAGGATGGTGACTTCTTTTATAGAAATGGTTAGCTCCTCCTTATTCTAAACTGTTTTAGTATATCAAATTGAATCCTAAACCTATACAAAAAAGACAATAGAAATTGCGCCCTAAACAAACACAAAAAGGACAATGGAAAAAAGACTTATACTAAGGATCCTAAAACTAAAGGAAACAAAAAACAACGAAAAAAAATAATCCAAGAATCCTAAAACTAAAAAATAAAAGAGAAAAAAACTCGTACGGCAAGTATGTCAAACAATAAGAATTCTAAATCTAAAAGGAAGCACATGATAGTGTTTAATTTTGCTCAAAAATAATAATTAATGATTAGAATTACAAGTATATCCAATATATAATGCACTTACAAAGGGTAAAAAAAGCGAACAATATTTCGATAGGGCCTTCATGCTTTTAATATAGTATAGAAGATATCAATAGATATAGATATAGATATAGATATAGATATAAATATCGATAAATAGATAGATATATATTAGCTATTTTTAATTTAAGTTGTTAGGTGAATGGCATAATTCTTCATTAGTTGTTGGACTTTAATGTTCACTTTCAAGAAAAGAACCGCAGCGTGCAACGTTAATATATAAGTCTTAAACAAATAATGTCTTATTAGGACATTCAAACCCGTCCTTTTTATAAATATTCGGTGCGGATAAATTTTTGAAGAACGTCTAATTCCTGCCCATCCCTACCTCTACCATCCGTAACCCCCCCCCATACCCACCCCAGCCCCCACACCCTTTGCTTGAAGGAATTGTATGTATAATTGTGAAGATGTGTTTGTTTTAAGCAATCAAAATGACCCCTCAAAAAGTAGAGATGCGTTGTCCATATTAACAATAATTTAAAGGTTTTGCGAATTGATACAGAATAATTCAAACATATGGGGTCGTTCACGTTGGTGGGAAACTTATCATATAATAATTGAAAATAAATGTAGAAAAGATAGAATGTTTTCAAACATACATAGATACCATTATGTTGTGAGAAGTCAGTTTCACTCAAAATTCAGACTTTTCCTTCTATTAACATCTTGTGTAGGATTTGATAACCAAGAAAATGTTGTGTTGCAAATTAATATGATCTGATGTTTCAAGAAAAATAAGGGGTATATATATATATATATATATATATATATATATATCTTTTTTCTTCGGCTTTTCACTCGTTGTCCGGTACCGATAAAATTTGAATTCGCGTTGAGAAATCCCATATTGGGGGATAAAGCGTTCTCTTACAAAGGCGATTACATACCGAGCAATGGCGAAACTACACATTAGTAAGGGTGGTCAATTGACCACTCTTTGTCGGAAAATTATACTGTGTATATTTGTAAAATATCAAGTTTTAGAGGTACATAACATATATTGAACACTCTTTTCTTGGAATTTTTTTTTTACTTCTTTTAAATTTGAATACCCTTAAAAAAAATTCTGACTTCGCCACTAATATCTAGAACTTAAACCCGAGACATCTGATTAAATATAAAAAAGTACTTAATTACAGCACCGCAACTCTTGTTGGTGCATATGTATAATATATCACCTTAGCGACATTTAATTTTCATACCATTAAAATTATAATATAATGCCAATATTAGCTTATTCACACGTCTAACATTGACAACCACATATATATAAATTATTTATATAATCAATACGACAGTAGAACTCCTCTGAACTCATCTTGTTGTCAGTCTTTACTTATGCGACAACCTCTCCCTTCCCCATCTCCCTATCCTGATAAAAGTTTGGAGTAATGGGAAATGACTTATAATGATCATATAGAGTCGTATCACTTTTTATTTTTTTTGGTTTTCCGATCCACTCGGTGTCCGGACGTACATTAGGGTTCGATTAAATTCGAGTTCGTATCGGAAAGTTTCACATTAAGGGGTAAAGTGCTCACTAATAAAGACGACTTCATACTAAAGGACTCGAACTCGAGACATCTAAGTAAGGATGAAGGAGTACTTAAAATACAAGACTAGGAGTTTCGTCAAATTTTATTTTATGTAATATTGGACTGGGATGAATTTAAATGAAGCGACAAGGACAGTGATGATTCATATAACGTAACCGACCTCAAGTTTTATATATATATATATAATAGAGAGAGAGAGAGTGAGAGAGAGAGAGAGTCCTATCACTTCTTTTTTTGGTTTTCCGATTCACTCGGTGTCTAGTACGTACATTGGGGTTCGATTAAATCTGAGTTCGTGTTGGAAAGTTTCACATTAGGGATAAAGTGTTCCCTATAATAAAGGTCACTCCATACCTAGGAACTCGAACTCGAAACCTCTGACTAAGGATGAAGGAGTACTTAAAGTTAAAATACAAGACAAGGAGTTTCGTCAAATTTTATTTTATATAATTTTGGACTGAGATGAATTTAAATGAAGCGATAAGGACAATGATGATTCATGTAACGTAACCGACCTCAATTATCATATAGAGTCGTATCATTTTTTTCTTTGTTTCCTATTCGGTACCTGGTACGTACATTGGAGCTCGACTAAATCCGAATTTGCACCGAAAAAATCCATATTGGGAGGTAAAGCGTTCCCTAATAAAGGCGACTCCATACTCAGGAATTCGAATCCGAGACCTTTGGTTAAGGATGATGGAGAACTTAAAATACAAGACAGGGAGTTTCGTAAAATTTTATTTTATGTAATATTGAGCTGAGATGAATTTAAATGAAACGATAAGGATAGTAATGATTCATATAACATAACCGAACTCAATTTTCTTGGGATTGAGGTATAGTAATTACTATTGAAGTAGTATAAAATGAAATTTTTATCTCCTATAGCAAAGGTTAATACCTTATTTATTTTAAATGAATACCATTTTAAAAAAATTATATTCTATAGATACCTTTTAATGTTTATAGCAAAATATCTAATTTTGGTTACCTCCTATCTCTAAGCCACTAAATACGTTATTCAGTTACACTACTTTTTTTCTATCTCCACTTTGATACATGTCATTCTCTTCCCCCATTCCCTGAAAACACGATGCTCACATCACCTCTCCGCACCAAAACCCCTCTTTGTTCTCTCCACAGAGAACTTCCCCTATCTCACACCCTAACAGCTATGGGAATTATGATGGCCACTTGACATTGGCCATAATGGTTTTGCTCCAGCATCTCTGTAATACCTATTTTCTTAGATAGTGATTGAATCTCAATGGCAAGTCATGTTATCGTAATTCTTAGGGGATAACAAAGAAGGCAGCGGCGGCAATTTATATGTATATTCTTTTTCTTCTCGTCCAATGATGTTGTTCCTGCTTTTATTCAAGAATGATTTGTCTTTATTCGCGAGGGTTTTTGCTCGATGATGGATTCGTCGAAAATTAGGGTTTGTTCTTGAACAAAGACGATGGAGTTTGGGGCTGAGCAACTTGATTTTTTGTTAATATATTTCAATGTATTTTCAACATATCACGCTGTATTTTCATGTATTTCATTGTATTCATTTTCTTTTTTTCATTGTAATTCAATGTATCTCGCTATATTCCGTGTATTTCATTGTATTCACTATCTTTTTTTTATTGTATTTCAATGTATCCCGTTGTATTCTATATATTTCATTGTATTCACTGTCTCGCTATATGTCATGAATATATTTATATATTTTTTTAATTATTATAATTATGTATTCAGATGTATTATATAATTTCTCTGAAGATTGCTATGTTTTTGGGGTATTTTTCGGTTGAGAATCTTTTTTATAACTGGAAATACAAATTTTGTGTGTTATAATTGAGTTTGTTGAGTTATATTAGAAGTCTATTATGTTAATTGATTCACTTTCCGTTTAAAAACAGTGCAATCCCCTATTTCACGCTGTGAATACAGTCGAATACAATAATTTGTCCAGTTGTAATCCCATGTTTCACGCCATGAATACAGTCGAATACACTCGAATACAACAACTGATTAGCTGGATTTCCCTGATTCACGCCTATTTTTGCTACTGTATTCATAAATACAATAGCTTAAATACATCTAATACATCTTATAACAACAGAAAACGTATCTACAATTCGTAATATAGCAAATGGTATCTATAAATAGCTAATTACCACTAAAAGATAGTGCTTTATGAAAATTTCTCAAAAAAAAATTCCTTAGCAGAACATTATTATAAGTTTCAATTTAGAATCGAAATCTACATGTTCATCCAAGTACACTAGCTTTTGAATAAGTTTACAGCGAATATTAACAATAACAATAACAAATATAATGCACCCTTCAGTGCTATTATGCTACCCCCTTTATATTTGTACCGTCATAAAGCTATTAATCTTGGTACAAAATTTCAGAGTATATTTATTTCATGTTTGATTATGAATGTAAGTTAATATTGTAATTAATTTTATACCAAAATTTTAATATTAGTTATTCCATATTGGATGTCGGAGTATAATCTATTATTATAATTCCTGGATAACCTTATTTCAAAAATGACGAGAGTTATAACACAAGTGACAAAACTATCAATTGGCTTCTAACACGTAAATGACACCAAAATGTAAAATTTAGAGGCTAATCATGGAATTTTTTAAATAATAATAAAAAATAAAAAGGCTAATTGTGAATTTTTTTCAAGCCCTCAAGGAAATAGTCCAAACATAAATCGATTCACAATGTCACAAGTTTAAATTTTTAATTAAGCTAGTTCAAATTTTATTAGTAGTGTAGCGTCACCTTTTCCTCTCCTCCCCAGATGTAATATAATATAATTTAGAAAGAAAAAGAATGAGCGGAAATTGAAAGGACTAATGTAATAAACTATATTAGTCAGCTGCTGTATCATACCGACCTTAGCTCAGTTGGTAGAGCGGAAGACTGTAGTGGGTGTAACCCCGGTAGCTATCTTTAGGTCGCTGGTTCGAATCCGGCAGGTCGGATTTTTATTTTTTTTTCTTTTGTGATTATGTTTTTAAAGAAATTCTATTTACAAAATATCTTTATCGTTAAGCCGTTGTTATGTGGTTAATAATTGCAGATTGGCTAATTGCCCTCTCTAAACACCCAAAAGTTTGAGGATATTAGAATATAACTTGGTGGATGTTTGCTCACGTCTAAATCGTATTAAGGCATTGAGACATATATATTGTGTTTGTAAATACGACAATATAAGTCGCTTTTAATGAATGCGACTTATGAATTGCATTCAATCAAATGCGAATTTCTTTCTGGTTTGAAAATAATGAGGTTACTTATCATTGTTCATGACCAAAGGACGCATGAGTATTTATATATGGGGAGACCGGTGGTGAGTAGTGACTTTAATTTAAAAGCTATATTTTTTGCATGTCAACACATAAAGGGTGATTACATGTAAATAATCCAACCCAAAACCTTAAGGTCATAGGTGGAGTAGCTATTGATCATTTAAAACCCTTTGAAAACCTTACACAATCGATGAGAAACAAGTGTAAAATACTGTGACACCCTCCCATACATGTAACCCAGTTTTAATGTTTATACATGAATTTTACTTTTCCTCCTTGTTTTTGTGAGGCGCTCACCAAAAAGGGGCTGGAATACAAAGCGTCAAATTAGTTTCAATAATCTAATGTGTGTGTGTGTGTTGGGGAGGGGGAGGGTGCTTGAGCAATAGTAAAAATAGTACGGACTAACCAGTTTTCGGACTGGTTATTCAAAAATAACCAGCATTTGCAAAGTCATTGAAAAATAGCCACTATTTTGCTGCAACACGGAAAGTTCCAGCATAATATACTGGAGATCGGTGCATCTGTGTATGAACTTCCTACATATTATGTTGGAACTCCAACACGCAAAAAGTTCCAGTATATTATGTTGGATCGGTATATTATACTGTAACTCCAGTATATTATATTGCAATTCCAGTATACTTTTGAAACTGTGCTATTTTTAAACGACCACTTATAAATCTAGCTATTTTTTAATTTCGCCCAGAGCAATGTTAGTGGCTCAATGGACTTGAATTGAAAGGGAAGCCTAGAGCAACTCTATAACCTAAGTTGAGAGAAAAGTCCAGAGCGATAGAATAGATGAGAGAAATTAGTGTAGGCAAGATCACCAAAGTTTGATTCCAATACTATGTAAAAGTAATTGATCATGTCATCTAAAATCTTACGTAAGTTATTAAACAAGACACACTTTAAGGTCATGTCTCCTAATTATGTCTTCATCACGTCTCCTAATAGGGGCTTGATTCTTTTTCATAGGTTTAAAAAAAAGGTGATTAAAATTTGAACCCAAGACCTTTAACTACTCTAATACCATGTGAAACATGGCTTAAACAAAATTTGTGAATACGCAGGGAATCACGTTATTCTGTGCCCATGCGATGTCCATTTATAATTGTGAGATACAGGAAGGATAAGTGCTATACATAATTTAGCTAACTAGGAGTTGTTGATAACAAATTATGCCACTCTACTCTATTAAATTTTGAATTCTGTGTTCCAATAGTCTATAATCCCACTTTTAAAATTTCAATGCTTTTAAATACGTCAAATTTTATTTAAAAGAAAACCTCAAATTTATCAACATTTAGTTTCCAATCGAAATAGGAAAAAATACACCACAAAACAGTGATGGAATGAAATCGACTCTGATTGAGTGCCCCCCACCCACCCACCTCCCAACCCAAAAAAAAGTAAGGTGTCTATGTCACGGATCTGGGACACTAGATTGTTATACAAATTATGAAAAGAAAAAAGAACAAATATTTTTTCCACTAAACTCATTTAGATGACAAATAAGGTGTCCCTGGACATTCAAACAGTTTCTTAAACGTAGCTCTTTCCTTTTCACCAGTAAATAATTTAAGTAATATACACAAACAGTATACTTATCAATCCAATTTAACCGGTTATAACAAGTTCTTTATACTATATCAAACTTGATAAGAAGGTTTACCTGTTGTTGCAAGTCAATTTTACTTGATGTCGTAAATAACACATAGAACTTAAACTCTTTATTAAATAACTTTTTCAACAGCCTGCTTAAGCTTTGACCCCAACTCTCAGCTGGGTCCTAAAGCTACAAAAAGGATGCTATTTCTACACTCTTACCTATTTCTACAAACAAAGATGCTATACTATACCGTCGAAATGTCAAAGTCGCATGAAGCATATAACATACTTGTGATTTAAGGAGTCATCTGAAGCCACCTGCAATAAATTCAAAAATCAAACTGACAGGAGGCTGCAAAATCTTCTAGTAAATACCATAAGCGGTAGAAACTAATTAATCTGCATCTATATAACTCAAAATATTGACAACAGACTAACTCCAAATTCAAGAATAAAAGGCTAGACATTGCAATACTTGAAGTGCGCACAATAGGTGTCAAAAATGCATCTGGGGAAACCATTCTATTGCCAAGAGGCTAAGACAAGGCAATCAACTCTAGCACAAATTACCAAGAGTCCAAAACTCTAATGCCCAACACCAGTTCTTTTTTCTCTTCTTTTAGCCAAAAAGGCATAGAGATGTCAAGCAGAAAGAACAAAAGGGCATTGCTGGACTGTAAACATAAACACAACTAAAACAAAGAAAGGCAGAAAACAAGCTATGATAAGTTACCTTACTTCATTGAAGCTTGGTTGAGCAAATCTGCAAGTTATCGTCACTCAAACAACCAAGCAATCCTGTATTTAGGAGGCGTGTATACCTCACATCACGAATAGGACCATTGAGAGATTTAACACGCTGAGCCACATTTAAAGATGGCAATTCTTGTAACACCAGTTCCATTGTTGCTTCATCACCAGAAGCAAACAAGGGGTTCTGATTCCCTCTATCTATTATAGCAGATTTTGGAAGTCGAATGCCACTCACTTTGGCACAAGAAGCTCCTAACTTCTGGTATCTGCTACCCACTCTCCTGTAAAGAACATGAGAACCCTCCACCGCTTGCTCCGTTACTGGAGGAGTAAGCGGTACTTGAGAAGCAGCCATGTCACCAATGGTCTCCAGTTTAGGACGGAAAGAGGCAACTATGTCATCATTTCTATCTCCACAAGCGAGAGATATACAGATTCCTTGATTCTCTGATTCAGGAACCAAGCACGGCCTTCAGTGATAAATGAAACTCTGTTATTAACATGGAATTCATAGAAACTACTCACAGAGCTTCAAGATAATAACTCTTTTAAACCAGCTTGAAAAGTCACCAAAACCATACAGTTGATCCAGGTTCAAATATATTTACATATATCAGATCCACTCTGCCCCTCAACTCCTTTAAGGAAGATTCTGAGCATAGTCAGACAAATTCAAACAATGTATTTGGAAAGCAATCATGTCTACTACTAGGGAATAAGGCAGAAACTCAATATAAGCACTCTTTTAGACCAGCTTGAAAAGTCAACTAAACACATAGTTGGCCCCGGAATGATTCACATCAATTTTTCAGAAGTTCTTATCTCTCAAAATCAGTAATGACAATATGGTAGAGCTTCACAACAAAAAATCTCTCGGACCAGCTTTAAAAGTAAACTAAAAAGCATATAGTTGATCCCGGTACATCTACATCCATATAAATCGCCATAACTGCCTGCTAACTATCCAGTCAACTCCTCTTAACATGATTCTGGACATAGTCAAGCATATTCAAACAATTTATCAGGGAAGCAATTGTTTCTACTACTAGGGCTTAAGCACATCGAAAACCAAAAAACAGTTGGCACATGAGCAAAATAATCTGCAAACAAAAAAAAAAAGCAATATACTTCGCCGCTAAGAAGATTATATACCCTCGACGTTAGTGGAAATTGTAGGTTGAAATGTGAACAAGGACCTGAACACATTAAGGCCTCTCTTTTTTTAAAAAGATTAAGACATCTGAATCTGAATACATATCTGAATACCAAAATGTGTATTAAGATTAAAATATCTTAATCTGAATACACATGAATATTAAGATGCGTATTAAGATCTGAATACTAAATAATTAAACGGTTTGTTTTTTTAACATCTGAAGGTATAAAAGTAAACTTTATTAAAAAATTAATTAACATAAAATTCAAATAAAATACTAACTAATCTAATATATTATTAATAAAATATTTTTTTTAAATATGGCAATCGCCTAGTTGGTGGTGGTAATGACTAACGGAGGTGCGTGTGATGCCGACTAGAGGTGGTGGTTGATGGTGATTTTGGTTAATGGTGGTGGTTCTAGGTAGTAGCTAGTGGGAATTGGTAGGATGGCGATTATGGTTCAGGATAATGGTGGTGGGTGGTGATAGTTAATAATGGTGGGTGGTGGTGGTTGTGACTGAGGAAGGTGATGGTGGGTGGTGGTAATTTATAATGGTGGGCAGTGCCGTCTATAGTTGTTGATTGTGATGGGGGTGATTGTTTTGGTAGTTGAGGTAGGTGAGTGTGTGTTTATTATTGAAGATGATGGTGGGAATGGTGGGCGGTGGGAGTAGTGGTGGTAGTTGAGCATGGTGGTGGTGGTGGTTGAGCATGGTGGTGGGGGTGGCAACAATTAGTAATGAATGTGAATAGCATCTTAATAAAATTAAGTCTTTGTTATAGATCTTAATCATACAGACATATTCAGACCCATTAAGTGAATGTGAAGTAAAAAACAAACACCTAATGATTAAAATCTGAACGATTAAGATTCAAACTTAAAAATAAACGCACTTAATGTCTGAGATCTGAATGATTAAAATTTAGACCTCCATTAAGGGCAAACAAATAAGGCTTAAGTACTCTAGAATAAAAAGTAAGATTGTACAATTAACAACTCAAGTAGTGAAAGTTCTTTACAACAACTTCAAGATTCTTCCAATCAAACCGCCCCCAGGGTGGCTTTGGTCTAGTGGTAAGAGTGATACTAGTAATGTGTGGGTTAGCCGCACCTCATTCTGCCGCCGCAGACAAAAGCCTAGTATTTGTGAAGAAAGGTATAGGAGAGTGATTATTATTCACCAAGTTCCCAACCGTGCGTCAACTGGTCCATGAGGAATTTTGGTTATCAAAAGAAAAAAGATAATTTCTTGCAAATCTTAATAATAAGTAAAGCCTTGCCATGGCTTCACATTATGAAAACATCAAATGACAAATCATGCTTGTCTGCACAACTAAACTAAGTCAATAAGAAATTAACAACCATGTTAAATCCTTGACATTAGACCAGAACCTTAACAATAACAACAAACCCAGTGTAATTCCACAAATGAGAAGTGGGATCTGGGGAGAGTAGTGTATGCGCAAACCTTACCCCTACCTTGTGAAGGTAGAGAGGTTGTTTCTGATAGACCATCGGCTTAAGGAACGGTGAACAGGAAGCAACCAACAATAACAACAACAAGAAAAAACAAAGACACAACGTGTAATAACAAAGTTCTAGAAATAAGATTAGACCGGAACCTTGATGTTCCAATTAAGACTTAAGAGTATCTTTTTTACCAGACTGGAAAAGGATAAGAAGGATTTCCATGAGAAAAAATCTGAACCATCCAACTCAAAGTTTAATTCTATTAGGAAAAAGAGAAATGCGATAACAAACAACTTCAAGGAACAAAAAATAATCAATCACCTCCAACGCATCATTGCTGCCTGAATAAACTATAAGACTTACACTACTAATATATATTTATTATTTTTAAAGATTTTTCACTAACCTACTTTTTGAGATATTGGATCACCATAAAGTACTAGCAATATAAACTGTTTTACCATGACAAAAAAGTTACATTTTGAAGAACATAACTATTGAACCATACCAGTAATAGCCAGCTGGACTATTTAGTGAGCAACAATTTGCATCAAACACAGTAAACTCTTAATCTCACCACAGTATGTAAGCTATTAGAAAAACAATGATGACAGCAGTCTGTACCTTCTTGAGCAATTTCTTTTTCAAGAAAAAATGGAAAATGGTCAACTAAATGCCTTCATCCATTTCTTCTTCTATACTACTCGCCAGTTTTTCTACTTACTTCAATCATTTGTATAGGATGAATGAGTACTTAGAATGTATTCAGAGACCAGAAAATGCAGTCTCCTTTAAGAATATACCGTGGACCTAAATTTGCAGTTAGGATCCTTCAAGAATAGTCCTAAGATCTAAGTTTGCAGTTACTTAATGATTACAATTGTCAAGTTACAGGAATTATTTACTGAGAGATTCCAAAGTGCAAATAATCCTGAGTCAGTACTCAGCAAAGATTCATCAGAATCAGATCCTAACAGTTCTAAAGATACAGTGAGGGATGGTGCAACTCGGACGATATTAGATATTAAGAAAAAACTTGTTCACCTCAAGAAGCAACTAGGAGAAATATAGAAGAGCAGTAAAACATACTAGAATTCACCTTTCTTCACCGCTACCGAAGTTCCAGTGGCACAAGCCTACTGAAGATGCAGAAAGAACACTTCTGACGCCGGCACTAAGTGTAGGATCAGCTGAAAGAGAGCACACAGTATGAATAGGATTGCCTGTCAACCCAGTCATACATTCCACTGGCCTCGTAGTTTGACGTCCATCAAACTGCAAAACCATACCATTCTGCGCAAGACAAAACAAAAAATATGATGCATTATTCAAAGAAAAAGAAAAAGAAAGAATAGAGACACCAACTATTTTTTCTGATCGATAAATAACAATGGTGTTGCCTGTACTTGAAAGAGAGACTAACTAGTGAAAACAAATAAGTGCTCCCTCAATACCAACTTGCTTGTCACTTTGGATTCATTGTGGGTCAATTTGGCTTCTCAGCAAAATGAGGTATATATTTATTCTTGTTTTTTAATAAGTATATATTTATTCATTTTTTGAACATTAGATATTTAAAAACTACATCAAAAGTAATATAAGATGTAATTTTCCACCATATCAAAATAACGAGAGAATAGATTCAGAATTATTAGTCAAAGTTACTTTGTTTGACTCCCAACAAAAGAAAAGTGGGACCATTTTTTGAATAGACAATGGGTTAGGACCTGTAATCCGGCATACATGTAATGCGAATTGTTGGGATCCCACGAACATGACCAAGGAACAGTCTGCACATTCCAAATACACAAACAAAACTA
Organism: Nicotiana sylvestris; assembly: GCF_000393655.2. NCBI lineage: Eukaryota > Viridiplantae > Streptophyta > Magnoliopsida > Solanales > Solanaceae > Nicotiana > Nicotiana sylvestris. The sequence goes on from NC_091063.1 coordinate 163,771,042, forward strand.
ATAAAATTAGCTTGGCCAAGAGTATCCATTAGCAACAAACCTATCCTATAGAGAAAGGACAATAACAGTAACAAATATTGGGAAAAAAACTAATAACAGTAACAAAAAGATTATTATCAGGAACGCATATTACTGAGAGCAGAAAAGTCGAAGATGCAGCAATTGAATCTAAGCAATCATAGCACCAGGACATTCGGGAGCATGCTATAAAGGCTGTACTATTTGTAGCTCAGGAGATGCATTTGTTACATTGTAAATCAGGTCACTATTTCCCTTTAAAGTTTCAAACATGGAATTGTCTTTGATGATTGCAAGAAATTCCCCACAGGCTCTAACAACTTCCTTCAATTACTTGACAACTTACCGAAATTTAAATCCAAGTTAAAGTAGCCTTGGACTTGACAAACTCATGACCCAGCAACGGGACTTGGGAAATTATGCAGAAAATTTTACTATTATACCAAGTAAGCTGTTGCACCCCCCACCAACAACTAGATGACAGGGAAAAATGCAACCCCACCATTCAGACAAACATTCTGAATCAGGTAGAAAGTATAGATTTGGAAAAATTCGACAGGCGTAAGTAGTATAGTCAACCACAAAGAAGAAGAAATCAAGACAAAATAACAGAAAGTTCAAGAGAAACAAGGCAAGCAAAAATCAAACGTAGGACATGATCTTCTGCCGCAAAAAGACTGAGATTGAGGTCTATGAATTAGGAGGGTGGGGTAGAGCAAAAGCTAATTGATGTTTTACGAAAATTTGCATTTTGTCAACTCTCAAGTTGTCAATCAAAACTAAAAAGTAACAGCTTTCACAAGATGAATAGGTGGTGTTAAAGATCGTCTTCTGATGCTAATAGTGAAGGTCTAGTCAAATCAAATATGTCGGTCTGTACATTTAACTGTGAAAATGAGGGACCTTAGCAGGCCTTACCAGTTAGCGTAAAGTCTGTACACAGTAAGTACAGAAAAACGACTCCATAAGAACTCCAATCAACAATCATTCAAGCAGAGAGTTTCTCATCCAAAGAGCTTATCAACCAAATATAATAATACATTATCCAACAACTGCGAGCAATCTTTACTTTACACAAACTTAAGAATTGAAAGCAAAAACACAACTATAAAAGGCCTAGAGTTATTACCGGTAAGTCGTATGTCAGAACAGTATGGTTGTTTTCAGCACTGCAAGAAGAAAGAGATCAAATAAATAAGCTACCTACCAGGAGGGAAGCACAAATCGAAGCTGTTCTACAGCAATTCTTTTGATCAAGTACATTTAGCTCTTATGCAGCAATTATTTGGCAGAAAGTGGATGAGGGAGGTTATCGACCTAAGAACTGACAACTTCTTCCCTAAGGAAGCCAAGAGTATGACCCTTTCATGAGGAGAAACATGCAAGTCCTTGATAGTTTTCATGCTCGCAGGAAGCAGAATGTCTTCTCTTTCATGCGGAGGTAATAGGCTGATCTGCAAAATGTAAAAGTAGAAAAGTTGAAGCACATACGCAGAACAAAAACCATCAGAGAATTCCAATAAGGGCAGCCCGGTGCACTAAGCTCCCGCTATGCACGGGGTCCGGGAGAATTCCAATAAGGCAACCTAAGAAATTTACTTTCGTAAGCATATGCTGTCCTCCCATTCCAGCGAGCCTTCTAGCAATCATCAAATTCTCACCGTTGCTATCCACATCAAATAGGCGAGCACCATCAATCTGAAATTCTTTCTACAAATGTATAAAACATAAGGTTACTAACTCATTCAAACTTCAGTCAATGGCGCTAATTGGACAAACATATGCTGCGTTCATTCCCAATACAAAACCAGTAAGAAAAAAGAGGTAAGAGAAAAGAATAGAAATCATATTTTGGTACAATAAGAAGGAAGGGAACTAACCATCCATACTACTTTCTCAGTCACCAACAGACTATTGATGATGTGAGGTAAGTGTTAATCCAAAGGTGAGCATATTTCCAGTGCATCTTTGTACACAAGTTGCAATAAATGTGGAACAACAACGGATAAAGGACTAATGATTACTCTGTTGAAACTATCAGGTAAACAAGTTGCAATAAATGTGGAACAACAACGGATAAAGGACTAATGATTACTCTGTTGAAACTATCAGGTAAACAAGTTGCAACAGATGTGGAACAACAACGGATAAAGGACTAATGATTACTCTGTTGAAACTGTCAGGTAAACAAGTTGCAACAGATGTGGAGCAACAATGGATAAAGGAGTAACGATTTCTGAGTTGATACTATAGTATATCAGTAACCAAACATAAAAAATAAAAAAGTAAAAAAATAGTACCAAACAACAACAACAACAACAACAACTATAGCAACAACAACAATAATAATAATTCCTATAGCTCAATTTTCACATTTGACAAGAGTATAGGAGATGGCAAACCTGTAAAACAAAAGCATTCGCATATTCACGTCTTCCCAATTTGGAGTCAATATTGCTTCCTGCACGACATGGATAGGTACTGGAACTTCAGTGTGAAACGATGATAGAACATAGCCAATAGGATCAATATCCCTAAGTAAAGATTTCTCAAGGACTGCTTACCAAAAATGTGTCCAGATGACCTGCTCTGCATCTCACTTAGCGAGCCCTCTACACAAGTTATTCTCTATGAAGAGCAGATATGCAGCAAGTAATATGCCGCTTTAGTGAACAAAGGTTAACAGAGATACCTATACCACTACTAATTGCACCGAAACTTGTTATCCAAATTTTCTCAAGCCAAAGAAACGACAGAATAAATCAAAAACCCAAAGACGAAAGGGCTAAACTAAACTAAGAAAGGGGACATACACATTTAAGAATATTTCTTAAAAAGCCCAAACAAGTACCCGCCTTATAGCATTGAAAGATGTCATATTCTGAAGAATGTTAAAAGGGAATGCTGGCAGGAAAAAGAGGGCCACAATATGTACTAAAGAAAGTGCACCAAAGTCAATCTGGTATTCCAGGAAGAGAGTGGGCAAATAATTTAACAATGGGTAAAAACTAAATTAGAATATAATGTTGGAGTTTTCAAACATGGGAAAAGCAATAACGAGTAAACACGCATGAAGTAGAGTTGATCAGCTCGTTTTGCAAACCCTAGGAGAAAGTTTAAACAAAATTTACAATGGGTGTTTTGGTAGTAACAATATCACTTAAAAAAGACAACCAAGACAAAGGAAAAGTGATTCTGGAAACAATCTAATCTGATCCTCCCCTCCCCCATCTCTCCACCACTAAAGAAAAGCCCCCTACACTTCCAACCAAACAAAAAAGATGCATTGAAGAAGGGAGGTGTGAAGAAGCAGCACATAACAGAAATAGCACACAAAGTGACACATACCTCTTTGAGGTGCTCCACTTGCTTATGCAACTCAGCTTCTCTCCTCCTCCACTCAACTTCTTTCTTACACCAATCACTGCACTGCGCGAATTGAATATCATCTTATAATCACCATGAGAACATGTGAAGAAAAATGTAATTTAGCACCTCTAGAGAGGGGACAAAATTGTTTTCAAAAGTCAGTTAAAGCAGAAGTATCATTGTTGTGGCTAACCCACGGTGATTCTGCTTCCTGACGAAGCATAAGCTGCCAGGTGACTTGAATGCCCTTACACAGAGCAATGAAGATAGCTGTTAAAAGCAAACAATTCTGGTTTACATAGTGAAGAAGGTACAAGGGAGAGGAAGAGAACAGAAGGGAAAAGGGAAACAAAGGTGTCTTCCCTTTAGGTAAAAGCTTCAACATTATGAGGGAAGAAATTGTGTTTATCTTACTCATTTCTGTCTAATTTTAGACGATTGACTCTTCACTGATACTCATCTTTCTCCTAGTGTTCCAACTCAAGAAATGAGAGAATCGTCCTTACCTATACCAATTCGTAAGAGGTTTCTATACAAAAACATACATTGAGTTTTTAAATCACGAGCAATTTGGTCCATTTGAAAACTAACAATCATCTTCAACTACACTGTTTCCTTCTAAATTGAGTAAAGGAAAAGACTAGCCTAAGACGTAAAAAGATAACCATCACCAAATCGTCATTTTGTTTCTTTTCTTTTTCTAACATAAGGTTTCATCAAGCTTTCACTTTTTCGATCGATTAGTTGGTCAGTCCTGTACTTCTGCCTTTAGTAGTTTGTGTTGGCTACATGGAAAAGCTTGAAAGTCTCTACTGTGAATCTTCATTAATAGGTTAGACCAGAGATGTATCAGGAGATAGCAGTTACAAAATCAAAAACCTTTCTTCTTCTTTTCTCTTACCTCTTTTTCAAGAGAAAAACGTTTAGATTCAAGGGACCGGATTTTCTGCAAAAGAGGAAGGGATTGGGTCACTATCTCATGGAGCAAGCTTCAAATTATAAGCATCAAATGAAGACCTTATGAAGCTCTTCATCAACAGCATGAAGACGAGAAGCATAAAGCACTCGGACACCCTTCAATGTGCATTTCTTATTACATTGAGGGCACTACAAACAAAACAAAAGAAAGAATGTGAGGGGCCAACTGAAAAAAGGATGTCAAAATACTGCATAAAACAAGAACCAAATTATTATGAGAAATACCTTTCCTAAACTTCCTTTTTGTTGCAACCACTTCTTGATACATGACAAACCATATATATGCCCACAAGGAAGGCAGCTGCAAAAGAATAAAAGGTGGAAGATAATGGAAGTATTAACACTTGAAAACTGTATTTTCAGTTGTCAATTATATATCAAGCAATCAACTAAACCTCAACTCCAACTAGTTTGTCGACTATATGAATTATTCATATACGTTCCAATTTATTTGGGTCAATGTCATTCCATTACTAAAGAAGTTGTGTTTACGTCAAATCAGGGGTTCTCTAAAACTAGAGATTTCTAAATACCATTTGTATCCCTACAGTGACATGTAAGTCTATAATCATAACTCCAATTAGTCGATATTGCTGATACGAGTCTTTTACTTGCATTGTATTACGTTCTTAGTTAAGTCCGCATTGATTCAGTAGATTAAAGGACTTTAATGACAACTGTTTTCCATGTGATTTTAGTTCTTTATCTCCTTCTAACACATTAAATCATCATATCTGCGCACCAACTGATGCATTTGGATGGCTACATAGAACATCCACAAACAATATCAAACAACCTTCCATCATTTCATCCTCTATGTGTATTACACTATCTCTCAGATGTGAACTGTGATCATTCAGCAGTAACTTATTCAAAAGAACAGAAAACTCAAGTGCTTTAATTGGGAAGGTGAAGATAGTTATTCAGTTTCATGTGTTACAGCCATATAGTATTTCTTAGAATTTGCATGAATGTTAGTATAATCAAGCCAACTGAAACAAACTCCTATTATCTATAACACAACCCACAGACCCTCTAAATTTAGTATCCATTGTTTTCATCTTCAAGGAAAACAAAATAGAAGTCCTATGTAGCATCTCAATTTTTCTTTTCAAGTTATATCATTGTACTTAAATTGTCAAAATAGAAGCTGCTTTTAAAAATCTTATTCCCTTTTACATGTTGAACTAAGTGTAATGTTTTTAATCAAAAAGTAAAAGTTTCTAAATGAGACTAAGAAAGATCTTGACAAAAAAAAAAAAAACAGAACGGAAACAGAGATCAGTACAGCAGAAATAACATTTTATTGTGCATCATTCCCCCAAGGCTTCACCTTGTCTGTTTCACAATTGAATATAGATGATTATTTTCTTCTTTTTCTTTTTGATAAGGTTGAATATAGATAATTTTAACATTCATAACACATTCAGTTACATAAAGCCGAAACTTATCATTACTAATGATAAACAATCAGCACAAACCAACTTTTTTTCAAAATTGAAACGGGGCCAGTGGAGGGGAATGGATTATATGGATTCATATAGTTGGTGTTGCTCGGACTCTCCAAAAGTGTTGTCACACCCATGTCGGATCCTCCAAAAATGCACTAAATTTGGAGAATCCGCACCCAACAACATTTTTGAAGAGTCCGAGTAACATAGGTTGATCCAACTAGTTATTGAACATAGTTTGTTGTTGAGGTTGTATGCTATAGACGTCACCGGTCACCACAATCAGAAAAGACTTAAGTTATACCATTTATTACAACAACAACATACCAAGTGTAATTCCACAAGTAGCATCTGCGGAGGGTAGTGTGACGACCCAACTCGTCGTCTCATGAGCTACTGTCTCGTTCGTCCCATTTTCTGCTTCCTCATGTTTCATTATCGGTATTGGGTGCATTAGAATTTATTTGGAGCGATTTTGATAAGAAATGAGACATTTAGTCTCTTTTAAGAAGGTTTAAGTTGGAAAAGTCAACCGGACGTTGACTTATGAGTTAGAGGGCTCGGATGTGAATTTCGACGGTTCGGTTAGTTCCGGGAGGTGATTTGTGACTTAGGAGCAGGACCGGAAGTAATTTTGGAGGTCCGGTGTTGAATTAGGCTTGAATTGGCGAAGTTAGTATTTTGGCGAATTCCGGTTGATAGGTGAGATTTTGATTCGGGTGTCGGAATGAAATTCCGAGAGTTGTTGTAGCTTCATTGTGTCATTTGGGATATGTGTGCAAAATTTCAGGTCATTCGGACATCGTTTGATCGGGTTTTTGATCGAATGTGTGTTTTAGAAGTTTTAAAAGAACATAGGCTTGAATTCGATATAATTTGATGATTTTGGCATTAGTTGAGGTGTTTTGACGATTGGAGCAAGTTTGGATAATGTTTTAAGACATGTTGGTGCTTTTAGTTGAGGTCTCGGGGGCCTCGGGTGTATTTCGGAAGGTTAACGGATCGATTTAGGCACGAAAAAAATAAAGTTGCTGCATTTTTTTTCAGCACTGTGAACAGTAGTTATGAACAGTACCTATGAACAGTACCCATGGACAGTGCCCCGTAACAGTATCCGTGAATAGTGTCGTGAACAGTACCTCGTAATAGTATCCGCGAACAGTACCCGTAACAGTATCCGTGAACAGTACCTCGTGAACAGTAACACTGGGTGAACAGTAATTCCGAAAAATTCTGGGCAGAATGTTTACATTTCATTCGCGAAAAACACCTCATTTCTCCACCATTTTTAGTCATTTTGAGAGCTTTTGGACGGGGATTGAAGGGAGTTTCAACTAAGATCGATTGGAGGTAAGTTTTATGAGTTAAGTACATGATTTTGTTGAAGAATCATCCTAGAAATCCATGAAAACATAGCCAAATTATAAGAAATTAGGGCTTGAGATTGAAAGTCTAAATTTGGGATTTGAGAGGTCAAATGGACTCCGATTCTTGTGAATTTGGTATGTATAGACTCGTGGCGAGATAAGGAACATTTTGATGTAAAAATTTCTGGATTTCAAGACGTGGGCCCGGGGCTCGGGTTTTGCAAATTTCGTGATTTTTGATATTTTTCGAGTCTTTTCGATTGGGTTATATTCCCTTAGCCTATTGTGATGTATTCGTTGTAGTTTTGGCCAGATTCGACGCGCGAGGAGGTCGATACGAAAGGCAAGGGCATAGCGAGCTAGACTTTGACCGTCTTGAGGTGAGTAATTGATGTAAATGATGTCCTGAGGGTTTGAAACCCCGGAATTTCACATCGTAACGCTATATTGAGGTGACTTGCACGCCGGATAACGGGCGTGGGGTAGAGCACCGTTGGGGATTGTGACTTGGTCCGTCCTGAGAGATATTTTACTACATTTTTGGTTGAGACGTATACTTTATTATTGTGAATTGGGCTTGTTGTCATGCTTGGGGCCTTGTGCCGACTTGTAGAACCCTTAGGGGATTTTTGACTGGTTTTCCTCACTTATTTTGTTAAAGAATTTATATCCTCAGTCATGTTTCCAATTGTAGGCTTCTTGCCAATTATTTGAATCCTTCAGGGATTGATATCACTGCTTTCGCATATTTTGCATATCATTTGACCTCAGTCCAAGGTTTTAAATACTGTTTTGCAAACTCAGCCATCTTTCTAAGATTTGAAAACTTAAATGATATTTCTAAATGATATTTCGGGCTGAGAACTACTGTTTTACAAATGCCCAAGGGCTTATGATGATTTCTGGACTGAGCATGGATCGGGCTGCGCGCCGCAGCAGTGTTATATTGATATTGAGGCCGAGAGTCTGGTTGATTACATTGATATTGAGGCCGAGAGCCTGGTTGATTACATTGATATTGAGGCTGAGAGCCTGGGTGATTATACTGAGATTGATATGAGGCCGAGGGCCTAGATTTGATGTCATGAGATGGCTTGATATTGCGCTTGGGCTGTAGGAGCCCCTCCGGAGTCTGTACACACCCTCAGTGAGCGTCGTCGACGATAAATAAATATGGATGGCTCGGGTTGCACGCCACAGTGGGTACCAGAGGGTACCGTCATATGCATTGCATTGCACTCATGCATTTATTCTTTATCTGCATTATCTGCCATAATAATTATGTGCTCTTATTTCATTGACTGGTTGCTTTATACTGTTCTGAGCCTGAGGGGCTGATACTGTTCTGAGATACTGAGCCCGAGGGGCAGATTTCTACTTATTATTTTGATACTGAGCCCGAGGGGCAGATTTCTACTTATTATTTTGATACTGAGCCCGAGGGGCAGATTTTTACTTATTATTTTGATACTGAGCTCGAGGGGCAGATTTCTACTTGTTGTTTTGATATTGAGCCCGAGGGGCAGATTTCTACTCGTCATTTTACTGCCAAATTACCTGTTTTACTGGTTTAAAAGAAATTTCACATGATGTTTCACTGAATTGTTATTTTAAATGATTTCACTGCTTCTGTATAGAATGTTGTGTGCCTTAACGTGTTTTCTTACCTTCAGTCATTATTTATATTTATTACTCACTGGGTCGGAGTACTCACATTACTCCCTGCACCATGTGTGCAGGTACAGGTATTCTTGAGGCATAGAGCGAGTTTTCTGCTGTTCAGTTTTCATCGGAGTTATCGAGGTAGTTGCATGGCGTTCGCAGACCCGTTTTCTCCCTTATCTTCTGTTATTTATGATATCTTCAGACTTTGTTCCTAATTCCATACTTTGTAGAATTTTAGTAAACTCTGTAGTAGCTCATGACTTGTGACACCCCGGTTAGGGCTGAGTTGGGTTGGATTTCCGTATTTTATCTATACTTTCCGCTATTGGATATTATTAAACCATGTTTATACTATAATTGTGTTAATTAATTGTCTTAAAAGGATGAATTGGGTTGAATGGCTGGCCTTGTCTTCATGAGATGCGCCATCACAACCAGGTTCGGGAATTGGGTCGTGACAGGTAGTGTGTATACAGGCCTTACCCCTACTTTGTGCAAGTAGAGAGGTTGTTTCTGATAGACCCTCAGCTCAAGAAAAGCAAATTCACAACAATTTTGAAAAAGAAAAATGGTAGTTTAAAAAGGAAGCAGTAACAACAGCAAGATAATAAGATAATTGAAGCAAAAGCAACAACAAGTAATAGTAGAAATCAAAGAATAAGGAAGTTCTAGCAACAACAACAATAACAAAAAATCCAGTGTAACCCCACAAGTGGGGTCTGGGGAGGGTAGTGTGTACACAGAACTTAAACCTACCTAGTGAAGGTGGAAAAAAGAATAAGCAAGTACTAGAATGATACTAATACTATTGGTACGGAAAGGAAATACAGTCAACTACCTACTAACTTTCTACCTTAATATTCGACTTCCACACCCTTCTATCAAGGGTCATGTATTTAGTAAGCAGAAGATGAGTCATGTACTGTCTAATCACCTCTCCCGAATACTTCTCCAACCTACCTTTACCTCTCCTTAACCCACCATTGTCAATCCCTCACACCTCCTACCTGAGACATTTGTCTTCTTCATATGCCCGAATCATTATTACCATTTATTTTAGGTTAATAATCAAGGCTATTAAATAGATTACTTACCTGATTGAGTAAATACATCACCACAATCAAAAAGGACTTAAGAGCCTATTTCGCTTAGCTGATTTAGAGTAGTTGATAAACATTAGGTGCTGAAAACACTTTTAAGTGCTGAAGCTGATTTAAAAAATAAGCAGTTACGTGTTTGGATAAAAGTGTTGAAATAAATAATAAGCAACTGAAGAACTGGATATACGAAGAGTTTTGTTTTAAAAAAAAAATATTTTAGGGATAGAATAGTAAATATTTTGGTCAAACCTAAAGTGCTTATAAGCTGAAATTTGATAAGTTGGGGGAGACCAACTTATGGCTTTTGACTTATTTTTGGCTTATAAGCACTTTCAATTTTACCAAACTCGTATATAAGCCAAAAAGTGCTTATGAGCCAATTTGACCAGCTTATAAGCTTAGCCAAACACCCTCTAAGTTATATGCACTCATAGTGTAATGTGTGTAGATTAACATGAGGTTAATTACCATTTATTCAAGATTACTAATCAATGTTATCAAATAGGTTACTTTGAAAAATATATCCCATTCTAAGTGGGATGATTATGACAAACTTCCTTTATTAACTTTATAAAAGTTTTCCATTGAAAAATATATCTCATTCTAAGTGGGATGATTATGACAAACTTCCTTTATTAACTTTATAAAAGTTTTCCATTGAAAAATATATCTCATTCTAATGGGATGAATCTTCCAAGATCTTGAGGAGTTTGAATTGAAATTCTGTCGTAGGAATTCCTTCATGGAATTCCATGTCCAATCAAAATTGGATCAAGTGTTCTTCATTAATGTTATATATATATACACCTTATATAAGCAAATATTAATTATATATATCATATATATATATATACATATATATATATATTTCAACCGAGAGATACAATTTAATTTTCCGTCCAAATAGAAACTTCAATTTATTCACAATATTAATTATATCCTCTATGCTAGCAAAGAATATAATTATATTTCATTTGGACTAATAACTAAATTTATCTCTTGGTTGAAATATATATATGTGATATATATAATTAATATTTGTTTATATAAGGTGTATATATATAATATTAATGAAGAACACTTGATCCAATTTTGATTGGACATGGAATTCCTACGGCAGAATTTCAATTCAAACTCCTCAAGATCTTGGAAGATTCATCCCATTAGAATGGGATATATTTTTCAATGGAACACTTTTATAAAGTTAATAAAGGAAGTTTGTCATCATCATCCCACTTAGAATGGGATATATTTTTCAATGACATTCTTTTGCTTGAGCAATGGCTCCAGTATTGTCACACAACAATGGAACTGCACCCTCTATTGAAGGAACCACACCAAGTTCAGTTAAGAACTTTTTCATCGATACAGCTTCCTTAGCTGCTATATATTTTGCTTCAGTCAATGAATAAGCTACTGTAGCTTGTTTGGAACTTTTCCAACTGACTGCACCATCATTTAAGGTGAATACATAACCAGAAATAGACTTGCTATCATCTTTATCTGAAGAGAAACTTGCATCAGTATAACCTTCAAGTTTCAACTCAGAATATCCATAGATGAGGAATTGGTCTTTAGTCCTTCTTAAGTACTTAAAATGGTCTTCACCACCTTCCAATGTTCCTCACCAGGATTTGCCTGATATCGGCTAGTCACTCCAAGTGCATAAGCCACATCAGGACGTGTACATGTCATGGTATACATGATAGCTCCCACTGCACTAGCGTATGGGATCCTACTCATGTGTTCTCTCTCTTCAGGTGTTTTAGGACAATCCTCCCTACTGAGAGAAATTCCAGTGTCAATTGGTAAATAGCCTCTTTTGGAATTATCCATGTTATACCTCTTCAAGATGGTATCAATGTACAAAGACTGGGAAAGTCCAAGCAGCTTCCTAGATCTATCTCTATAGATCTTTATTCCTCATATATAAGCTGCTTCTCCCAATTTTTTCATGGAGAAATGTTCAGATAGCCAAATCTTGGTACTTTGCAATGCTGGTATGTCATTCCTATGAGCAATATATCAACATACAACACTAAGAATATAATTGTGCTCCCATTAACCTTTTTGTACACACAAGGTTCTTCTTCGCATCTAACAAAATTGAACTTTTCAATTGTCTTGTTAAAGCGAATATTCCAACTTCGAGAAGCTTGCTTTAGTCCATAAATAGATCTTTGTAGTTTGTAAATTTTATTATGATCAGATGAAGATGTGAAACCTTCAGGTTGTGTCATGTACACATCCTCTTCTAGCTCACCATTAAGGAAAGTTGTTTTCACATTCATTTGTCATATTTCATAATCATAGTATGCTGCTATAGCAAGCAAAATCCGAATTGATTTGAGCATTGCCACGGGAGAGAAAGTTTCGTCATAGTCGACTCCTTCTTTCTGACGATATCCCTTGGCAACAAGACGGGCTTTGTAGGTCTCCACCTTTCCATCTGCTCCAATCTTTTTCTTAAAAATCAATTTCTTTATGATATGTTTAAATATGTTCTTATAATAATGTCTTTTCTTTTCTAATTTTAGATTTCTCAATATGTCTGTTATATCACTGCGTAGAATACTTGAGACCAACAAGTTGGTAGGACCAAACTTCGATGATTGGTACAGAAATTTGAGAATTGTTCTCATGCATGAAAAACTTATTGATGTGATCGATAAGCCTGCCAAGAAAGTCCCAGATGAGAATGATGATGATTCCACCAAGATTTATCAGAAATACTTGGAAGAATGTCTTACTACCAAATGCATTCTCGCTTCTATGAGTTCTGAGCTCCAGATGAAATATCAGGATATGGATCCAACTGCAATCATTGAACATCTTAAGAAGATGTTTGGTACCCAAAGCAGGACAGCAAGATATCAGCTATCTAAGGCTTTATTTGGATCCAAATTAACTGGAAACTCTCCAGTTGGACCCTATGTCAATCGTATGATTGTATCTTATTGAAGAACTTGAAAAGTTGGGATGCAAATTAGATAAAGAGCTTTCTCAAGATTTGATCTTGCAGTCACTCTCTGAATTTTAATATGCATAAAATGGATTGTGATCTTCATGAGATGCTTAACATGTTGATTGATTATGAGAATCAACTTGCATCTGAGAAGAAGAGAGGAATTGTCATGTTGGTTGGAAATTCTTCTAAGAAGAAGGGTAAGGGTAAAAATAAACCCAAGAAGAAACCTGCTGCGCCTAAGGGTGGTGTGACCAAACCCAAAGGCAAAAGAGGCAAAACTGACCAATCTGATGCTGAATGTTTCCACTGTAAGAAGATAGGACATTGGAAGAGAAACTGCCCGGAGTATCTTGCAACTCTAAATGATAAGAAACAAGGTAAGACTCAATTGAAAAATGATTTCAAAGTTTCTTTAACTACTACTGATGTTTCATTGTGGGTATTAGATACTGGCAGTGGTTATAACATCTGCAATATGTTGCAGGGGTTCCAAATAAGTAGAAGGTTAAAGAAAGGAGAAGTTAATCTACAAGTTGGAAATGGTGCAAAAGTTGCGGCCATAGCTGTAGGATCAATTGCTTTAATAATGCTTACGGGCAAAGTACTTATATTGGATGATTGTTATTACGTTCCTAAATTTGTTTCGAACATAATTTCAGCTTCTATGTTAGACAAACGTAGTTTTCGCATTAATATAGGCAATGGTATTTGCTATATTTATTATAGTGATAATTTATATGTGAATGGCTATCTCCAACATGATGTTTAAGTCTTACCTAATGTGAATGCTAATTCGACTATGCATATTTCAAGTCTTAAGAGGAAAAGAGATAATCAAGCAATTAATAATAATGATAAAAGAATATCAAATGCCATATATATATTTTATATGAAATAACATTCATGAAAAATATGTTCAAATCATCAAACATGAGATTGGATCTAGGGCATATCTAATACATCCCTAACATACTTTGTGTAAATACATCACCACAATAGAAAGGATTTTTAAATTATATGCACTGCCAGTGACTGAGGGTAGATAACCTGAGGTTAATTGCAATTTATTTTAGGTTACTAACCAATGCTACATTGCTACTACATAGGTTACTGACTTAATTATGTAAATATTTTTTAAAACGTTAGTGCATAGAAGTTGAAACTCAATAATTGTAGATGAACGGGCAAAGAAATAAATTACCAGATTTGGTGGTCGCCGTCGTTGGTCCAAGCTTCCATGCAAATAGGGCAAAACAAACCGTCAATCTCACTCCGATTCCACTCCCCTTCTGCTTCGCCTCCATCGCCTTCTTCCTTATCAACATCTTGCGACGCCTTTTCCCCGCCTTTGGTGCTCCTAGTAGCATCTTCACTTTCCATAGCGGAATTATGGAAATTGTCGGCATTAATCGCCCGCTGTTGAGATGAATTTGTTACACCACCACGATTCCCGTACAAAACCGTACGCAATGTCGTCCTTCCAGTACTCGACTCTTCGTTGCCAACCTCTTCGTCCTCCTCTTCTTCTTCTTCGTCTTCTTCTTCTCGTTGTTCTTCTTCTTCCTCTTCTTCTTCGGTCTCTTCTTCTTCCTCATACTCTGCGTCATCTTCTAAAAAACCGACGTCCTCTGCCAGTTCAACATCGTCACCCTCGTCGCCGCCGACGGCAATTAGGTGGAGGAATCTCTCGTAATCCGGGTCGGCGTCATCAGCCATTGCTGTAATTGGATTATTATGCGCCTTAGGTCACAGCATTCGGCACTCAATTTTGTGAGAGCAAATTTTTGGGCAAAAGTGCGTTTGGCGCTGAAAAAAATAGGAGGGAATTGAAACTCGAGACACTCTCATTTAATAGAGTATTAAAAAAAATCCAAAAAGATAAAGAAATTAGGGAAACCACTTTGGGGTAGAGGGGAAGAATATTTGGTTTTCACTAATAAATTTAATTTAATACACATGATTACACATTAATCATAAGGGGAAGGATAAAGAATCAGAAAATTGATTTAAAGAAATCAGTTTTGGATTTTAAGACAGCTGTAGAGATTTATGGGCTTTTAAATATAGTTAAAATGAGAAGAATGAAGGGGTGAAAAAATGAGAAGAATGAAGGGGAAAATACAGCAAAAAAGGAAAGGAAGAAGATTGAAATACTTATTTCAACTTTCAAGTATCTAAAATAATACTTTCTGTTATAAAACAATAAAAAAAGAAGACTATTGCACACAAAAGTAGAGATAGAAAATCCTTATTGATATGTGATGATAGACTATAAATACGTATTTTAGTCGCTTATTACACTTTAATGTTTTGCACTTTAATTGAGTTTGAGCTTTAATTGCTAGTGTTTTGCACTAATTATGTATTTTATGCCTTACAAGAGTGATTCCGAGCTATGTAGATATCATGGAATGAATTCAAGTGATTTGGATCTTTGAAGTCTGAGTAAAAGCTCAAGGAATCAAGTCGGGATCGTGTTCGGAGATCAATGGATGATAGTTAAGAACGAAACGGAGAATCGAGTTGGCATACGGCGCATTTTCTAGTAAAATGTACATAACTTTTCTCTCATAACTTCGTTTGGGCTCCACAATATATCGTTGAAAAGCTATTTGAGGGGCTACAACTTTCATGTTTTGCATTTTTTGCAAATTCCCAATACTGTGGCGCATGGTGCAGCACGACACGCCAGTGGAAATTTCCTGCAGTCTGTCAGAATCAGCTATCTGAACTTCCCCATAAGCACACCGCGTGGCGCGTCGTGCCATGCGGTGCGCCTGTGCAAATTTTACAGAGCCAGAGACCTATTTTGCGCGGGAAAAGGTATTTTCGTCTGGCCTGACCCTATTTGGTATAAATATATGTAAAAATGCTATTTAAGGAGAAGGACATACTTTTGACGTAATTTAGACCTATAGAGGCTAAAGAGACAGGGGATTCGACCTAAGGGGGCAAGAACACACTAGGAGCAAGGCGGAGAATTCTTCTACGAGTTTTTCACTTCCTTCTTCCTATTTTCATTATTGGTTATGAATTCTAGTATTGCAGTTTTGCATACTATTATGAATAACTAATTTGTTATCTAGGGTTTTGATGGAACCTATCGGAGGATGATTTTCCTGTTACATTAATATAGATTTGTTGTAGCTTTTTCTCTATTTGTTCAACTACGTTATTATTGTGGTTGGCTGAAGAGCTCTCAATCGACTGTGCCTATTTAGTGTGTATTACTCGGGAGAGAGTGCATATTTAGGTAGTTGTTGAACGTCATCACTCCTAACGTATATGAGAGATCAATACGGAGGGTTTAAAGGTGGGATTAGGGTGGTGCGATCCGGGTGAGCCGTACTTAATGCCAGCTAGCGTAATTCGGGAGAATATGCCTAGTATATTATTGTAATTACTCGGAAGAGAGTTATGACAGCTAGAATGCTCATGATCGGTAGAGAAGACTTGGGAAAATTTATAGAAAATGTAGCAGGAAGGATTCCGACAATAGGGGAAATCATAACTCTAGACCTCCTTAAGCTTGTCTCCAACCCGCAGTGTCTTTAGTGTTAATCTACTATTTTAATTTGTTAGTTAATTAGATACAAGAATCTTAATATTTATAACATAAGAATTGTTCGAGCTTGTCTTCTTAGCAATATTGAATAACGTGAGCACGTGATTTTTGCCCTATATGAGAATTACTCCCAAAAAATCCAAAATAAAACAATTTTCCTTTGTGTGCAGTTTTTTTGTATTTTTGTAGTATTTTTTGCATACTTATTTGTATTTTCCTGTGAATATTTATTTGTTAAATTAATAAAAAATTATAAAAATATGTCACATTTTTGCATTTAATATTTATTTAAGTTTGTTTTACAAAAATAAAAAAATCATAAAATAATATACGTCGCATTTTGGCATTTAACGTTTAATTGTGCGATTTTATTGTTAATTGCTATCTTTATGTGCGATAATTTATATTTGGAGCTAATTAGTATTTTTCGATAAGTTAATTTAGTTTATTAACTTAATTTAAATTGTTTTTTTAGTTTTATTAATTAGGAAGTAAAAGAAAAGAGAGCAAAAATACAAAGAAAATCGGATTGGGTCACTTCTTCAATTTTGAACCACATGCCTAAATATACCCAACCTTTCCCTACGACACGGTCAATTTCAAACCGGGTCGACCCAGTCCATAACCCAAATACCCAACACCCCCCTATCTTACATTTTACAAAACAAAAACCCTAAAACCTAAAGACACCCGCCCCCTCCCTCTTCTTCTTCTCCAAAATCCCAAACACCCCAAGCAACCATAGCTTCCCCCCCCCCCCCGTTGCTGCTACCATGCTGCCCAACGTCGACCACCCTCACACGACCTCCCCCTCCTCATCTTTTTCATCACACAGCCCAAGCCATGAACGACCCCTCCAAGCTCTAGCTTCGAACAGAACCTCGTCATGAACGACCCCTCCTTCCAGCTCCTCCGTGTTGCTGCTGCTGTGTCGTCTGTTTCTTCAGCTCGTGTTGCTACTGTTTCTTCTCCTCCGTGTTGTTGTTGCTGCGTCGTCTGCTTCTTCAGCTCGTGTTGCTGCTATTTCTTCTCCTCCGTCGCTGCTGACCATCGCTGCTGCTGCTCCGCCACTGTTGACCATCGCTGCTGCTGCTCCGCCATTGCTATACCCGTCGCTGCTGCTGCTTGCTCTTGCTACGTCCAGCCATGGACGAGCTGCAGCTCGCTAATGCTGCCTCTTGCTACGTCCAGCCATGGACGACCACGGACTGCCCAGCATGACTGCTTCACCGCCTCCTCGACCCCACTGTTTCGATCTTTGTCTTCTTCATCGCCATCAAACCAGCCATGAACGACCACAACTTCATCTTCTGCTTCGTCATGCTTCACCGTTGCTGCTGTCTTCTACTTTGTTTTTCAAACGACACCAAACGACCATCTTCTTCGATGGTCCGTTCGTGGTCGTCTTCGGCGTCGAGTTATTTTGGTACGATAATTATTTTCGGGCAGATTTGTTTTCGTTCGAGTTCATCGTCGTTCCAATCCGGTTAGTTGGTTTAAGTTTCGTTTCTGTCCGTAATTTGTTTGATATTTTCGGATCTGAAATTAGATATGCTCGATATTAAGTTCATGTTTATCGTTTTGTTATTTTCTTCAGTTTGTTTCATTTTTCTTGTTTATTTTATGAAGAAATTGTTAGTTTAATTATAATGTTGTTAGATTTAAGTTGAAGATTCAATTAATTATTTTTCAGTTTGTTTTATTAATTTAAAAGGATTTAATTTTAATATAGAAGAGTGTTAGTTTAAATCGCTTGAATCCATTGTTTGTTGTTTAATATAGATTTAATTTGTTTCATTTTGTTTGAAATTCGTTTTTAATTCAGTGATTTAATGTGAGTTTATGTTTTGGTTTTTAATTCTTTGATTTAGTTTGGATCATGTATCTTTGTTGTATTTTGTTGGATTTAATTTGAAGATCAATTGATTATTTGAGTTTAGTGATTTGAATCTATTTATTTATTTTTGTTTAAGTTTGATTTGAATTTGAACTCATGCTTTGAATATATTTGTTTGTTATTATTGTTGAATCTTAAAATAGATTTGTTGTTTAAAAAAGATTGTTCAATCAAAATAATTCCAGTTGTTTCTTGTTGTTCATCATATAGTTTGTTTTGTTCATAAAATCTGATTAGGAATTGGTTATAGCTGCTATATTTTGGTTAGAATTGATTAGGTAAATTGGTTATAGCTGATGGGGGTAGTTTGGTAATTTGCAGTACGTTCAGGGGGTAATATGGTAATTTCAGTAAGGTCGGAGGGGTATTTTTGGAATTAAAATTTTGAACAAATATTTATTTTGAGTGCTCTGTCCATTAGAATTAAATAAATTGTTAACAATATTAAAATAATGTAGGCATGAGGGACAAGACATAATGGTGGAGAATAATGTACTTGTTTAATCAAAAGTGGGGAACAAGACATAGTGGGATTGCGAGGCTCAAGAAAAGTTTGTTTAAATAAATAATAATTGTATTTTTTAACTAGTAGTGGGTTTGGTAGGAGAAAGTGGCTGTTTTATTAATTGATTAAAAGGTTTGGGATGAGAAATAAAAAAGAGAAGACTTGATCAGAAGATAGAGGGAGGAGACCCCTGAAAAAAAGAACAAGAAATTTCAGCCATCAAAACTTCCTCTAAACAGCTCTTTCTTTCTGATTTCCAGATTGAAGTTTGATATTCAAAATCCAAAACAAAAACATTAGAAAACAAAAAAAAAGAATAGAGTTGGGTTCTGTTTGAGTTGATTTTCTGTTTAAGTTTACTTTGGTGAATTTTTCAAAGCATTTAAGTTCAGTTTTGAAGGCACTTGGGTGATTTTCGAGTTATTGTGCTGTTACCCGAGTTATTTGGTTCATTTGCTATTGTTGTTGGTTCTTTGTCGAAATCTTGGAGTTTTGGTTGGGTTTGAATCATTCTTGTATTGGCTGGTTGTTGCTGTGGTGTTTGCTGTTGCTGCTTCGAATTACTGCTCGCTCTACTGACCTTTCTTCTTCTTCAGTTGTAAGCATTTCCAGGTACACATTTTTGAAACTATGTTTGTTGAAAGCTTGAAGCTGGAGTAAAAATGAAGAAATGAATGTAGTTTGCTTCACAGTACTCGTGTTCAAAATATAGCAAATAGCTTAAATGATAGTTAACCCATATTTGTTTAAGCTCATTCCAACTACATTTATTCCGTATGAATTGGAATGTACTCTAATTGATATGGACTGTTAAATAGTATGTTGTTTAAATCAGATGTATCTTCATATATATATATAACAATTTAGTCTGATTCGGTGATGATAGTATAACTGAATCATGGCAAGCGTCTGTGTGTACTTCTGTTGGGATCTTTGAACTATCAAACTCGTTATATCCGGTCTAATTTGATTTCCAGAAAATGTATTCCAAACAAATTTTCATATTGTGTTATGTTAGCACCAACAATTTAGCCATGTATGCCAACCCTCTTGTTGGGCTCCTCTTTTCAACATAGTTTTATTGAGGCAGATTAATAATTAATATTAGTATCGGCCCATCATTTAAACTAAGTGGGTATTAATAAGGTCGGCAGGTTTTACATATTTTGAAGTACGAAACAACGCAACAATTTTAAGAACATTAAGGCATGAGTTTTAATAAGATGGTGCGACGCTTGGATCTAATAAACTCCCGAATAAGCATTAATAATTAAGGTTAATTTCAGCGCTAATAGTCGTGAACAATTATTCGTTTGTTTATACAATTAGGAAGAGTGTTAATTTAGCTATATGATAGTTAACCACGTTCGAATATATTATTTTATCGTTCTCAATTTTGTTTATAATTTCTAGTAATGTTCCTTTCAGTTAATGTTCATCTCAATCTAGCGTTTAATATGGTACGCCTCTTTTAAGCTCGTAACGAGTTAGGATTTTCTCTCATTCATTTTAGAGACGAACATAATAGAAAGATGTAGTCGATGTAGGTTCACCCCTTTTAAAAATAATGAGACGAGCCTCGCCAAATAAAAATGCAAATTGCGGGGCTCTCAATAATTGGCCATAATAAATACTTAGAACTTGGGATGGACTGTTTAGCGAACTTCACTGCCTCCCCAAAGATAACAATGTGTTAGACTCTTTAGGTGCGACTTAACTAAATTACATTCTTCAAATTCGGGTGCGCATTTATGTGACCCAAATTCAAATCTCGACGGAGTCGGAATGTATTGACGACCACGGGTGCATTGATTGTGACGTGGTTCGAGATGTATTTTCACAACGTTGCAATTCTATATAAAAAAATAATAATAATAAAAGCGGCTTAAACTTAATAAAAGCACATAAGTAATAACATGTATTAAATCAGGTATCTAGCCATTATAACAATTTAAGCGACCGTGCTAGAACCACGGGATTCGAGGGTGCCTAACACCTTCCCTCGGGTCAACAAAATTCCTTACTTAGAATTTCTGGTTCGCAAACTTCATTTGGAAAGTCGAAAATTTCCTCGATTTGGGATTCAAGATAAACCGGTGACTTGGGACACCAAAAGCCAAACATTTCCCAAGTGGCGACTCTGGAATAAATAAATAATCTCATTTCGAACATTGTCACTTAAATTGGAAAAACTCCCTCGCGCATTTACCCTTCGGGGTGGGGCGCGCAAAAAGGAGGTGTGACAGCTTTGGCGACTCCACCCAGAACCTTTGATTCAGGTTCAAGAATTCGGGCTTAGAATACTTGTTATATTTGGCTTTATTATCTGATCTTTATTACATGTTTTGGGCATAACGCGCTAAAAATTGTCTTTTACCGCTTTGATATTTTCTGAACTGTATATAAACTGTGTTGAAACCTTTCTCTTCTTACCTCCGTGGAGAAGCTCGCTGGTCGAGACTCCCTATTTTGTTAGTGTCAATACCCTGAAATAAAAAAGAGGCTCGGACAAGTTACGAAGCCGGATGGCCTTTTGGTTCCCGGTAAGTTGCCCCCTCCTCGATTCGACTTGTCTGCTCGGGTACACAGTCTAGAACATATACCCAGGTTATAAACCTAGTATAACGAAACCTCATGCCGGATCCCTAGTAGGAACGCTTATTTGCATCATGTTGCATTTGACATAGGGGACTCAACACAGGGGTTGGGTCCGTCTAGGACAGGCAACCTGAAATGAAAAGACCATCCTGCTGCATCCCGTTTGTTTTGCGCATTTATTTGCTTCAGTTCTGCATGCTGGCCGGTTTCTAAAAAAAAACTTTAAAAAAAAATGAAAACAAAGTTTGTCTTTTAGTTTGATTTATAAAAAATAATAATATATATATATAATAAAAAATTCCTTTTAATCACTTTCAAAATCCAAAAATATATATATATTTATTTAAAAGTAAAAAAAGAAAAAAAAAGGAAAATTCAAAATTTAAAAAACAAATGTTGTTTCTTTTGTAGTATCTCTTTTATAAATTCAGACTAATAGTCCAAATACTTCATTAAAAAGATTTTTCTTTAGTCTTCATCTCTTTTCAAAAATTTAAAAAAAATATAAAAATCCAGAAAAATATTTTTTTTCCTTTTCTTTAAAAGATTGTATTCAGAAGGGGTTTAGTTTATTTACTCTACGCTTGATCAAGCCCGAACTACGCCGTTTTGATTCTCATAGGGTGTGAGATACGTAGGCAACCCTCATCGGGTCCAACCTCCTTTTTTTCAGAAATAGCCAAAACGTCAGAATTTTAATTTATGAGTCAGGTGACACTGTCTTGTCAGGAATAGCCGAATGTTCCCGAAAGGGACGCCGGAAGGCTGACTTTGCATAAACAACCATTTTTGGTCATTTTTTAAAATTCTGACCAAATTGCCCAATGGCCTTAGGATCCTCGTCCCCGAGGCTCTGCGATGTCATATTCCCAATGTCGGGTCACCATTCTAAAAAAAGAAAGAAAAAGAAAGAAAGAAAAAAAGTCATAAATAAATCAAGTGATGTTGTTGTTGTCAAAAACGGCCAAATGTTCCCGAAAGGGATGGCGGAAGACTGACTTTGCGTAAACGGCCACTTTCGATCATCTTTTAAAGTTTTGATCGATTGACCCTCACAGCCTTAAAATCTTCATCCCCGAAGTGCTGAAAGGCCGTGTTCGAAAATCGAATCTTTCTTTCTAAAATATAGTCAAATCATTTTTAGTCAAATCATTTTTGCTTAAATCCCCTTAATAAATGTGCAGGATGGGCACAATGCAAAATGAACACTTTTTAACAGCAAATGTCCCGAACTACGCAAGATCTGATTCACGCGGCATCGTGATACGTAGGCAATCCTCATCGGATCCGGTCACATTTTAACTGCAGATAATGAAAACAATAATGGTAGGAAATAATAAAATAAAATAAAATAAATAAATAAACAAAACAAAATTGATAAATAAAGGGAAGCCTTAAGAGAAGCCGGAATGACGCATGTCTTTGTTGCAAACATGTAGAAATTCACTTAACTGTATAGGTGCATCATGCCCCAAGGTGAGATTACCTATCTGTTATTTGTTTCGAACTAACCGTTTGTTCGCTGCTGAGTCCTCCAGGTTTTTAGAAAAGGTGGTTGGTTTGGTGGAGGTCTGGCCTCACATTCATACTTCACGAGGTCGAAAGGGAGTGTTCAGTTACCCGTTGTTAAGTCGAGAGGGAGTATTCACACTTACTTCACAAGATCAAATGGAAGCATAGAGATGTCTTCAGAAATCCCTTTGCCGACAATTCCTGTCTCTAAGGAGAGTTCAATCTCGGCCGTCCTGACGCCCGAGTCAGCAACTGCTGAGGAAAACAGAATCATGCGGCTCCGCATGCTGGAGATGTTGGATGACTGGAATAACGGAAAAGAGCCACCGAGTGTAATCCCTGGGTTCCCTGAGTTGTTCTCCAGGACAAGTGGGACTTCCAACATCCCCATAAGCTCTCCAACTACCCCATTCGGGTACTCGCCCATTTCAGCCCATTCTGCTGGATCACCCTCTGAGTCTTACCCCTGGATGTCGACGACGGATGTAGCTACAAACATATTCACCACACCGCCCTATCCAATCGTGGCACAACCCACTACACACAGACCCAATTTTGAATCTTCCTCATTCACATTCCAAGCCCCATCCTTCTCACTGGAACCAACTTTGTTCACCACCAGCACTCATCCTCAACAAACTCAAAACGAGTTTGCACATGGGCAAGGTCAAGACCCCAAAACTGCTGAACAAGATGAGATGGCAAAAAGAATGAGGAGCCTCGAGTAGAGTTTGAAAAGCATGCAGGGTTTAAGTGGGCAAAAGAGTGTTTCCTATACCGATCTATGCATGTTCCCTCACGTGCACCTACCCGTGGGTTTCAAAACACCAAAGTTTGAAAAGTATGACGGGCACGGCGACCCCATTGCTCATCTCAAGAAGTATTGCAACCAATTGAGGGGAGTTGGCGGCAAAGAAGAATTGTTGATGGCATACTTCGGGGAAAGTCTGATAGGAATAGCCTCAGAGTGGTATATGGACCAAGACATATCTCGATGGCATATATGGGATGATCTCACCAGAGATTTTGTGAGACAATTTCAGTATAATATTGATATTGCACCAGACAGAAATTCTCTGTCAAACTTGAAGAAGAAACCCTCGGAAAGTTTTAGAGAATATGCTATTAAATGGCGCGAGCAGGCATCAAGGGTAAAACCTCCTATGGACGAGATAGAAATGGTCACTACTTTCCTCCAGGCTCAAGAATCAGACTATTTCCATAATATGATGTCAGTCATGGGAAAGCCTTTCGCGGAAGCAATCAAGATCGGGGAGATGGTAGAGAATGGTTTGAAAACGGGTAGAATCTTAAGTCAAGCAGCCATAAGGGAAACCTCCCAAGTCGTCCAAAGCGGGTCCGGAGGAATGGCAAGAGGAAAGAAAAAGGAAGAAACATCCATGGCAGTATCAGAAGCGAGGGAATATCGTAATCCTAGGCCCCGATTTCCAGAAAGAACCCCACAGCATTACTACCCCCACCAAAATGTGACTTATGCTCCTTAACCCTACATGGTCATGAATACCCATCCCTATGTCCATCCACCACATCAAGCCAATCAAGGCCAAGCTCCACCTCTTAGAAATTAGCCTCCCTACCGGAACCACTATAATCCACAGCCCCCTCAAAATAACTTCCGCCCTCAGGAACCACCTAGAAGACGGACTTTCACACCCATCGGTGAACCATATTATACCTTGTTCCCAAAGCTAGTACAGATGGGTTTCCTGCAGCCAGTCCCTCAGACAAGGCACAATCCGGCATCACCTACTTACAAAGCCGGTGTTAGGTGTGCTTATCATTCAGGAGCAGAAGGGCACGATACAAATGATTGTTGGACTTTGAGAAGGGTGGTTGAGAACTTAATAGAGCAGGAGAAGATAGTACTGAGGGACGAGGAGGTCCCAAATGTGACTAACAATCCGTTGCCCGCTCACAATAACGGGTCGTTGATTGGAATGATTTGTGAGGACAAAGAGTTTGATCCTGCCTTAAAAGCTATAATCGCCATCGTCGATGCAGGAAAAAAAGCTTAAAACCACCCCGAAGCTAGAGAAAGGGGAAAAGAAGGCTAGTGCTGTCAAGGTTGAGCCCGAAAAGAAGGTCGAGACAAAGACAGTAACGACGGTGCCTGTGAGGAATGAAATTCTTTACGTTCCACGAGGACGAGCAGAGAAGCTGCAGAGATTCGAAGTCAAAAAACCAATGTACGTACCAAAGGGGGCCTATATGGTCCGGGGGACGATTCAACCACCTCGGCTGAATGAGCCAGTAGTTATCGGACGCGTGCCACAGAATCCAATGACAGACCCGTCCGCAGTACCATGGAACTATCAAAGAGCATTGGTTACGTACAAAGGCAGAGAAGTCACGGGGGGAACTTCCGGAGAATACTTTCATTGGAAGATATTCAAACACTCAAGAGTTAAACAATGCCACACGGAAATGCTTCCCACCCAAGGAGCCTGTAAGCATTAAGGAAACAGAAGCTTTCTTCCAAAAAATGAAAATGCCAGACTACGAAGTGGTGGATCAGCTACGCAAGTGCCCCGAGCAAGTATCCATGCTATCTCTGCTGATAAGGTCAACCGAACACCAAAAGATCTTGCTCAAGACCCTGAACGAATCGTACATACCAGTTGAAACCTCAGTCGAACAATTGGAACGAATGACGAAGAGGTTCTTCGCAGTTAACCAGGTTTCTTTCAGCAAGAACGACTTACCTCCAGAGGGAGCAGCTCACAACAAAGCCTTACATTTGACAGTTAAATGCGAAGACTACTACGTCAAGCGAGTAATGTTGGATGGAGGTTCAGGTGTTGACATTTGTCCGCTCTCCACGCTGTAGAGAATGGAAATTGGAACGGAATAATCCGCCCCAATAATGTCTGCGTAAGGGCTTTTGATGGCGTCAAGAGGGACACCCTCGGGGAAATAGACTTGGTGTTAACTATAGGACCAGTGGAGTTTGAAATAACTTTCCAGGTGCTTGACATGGATACGCCTTACAACTTTCTCCTCGGCAGACCTTGGATTCATGCGGCAAGGGCTGTGCCTTCTACTCTCCACCAAATGGTGAAGTTTGAATACGAAGATCGGGAAATTATGGTCCACGGAGAAGACAAACAGTCTATTTATCGGGACCCATCCATCCCATATCTTGAAGCGAGGGAAGGGAGCGAGCACACGGTTTATCAGGCTTTCGAAGTTGTGCTAGCAGAGCAGTATGAAGAAGGAAGACCTTGACCCCAACCTTTCTTGTCCAACGCCTCAATCATGGTGGCTAAGGAAATGATCCGACATGGATTCAGGCCAGGGAAAGAGCTTGGACGAGCGCTGCAAGGAATAACGGAACCCATCACCTTGCCTTCCACTAAGAAACTTTTTGGGATAGGTTTTCAACCCACTCCAAAAGATGAAGAGTGGGCAAGGAAGAGGAAAAATGAGGGTTGGAAACTGCCTCGGCCATTGCCAGATTTATACGAGACTTTCGTCGGACCGAAATACATCGAACAAGAAGACGATGAGGTTTTCACAGCCGAAGAGATCGAGAAGATCTGTGAGGCAATGAGAGGAATGCTCTACGAAGCTCACATGGTTCAACCGGGAGAAAGCACAAGCACCGCTGAGATGCTATATGTGGGGCCAAATGCCAAGCTTCGAAACTGGGAGGCCACGCCGTTCCCAACTAGACGGGAGTCCGGGTAGACCTGTCCTGCCACCTTTCCTGCATCACGAGTTATCCCCAGGATGTAACTCAGATGTTTTTCCTTCAGTTTTTGTTTTGAATTCCTGAAATATAAACCTTGTTATCTTCCAAATTCCAAGAAATAAAAATCATTGTTTTCTCATTTTTCCTTTGTTCTGATTTTTTGTTATTTTTCCTTTATCTTTTCTTTCAGTTATAATAATGCGACTTTAAATAATATGACATGCTTGTGGACTTTGCGCCCAGATCACAACGAGCTGTTTAATTGTGAAATAATGAACCAAGAACCGGAATATGACGAAGAAGAGGTTTTTAGGGAAATAAATCGAGAATTGGAACACTTTGAGAATAAACCTAAGCCGAATCTGAATGACACCGAACCAGTTAATTTGAGAACTCCTGAAGAAATCTGAGAGACCAAAATAAGCATTCACACGAACGAGAAAACGCGAGACGCGATAATTCAACTCCTTTTTGAATTTAAAGATGTGTTTGCTTGGTCATACGATGACATGCCAGGATTAGGTGTTGATCTAGTGGTGCATAAATTGCCAATTCACCCTGATTGTCCTCCAGTTCAACAAAAGCAGAGAAAATTCAAAACTGATGTCAGTGACAAGATTAAAGAATAAATCACCAAGCAGTTGAAAACGGGAGTAATTCGGGTAGTCCAGTACACCATGTGGCTGGCGAATGTAGTTCCAATGCCAAAAAAGATGGAAAGACTCGGGTATGTGTGGATTATCGAGATTTGAATAGGGCGAGTCCCAAAGACAATTTTCCATTGCCCAACATCCACATCCTTGTTGATAATTGCGCCAAATATGAGATCCAGTCTTTCGTAGATTGTTACGCTGGGTATCATCAGGTGTTAATGGATGAAGAAGATGCCGAGAAGACTGCCTTCACTACACCTTGTGGCACTTAC
This sequence comes from Nicotiana sylvestris, assembly GCF_000393655.2. Classification (NCBI taxonomy): domain Eukaryota; kingdom Viridiplantae; phylum Streptophyta; class Magnoliopsida; order Solanales; family Solanaceae; genus Nicotiana; species Nicotiana sylvestris. Next base: position 163,798,672 of record NC_091063.1, read on the forward strand.
TGTTATCGGGTTATGCCATTCGGTCTGAAGAATGTTGGGGCAACTTACATGAGAGCCATGACTGCCATTTTTCATGACATGATACATCAAGAGATAGAGGTGTATGTGGACGACGTGATAGTCAAGTCCAGGACTCAGGACAATCATATCCAAGATTTGAGGAAATTCTTCGAGAGACTGAGAAAGTACGACTTGAAGCTGAACCCGACCAAATGCGCCTTCGGAGTCCCATCAGGCAAGCTTTTGGGTTTCATAGTAAGCAGGAGAGGTATAGAGTTAGATCTAACAAAGATAAAATCTATCAGAGATCTACCTCCCCCAAGAACGAAGAAAGACGTGATGAGTCTATTGGGCAGGTTAAACTATATCAGTCGGTTCATTGCCCAGCTGACTAGCACGTGTGAGCCCATATTCAATCTATTGAGGAAGGATGCAACGATCAAATGGATGGCTGAGTGTCAAGAAGCTTTTGACAAGATCAAAGAATATCTTTCAAATCCCCCAGTTTTGGTCCCGCCAGAGCTAGAGAGACCCATGTTCTTGTATCTGACAGTCTTGGAAAATTCTTTCGGTTGCTTCCTCGGGTAACATGACATAACCGGAAAGAAAGAGCAGGCGATCTATTACTTGAGCAAGAAATTCACCGGCTACGAGGCCAAGTACACTTTGCTGGAAAGAACGTGTTGTGATTTGACGTGGGTCGCTAAAAAATTGAGACATTATCTCCTAGCTCACACTACTTACCTCATAAGCAGGTTGGATCCTTTGAAGTACATATTTCAGAAACCAATGCCTACTGGAAGACTGGCCAAGTGGCAAATCTTGCTTACTGAATTTGACATAGTCTATATCACCCGCACGGCAATGAAAGCCCAGGCGTTAGCAGATCATTTGGCCGAAAACCCGGTTGATAAGGAATACCAACCATTGAGTACCTATTTTCTAGATGAAGAAATAAATACCATAGAAGTAGTCTCGGAAAACGCTCATGTTTGGAAGATGTTCTTTGATGGGGCCGTAAAAGCCAAAGGTGTAGGAATTGGGGTAATTTTGATCTCACCCTCTGGTCAGCACTATCCTACTACAGCTAGACTGCGCTTCTTTTGCACGAACAATACAGCTGAATATGAAGCCTGCATCATGGGCATGCATATGGCGATCGATCAGGATGTTGAAGATTTATTGATTATGGGAGATTCTGACCTGATTATCCGGCAAGTCCAAGGTGAATGGGAAACTCGGGATGTCAAGCTTATTCCTTACCGACAGCACGTGGAGGACCTCGGCAAGCGTTTTAAATCAATAGAGTTCAGGTATATCGCGCGGTGTCACAATGAACTAGCGGATGCACTTGCTACCTTAGCTTCAATATTACCCTACCCAGGCAACGCCCACGTCGATCCCTTGGAAATCCAAATCAGGGAAAGACACGGTTACTGTAATGTAATTGAGGCAGGATCGCGTACACAACCATGGTACCATGATATCAAGAGGTTCTTGAAGACACAAGAATACCGCGAAAAAACTACTGGAGATCAAAAGAGGACTATCAGGCGGCATGCGGGAGGTTTCTTTTTGAACGACGAGGTATTGTATAAAAGGACCCCGGACCTCAATTTGTTAAGATGTGTTGACGCCGAGGAGGCGGGAAGGATCATGCATGAAATACACGCAGGAGTGTGCGGGCCCCACATGAACGGGTATGTTTTGGCAAAGAAAATCCTTCGAGCAGGTTATTATTGGATGACCATGGAAAAGGACTGTTTTAGCTTCGTTTGAAAGTGTCATCAGTGTCAGGTGCACGGTGATTTGATTCATGCGCCTCCCACAGAACTGCATCCCATGTCTGCACCTTGGCCATTTGTTGCTTGGGGCATGGACGTCATTGGTCCTATCGAGCCGAAGGCCTCAAATGGACACAAATTCATATTAGTTGCTATCGACTACTTCACGAAATGGGTAGAAGCTGTCACTCTCAAGTCGGTCACTAAGAAGGCTGTGGTGGATTTCGTACATTCAAATCTTATCTGTCGTTTCAGTATTCCTGCAACTATCATCATAGATAACGCGGCGAACCTGAATAGTCACTTGATGGGGGACGTATGCGAACAGTTCAAAATAATGCATAGTAACTCCACTCCTTATCGGCCCAAGGCCAATGGCGCTGTTGAAGCAACAAACAAGAACATCAAGAAGATTTTGAGGAAGACGATCCAGAGTTCCCGACAATGGCATGAACAGTTACCCTTTGCATTGCTGGGATATCACACCACAGTACGCACGTTAGTAGGGGCAACCCCTTATTTATTGGTTTATGGGACCGAGGCTGTGATACCAGCAGAGGTAGAAATTCCTTCGCTCCGAACCATTGTCGAAGCAGAAATTGAAGATAGCGAGTGGGTTAAGACTCGATTAGAGCAGTTGACTTTGATTGACGAGAAACGAATGGCTGTGGTTTGTCACGGGCAGTTGTACCAACAAAGAATGGCTCGTGCTTACAACAAGAAAGTCCGACCCAGGAATTTTGAAGTGGGTCAACTGGTATTGAGGCGTATTCTGCCGCATCACCAGGAGGCGAAAGGAAAATTTGCTCCTAATTGGAAAGGCTCATACATCATCAGGAAGATATTGCCGAGAGGAGCATTGTATCTGGGGGATATTGAAGGAAATGATGCTGAAACAGCAGTGAATGCGGATGCAGTCAAAAGGTACTATGTCTGAGTTTTACTTCAGTGGTCCTGACACATTTGAGATGATGAAGGGTTTATTCCCACTACCCAAACACTATCAACTCTCTCTACAAGCCCTTTGAGCCGGTTACATTTCTTTGGTTACCTATCAAAAAAATAAAAAATAAATTGATTTGGCCTGAACTACGTTTGACTTGATTCCAAAAGGATACATAGGCAGCCTCTCTCTGAGGTTCAGTCACACCAAAAATAAAATCCAATTTACCCTGAAATTGAAACCGGGGCACACCAAATGGCTTAGAAGTTAGTTCATCTACCATTCCAAGCACAAGTCCTTCAGATCAATGCCAAAGGCAGGGGAAGCCGAGAGATATCATGATTGGAGTCCGGTACATTCAAATTGAGAGAAATAAAATGAGAGAGTCTTGTCGGTGAAAACCTTCGGGCACTGTGAGGCGACGGGAGCAGAGAAATCGAAAGTGAGAGAGTTTGTTTAGTAAAAACTCGCAAAGAGTGCTATCAAGCAACAACAAGAAGAGAAATGAGAGATGTCGACTAGCGAAAACCCGCAAAGGGCGTTGTCGGCCGAAAAGGTAATTCCACCTCAGAAAGTCTTGGCAAGGTTCCACCGGTTTGGAAACATAGATCCGTTTCTGGTTCATGAGGAAATTCAATTCCGTGAAGGTCGGGCATCCAGTCCAAAAAACATGTCGTGTCAATTTAAAGTCAGCATTGTTTTCCTCAGATAAGTCTTTCTTGTCCCGAAAGGGACACTTCTCTTTTAAAATTTGGTTCCTCCGTTCTTTGTCTTACTTTTCTTTGAATCCCTTTTTACCCCAAGTTACAAATATATTGTAAAGAATAGGTAGCAGGACCGGTTTCACGGAGCTCCGTTTAGTAAGAAGTAAATACCCCACTTCAGTGGTACGTATGTTCAGTCCCGATTGATCATGATGTTAGTTGCCTTCGAAGTAAAGCCGCACACACCCACACAAAAAAAATAATAAAATAAAAAAACCGACAAATCCCCACAGGGTCTCCCTTTGTACAAATCCCAACAGGGTCTCCCTTTGTAAAAATCCCAGTCTCCCCTTGTAAAAATTCCCCAAAGAGTCTCCCCAGCTAATCCCCAACGAGTCTGCCTTGTACAAATCCCCACAGAGTCTCCCCAATAAAAATCCCCACTGAGTCTGCCTCGGTAAAAATCCCCAAGCAGAATGGGATGGAAAACCCAAAGCCTTACACGGGCAAATCATCACAAAATCCGGGAATGCGAGTCTGAGCAGTTTAAAAGGGTTTCGCCTGTGAATCCAATCAATGGCAGAGTTTTCTCAACAGGAATAATGACGGGACAAAGCAATTGGAACAATTAAGGCCATCGAACCAACCACCATTTTCAAACTAACAATTGTTCTTTGTTTGGAAAATTGAAACATGTGTGATCCAAAGCAACCGTGCAAGAAGCAGGGGTCGCCCAAAAAGAAAAGAAATACGTGAATGCAAGAAACAACTTTGCAATAAGGAATCAACACAAAAGGGAAGTTTCCCCAAAACTCTCTCCTGCATTTTACTAAACAAAAAATAAAAAAAAACGAAAAAAGAAGCAAGAAGAAAACTCAAAAAGAGGGTTAGTTAGAATCCCCAATTTTCTGTAAGCCAGCATTAGGGCTCCAATCCCTGAGTTGAGCAGTCTTTCCTTTAGCCAACATTAGGGCTCCAATCCCTAAGTTGAGCGTTTTGTTTTAGCCAGCATTAGGGCTCCAATCCCCGAGTTAAGCATTTTCCTGTTAGCCAGCATTAGGGCTCCAATCCCTGAGTTGAGCATTTTCCTGTTAGCCAACATTAGGGCTCCAATCCCTGAGTTGAGCAATTTTCCTTTGGCTAGCATTGGGGCTCCAATCCCTGAGTTGAGCAATCTTTCCTTTAGCCAACATTAGGGCTCCAATCCCTGAGTTGACCATCCTGTTAGCCAGCATTAGGGCTCCAATCCCTGAGTTGAGCGTCCTGTTAGCCAGCATTAGGGCTCCAATCCCTGAGTTGAGCATTTTCCTGTTAGCCAACATTAGGGCTCCAATCCCTGAGTTTGGCGTTTTTCCTGTTAGCCGACATTAGGGCTCCAATCCCTGAGTTGAGCAGTCTTTCCTTTAGCCAACATTAGGGCTCCAATCCCTGAGTTGAGCATTTTTGTTAGCCAACATTAGGGCTCCAATCCCTGAGTTGAGCATTTTTTCTGTTAGCTAGCATTAGGGCTCCAGACCCTGAGTTGAGCGTTTTTCCTGTTAGCCAGTATTAGGGCTCTAATCCCTGAGTTGAACATTTTTTTTCTGTTAGCCGACATTAGGGCTCCAATCCCTGAGTTGAGCGTTTTGTTTAGTCGACATTAGGGCTCCAATCCCTGAGTTGAGCGCTTTTCCATTTAGCCAGCATTAGGGCTCCAATCCTTGAGTTGGGCGTTTTTCATGTTAGCCAGCATTAGGGCTCCAATCCCTGAGTTGAGCATTTTTCTTTAGCCAACATTAGGGCTACAATCCCTGAGTTGAGCAGTTTTTCCTGTTAGCCAGCATTAGGGCTCCAATCCCTGAGTTGAGCATTTTGTTTTAGCCAACATTACGGCTCCAATCCCTGAGTTGAGCATTTTCTTGTTAGCCAACATTAGGGCTCCAATCCCTGAGTTAAGCATTTTCCTGTTAGCCAGCATTAGGGCTCCAATCCCTGAGTTGAGCATTTTCCTGTTAGCCAACATTAGGGCTCCAATCCCTGAGTTGAGCAATTTTCCTTTGGCTAGCATTGGGGCTCCAATCCCTGAGTTGAGCGTTTTTCCTTTAGCCGACATTAGGGCTCCAATCCCAGAGTTGAGCAATTTTCCTTTGGCCAGCATTAGGGCTCCAATCCCTGAGTTGAGCAATTTGTTTTTAGCTGACTAGGGCTCCAATCCCTGAGTTGAGCAACTTTCCTTTAGCCAGCATTAGGGCTCCAATCCACGAGTTGCGCATTTTTACCTTTTGCGACATTAGGGTTTCAATCCCTGAGTTGCGCTTTGTAGACTAAAATTTTTCCAATCCCCTCATCAGTGCTGTAAGTTTTTATGACAATTAACTCACGAAATTTTCCAAGTGAAACTGGGGCAGAAAATTTCGTTCGTTTGTTTTGTTGTCTCAGCAGGTCCGACCTCGAGGTGCATGGATCGAGATGACCTACGGGATGAGTCTCAATCCAGAATGAAGAAAATAAGAAAAATAACAAAAAAAAAAGATGTTCCCACATATTGGAACAAACAAAGGGCAAGCCGCTCAAAAATTTGATCAAATTCCAGAGCTCCGCCAATCCTTTTTCACTCAATACTGCAGAAATAAGCAAGCGCCTACAACTTGCGAGCATCAAGATTCGGATCGAAGTCCACAAGCAGAATCAGCTAAGACCCAAGATCAAGTTGTAAAAGAATTATAGATAGGAATCTTGTAACTAGCGTTTGACAGGCATAAGTAGTTAGTTCAGTTTCAATTTTCCTTTGGTTGTAATAAGGCGTCCAGTAAAGCAGCAGTGGCAACAGCAGCAGCAGTAACAGCAAGCATCGCAATCCCAGGGTAGTCCCAGCTACCAAAGTTTCCCGAACTACATTGACCTAATTCCTGTTTAGCCCAGGATATGTAGGAAACCTCTGAAGCAAAGGTTCGGTCAAATCTTTTATAAAAAAAAAAATGCTTCACATGGAGTATTCCAACATGCAAAAATCGCTCGTATCCGCTCACTTTATCTTTGCACGAAAACCCTGCATGTTTTCGGACAAAGAGGGGCAGCTGTGAGCACGTGATTTTTGCCCTATATGAGAATTACTCCCAAAAAATCCAAATAAAACAATTTTCCTTTGTGTGCAATTTTTTTTGTATTTTTGTAGTATTTTTTGCATACTTATTTGTATTTTCATGTGAATGCTTATTTGTTAAATTAATAAAAAATTATAAAAATATGTCACATTTTTGCATTTAATATTTATTTTAGTCTGTTTTACAAAAATAAAAAAAATCATAAAATAATATACGTCGCATTTTGGCATTTAACGTTTAATTGTGCGATTTTATTGTTAATTGCTATCTTTATGTGCGATAATTTATATTTGGAGCTAATTAGTATTTTTCGATAAGTTAATTTATTTTATTAACTTAATTTAGAATTTTTTTTTTAGTTTTATTAATTAGGAAGTAAAATAAAAGAGAGCAAAAATACAAAGAAAATCGGATTGGGCCACTTCTTCAATTTTGAACCACATGCCCAAATATACCCAACCTTTCCCTACGACCCGGTCCATTTCAAACCGGGTCGATCCAGTCCATAACCCAAATACCCAACACCCCCCTATCTTACATTTTACAAAACAAAAACCCTAAAACCTAAAGACACCCGCCCCCTCCCTCTTCTTCTTCTCCAAAATCCCAAACACCCCAAGCAACCATAGCTTCCCCCCCCCCGTTGCTGCTACCCTGCTGCCCAACGTCGACCACCCTCACACGACCTCCCCCTCCTCATCTTCTTCATCACACAGCCTAAGCCATGAACGACCCCTCCAAGCTCTAGCTTCGAACAGAACCTCGCCATGAATGACCCCTCATTCTAGCTCCTCCGTGCTGCTACTGCTGCGTCGTCTGCTTCTTCAACTCGTGTTGCTGCTGTTTCTTCTCCTCCGTGCTGCTGCTGCTGCGTCATCTGCTTCTTCAGCTCGTGCTACTGCTATTTCTTCTCCTCCGTCGTTGCTGACCATCGCTGTTGCTGCTCCGCCACTGCTGACCATCGATGTTGCTGCTCCGCCATTGCTATGCTCGTCGCTGTTGCTGCTTGTTCTTGCTACGTCCAGCCATGGACGAGCTGTAGCTCGCTAATGCTGCCTCTTGTTACGTCCAGCCATGGACGACCATGGACTGCCTAGCATGACTGCTTCACCGCCTCCTCGACCCCACTGTTTCGATCTTTGTCTTCTTCATCGCCATCAAACCAGCCATGAACGACCACAACTTCATCTTCTGCTTCGTCATGCTTCACCGTTACTGTTGCCTTCTGCTTTGTTTTTCAAACGACACCAAACGACCATCTTCTTCGATGGTCCGTTCATGGTCGTCTTCGGCGTCGAGTTATTTTGGTGCGATAATTGTTTTCGGGCAAATTTGTTTTCGTTCGAGTTCATCGTCGTTCCAATCCGATTAGTTGGTTTAAGTTTCGTTTCTGTCCGTAATTTGTTTGATATTTTCGGATCTGAAATTAGATATGCTCGATATTAAGTTCATGTTTATCATTTTGTTATTTTCTTCAGTTTGTTTCATTTTTCTCGTTTATTTTTATGAAGAAATTGTTAGTTTAATTATAATGTTGTTAGATTTAAGTTGAAGATTCAATTAATTATTTTTCAGTTTGTTTTATTAATTTAAAAGGATTTAATTTTAATATAGAAGAGTGTTAGTTTAAATCGCTTGAATCCGTTGTTTGTTGTTTAATATAGATTTAATTCATTTCATTTTGTTTGAAATTAGTTTTTAATTCAGTGATTTAATGTGAGTTTATGTTTTGGTTTTTAATTTTTTGATTTAGTTTGGATCATGTATCTTTGTTGTATTTTGTTGGATTTAATTTGAAGATCAATTGATTATTTGAGTTTAGTGATTTGAATCTGTTTATTTATTTTTGTTTAAGTTTGATTTGAATTTGAGCTCATGCTTTGAATATATTTGTTTGTTATTATTGTTGAATCTGAAAATAGATTTGTTGTTTAAAAAAGATTGTTCAATCAAAATAATTCCAGTTGTTTCTTGTTGTTCATCATATAGTTTTTTTTTCTTCATAAAATCTGATTAGGAATTGGTTATAGCTGCTATATTTTGGTTAAAATTGATTAGGTGAATTGGTTATAGCTGATGGGGGTAGTTTGTAATTTGCAGTACGTTCAGGGGTAACATGGTAATTTCAGTAAGGTCGGAGGGGTATTTTTGGAATTAAAATTCTGAACAAATGTTTATTTTGAGTGTTCTGTTCATTAGAATTAAATAATTTGTTAACAATATTAAAATAATGTAGGCATGGGGGACAAGACATAATGGTGGGGAATAATGTACTTGTTTAATCAAAAGTGGGGAACAAGACATAGTGGGATTGCGGGGCTCAAGAAAAGTTTGTTTAAATAAATAATAATTGTATTTTTTAACTAGTAGTGGGTTTGGTAGGAGAAAGTGGTTGTTTTATTAATTGATTAAAAGGTTTGGGATGAGAAATAAAAAGGAGAAGACTTGATCAGATTTTTAGGAGGAGATCCCTGGAAAAAAAAGAACAAGAAATTTCAGCCATCAAAACTTCCTCTAAACATCTCTTTCTTTCTGATTTCCAGATTGAATTTTGATATTCAAAATCCTAAACAAAAACATTAGAAAACAAAAAAAAAAAAGAATAGAGTTGGGTTCTGTTTGAGTTGATTTTCTGTTTAAGTTTACTTTGGTTAATTTTCCAAAGCATTTAAGTTCAGTTTTGAAGGCACTTGGGTGATTTTCGAGTTATTGTGCTGTTACCCGAGTTATTTGGTTCATTTGCTATTGTTGTTGGTTCTTTGTCGAAATCTTGGAGTTTTGGTTGGGTTTGAATCATTCTTGTATTGGCTGGTTGTTGCTGTGGTGTTTGCTGTTGCTGCTTCGAATTACTGCTCGCTCTACTGACCTTTCTTCTTCTTCAATTGTAAGCATTTCCAGGTACACATATCTGAAATAATGTTTGTTGAAAGCTTGAAGCTGAAGTAAAAATGAAGAAATGAATGTAGTTTGTTTCACAGTATTCGTGTTCAAAATATAGCAAATAGCTTAAATGATAGTTAACCCATATTTGCTTAAGCTCATTCCAACTACATTTATTCCGTATGAATTGGAATGTACTCTAATTGATATGGACTGTTAGATAGTGTGTTGTTTAAATAAGATGTATCTCCATATATATATATATATATATATATATATATAACAATTTAGTCTGATTCAGTGATGATAGTATAACTGAATCATGGCAAGCGTCTGAGTGTACTTCTGTTGGGATCTTTGAACTATCAAACTCGTTATATCCGGTCTAATTTGATTTCCAGAAAATGTATTCCAAACAAATTTTCATATTGTGTTATGTTAGCACCAACAATTTAGCCATGTATGTCAACCCTCTTGTTGGGCTCCTCTTTTCAACATAGTTTTAATGAGGCAGATTAATAATTAATATTGGTATCGGCCCATCATTTAAACGAAGTGGGTATTAATAAGGTCGGCAGGTTTTACATATTTTGAAGTACGAAACAACGCAACAATTTTAAGAACATTAAGGCATGAGTTTTAATAAGATGGTGCGACGCTTGGATCTAATAAACTCCTGAATAAGCATTAATAATTAAGGTTAATTTCAGCGCTAATAGTCGTGAACAATTATTCGTTTGTTTGTACAATTAGGAGGAGTGTTAATTTAGCTATAGGATAGTTAATCACGTTCGAATATATTATTTTATCGTTCTCAATTTTGTTTATAATTTCTAGTAATGTTCCTTTCAGTTAATGTTCATCTCAATCTAGCGTTTAATATGGTACGCCTCTTTTAAGCTCTGAGTTAGGATTTTCTCTCATTCATTTTAGAGACGAACATAATAGAAAGATGTAGTCGCTATAGGTTTACTACTTTTAAAAATAATGAGACGAGCCTCGCCAAAAAAATTCAAATTGCGGGGCTCTCAATAATTGGCCATAATAAATACTTAGAACTTGGGATGGACTGTTTAGCGAACTTCACTGCCTCCCCAAAGATAACAATGCGTTAGACTCTTTAGGCGCGACTTAACTAAATTACATTCTTAAAATTCGGGTGCGCATTTATGTGACCCAAATTCAAATCTCGACGGAGTCGGAATGTATTGACGACCACAGGTGCATTGATTGTGACGTAGTTCGAGATGCATTTTCACAACGTTGCAATTCTATAAAAAATAATAATAATAATAAAAGCGGCTTAAACTTAATAAAAGCACATAAGTAATAACATGTATTAAATCAGATATCTAGCCATTATAACAATTTAAGCGACCGTGCTAGAACCACGAGATTCGAGGGTGCCTAACACCTTCCCTCGGGTCAACAAAATTCCTTACTTAGAATTTCTGGTTCGCAGACTTCATTTGGAAAGTCGAAAATTTCCTCGATTTGGGATTCAAGATAAACCGGTGACTTGGGACACCAAAAGCCAAACATTTCCCAAGTGGCAACTCTGGAATAAATAAATAATCCTATTTCGAACATTGTCACTTAAATTGGAAAAACTCCCTCGCGCATTTACCCTTCGGGGCGGGGGGCGCAAAAAGGAGGTGTGACAAATAATTGTAGCTAACCCTTAGTTCTATGTGTGATTCGACTCCGGACTTGTAAATCGGATTATATTTGCAATGATCGCTTAGTCCTTTTTATAAGGCATAGTTGGGCGTGATCAAATTTTGGGTGACTTTATATGCTATTTTAGTTGTGTAAGTTTAATTGAATAATATATTTTTTAAAAGATTGGACTTTTCCCGACGATGGATCTATTAGACAATTTTCTTGAGGGATTTAAGTCTAATAAAAAGGACAAAAGGATTTTCTTTGTAGGTAGTGTAGTAATTCCCCCTTGATTTTTCTTTATACTGTGGTTCTTTTCCAAGGGTTTTGTTTGAATCGGGTGTAGCTAGTTTTGTTTTTTTAGGAGTAGGTGCCAGTGTGAGATGAATTAAATTGAAGCAATATCTCTTAACTTTGTTATGCCTTGAGAATAGTTAGTACTTTGGTTGTGACGCTTAGGCTTACTTTTTGACCCTTATATGAGTACCTTAAATTGTATAAGCTTAATTTTACATAACTGCTTTGACTAGAGTAGAGTCCAATCCTGAGTGAGTTATATGTCATGTGTGTGTAAGGTGTTGCGTTATTTTATGCATTGCATCTAATGTTTAGAACTTGCCCCGTGTGTTTGTAATGCGAAATAGTAGTTTTTTTCAGTCTTGGAAGTGATATAGGCGTTTCTTTGTTGAGCCAGATATATATAATTTACCTGCCTAATTGTTATGTAACGTAGATAACCCCTTTGAGCCTGTAATCTTGTTTTTGTGGCAACCACATTACAAGCCTTACCCATTTGTTTGAATTAACCATCTATTTGAACTTTTTCACCTCTTATGGTCACTTTAATTGTAATAAACTTTGTAAAAGTTAAAGTGTGGGGTGATAAATTTGGCTTTTGAGTGGAGCTAATGAAATAAGGAGAAATGTGCACTGTTTTGGAAAAGTAAGAGCCATTTGAATTGATAAAGAAAAAAATAGTTGTATTGTTGTGAGAAATATTCATTGGTAAGTGGTGGTTCTTGATGTAATTGGGCTTAAAGAAGTATGGAGTTAATATACATTGATGTGAAGGTGGAGTTATGGTTTGATATAAATATAGGCTTGAATGTTAAAGTATATGTATTAAAGTGGTTATGGAGGTGTAGTCACTCTTATATCCAAATGCATCCTACCCGTCCCGCAGCCTACATTACAACCAAATAAAGTCCTGCTTGATCCTAAACTGAATGAGCTCGATTAGAAGAGTAGTACACTACGGGCAAGCCTATGATGCATCTTTTGTGGCATATGAATGTCGTTTTTGAGGCTGAGTGAACACTTTCTATCTTGAGTTCCTAATTGTTCTTAACTTTTATATTGCGTGGAACTGCTCTCTTTGTTGTATGAGGGCACTTGATTCATGAAAGAAAGGTAATGTCAGTGACCTCTATGTTAGAGTAAGTGGGTGAGTTATGAATAATGTGTGGTACTTGTGAGTTAAATCTTGAGGTGAAGATGTTATGCTTTTGTGCTTAGTCTATTTTAAATATTCTTGGTGTGATGAGTTAGGAGAATTGTTTTAAAAGGTCATGTCTATATAAAGTGTAGTTTGATTACTCGAGAATGAGCAATGGTTTAAGTGTGGGGTGTTGATTATAGGCTATAATTACGTATTTTAGTCGCTTATTACACTCTAATGTATTGCACTTTAATTGAGTTTGAGCTTTAATCGCTAGTGTTTTGCACTAATTGTGTATTTTATGCCTTGTAGGAGTGATTCCGTGCTATGTAGATATCATGAAATGAATTCAAGTGATTTGGAGATTTGAAGTATGAGTAAAATCCTAAGGAATCAAGTCGGGATTGTGTTCGGGGATCAATGGATGATAGTTAAGAACGAAACGGAGAATTGAGCGGGCATACGGCGCATTTTCTAATAAAATGCACATAACCCTTCTCTCAGAACTCCGGAGCTTCACAATATATCGTTGGAAAGCTATTTTAAAGGGCTACAACTTTCATGTTTTGCATTTTTACGAATTCCCACTACCGCGACGCATGGTACGGTGCGACGCGTGCCTCGCCTGTGGAAATTTCCTGCAGCCCATCAGAATCAGCTCTCTGAACTTCCCCACAAGCACACGCGTGGCGCGTCTCCCCATGCGGTGTGCCTGTGCACATTTTACAGAGTCAGAGTCCTATTTCACGCGGGAGAAGGTATTTTCGTCTGGGCCTGACCCTACTTGGTATAAATACATGTAAAAATGCTATTTTAAGGAGAAAGACATACTTTTGACATAATTTAGACCTAAAGAGGCTAAGGAGACCGGGGATTCGACCTAATGCCGTAAAAACACACTAGGAGTAAGGCGAAGAATTCTTCTACGAGTTTTTCACTTCCTTCTTCCTATTTTCATAATTGGTTATGAATTCTAGTATTGTAGTTTTGCATACTATTATGAATAGCTAATTTGTTATCTAAGGTTTTGATGGAACCTATTGTAGGATGATTTTCTTGTTATGTTAATATAGATTTGTTGCAGCCTTTTTTCTATTTGTTCAGCTACGTTATTATTGTGGTTGGTTGAAGAGCTCTCAATCAACTATGCCTATTTAGTGTGTATTACTCAGGAGAGAGTGCATATTTAGGTAGTTGTTGAACATCATCACTCCTAACGTATATGAGGGATCAATACGGAGGGTTTAAAGGTGGGATTAGGGTGGTCCGATCCGAGTAAGCTGTACTTAATGCCAACTAGGGTAATTCGGGAGAATATGTCTAGTATATTGTAGTAAATACTCGGGAGAGAGTTTCGACAGCTAGAGTGCTCATGATCGGTAGAGAAGACTTAGGCAAATTTATAGTAAACATAGTAGGAAGGATTCCGACAATAGGGAAAATCATAACTCTAGACCTCTTTAAGCTTGTCTCCAACCCATGCTGTCTTTAGTGTTAATATACTAATTTAATTTGTTAGTTAATTGATACAAGAATCTTAATATTTATAACATAAAAATTGATCGATGTCTTCTTAGCAATATTGAACAACTGTAGCTAACCCTTAGTTCTATGTGGGATTCGACTCCGAACTTGTAAACTGGATTATATTTTTAACGACCGCTTAGTCATTTTTATAAGGCATAGTTGGGCGTGATCAAATTTTGGTGACTTCCTATGCTATTTTAGTTGTGTTAGTTTAATTGATTAATATTTTTTTTTAAAGATTGGACTTTTCCCGACGATGGATCTATTAGACAATTTTTTCGAGGTATTTAAGTCTAAAAAAAAAGGACAAAAAGATTTTCTTTGTAGGTAGTGTAGTAATCCTCTCTTGGTTTTTCTTTGTATCGTGGTTCTTTTTTAAAGATTTTGTTTGAACCGGGTGTAGCTAGTTTTATTTTTTTAGGAGTAGGAGCTAGTGTGAGATGAATTAAATTGAAGCAATATCTCTTAACTTTGTTATGACTTGAGAATAGTTAGTACTTTGATTGTGACGCTTAGGCTCAATTTTTGACTCTTGTATAAGTACCTTGAATTCTATAAGCTTAACTTTGCTTAACTGCTTTGAATAGAGTATCTTGATGAGTCCAATCCTAAGTGAGTTATGTGCCATGTGTGTGTAAGGTGTTGTGTTATTCTATGCATTGCATTTGATGTCTAGAACTTGCCCCGTGTGTTTGCAACGCAAAATAGTAGTTTTGTTCAGTCTTGAAAGTGATATAGGCATCTCTTTATTGAGCCAAATATTTATAATTTACTCGCATAATTGTTATGTAACGTAGTTAACCCCTTTGAGTCTGTAATCTTGTTTCTGTGGCAACCACATTACAAGCCTTACCCATTTATTTAAATTAACCATCTATTTGAACCTTTTCACCTTTCATGAGCACTTGAATTGTAATGAACTTTATAAAAGTTAAAGTGTGGGGTGATTGATTTGGCTATTGAGTGGAGCTAATAAAATAAGGAGAAATGTGTACCGTTTTGGAAAAGTAAGAGCCATTTAAATTAAAAAAGAAAAAAATAGTTGTGTTGTTGTCAGAAATATTCATCGGTAAGTGGTGGCTCTTGATGTAATTGGGCTTAAAGAAGTATGGAGTTAATATATATTGATGTGAAGGTGGAGTTATGGTTTGACATAAGTATGGACTTGAATATTAAAGTATATGTATTAAAGTGGTTAGGGAGGTGTAGTCACTCTTATATCCAAATGTATCATATCTGTCCCGCAGCCTACATTACAATTAAATAAAGTCATACTTGATCCTGGACTGAATGAGCTCGATTAGTAGAGTAGTACACTACGGGCAAGCCTATGGTGCATATTTTGTGGTATATGAATGTCGTTTTTGAGAGTGAGTGAATACTTTCTATCTTGAGTTCCTAATTGTTCTTAACTTTTATATTGCGTGGAAGTGCTCTCTTTGTTGTATGAGGGCACTTGATTCATGAAAGAAAGGTAATGTCAGTGACCTCTATGTTAGAGTAAGTGGGTGAGTTGTGAGTCAAATCTTGAGGTGAAGATGTTACGCTTTTGTGCTTAGTCAATTTTAAATATTTTTGGTGTGATGAGTTAGGAGAATTGTTTAAAAAGATCGTGTCTATATAAAGTGTAGTTTGATTACTCGAGAACGAGCAATGGTTTAAGTGTGTGGTGTTGATTATAGGCTATAATTACGTATTTTAGTCGCTTATTACACTCTAATGTATTGCACTTTAATTGAGTTTGAGCTTTAATCGCTAGTGTTTTGCACTAATTGTGTATTTTATGTCTTGCATGAGTGATTCCGAGATATGTAGATATCATGGAATAAATTCAAGTGATTTGGAGCTTTGAAGTGTGAGTAAAAGCCCAAGGAATCAAGCCGGAATTGTGTTCAGGGATCAATGGATGATAGTTAAGAATGAAGCGGAGAATCGAGCGGGCATACAACACATTTTCAAGTAAAATGCTCAGAACTCCGTTTGGGCTCCAAAATATATCGTTGGAAAGCTATTTGAAAGGGCTACAACTTTCATGTTTTGTATTTTTGCGAATTCTCACAACAGCAACACATGGTGCGGTGCGGCGCGCGATGCGCATGTGGAAATTTCCTGTAGCTTGTCAGAATCAGCTCTCTGATCTTCCCCACAAGCACACCGCGTGGTGCGTCGCCCCATGTAGAGTCCTATTTCGTGCGGGAGAAGGTATTTTCGTTTGGACCCGACCCTACATGGTATAAATACATGTAAAATGCTATTTTAAGGAGAAGGACATACTTTTGACATAATTTAGCCCTAATGAGGCTAAGGAGACCGGGGATTCGACCTAATGGGGCAAGAACACACTAGGAGCAAGGCGGAGAATTTTTCTGCGAGTTTTTCACTTCCTTCTTCCTATTTTCATTATTGGTTATGAATTCTAGTATTATAGTTTTGCATACTATTATGAATAGCTAATTTGTTATCTAAGGTTTTGATGGAACCTATTGGAGGATGATTTTCCTGTTATGTTAATATAGATTTTCTGTAGCTTTTTCTCTATTTGTTCAACTACTTTATTATTGTGGTTGGTTGAAGAGCTCTCAATTGACTGTGTCTATTTAGTATGTATACTCGGGAGAGAGTACATATTTAGGTAGTTGTTGAACATCATCACTCCTAACGTATATGAGGGATCAATACGGAGGGTTTAAAGGTGAGATTAGGGATAACGAAACCTTGGGTGTGATCCGGGTGAGCCGTACTTAATGCCAGCTAGCGTAATTCGGGAGAATATGTATAGTATATTGTTGTAATTACTTGGGAAAGAGTCACGACAGCCAGAGTACTCATGATCGGTAGAGAAGACTTAGGCAAATTTATAAAAAACGTAGCGGAAAGGATTTCGACAATAGGGGAAATCATAACTCTAGACCTTCTTCTTGTCTCCAATCCGTAGTGTCTTTAGTGTTAATCTACTAATTTAATTTGTTAGTTAGTAGATACAAGAATCTTAATATTTATAACATAAGAATTGTTCGAGCTTGCCTTCTTAGCAATATTGAACAACTGTAGCTAAGTCTTAGTTCTTTGTGAGATTCGACTCCGGAATTGTAAATCGGATTATATTTCCAACAACCGCTCAGTCCTTTTTATAAGGCATAGTTGTGCGTGATCAATATGGGGTCAATTACAATGAAATATAACCCCTCTATTTATAGGTAAAAAGTGACTTAGCAACAACAACAACAACAACAACAACGACCCAGTATAATCCCACAAGTGGGGTCTGGGGAGGGTAATATGTACGCAGACCTTACCCCTACCCCGAGGGAAAAAGTGACTTAGCCACCAAGTAAAATCACTACAATCTCTCTATAATATAAACATTCACCTTATATAAAACTCTATTTATAATACTCTTCTTGAATGTTTATTCAACAGATAATGTGCCTCGTTAAAACGTTAACTAAAATAAAACTCAGTGGGAAAAAATTCCAGGGAAGGAAAAAGAGTACACATATCTAACAATACATATTTTGGCTGCCTCGTTAAAAACCTTGAATGAAAAACCCAGTGGGACAAAACCTTATAAGGAAAAAAGAGTACAACACGTATTAACTCCCCCTGATGATAACATCAATTCACATCTTTGACCCTTCGCATCCCAATCTTGTGCACTAGCTTCTTGAAGGTTAACGTCGGTAGAGATTTAGTGAATAAATCAGCCATATTAACTCCAATGAATATGTTGCACCTTGAAAATTCTCGCTATCATATTATTATGCTTATAGTTATATCAAGATACAAATATGCACAAATTGCACTTAGGATGTAGTACTTCATGACCAAGAATTCTATATGCTTTAAGCGATTTAAATCCTTCAGAGATTAAAAAGAGTACAATACGTATTAACTCCCCCTGATGATAACATCAATTCACATCTTTGACCCTTCGCATCCCAATCTTGTGCACTAGCTTCTTGAAGGTTAACGTCGGTAGAGATTTAGTGAATAAATCAGCCATATTAACTCTAATGAATATGTTGCACCTTGAAAATTCTCGCTATCATATTATTATGCTTATAGTTATATCAAGATACAAATATGCACAAATTGCACTTAGGATGTAGTACTTCATGACCAAGAATTCTATATGCTTTAAGCGATTTAAATCATTCAGAGATTGTCATATAAGTTAAGTCATATTAGCCATATAAATAGACTTTAGATGCATATCAAGTTTTCATGTCATGCTAGACATATAAGATGATAAAAGTGATTGTACACATCATTGACTTTATACTTTCAAGTATTTGAACTACATGTCCAAAACTATATGTCTTTCATATGAAACCAATTCTATTTGAATTGTGTCTCTTCTATTTGGCCAATATTTTTGTATATGTATTCGATAGACTTAATGTCCTCATCTATACTTAGCGCTATGATAGATATCGTCGACGAACATTTTATATCGGCTCTAGTATTTTTTCATAAAGACATAACATAAAGATCTATTCATTCATATATCAGGTACCCGAACCTCTCCCGAGATTTTATGAAGTGTTATATCATTTGATATTATAGATCACTTGCCTCTTTATTATGATCATTTTGATCATTTGCTCATATTCTTTATCAGGAATTTTATTTGAAATTGATTTGTCTATACGCTTTAACCGTACCATAGACTTTGTCTTTCTAGGACTTAATGGGAGCATTTGCAACGAGAATATAGTTACTTTATTTAGGTCAGCAAATGCGTCTGGCATGCTTTGGAATATATTGCAAATGTATTATCTTTTTATGAACTTCAAGTTCATATTATCTTATTCGATTATCTAGATGTACAAATGATAATTCATTTCACATAACTTTTTCTCAACTGTTTATCCTGTCTCCCACTCGTGTTAGAAAAATTAACTTGCTTCCTCAAGTTTGAAAATCCATCTTTGTGCGTTATGGTGTTAATCAAAATATACATACACTACACATCAATAATAATAGGAAAAAGGTCCAAAATTATCCCTCTACTATGGTATATTGTTTACTTCTGCCACCCGTTATACTTTTCGTCCAAATCTATCCCTACCGTTAACAAAGTTTGTAAAATTACCCCTAACTTTAATGTTTTAATATTGTGGCACTCAGGTCCTCAAATAAATTGTCATGTCAGCATTGGAAGTAATTTAATCCTCAAAAAAATTATGTTTCTTTATCAAAATTAGAAAAAGATAAAAAATAAAAGAAAAAGAAAAAGATCCCCTACCCTACCTGCCTCTAACCTCTCCCCACAATAAACCTAGTTCCCATTCTCCTCTAACTCTATGGTATAACAGAAAAACCTATGGTAAATTTTCCCCTAACCCTATGGTAATTTTTCTAATTTAATAAATACAATAACTACTTTGAGATTTCTCTCTCACTTTGAGAGAAAAAAGGAGCGGCGTGTGATAACTAGGGATTTTGATGCATTTTATACTCCTTCTTGCTTATGTTTGATTAGAAATGTGTACAAAATAGTCCAAAAAGGCTCACAAATTGTGCTTGATTGCAGGTTTGATCAACAAAGTGACAATATGTCAAAGATCAGCTCAAAAAGGAGTGAAACTTGCACAAGTACCAAGACAAGACAAAGTTCAGGCAAAACAGGCCCAATGCGGTCGCATGAGATTTAATGCGGTCCGCACAAGTGAGGTTCAGAGAAGGTGATTTCCAGGCCAACAAGCAATGCGGTCGCATAAGATTTAATGCGGTTCGCACTGAAGTCACTGCGGCCGCACTTGATTTAGTGCGGTCCGCATAACCAAAGATCAGAGAGTGCCAGTTTTGGAGATTGAAGTTAATGCTGTCCGCGCTCCATTTCATGCGGATCGCACTAGAAGCCATCGCGGCCGCAGTTCATTCTGTGCGGTCCACATTGCCTGAGTTCAGAGAGCTGGATTCTCAAGCTTAGAGCCTTAGTACGGCCGCACGAGATTTTGTGTTGTCCGCACTAGCCCCACAGGGGTATTTTTGTCCAGATTTTTCAACTTAGTATAAATAGCTTCTTTTCCCATTTTTAGGTCATCGGATAGTTTTGGTACTGGGCTGCGCTCGTGACTTCAAATATTTTGAGTAATTTTAGCTTCATTTCAACATTGAATCTTTTAGTTTATCTTAGCAATTAATTAATATGAGTTTTTCTTCATCTATTTTTTTGTTTTCTTCTCTAATTATGAGTAGCTAGACCCATAAGTTAGGGTTGTGGCTCAACCCTAGTGTGGGTAATTGATGTGTCGTGTTTTCGAACTAGATTGACTACAGGTGTTTGATATTTGGGCTAATTTCATATTTAATTGTTGAATTGGTGGTTGCAAACACTGGTTTGTGTTTAGTTGACTTTGGCTCTTCTTGAGAAAGAGAGCCTAAATCTCGAAAATTGGTCCAACAAGGAATTGGGGCGTACTCAAGAGATTGATAGCCCAAATCAAGGGGTTAAACCTAGAGATAGCAATACCAAACTTGAACCTTGATTGTTTGTGCAAATTTGCGTACCTAATTGGTCTTGAGAAAGTCAATTCGGGCAAAATCACTCAAACAAATGAGAGGTGTAGAGTGGGTAAAATCATGCAACGGTTATATCATACTTTCTAAATATGTCAATCATGCCTTAGATTCAAGTATCCATCAATTGACAACCTAGGCGAAAGTCACTACCCTAGTGCCTTTTAACTATTTGAACAACTCGCAATAGTTTACTCTTAGCTTATTTTAGTTTAATTTAGCATTGTAGTTTGATAAAATTAGAAGTAAATCAAAAACCCAAAAATGTTAAGAAGTGCAATTTGGAACACATACACAACTCCACTTTAGACAGACACGCGACTCCAACTTCTAGCTCTCTGTGAAAATTGATCCTGACCTTAATCAGGTAAAAGCTGCTTCGACCCTCTCTCGCTACTCAATAGTAGTGCAGGGTTGGCCTCGATCATCATCCTTCTTCCTCTTCTCTGCCAGTGATCGTCGCCGCCGTATTTGGTCATCGGTTGGCCGATGGACCTTCGTACCAGCTGCTCGTCCATCTTTCATATGCTCAGCCATTGTTCCCTATTTATTTTCATTCATCCGGCCATGCTACTAGAATTCGATGAATGTCATCACGCCTTCACTGGCATTACCTTGCTGGAAATAGATGAAAATGGTAGTCCTTTGTGATGTGGTTTGTTGTTTTTCATTGAAAGTATGTAGATCCGACAAATCTATGACTAAACATTTCTCCGGCTTTCAAATCTACACCACCACCTGCCAAGACCAGTGGTGAACGATTCGTCGGCGGCCATATTTTGTCATCCTCTCATTCTTATGTTTCTTTGCAAGCAAATCTGAAAATCTCTGGTGGCTTATAAATTTTCGGCGATACTACTGTCTCTCGTTATTGTAAAAAAAATGCAATAACTTAAGATATTATTAAAAGTGATGATATGGACTCCACCTTGACATTTTATTTGGCGGGACCTACTAACTTGGCTACTGATATGAACAAAATATTAGAGGGGTCAACTGCCACATTGAAGGGACATTAGGGTTAGGAGCAATTTTACAAACTTTGTTAACGGTAAAGATTGATTTAGACGAAAAGTATGGCGGGGTGGCAGAAGTAAACAATATACCATAGTAAAGGGGTAATTTTGGACCTTTTCCCATAATAATAAGATGGAATTATTTGGTTCCTAACCCTTAACCACTTGTGAGGGGAGAAATGTAATATAATTTCGTATATAACATAAATCAAACTGATATAGATAACTTTGTTCTCATAAACAATATTTTAACTATTAAGTGGAGGCACTCAATAAATCATTTTGCTAAACGAGTTGTGATGTAAACCAACTTATCAAGATGAACTATCTTGAATAGAAAATATGAAAATTATGCTTGAAATTAAATTATTGAACAAGTTACCTCGCAAACATCAAGTTGCGGGTTAATAATAATTGCACATGTAACTACCTCATAAATGCATCTTATATGGTATACATGGCAGTGAATGAGCCCATATTCACCTTTGATATTTCCATCATTCATGGGATTCAATCCTAATTTTAGTTGGTCTATTAATTAATGAGAACAAACAACATAAGAGAATATGTAAAGAACTATCTAGTTCTTTAATATTTACTCATGCGAGTTCTCTTTTATTTTGCACAATATACTTAAATTAACATGGCTAAACCAATTATGACAACTGAATAAATTATCAATATCCATAAACTTCAGGATTACACCATGACGTGTGCAATTATCAATAAATTCCAAGTTTATTATGATATGAGTTTTTATATCAATAAACTTTCACTTTATTGCGACATTCTTTTATTTACGTAGTACGAACTGGAGAATAAAGCGGGTAGCTTTTCATATACATATTACCCTGCTACAAATTGTAGTAATAGAAGATATTAAATCTTTCCTTCATTTATAGTCTCAATATAATCAACCGCTTTCGCGTATACTTTGAAACTGGATAAGTTTCTTTGAGACTTACTACGACACAATAAATTGACATGATAATCAATTGTATTCCTCCAAAATAGTAATAATTGGATCTTCTAGAGCTCTCAATTAATTTTATAGTATCATATATTCATCAATATCCATATGGTAAATATATCTCTCAAAGAGAAAGTTATATCATTATGGTCATGGTCAAAATTATATGCAAGATATATTTTTTGCATCACGGTTGTCCTTTAATAATCATATTACCAAAATATTTTGGCGTACAATAGGTACGTGATCGGTGATCATTCATGCCATAATAATGACACTATTTTCTTATTTCTTCTCAAACCTCCTTCTAGATGTGAGTGTGGTATATTCACGACTACTAGCACGATTTATTCTTTCAGGAATGAATATGCACTCATAAACACATGTTGTCACATTCACATCGTGAATGGACCATAATCATCTATATTTGCTTTACAAAATCTCATATCAAATCGATGACAAACATTACTTTCACAGAGTGAAAGATTATTTTAAGAATCCTTATTATTCTCATTACCACAATGATGACGATTATAATTTCATCTATTGCCACGTCCACATCCATAGATACCTTCACGATAATAATTTTGTCTTCTTTCAAACTTATTACATATTGCTACCATATTCTCTTAAGGAAACGAGAATGAAATAAATTCAATGGGACGAGTTTTCAATTCTTTGCCCACAATCATACATAAATTTGATCATGGCAAGGCATAAATTTTTTATCACTTCGGGTGGTTATAATTTCTTTCAAACTCCATTAGAGTAACAATTAAAATTTATCGTTTTTGCTTGTATTTAAAATCAAATTGTATAATATCAAGATTTTAAAAGGGAAAATAAAGTAATACTTACCTTAAATTCAGAATTTAATCATGAAGGAAGTTCATAGAACAATTGTCAATCATTATGCTTAATTCCAAAGCTTCTACTCAATTGGTTGGAGTCTCGTGCTGATAACATATTATGAAACAATAAAAGAAGAAAAAGAGCATTGCAGAGAAAAGTAGAGATAAAAAATTCTTATTGGCATGGGATCAATTACAATGAAATAGAACCCCTCTATTTATAGGGGAAAAATAACTTAGCCATCAAGTAAAATCCCTACAATCTCTCTAGAATATAGACATTCACCTTAAATAAAACTCTATTTATAACACTTTCAAATTAATATTTGGTTTACAATTTGATCTAGTATTTCAACTTTAACTCAGAAATAGAAAATTTAAAGTTTTTTTACTTTAGAAATGTTTTTATAATAATAATAATAAAATAAAAAAATATCACAGATTATGAGTTACATTGCATAGTATTGTCTATGATGCGTACTGTAGTTCCTATAGGACTGCCATGTTTTGTTCAATTGTATCAATATACATGCCCAAAAATTCCTAACAACTTCAGTTCCTACAATGTCTGCCCAAAATACATAATTTGCAAACATCGGAGGAACTGCCAGTATGGTTGTTCTACCCAAAAAACTTGAATTTGCTACCTCCTTTGCCAATGCATTGGCCACCCTATTCTGCTCCCTGTAGGTGTGCCTCGTTATCACTTTGTCCATCATTTGCATTAATAACCTGGATTCACAAATCATAGGATCGTAAGTTGTGTTGTCTGTGAGTAGCATTTTTATTACTTCAGCTGAATATGTATTTATGTCTAGTGGGATCTATCCATTTTGTTCTGCTATATGGTGTCCTTTAAGAAGGGATTTCAGTTCTGCCATGGTATTGGTGGTATGGGGTATATTTTTCATATACCTATAATCCAATCTCCATTATTATTCTTGAATACTCCACCAATTTTCCTAGTGCCTGGGTTACCCTTGGCATCCCCATTGTATACTGCATTGATCTTCTGCTGCACCTCCTCTAAGCTTATTCTGGTCTGCTCGATCGTCATACTAATAGTTCTAAATTGTTCAGTATTTAGAGTCCTGAACAAAGGTCTTGGTTTCTTCAGTTTTACCCAGATGTTCTTCATTTTGCCCTTAGTATATGATTGATTCCAGACTCTTTCTACAATGGATATAAAACTGTCATGATATGCCCATGCATTAAAGAATCTGAAGGGTGTTTTACCAGGTTTAGAAACTGAGTGAAGAGTAATCAACATTGGACTATGATCAGATATATATGGCAATCCATACTCAGTGATCACATGACCCCACTGCATCATTCGCTCATAATTGCCAAAAGCTCTGTCAATCCTGCTGCTGATCCTTTATGCACCAGATTGCTTGTTAGACCATGTGTAGTAATCATTTGTCCATGCTAGCTCATTCAAAGTCAGAGTAGTTACACAATCAGCAAAGTCCTACACTTATGTGTAAATAATAGGATTGCCCATCAGCCTATCATTAGTATATAGAACTGCATTGAAGTCCTCACATAACAACCATGGTTTTGTGATTCCTGCTGCAATGCTCTTCAAGCCGCTCCATAACTGCTTCTTTTGCTCTATAGTATTGTATCCATATATAGCTATAACTGCATAGTCAACTATCCCACCCTATCTTATACCAAATAGTGTATAAATTGAGCTGCAACACTTAGGATAGTAACATTGTACCACTAAGAATTCCAGGTAAACCATATCCTCCCATTTGAAGCAACTTGATAGTTGGTAGCATAGTTCCATCCTGGAATTATTTTTGTTATAATTTTGTTAGTATGTGTTCCTTAACTCTTGTTTTCACTATAGCTGCTAATTTTATTCTTTGGCTACTAATGTATTTTTTAAATTTTTTTGGTTTATACCTCTTATTCACCTCTTTAATATTCTAAAATAGCCACTTCATCAGCATGCCATTCTACCTCTACCCTTATTAGGGGTACATTTCTAGTACACCATAATCCCTTGTTCAATGGCTCAAAGGAATTCCTCATAGTAATAGCTGATAAAGCTGGAAAGTTTGCCATATCCAGCTCAATCATGTCCTCTATAGCTTTATCTTTGTCCACTATTTTTGTCACTGTACATTGTTGTTGGGAGGGTGTTTGCATAGCATCCTGCTAAATACTTGTCTGATCATTCATTGGCTGTATATTCCCAGTGTCTACAACTCCTACTTGACCAAGCTTATGTGGTTCAAGCTGCTCTAAACTAGTCTCCTCATCTTGCTTAGTTTGACTAACCCCTTCTTTTACTGGTCTTTTTGATCTCCATTCCATGGTGACTTTCTTTGCTTCTCTTCTATTGCCTTGATGCTTATCTTGTTGCTTATGTTGTTGTTTCTCCAAACTACATTTGTGACCAACCACTAAACATTTCTGACAAAATTCAGGTTTCCAGTCATACCTAACTGCCTGTAGAAATATCCTTCCATTAGGACCCATGACTGTTATCTCAGTATGCAATTCTCTGGTAATATTCACTTCTATCATCATCATTGCAAATGATACTCTCATTTTCTTTGTAGTACATTCATTTGCATAGATTGGAGTACCTATTGCACTAGCCACTCTACTCAAAGAGTCATGACCCCAGCAGTTCATATGAGATTAGGAAATTGAACCCATAAAGGAATTTCAGTGGGGAACTCCTCATTGAAATCAAACTCTAATGTCCACTGCTTCAATATAATAGGTTTATTGTTAAAGGTGTAAGGTCCATAATAGAAAATTTCTCTCATATCGTCAATAGTTTGAAATTTGATAATATAGTACCCTTCCTCATGTAAATACAAATCTGGCTCAACCACATTCGCCCAATTTTCCCCAATGAACCTCTTCATAGCATTATATCCTGGAGATTCCCCAATTATGTATGCTATTACCGCACTCTTCCATTTCTCTGTTTCCAGATCTACCTCATTTTTGTTGACCAGTGATCATTCATGCCATAATAATGACACTATTTTCTTATTTCCTCTAAAACCTCCTTCTAGATGTGAGTGTGGTATATTCACTACCACTAGCATGTTTTATTCTTTCAAGAATGAATATGCACTCATAAACACATGTTGTCACATTTACGTCATGAATGAACCATAATAATCTATATTTGCTTTACAAAATCTCATATCAAATCGATGACAAACATTACTTTCACATAGTGAAAGATTATTTTGAGAATCCTTATTATTCTCATTATCATAATGATGACGATTATAATTTCTTCTATTGTCACGCCCACATCCATTGATACCTTTACTATAATAATTTTGTCTTCTTTCAGACTTATTACCTATTGCTGCCATATTCTCTTAAGGGAACAAGAATGAAATATATTCAATGGGCCGAGTTTTCAATTCTTTGCCCACAATCATACATAAAATTTGATCATGGAAAGGCATAAAATTTTTATCACTTTGGGTGGTTATAATTTCTTTCAAACTCCATTAAAGTTACAATTAAAATTTATCATCTTTGCTTGTATTTAAAATCAAATTGTATAATGTCAAGAATTTAAAAGGGAAAAATAAAGTAAAATACTTACCTTAAATCCAGAATTTAATCGTGAAGGAAGTTCATGGAACAATTGTCAATCATTATGCTTGATCCCAAAGCTTCTACTCAATTGGTTAGAGTCTCGTGCTGATAACATATTATGAAACAATAAAAGAGGAAGATGAGTATTGCAGAGAAAAGTAGAGAGAAAATTCTTATTGATATGAGATCAATTATAATGAAATAGAACACCTCTATTTATAGGGGAAAAGTGACTTAGCCATCAAGTAAAATCTCACAATCTCTCTAGAATATAGACATTCACCTTAAATAAAACTCTATTTATAACACTTTCAAATTAATATTTGGTTTACAATTTGATCTAGTATTTCAACTTTAACTCAAAAATAGAAAATTTAAAGTTATTTTAATTTAGAAATGTTTTTTTTATATAATAATAATAATAATAATAATAATAATAATAATAATAACAACAACAATAATAAAGCATCACAAATTAGGAGTTACATTGCATAGTATTGTCTACGCCAGGTACCGTAGTTCCCATAGGACTGCCATGTTTTGTTCAATTGTATCAATATACATGCCCAAAAAATCCTAACAACTTCAGTTCCTACGATGTCTGCCCAAAATACATCATTTGCAAATATCGGAGGAACTGCCAGTATGGTTGTTCTACCCAAAAAACTTGAATTTGATGCCTCCTTTGCCAATGCATTGGCCACCCTATTATGCTCCCTGTAGGTGTGTCTCGCCATCACCTTGTCCATCCTTTGCATTAATAACCTGGATTCACAAATCACAAGATTGTAAATTGTATTGTATGTGAGTAGCATTTTTATTATTTCAGCTGAATATGTATTTATGTCTAGTGGGATCTAGCCATTTTGTTCTGCTAGATGATGTCCTTTAAGAAGGGATTTCAGTTCTGCCATGGTATTGGTGGTATGAGGTATTTTTTTCATATACCCATAATCCAATCTCCATTATTATCCTTGAATACTCCACCAATTTCCCTAGTGCATGGGTTACCCTTGGCAGCCCCATCCGTAGTGAGTCTATAGTGACCCCTTCCGGGAGCTCCCATTTAACTCTAGTGTGGAATTACCTTCTTTCATATCCAAATACTCTATACCTTTCAAAAACTTTTTTTCAACTTCAATTTTAAGTTTGTTTGTCCAGCTTCAATGGAATATTATCCAAAACTTCTACTGGTTTGTGAATAAAATTATTTACTTACCACAAAAAAAAAGAATATCATCCAAAACACATGGTGATTTTTGGGATTTAAAATCGCCATACTTGTTTATTAAGGGACAACTTTAGTGCCCGTTTGGACATAAAATTTGATGGAAGATTTTTTCAAAACAAATTCACTTTTTTTTTCTTTTCGAAATGTTCATAAAATTTCCAATTTTCACTTGAAGATGCATTTTGGAAATTTTCGAAAATTTGAAAAACTGCAAAAAGTTATTTTTCAAAATTTTCACTCAAATCACTTACAAAACTTCAAAAACAACCCAAATTGAAATTTATGTCCAAACACAATTCTAAATTCCAAATACCATTTTCAGTTTAAAAAAAAATTCACCATTTTTTTCGAATTTTACAATTCTTATGTCCAAACGCCTACTTGTATTGCATACTTGTTAGGAAAATAGAACATGCTGAATTTTGGCTTTGAGAATTGCCATACTTCTTTAAGGAAAGTAAAAAATAAATTTGCAATTTCACTTATAGATTTTCAGCTATGCATTTGACATAAAGATAAATTAGAGATGAATAAATGATGTAACATATCAAGTAATTAGTTTGCTTTAATTATATTTTGTTCGATAGTTCAAAAAACCAAAATCTTAATTTCAAAATCTTCCCATAAATAGTTGAAATGGGGGAAATTGAGTTGATCTATTTGAATATTTATTACAAACAAAAATACATAAAACGTATAACATTCGTCGTGCTGTCTTTCCCGCTAAGAATTACATATTTATTACATAAAAATAACGTAAAAGGGCCAATACTATCCCTATCATTTGCTAAATGGTTTATAAATACCCCTGTCCATCTATCCGTTCAAAAAAATATACTCTGTCTATCTATCTGTTCAAAAAAATACACGAAGTTAATTCTATTAACAAAAATACCCCCGCGACTAACAGCAGAACTGATGGGTCTTTCATTTAATGACGTGGTGATTTTTAATTGGGCCACGTGGCAATCTTTGACTGGAACAAAAATGGATATTATTTCAACCCGTTTACCTTATCCGACCCATTTACAAAAATGGGTAGTATCTATCACACCCACTCCCACTCATCTAATCTCCCCCTTTCTTCTTCTCCAATTGGGACACTGCATACACACAATAATAAATTAATTAAAGAATAAATAAAACCCAAAATCAAATAACTCGAAGTTCAAACCATATTCTGAAATTTCTCCAATCAAACTCAGGATAAGTATTGAAACTCTTAAATGGAAAATCAACAGATACATTTGGGTTGTTAAGTAAGAAGACAAGGATCAAAACAAACCAAAAATCTGAAACAAAAAAATTGAGCCCAAATGCTAAAATTGTCCAAATATATCAATAAAATTTAGGAGAAGAAGAGGAGGACAAAGAGCCATGAATTGCAGATGAAGTGAAAGCCAAAGCCATATTTTCAAACACAAAGAAAGATTTGTTTCAACAAAGAAACGCTAAAAATTCTTTGTGAGATGAGAGTGTGTGAGAGTGGGTGTGCTGGGTGATAAGGAAAAAGAAAGGAAAAAAAAAAGCAAAGAAAAAGAAAGAAAATAATTAGGCGGGTCAAATAAATAGGGTCAGATCAGGTAAATGGGTAAAAATAAGACCCATTTGATTCTTGGTCAATAATGTCACGTGGCCCAATTAAAAATTGACACGTCATTAAATGAAAGACCCACCAGTTCTGCCATTAGTCACAGGAGTATTTTTGTTAATAGAATTAACTTCGTATTTTTTTTTGAACGGATAGATCGACGGAGTGTACTTTTTTGAACGGATAGATGGACGGAGGGTATTTATAAACCATTTAGCAAACGATAATGATAATTTTGGCCCTTTTCCGTAAAAATAAAAAGTAAAAGCGAGAATGCGAAGTCAAACTTCCAAAATTTGAGACAAAATTAAATGTCATTCTTAAAAAAGACATAATATTGGTAAACACTTACCCACACCGGGTGTTTACACCAAACTATATTAACTCACTATCGTTAACTAATTTAATTAGATGAGAATGCATATAATTTACCATGGTTAAATGATTGAAGTCCATATGCAAGACACATGTCATGTATCTATTGATTTGGTGTAAACGCCCGGTGCGGGTAAGCTTTTACCCATAAAATTATTGTAAAAATAACGTTGGATAGCCAGTGTTTGTATGTACCACTTGTTAATATTTAGCCGTCGTTTGAACTATAATTGAGAAATAGTTACTTCTTAATCTAAAAAAAGAGATTAAACAAAAATAATCCAAGCTACGTAAAACACAGGAAAAACTATAGAAAATTTTCATAGAGTTTGACCCTTTATCAATTCAAACTCCAAGAAAATCATGGAGTTTAAACCCATGAAATTATTCCATTATTTTCTAAGATACCACCCCTGCAATTCTTCTATTATCGTTTTCTTTGTATATTTCAAATTATTTTTTGAGGTACCATGTATTAAATTATTCATTATTTTCTCACGTATTATTCATAAAATTATCCATTATGATTTTTCTTTGTACATTTGAAATTGTGGCGTTGTAGGTACCAGTCGTAGAATTTTATTAAACTTAGAATGGTATAAGTGAAACTCTAGAAAATTTTCATTGAATTTTCAATGGTGGAAGTAGAACTTCTCCTCAAGGAAATTTTCAAAAGTTTGAAACGAATTCCAGCACACTCCAACAAAAGTTTGAAATAGCCGCATATTATATTGGAGTTTTACATGTAAAAGTTTGAAACTTCAATATATCGTGATATTAGTCTGTTTGGCTAAGCTGCAAAAATCAACTTATTTTGAAAAATATATTTTTTTAAAAAGTACTTTTTGGTGAAAATCAGTTTATGTTTGACTAATTAATTTGGAAAATAATTCTCAGCATCAATTAATATTTGGCCAAGCTTTTAAAAACTGCTTCTTATAGCCTATTTGACCACGCTTCTCCCAACCTCAAAAGTGTATTTTTTTCTCAAAAAGCACTTTTTTTTCTCAACTTGATGTGTTATGGCCAAGCCGTTTTTGAAAAAAATGCTTTTGGGAAGAAACAGAAACAATTTTAGAGCAGAAAAAGCAGTTTCTCCCCATAAACAGAAGCGGAAACATTTTTGACTTTTATTCTTACCAAAAATACCCTTAATAAAATATGGTATATATCAAAATAACCTTACCTATTTTAAACCTAATACTTAGAACTAGAGAATATATTATTTAACTCTCCTAATGTAAATATTTATTTTTATTTTTAGGATAGCTTTCTAATATATGATAACTTTTGGGATGAATGCTTTTATATTTGTTAATTAATTTTTTGATATATTTAAATCATCCTGAAAGAATTAAAATACTTTTTAATTTTATTATCATGTTTTACTTGAATAAAATAGAAAAACTTAATTATTATCTTTAATAATAAATATTTGAGATTATTTATTTATTCATATAATATTAACTGCTAAGTAAATCTCTTCATGTCCTTATTCGTAATTTGATTCTTAAAAGCACTTTTTGAAAAGCTTGGCCAAACACAAATTATTGCTCAAAAGCGCCTTTTAGATTGATTAGCCAAACAAAACTGCATCTCTCCAAAAGAACTTTTTCGAAAAGCACTTTTGGAAATAAGCAGATTTTTCTAGCTTGGCCAAACATGCAAAATCAACTTATTTTGAGTGATAAGTAGTTTGTATTTGGTTAATTAATTTGAAAAATACTTTTGAGCAATAATTAGTGTTTGGATAAGCTTTTAAAAAGTGTTTCTTAATGTATTTTTCTCAAAAGTGCTTCTCAAAAAATGATTCTCAAAAAAGTGCTTTTGAATATAAACTAATTTTTCCTGCTTCTCAAAAACTGCTTCTGCTTCTTCTCAAATTACTTTTTTTTTCCTCGGCCAAACACGTCAATTTTTGAAAAAAAAAAAACTTTTGGTCCAAAAAAGGCCGTAAATGTATTTTTAGGATTGGAGAAGCTTGACCAAACCGGATAATAGTTTCACATGTAAAAGTTCAATTTTATTTTCGTATTAGATAGTGGCTAAATTTTAATTAGTTTAGAGATTGTGGGTAAATATGGATAGGTATTTGTCTTCGGTAGCTCCTAAAATAGAAGTTTCGGATCTCATTCAAAAGTCGACTCTTTGACGCAAAAGTAGACAGAGTCATCTTTTCTTCTCGATACAACGAACAAATCCTTCTAAATCAATCGAAAAATGGTAAGGATCAAATCCATTTCTCTATCCTTAATTTAATTCCATAATCTTTTTTATATCATTTTCTGATTTTTCATTTTTCGCATAAATTATAGGTCTGCGTAGCGTGTTTAATACCGCTGTTCCTCGTCCCGATCGTTAATTTATTACCTGTTCTATTCCATATTCTCATGGTAAGATCTTTAAAAGCTAAATTAACCAGTTAATTTTGATGCTTACGACGTTAATTTTTCGTTTTTTTTTTGTGTGTGGATTTTTTAGGCAAAGATTTATAGAATGTTTGGAAAGGAGTATCAGAGACCGGAAAGAGCACCTCCTGCTTGTCCTTTTAAACCATCAGCTACTAAACCGAACAATTCTGTAAGTTGTTCAATTATAATGGCGTGATCTTTTGTTTTACGTGTTGACTTGCTTGAAAAATTTGTAAGCTACCAAAACAATAATTCCGTAAGTCATTTGATTATAAAGGTGCGATCTTTTGTTTAGACGTGTTGACTTACTTGAAAATTTTGTTCAATGTTGGGAATATATGAGCTGGATGATCCTGTGTCATGGCCTAGGCCCAACGGCCAAGGTATTGTCCGCTTTGGCCTGACCCCTATGCGTCAACATACGTCTTTTGGGACTCAGGGTCTTGTCCCTAATTTGTCACGATCCAAACTAGGGGCCAGCGATTTCTTGCTTAGATTGTTTGATTGAAATTCATTGGTTCACATGTGCTAAGTTGCCCGGGCTCGGGTGCGGGTATCCGATACGGGGATGCGGATCAAGATATGGATACGGGTGCGGGGATTGGGCTAACAACAACCCAGTAAAATCCCATTAGTGGGGTCTGGGGAGGGTAATGTGTACGCAGACCTTACCCCTACCCCGAAGGAGTAGAGAGGCTGTTTCCGAAAGACCATCGACTCAAGAAAACAAAAAGACAAAAGGAGACAATATTAGTATCACCACAGAAATCATAGGAAAAATAGTAATAACATGAAATCCAGAAGAAAGATGCAACGCAAAAGCGATAGCTAGTAAATAGGTCATGCATTGAAAAGCGAAATAGTAAGACACAACATTGCTACCGGCTATCTTAGACCAAAACCCTACCAGTCTAGTCTTATAAAGGTACGAAGTAAGGCAAGACTCAACTATCTCCTAACCTACAATCCTAATACTCGACCTCCACATCTTCCTATCAAGTGTCATGTCCTCGGAAATCTGAAGCCTCGCCATATCCTGCCTTATCACCTCTCCCCAATACTTCTTAGGCCGTCCTCTACCTCTTCCCGTGCCCTCCACAACCATTCGCTCACACCTCCTTACCGGAGCATCTGGGCTTCTTCTTTGAACATGCCCGAACCATCTGAGCCTCGCTTCCTACATCTTGTCATCAATGGGAGCCACGTGCACCTTTTCCCGAATATCATCATTCCTAATTTTATCCATCCTAGTGTGCCCGTACATCCATCTCAGCATCCTCATTTCTGCTACTTTCATCTTCTGGACATGTGAGTTCTTAACAGGCCAACACTCAGTCCCATACAGGCCAACACTCAACCCCATACTAAGAAAATTCAAAATAAAAAAAATAGCTACTCCCTCTGTTCTAGTTTATGTGAACCTATTTCCTTTTTGGTCCATTCCAAAAAGAATGACCCCTTTCTAAATTTGGTAACAATTTAGCTTAAACTTACAATTTTACCCTTAATGAGAAGCTTTTATAACCACACAAATATGCTGGGCCCCTTTTTGACTTGTTTAGGACCACAAATTTCAAAAGTCTTCATTTTTTCTTAAACTCCGTGCCCAGTCAAACATGTTCACATAAATTGGAACGGAGGGAGTATATGTTTAGTAGTTTTAAATTTTTATTTACCACGTAATTACTATAAAATTAATATACTTTGTTGCAAATACTATGTGAAGTAAAAAAAATTCTTCTAAAAAATTACTCATTGATGTTAACAACTATTTTGTTCATCATGATAAAGTACCGTCATTTTCCAATTGCAATATAGAAATTACTTCAAAAGAACGGAACGGCTACTGTTAAATCAATAATATTTGAATACTAAACAAGGTTTGGTGACAAACATGAGTGACCTTGGAATGTGTAAAATTATTATTATATTACTTTTTACATTTAAGAGTTCTTTAGGCATGAGAATCGAGTACATGACAGTATCTAGTTTATGACAGCTGTTCTCCTCTCTCAACTTAATACCCTCATCAACATTAATTGTCTTGCAATATCCACAGATTTTTAAAAGAGATTTACCAAATACACCAAACAAGGTTTGGTGACAAACATGAGTGACCTTGGAATGTGCAAAACACTAGTGCATTTATTATTATATTATTTTATTACATTTTCTTTACACCTAAAGGAACTGCAAATCACCTTTCCCCAACTTCTTTCAAGCTTGTACATATGCTCAAAATTCCCCAATTTCTTTCAAGCTCTTACAAAATTAGAACATAACCCTTGACTTCTTGATTTCTCTGACACACAAAGCAGCAAATATGAGACAAAAATACTATAAAATTGAAGGTATGCTATTTTCCATAACTTAAATCTGTTTTATTTTAGATTTTGAGAAATCAAAATCTCAAATTTTCTCTCAAATCTGTCGATGGACTCCGGTCAAAGTGTCTGAAGTTAGTTGACTGAATCCAGGACGTATCCCGTTTCCGCTCCCGTATCGAGACGGGTACGGCACCAAAATAGGCGAGTCCGTGCAACTTAGCCCATGTGTGTATACTGAATAGACATACATATCTGAATAAGCCGAGTGAAAAGCTAATTGGAATTGATGATAGTTGATTGATATAATGAGTGTGTGTTTTGTGTGGTTGGATATATCTGTTTGGGTAAGTTGGGGACCAAGTTGTTTGAAATTTGGATATAGGATATGCAAAAACCATTTAGCTTTTTTTGATAAAAATTTGTTTTTGTTGAAATTAGTGACCTCCTTGTGCCTTTAATGCCCCTTTTATTAGGGGAAGCATCAGAATATGTTGCATCATTTGAAAATTAGAGATTGAGTGTGTTTGTTACAAAGGAAAATGTTTTTCCATGGAAAATAGATTTCTTGGAAAATGTTTCTTAAGTAGTATTTTAACTTATTTTTCAGAGTGCAGTTGGTGAGTGTAAAATAATTTCCGGAAAATATTTTCTAATATTTGATTGGTGAGTAGAAAGTAATTTCTAGAAATGAGCATCCAACTGAAATGACCTTGGACCAGTTGGATATTGTCCAGCCCACAGTTAGCCTTACGGTTCATCATGGAAAATCCATACGGGAATGGGGAATCTGCCATCCAAACTAGTAAGTGCAAGGTTAGTTTGGTCATTTACCACCCCCTCCAGTCTATCCATTTCACCTGTTGTCTGGCGAACTAGAAAATAGATCAGAAGCTTGGAAAATTTTATGTTGCTCGGACTCTCTGAAAATGTGCCCGGATACGTGTCGGATCCTCCAAAAGTAGATCATTTTTGAAGGATCCGCACGGATGCTGCTACAGTTTGGAGAATCCGCGCAACATAGGGAAAATTGTATCTCTGGAAAATGACTTCCCCACTCTTCTAAAGGAAGTTATTTGCCGGAAATTAGAGGAGAATGTGTTCTGTAGGGAAATATTTTCCCAAACGTTTTAGATGACAAAACACCGGAGAATTAGTATTTTTCCTTCATTCCAAACAAACCCTATCTATCTCTGTCTGAATACCCCGATAGTATTCTTGATGATAACGTTGAGAACATAATATTTTTCTGAAGATGAATGTAAATTTGTAAAGTATGGGTTGAGGAATCAATCCGATGAATTTTTGAGGAGATTCTGATGCGCATGATGCTAGAACTCTGGGGATTTAGGCGATTATGGTCTATTCTTGTCCTCTTCCAGATCTTTATGATGGCTAGTACCATGAAACCAGAGAACAAAGTGAAATGAAAGGTTTAACCCACAATGAACAAAGCAGCAAAAGAACTTAACGTCAACCTTAGACTTTGTTCTCAGTTGGAATTCTCGAGTATAGTTTTTTGCTTCATTTCTCTAAGCTTAATGATAGACAAACGCAAATAAATGTACTTGGCACTTGGAAAAGAAATTTAGGTTGTTGTTTCTCATCCAATCATTTATATCTGGTATGCTGAAAAGTTTCTATAAAAAATTTCCTGTCTGCATGAGGTCATAATGGAAGGGAACACTCTTCTCCAATGCTTTTGTAAAGTACTAAAGTACTTTCAATTTTGTTTGATGAGGTTTAAGCGTTCGGATTTTCCGTTATTATGAAACTAAGTTTTAGATATGACTCTCAACACAACTGAAATATTTCTGCTAGGAGTAGGCATAGAATTACTTTGTTAACAGAACACTTGCAAAAGTCCTGTATTTTGTTACGTTGTCTTAAGACTGTTGGGACCCACAAAATACCTGCAGAAATATGTACGGGGAAAATAACCGTACTAAAATGGAGAAATAAGGACACCAAGATCTAACGAAAAACCTAGGCCCGAGAGAGTCAAAATAATATTACTATAGTGCGATTATACTCTTCACTCGAGTCACAAAGTCCTCGAGATGCAAAAGTAATTCCACTTTTGAAGTATCCTCACAATAAAACCACTCAATACTCTTTGTTTTTCCTCATAGATTTATTTTCTTAAAATGGGATGATACAAATGAGAGAGAACTGCCCCTATTTATAGGAGTAGAATACCTGTGATGATGTCATTGGTGACATCGATGGAAAATGTAAATTCTTAGTTTGCATTTTGAATTTATTTAATGGTCAGCTGGCCAAATTCAAACTTGTTGAAGATTTTATTGTTTTGACTTTCTTGCCAAAAAGAAGAGATTCTTCCTTTATCAATGGGCTTAGTTGGGTTGGAACTCACAAATCTCCCCCTCCATACCCATGCACCTATATGAGGTATCTTTGATTTCTTAGATAGTGGGACAAGTCTATTTATTATACTTGAAGTTGTCTCTCGGGATAACCTTGGCCAACATATTCCCGTGACTTTTGCTCGTGTGGATCTTTTTGGAATTCGTTCTCTACTAGATCATTAATCCAATAATATCTGACGTTGATGTGTTTCCTTATTGGACGGTGCATGGAGTTTTTACTCAAGTCTATTGCACTTTGATTATCACAATAGACAATATACTCCTTTTGCTGCAATCCAAGTTCTTGAAGAAATCAATTGAGTCTGGAGGGAAGATTTGTGGGGTCAAGCCTCTAGACTCAAGTAAAAGATCCCCCCTCCATTCTCAAGTTCTTTTGGCAAGAAGGTCAAAGTCAACCATAAAATCTGCATCAAGTTTGGATTTGGCCAGCCGGCCTTAAAATGAATTTACATTGCAAAGTTTGAGTTTTGTATTTTCTTGTTGATGTCATTGATGACATTAGCATGAGCTTTCTACCCTATAAGTAAGGGCATTTCTCTCTCATTTGTACCATCCAATTCACAAGCTGAGATGTGACTTTTTATGAGAAGGAAACTCGGAAAAGATGAATATGCACTTGGTTAATTGGAAAAATGTGATAGAAGGCAAGAAAGGAGTTGGTTTAGGGGTGAAGAATCTAAAACTGTAAGAGCCTACTATGTAAGTGGTTGTGGAGATTGAATGATAGCAAAAAGGAACTCTGAAAAGATGTGATCATCGCAAAGTATGGGAAAGAGAATTACTGGATTCCTAAACCTGTTTTGGTATCTAACAGAGTTGCTGTAGGGAAGCAGATATGCAGTCATTGGGGTGATTTCCAACAGCTAATTAGACTAAAAGTGGGTGATTGGAAACATTTAGATTTTGGTTTGTTCCGTTGTTGAATAAAGTCTATCATTCGAGTGTAGAAAGCTAAGTTGCACGGACTCGCCTATTTTGGTGCCGTACCCGTCTAGATACGGGACTGGGACGGGAGCGGGATACGTCCCGGATTCAATCAACTGACTTCAGACACTTTGACCGGAGTCCATCGACAGATTTGGGAGAAAAATTGAGATTTTGATTTCTCAAATTCAAAAATAAAAAGATTTAAGTTATGAAAAATAGCATACCTTCAATTTTGTAGTATTTTTGTTTCATATTTGCTGCTTTGTGTGTCAGAGAAACCAAGAATTCAAGGGTTATGTTCTGATTTGTAAGAGTTTGAAAGAAATTGGGGAATTTTGAGCATCTGTACAAGCTTGAAAGAAGTTGGGGAAAGGTGATTTGCAGTTCCTTTAGGTGTAAAGAAAATGTAATAAAATAATATAATAATAAATGCACTAGTGTTTTGCACATTCCAAGGTCACTCATGTTTGCCACCAAACCTTGTTTAGTGCATTAGGTAAATCTCTTTTAAAAATTTGTGGATATTGCAAGACAATTAATATTGACGAGTGTATTAAGTTGAGAGAGGAGAACAACTGTCATAAACTAGATACTGTCATGTACTCGATTCTCATGCCTAAAGAACTCTTAAATGTAAAAAATAATATAATAATAATTTTGCACATTCCAAGGTCACTCATGTTTGTCACCAAACCTTGTTTAGTATTCAAATATTATTGATTTAACAGTAGCCGTTCCGCTCTTTTGAAGTAATTTCTATATTGCAATTGGAAAATGACGGTACTTTATCATGTTGAACAAAATAGTTGTTAACATCAATGAGTAATTTTTTAGAAGATTTTTTTTTACTTCACATATTATTTGCAACAAAGTATATTAATTTTGTAGTAATTATGTGGTAAATAAAAATTTAAAACTACTAAACATATATCTATTTTTTTTATTTTGAATTTTCTTAGCCGAATCCCCGCACCCGTATCCATATCTGGATTCGCATCCCCGAATCTTAAAATTTAGATTTTGCCGAATCTGATACTCGGATTCGTCCCCGTATCGGATACCCGCATCCGAGTCCGAGCAACTTAGAGTCCGAGCAACTTAGGTAGAAAGGTGAATTTAAATCAGCTTCATTGTTGCTACAAATTATCATATATTATGCTTTATACTATCTTGACACATCTTTATATTAGTTTATGCCACATCTCATTTTTTGAGATTTTTGACGCACGGTCTGTAGTTACATAATTGATCAAAAGAAAATCAAAATGTGCAAATTGGCACGTCTTTATGCCTAAAGTTGTTGAATTCCAAGGTAGTATTGTGAGCATATGATAGTCTTTTTTTTTTTTTTTTTTTTTTTGATGAAGGGTATGAGCATATGATATCAGGTGAGGAATAAGTGGGTTTACCTTTTGCTGATCAAAAAGTGAGAAATAAGTGATATCTGCAACTTGCTAGAGATAAACTTTAGATACAAATATCGTATAAGTGAGTATGTTTGTTCAAATTGCTATTCAAGTATATAGACCACAGCCAGTTTATGGTGGCTAGAGGCAAAGCTAGCTGAGTTTCTAGATTTGCTTTTACTACATAGGTTTTGCTAGTAAAAAATTCAAAGATTGCCGCTCCATTTTTGTTTTCATGGACATACTATGTTGATGACTTTCATTCATGGAACTGGAAAAAGTTCATATTTGCTAAGGATAGGCTTCTTTGGACTTAAATAGTATTATTTAAGTTTTTTCTCAGAATGCCCCAATTCTAAAAATTTGTACTTATAAAGAAAAGTTACATATTATCCGAAATGTTTAAAAGGGTAAAATCACTAAGTGTATGCTAACCCCCTCTCCCCCCCTCCCACCCCACCACACACACAAGGGATGGAGGGAGATTTTTATCGGTTTGAGTTGAATATATAAGCACACATTGTCACTAAAGTATGGAATAAAAAAGAGAGATACTAATAATCAGGATGATTTCACAATCCATGTGAACTGTATATTTTTTTGGGGGACATCCCATTTAAATTGGCCAATTGC
Source organism: Nicotiana sylvestris (assembly GCF_000393655.2). Classification (NCBI taxonomy): domain Eukaryota; kingdom Viridiplantae; phylum Streptophyta; class Magnoliopsida; order Solanales; family Solanaceae; genus Nicotiana; species Nicotiana sylvestris. Next base: position 163,838,931 of record NC_091063.1, read on the forward strand.
TAATTGGAAGTTGCAATACTTGTAGTCGGAGCTTCAAAACTTGATCAATCTATAGCCTTTGCTAATTGCAAGTTGCAATACTTGTAGTCTGACTTCAAAACTTGATCAATCTATAGCCTGCCTGAACTACTCAGAAGAAAAGTGGAAAGGAAATATAAAATTTCTTGCATTTGTTTATCAAAGAAACAAATTGTGAACTCTTAAATCTATTAACTTCCAGAAGATGGTGGTTTCACTTGTCTTTGTGCCATTTGAACTAAATTTTATGTCCTTTTGCCCATCTTCTTATTTATCGTGTTAACCATTACACTGTATAAACCATAACACTGTATAACGAAACACTGTGTGTTTAACAGGTCACGGGAGAACCAAGTTCTGGCGCCTCTCATCCTATACCTAAGGCAGTTGGAGTGGATGATTCCAAGCAGGATTAACTTTGGAAGAATTGGAAAAAGCAAATATCGGTTATGTCTTCCTTGAGACTATGCAGGTTTATCTAGCCATTGGCAAAATGATATGTGTGCTACCTATATCATCTTGGTTAATTTAGTTTGTGGAGATTTGGATAATGTAAACTGAACCTTCTTACATTTTTATGGTTAACTTGTAAATCTCTGTTAGAAGCACACATGACATCTGCTTGTGTTTCCAACTTTATAATCTCTCTTCAGCCATGTTATGTATTTGGAAGTGTCGAATTATGCCTTAATCGATGTCAGTAGCGCAGACAAGAGTCGGTTGCTCTAGTGGTAATTACCCTTCACTTCCAACCAAGAGGTTGTGAGTTCGAGTCACCCCAAGAGCAAGGTGGGGAGTTCTTGGAGGGAGGGATGCCGAGGGTCTATCGGAAACAGTCTCTCCTCCAGGGTAGGGGTAAAGTCTGCGTACACACTACTCTCCCCAGATCCCACTAGTGGGATTATACTGGGTTGTTGTTGTTGATATCAGTAGTGCGCTTAATGCCTCGTGTCCCCTATGTTGTTCTTGACTCTTTGCAGTCTATGACTACACCACTGTATGAGATAGTAAGAGGAGTAAATTGAACCGACTTTAGCTTCCCTGGTCCCTACTCTGTAATTGGCGAAATCTTTCTTCTTCCTCCAGAAAAAGGAGTAAATTCTTTACACCGATATGTCGTACTCCTTTACAGTGGCGTAGCCACATACATTGAAGGGTGGTCAACCGAACACTCTTCATCGAAAAGTATATATTGTATATATAGTAATTTTTATTGTGTATATATGTCAAAAAATATTGTTATGTGTATATTAAATTTGGCGAATTACTAGCTTAGCCATTGCTCCTTTAACCAGGTTGCCCGACAGACTATGTGTAAGCTGGGTCGGAAACTACTTTATCAAAAGAGAATAAAGTGTCAGCTTTCAAGCATTAGCTAAATGGTAGCTAATATTTATTTTCGTTTGTATTTGATATCTTTTTCTTGCTTAACTGGCAAGTGAAGATCTACCATAACGATTTTGTGGGATCCTTTACAACTGGAATGCTTGTATCTGCAGTTTTGGGGGCCATTTTGTTGAATATGATGTATATTTCGTTTTTCTTGCCCATGTCTTTTAAAATTGTGGACATGTGTTTTTTATTCAATTGATTCAACAACATTCAACTTAGGAAAATGTTTGCTTTTGTCAAAAGGTGAAAGGTATAGGCTCGAGTCGTCTTTGTTATGTGATATTCAATTTTGTTTGCCAAGTCTATGACAAATTTTTAGAAGGATAGGTTTTACTTTAGGCCATATGACTTGTGAGGTTTAAAAAAGAGGCATTTAAGCCTGTCCACAAAGCCAAAAAATAAAGGTTCATTAATGTTACTGCATTTAAATTAGAAACTGTTATTATTTGTAGAAATATTTTACCTGATTTTACACCGTTTCAAATAAAATAGTACAGAGTTGTAAAAGCATAAGAACTATATAGAACCATTTACAAAGTTTCAAATAAAATAGTTTGGTGGATAAGTTTTTTCAACCAAGTTGGCACGGGGTGCCTTGGCGTAGCTGGTAAAATTACTGCCATGTGACTAGGAGGCCACGGGTCGATCGCGGAAATAGCCACTTGTAGAAATACAGAATAACACTGCGTACAATAGACTATTGTAGTCTGGTCCTTTTCCGAACCCAACGCATACCGGAACAAGTAAAATTACTGCCATGTGACTAGGAGATCACGAGTTCGACCGCGGAAATAGCCACTTGTAGAAATACAGAATAAGACTGCGTACAATAGACTCTTGTAGTATGGTCCTTTTCCGAACCCAACGCATACCGGAAGCTTGGTGCACCGAAAATGCACTTTAAGTTGGCATCATTACACCATATGTAAGTAGTGGTGGCTGGTCTCTCTAAGTCTGCAACATAATTATATTATGGTAATATGGTGGCCTTAAATTGTAGCAGCCACGGCCCATGTGTATTCACAAAGTTGTGAAGAAATTGGATTTCAACTAAATAATAATTGAATACATCATGGGTTGGTGAGCTATTAGTCAACTGTTTCAGTGTATAAGATCTTGGTTGAAATTTAGGTGAATGTTTGTTGAAAAGTCTTAAAAGAAAGTTCTGCGTAATTGCTACTAAAACCAAAGATTGCCACCTTAAAAATTAATATACTATTTTAATGTGTTAAATTTTTTGCAGAAAACCAAGTTATTGTTTTCAAGACTCTGGTGAAGTGATGGGGTAATCAATCAGAACGAAGAAGCCAGGAATTTTCCAAGTAATTTGTTTTATTCTTATTTAGATGAAAGTAGATGAATAATCACCGAGAGTTGTATATGATGGAATAGATAAGATTCCTCCGTCCTCAATCAAAAGTCTCGGCTTTGAGTCCTAGGGATGAAGGGGAGTGCTTTCCTTTTAAATGGCCTTACACATCGCAAATTCAGATTAGTCGGAGCCCCGATATAAATACCGGACACCCAGTAGAAAACCAAAAAAACAACAACAATATAATGTATAAGCTTTGATTTGGTATTTTCTTTCATTATTTGTTTCTCTTACTTAGCAAGTGAGCACTATTTCAATGTGCTTCTATTTATTTCCACTCATAATTAATGATGATGCTCAAAATTGGTCCAAAACAAAATTTTCAACAGAACATTTGGAAATTTTTAAGAAATGCATTTCGTAGAAGTTCTAGTGAAAATGTTTAAGGAAATTTTTTTCTAAAAATCAAACGTGGTTGGATAATTGTTGTTTCTATCAAGACAAGATAATTTTTGATCTATTTCCAAAAGCGTTTGGTAAAAGTTAAAGAGCTAGGCTTTTAAAATTTAACAAGCTCTCTAAAGTCAATAGCAACTTTCTATTAGACCAAAGTTAATTAATCCAAAGTTAAGTGATCATGGAGGTCGCTGATTAGGATAAAAGGTTATTAAGTAGTCGAGTGATTTCTCTATTTTCTTTGGAAGACCGTTGTTCTAGTTTAGAGTATTTTATCTGCTCCTTCTTCTCCTTCTTAGTATTACTATTATTATTCTATTATTATCTTATTTTTCAATTCTATTACTACTGTTTTTTTATTTGATTAGTGTATTGGGGAAAATCAATATTACATTTGGAATTAATTATGTGGCTGTCATGGCAAGACACGTAGATTATTAGAAGAGTGACAGCTGGCAAAGAGTACTTAAAGAGACGCGAGTCTTAATAGGTACGAGCAAAGTGTCTAGAAGACAAGAAGGAACGGTCGCTCGGGTCTCTTCATAATTTGAAGAGACACCGGTAGAATGAACCAAGATAGCAAAAAGTACAGATTTGCTAAATCTTCAATTAATGAGCATGCATGATTGAAAACGTTACAGAATCTTCACGAAACAGTTACGATTGCCAATTATAACATTTTATTAATGTCATTAAATGCTCATAGTGACTCGATTATTAGAGGGAAGAGACGTTGTACTTAGAAATAGCTATAAAAGGAAGAGAAATGACATATGTACGGACACGTTCTGATTACTATTGAAAGATACTTGTTTACTTTGCTTTATATCGATTACTTTGTTATTACACATTCTAAATTTTTCCTTTTCCATTGCAAAAATATTCTTTTGTTTGATTATCAGTAGACCGAGTACTTCTTAAAATAAGCTTTGACCAAAACTCCTATTTTTCGGTTAAACAAATTGGTTCCGTTACCGGAAATCTAATAATCTTCTCACTTTCCAAATCCGTTCTTTTATTAAAAAGAATTATGTCGAATGCCAACGACAACAACCAACAAAACTTACAAAACCAACAAAACCAGCAAGGAGACGGAACTCAGCAACATCAGTTGAATCATCTAAATCAACAAGGAGATAGAACGCCAATCCCCTCCCCACGAAACTCTCATCGACAATCTCGAGAAGGGACCCCTGATAGATCTGAATCAAATATCAATGACCAACATGAGAATGATCAAGCTATTGATGTAACGTTGGTCAACAATGTTCTTCAAGCTTTTGTCAGCGGGTTGCCAACTGTACCACCAACTCCACCTCTAAATAATACCGCAACCATAGAAAATCCTCGCTCGAGACTCGCTAATTCAGGCAGTGGAGGAATTCCCAGCAAATCTCGTGATGGAGGGTCAGGTAACCCAGTTAATTCTGATTTACAAAGTTTAGTGCTAACTTTGCAGAAACAGCTCAAAGAACATAGTGATCGCATAGAGCAGATACCCGATGTACCACCTATAATCAAAGGAATAGATATGGAGAAATACTCTCAACAACCTTGGAAGTTAAGTGCCGCTCCTTTGCCAATTCTAAAAAAATTCAAGATTCCCGATATCCTGAAGTACGATGGAACAACTGATCCACGGGATCACGTAATGGCATTTACTACTGGCGTAAAGGACAACGACTTGACCAAGCAAGAAATTGAATCAGTATTGGTCAAAAAATTCGGAGAAACACTCACGAAGGGAGCACTAACTTGGTATTCTCTTTTACCTGAAAATTTTATTGATTCTTTTGCTGAGCTTGCAGATTCATTTATCAAAGCACATTCGGGAGCTCAAAAAGTTGAAAAAAGGATGGAAGACATTTTCAAAATAAAACAAGGAGATACGGAGCTGCTCAGGGAATTCGTAGACAAATTCCAGCGTGAAAGGATGATATTGACACGTGTACCCGATAACTGGGCGGCTATGGCATTTGCCAGTAATATAAATGAAAAAAGCTCAGAAGCCACGAGGAGACTCAAAGAAATCTTACGAGAATTTCTATCAACAACTTGGAATGATGTTTACAATAGATACAACACAAAGCTGCGGATAGAAGAAGATACTAACACTCAGTCTCAAAAAGATGAAAAAGTAAGTTCAAGGAGGGCAGAAACTGAAAAAAGGTTCGGTAAAAACAGGTACGAATCTTATATGGGACTAGCAGGAAGGGATTCATGTTCAAAACAGGAAAATCCAAGATATGAACCTAGGTCAAGGGACAGAGAATCAGGTTTGTCGTCGAGGTTCGGAAAAGGGCGAAACATGCGAGATACGCGAGACGACGACATAGGTTCAAAAGCAAAAATTGGTGGTTACAGTTTTAATGTAAGAACATCCAAGTTGGTGGATGTTCTAAGAAGTATGGGAGATAAGGTACGGTGGCCAAAAGAAATGAGATCAAACCCAAACAAGAGAAATCCCAAATTTTGGTGCGAGTTTCACAACGATCACGGTCATAAAATGGCGGACTGCAGATTGCTACAAGGTGAAGTAGAGCATTTATTAAAACAAGATTACTTAACTGAATTATTTAGTGAAAAGAGAAAGCAAGCGTATATGAAGAATAGGCCGGAACCGCCAAAACCTCCATCACCAAAGAGAACGGTTAATGTTATAAGTGGAGGGGAAGATATCAATGGCGTAACATATACGTCGGCAAAAAAGGTGTCAAAAATCACGGTCACCCATGGGAAGCGAGTTCGTCAAGTTTTGGAAGAAGATAGTATAACATTTGATGATGCAGATGTAGATGGCGTGCTGATCCCACATAATGATGCACTGGTAATATCTTTACTTGTACATGATACTAACGTATAACGAGTTTTGATTGATCCAGGAAGTTCTGTAAATATCATTCTATTACGAGTGGTAAATAAGATGCAATGCAATGATAAATTGGTACCCAAAGCGCGGACCTTGTCTGGTTTTGACAACTCAAGCATTGTAACAAAAGGGGAGATAATACTCACCACATTCGCAGATGGAGTAGTCAAAGACACCAAATTTCAAGTGATAGAAATTTACATGGCGTATAATATGATTCTCGGCAGACCGTGGATTCACGAAATGGATGTTGTTCCGTCTACCCTACATCAAGTTATCAAGTTTCCTTCACAATGGGGAATATGATAAATCCGCGGTGATCAATAAGCTTCTCGAAGCACTAACTCAGTGGCAGATTCAAGCACAAAAAGCGACGTAAAATAACAATTACAGAATTCAGTTGAGGATGTAGCAACACAAGCCTCAACTATAGAAGGGAAAACAGAAGTAGACTCGAGGCATGATACTATTTAAGAACCAGAAGAAAATGAAAACATCAAAACAACAATCGAGGAACTGGAAGCTGTGGTATTATTTGTACATTGGCCGGATAGAAAAGTCTACATTGGAACCAACCTATGTCCGGAGATGAAAAGTAAGTTAATTAAATGTTTAAAAGCTAACACAGATTGTTTTACTTGGTCGCATTCAGATATAATAGGTATACCATCGGAGGTAATGACCCATAAACTGAATTAAGACCCAACATACCCACCTGTCAAACAAAAGAAAAGAAGCAAGGTTCCTTCAAGAATTAGGTGATTCAGGATGAGGTACAAAAGCTGTTAAAAATTGGGTCTATCCGTGAGGTAAAGTATTCAGATTGGTTAGCTAATACTGTAGCAGTGCCCAAAAACAATGGTAAGTAGCGAGTTTGTGTAGATTATACTAATTTAAATAAAGCTTGCCATAAAGATTCTTTTTCATTACCGCACATAGATCAACTAATTGATGCTACTATGGGACATGAGCTAATAAGTTATTTAGATGCCTATTCAGGATATAATCAGATAAAAATGGATCCTCTAGATGAGGGAAAAACTTCCTTTATTAAAGACAGGGGAACTTACTGCTATAAAGTTATGCCATTCGGTCTAAAGAATGTCGGGGCCACGTACCAGAGGCTAGTGACCAAGATGTTTCAAGAACATCTAGGAAAAACTATGGAGGTTTATATAGATGATATGCTAGTCAAATCACAACAAGCAGGGGATCATATTCAACATCTGTCAGATACGTTTCAGATTCTCCACAAATTTAACATGAAGTTAAATCCTGAGAAATGTGCCTTTGGCGTGTCGTCAGGTAAGTTCTTGGGATTCCTTGTTTCTAACTGTGACATTGAAGTAAATCCCGTGCAGATTAAGGCTATTGAAGGAATACCGGATATACTTACGAGCAAAAAAGAAGTGTAGAGGTTGACAGAAAGAATAACAGCGTTGGGAAGATTTATTTCCAAGTCATCGGAAAAATGCTTTAAGTTCTTTTCAGTTATGAAAAAGCAAAATCAATTTGAATGGTCTAAAGAATGTCAACAAGCGCTCAAAAATTTAAAAGCATACTTGTCAAATCCACCATTGCTAGCCAAACCGAAGGACGGGGAAAAATTACTCATCTACCTTGCTGTTGTGGAAGTAGCGGTAAGTGCCATATTAGTTCAAGAGGACCAAGGTAAACAATATCCAATTTATTATGTTAGCAAGTCTTTATTGGATGCTGAAACTCGATATCCTCATTTAGTAAAACGTGCACTAGCATTAATTATGTCAACTAGAAAATTAAGGCCTTATTTTCAATGTCACCCTGTTTCTGTAGTAACTGACTACCCCTTACATAATATATTGCATAAACAAGAGTTATAGGGTAGGTTAGACAAATGGGCTATAGAGCTAAGTGGATATGATATCACATATCAACCTAGAACTGCAATAAATCACAGGTTTTAGTAGATTTTGTGACAGATTTTAGCCTAGGGATGCAAGCAGAGGCGGAAAAAGAACTACAGGTATTTAACGGGTCTAATCCAGGTACTTGGACCTTATTTACCGATGGCTCTTCAAATGTAAATGGAGCAGGTTTAGGCATTGTCTTGACCCACATGCGGGAGAAACTATACGGCAAGCCATAAAATGCCATTCTATTACTAATAAATGAAGCAACATATGAAGCTATTATCGCAGGTCTAGAATTGGCACGAGAGCTCGGAATAGAGCAGGTCATAATCAAAAGTGACTCGCAACTCGTAGTTAACCAAATGCAAGGGACTTATATAGCTAGAGAGGCGAGGATGCAACAATATCTGGAAAAGGCACGAGATTTAATTAGACAATTCCAAACTTGGAAAATTGTGCAGATACGAAGAGATAAGAATGTTGAAGCAGACATGTTAGCTAATCTAGCATCCGCTGTAGAATTGACCAATGAGGAGAATGCTTCTGTAATACATTTATTTCATTCGGTACTCGACCAAGATAAAAATTAGGTAAATTTCAATAATTTAACTTGGGATTGGAGAAACGAAATTGTTAATTTTTTGCAGTACGGAATACTACCTGAAGATAAGAAAAAGGCTTAGGCACTTCGTCGAAAAGCTACTCGTTACTTTTTAGATCGGGGCAATCTATATCGAAAAATGTTTGGCGACCCTCTAGCAAGGTGTCTTGGACCTTCTCAAATAGAATATGTGATGTGAGAAGTATATGAGGGACATTACGAAAATCATGCCGGAGAAAGATCCTTGGTGAAAACTTTAATTAGAGCAGGGTATTACTGGCCAAAAATGGAAGAAGAAGCAGAAAATTTTGTGGTAAAATATGACAAGTGCCAAAGGTATGGTAATAACATGCGTCGACCATCTGAATTACTACATCCGGTTGTTGCACCATGGCCTTTTATGAAGTGGAGGATGGATATAGTGGGTCCACTACCACAAGCCAAAGGCAAGGTACAATTTATATTAGTACTCAGTGATTATTTTACTAAGTGGGTAGAAGCAGGTGCCTTCAAACATGTACGAGAAAAAAAGGTCAGGGATTTCATCTGGCGAAACATCATATGTCGGTTTGGAGTTCCAACAGAGATCATGTGCGATAATGGCCCGCAGTTCATAGGTGCATAAATCACATAATTCTTTCAAAGTTGGAAGATTAAAAGGATTACCTCTGTCACGCCCTAAAACCATGTGACCGGCACCCGGTACTCTACCCGACCCGAGTGAACCATCCCAGAAATTAATACTCATCTATATGCCTAATAGGAGATATGAAAGCCTCTTCAAATACAATCATCTTAAGATATAACCCAAATCATAAAAATATCTTTAAGCAACTATTTTACTTTGAAATAAAACTTCAAAAAGGTAGAAGAAATTTTCATTCATGCATGCCATATGAGTAACCATAGGATTACAACCCAAAATGAATACTACTATTGTCTATGGAATCTCTATGACATGGAATGACATAGCCAACCAAGGGATAACCCAGTGGCTCAAAAGAATGATAATATAATAAAGTCCTCCACTGGTGCGAGGGTGGAGTCTCACCAAAAGTATCAACAGGAAATGTAAAGCTGTCCTATCCACGCGGTCCAAGCTGCTCAGGTCCAGTCCCTGAAAACAGAAATGGAAATGTGGCCGAAAGGCCTAAGCTCCACATGCCTAGTACGAATCATGAACGGCTCCCCCCAAAAAAATAGGACAAGCCTTAAGGAGTGGTAAGATATGCAATAACAATTGATATAAGAAAAAAATATTTATATCAATTAATAATTTAGAAAATAAAATAATATAATAAGATAATACATATTTCAATATCTTCCTTTAGCGTTAATCTTTAAAAAATCATGTTAGATTTTTCATTTACCGGGAGCATTATACCATCACCGACACGAGAAAAAGACAACTCGGTTATGTACCTAGCGGCAAGTATCATATACCCTACTTGATCAGGTCGTCTCATCGTAGTGCCGCATGAATCGACTCAGCCGTGCTAATAAAGTAGCACAATAGTACCCCCTAATGGGAAGTACTCTGCCGTAGTCCCCAACCTTAAGGTAGGTTCTACGCCTACACCGGCACGTGTAGTTTCATGACCTAATGAGGAAAATATCCAAGGTCAATCTCGGTGAACTTGAGTAACTCCGAAAACCTTTACATTTATCAATGACGATATTCATAGCCAAATCAACTACTTGAAAATAGTTAAATCCAAAATATTTCACAACTCATGTATTTGCGTATAAAAAAATACTACAAGTGCTATTCTCATTTGTTTAGTTTTAAAATTTGAATAACATTTCAAGAAAATAATATTCAAGCACTCAAAATCTTTTATGATGTAAGAAATGGTATAATACCAACTCACTCGTCCCCACAAGATAGGACTCATAATTAGAAGCTGAATTTAATCGTGTTTCGATATGAGTTTGGAGAAAAGCTCCGAAGGTAATAAGTTTCAACGTACCTCAAATTGCTTCCAACCTTACCCTAAATGATCCAATAATGCCGACGAGTCACAATCTACATATACGAACTCATATAATTCAATAACACGTCACAACAATACCAACTAACCCAACAAGTGCCCAACACTTTAAGTCTATTTTCATAAGTTTAGCAAAAATCCCCATTTCATCATTTGAATGTAAATCCTTAAACTTTAAATCAAAATCCTTCATTAAACATGTCATGGGATCTAGTCATTCCATTGAAATCTCAAAATAACATCGTGGAACAAGACCCAACACTATTCATCATCCCTACCAACCCATTCTTCTAGGGTTTCATGAATAGAGGTCTAAATACAAATTGATATTCGTAAATATACTCTTCTACATCTATGGAGTATAATGTATTATATTGGAGTGAAGGGATTACCTTTTTGTTCAACCCTAGAAGAATTCAAGATTTGGGTTCTTGAAGTGTTCTTGAGATTTTCTTCAACAGATCTAGAATTTCCATGTAGTTGAAGAGTTAAGAGGTGTATTTAATGAACTAGATCTACCAAGAAAGAATTAAATTCTTACCTTATGGTGTATTAATGGTAGAGAGCCTTCTTATATCTCTAAGTCTTCAAATACAAAGCTTCAAAATATAAAAGACCAATTTCCTCCCGTAATTGCCTTAAAAAGGCTTCAAAGATCGCATGCCGCCTGGGACGCGTCGCATGCACTATCACGTGCGTCCCAACTCTATGAAATTTAAGAGGACGCCAAGGTTGGCGCGATGGGCATAGTTCACTGCCCCCATTCTTGGCAGATGGAGAATTGAGGGCTATGGGGATGCGACACGTCACCCATAGCGTTGACCTCTGAAGATTAAAAATTGATGCTCCTAACTTCCTCTTTGATTAACCCCATTCCCTTAATTTAAAATTTTATCTAGATGTGTTCATCTTGCTTAACTATTTTATTCTTTTAATTTCCTTTTTGTCCCCTTGTTTCCTAGCTAGTAACCACGCCACCTAACTCATATTCCATCCACCATCACCTTAAGCTCATATCTTTGATTCCCTCATTTTCCATTTGTATTTCCTTGTTCCTTAATTCATTTCCTTTCAAGAGTTGTTAATAATACTTTTAATTACCATCCATCCAACATTCATTCTTTGATTGAAGTCATTAGTTCCAAATACCTCAATAACTTCGTGCTACTCAAATAATTCATATAGCTTGGGTTTTTCAAATTACATCCTTAAGCTCAAATTAAATCCAAATTATTCATAGAGGTTACATGGCTTTACATTCTCCCCCACTTAGAAACATTCGTCCTCGAATGTAAATCCTTGGTCATGTTAAAGTCCAAAAGCATGATCTCCAAGCATCTCCAAAACTTTCCTACTTCCCAATTCTTAAAGATTTGAAATTTGTCTAACTCTCCAAATTTCTAAAAATTTTGCTAGAGTTTTCTTTGCTTATAGGCCTAGCCAAAAAATTTAACCCGACAGCGAGCCACAAGAGTACAATATAAAAGGCTCTACATGGCTCTACTCATCATAACTACATAAATAAATGCCTTCATGGCCTTATATATCTCCAACTACCATTACATAGCCTCTCCCGGCATTACCACAATAAAATTTATTACTATAAGACAAGCCTAACAACCATGTACAATAGATGAACCAATCAATCACTTATCCCATGGAATTCGATAACTCTAAACTCAAAATTTCAAAAAAGGTAGCCATACCTGATGTCGCGAATAAGTGAGGGTTTCGGATTTTTATATCCTCCTCAGTCAGTAGCCTCCTCGACGTCATGATTACGCTATAACACTTTAACTGAAGCTATGTCTTTAGTCCTCAATCTACGAACTTGCCTATCAAGAATCTCAACCGGCTCTTCTTCATAAGATAAGCCGTCATTTATCTCTACTACCTCCGGTGAGATGATGTGAGCAGGATCGGGCACATACCCCCGTAGCATCGACACATGGAAAACAGGATGAACCAAGGTCATCGATGCAGGAAACTCTAGCTTGTAGGCTACTTCACCAATCCTTTTCAAGATTTGATATGGACCAATAAATCTAGAACTTAGCTTGCCCTTCTTCCTAAATCTCATAACGCCCTTCATTGGCGATACTTTCAAGAATAATGATCACCCTCTTTAAACTCCAACTTACGTTGACGTACATCTGTATAGCATTTTTGTCGGCTCTGAGCAGTCTTAAGTCATTGTTGAATCAAAGCCACCTTCTCTAAGGCATCATGTACAAGGTCGGGACCAAGTAGTCCTACCTCAGTCGGCTCAAACCATCCAATAGGTGATCTACAACGTCGTCCGTACAAAGCCTTTTAGGGAGCCATATGGATACTAGCTTGATAGCTATTATTGTAGGCAAATTCAATTAGAGGTAAGTCTTCATCCCAATTCCCACCAAAATCAAGGACACAAGCTTGAAACATGTCCTCAAACGTCTGAATAGTCCTCTCAGCCTGCCTGTCATTCTGTGGATGAAAAGCGGTACTCAAATTGACACTTGTACCCTCCTTCTTGAAAGGATTGCCAGAAATGAGCAGCGAACTGGGGCCCTCTATAAGATATAATGGAAACTGGAATACCATAAAGTCTGACAATTTCTTTCAAGTACAAATTAGCATATTGCGGTGCTGTGTCAATCATCTTTACTGGTAAGAAATGCGCCGACTTTGTAAGTCATTCTACAATCACCTAAATAGAGTGATGCTTCGAGCGAGTGCGAGGCAAACCCACAACAAAGTCTATATTCATCATCTCCCACTTCCAAAGTGGAATCTCAATATTCTGAGCCAACCCACTAGGTCTTTGATACTCAGCCTTTACATACTGGCAATTTAAACATTTATCCACGAAGTCCGAAATGTTTTCCTTTATTCGATTCCACCAATAGATCTCCCGCAAATCTTTGTACATTTTTGTGGACCCTGGATGCATGGAATATCTTGAGCTGTGTGCCTCAACCATATTTTTATGACGAAGCCCATCGACATCTGGCACACACAAGTGACCGTTCATCTTCAACACCCCATCCTCGTCAAGAGAAAATGCAAGGATATCATTAGATTGCACCCTATTTCGAATTTTCACCAAATTTGGATCTTCGAATTGCTTAGCCTTGACACGCTCAATAAGAAGGGAATGTGCTATGGCACCTATGGCAAGCTCTTTATTTATCGTTAAATGTGGCAAGGTACCTCCTGATTTTTGGCTTAGCACATCGGCTACCACATTCGCCTTTCCCGGATGGTAATGAATGCTTAAATCATAATCCTTTAAAAGTTCTAACCATCTCCTTTGCCTCAAGTTTAATTCCCTTTGCTTGAATATATATTGCAAGCTTTTATGGTCAGTATATACTTCACAATGCACACCATACAAATAATGCCACCAAATTTTCAAAGCAAATACCACTGCGGCAAGTTCCAAGTCATGGGTCGGATAGTTCTTCTCGTGGATCTTCAGTTGTGTAGAAGCATAAGCAATAACCTTACCTTTCTGCATCAAGACACAACCCAGCCCAACTCTAGAGGCGTCACAATACACCACAAATCTGTCTGAACCTGTTGGCAAGGTTAACACAGGTGCTATAGTCAATCTAGCTTTCAACTCACTAAAGCTTCTTTCACAGGCATTCGACCACTGAAACTTTGCTGCTTTCTACGTCAACTTGGTTAACGGAGATGCAAGAGTAGAAAATCCTTCAACAAACCGCCGATAGGCCCGATAATCCCAAGAAACTACGAATCTCTATCGGTGTAGTTGGTCTAGGCCAACTCTTATCCGCTTCAATCTTTTGAGGATCAACCTTAATACCTTCGCGAGATACCATATGACCTAAGAATGCCATGGATTCGAGCCAAAATTCACACTTAGAGAATTTGGCATATAACTCATTCTCCGAAAGCGTTTGCAACACTATTCTCAAATGATTGGCATGCTCCTCTTGACTCTCTGAATAGACTAATATGTCATCAATGAAAACAATTACGAACCTGTCAAGAAATGATTTAAAAACTCGATTCATTAGATCCATAAAGACTGCGGGTGCATTTGTTAACCCAAATGACATCACTAAAAATTATAATGCCCATAGCGGATCCGAAAGGCCGTTTTGGGAATATCCTTCTCTCGAATTTTCAATTGATGATACCCTGACCTTAAATCAATCTTCGAGAAGAACTTTGCCCCTTGCAGCTGGTCAAACAAGTCATCTATCCGAGGTAGTGGGTACCTATTCTTGATGGTCACTTTGTTAAGTTGCCTGTAGTCAATACACATCCTCAAAGAACCATCTTTCTTTTTCACAAACAGCACTGGTGCACCCTAAGGAGACACGCTAGGTCTAATAAACCCTTTATCCAGTAAATCTTTCAATTGCTCCTTCAATTCTCTTAACTAGGCTGGAGCCATTCGGTATGGGGGAATAGATATCGGCTGAGTATCTGGTACCAAATCTATCCCAAAGTCGATGTCCCGATCCGGCGGAATACCCAGAAGCTCATCAAGAAAAACATTAGGAAACTCATTAACGACTGGCACAGACTGAATGCTTGCTACCTGTAAGCACGTGATTTTTGACCTATATGAGAATTACTCCCAAAAATTCAAAAAATAAAATGATTTTTCTTTGGTGTGCAATTTTGTGATATTTTAAATAATTATTTGTAGTTGTCTGTGCGTGTTTATTTGCTAAATTAATAAAAAATACAAAAATATGTCGCATTTTGCATGTAGGATTTAATTCTATAATTGATAATAATTAAATTTGTTTTACAAAAATAAAAAAAATTACAAAAATAAGCATCGTTTGCATTTTTAGCATTTAATGTCCAAATATACAATTTTATGCTTAATTAATACTTAATTGTGCGTTAATTGTTATTGGGAGTTAATTTGCGCTTTTATAACTTAATTTAGTTCTTAATAATAGTTTAAGTATTTTTATAATTTAGTTTTAGAAAAATAAAAGAAGAAAAGAGAGCGAAAATATAAAGAAAGTCGGAATTGGGCCTCTTCTTCAATTTCAAGCCACAGGCCCAAAAAATGGCCCAATCTTCCCTACGACCCAGTCCATTTCGAACTGGGTCAACCCGGTCCATAACCCAACACCCTATTATCTTGCATTTCAAAAAATAAAACAAAGAAAAACAAAAAAAAATAGTAAGAAAACCCTAAAAAATGCCTAAAGCATCCGCCCCCCTATTCTCCTTCTTCCTCCCCAAACTCAAAAACACCTCCCATGGCTTCCCTTTACTTTCTTCTTCGTCCACACAAACACCCTCGCGTCCAAACGACCCCCCCGTCATCCATTAAAACCACACAACCACCTTCAAGCTCGAACTCGACAACCATGGTCGCCATTGCTGCGTCTTCATCATCAACGACCAGTCCGTCGACTCCCTTTCACCATCATCGTTTCCACTGCAGAACCAGTCCTCAACTTCACGTCCCAACAGTCCACCTGCTGCTCGCGCTACTGCTACTGTTTCATCTTCTTTGTTTCGTCGACTTCGAATTGGGTGGTCGAAGATTCGAGCTCCAGCCATGGATGCTGCTCACGCTACTGCTCCTGTTTCGGCGTCAAGCTGCGTCTGCTTCAGACGCTTCACGACTCGCGCTACTGTTACTGTTTCATCTTCTTTGTTTCGTCGACTTCGAATTGGGTGGTCGAAGATCCGAGCTCCAGCCATGGATGCTGCTCGCGCTACTGCTCCTGTTTCGGCGTCAAGCTGCGTCTGCTTCAGACGCTTCACGACTCGCGCTACTGTTACTGTTTCATCTTCTTTGTTTCGTCGACTCCGAATTAGGTGGTCGAGCTCCCGAGCTCCAGCCATGGACGCGGCGGCGCTTCACTGCTGCGTATTGTCATTGACGACTCCATGAGTCATGTTTGTTGCTCACCATCGTATTCTTGTTGACGACGCAAGGCAGTCCGGTTAAAGTCTGGCAAAGTTCGAAGGTTTATCGTCGAATCGAAATCCTTCGTCGAGCTTTACATGACGAGTTGTTTGGTCAAGGTTTTGCTTCTGTTGTTGCTTCATTCTTTGTACATGAATGCTTCGTCAAAATCCGAAATGACATGAGTTGTTTGGTCGAAGTTTGTCGAAACAGTCCGTACATATTTCGTGTCGATCCGGTTAGTAGATTTTGAGTTTTATTTTTTCCGTGTTTCGTTTTGATATTTCTCGAATCTAAAATCGGTAGATATTTGATTTTTGGTTTTGTTCATGTTCATATGTTTTGTTGAATTAATTTTCAGATTTCAAATGGAAATTTAATTAGTGGTTTTTCATATTTATTTCATGTTTGTTTTATGGTTTAGGTAAGAATTTGTTAGTTTGATTGTTTGTTAGATTCAAATTGAAATTTAATTGATTATTTCTTCAATTTGTTTCATGTTGTTATATATTTTCCAGAAATTATTAATGTTGGTTTAATCATTTAATTTGTCATGTTTGTTGTTTTAAAATAGACTCATTCATGTTCATACTTTGTTTGATTGTTCTTGAATCCGAAATTTGTATAGTTTGATTTCTTGTTTATCACTTATGATTATTTTTTAAATTTGTCTCATAATCTTGTTTAAGTTTAATATAAGAATTGTTTGTTGTAATGTTGTTAGAGTTGATTTTAAGTTCAATATGATTGAATTTAGAAATCTTCATACTTTGTTTGTTGTTGGTGTTGAATCCGAAAATAGGATTGTTTGTTGCTAAAATATTGTTCAATCAAATTTTAGTTGTTCTTGGTTGTTCAATTTGTGTTCATGTGATTTGTTGTTGAAATGTTGTTAAAATCATGTTCATATGATATTGTTGTTATGATGTTCATCCGTGTTCATATTGTTGTTTGAACATTGTTAGAAATTGATCATATTGTCTATATTTTGGTTAAGTTTGATTAATTGATGTGTTATAGCTGATGGGTAGTTTGGTAAATTTGTAATACGTTCAGGGGTAGTTTGGTAATTTCAGTAAGGTCGGAAGGGGTAGTTTAGGAATTGTACATTTTGTAATTGTTTATTTGAAGCATGGGGGACAAATTGAAATGGGGTGGGTTGTGATATGATTATTTAATATAAATGGGGGACAAGATTTAATTTAAAGGGGAATCTTGCATTATTTTATGTTAGGCATGGGGGACAAAATATAATGGGGTGGTGTGATATATTTATTTAATGTAATGGGGATGAGTGGGAAGATAATGAGTTTGGTAGAGAAAGGGATTGATTTTAATTGATTAAAGGGTGGGGATTATATATAGAGAGGTCTGGAAAAAAAATGAGGGAGGACAGAAAAAAAAGAGAGATTAGAGAAAAAAAAAGAGCTGAACATTTATTCTGAAAAAAAACATTGAAACTCTCAAGAAAAAGAAAAACATACAAAGAAAAATAAAAAAAAAGTTGAAAATTAGAAGAGGAAGTAGTACACACCTGATAAATATTCTGGTATACAGGTGTAGAAATTAAGGGTTGAAGATTAACTAGACTTTCAAAAATCTGAAAATTTCCCTTGGTTTCTGTCCGTTATTTTCGGCATTCCTGGATTTTATTTTTGAATTTTTCAAAGCTGTCACTGGGATTTTCGTTGACTGGTTATTGCTGGTTATTGTTGTTGTTGCTGTGTTACGTATTACGTTGCTGACTTTCTTCTTCTTATATTGACAATATCAGGTACACAACTGTAATTTTGGCATTTTGTAAGCTGAAATGAAGAATGGAGTGTTAAATTTTTAATTTAGTTTAATTTAGTCTTTGTATTGTATTTAGGTTATTCATGTATTATTATTCTGTAAATCACTGTCATTTGGCATAACTAGGCATATTATAGCGACATATTAAATAACGCCTTAACCAGATTATTAGGAAATATATTTAAGCCTGATTATTAATTAAAACTGTTTAATAAAAAAAATAGAAGAAATAACGTAAAAATGGCGTTATTGAATCAGTTTGGCAAAAATTAACTAAATTCCTTATTCATAAGGTTTTTCGTCAACGATAAGTTAATCGGAATCATGTAGTCAATTTCAGTTAAAACATGAATTAGTTTGCGAACAAGTATTAGGACATGATGTGAATTAAAACAAAGTTAGTTAAGGTTAAATTGTTTAAATTTTTTAGAAATATGGTTTAGTAATCAAGTTTTTTTTTCTTTCTTTCAATTTTCAGTATTTGTAAATAATTAGTTTCAATAAGCTTAAGTCTTACTAACAATTTGAATTTTAATCCAACTATGGGATAATTTTTTTATTTTATTTTTTATTTTATTTTTCGACAATTCCATGTTGTATTTATGATTATAATTTTATTACTTTCTGTTAATATTTGTTTTTCTCTTCTATTTAATATGTTATTTTCAAGAATGTAGATATTGATTTTATATTTATAGATAAACTTGGTAATAATAAAAAGGTAGTCATTAAGGGATATTCTTAAAATAAGGAAGGATTTCGCTAAAAATAAATAGATGTAAATAATACAAATTTACAGGATTCTCCAATCTCATTTATTTATTTAATTATTTAAAAAAAATTACTTAGAATTTGGGATGGATTGTTTAGTGAATTTCACTTCCTTCCCCAAAGATAATGACGCGCTAGACTCTTTAGGCGCGATTTAATTAATTTTACCTTCTTAAACTCGGATGCGCATTTCATGCGACCCAAATCTAAATCCTAAAACATCAAATAAAATATGTTTCGGATTGTGGGTGCATTTCATGTGACACAGTCCAAAGATATGTTTTAAGCGATGTTCACATTCCTAAAAAATAATGATAATAAAGCGGTAAAAGATAAAATTTGCACATGGTTCATAATTGTATTAAAAATCAGATAAATAAGCCGAATATAACAGTTGAGCGACCGTGCTAGAACCACGGAACTCGGGAATGCCTAACACCTTCTCCCGGGTTAACAGAATTCCTTATCCGGATTTCTGGTACGCAGACTGTAATATAGAGTCATTCTTTTCCTCGATTCGGGATTAAAATTGGTGACTTGGGACACCCTAAATCTCCCAAGTGGCGACTCTGAAATAATTAAACCAATCCCGTTTCGACTGTCCTTTAATTGGAAAAAACTCCTTGTACCCTCGCGGGGGCAGAAAAAGGAGGTGTGACAGCTCTGGCGACTCCGCTGGGGATTTAACCCAGAACCAGTGGTTCAGGGTTAGAAATTCGAGCTCATATAAATTGTCATATTTGGTTTTATCTGATTTTTACATGTTTGAGCCTAATGTGCTAAATGCTGCTTTTACCGCTTTGATATTACGTGAACTGTGTATAAACTGTGCCGAAACCCATCTCCTCTCTGAGTCTTCTAAATCATGAAGAAGGGTGTACTTCGTACGACTTCTTTTCTGTATAGTGTAAAATCCCAATTTAGAACGAGGTTCGGACAAGTTGCTAAGCCGGTGAAGCTTCTGTATTCCCGGTACGCTACCCCCCCTCGGCTCGAGCTGTCCGCTCGGGTAAGCCAGGTCTAGAACAAACACCCAGGTTCTGAACCTAGTATAACAAAGCCACATGCCGGATCCCTAGTAGGAACGTTTGTTTGCATCACGTGCATCTGACTTTGGAGGCTCAACACAGGGGTTGGGTCTGTCTAGGACAGGTGCACCAAAAATGAAAATGACCATCCTGATGCATCTTACTTGTTACTACTTGCGCATTAATTTGATTCGGACTTGTGTGTTGACTGACTTGTGAATATCAGGAATAATATTTTGAAATTGAAAAAAAAGAAATAGCGGTTAGGGAATTGATTGTTTATTTTGAAAAGAAAACAAATGCCCAAATACTGTCAAAACTCTGCCGAAATTTTGAGAAAATGAAAAAAAATGTCTTATTAGTTTGTTTTATTAAAAGCTAAGAAAAGAAAAAAAAGAGTCGTTTATTTTAATTTGCTTTATTTTCAAAAAAAAAAATGAAAAATGAAAATAGTTTTTTTTGCTATAAAAGAAAAAGGAAAAAATTTGTTTGTTTTCAAAAATTAGTTAGTTTATAGCCTGAATTACGCGGGTCTGATTCTCACCGGATGTGAGATCAGAGGCAAACCTCTTTGGTTTCGGCTCACCGTATTCAAAAAAAAAATCCAAAAAATATTTAACATTACTCACTTCTTTAGAAAGTTTTTCTTTTAGACCTCAATTTTTTTTTAAAAAAATATTTCCTTTTAATCTCAAAATCCCAATTATTTGTTTAAAAGATATTCAAAATAAAATTCAAAAATATTTTTTTCTGTAGTATTTCTTTCATAAATTCAGAATATTAGTTCAAAAATATTTCCTTTCTCCTTAAAAGTTTTTTCAAAAAAAAAAAAAAATTAAAATCCAAAAAATATTTCTTTAGAATATAGATAGTTTTTAAGTCAAATAAAAGTTTTTCCTTCTTTAATCACTATAATAAATGTGCAGGATGAGCACAAGTCAAAATGAACCATTCTCAGTGTGTAGCGAGGTCCCTTCGCAACTCCACATGTGGTGGAATGATATGGGAAAGGATAGTATAAAGATAGTGGAAAGAGTTTTGGGAGGTTTTGTCGATCTGTTGAATATCAAGCCAAGGACAGATATCATCGAGGCTCTAATACCGTTCTGGGACCCAACACGCAACGTGTTTCGTTTTGCTGACTTTGAACTTTCACCTACACTAGAGGAAGTCGCCGGATATGCGGGGTTGAATGGGAAACTAAGAGGGCAGTATTTACTTTCACCAAGACCAGTATCTCCGCACGCGTTCTTGGATTTGCTAAGCATTAGTCGGAAGGTGCAGAATGATGATTTGTCGAAGGGATGTTGTACTCTCCAATTCTTGTATCAACGGTACGGAATTCCTCAGGGTTTGGAAGAACCAAACCTCGGATTAATTCACACTGGGAACAGAATCAAGTGGGAAGCAAGACGTACTTTGGCATTTATCACAAGCATTTCTGGGAGTTGTGGTCTGTCCCCGCAAAGATAAAAAAATAGAGATAGGCCTTGTAGGGATGGCCGATGTTGCAATCAAAAGAACCGACAGTACTGTGGTTCCTTTGATTTTGTCCGAAATCTACCGAGCTTTAACTATATGCCGAGAAGGAGGCAAGTTCTTTCAGGGATGCAATCTGTTACTCCAGCTGTGGATGCAAGAACACCTCCATCACCGAGTGGGATACATGAACCACGGGTTGACTGAGAGAAACTGCATTAGCGGCTTTGAGAAACGAATGACAGGCGTCATATTTCCCGAAGGCGTCGAAGCATGGCTTGCACAATTGAGGTCAACAACAGCCGACCAAGTTGAATGGGCATTTGGGTGGTTGAATGATACTGAGGTAATATACATGGCGGCCGAGGAATGTCATGTTCTTTTGATGGGACTTCGTAGCATCCAGCCATATGCTCCTCATCGGGTACTGCGCCAACTAGGAAGATTTCAGGTAATTCCCACTGATGAGGATCTAAGCAAGCACGCCATTGAGTTGAGTCCAGGAGTCGTGTTCCCCGAAGGAAAAATTAGAAAGCTGTGGCACGAATGTAGATTCCTTGAACCCAAGACTATGGTTCGAGAGCTGGCTAAGGGTGAGGTAGACCCAAAATACGATGTTTGGTTCGGGAAAAGGTTCCAGATTCGTCAGAGGCCTGCCAAAAGAGCTCACGTCCAACAATTTACGGATGATTCGCAGGAACAGTGGGGCTGGTTAGTGAGAGAGGAAGGCTACCGGGTTGAAATCGGGAAGCTGAAACGACAAATTGAAAGGCTTATGTTTGAAAACAACGTTCAAGTAGCCTCAGAGCAGGGTGAGAAGAACAAATTAGCCAAAGAAAACCAGGCACTGAAAGCCCGAATTCGCCAAGTCGGTAAGAGTGATAGCGACCGACAGAAACGTCGCTCTGATGAAAGGTTGATAGCGGAATTGAGAAATCAAGTCAGCCAAAGCCGAGAAGACTTGGAGAGATCCCAGGCTTGTATAACAAGAATGCGGGTCAGGTGGGCCACAGTTACAACATCACGGAGAGAGCACCTATGGCAAGTAAAAAGGGACTACGAAATGAGTGTTGCGACATTGAGAGAGATAAACTCCATTCTCAATAATCGGGTCCTCAAACAAGCCCAGGATGCTAGAACAGATAGAGAACGCTGCTATGAGTCGATAGCCCGGATGGAAGAACAAATGGAGAGGTTCCAAGAGCAGCTCATTGACAATACTCGAATATTGGGACTAAAGAATCAACGGATAGAACAGCTGTGCATAGAGAGGGATAGAATCAGGGGTAGGATCAATGATATAGGGCGCTATATCACCACGAAGTGCCTAACATGTGAAGAGATGCCTCGTGATATCCTTTTTGCCTCAGTCATGGGTTATGTCCATCAGATCATGGAGGAACTAAAAAGCTTGCAAAGAAGCCTGGCCCCCAAGCCCGCGGAAAGGCCGAATGATGCCTCGCGGGCACCAAAATTCAAAGCTTTAATGTATCCCTAGTTCAATCTTGCACTTGTTTGTTTTTCGAGTCTGTTGTCTACCCATATGTTTTTTTTTCTTCAAACATTCTCAAATATATATATATATATATATATATATATTTTGTGATGGCTTGTAATAGCATTATTTTGAGTAATAAAAATAAAAATAAAAATAAAAAATAAAAAATTTGGTCTTATGGCACGAACTACGCTTGGTCTGATTCGTGCGGGGTCACGATACGTAGGCAATCTCTATAGGATTCGACCGTAATTATAAAAAAAAGAAGAAGAATAAGAAGAAAAAAAAAAGAATATATATTTGTCAGAGCAAAAATAAGCCGGGATGATGCATGCGGTCAGAGCAAAAGCATGTTAGAAATGATTAACTACCTATGAGCATTGCATCCCCCTAACGTGCAATTACAATATCTGTTAAGACTCTAACACTGACAAGTTTGTTGTTTTTCCAATCAATATCAGTTAGTTGTTAGAGCGTACTGGCACCGTACCATTATCAAACAAGATCAAAAGGTCCTATACCAGAAAGCATGACTGGGTCAGACAACAGCGTTGAGTCAGAAAAAACGGCCAATCAGATGCTGAAGGAAGCCCTGGAGAAAATGGAAAAAATGAGGCTAGAAATGAATGAAATGCAGATAGCCTTAGCTAGAGCCCAGAAGGGGCAAGAACTACCCGTTACTCCTACCCTCCAACCAACACACACGCCGGAATACCCCTCTCCCGGTCCTTCAACAAGTTTCCCAAGCCATCACTATTATCAGGGAAGAGAGGCTTATGATTCCCAAGCTCCACCACCCACTCAAAACCCTCCTCCACCAAATGTTCCCGTCTTTGTGGCACCTCCCCCAGCCCCATTGCACAGATCATCTAGTGAGCCACTGTTTCAGGCTCACGATACACAATACTACCCCCCTGAACTCACATTCAAAGCACCCGAGCCACATACCTATAATCCCCACTTTGAGGTCCCGGCGGAGATTGAAAAGCCGGCTAAGAGCCCAGAGCAGGACGAGGTGATGCGGAAATTTAAAAGCCTGGAGCAATCCTTCAGGAACATACACGGGTTAGGTAACCAGGTCAGCGTGGCTTACAAGGATCTATGCCCTTTCCCTGACGTTCAATTACCAGCAGGGTTCAAGATGCCCAAGTTCGATTTATACGAAGGGCATGGTGATCCTATGGCACATCTACGGGGTTTTTGTAGCAAAATGAGGGGAGCAGGGGGCAAAGATGAGCTATTAATAGCTTACTTTGGCCAGAGTTTGAGCGGGTCGGCATTAGAGTGGTATACAAGACAAGATCCGAGCAGGTGGTACACCTGGGATGACTTGGCACAGGCTTTCGCAGGACATTTCCAATACAACCTTGAGATAGTCCCAGACCGTCTCACATTGCTAAAGCTCGAGAAGAAACCCGGAGAGAGCTTCCGGGAATTTGGGTTCCGATGGAGAGAACAGGCAGCCAGAGTTGATCCCCCAATGAGAGAAGGAGAAATGGTGGATTACTTCTTACAAACTCTCGAGCCAACTTACTTTGGTCACTTGGTGACGTCAGTTGGCAAATCATTTAATGAAGTTGTGAAAATGGGAGGTATGATAGAAGAGGGACTTAAGTCCAATAAGATCCTGAGTTATTCGGCAATTAAGGCAACAACTCAGGCCATTCAGAGCGGCACGGGAGGTGCGCTAGGGAAGAAAAGGAGAGAGGAGGTCACGACATTAGAGGCCGACAATTGGTCCAGATCTAGAGGTCCTTCCCCTCATTACCAACCCAGACCCCATCGTCTAAACTACCCACACATTCCAAATTACCCTCCACAACCCTACTACCAACCACAAGAACAACATTTCACCGTCCATCAAGCCCAGACATACACCCAACCTCCGGTTCGCCCACAATGGCGCGCGCCGGTTCCCCACAATACATACCCACCTCCACATAACACATACCCACCACCACAAAACACCTATCCACCACCAAGAGCCTACAGGAACCCTCCAGGGATGGGTTTCAGGGGAAATCCGGCCGCCAGAAATGAAAGATTGCAGAGGCAAAGAACTTTTACTGAGTTGGGGGAAACTTATATTGCCTTGTTCCACAAATTGAGGCAGTTGGGTTTATTAAATCCTGTTGAGCCTAGATTACCAAATCCCTTACCCCAAAATATGGATCACTCGGTAAGATGTGAATATTGTTCGGGAGCTCCCGGACATGATACCGAGAAATGTTGGAGGCTGAAACATGCAATACAAGATCTTATTGATACCAACAAGATCGAGGTACAGGCACCGGAGGCACCCAACATTAACCAGAACCCATTGCCAAAGCACCCTGAAGCCCACATGATCGAGCTTGTGCACGAAGGAGGGGAGCCGAAGAAACCCTCACAGACAGTGATGATGATCCGTGCCACTCCGAAAGAAAAATCGATCAATGAGGAAGCAGGGGTACAGTTGAAGGGGGAAGATGTCAAGCCAGTGGTGATATTGGGGAAGAATCCATCTGCCGCTACAAGGAAACCAGAACCAGCCAAGTTGGTAATAACGGGAGCATCATCTGCACCCGTGGTTGTTGTGAAGGGGGTCTGCAGGGAACCGGTCATCATAAAACCAGTAGTCCAAACACCAGTGATTGATAGCAAGGCTGTGCCTTGGAAGTATGAGAAGGCAGTGGTGATGTACAAGGGACAACAAGTGGAGGAGAATAGTTGTGAGGCGCAGGGACTGACTCGATCAGGACGGTGTTTTGCTCCGGCGGAGTTGAGAAGACCCAATCCAGCTGCAACAAAGAAACCTGTGTCAGAAGAAGAAGCTGAGGATTTCTTAAAGAAGATGAAAGTGCAGGATTACTCCGTGGTCGAACAGTTGAAGAAAACACCGGCCCAGATCTCACTGCTATCATTATTAATCCATTCGGATGAACATCGTCGGGCCCTGATGAAGATACTGAATGAAGCTCATGTGCCCAATGAGATTTCTGTAAATCACCTGGAAACGATTGCCAACAAAATTTTCGAGGTGAACAGGGTAACATTTTCAGATGATGATCTGCCAGTGGAGGGCACGGAGCATAATAAAGCTCTCTACCTAACTGTCAAATGTGAAGATTCGGCAGTTACTCGGGCATTGGTGGATAACGGCTCAAGTGCCAATATTTGTCCATTATCCACCCTGAACCAATTGAAGATCGACCACGGAAGAATCCACAAGAATAGCATTTGCGTCCGAGGATTTGACGGAAATGGAACAGCCACCGTGGGGGATATTGTACTTGAGTTGACCATCGGTCCAGTCCAGTTTACCATGGAATTCCAGGTATTAGATGCTACGGTATCTTATAACCTTCTGTTGGGACGACCGTGGATCCATGCAGCCAAAGCAGTGCCATCCACCTTGCATCAGATGGTCAAGTTCGAGTGGGATAGACAAGAGGTCGTGTTGCACGGCGAGGACACTGCGTGCACCGTAGGAGGCGCCATTGTACCCTTCATAGAGACCAATGATGACAAAGGTCCCTGGGTCTACCAGATTTTTGATGCAGTGTCGGCAAACAAGATCCCCGAGGGTGAAATCATTCAGCATCCTAGGATAGCTTCCGCAACGGTTATGATGGTTTCAGAAATGCTGGGTAATGGGTTTATGCCAGGAAAAGGCTTGGGAGCTGAACTTCAGGGAATTGTTCAACCTGTTTCCTTGCCCAAGAATTTGGAGACCTTTGGGTTGGGGTTCAAACCGACTGCGGCAGATGTAAAACGAGCGCGGAAAATGAAGAAGAAAGTTTGGTTTCTTCCCAAACCTGTGCCACGTCTCTCAAGATCTTTTGTTAGAGCAAGCGCCAAGGGGTCACCGGTCCCGAAAGTTCTCGGGCCATTGATTGGGATTGACGGGGATCTGAATCAGAGCTTCGAAAGATTGTTCACTGATGTCAATATGGTAGAAGTCGGAGAGGGTTCCAGCGGAACAGACATACAGTTTATGGGGCCTGAGGCCAAAACCAACAATTGGACGGTTACTCCTCTTCCTACTCGGGGAGAGTCCTGGTAGTAGGCTTTGATTTTTGCTTTCTTATTTTTCGGATTATTCAGGGTGTAATCCAAATCTTATTTTATCTTGTAAAAGTGTGAACCCTGTTATCCCGCATTTTAATAAAATTCTTTTCTTGTCTCATTTTAATTTTGTTTTATTCTTTTCTCTTTCTGAACAGTTCTCTTTTTACTGGTTCTAATGACATGGCATGCACGACGGATCTTCGACCTAGTCTAATAAATCAATCTGACTCTGATTTAATGATACAAGAGATCGATTATGACGATGAGTCTGAATATGATGAGGATAAAGCCTTCGAAGAAATAAACCGAGAACTATGCCAATTTGAAGAGAAACCCAAGCCTAATCTGAATGACACCGAGGCTGTAAATCTAGGGGATGCGGATAATGTCCGAGAAACCAAAATCAGCATCCACATTGAGCCTGACATCAGGGAAGAATTAATCAAAGCACTCATTGAGTTTAAAGATGTTTTTGCATGGTCGTATGACGACATGCCGGGTTTAAGCACCAAGCTAGTGGTTCACAAATTGCCCATTGACCCGGCATGCCTTCCCGTCAAGCAGAAACTGAGGAAGTTCAAGACAGATATGAGTGTGAAGATTAAAGAAGAAGTAACCAAGCAGCTGCAAGCAAAGGTTATTCGGGTCTCTCGATATCCTGATTGGTTGGCTAATGTAGTGCCAGTACCAAAGAAAGATGGGAAGATCAGGGTATGCGTCGACTACCGTAATCTGAACAGGGCAAGCCCAAAGGATAACTTTCCATTGCCCAATATCCATATCTTGATCGACAATTGCGCCGGGCGAGAAATCGGCTCCTTTGTGGATTGCTACGCTGGGTATCATCAGATTTTGATGGATGAAGAAGATGCAGAGAAAACAGCTTTCATTACGCCATGGGGGACTTATTGTTATCGGGTAATGCCATTCGGTTTGAAGAACGCTGGGGCAACGTACATGAGAGCAATGACTACTGTGTTCCATGATATGATACACAAAGAGATCGAAGTGTACGTAGATGATGTGATCATCAAATCCAAGCGTCAGGAAGACCACGTAGCAGACCTTAGGAAGTTTTTCCAAAGACTTCGAAGGTACGACATTAAGCTCAACCCAGCCAAATGTGCATTTGGTGTTCCATCTGGAAAGCTGTTAGGATTTATCGTCAGTCGGCGAGGCATTGAGTTGGATCCGTCAAAGATCAAATCCATCCAGGAATTGCCGCCACCGAGGAACAAAACAGAAGTAATGAGTCTGTTGGGAAGGTTGAACTATATCAGCAGATTCATCGCTCAGCTCACAACAACTTGTGAACCCATCTTTCGATTGCTGAGGAAAGATGCCGCGATAGAATGGACGGCAGAATGTCAGGAGGCATTTGACCAGATCAAAGGTTATTTATCCAATCCACCTGTATTGGTTCCACCTGAGTCGGGGAGGCCATTAATCCTTTATCTAACGGTCCTGGATCATTCGTTTGGTTGCGTGTTGGGTCAACACGACATCACAGGAAGAAAAGAGCAAGCCATCTATTATCTCAGCAAGAAGTTTACAGTCTATGAGAATAAGTACACTCAACTTGAGAAGACATGTTGTGCTCTAACTTGGGTAGCACAGAAGTTTAAGCATTATCTGTCGTCACATACTACTTACCTTATTTCACGTCTGGATCCATTAAAGTATATTTTCCAGAAGCCTATGCCCACAGGAAGATTGGCAAAATGGCAGATATTACTCACAGAGTTCGACATTGTCTATGTGACGAGGACGGCCATGAAAGCTCAAGCATTGGCCGATCACTTGGCTGAGAATCCTATTGATGAAGAATACGAGCCTTTGAGGACGTATTTTCCTGATGAAGAAGTGATACATATAGAGGAGTTAGAACTGAATGAGGAACCAGGGTGGAAGCTTTTCTTTGACGGGGCTGCTAATGCAAAAGGAGTTGGAGTAGGAGCAGTACTTATTTCAGAAACAGGACATCACTATCCTGTTACAGCTCAGCTACGTTTCTATTGTACCAACAACATGGCTGAATATGAGGCATGTATTTTGGGCCTACGATTGGCTGCAGACATGGATGTTCAGGACGTCTTGGTCTTGGGAGACTCGGACCTCCTAGTACATCAGATCCAGGGTGAATGGGAAACACGGGATTTGAAGCTTATACCATATCGACAATGTTTGCACGATCTGAGCAAGCGATTTCGATCAGTGGAGTTCAGACACATCCCGAGAGTTCACAATGAGGTTGCCGATGCTTTGGCCACTTTAGCATCGATGTTGCACCATCCAGACAAAATCCATGTTGACCCATTGTATATTCAGGTTCGTGATCAGCATGCCTACTGCAACATAATAGAAGAAGAAATGGATGGCGAGCCATGGTTTTATGATATCAAGGAATACCTCAGGATGGGGATATACCCGGAGCAGGCAACCGGAGATCAAAAGAGAGCCATTCGACGACTGGCAAATGGATTTTTCCTCAGTGGAGGAATGTTGTACAAAAGAACCCCAGATCTGGGATTGCTGAGATGTATTGATGCAGGTCAAGCCACGATAGTGATGACAGAGGTACATGCTGGAGTCTGTGGGCCCCATATGAGCGGATATGTGTTGGCAAAGAAGATTCTGCGAGCGGGATATTATTGGCTCACTATGGAGCATGATTGTATCAGTTTCGTACGAAAATGCCATCAGTGTCAGATACACGGAGATCTGATTCATTCTCCACCAACGGAATTGCACACAATGTCCGCACCATGGCCATTTGTGGCATGGGGCATGGATGTCATTGGGCCTATCGAGCCGGCAGCTTCGAACGGTCACAGGTTCATTCTGGTAGCCATCGATTATTTCACTAAGTGGGTTGAAGCCAAAACTTTCAAGTCTGTAACCAAGAAGGCAGTGGTGGATTTCGTCCATTCCCATATCATTTGTAGATTTGGGATCCCAAAAATAATAATCACGGACAATGGTGCTAATCTTAACAGCAACTTGATGAGAGAAGTATGTGAACAGTTTAAGATTACACACCGTAATTCCACCCCGTATCGGCCCAAGGCGAATGGAGCAGTTGAGGCAGCCAACAAAAATATAAAGAAGATATTGAGGAAAATGATTGAAGGATCCAGACAATGGCATGAAAAGCTACCATTTGCGTTGTTAGGATACCGCACTACTGTTCGTACTTCAATAGGTGCGACTCCTTATTTGTTGGTATACGGAACCGAAGCAGTAATACCAGCAGAAGTTGAAATTCCTTCCCTTCGAATTATCGCTGAGGCCGGGATTGACGATGATGAATGGGTCAAAGCCCGACTAGAGCAGCTGAGTTTAATGGATGAAAAAAGATTGGCAGCAGTATGTCATGGCCAGTTATATCAGAAGAGAATGGCAAGAGCATACAATAAGAAGGTGCGCCCCAGGAAATTTGAAGTAGGGCAACAAGTATTGAAACGGATCCTCCCACATCAGATTGAGGCAAAAGGCAAGTTCGCCCCGAATTGGCAAGGGCCGTATATTGTGACCAGAGTATTATCCAACGGCGCTTTGCGTCTGACAGATGTTGAAGGAAGATGCGTCGACATGGCTATCAATTCTGATGCAGTCAAAAGATATTATGTGTAATTTCTTTTGTTGTTTATTTGTTTGTTTGTACTTAGTGCTTATCGGATAATGAAATGACGGAGGCAATTCTTTCTTCTATCCAAACACTTTTAACCTTTGCTTTACCCCTTTGAGCCATACTTATCTTTTTATACCCCTCTCTTGGAATCATTAATGAAAAAATGTATGAAAAAAAAACTTTTTGAAGGTCGCAAGAAAACAAAGGAGTCAGTGAACTACGTTCGACCTGATTCCTCAAAGAGGATACGTAGGCGCCTCACGGCTCGGTCATAAGGTATTAAAAAAAAAAAATCAAAAGAAAAATCCCCAAGTAAGAAAACTGGGGCAGAAATTATGTTTCTAAATTTTGAAAAAAAAAGAGTTTGATTCCAAGAGTTGTAATACTTTACCCATCAAAGTTATTTTGAATTTTATATCCTTTTCTTCTAAAAAAGACCTCCCGATCAGTATCCGAGAGGTGTTAAGATAGGCAAATGAAAACCAAGAATAAAACGTCGGTCCCTGACTGAATGAGGATCATGAATTGAAAGAATTGATAGCCAAAAGAATTCCCGGCAGAGAAAAATCTTATCGGCAACACTCCAATCCCAAGCTGAGAAAATAAGATGAGAGAGTCTTATCGGCGAAAACCTTCACAGGCGCCATAAGGCGACGTAAGCTGAGAAATACAAAATGAGAGAGTCTTATCGGTGAAAACCTTCACAGGCACCATAAGGCGACGGGAGTTGTGAGAAATGAGAGAGCCTTGTTAGTGAAAACCCCGCGAAGGGCACTATGAGGCGACAAGATAGATTGACGGAAAAGATCCGCATTTTGGAAAGAATTGGGCACCTATTTATCCCCAGCAAGTGAAGACATCAGAAAGTTTGGTCAACACAAATAGACTGGGTTGATTAATCCGGAATGCACAACATGATCATTGGAATCGGTTATATCACCCAGATAAGTTCATTTTTTTTCCATCATTTGTTCAGAAAGATTTTCTCATTTTTCTATCTTTTCATTTCTTTGTTTAAAAGAATTTTTCTAGAAATTTATGTTTTAAGGAAGGTCTTTCAGAGCTTACTACCAGTTGCCAAAATGGTACAACATAAAATGTGAAAAGGGCAATCCAGAGACAAGGCAATAAGACAAAAGACGTTGATTGCCAGGCCGAATAATACTGTCCTAAAATGGCAAGGAAAGTACGGGGAAGAGCCGAAAAAAAACATGTTGAGGAAATTGTAAGCCAAGTTCCAAGACGATCCCCAGAGTACTCCGACCGAATATCGACCAAGCTCCGAGGTGGTCGGACAACACAGAAAGGGAAGGGAAGAAAGGAAAATCCCTCTTCGGCAAAATAACCTCCAGAAATTTTTGAGATACAAAATGGTGAAGGGATAAATGGAAAAACCATCCCCAGCAGAATGTTATCCCCAGCAAATAACATCATCCCCAACAAGTTTTGAGAACGCCGAACAGGAATAAGGGAAAGGGAACAATCATCCCCATCAGGAGTGACATGACCACTCGCCATATTTCAAAAAAAAAAAAAAACTAACTAAATTTTCTTTGATTTGAACAGGAAAATAAAGTGTTGATGATGGCCTAAAGATACGCCATAAGAAAGATCGCCAGAATTGGGGCAGAAAATTTTCTGCCACAAGTGGAAATTTTCTCGGAGAATCGAGGAAACAAATTCAAATTATTCTTTACCAATTAGGCGCCCACCAGTATAATGCGGGAATACATTTTATGTTTTCATTTCATGTTCTAGGTCGCCCACCAGTATAATGCGGGTATGCATTTATGTTTTCATTTCATGTTCTAGGTCGCCCACCAGTATAATGCGGGAATACGCTTCTGTCTTTTCATTTCTGTTCTAGGTCACCCACCAGTATAATGCGGGTATACATTTCTCTTTTCATTTCATGTTCTAGGTCGCCTACCAGTATAATGCGGGCATGCATTTATCTTTTCATTTCATGTTCTAGGTCGCCCACCAGTATAATGCGGGTATGCATTTATGTTTTCATTTCATGTTCTAGGTCGCCCACCAGTATAATGCGGGAATACATTTCTGTCTTTTCATTTCTGTTCTAGGTCACCCACCAGTATAATGCGGGTATACATTTCTCTTTTCATTTCATGTTCTAGGTCGCCTACCAGTATAATGCGGGCATGCATTTATCTTTTCATTTCATGCTCTAGGTCGCCCACCAGTATAATGCGGGTATGCATTTATCTTTTCATTTCATGTTCTAGGTCGCCCACCAGTATAATGCGGGTATGCATTTATGTTTTCATTTCATGTTCTAGGTCGCCCACCAGTATAATGCGGGAATACATTCTGTCTTTTCATTTCTGTTCTAGGTCACCCACCAGTATAATGCGGGTATACATTTATGTTTTCATTTCATGTTCTAGGTCGCCCACCAGTATAATGCGGGTATGCATTTATGTTTTCATTTCATGTTCTAGGTCGCCCACCAGTATAATGCGGGAATACATTTCTGTCTTTTCATTTCTGTTCTAGGTCGCCCACCAGTATAATGCGGGCATACATTTCAGTTTTTCATTTCCAGGTCGCCCACCAGTATAATGCGGGTATACATTTTCATTTCATGTCCAGGCGCCCACCTGTATAACGAGAGGAATACTTTTCAGTCTTATACTGCAGATTTTGAAGTCAGTAACCCCACCGGAAGGCAGAAGGTTACAACAAGAATCCCCAGCAGGAAACAATAAAAATCCCAACACCGGAAGGCAGAAGGTGGCAACAAGAAGTCCCAGCGCAAATTCAAGCGCATGAGTCAAAAGAAAGAAAAGACGCGTCTTGATGAATCTGATGAAGATAATCGTATCCCCAGAGGAACCGCCAAAAAGCTTAATGAAGAAAGCCATGTCCCCAGCGGACCGAACAAAATGACGAAAACTGGTATTAAAAAAAAATCAAGGGCCAGAAGTCTTGGTAAAAAGGCACCAGAGGAAACACAAACCGACAAAAAGCAAGGCAACCGGAGCAAGGGGGAAAACAGATAAGATTCTGTAATTTCTAGCTTAGTCTAGCTTCTTATTTTTTAAGCATGGTGTAATAAGGAGGTCAGCAAACAGTAAAAGTAGCATGCAACAACAGTAACATTGCAGTCCCATGGTAGTCCCAGCTACCAAGACTTCCCGAACTACATTGACCTGATTCCTGTTTAGCCCAGGATATGTAGGAAACCTTTGAAGCAAAGGTTCGGTCAAATCTTTTTCAAAAAAATGCTTCAACAGAGTACTCGGATGGGCAAAAATCGCTCGCTTTATCTTTGCACGAAAACCCTTCGTGTCTCCGGGCAAAGAGGGGCAGCTGTAAGCACGTGATTTTTGCCCTATATGAGAATTACTCCCAAAAATTCAAAAATAAAATGATTTTTCTTTGGTGTGCAATTTTGTGATATTTTGAATAATTATTTGTAGTTGTCTGTGCGTGTTTATTTGCTAAATTAATAAAAAATACAAAAATATGTCGCATTTTGCATGTAGGATTTAATTCTATAATTGATAATAATTAAATTTGTTTTACAAAAATTAAAAATTACAAAAATAGGCATCGTTTGCATTTTTAGCATTTAATGTCCAAATATACAATTTTATGCTTAATTAATACTTAATTGTGCGTTAATTGTTATTGGGAGTTAATTTGCGCTTTTATAACTTAATTTAGTTCTTAATAATAGTTTAAGTATTTTTATAATTTAGTTTTAGAAAAATAAAAGAAGAAAAGAGAGCGAAAATATAAAGAAAGTCGGAATTGAGCCTCTTCTTCAATTTCAAGCCACAGGCCCAAAAAATGGCCCAATCTTCCCTACGACCCAGTCCATTTCGAACTGGGTCAACCCGGTCCATAACCCAACACCCTATTATCTTGCATTTCAAAAAATAAAACAAAGAAAAACAAAAAAAAATAGTAAGAAAACCCTAAAAAATGCCTAAAGCATCCGCCCCCCTATTCTCCTTCTTCTTCCCCAAACTCAAAAACACCTCCCATGGCTTCCCTTTACTTTCTTCTTCGTCCAAAAAAACACCCTCGCGTCCAAACGACCCCCCCCGTCATCCATTAAAACCACACAACCACCTTCAAGCTCGAACTCGACAACCATGGTCGCTATTGCTGCGTCTTCATCATCAACGACCAGTCCGTCGACTCCCTTTCACCATCATCGTTTCCACTGCAGAACCAGTCCTCAACTTCACGTCCCAACAGTCCACCTGCTGCTCGCGCTACTGCTACTGTTTCATCTTCTTTGTTTCGTCGACTTCGAATTGGGTGGTCGAAGATCCGAGCTCCAGCCATGGATGCTGCTCGCGCTACTGCTCCTGTTTCGGCGTCAAGCTGCGTCTGCTTCAGACGCTTCACGACTCGCGCTACTGTTACTGTTTCATCTTCTTTGTTTCGTCGACTTCGAATTGGGTGGTCGAAGATCCGAGCTCCAGCCATGGATGCTGCTCGCGCTACTGCTCCTGTTTCGGCGTCAAGCTGCGTCTGCTTCAGACGCTTCACGACTCGCGCTACTGTTACTGTTTCATCTTCTTTGTTTCGTCGACTCCGAATTAGGTGGTCGAGCTCCCGAGCTCCAGCCATGGACGCGGCGGCGCTTCACTGCTGCGTATTGTCATTGACGACTCCATGAGTCATGTTTGTTGCTCACCATCGTATTCTTGTTGACGACGCAAGGCAGTCCGGTTAAAGTCTGGCAAAGTTCGAAGGTTTATCGTCGAATCGAAATCCTTCGTCGAGCTTTACATGACGAGTTGTTTGGTCAAGGTTTTGCTTCTGTTGTTGCTTCATTCTTTGTACATGAATGCTTCGTCAAAATCCGAAATGACATGAGTTGTTTGGTCGAAGTTTGTCGAAACAGTCCGTACATATTTCGTGTCGATCCGGTTAGTAGATTTTGAGTTTTATTTTTTCCGTGTTTCGTTTTGATATTTCTCGAATCTAAAATCGGTAGATATTTGATTTTTGGTTTTGTTCATGTTCATATATTTTGTTGAATTAATTTTCAGATTTCAAATGGAAATTTAATTAGTGGTTTTTCATATTTATTTCATGTTTGTTTTATGGTTTAGGTAAGAATTTGTTAGTTTGATTGTTTGTTAGATTCAAATTGAAATTTAATTGATTATTTCTTCAATTTGTTTCATGTTGTTATATATTTTCCAGAAATTATTAATGTTGGTTTAATCATTTAATTTGTCATGTTTGTTGTTTTAAAATAGACTCATTCATGTTCATACTTTGTTTGATTGTTCTTGAATCCGAAATTTGTATAGTTTGATTTCTTGTTTATCACTTATGATTATTTTTTAAATTTGTCTCATAATCTTGTTTAAGTTTAATATAAGAATTGTTTGTTGTAATGTTGTTAGAGTTGATTTTAAGTTCAATATGATTGAATTTAGAAATCTTCATACTTTGTTTGTTGTTGGTGTTGAATCCGAAAATAGGATTGTTTGTTGCTAAAATATTGTTCAATCAAATTTTAGTTGTTCTTGGTTGTTCAATTTGTGTTCATGTGATTTGTTGTTGAAATGTTGTTAAAATCATGTTCATATGATATTGTTGTTATGATGTTCATCCGTGTTCATATTGTTGTTTGAACATTGTTAGAAATTGATCATATTGTCTATATTTTGGTTAAGTTTGATTAATTGATGTGTTATAGCTGATGGGTAGTTTGGTAAATTTGTAATACGTTCAGGGGTAGTTTGGTAATTTCAGTAAGGTCGGAAGGGGTAGTTTAGGAATTGTACATTTTGTAATTGTTTATTTGAAGCATGGGGGACAAATTGAAATGGGGTGGGTTGTGATATGATTATTTAATATAAAGGGGGGACAAGATTTAATTTAAAGGGGAATCTTGCATTATTTTATGTTAGGCATGGGGGACAAAATATAATGGGGTGGTGTGATATATTTATTTAATGTAATGGGGATGAGTGGGAAGATAATGGGTTTGGTAGAGAAAGAGATTGATTTTAATTGATTAAAGGGTGGGGATTATATATAGAGAGGTCTGGAAAAAAATCAGGGAGGACAGAAAAAAAAAGAGCTGAACATTTATTCTGAACATTTATTCTGAAAAAAAACATTGAAACTCTCAAGAAAAAGAAAAACATACAAAGAAAAATAAAAATAAAAAAGTTGAAAATTAGAAGAGGAAGTAGTACACACCTGATAAATATTCTGGTATACAGGTGTAGAAATTAAGGGTTGAAGATTAACTAGACTTTCAAAAATCTGAAAATTTCCCTTGGTTTCTGTCAGTTATTTTCGGCATTCCTGGATTTTATTTTTGAATTTTTCAAAGCTGTCACTGGGATTTTCGTTGACTGGTTATTGCTGGTTATTGTTGCTATTGCTGTGTTACGTATTACGTTGCTGACTTTCTTCTTCTTATATTGACAATATCAGGTACACAACTGTAATTTTGGCATTTTGTAAGCTGAAATGAAGAATGGAGTGTTAAATTTTTAATTTAGTTTAATTTAGTCTTTGTATTGTATTTAGGTTATTCATGTATTATTATTCTGTAAATCACTGTCATTTGGCATAACTAGGCATATTATAACGACATATTAAATAACGCCTTAACCAGATTATTAGGAAATATATTTAAGTCTGATTATTAATTAAAACTGTTTAATAAAAAAAATAGAAGAAATAACGTAAAAATGGCGTTATTGAATCAGTTTGGCAAAAATTAACTAAATTCCTTATTCATAAGGTTTTTCGTCAACGATAAGTTAATCGGAATCATGTAGTCAATTTCAGTTAAAACATGAATTAGTTTGCGAACAAGTATTAGGACATGATGTGAATTAAAACAAAGTTAGTTAAGGTTAAATTGTTTAAATTTTTTAGAAATATGGTTTAGTAATCAAGTTTTTTTTTCTTTCTTTCAATTTTCAGTATTTGTAAATAATTAGTTTCAATAAGCTTAAGTCTTACTAACAATTTGAATTTTAATCCAACTATGGGATAATTTTTTTATTTTATTTTTTATTTTATTTTTCGACAATTCCATGTTGTATTTATGATTATAATTTTATTACTTTCTGTTAATATTTGTTTTTCTCTTCTATTTAATATGTTATTTTCAAGAATGTAGATATTGATTTTATATTTATAGATAAACTTGGTAATAATAAAAAGGTAGTCATTAAGGGATATTCTTAAAATAAGGAAGGATTTCGCTAAAAATAAATAGATGTAAATAATACAAATTTACAGGATTCTCCAATCTCATTTATTTATTTAATTATTTAAAAAAATTACTTAGAATTTGGGATGGATTGTTTAGTGAATTTCACTTCCTTCCCCAAAGATAATGACGCGCTAGACTCTTTAGGCGCGATTTAATTAATTTTACCTTCTTAAACTCGGATGCGCATTTCATGCGACCCAAATCTAAATCCTAAAACATCAAATAAAATATGTTTCGGATTGTGGGTGCATTTCATGTGACACAGTCCAAAGATATGTTTTAAGCGATGTTCACATTCCTAAAAAATAATGATAATAAAGCGGTAAAAGATAAAATTTGCACATGGTTCATAATTGTATTAAAAATCAGATAAATAAGCCGAATATAACAGTTGAGCGACCGTGCTAGAACCACGGAACTCGGGAATGCCTAACACCTTCTCCCGGGTTAACAGAATTCCTTATCCGGATTTCTGGTACGCAGACTGTAATATAGAGTCATTCTTTTCCTCGATTCGGGATTAAAATTGGTGACTTGGGACACCCTAAATCTCCCAAGTGGCGACTCTGAAATAATTAAACCAATCCTGTTTCGACTGTCCTTTAATTGGAAAAAACTCCTTGTACCCTCGCGGGGGCGGAAAAAGGAGGTGTGACACTACCTTCGCAGTTGTGTCAGTGACTCTGACTAAATGATAAAGACATCCCTTTGTAATCA
This sequence comes from Nicotiana sylvestris, assembly GCF_000393655.2. Classification (NCBI taxonomy): domain Eukaryota; kingdom Viridiplantae; phylum Streptophyta; class Magnoliopsida; order Solanales; family Solanaceae; genus Nicotiana; species Nicotiana sylvestris. The sequence goes on from NC_091063.1 coordinate 163,877,560, forward strand.
TCTTTTTCGCCTTAAGGTATGAAATAAACTTACCTCGAGGCTCAGCAATATTGCCCTTCCACTCACGAACTGACTCATTGGGAAACTCAAACTTGACCACTTTAGCACGACAATCAAGAATAACTAACACTTGTATAACCAATCCATCCCTATGAAAATATCAAAGTCAACCATTTCTAGCTCAATGAGGTATGACGTAGTCTCTCGATCTTGAATTATAATCACACAACTCCTATAGACGCATGAGGCAATAAGAGAATCTCCCACCGGAGTCGACACAAAAAATGGTTCAAGTAGTTGTTCCGGCTCTATCCCAAAATCCAAAGTAAAGTACGGAGTAACATAGGAAAAAGTAGATCCGGGAACCATAAGAGCATAAACATCTAGAGTACAAACAGTAAGTATACCTGTGACGACCGCATCTGAAGCCTCTGTAGTAGGACGAGTAGGCCTGGTATAAAAAACGAGGATGAGACTCTTACGAAGTGGAAGCTGTTCGCGGCACCTTTCCTGCATTGCGCCCACTGTGGGCTCCATTACTCCTAGGTGGGGGTGGTGCAACCGAAGTAGTAGCCGTAGAAGGTGTCAGATGAGCTCTCGAATCTTATTGCCCATTAGGGCAAAACTTTCGAATATGACCCATCAACCCGCAATCATAGCATGGACCACGGGGTCCCCTTGTAACATTCGACTGACGCTGATGAGAACCCACAATACTCTAAGCCTGATGTGCAGAACGATGGTCACTCTAAACGGTCCTAGACTGGCCTCCATGTACGGAACTGTATGGCACTAGAGGGCTACTGAAAGTTGTCTGCACCCTAGACTGTGGTGAACCAGATGGACCTCTACTGCTTTGCCCCTTGCATGGACTAGGCACTAAAATGAAAGTACCAAAAGTATGGGACTTTTTGTTTTGCTCCCTGTTGGCCCTCTCCTCCTGATGAATCCTTTCGAGATCCATTGCTAGATCCACAAAGTCAATAAAGGTAGTATTTCTTCTCCCACCAGCTGTATCTTTTCTGATGCTCGAAATCAAGCCACGAGTAAAGCGATCAATCTTCTCATCCTCAGTGGGGATGAGGTGGGGAGCATAACGAGATAATTTCTCAAATTTGATGCTATACTCTAGGACCGTCATGGTATCCTGCTTCAAGGTCTCAAATAATATCGCAAGGGCAGCTCTCACTCCCGGTGGTAACCACTTCTTAGTGAAGATCTTCTTAAACTCTGCCCAAACCATTGGAGGTGCATCCTCCGGTCCACTTTTCTCTATCCCTTTGAACCAGAGGTCAGCAATGTCTTTCAATTGGTAGACTACCAATCGAACCACCCGATAGTCTTTAACTCCCAGCAAAGTAGTAGCTTTCTCAACTTCCTCCAAAAAGTCCTGCGGGTCTGCAGTAGGATTTGTACCAGTAAAAATTGACGGCTCAAGTCTCACAAATTTCATGGCCAACTGTGCCATATCCTCAACCACTGGCGCTCTCATCCCTCCTTGTTGGAGTGCTTGGATACCCATTTGAAGGTTCTGTTGAGTCTGTATAGCCATGAGATCAACAAAAGTATTCATAGCCGTTCTAATATCAGTGAGGGTCTTTTCCAAGTGATTTGGCTCTGGAAGTGGAGCAGGTGCCCCATCAACTTCATCCTCGAGCTCCCAGACCATTCTTGGATCCATTGGAACTGGCATGGTCCGGGCTCTTACAGCTCTTGGGGGTCGGCCCCTAGGCCAAGCGGGTACCCTTTTCGAAGTCGTATCGGGAATAGGAGCAGCTTTTTGGTTCACATTACTGCCACGCATGTTCACCATATTTTGCTAATAGATATAGCGTATGAGTTAGGAAATATTTCTTAACTCTATTGCACGATTCTAGAATAAGAAGAAAGAGTAAAGTATTCTTATAATGTCAATATAGTCTTCTCGCTATAAGTGTGGTGCACAACACACCCATAAGGAGAACCCTACCAGACACTATTCCATAGATTTCCTAGGACTCGAATTAGAACCTAGGGCTCAGATACCAAGTTTGTCACGCCTTAAAACCACGTGACCGGCACCCGGTACTCTACCCGACCCGAGTGAACCATCCCAGAAATTAATACTAATCTATATGTCTAATAGGGGATATAAAAGCCTCTTCAAATACAATCATCTTAAGATATAACCCAAATCTTAAAAATATCTTTAAGCAACTATTTTACTTTGAAAGAAAACTTCAAAAAGGTAGAAGAAATTTTCATTCATGCATGCCATATGAGTAACCATAGGATTACAACCCAAAATGAATAGTACTATTGTCTATGGAATCTCTATGACACAGAATGACATAGCCAACCAAGGCATAACCCGGTGGCTCAAAAGAATGATAATATAGTAAAGTCCTCCACGGGTGCGAGGGTGGAGTATCACCAAAAGTATCAACAGGAAATGTAGAGCTGTCCTATCCACGCAGTCCAAGCTGCTCAGGTCTAGTCCCTGAAAACAGAAATGGAAATGTGGCCAAAAGGCCTAAGCTCCACATGCCTAGTACGAATCATGAACGGTTCCCCAACAAAAATATAGGACAAGCCTTAAGGAGTGGTAAGATATGCAATAACAATTGATATAAGAAAGAGGCATTTATATCAATTAACAATTTAGAAAATAAAATAAAATAATAAGATAAAACATATTTCAATATCTTCCTTTAGCGTTGATCTTTACAAAATCATGTTAGATTTTTCATTTACCGGGAGCATTATACCATCACCGACACGAGAAAAAGTCAACTCGGTTATGTACCTAGCGGCAAGTATCATATACCCTACTTGCTCAGGTCGTCTCATCGTAGTGCCGCATGAATCGACTCATCCGTGCTAATAAAGTAGCATAATATTACCCCGTAATGGGAAGTACTCTGCCGTAGTCCCCAACCGTAAGGTAGGTTCTATGCCTACACCGGCACGTATAGTTTCATGACCTAATGAGAAAAATATCCAAGGTCAATCTCGGTGAACTTAAGTAACTCCCAAAACCTTTACATTTATTAATGACTATATTCATAGCCAAATCAACTACTTGAAAATAGTAAATCCAAAATATTTCACAACTCATGTATTTGCGTATAAAAAAATACTACAAGTGCTATTCTCGTTTGTTTAGTTTTAAAATTTGAATAACATTTCAAGAAAATAATATTCATAGCACTCAAAATCTTTTATGATGAAAGAAATGGTACAATCCCAACTCGCTCGTCCCCACAAGATAGGACTCACATTTAGAAGCTAAATTTAATCGTGTTTCGATATGAGTTTGGAGAAAAGCTCCGAAGGTAATAAGTTTCAACGTGCCTCAAATTGCTTCCAACCTTACCCCAAATTATCCAATAATTCCGACGAGTTACAATCTATATATACGAACTCACATAATTCAATAACGCGTCACAACAATACCAACTAACCCAACTAAGTGTCCAACACTTTAAGTCTAATTTCATAAGTTTAGCAAAAATCCCCATTTCATCATTTGAAGGTAAATCCTTAAACTTTAAATCAAAATCCTTCATTAAACATGTCATGGGATCTAGTCATTCCATTGAAAGCTCAAAATAACATCGTGGAACAAGACCCAACACTATTCATCATCCCTACCAACCCATTCTTCTAGGGTTTCATAAATAGAGGCCTAAATACAAATTGATCTTCATAAATATACTCTTCTACATCCATGAGGTATAATGTATAATGTTGGAGTGAAGGTATTACCTTTTTGTTCAACCCTAGAAGAATTCAAGATTTGGGTTCTTGAAGTGTTCTTGAGATTTTCTTCAACAAATCTAGAATTTCCATGTAGTTGAAGAGTTAATAGGTGTATTTAATGAACTAGATCTACCAAGAAAGAATTAAATTCTTACCTTATGGTGTATTAATGGTAGAGAGCCTTCTTATCTCTCTAAGTCTTCAAATACAAAGCTTCAAAACATAAAAGACCAATTTCCTCCCGTAATTGCCTTAAAAAGGCTTCAAAGATCGCATGCCGCTTGGGATGCGTCGCATGCACTATCGCGTTCGTCCCAGCTCTATGAAATTTAAGGGGATGCCAAGGTTGGCGCGATGGGCATAGTTCACTGCCCCATTCTTGGCAAATGGAGAATTGAGGGCTATGGGGATGTGACGCATCACCCATAGCGTCGACCTTTAAAGATCAAAAATTGATGCTCTTAACTTCCTCTTTGATTAACCCCATTCCCTTAATTTAAAATTGTATACAGATGTGTTCATCTTGCTTAACTATTTTATTCTTTCAATTTCCTTTTTGTCCCCTTGTTTCCTAGCTAGTAACCACGTCACCTAGCTCATATTTCATCCACCGTCACCTTAAGCTCATATCTTTGATTCCCTCATTTCCCATTTGTATTTCCTTGTTCCTTAATTCATTTCCTTTCAAGAGTTGTTAATAATACTTTTAATTACCATCCATCCAACATTCCAACATTCATTCTTTGATAGAAGTCATTAGTTCCAAATACCTTAATAACTTCGTGCTACTCAAATAATTTATATAGCTTGGGTTTGTTCAAATTACATCCTTAAGCTCAAATTAAATCCAAATTATTCATAGAGGTTACGGGGCTTTAAAACATCGACACCTTATCATCCAGTGACAAATGGACAAGCTGAATCAACAAATAAAGTTATTATCAATAGCTTGAAGAAAATACTAGACGAGTCAAAAGGCAAGTGGCCCGAGGTTCTACCTGGAGTCTTGTGGGCTTACCGAACAATAGCAAAAATAAGTACGGGAGAGACACCATTCTCACTTGTGTACGGTGCTGAAGCCTTAATCCAGTTGAAATAGGGGATCCAAGTATGAGATACACTCAAGCAACTGAAGAGTTAAATGAAGAGGAGATGCGGGTAAATCTCGGTTTGCTTGAAGAAAGGAGAGAAACTGCTTTAATAAGGATAGATGCGCAAAAATAAGTTATTGAGCGATATTACAAGCGGAAGGCTCATCTTAGATACTTCATGATTGGGGACTACGTACTCAAGAAACCTTTTCAATCCACAAGAGCAACCAATGCAGGAAAGTTGAGTCCAAATTGGGAAGGACCTTACAAAGTTTGAGGTATCGCAGGAAAATGTGCATATGAAATTGAAACCATGGATGGTAAAGTTCTACCCTCGAGTTGGAATGTTGTTCATCTGAAAAAGTACTATTTCTAAGGAAAGGAAATACCCACAGTCAGGTATCTTCAGTTATGATTTTTGTTTTTGAATAGTTAAAATTATACTAACAATTTTAGATGATAGGCAAAAAGGTAACCCATGACAAATGATGATATTAGACTTAAAAGACACGCGGAAGAAACATAACTCCCGGTCTAGGGTTACAACTTTTCTGATGGAAATATAAAGGGTTAAGCAGTCTTCATCTAAATTATACCTCCGAGTCCCGTATGTTTTTCCTTTTCAGGAAAAGGACCGCATGGAAGGAATAATCAAGTGCTCGATATTTCATGCTTCAAAGCTCAAAAACTTGGGGGACTATATAATATATGTATAAGGAAGGCAAAGAAGACTGAAATAATTAAAATTCAACTCAATCCTAAAGTCTACTCAACAAATCTCAAGTTCACAGCAAAGTCACGAGCCAAAAACACAAGCCTGATTCAAAAACCTATGAAGGATACACTCGTGGATGTAAATTCCAAAGTATTATGAATGTTTAGGTTAAAGGCAGTAATTAGTCATGGGTTGTCAAGATATACCCTCGAATGTTTTACAAATTTGTTGTAAAGAAAATAGTTACGAAAGAGTTATAGATGATACTTAAATACATGTAAAGTATTATTTAGTTCGACAAGTTTGAATGATATAAAACTTTTCTCAAAGTTATTCAAAGAAACATGTGTGTTCCTATTTCTTATTTCGTATGTGTCACACCTCCTTTTTCGCCCGCGCCAACAGGGGCGCAAAGGAAGTTTTTCCAATTAAAGGACAATCGAAATGTGATTTATTTATTTAATTCAGAGTCGCCACTTGGGATATTTATGGTGTACCAAGTCACCGGTTGAATCCCGAATCAAGGAAAAGAATGACTCTGTATTACGGTCCGCGCACCAGAAATCCGAGTAAGGAATTCTGTTAAGCTGGGAGAAGGAGTTAGGCATTCCCGAGTTCCGTGGTTCTAGCACGGTCGCTCAACTGTTATCTTTGGCGTAAATTATCTGATTTTAACAATTATGAGTCTATGTACAAATTTTAACTTTTAGCCGCTTTTATTATTGTTATTTTAAAAGAGAATTGCAACGTCGTGAAAACACGTCTCGAATCACGTCACATAAATGCACCCATAGTTGTTGACACATTTCGATTTCATTGGGATTTGGATTTGAGTCACATAAATGTGCACTCGAGTTTAGGAAGGTAATGTTATTAAAATACGCGCCTAAAGAGACTAATGCATTATTATTTTGGGGAAGGCCGTGAAATTCACTAAAACGGCCCATCCGGAAGTCTAAAAATTAGTACAATACTTATTGAGGGCCCCGCAATTTATAGTTTATTCGGCGAGGCTCATCTCATTTTTATTTTAAAAGGGCAACCTAAAGTGACTATGATTTTCTATTTTTATTTGTCTCTAAAAATAAGGAAAATCCTACTTGGTTAATATCATTGATCTAATGCAAGCTAAATGATGGTCTAAACTAAACATGTCATTAGGACCCAAGGGAAACCCAAAGAGTAAGAATCACTAGCCAATCTATAACCAAAATCAACCGTATGTAGGCTTTGGCCCAGGCCCAAACGAGAAGGAATTCAGCACAAGACCCAGACCCGCGCTAAATCACTAAGGCTCCAAATCAGCAAAACGAGGCTGTATGGCCTGGAATTTCAGCAAACTTATACCAACGACATTTTAAAATTGCTATGGCCCAAAGTTGATCTAAAGTGTTCCCAAATTTACTTATTGCTTTTGTGATAGAATAGACACTGTTCAAATTGATAACATGCTAATCTCTTGAATTTCAATTCCCTACTTATATCATTTTCTATTATGGTTCCTGACGAGTTATTGAATGTCACTAAGATGAACACAGACTGGGGGTGATTGAACTTAACAGTATTGATCCTAAACGTCAGCCTCACATGAATAAGCTAATCAATTGGACTAGGTAATTTTTATTTACATTACATGCGAACTACTCAATAGCCTGAACTTAAAATACCCTATTGATTTTAGGACAGTTCAATCTAGCATTACTGAATTATTATTCAAGCAGTTCATGATAAAAAAAATGGATCACTGAAAGTAGCACATCAAAACCAAACCATTTGACTTGTTTTTCTTGCAATTAATGAGAAACAAATCAAGTTACCTCACATTATACTACACTACACCAGCATATGTCTAAGTCAAATTAACGTTGCCAATTATGAAGTTCATAAGCTTATCAGCAAGAGTTCAACGGTCCATAAACTTAAACAGTCCAAAGTTAATACAGTCTATGAGCGAACTAACAAACGATATAATTCTATCTAAACATGATAAAGCCACTAAAATCGCAAGGCAACAGCATAGGTCCAGCCTCAATTTCATTTTTTCATTTCCAGCAAGAGATCTACATAGAATCAGGCTCAAATGTGTACCTGGAGATGTGAAATGTAAGAAGAAGAAGAGGAGGTCAGTGGAGCAGTGATGATCAACAACACTTTGAGATAACCAAACAGCAACAATACACAGCCCAGAAAATCAAAACATAGCCCAGAAGAAAACTTGCAACTAGACAAAAGAAAGATCGACTTGAATCAATTTCGAAACAGGCCAAATGACCTTGAAAATGACCCAGCAAATACTCAACACTTCCAGTCAAACCCAAACTCAATTGAAATCTAGCTCAATTGGACCTAAAGCCATTCGAAATCAGTATATATGTATCTGAAACCAGAACTTAGGAAAAACTGGAAATTAAATTGAAAATTCCAGTGGAATAGTAACTATTTTTGGTTTTTCTCTTAGATTTTTATTGTTTTTGGTTTTTGGAGTTTTTAATTTTGAACTCTAGATCTGAAAATTAATAAATGCTTTTTTTTACTCTCCACTCTTACTGATTCTTTTAAGAGTTAAAAAAAACAGTCTTTTCTTTTGCTTTTAGCTCTGAATTTTTTCTCTCCCTTCTGAATTGTCCCCTCTTCCCTTTTTATACAACCTGCCCCCCTTTCAAACTCAGTGCCCGACCCCTTTTCCTTATTCAAATCAGAATTTTCCACTAAAAATTTGATTTTCACTTTAAATTCCACTAAGGAAGTTTTTCCTTATTATCAGCCCCTCATTCCCTTTTGTTCCCCATTAGTGTATTAATTAATACCCCACTAACAAAACACTAAAACTAAAATATAATCCTAACTATTTCATTCCTAAATCAACCCTGAAAACCCCTTGATATTACTGACTTCCTAATACAATTATTCAACTGTATTAAAACTTTTAATTCTAAAATCTGTTCAAACTAACAGTTATCTAAAACTAATTCTGACTAACAGCTATAACCAATTCTTCTAACAACTGAATGACTGAGGTTGAGTTCCCATTGAAGCAAAAATGAACTGAATTTAAGTCATAGCACAGAACCCAACGAAATCATTAAAACTAAACTTGAAACTACATCAGAATCAATCACAAATGCAGGGATTCTAGGTCCACCCTAACAAGCATGCAGGATCAATGACAATGCCTTGAAGCTAAGTGTCTACAGATCAGAATACATAATACGACATTAAACCATTTGATGGACTTACTGGTTTACAAACAAGAATGGACTAATCGACGAAACTATTTATAACCTATGTTATTAATCGACAGAACATAAACTGATGGAGAATGGGGAAAATAACGGACAAAAAAGCGAATTACAATGAACCTAATTTATGTAAACGAGGAATTGATCCAACTACTTAAACAAACATTGAAATATTTAATCCAACCAAAATCCGAAACAGAAACAGAATATATATATTGGATTAACTTAAACTAAAAATCCTAAAAAAATGACTAACCACTCAGACAAACAAACACATAGAAAAGAAAAAGGAAAAAGAAGAAGTTGAAAAGAACTCACTATTTTTCTTGGATTTCAACCATACGCCCTTTCGAACTTGAGTTCCAGTTAGTATTATACGTCTATTTCATCAGAAGTAGACTTATAATACTAACCAAAAACCGTTCGACCCTGACAGCTTTGAAACAAACTCGAACTGTTGAGTCCTAGATCCGCCATTCGATGAGTTTTACTCAGATTTAAGCCAATCTGGTTAGGGATTAGCAACGAGGAGGTCAAGGTGATTATTGGGTGTGAGTTTGGGACTGATTGGGGTAGGTTAGGGTTTCTTGGTCGATTTCTTTGATCGAAGATTCGAACCATTCTACGAGGATTTGAAGACAATGGAGTGGGGATTCAGAGAGGGGAGGGTCAGGGGAACCTAGGGTGTGATTTTCACGGCGACCAGCGTAAGGGCCGCCAGGTTTCAAGCAAAAGAGTGGGGTGGCGGCTCTAGGGTTCGGGGAGGGATTGTGATCTCTTGTTCTTCAGAGACGAAGAAGGGTGGGGGATTTGGTTTGGGAGGGGGGGGTCTGATGGGATTTGATATATTAAAATGATTGAATTAATCGGGGTCGTTGGATGCGTGAGATCAACGGCCTCGATCAACCCTTTTAATTGAATACAGGGTTGTTTGGTGGGGAGAACAGGTATGGAAACTGGTCGGATAAGATTATACGGGTAATGGATTGATGATCCTGACCGTTGGATGCGTGAGATCAACGGCCCAAAAACGGCGTCGTTTGGTTGGATTCTGAGACTGGTCGGTTGGGCCTGGGTTGGGTGTGATATTGGGCCTGACTTCTCTTTTTAAAAAAACTGGCCCAGTCCGAATTTCTTCATATTTTTGAACTCTTTTCCCTTTTCCTTCTTTAATTTTCTAATTTAAACACAATTCCTAATTAATTTGTAAAATCAAAAATAAAACTAACACAAATATTAATTAACACTTACAATAATTAACACACAAATTAAAACCTTAAAATAAAATCACACAATGACAACAAATAGAATAACACACATATTTTTATGATTTTCCTTTTAGAGCCAAATAATGGTTTAATTAATTCTTAAATGCATAATTAAATCCTAGATATGCATGCAACATGTATTTTTTTAATTTTATTTTTCAATTTACTATAACAAGGTAAACATTTACGGACAAAACACAAATAATTATCCAAAAATGCCACATAAATCCTAAAAATTGCACACCAAGAGAATTTTGTTTTATCTTTGATTTCTTTTGGAGTAGTTTTCGTAAAGCAAAAATCACGTGCTCATAGTATGTTTAACCATAATGAAGTTGAGACGTCTTCTTCATTAAGTGTCGTATATAAAAGGGCCCTCTTTTATAATTTGTGCTTGATTCAAAAAGTTACGAAATTAACAAAGCATTTTTAATGCAAAAGTTAAAGGGTAAAATAAAAACCCACATATTAGAATTAAAGTAAAAAATAAAGCCCCAAACTTATAAAGAAAAAGTATGGGTAAACCACTAAAAGAGTAAAATAGAAACTCGAAATAAAGATATCATAAAAGTTGAACAAAAACTTTATAATATCTTAATAATTTAGTTAAAACTAAGTATAAACTTAGTTTCAACTTAATTTCCTTCACAAAAAACCTCCCGAAACTGACTGGGGGTATGATATTTCCAAAAAATACCACCCCTAAACTGGACCAGGGGTAAAACTTTCAACTATTCCACCAAATAAAAAAAACAAACAACACACTTCAAACTTTTTGAAAAACTTTTCACTGAGGGGCAGAATCTGAACCAGCAACGGTATCATCAGGGCCAAAATGGGCAGCTTGAGCAGAAGAGGGTTGAAAAACCACTTCACCAGGATTAGCTTCATCACCCTCGGGAGTATCAGCCACAGGTGAAGAAAAACTCTGGCTTTGGTGGGTTTTCTCAATTGTTTCCTTGATCTTGGTTATCTCAGCAGCCAAGTTAAAACCTTCCCGGCTTGCCTCCATAGAAGTATCATGGTGTGCATTCAGAAAAGCCCAACTTACTTCAACAACAGCCTTGTCATCAAGGGCTCCGTAATCTCTCTCCCAATGTTCAATCTTATTCCTAAGCTCTTCCTTCTCAGCTAAGGCAGCATCATAAGAAGCCTGCAAGGGAACAAATGAGCTCTCCAAAAACTAAACCCTATAGGAAGACACCCGAGATCTTCTTGAGATTGGGTGAGCGTCTGAACAAGCTCACCAGCGTAAACTTATTTTTCATTCAACATGGTCTTCAGACCTCTGATATCTTCAATGGCCTTAGAAAGTTGTTCAACAAAAGAAGACTCAAGGAGGTTCTTGTCCTTGCCCGCTTGATTAGAAGAGGCTTTCTCAACTGCTAGCTCTGCTGCCATAACCTTTATTTGTTGCTCCAAGGTACATTTATTCTCCTCTAAAAACTTCCATCTCAAGTTGAAGACTCTCGTATTGCTCTTTCCAATTATCTGCCTCAGTGTGATAGTCATGCATTAACTGCTTCGTATGGACAACCCTTTTCGTCATCTCCGTACCGATGAGATTAATCTACATAAAAAAATGGTATCCTAACGAAAGGAGAATCACATAAGATAAAGAGAAGAAGTTTATACCTTTAAGGATGACTACACGATATCGTTCATCCACGTTATAGAGCTATGACTTTCCAATTTTGACTTCTCAACCGGGCCTATCAGAGGTTTTATCCACACGTCAGCCTAACTTGACTTCTTCAAAAGGTTACCATTGGCAGGAATCTCAATAGTAACTTGTTTCATCATCCTGCTTCCACTAGAAGAACCAATTTTAGTACGAGAAGTAGTGAAAGTAGGAACGGTTGAAGAAAGTCAAAATAGCCATGGGTGGAGCAGTAGCGGCGGCAGTAGAAACAGGCAACTGAGGTTCCATTGGAGCAGACACGAGAAAAGAGGCAAGGGGTACTTCCTCAGAAATTGAGCCAAAGTTTTCATCATCTAACCCACGAGAAAAGAGGTGTCAATAGAATCAAGGGGTGTTGCAGGCGTCTCTTCATCAGAACTCACTAAAGTAGCTTCTTCAGGCTCGATCACGGAAACAAGACGAGGAGGAGTAGCTTTGTCATCCGAAATGACACATCTTCTGGCCCGAGGCTTACGAACTAATGAGCTTCCATCCCACTCCTCTTCAATCTTTAGAGTCCTGCAGTCTATCAACTTTTCTTTTCAATGAAGAACTCAATATTATTTCCTGAGCTCTTGCTAGAGAGAGCCGCGATTGACTCAGCACTCCCTGATAAAAAGAGGGGTTAATGAGCTCTAAAGTAAGAACAAAGAAAAAGGAAAAAGTGGAAAAGAAAATTACCGTGAGTTTTAACCTTCCACCCAAATCTATTTGAAAGATACTATCAAGACCTTACATCCATGGGAGAAATTGTTAACAATTTTTCTACCCAACCAGGGAATCGAAAATCTCCTCAACGGTTCCCATGGTTGCTGAAAAGGAAAAGTAAAACAGTTACGAGAAAGTACAAGCTCTATACAAAAAAAGAGAGAAAAGTAAAAAAAAATTTGAAAGGAAAATTTACGTGCAAAGTTCCACTTCTCAGGGAAGGGCATATTCTCTTCACCTACTAACTCACTTGTAGGAGTAACAACAAATCAGGCATACCAGCCATGATATTTATCGTCCTCAGGGCTGACTAAAACTCTCTTACTCTTTGCCACGAGAGTAAAAACCTCATGACGGAATAATTTGGGAGAGTAGAGATGGATTAGATGACAAAAAGTGAAAGGTAATTAAGCCAGGTTAGCCAAATACCTAAGACATGCTACATCCCTCCATATAATGGGGCCAATATGTCCTAAACAAACATCGAAGAAACGGCAAAACTCAATAATAACTGGGTCAATAGAAGGCCTAAAACCTAATGCGAAGGGATACGAAGAAAAGTCAGCCTTAAAGGAAGTGATCCTTTGGTTTTCATTGGGTACGAGAATTGGAAAATCATATTTCCAATGACAATCTCTGTGAACAACAGAAATCAAACCCTCAGTAATCTGGGAAGTATAAACATCAGCACGATCATGTGAGGTCATGGAGGTGACTTGATTCCTAATTGATTCTCTATCAGAATAAAAAGAAAGTTCAACAGAGATAATCTCATCAATCTTAGGTTCACGATTGGCTCGCTGGAATCCCTATTTCTAGCAGAAGACCTATATGAAAAAGAAGCTCTAGTTCTAGAAGACGATGGAGGAGTAGAACTAGGTTGAGATGAAGAACCTCATACAGAAACTGACCCCAAACTACGCAATCTACCACCTTTCCTACTTCTGGTAGGAGCAAGGGGGAGTTCATATACAATAAGAACTTTTTGAGGATCAGGGTTTGGAGAAGACATAGTTGTATGAAAAAGTAGAATAAATTGAACAAGCAAGTTATGGAAAACTTTTTCGTAAGAGAAAAGACAAAGGATATATTTATACTCGGAAGTAACTGTCATGCAAAAAGGTAATGATGGAATCATCATTATGAAAACTGTCACTTCGTGATTGATGCAGCCATAAAAAAGCCCTAGAATCCGCGGAAGAATTGCAGAACCAATCGTTGGCAACCACGTGTCACATGCATGAAATGGAAGTGACATACGATGTGTCAGTTCAGAAGAAAGTATAATGATATACGGGAAACAACGGCAAAAATTCCCGCTTTAATGAGATCCACTTCCCAAATATTCAATTGCTGAATAATCAATATTACATTTGGAATTAATTATGTGGCTGACAGGGCAAGACACGTGAATTATTAGAAGAGTGACAGCTGACAAAGAGTACTTAAAGAGACGCAAGTCTTAATAGGTACGAGCAAAGTGTCTAGAAGACAAGAAGGAACAGTCGCTCGGGTCTCTTCATAATTTGAAGAGACACCGGTGGAATGAACCAAGACAGCAAAAAGTACAGATTCGCTAAATCTTCAATTAATGAGCATGAATGATTGGAAATATTATAGAATCTTCACGAAACAATTACGATTGCCAATTTTAACGTTTTATTAATGTCATTAAATGCTCATAATGACTCGATTATTAGAGGGAAGAAACGTTGTACTTAGAAATAGCTATAAAAGGACGAAAAATGACATGTGTATGGACACGCTCTGATTACTATTGAAATATACTTGTTTACTTTGCTTTATATCGATTACTTTGCTATTAAACATTTTAAAATTTTCCTTTCCCATTGCAAAAATATTCTTTTATTTGATTATCAGTAGCCCGAGTACTTCTTAAAATAAGCTTTGACCAAAACTCCTATTTTCTGGTTAAATAGTTATCTTATTACTTTTGATACCAATACTTTTTCTCCTTCAGTATTTCATCGTAGCGTCTTTACTCTTGTATTTTTTAAACCTGTTTTGAAAACGGTTTTTTTAAGCCAAGTGTCTATCTGAAACAACCTCTTTACCTCACACAAGCAGTGACCAGGCTAGTTGGATTCAAAATTAAAAAGTAGACACACGACAAGCTAAGGGGCAACATCTATTGTTTATGTATAAAAAATAATTTTGACCCTATATATATAATGTAATTCTGCGATGAAGGAGGTTCGAATGAACCCCTTCCGCCATCCTAGCTCCGCTCTTGTATACAAAGAGGGGATAATGTCTGTGTATATTATACCTTTCTCATACCCTACTTATAAGATCACAGTGGATATGTCGTTGTTATTGTTGTAAAAATTAAGCGATCAATGCAAAATTCTCCATCTTAATATGATAACTAAATTTCTCCATATATTTATGACGTATACTTTCCACCCATATTACTTTATCACCTTATAGAACGTTGTCTTGATTACTATTCTTGAGAAGACAAGTTCCATTATGGGGGCTTAAAAAAGTTTTGAGCTGAAAATGTGTGGTCAATTCAGAAAACTAGTTTTAGTCCATTCACTTATACTGTGGTCCTCTAAAGATGGTGATTTTAAAAGAAAGTCGCAACAAGTTGCGGCCTATATTAATGACGAATTCAAAATTTTAAATTAATACACACTAACAGAATATGCTTTCATTGACGAAAATATACATAGACATGTCCTTAAAATACTAGGAAAGAGTTTCATGTATGTTATTTTAAAGATTATTTGAACATAAATTCACAATCTCCATCTAATAATTATTACTATCGGATCCCCAATTTTCTAGTCCATCCCAATTATCCCCAACTTCAAACATATCAAGCAAATTGCTTAGATTATTATGATGGGTATATCCAAAGTGGATTAACATTTAGAAAATTAAATAAAATAATTTTTTCTCGTGTTGGTCCCTTTTTCCCCGACTATTTGAGTGGGGGCATTAGAAAAAATTATTTTAAAGAAGAATTAACCTAAATAGTCGTCCACCTAATCACTTAAATTAAATATAGCAACTATATAAATAATGAATGCAATATATAACTAGTTGATGAATGCGTCAAGGTTTTGTCTCGATAAATTAATTGCAACTATATAAATAATTTTTTTTACAACAACCTAATAATTACCTCTAAAACTGCCCAGTTCTAATTATTTCTTTTTTCTTTTTTAGAATTGTTATTTTCCTTATAAACCGAGCACCCCACCCCCCACCCCATCCCAGACACCCACAATTAAAGTATAAGAAAATACAGAAAATGAGGTAGGCAACATCCTTAAAAAAGATTTATATCAACATGAAATGTTTCAGTATTTAATTCTCCATGTCGGAATTTTGTTTAGGCAATAGGGAGTTTCATTAAATACATAACATCATATATAGTATTATCATATTTGATTATTTTTCCCATTTGTTAGTAACGTTAAAATGGTGATGAATAGTCCGCATGTGTTGGCTGATAGCTGAGTTAGTTGGATGAGTAATCTTTCACATAGGAGATCTGAGATCGATCCCATCACCACCAGCCTCCTTATTAAGAGTTCAACGCAACGGACTTGCCTAGCGCGATTTATATCTCTTTTGTAATTTGCGAGCTATTATACAGTGATCATGTTATTCAATATGCATCCGAAGAATAACGATTGCGGGTTTTCCTTGAAATTTTTTTTTTAAAAAAAAAAGAAGAAAAAATGTGGTGGTGAAAAATGTGAAAGCAACTCTAGTTCTTATTATAGGTGGACTAGTCTTAACCTTTCATTTTCTTTAGCAAATATGAATAGACAATTTGTCCGTGACTAAAAAGTAGAAACATATTTTTATAAAACCCCCAAAGATTTGTAGTGATTTTTTGTGGTAAAAGTCTCTATCTCAAGTCCAAATGATTTATTGCTCGTTGACTATGCTCCAATAATCATTTATAGCTGATGTACTACGTGGTACCAATTCCCTTGTTGCACTTAGCTACTTTTTTGAGTAATTTTAAACTTAAATAGTTATTCACATAACCGTTTATATAAATTAATTAAAGTAGCTGATGAATGTATAATACATGTATAATTTTTGAAAATAATATGAGCTAACTAGTTTTCGGACTAGTAATTAAAAAATAGTCAGTTTTTGCAAAGTCATTAAAAAATAACTATTATTTCATGCGTAAATAAAATTTGGACAAAAATATCTTAGCTGCCACACGAAAAATTTCAGCATAATATGCTGGATTATGGAGTTTTTGCGCATAAACTTCTAGCATATTATGTTGGAACTCCAGCACATTATGCAATTCTAGCACATTATGCAAGAATCTCATATGTAAAAAATTCGAATTTTAACACATTATGCTAGAAGTTTTCCGGATTTTTAAGGGTGTTTTTGTTTAGACTTTATTTTTATATAAAAAGGGGCTAAAATTCGATTACTTTTGAACAATTGGTTGATTTTCAGCTTGAAATTGTAAATCAGGTTATTTCCGATTTTTCCACGTATAAACTTTATGTAATATATGTATAACCATATACAAATAGTATACACTCAAAAAAAAGTAAATAGTGAATCTGACTATCTATTTGCATAAAAATCCCTTATTAATGCTATGTCGCTCATTTCAATACTCAAGATTGGCAAATAGTATTATTTAATCGAGTTCGAACTTTGGGTGCGTTTGGTATAACGGAAAATGTTTTCTGTGGAAAATATTTTCTTGGAAAACAAGTAGTAATCTTATTCATTTTCCGGTGTTTGGTACGCAAATTAAGGAAAATAACTTCTCAAGAATATTCATAAATAATTTATATATAATAAACATGAATCCATAAACTTTCAAAACAACAACCTTCTGGACCCACAAATTTCATACACTTTCCATCCGCTAAACTTTTAAAACCGCGAAATTTCGAACCCGTAAACTTTCAAACACATAAACCTCCGAACTCATAATTTTGGAACTTGTAAAATTTTGAGCCTTTAAACCGATAAATAATAAAATTAAAACTGAAAAAGCAAAACGAAAAAAAAACAGAAATTTAAATTACATTTTTTTTGTGCGGGGGGAGGGGGGCAGGTGGAGGGGATTGGGGTGGGTAGTGGGTGGTGCAGAAAAATGAAAAACAGAAATTTGAAATTGCAAAAAAAAAAAAAAAATTAAGGTAAAAAAAAAATAAAGGCGGGGGGAGGGAATGGAGGGGTAGTAGGGTAGGTGGTAACGGAAAAACTGAAATTTGAAAAAAAAAAAAAACCTTTTTTTTGGAGAGAGGGTGAGGTGGGTTGGTGAGGGTGGGGAAGATTGAGAAGGAGCTTTTGAAAATGTTTTCCCTTCTTTTGATAAGGAAAATATTTTCCTCCAATTGGAGAAAAATGAATTGATAAGGAAAATGTTTTCCAAAACATTTAAGCCAATCAAACATGGAAAAATTAGAAAACATTTTCCGAAAAATATTTTCCTTCATACCAAACACACCCTTTATCTTATGCAGATTAAAAAAATGAAGAACAAAATTTCAAATATAACAAGAATTAATAGTTGAGATATTTGAACAAAAACAAATAGTTTGATAACTAGTTTCTTGCCAATGGTGTGACAAGTACTTTGTTTTTCATAAAAAATAGAATCACTAAAAACCAAATTAATGTTTTTTTTGTATATAAATAAAAGAATAGAGTACTTTAATTTATCCCCCAAAAGGTTTAGACAAATACGTTGTTTTCACCATTATGATTATATCTCCAACTCTAGCCTTTTGCAATCACACATCCATGTTTGTGTTCTTGAATCGTTTTCATCCTTAGCAGCATGAAAATATCTTAAAAGCATGGATTGAGAAAATTTTCCAATTTTGTAGTTTCTAAGATATACAAGTGAAGTAACCCTTTTGGGGGTAGCCGAGTTGGTTGAGCAACAGGCTTTCCAAATGGGAAATTTAGGGTTCGAAAACCACTTGCATACTTCTTCAGCCGAGCCTGTCACATGAACTTGCCTAGTGCGATTTACCCTCATATGTAATTTGCAGGTTATTACATTGGAGCGGGGTTTACTCTGTGTGCACTTGAAGGATAGCGAACGCAGTTTCTCTTGTTAAAAAAAGAAGAAGATAAGTTTAACAAGTGTCGCTAAAAATCACTTTCAATAACTAGGTAGCATTCAATGTTTGAATAATTTAGGGCCAAATTTCTAAATCTTTATTCTTGAAAACATCCGGTCTTGAACCAGACAAAAAGATGCAAAAACAATTATAAAAATTTAATAAGCTCCATCCTTTTAAAAATTTACTGACATTTATTAAGAATATATATTAATGAATGAAAGACATGTATTTTATATTTGTTAGTTTTGTCGAGTTTGGGTAATATTTACTGAATGATAGCTATATAATTGGAATGATTAATTATGCCCCGCTTATTATTTCTCTCAGACACGGTTTCAAAATTTGAACATTATGAGCTCAAGTTCGACGGGAAGCGTGGGGGAAATGATAAAGTTATTTTTGTGTGACATATATACAACGGATTCAAGACGTAAAAGCAACCATTAATGCATATATTAGAGTAAACTATCTACATCACACCCCTTGAGGTGCGGGCATTCCCCAAATTTCACGTGAATACAGAATACTTTGTGCTCCGACCTACTCTTTTTTTTAATAAGTTCAAGTTCAGAATTCTACTACAAAGTACAAACTCATTTGATTGATGGGTTCTCAATCTACTATTTATACTCAACGTGTCATAAAATAGAACATGTCGTAAATTAATATTGAGTTCGAACAACCAAAATTCACTATTTCTTTAAGTTTGCCTATTTCTTTGTAATTGTATTAGAAAGTTATATTATTATTATTATTATTATTATTATTATTATTATTATTATTATTATTATTATTAGTTTAGAGCTCAATAAGTGAAAAAAATTAGAATTCGAACTCATAAATTTCAAATTCTAGCTTGACTTGTGCAGTATACTCCCTTTCTTAACTTCGCACCTCCTCCCGTTTTTTTTAATAAAGGCTATAAAACATGAAAAAAATGCATCATATAAAAAAATGTAGACGATTTGTCTACTTTATTTGCAAAGGGATATGAATCTATTCCTAGTCCTTATTCCACTTTCACATATTAAATTACAAGCATGATCATTATTATATTACAATGCAATGACAATGTTACAAAACCCTACTTGTATTGGGAGCTTTTAATAGCAAGTTTCAACCTCTCGCTGTCATTAATTTTTAATGGCCACCATAAGAACTAGATCTAATGCACGCTTTATTTTATATTGAATTGTCATTTTATTTACTTTTCACAAAAAAAAAACATTGGAAAAAACAACAAAGGAAGGAACCACTTACGGATGTGGTGCAACAAATGAAACTGCTCTTTCCTTAACCAAAAGTCTCAAATTCGAGTTCTGGATATGAAAAAATCTTTGATAGAGAGCATTTTCTCCCGAGGGCCATATGTGACACGAATCCAGATATAATAAAGGCTTCAATACGGGTACCGAACACCGAGAAAACTAACAAAAAAAGGAAGGAACAAAGAAGGTGTGCACTACTTAAAATTGGTTTTGGGCCAACCTCCACTTTAATATCCTTAACCTTTTTATTCTCCAACTTTATCCTAAGATCAAGATCCCATTCATACTTTTCTCCAATATAAAAAATTCAATTATTGACACTTACATAATCTTGTTATCCACTATGACCTCACCTCGCATTTTATTTCCTTCTCATTTCCTTTATAAAATTGGATGAAATTTAAAAGCTATAGAGTGCAAGCAATTTTCATACTTCTTTGGGTACTTTGTTATAACCAATAGACATAGTTCCAATCTCAAAGCTTCATTATCAACTTCTTTTAGTAGATGAGGGAGAAGGAAAAAACATGAGATTGAAAACGAAATGATATCACATTTTTTTTTTGGATCTTTACATAAATAGTCGGTCAAATTTATATTCTTTTTGGGGATTTTTTTTAGCAAGTAACGTTTGGGTGAACGGCTATTTAACTAAAAATTCTTCTACCTCTCTTCTTCTTTTTTCCCGTTGTACTTAACAAACCATTAATCGGAAAAAAATATACTATTGCTAATTTGCAATTTGGACAATTTAAACGTCACATTTTATTCGGGCACGATATTAAGATAAAAGTTACTTCTAAAATATTTTTTTAATTTGAATAAAATCCGTTCAAAATTTTACATAAACTTATTTTTTAAAATAAAAATTTCACTATAAATTCTGTCTCAAAGCACCCTTTTGTAATATAATATAAAAAATTATTAAGTCCGGACAAAGAAATTTTTTCTTTTTAAGACAAATGAACATTATTTTTAAAAAAAAAATAAAAAAAATTATATTCCTGTTTTCTTGAAAAGTCCGTCGAGATAAGCACGTGAGAGGGACCATTCAGAAAATAAGACACGTGACCGGCGGCTAGAAAAGTGTGTGGGTCTGACGAGAATTCACGATAAAATACTGTATCCAATTTATCACGATATAATTGAGTTCCAAGATATCCGCAAATGAGAGGAAAAAAGATAATGCATTGACCTAATAAAGTATTTAGTCAAACCGACAGATATAAATCTACTTTGATATCTCAATCCTTATCAGTTATCATTAGCCACGTGGTGTTTTGTACTGCTTAGCTTCCATTCCTCAATTTGAACATTTTAATTTTGAAACTATTTATAATCCACTTTTTTTGTGAAAAAATGGCTTACCAAAGAAACTAAGTGGGCGTTTGGACATAAGAATTGTAAAATTTCGAAAAAAGTAAAAAAAATTCAAGTAAAAATGGTATTTGAAAATTAGCGTTGTGTTTGGACATGAATATAAATTTTGGGTGTTTTGAATTTTTGTGAGTGATCTTTGTGAAAATTTTGAAAAACAACTTTTTGGATTTTTTAAAGTTTTTGAAAAAATTCCAAATTTCATCTTCAAGTAAAACTTGAAAATTTTATGGCCAAACACTAATTTTGAAAAAAGTAACAAAAAATTTCATGCCAAACGGGCTCAAGTTTTGTGAGTTAATCCTTTGATACTCAGGATAATGTGGGATAAGGTAGGATTAAGTATGATGTTAAATTTATATTGTATTTGATTGACAATATAAATTTATCTCAGAATAATTTTATACCATTAATTTATACCGTAAATCAAATATAATATAAATTTAATCCTAGATTTAAATAATATCCACATTATTTCACTTTATCTCATCAAACTTGAGATTATTTCATCTCACTTCTCAAGTGTGATAAATTAATTCAAAAATTAGAGTCCCAAACTATAATTTTAGAATAATTTAATCAACAACAACAACAACAACAACAACAACAACAACGACCCAGTATAATCCCACAAGTGGGGTCTGGGGAGGGTAATATGTACGCAGACCTTACCCCTACCCCGAAGGGTAGAGAGGCTATTTCCAGGAGACCCTCGGCTCAAAAAAGCAATAGGAGATAATATATTAGTACCATAAAAATGCGTAATAAAATATCAACAATATATAAGAGATACGAAATATGAAATACAGGATACGAAATACGAAATAGATGGCTGGTATAGTACAACTAGAAGGTAAAGCCCTGCATCAATAGACGACCAATGACATTCCTAGTCTAACTCCTAACTGGATAGTCTCACTCTATTGTGCTGTAGAAATATTCACACTCTCCCCTAACCTACAACCTTAATGCTCGACCTCCATAATTCCCTATCAAGGGCCATGTCCTCAGTAATCCTAAGTCGCGTCATGTCCTGTCTGATCACCTCTCCCCAATACTTCTTAGGTCTCCCTCTACCTCTCCGCGTGCCCACTACAGCCAGTCGCTCACACCTCCTCACCGGTGCATCAGTGCTCCTCCTCTGAATGTGCCCAAACCATCTGAGTCTTACTTCCCGCATCTTGTCCTCCATGGGGGCCACACCCACCTTCTCTCGAATATCTGCATTCCTAATCTTATCCATCCTTGTATGCCCGCACATCCACCTCAACATCCTCATCTCTGCTACTTTCATCTTCTGGGTGTGCGAGTTCTTTACCGGCCAACATTCAGTTCCATACAACATGGCAGGCCTAACCACTGCTCTATAAAACTTACCTTTTAGTAACGGTGGCACTTTCTTGTCACACAAAACTCCCGACGCTAACCTCCACTTCATCCACCCCACCCCTATACGGTGTGTGACATCCTCGTCAATCTCCCCGATCCCCTGAATAACCGATCCAAGGTACTTGAAACTATCTTTCTTGGGAATGACTTGAGAGTCAAGCCTCACTTCAACTCCCGCTTCCGTCGGCTCAACTCCAAATTTGCACTCGAGGTATTCCGTCTTCGTCCTACTCAACTTGAAACCTTTAATCTGCATACCAAACGACCCCTAAATAATATTAAATTCAGACAAAATGTAGAAGTCTACCCATCTTCTGGGGACCAAAAATATAAGATATAAAAATCTCATTGAGGAGGATTTAGGCTTCAAGTAAAAAAAATATTTACACATTATATCAAATCTTATAAGGTAATTCATTATCTTATAATAATAATAATAATAACAACTTGTTATGATAAATTAAGCTATATTGATAATATGAATTTTTTTTACATTATTAATATATATAATCTAAATTCATCTAAAAGTAGCCTTCTATTTCTTGCTTGATACATTTGGTTAAAAAATTGAGTAACTAGTTTTAATAAATTTAGATCTCAAAAAATAGTAAATTGCATAGAAATCAATACTCTATTCTATCCATTGTATTACCATATCACCTTTCTTCCTTGTAGTCCTTAATTTGTAAGTACAAAAAGGAAAGGAACATAGCTAGGCAAGGGATTGACAAAAAGGTTGAGAAAAACTAAAATATCTTTTTTATTTTTTTGTTTTTCCACCCTGAGTTTGATATCCGCATTGGAGTCCGACTATATCAGGATTCACACCGCGTAGGACTCCATTGGAGGGGGGAGAAAGCACTCCCTACCAAGAATTTTTCATACCCAGGGCTCGAACCCGAGACTTTTGGTTAAGGGAAGAGCAGCTCATCCGCTGTGCCACATCCTTTGATGGTAAAACTAAAGTATCATATCAACATAAAATAGAAATACAATGAAGTACTATTAATCATCACCAAACCAACCAAGAAACATAACCTTATATTATCATAAGAAAAAAATGAAGAAATTTTTATTAGGATAAAATTCCCAAGAAAAAAACAAAAAACAAATATGATATACACAAAAATTCCCAAGAAAAAATAATTTTTTTATTTCCTAGAAATCTCCCTAGCCCCCCCCCCCCCACCCGCTCCCTGCCCTCTCTCTTTGTTCCTTTCTTCACCCTCACATGTTCGGTCAGTGATGAAAAGTACTCTCCTCCTTACCAGTCGTAAAAAAATAACAAAGAAAAATAAAATGGAAAGAGGAAAAGTAAACCAAATGCTCACAAGAAAAATAATAAAAAATGGCCCCTTATGTTTGGAGTAGTTTAGGATGATCTTACAATTATCCTCTTAACCAGTTTTGGAACCTTAATTTGTTAAAAAAGTAAGCTTCTTTGGTTTCTGTCAAATATTTAATACATTTTATTTATTAAACTTAATAAAAAATATGAAGAAAAAAAAAGAATTAAACAAAAAGCGCAACACCAAAAATAATTACACAAAAACTAAGCCAGACGCTAAAAATAAACTAAAGATAACAGAAATTACCCCTCAAACTTTTCTCCTTAAATCAAACAATCAAAGACTTATTAAGAGCCCGTTTGAATATAAGAATTTTTTTACTTTTTCGAAAATTTGGTCATAAAATTTTCAATTTTTACTTGAAATTCGAAAATTTTAAAAATTCTAAAAAGCTATTTTTCAAAATTTTCACTCAGATCATTTACAGAAATTCAAAAACAACTCAAAATTATATTCATGTCCAAACACAACTCTAATTTTCAAATATTATTTTTACTTGATAAAAATTTTCACCTTTTTTTTTAGAATTTTACAATTCTTATGTCCAATCACCCACTAAAGTAGATCAAAGGTGCTCATTTTTTGACAAACCTAAAGAACTAAAATTGCTCAAAAATTTATTTAATGGACCATCTTAAACTATCCCCAAACATAAGGACCATTTTTGTCATTTTCTCAAATACCCACCAAGAAAATCCTAATATTAGAAACATCTGTACCTTGAAGAACAAAACTAAGCAAGCACAAACATATGCAAAGGAAGAAGAAGATTCTCGTATTTCCTTTTTCTCTTGCTGAAATAAGGGGCTGCAGCATATTCATTGGAAAAAAAAGAGATTGAATCTTTATTGCTATTTTAGTTGGTGGAAAAGGAGGAGAAAACAAAGAAACTCCTCCACAGAATATAGATGGGAATATTGTATGATGATGTGGTGCTTGTGAATCACTCAGAAAGAGAAGGAGACCCAAGTGTGATTACTGTTAATTGTCCAGATAAAACTGGATTAGGCTCTGATCTTTGTCGTATCATTCTCTTCTTTGGTCTCTCTATTGTCAGAGTTGGTATGTTTGCTCCATCTTTTATCTTCTTCCACTTCCATTGACATAGTAATTATAGTGAAGCTCTCATTGTGTGTATATATGTGTGTGTGTGTGTGTGGCAGGGAGTGAAAAGATTCAATCTTTCTTGATTATTGCTTTCATTTTGTGTGTGTGTGTGTGTGTGGGGCAGGGAGTGAAAAGATTCAATCTTTCTTGATTATTGCTTTCATTTTGTGTGTGTGTGTGTGTGGGGCAGGGAGTGAAAAAATTCAATCTTTCTGATTATTGCTTTAATTTTTTTTTTGTGTGTGTGTATGGGGCAGGGAGTGAAAAGATTCAGTCTTTTTTGGTATAATCAATCACTAGTTGAATTTCTGAAATTTGGGTGAGAGTCTGTTGGTACTGAATTTGTGAATGGATTGCTTATGTTTTTGTCTTAAACTGGGATTCTATGTTGCAGAGGAGAATTGAACCTACTGGTTAGTTTTGGTGTGTGTGTTTATTTTTTGTTTTTATTTTTACTTTTTAGTGGGGTTAATAAAGGTTCTCTGTGTGTCTGGAGCTTATGTTTTTGACTGTCAATTTTGAGTCTGTTTCAAGAAGACTGGAGAGTGGAGATTTTTTTTAGCGGAGTGAATAAAGATAGGTAATCGGGCGTTTTCCCTTTGTATTGTCAGTTCGATAGCATTAGTAGTAGTATGATATCCTTTATTCTTACATTGCTATTACTACCTAGCATATAACTGTTATATTGGCTTTGGTCTTCTCTTTTTATCTTGTTGTTGTACTTCTTTTTATCCTTTCTTTAGCCGAGGGTCTATCGGAAACAACGTCTCTGCCCTTCCAGGGTAGGCGTAAGGCTGCGTACATCTTACCCTCCCCAAACCTCACTTATGGGAATTCACTGGGTTGTTGTTGTTGTTATTGAACATAATTCAGACAGTTTGGTTGATGCTAGTGTTGTATCTGAATTATACTGTGACAATTGATATATGCTGGAGAGTGGACGTTTTTGTAATTTTCCATCTTAAATTTTGATCTATATTAAAAATTTGATTCTTTTGTTGAAGATGTATCAACCGACGGGATATGGTGCTACATAGTGTTTTGGGTGGTGGGAACACCAAAGACAAGGTGGAGTTTGTTAAAGAAGAGATTGATGGGAGTTTGTCCATCTTGTTCATCTGCCTCCGGCATGTCATATTATTGCGCTGAGTTACAGTCGCCAAGGCCTCCTGATGTATTCCTCTTGACATTTTGTTGCTATGATCGAAGGGGTCTTTTACACGGTAACTAATTTGAACCTTGTTCTTTAAACTTGCCGCACAATGCTTCTTATTTTAAAATCTAAACCTTGTGAATGTGTTATATTTTTAGCTGTTTAGTTTACTTGTTTAAACAATTAATAACTCTGGTTCTTTCTTGTTGGTGGCAACCGGCTAGCAAATATCTTGTCCGAGAGGTTATCTGCTTATACCTGCAGTAATTTTTTTCAAAATTATGGCAGATGTCACGGCAGTACTTTGTGATCTTGAGCTCACAATAAAGAAGGTGAAGGTATCCACTACACCGGATGGAAAAGTGATGGACCTGTTCTTCATCACCGACACAAGGTACGGAAATAATTGGTCTCTTAATGTTTTTGCCGAGGGGAGCCTTGGAGCAACGTTCAAGTTGTCTCCGCGTGACCAAGAGGTCACAGGTTCAAGCCGTGGAATCAGCCACTGATGCTTGCATCAGGGTAGGCTGTCTACATTACACCCCCTTGGTGTGCGGTCCTTTCCCGGACCCTGCGTGAACGCGAGATGCTTTGTGCACCAGGCTGACCTTTAATGTTTTTGCCCATGATTCATAGTTTCTTAGACGTAAATCCTTTTCTGATGCTGTGCTCTCTCTCTCTCTCTCTACCCCTACCTCCTTTCTGAAGTATGCTGTCTGCTTAGTAATTTATTGAAACTTTAAGCTAGCAAAATCAATATGGACCTTCTTCTTCATTTGACAAAACTCAAATCGTATTTTGGTTGTCATTTGTGTGATAAGAGTCCTAATTCAGAAAAGGAATTGTTTTATCAGAGAACTTCTACATACAAAGAAGAGACAAGAAGACACATATGACCAGTTGAAGTCTGTTCTGGGTGACGCGATGATTAGTTGCGACATAGAAATGGTTGGATCCGAAATCACTGGTTGTTCTCAAGGGCCATCATTCCTTCCTCAAGAAATTGCCGAAGACATGTTTAGCTTCGAGATTCTTAATGAACACCAGAGTAGATCCCTTGCCTGCAATAAAGCGTCTATCGCCGTTGATAATTTGTTGAGCCCTGGTCATACTCTCGTCCAGATCGTTTGCCAAGATCACAAAGGTCTTCTGTATGACATAATGAGGACGCTGAAAGATTACAATATTCAGGTACAGAAATGTCTTTTCTAAGAAAAGCCTCGTGTTTATCTGCGTAGCGAATATATAAAATAGCTCGATAACCATATACGTGGTGAACTCCAGTATGCCATTCAGAGATAGGTTTTGAAATTAAAATTTGCCTATTGAGTAAACCTATATAGTATCTTTGCATTGTTTGTTTGTGAGATTTAGTGCATTGTCTGATTTATCCTAAGTTTGTTTTTTCATCAAACAGAGTAGTATTAATCAGCAATCTAGAAAATTATATTGTATAGCTATGTATATATAATATATGTTGAAACCCCTTAGTTTCTTCAGGTGTTTATTTCTTATATATAGACACCTCTTAGTGAAATTTCTGACTCTGCATATGATGTTACTATACATCATCATTTGCTGCAGAAGTGCAAATTACGTTGGTCAAATAAAAAACTTTTCTTCTTTTTGATGTGTTTGCTCTTCATGCACCCACAATGATAATGAACTAATATAAACCTATTTTCTCATCAATTACTTCATTGTTACCACAGATATCATATGGGCGGTTCACTTCGAAAACTAAAACAGAATGTGAGCTCGACTTGTTCATAATGCAAGCTGATGGCAAGAAAATAGTAGATCCCAGCAAACTGAATGCTTTGTGCTCACGTCTTCAAATGGAACTATGTCGTCCTCTTAGAGTGGCATTGATGAACCGAGGTCCTGACACAGAATTACTGGTTGCAAACCCTGTAGAGTTATCCGGAAAGGGTCGGCCGATCGTCTTTTATGACATTACACTTGCTCTCAAGATGCTCAATATTGGTATCTTTTCGGTATGTCATGATGTATCAGTCTACGCTTTACTATTACCCTCATCACTCTTAGCACACTGTATCAAACTGAATCTAAAGATAAATCAGAAAAAAAGGGCAGCCCGTGCACTAAGCTCCCGCTATGCGGGGGGTCTAGGAAGGGCAGGACCACGAGGGTCTATTGTACGCAGCCTTACCCTGCAATCCTGCAAGAGGCTGTTTCCACGGCTCAAACCCGTGACCTCTGGGTCACATGGCAGCAACGCCAAGGCTCCCCTTCTCAAAAGATAAATTAGAAAGAAGAAAAAATGCTGCTTGTGTTAATGCTACGTGGCTTATGTATTTTAAGTTTTAAAGGTAGTAGTTTTAACTTGGTTGCTAATTGCATTTCAGGCTGAGATAGGGAGATACGTGATCGGTGATCGCGAATGGGAAATTTACCGAATCTTATTGGATGAAGGAAATGGCTCGGGTCCCTCGAGGAACAAGATTGAGGAAGCCGTTTGGAAGATGTTGATGGGGTGGGAGTAACAACTACTGAATGTACAGTTCTGCGTTCATAGCAAAAAGCTCATTTGACTCATGTGCAGGATATTTCTGCTAGTGATACCACTATATGTACATAAAGTGTATAATGTAGAGGTGAAAAAAGCTAGGTATATCAAGTTTCAAGCCAAGATTTTGCAAGGCTAACCTTGTAGAATCATGTTAAGAATATCAAGAAGTTAGATTTTTCTAGTTTTAGAGTTGTATGTATGTACTGGTGATATAGTAATCATAAGATGATGTATTTTAGTGGCTCTATGTACATGTTCATTAGTAAGTTTTTCAGGTCAATTAGTGTAAAGTTAAGCACCCCAAGGCAATGGGAGTAGAGCGTCTCGTTTGGTACGAGGATAAAGGATAATTAATTCTCAAGATTATATTTGAGATGAGTTTATCCCACTTTTGGTTGGGATAAAATCGCGATATAACTAATTTCGGGATTATAGTACTATTTTTATCCCTATGAAAGGGTGCGATAACTATCCTGGGATAACTAACCCTGGGATGACTTGTTTCCCAACCAAATGACTAAGGGGTTGTTTGGTACAATGGTAGGGTATCCCACCTTCTATATGAATAAAGTATCTATCCTAATACCCCAAACCAAATATAGAATAAAGTCAATCCCAAACTTTATTCCGAGATTATTGTCCTTGTCCTTGCTGCATCTACCATATTTTTTTTAAAAGTAATGTATAATGATTAGGTGAAGCAATTTCAGCTAGGTATTGGTATACCCTACTAATTCTATTTATGTTTCCCGCCAGATAAAAGGAGAAAAGTTGTGATAAGTTACTTTTAGCAACATAAAAAAAAATAAAAAAATCTCTCACCGCCCTTACGAGGTAGTAATGAGTTAAACTACTCGTATTGGCTAGAAATCAGCTCCAATAAACATGATTTGATTCTATTATGCTACTAGAGTTCTAAGCTTTACGCGAAGTTATGGAGATAACGTGGAATCCACGTCGTGGATGATAAAAAAGCTATATTCTTATGATAATGGAAAGAATCTATTCAAATTCATATTTGAAAATACGACTCATAGAATTTGTTTAATTATGATTAATTTTCTAACTAGATACAAAAAATTAGCTACGCTAAGATTGAGGGTGGTTAATATGTTGGTATTCCTCCTACAATCTGTCCACCTTAGGAAACATTTGTACAAGTGTTATTTCTCACTTTATTATTGAAGCTGACTGCCTATCTGTCGTTTTACACAATTCCATCAAGTTACATCAAAGCCAATTTACCTAGGGATTTTATTTTTTTATTATTCTTAGTGAAATATGAGTTGATGTTACAACAATAATTAAAAAGTATCTATCCTACAATTTATCGTCCAAAGTTTGTTCACCATTACCAACAACTAACAAGTGGTTTGTGGAGTAGTAACTACTTTTCATTCTTAATCAGAGCTCTCGGGTTTGTTTTCTGGGTATGAAATCGCTTTTCTTAGGAAACACTTTACCCCTTAATGTGCGACTTCTCAACTCGAATCCAAATTTAATTAGGCTCCAATACAAATACCGAACATCAAATGAAAAGTCAAGCAACTCTAGAAGTCCCATGTTCCTTTGGGCGACAATAATTGAGACAAAATAAATAGCAGGAAGAAAAATGGTGTGAAATATGCAAGATGTATAGATTATAACGACACATTAAAAGGCAATAAAAAGTGGTAGAATAGAATTATTTTGCATACAATTTACAGAACCATAAAACTACAATTTGATTTGCATTTTTTTTGGTTTGATCTATCTATTGTGACTCTTATAGTTTCCAATAGATACCAAGTCTGTGTAATATCCCAGCAACCACTGCCCAGAATGTTATCTCAGCAAATATCACATATAATAAAGTTCCTACTCTTTCTGACTTCCACACGTCAAAAAATACATGTTGTTGAATCCAAATAACCTGAAAAAATACAAATGAAAAGAAATGATTACAATCTTCTCAGTGTGAAAATAGCATAAAATCATTAATATTCGCGGAAACTACTTAAGTTCTCGTATCTTAACTACAGACCAGGACATGTTCAAGAAGTAAAAGATAGCCTGGTGCACAAAGCATCCTGGGTTCACGCAGGGTCTTGGGAAAGGCCGCACCCCAAGGGTGTGTGATGTAGGCAGCCTACGCTGATGCAAGCATCAGTGACAAGAAGTAAAAGACCTAAATCTTTAATATTCAAACCTTAAAAAATATGCATACATACAATACACGGATACTGCTTGACAATAACAACAACAACAAACCCAGTGAAATTCCACAAGAGGAGTCTGGGGAGGGTAATGTGTACGTAGACCTTACCCCAACCCTATGACCTATACTGCTTGACAAAATTGGAAAATATATATCAAGTTGGAACAAGAAGTAAAGCCTCAGAACATCTAAATCTCTAAATCAAACCTCTCGTGTAAGTCGAGTTATGATAAAAAGCCGATACTGTTCGTGTAAAATTCTATGTACGCCACTGACCAGACATTACTTCATCAGTGCTAGCAAGGGATGATGGTTACTTACAAGGTTGTTATCTTCATTCTTGAGAAACCATCCATTTATGAATCCAGCAAATATGCCTTGTGCTCCTAATACAAATATCAGCATTGCATTCATTCCAATCCATTCTAGCCACACGAATGGCGTTCGCTGTCCCCAAACATCAATCTATGTATTCATTTTCCAAAAGCAAATTCTTAGAATAAAATTAGTACATTAAAATCTTGGCTTTAAGTTGTTTTAATTGCAGCATTGGCATGTGTACCAGTATATAGAATCCAGAGAATACAATTCCAGCTACACCAGCAGTGAAACAAACATAGCTAAAGCTGTATAGTTGCTTATTAAGAGGAATTGCTGCAAGAGAAAAACAGAACCAACAACTGTGTGAAATTTCTATATTAACTTTTCAACATAACCAGTCACAAAATATTTTCTTGATCTATGTTGCGCGGACTCTTCAAAATACTGCTGCACCCGTGTCGGATTCTCCAAAAATACACTGCTTTTAGAGAATCCGACATGCACCCGACAACATTTTCAGAGAGTCTGAGCAACATAGTTCTTGATTATATTGACGAATTTACCATCTGAGAAATGAAGAATAAAGGCTATGATAATTAAACAAAGCCCCATTGAAATCCATTGCTTTAGCCTCTCACCATGACCCTGAAACAGAATTTAATCCATTCCAATTGCTATTACATTCTTGATCGAAAGATTTAACTTATATATACTGACAAGAAACAAAATTTTAACTTGTCGTAACAAGTAATTTGCTCTATTTTTCATGTTACAAATCCCACTTTTTATGGATGATTATCTGTACTTATCTTTTACATGACCTGATACTGTAAAAGTTTTATACTGTCAGTATATAGAAGTTAAACTCGTGATAAAATGAATTCTTGAAATACCAATATAATTACCTTGAAATGAATCAAGACATGTCCATAATGGATGCCAATGGTACCAGACATGATAGCTGAAATTGTACTAAAAAAAGAGAGGAAACATAAAATGTGCTTAGCTGATAACAATTTGAACAAAGGATCAATGCACCAGGTGAACTCTGAGTACATTTTTATCGAGTCGTTTGTGGTTAAATAGACAAACCTTAGCAAACCTTCAGGTTCAAATGGAGCGCGACACCAACTAGGAGCATTGTCGCGAAATGGACCTGAAGCTGGATAACTCAATGTGCATGCCTAAATACATTATCAATAGTCTATTAGTCACTAAAATTTAGCAGTTTCAAAATAGTGATTTTAGCTCTGATATGTTGTGACCTTCGATCGCGCCCAAACAGGTTGATTATAGAGATGATTGATACCCCAGACTTGTCGATCCACATAACCTACTGCATTACACGCAGGTCCTAAATGCCCTCTCATCCCACATTTTACCTGAAAATTTCAGCTAACAGGATTTAGTTATGTACTGTTATGATTAGTAATACTATTTTAATTTAGGATCATTAGTTTGTTTTAACTCTGCATACAATGTATCTTTCAGATCTATCATCAAGGTGCACCATAAAGCTCCAGTCGGGAACATAAAGACCATATGTTGTTGTCATGTAAACGACAAATGTAACGAATCCTCCAACCCTGCAAACGACGATAATAAGATCAAGTCCTATGGAGTGGAAGAGCTTAACATTTTCTTGATTGTTGGATATTATTGAGAAGGAAATAGATGAATAGATAGGGCGAAGCCAGGTGAAGGAAGTTTGTATTAGTGACCCTTATTTCACTAAAGCAAAAAGGGAGAAAGTTGGACTTCGGATCAGTTTCTTAGTAGAAGATAAGGCAAGAAGCAGGCATGTAGTAGCTACGCGAAAGCTGTTGCATAATAGGGCCTCCGTTTTCTTGCAATCCGGTGAAACTGTTATCGAACCATTTCATGCAATATTTACTAGGATGGAATAAGTAAAGAATCAAGCTATAAATCTCAATTTATTTGAAACACATAGGATTCAATGCTTATCTTAGTTCCTATTTATTAAAACCATAAGTAAAAAACGGGCTGCCTGGTGCACAAATCATCCTGCATTCACGCAGGGTCAGGGAAAGAGCCGCATCCCAAGGGGTATGATGTAGACAGCCTACCCTAATGCAAGCATTAGTGGCTGCTTCCTGAACTCGTGAATCAATTAACATTTAACATGATGAGTGTAATGGTATAGCAAAGAGGAAATGGTGATTGCTTACCATTGCCATTTATAGGCAGTGAAAATAGAGAAATGACCAGGGTTTAAGGTTGTAGGCCTCAGCTTGGTAGTTAAGATCTCTATTAGAGCTACTACAAAGTAAACCAAGGCTATTCTCTGCTCAAATTGTGACAAAAAATTGTATTAGATAAA
Source organism: Nicotiana sylvestris (assembly GCF_000393655.2). Classification (NCBI taxonomy): domain Eukaryota; kingdom Viridiplantae; phylum Streptophyta; class Magnoliopsida; order Solanales; family Solanaceae; genus Nicotiana; species Nicotiana sylvestris. Next base: position 163,911,142 of record NC_091063.1, read on the forward strand.
AAAAAAAACTTTCAATATCATAAAATAGCTAAAAATATTTCCAGAGAAAGAATGAAAGAGGTTGAGACCTGTAGAATACCAAACCATCTGATTAACTTCATATCCACTCCATAAGCTAGTTCATATGGTGCATGGGAATATCCTCCTGCATTAATCCATGCTCATTCTTATCTATCTAGAAAAAAATATAATTTCAGTTTGGTCTGTTGTTCTTTAGCCGAGGGTTTATCGGACTCTATCTCCTCGAGGTAGAGGTAAGGTCGGTGTACACGCTAACATCCCCAGACCCACACTATGCGAATGCACTGGATATGTTATTGTTGTTGTTGTCTGGTCTGTTGGAGCTAACTTATATACACTGATATTGTAAAGAATTTTACAGTATCAGTGTGTGGCGTAACTTGTTTTAGCAGGTAACATGTCTTATTTGTTAGGTTACTAATTCCTCTTTTATGAATGATTACATAATTATCAGAAAGTTAAATTCTTTCAGTTCATACATGTATTTTTGCTATTTTTCTAATTTTGTCTTTGAAGTTATTTTTTTTTATAGTTCATAGCATGATCAACAGGAGGTTCAAAATTTGCAGTACATACCTTGTAGAATAATTCCCCAAAAGAGAAGCTTCAATGTCCTTAGTGTTACTTTTTTGATTGCAGCACTAATCTTGGGAACTCTCTGAAAAGTCAGAAATAGCTCCATTAATTAAATAAGAAATTCATACAATTGCTCTAAAACTGCACTTTTACAAAAGGGATATTTACGCAAATAGCCGGCCGAATTTAATGTTTACTTTTCTAGCCAGTATACATAAATTAAATACTAATTATACACAGTTATACATATATTATACATCCTTCAGTTATTTTTAGTTTAAGTGGGTGGGTGAGAAGCTATTTAGGTTAATTCTTCTTTACAAAATGTGAAGTTGGACCAAAATCCACTTAAGAAAGGGATAGGGCTAGCTAGTGTTAGCCCAAAAGATAAATGGGCCTAAGAACTAGCCCAATTTTCTATTGGATGATCCAGGCCCAGTCAAAGAGGTCTGAAATAGTGGCGGGTATAAGAAATTGGCAGGTATACTCAATTTGGATAGGGGTATTATAACTTTTAGCCCCTGACAGAAATTATTTATATTTGATAGCCAAAAAAGTGTATAATTTTTGTATATAACATATAGAATGTATATATATACAAAAAATATAAAAATTTTATACATTTTTCGGCTGTTATTTTTACAGAGACTATATAGTGTCATTTTTCCATCTAGATATGGGAAATTTCGTGGCCAATAAAATATTGCCAATGCATTAAAAGGGGACCCATAAACTATCATTAGCAGGGGTGGTATTTTTACTCGAGAAATAACATTGTATGTATTTATGGACGAAAAGGTGGATAGAGGATAAATTTAAACTATTTATCAAATAAATTTAAGGGTAGGGACTAATTCTAAACAAAATAAAAACCTATCTTTCCGTTCTAAGTTAAATATTTCGTTTCGCTTTCAATATTAATTGTCCCTTCAGGAACATCCGATAAAAAAAACATATTTAAATTAATTGTTACTTGTCAATTTGTTATTTGAATATTTTTGAAAGATGAAGTTATACATCATTATGTGTTTTTTGTACATTTGATTATTTAAGATATTATTGGTTAAGTCAAGAAAAATAAAAATATAAAAGATGGTGTACCTTTAAGGCAAGAGCAATTGCAACCCCAACAATGAAAAGAAAGAATGGCATTACAAAATCAGCCAATGTGCATCCATTCCATGGCGAGTGATCGACACGCGCGTATGCTCCTCCGGCATCATCTACCAATATCATCAACTGTAAAAGTTTACCGTCCAATTTAAACAAGATAATTTAGCACTAAAAAAACTTCAAAAATCACCAAGTTTAATTTCTATATGCTGACAATATTGTATAGTATCAGATCACTTAATTGAAAGGTGAGCAATGGAGCAACAGTAAAGTTGTCTCCATGTGACCTATAGGTCACATACATGTTCGAGCCGTAGAAGTAGCCACTAATGCTTGCATCAGGATAGACTGTCTGCATTACATCCCTTAGGGTGCAGTCTTTCCCTGAATCTTGCATAAATGCGAGAGGTCTTGTGCACCGGGCCGTCTTTTGTTAGATTCACTTAGATGATAACTATAGACAACCTTCTATAAAAGATGAAATTAGTAATCTAAAAATTACAATAAATTACGTGCTATAATATGTTAGAATATATTAATGATTAATAAAATGGCATCTCAGTGTATAAAGTATTCCGAATTCACACAAGGTTCGGGGAAGGACCGCATCCCAAGGGATGTGATGTAGATCGTTTGCCCTAAGGCAAGCATTAATGACTACTTCCACGGCTCGATCCTGTGACCTATAGGTCACACGAAAACAACTCTACATTCCAAGGGTCCCTTTCTAGAATATACTAATAGTGTAAAAGAAATTTTACACGGTCAGTATATATAAGTTAAATATATACCACTATGGTGAGGCCTCGAAATGCATCCAATGTTGCAACCCTTTTACTCTTCTGCTTAAGAGGAGGTTGTTCTTCCTCTTGTTTCAATGGCTGGTCCAATGTTTTTTGCTCATTTTCATGGCTAACCAAATCTTGATTACTATCAATCTTAGTATCTTTTTTCCTTTGATTATCACTATAATCAATCTCTTCTTCACTAATATGTTTCTTTTGATTGCCAAATCCTTCTTCTAACTTCTTAGGATCCTCCATATGAAAGCTATATATTCACTAGATCTCTCTTCTTCTTTTTCCCCCCCTCAAATAATTTGCATGAATTTATACTATGTATGAAAATGCAGCCCTAATAAATTATATAGATAAGTGTATGAAGAAATGGACAAGGCTAAAATCAAAGCAGGCTTTTTGTAGCGTCTAATTTGGACGGATATATAGAAACTAAAATTGTTTCTACTATAGAACTTTTTTTGCTTTTTAGTGGCAATGTTGAAAAAGTTTTTAAACTCTTATGATAATTCATCGAAGAAATGGAATTAGACAAATCGAAATGCCCTGCTAATGAATAGATTAGTCTACTAACGTCAACAATTTCTTTCTTTATATATGAGATCGTCTGCTTTTATATCCTAAACTATAGATATGAAAGAAAAAAGAAAGAACTTCATCTGGAGTAATTATTTAAAAGAAGACAGGAACGTCGTGATGGATATAGAATCTTTTAAAAAAGTGTATGTTTGGATCAGTAGCTCAATGAACATATTGATTGTCATATTTCTAACTATTTTTGACAAAAACTAATAAAGTACTATCAGCATATAAAAATATAATTTTAAGATCTCTATAAATAAAATACATGTATTGCCGGTCATAGGGCCTGCTAAATTCGTTCACATTTTAAATCTGAAGGCCTCTATGTAATTTTCATATTTATTTTGTTGCTTTTGCAGGCCAAATAGTTTCCCCGACATTAAAAATAGAAGTATTTGTAAGGGAAGGTTAGTTGAGGAAAACTTGGGGGAGCAACTACTAAGTTGTGGGATTATAGATATTGAAGCGTGTGATCAACTCATCTTACAGTTTAAGCTATTGTATAGAACACAACTTTGAGCACATGCGAGCTTGAGTCTGAACTAGTTATTGAGTCCAAATCTCAACCACAAAAATTACTTTCCTTCAACTAAATAAAACTCTCTTTTTTCGTCCTCAATACTAATCATTTTTTCATGTACTCTCCGATATTTTTCACACACCAACAAAAGGTAAGAAAGCTATCTATTTATAGGTGTCGAATATTGTTCTTGGAATAAATTGAAAATACTATAACTTTAATATTATAACGCCAAATACACCAAACACGATATGATATTTGTGTCTATAAAAATTTCTCATCAAAAACTATAAGAATGTATTATTTTTTTTGAAATAGACCAATAAGAAAATAGAGCCAAATAAAGCGGAATGGAAAAAAGTATATTTTTTTTAGAGAAAATTATTGTGATAAGCAAAACTTCCGAAGTTCACTTATATTAAGCTGTTTGGCAAACTTATAAAAGTTGGCATTTCACTTTTTCAAGTCAGGATTACTCGATTATTTAAAATTACCTAGTAAATCATATTTCTTTTATTTGTAGCAGAAAAGTCACTTAACGATTTCTATAGTACTAAAGGTTACTCAACTTGATTTTCTCAAACTTTCGGTAGTCAAATACTTATTTTACCCTCTAAATTATCAATCTTTAGTTTTTAATAATTTTTAAATATTATAATTTTTTCTATGTATACTCTATATTATGGACTTACCTATTGAGTAAATAAATTTTATTTATAAAGTAAAAAAATAGTTAAATAATTTTTTTGTTACAAACAGTATTTTAAAAGGCGTTTTCAGGACGAGCCCGGGGGTGACCCCTGGGGCGAGGCAAACCAAAAGTACCCCGAGGCGATGGTGGGGGACGAAAGTCTCAAAAGGGGTACGCCGAGCAATTCAGAGTGTATGCCCCAGGCGTTGAGGCGCGTTTTTAAAGTGAGGCATAAGCCCAAGAGGCTTATTCAAATTAAAATAAAATTTGCTAAATAAGTCCTTAATATAATACCCAAATTCTCAAAAGTCAGCTTGTAATTACTCGAAAATTTTAAAAAGGAACTGAAACATTAAATTTAAAAGTCAAGACCTTTTTTTATTGCTAGAAGTCCTAAGTTATGGTCTTTCTCAATTCTTTATCTTGTTCGCTAATCTGCTACTATCTCCCAAAAGCACCGAACATGCAACTTTTTTGACAAATACAACGAAAACTCCATTCTCCTCCATAACAGCAAATTCAAAGTTCAAGTTGTAGGTTAATCATCCTTTTTGTTCCTCGATGTAGAAAATTTTATTATTTTCAACTCAAGTTACTTGTGCTTGTAAGTAGCTTATAATAGATTGTTTTGACTAATATTTGGTGGGGATGGAGCACATTTATATATGTATTTTTACTTATTTATAGTTTTCTTTAATTTTAATGCATTATCTTATGAAATATTAAAAATTAAATACCCATGGAGTTTGCACCCAGTGCCTCGGAGCTTACGCTTAACTGAGGCATATGTAAAACGCCTCGCCTTACGCCCACACTTTTTAAAAAACCAGTTACAAACAAAAGAAACATGACTTCCCTTAGTTAATGATAAAAGGTGAAAAATATATATTTTTTAGTGCACTTTCATCTCATAATTTGTGTGAATGCGGGAGGTTACACAAGTTTTTGTAGTAAATTATACTCATTATATGCATTCTTATGTGTGGAGCAGGTTGAACGAAAAAGTGAGCAAAAGAAGTTGATTTAGGACTAAGAGACAAAAGAAGAATTTCGCTCGTTCACTCTCGCATGCACACAAAAGAGTGAACGAGCTAGCTGATCAGATCTTGAAAAAATGATAGCGGATTATGGAAAAAAGGCATAGAAGTGCACGAGAGACCTAGAAGGAAAAGAAAAAGAGAAAAACTTCGCTCGTTCACTCTCGCGTGCACACGAGATAGTGAACGAGTCTAACCTAAAAAGGTTGTTTCGAAGTGGGCTTGTATTATTTCGCCCCATGCAAACCCTATCACATATAAATAGTCCTTAAACTCACTTTAGGAGGGAGATTCAACTTAAGGATGCAAGAACACACAAGGAGCAAGGCGCAAAATTCTTCTACGAGTTTTTCACTTTCTTCTTTCTATTTCTATTGTTGATTATGAATTCTAGTATTGTAATTTTACATACTTTTATGGGTAGCTAATTATGTTATCTAAGGTTTGATGGAGCCTTTTGTAGGATGAATTCTTGATACGTTTTGATATAATTGAGTTTTTGAATTTTTCTATTTGTTCAACCATGTGCTTATTTTAGTTAATTGAAGAGCTCTCAATTAACGGTGTCTATTTATTATGTATTGCTTGAAAAAGAGTACATATTTAGGTGGTTATTGAACAACGTCACTCCTAACGTATATGGGAGGTCAATACGGCGAGTTTAAAAGCGGAATTAGAAATAACGAAGCTTTGACGTGATTATAGTGAGCGGTGAAAAAGTGTGAGCTAGCGTAATTCGAGATAATATGATTAGTACATTATTGTAGTTACTCGATAGAATTACGATAAGTCGAGTAATCACAATCAGTAGAGAGTACTTAGGCGATATTATAGGAGACGTAGTGGGAAAGACGCCGACAATTGGAAAAATCATAACTCTAGACCTCCTTAATCTTGTCTGCAACCTTTAGTATCTTTAGTTGCTAATTTACTACTTTAATTTAATAGTTAATTAGTTAGACAAAGAATATAAATATTTATAACTTAGGAATTGTTTGAGTGTGTCTTCTTAGTGATAGGACAGTCGTAGCTAAACCTTAGTTCTCTGTGGGATTCGACTCCCGACTCTTAGATCGGACTATTGCAGCGGCCTCTTATCCTTTTGTATACGGTAAAATCGGAGGATTCAATATTCCGTCACTATGATGCCTTGTAAGCATATTTAACAAGGTTCGAGACTAGGGTCGAGATCCACCCTCGAGGGATATCGACGCTCGACCTCGAGGCGATGCAGACCAACGGCTATGATGGAAAAGTAGGGAGTTCCCGAGGTGTAAAGCTAGAACCGACAAAGTCTATCAGGCTAGTCTGAGCCCGTATCGTGGCATTAACTAGCTGTCTCATCTCCATATCTTTGTAATAAATGCACTTGTGCTATGTTGGGATTCCCCCTCTTATAAGAAAGGGATCCTTACAATCTTGTAAACATCTGTTGCTCCATACTAAAAATACTAGAACATTCTTTCTGCTCTCTAACACATTCTTTTGGTCTCGTTATCTCATTTATTGCTCATATTTATTGTGTTCTATTTATTGTTCATCACTTATTGCTTATTATTGGCCATAAAGAGTTGCCTTTGATTTATTTATAACTGTTAGTCTCCATCGACCACCTTCGATAGCTCCCAGCCGAGCTTCAAACTCGACCCCGAGGCCCTCGAATATGCAAGCTCGAGGCCCCGATTGGCAACGATTCAGTTTGATTAACATCTCGTTTTTAAGCTCTTATTCTGTTTCTAAGTCTTTCACGTAGTATCAACTGCCTAACAACTAACATAAAAATAGATCACGTATTTTTAGAACCACTAAATCAAATTTAATTGTTATAACCATTTTCACGGTAAACAGTTTGGCACCTACAGTGGGGCTAAAAATAATAGTGATTATTTTCTTGTTGGTTTTACTACACAACGAAAGTTGTCTTTCACACTTTTTTTGTCCAAGATCTTTGATTTCAGGTCAAAAATGCTTAAACCAGTAAGTGTGCCCGAAAATAACAGCCTTAAAAACTATGGGAAGGGCGGTGCAGTTACTCCAGGTATGGGCGTGTCACCAAAAAACCCTGAGAACACACCGGAGCCGATTACCAAGGTACGACCTCGTGCGATGCCCAAGGCGTTAATGCCGGTCCTCACATTAACTAGGGAGTGCGCCGAGAAACTCAGCGGGAAACTCAAAAACATCCAACCTGGGCAAAAAGAGAGATTCCTCAGCATGTCGTTCATATGATTATCGGGGGCCCGACATCCCCAAAGGACCTGTGATCAAACGGATAAAAATGTCCGCTACAATCAAGGGGCCGATCTGAGACAACATGACCGAAGATACCCTCGCATTCAGAGAGGAGGATCTCGAGACCTTGACAGGACCACATAACGACGCGCTGGTAATTTCATTCCTTTTAGGCAACGTTTAAATTAAATGTGTGCTCGTGGATCCAGGCAGCTCGGCCAACATAATCAGGTCAAAGGTAGTAGAACAGCTTGGGTTGCTCGATCAAATTGTACCCACCTCCTGGGTCCTCCACGGCTTCAACATGGACAGCGAAATAACAAAATGAGAGATTGTCCTGCCAATAAACATGTCTGGTACAGTCCAGAATACCAAGTTCCATGTCATCATTGGTGACGTGAGGTATAACGCATAGCTTGTAGATCATGGATACACAACATAAGGGCACCGATGATAAAATTTCCAACAAAAGATGGCATAACAACCATATATGGAGAACAACATATGGCAAAAGAAATGTTCGCAGTTCACCAGGAGGCACCAATCCCCATATATGCCACCTCGGACGAGTCTAGGAGCATACAGACCCCCGAGGACGATGAAGAAGATTTCCTCGCCCCTCGAACTTTCGTTGCCCCTGAAGAGTCGGATGCAAAAAAATCGATAATTGAAGAACTGGAGCAAGCTATTTTGATTAAGCATCTCCCCGACCGGAAGGTATACCTAGGAACGGGATTAACCTCCGAACTCAGGAAAAAACTCATTCAGTTCCTTATTAACAACATCGACTGTTTTGCTTGGTCCCATTTAGATATGACAGGAATCCCGCCGGAAATAACCACCCACCGATTGAGTTTCGACCCCAGGTTTAAATCGGTGAAGCAAAAAAGAAGACCTCAATCCGAAATAAAACACGTATTCATCAAGGACGTGATAACGAAACTCCTTAAAATAGGGTCTATCAGAGAGGTAAAGTATCCCGAATGGCTGGACAACGTAGTGGTAGTGCCAAAAAAGGGAAATAAGTTAAGAATATGCGTAGATTATATAGATTTAAATAAGGCGTGCCCCAAGGATTCTTTCCCATTACCTAACATCGATCGTCTGATCGATGCTACGGCCGGCCATGAGACCCTCACCTTTCTCGATGCCTACTCGGGGTATAACCAAATTCAGATGAACCTTGAGGATAGGGAAAAGACTTCACGAAGTATGGTACCTACTATTACAATGTAATGCCCTTCGAGCTGAAAAACGTAGGGGCCACGTACAAACGCCTAGTTAATAAAATGTTCGAGAATCAAATAGGCAAATCCATGGAAGTTTATATCGATGAAATGTTAGTTAAATCCCTATGAGCATAGGACCATTTGACTCATTTGTAGGAAATATTATACATCCTCAGAATCTATAACATTAAGCTTAACCCCGAGAAATGTGCCTTTGGAGTGGGTTCGGGAAAATTCTTAGGCTTCATGGTATCGAACAGGGGGATCGAGATCAACCCCGACAAAATCAACGCCATCGAAGAAATCACAGTAGTAAATAATGTGAAGGCCGTGCAACGGCTGACGGTGCGAATAATGGCTCTAGGCAGATTCATATCGAGGTCGTCGGACAGGAGTCACCATTTATTCTCTTTACTCAAAAAGAAAAACAACTTCGAGTGGACCCTGGAATGCCAACATGCCTTAGAGGAACTGAAGAGGTATCTGACTAGTTCGCCTCTGCTCCACGTGCCGAAAGAGGACGAAACGCTGTATCTTTTCCTGGTCGTATCTAAAGTAGCGGTAAGTAGTGTGATGGTTCGAGAAGAGCAAGATACGTAATTTTCTGTTTATTATGTAAGTCGGACTCTAGGGGATGCTGAAACCACCTAGAAAAATTAGCTCTTGCATTAATAAGCGCATCGCAAAAACTGAAACCCTATTTTCAATGCCACTGTATTTGCGTTTTAACAACATACCCTCTCCGAAGCATATTGCATAAGCTCGAACTATCGGGCCGCTTGGCCAAATGGGTTATCGAACTCGGGGGGTATGATACCGAATATCAACCCCGAACGGCCATCAAGTCCCAAATTCTAGCGGACTTTATGGCCGACTTCTCACCCTCCCTCGTGCCCGAGATAGAAAAGGAACTCTTGCTAAAATCAGGCACATCTTCCGGGGTATGGACCCTGTTCACCGACGACGCCACAAACGCAAGAGGATCCGGGCTCGGTATAGTCGTGAAGCCGCCCATGAGTGGCATAATCAGGCAATCTATAAAAAAATGCAAAATTGACTAACAATGAAGCCGAGTATGAGGCTATGATTTCCGGTCTGGAATTGGCCAAAAGCCTGGGAGCTGAGTCCGTCGAAATAAAAAACGATTCACTTCTAGTAGTAAACCAGGTAAATAGGAGCTACGAGGTCCGAGAAGAGAGGATGCAAAGGTATTTGGACAAAATCCAATTCACATTACGACGTTTCAAATAATGGACCCTAGCAGAACAGCGAGGACGATGCCCTCGCAAACCTGGGATCATCTGTTGAAGAAGATGACCTACTCCCCGGGGATGTTATTCAGCTCTCCAAATCAGTGGTCGTGGAAGGTCACACCGAGATTAATTCTACTTGCCTAACATGGGATTGGAGAAATAAATACATCGACTATCTGAAGGATGGAAAATTACCTGCGGACCCAAAGAAATCGAGGGCCCTGCGAACCAAAGTAGCCCCGTTCTCACTCGATGAAAACGGGACTCTATATAGAAGAACCTTCGATGGCCCCCTAGCAGTATGCCTGGGGCCAGGGGCACATGCTATATACTCTGAGAAATCCATGAGGGTACTTGTGGAAATCACTCTAGCACCGATTCCTTAATCCGAAAGGTGATCAGGGCAGGCTACTATTGGGATAATATGAAAAACGACACTAAGGAATTCGTCCGAAAGTGCAAAAAATGCCAGAGATTTGCCCCTATGATTCACCAACCCAGCGAACAATTGTATTCGGTCTTATCGCCATGGCCATTCATGGAATAGGGAATGGACATCGTCGGACCCCTACCGACGGCGCTAGGTAAAGCTAAATTCATTTTATTTATAACTGACTATTTCTCAAAATGGGTGGAAGCGCAGGCCTTCGAGAAGAAAAGATAAAAAGAAGTCATTAACTTCATCTGGGATCACATTATTTGCCGATTCAAGATTCCTTACGAGATAACATACGATAATGGGAGACAGTTCATCAGAAGCAAAGTAACACAATTCCTTGAGGATCACAAAATCAAGAGAATCCTGTCAACGCCTTACCACCCGTGTGCAAACAGCCAGGCCAAGTTCACAAACAAAACCATCATCCAAAACTTAAAAAAGAAGTTGGAAAACGCTAAAGGAAAATGGAGAGAAATATTGCCCGAAGTGCTGTGGGCATATCGAACAGCTTCAAAGTCAAGCACAGGGGAAACACCTTTCTCTCTAGTATATGGCGTCGAGGCCCTGATACTAGTGGAGGTTGGGGAGCCAAGAACCAGATTCTGACACACCACTGAGATCTCGAACAACGAGGCCATGACCACGACCCTCGAACTATTAGATGAAAAGTGATAAGCCTCGCTGGTCCGAATGGCCACCCAAAAGCAAAGGATCGAAATGTATTATAACAGGAAAACAAACCTCGACACCTCAGAGTCGGGGACTTGGTCCTAAGGAAAGTCACCCTCAACACCTAAAACCCTAATGAAGGAAAGCTGGGCCAAAATTGGGAAGGACCGTACCGCGTCCTCGGAGTAGTTGGCAAAGGGTCCTACAAGCTCGGTACCATGGAAGGCGAGCAGCTTCCAAGCAATTGGAACATATCAATGCTGAAACGATACTACTGCTAAGGCATGCATTGCACTCTTTTCCTTCGATCGGATTTTATCCCAAAAGGGGTTTTACCGGCAAGGTTTTTAACGAGGCAACATCTGTATACTACCTAAGGAAGATCTAGCAAGTATTCAAGGCTTCTTTTGCAACCAACCTCAAATACTGGGGGGGCATCCCCCCGGAAGGTCACCGACTCAGAAAATCCAAGATACGCCAAGAAGGGTCTCGATAGGAAAATAATGTATCGGGTCAAACGGTCGAGCGAACCGTGCCCGTATAGAGCAACTGGGCCATTAACAGCAAAGACATGTATACCTATACCAAGTAATCAAAGAATACTTCCCAAAAGCATTTGGCGTTTCAAGGAAGCTCGATACTTTTGCAAATAATGGCTCCAAAGCCGAAAGGTGCCCGAACACTCGGGGACTGGCGTCAACAACTAGAAACAACACGACCTCCGGGTCGGAAACTCCAAAATTATAAGCCCTCAATGAGGCAACACCAAGCTCACAAGTAATGGCTCCCGAGCCAAGAAACCCTCGATGACTCTGGACTGTCGTCAATTGCCATCTCCATCGACTTATCAAAACCCGAGGCCGTAAGGCCACATGTGGGAAGCCTCGGTTTTGTAAGACCTACATAAGGCAACAACAATATCTATAAGACCTCAAGCAAGGCATGAACAATACTTGTACCAAGTATCCAAAACTGTAAGACCTCAAAGGCATGTAAAACTTGTAAGACCTTACTAAAGGCATAAACCCGATTTCAAAGTTTCGACTATATATCGAACTTGTAAGACCCCTAAAAAGGCATACCCTCGATATAGATGCCGAAACTACTTCACTCAGGACTTAAAGGCTCCGGCCAAACACAAATGACTCCGGTCACAAGGTTGTACCAGCCAAACTAACGCTACTCGGGGACGTCCGACCATCGCTATAAAATCACACACCTTCAATTACTCCGAATATACTTCGGAAAGAACCGGTTAAACATGCTACCCTCGACATAGGCAAAAAACCTTCGACCATGTTAGCTCCTAAATACTGGCTTCGAGATTTTCAGCCTCCGAGCCAAACCTCCCGAGGTGCTCTATCATCTCCATATAATGACTCACAATCGAGGTTTTTTATTAAACTGTCGAAGAGTCAGGTAAACACTATTTCAAAAAATCCTTATCGAGGGAAAAATTAAGCCTGCACAAAAGGTCACATTGACCAAGCACGTAAGAGCTATTGTCGCCAGCCCACATAAAAGGTCGCATCGACCTAAGGTGTAAGAGCCATTGTTAGCAGCCCACATAAAAGGTCGCATCAACCCAAGGTGTAAGAGCCATTGTCGTCAGCCCACACAAAAGGACGCACTGACCCAACGCGTAAGAGCCTAAGGGCCAGCTTGCAATTCAAAAACTTGAGGGTCGAATGAGCTTGAGTCATAACCCGATTTAGAGACTGAACCCAAAACAGTTAATTGAATATGCCCAAGAGCAAGCGCGTAAGAGCCACTATCACCAGCACTAAAATTAAAGGTCGCACCGACCAAACGCGTAAGAGCCACTGCCGCCAGCGCTAAAATCATAGGTCACAATGACCCAATACATAAAAGACAAGTCTAACCCGGGAACACTCGAGGATCGACTTTCGACCATTACGGGCCGCTCAGCAATAACAAAAACCCGAGGATATAACCCAAGGTCTAAGATCTCGAATCGATTGTCAAAAGTATCACTTATTATTCTCAAAAGGCAAAGGGGAAAAGAAATGATAAAAAGCGAAAATCCTATTATACATATGGCTCGCGAAAATCCTACATCTTCGACAGCTCCGCCGGAGGTTGTTCCCCAACGATTCCGGCTACAGCCCCAGGACCTTCGACGGCCTCTTCCCCTTGGGGAATCCTGCCTCCATTCTCGTCATCTTCTAAGCTGCTACCCGACATATCTCCGGAAGTAAACATGATAGAAACTCTCTCCCCTAGGGTCTTCACCCTCTCGAGCCCGACAGACAACTCAATATCTCTTGCATATGTGTCCTCTAGAGTTTGCCCCCGAGATTCTAACAGAGCGTGCTCCACAGCTCGAGTCAATTTCAGCTCGGCCTCCTCAAACACTCTCCCAGTGTGGGCGTTTATTACAACGACATCTTTTTTGTGCGCAAATATAAGTGCCTCAACTTCGGTTTTGATCCGAGATAGTGTATCTACTAGCTCAAAGTGTAGACCTCTATATTTGTCACTATCCGCCCTCGCATCCTGAAGCTGACACCCGACTGAGGCTATCTTTTCCTGAAGGGTATCCCTCTCAGAGGTTATCTCTCTCACATGCCGTTTGAGTTTGAGGACTTCAAAGTCTCTGGCTCGGAGCCCATCCCTCAGCAGGGCACCCTCCTTCTCAAACTGCATGAATCAAATCCATTGATGTTAAAACATTGGGATCCGGCAAACATTCAAACGATAGCAAAACGGAAACTACATAACCTGTTCAATAAGATGAGCCTTCTCACGCTCATGACGGTTCACCTCAGCCTGAAATCGGGTGAAAGTCTAATTATAAAGCACCTTGGCCTGAAGCCATGAAAAAGGCAAGTTAGAAAGACAAAGATCAGAGCGACAAAGATCAGAACGGCAGACAGGATTTACAAAAGCTACCTGCTCGCAAAGCCTGCTCATCTCGCCGAAGATGAGTGAAGTATCGAGCTCGGGAATTCCCTCGGGAGCGGTTGAAGGCCTTCCGATCACCTCTCTGTCTCCGATAGGCACCCCTGCATCAGAAGATTCTTCATTCGGGACACCTTGTATTCCCTTAGGGGGTAAGGTCGTTCCTTGAGGGGAATCACTCACGACAATGGCACCAGTAGGGTTAATCAGGGCTATCTCTTGTCCATGAAGGGCTCCAGAACTGGGCTCCTCTGAGCCGCCTACCAAATGTGTTCCATCTTGAGGGGTATTTTGGCCATCGGCCGGCTCGGGGACATCACCCGATACCCCCTCAATGGCCTCCTCATTCTGAAGTTGGACCACGATGACATCAAGCTCCGGCTCAAGAGCCACCATCTCTATGGCCTGAGAATCGATCGGCTTTTCCTCTACCTCGGGCGTTATTAAGAAATTATTGCTGCCCCCGGAGTTAGGGCTATTGGGTCGGCTTTAGTTTCTTTTACCTTGATTTTCTTGGATTTCGAAGGTTCATTCGACGGTTCCCTTTGTCTTTTCTTCCCTTCGTCGGGTCCCAAAGTACTTTCGTTACCAAGTGATGTTCTCTTCATCAAGGGAATCTCCCCTAGACCTGCACAAATGAAAGAGGTAAGCCCAGGGAGTGAGAGCGTTATCAATAACGATTCAAGTTAGAAGGTACGACTGCAATAGGGGCGAAAGCTCACCATGGTCCTTAGCTTCCCATCGAGTTCGAGATAGGTTACGCCACACTCGCTCGATATATGGGCAAATCGAGTCTAGCCGACCGACCTAAGCCGAGAGGTCCGTGACCGCACCAGGATAAATTTCCATGGCTGCACCAACGGAAAATATTAAGCACATGGAAAGATGTACCTAAAAAGAAGCAAGGAAATGCTAGATAGTGTCTCTACTTACGTTCCATATTCCACCTTCCGGGGAACAACATCCTTTCCACCAGGATCAGGTCCGAAGTCCTTACTAGGACAAAACGACTCATCCACCCATTCCCAATTTCTTTGATACAAGCAAAAAGGGCCCTCAGAGCTCGGCAGTGAAGCTTAATCAGACCCCCGCGAAAGAGACGGGGACTATACATCCTGATCAGGTGATCGAGGGTGAAGGGCATCTCCTCAATCATGCTCACACACTACCTGATCATTTAGACAATGCGCCAAAATGAAGGGTGAATTTGTCTGAGGGTTACTTGGTACCGTTGGCGGAAGTCGAGAATCACGGAGTCCATCGGAGGCAAGGATGGCCCTACCGGACCAAGGGTAAATGGGTAAGTATACACACTGAGGAAACCGACTTTGTATGTCATTATATCCTCCTACCGAGTAGGGATCTCCACAAGCACCGTGTCCCCTCAGCAGAAATCAGTCCTCACCCTTTCGACGTCTGATACTGAGCTAATATACTGAGACACGGGCTCGCGGCGCCCGGGCTTCAAAGAAGGTCTCTCGACTTTGAAATCGGAAGCCTTTGCGAAAAATTCTGGAACACATTCCTCAGCACGAGGAGGCATTGCCGTTTTGCCTTTAGATGTAAGCGAAGATGAGGAGGTCACGCTCTCCTGAGAAGCAGAGGCGAAAGTTTTCGCCATTCCTGAAATATTCCGGAAGAGAAAGGGAAGTTGCATTTCGAAGAAAGAACAAAAGTAAAGGTATAAGGAACCTTTTTGGGGGCTTGGTGATGCAGTGAGTTGTAAAGGACGGGAAGAGGAGTATTTATAGAGGCCCTGCACGCACGTTGAATCATGCCAAGGGACAACCAACCGCCATAATCAATGCAAAGGCTTTCAAGGGCTGTGTGTACATTGTATTTTGGCACCTTATGACTGTCGTCATTACGGAAGTACCAGAGGGTCAGGAATTCAAGGTCATTTCTTATTACTTTCACTCTAAGAAATGCGGAGACTATCTGTGTACGGTAAAATTGGAGGGTTCAATTTTCCGTCACTATGATGCCTCGTAAGCATATTTCACAAGGTTCGGGACTAGGGTCGAGGTCCACCCTCGAAGGCTATCGACACTCGACCTCGAGGCGATGCAGGCCAACGACTATGATGGAAAAGTGAGGAGTTACCGAGGCGTGAAGCTAGAACCGACAAAGTCTGTCAGGCTAGTCTGAGCCCGTATCGTGGCATTAACTAGCTGTCCCATCTCCATATCTTTGTAATAAATGCACTTATATTATGTTGGGATTTTTCCTCTTATAAAAAGGGGATCCTTACCATCTTGTAAACATCTGTTGCTCCATACTAAATATACTAGAACATGCTCTCTACTCTCTAACACATTCTCTTGGTCTCGTTATCTCATTTATTGTTCATATTTATTGTGTTCTATTTATTGTTCATAACTTATTGCTTATTATTGGCCATAAAGAGCCACCTTTGATTTATTTATAACTGTTAGTCTCCATCGACCACCTTCGATAGCTCCCAGCCGAGCTTCAGACTCGACCCCGAGGCCCTCGAATAGGCAAGCTCGAGGCCTCGATTGGCAATGATTTGGTTTGATTAACATCTCATTTTTAAGCTCTTATTCCGTTTCTAAGTCTTTCACGTAGCATCAAGTGCCTAACAACTAGCATAAAAATAGATCACATATTTTTAGAACTACTAAATCAAATTTAATTGATTACCATTTTCACGGTAAACACCTTTGTAGCACTAGAGTTGGGCGTGATCAGTTAACCTCATTTTAAGAGTTCAGATTACAAAGAATTCAACAAGCAATCATATAGCTGCCGGCATAAGATTTTCAAATATCCAATTGCTACAAAAAATTAGTATAAGAGACAAAATTCATGTATATAATATTAAAACAGCTCGAACACAAACCAATGATCATTAGTATTAAATCCCCCTTATAATATGTCAGTCAAAACTCCAAACAAAGATAATGGCAATGCCAGAGATTTGGAGGTTTAGCCTCCATTTGCTAACTAGCCGTTGGTTCATGGCATTTTCTTCTCTAATGATACTATCAATGGCTGGTGCAACTTTCATATTTGGCCTATATTCAGGGGAGATAAAATCCTCATTAGGTTATGATCAAACAACACTAAACATGATTAGCTTTTTCAAGGATTTGGGTGGTAATTTAGCCATAATTGCTGGTTTAATTATGGAAATTATAACACCTTGGGCAGTTCTTGCTATAGGTGCAATCTTGAACTTTTTTGGTTACTTCATGATATGGTTGGCTGTAACGGGGCGAATTTCGAAACCCCATGTTTGGAGAATGTGTTTGTATATATGCATTGGTGCAAATTCTCAATCATTTGCAAATACTGGTGCAACTGTTACTTGTGTCAAGAATTTCCCTAGTAGTCGAGGCATCGTGTTAGGCCTATTAAAAGGTGCAGTTGGCCTAAGTGGCGCGATTATGACACAAATGTACCTTGCTTTTTATGGAGATAATGGTAAGTCTTTGATCTTACTCATTTCTTGGTTCCCCGTCCTTGTATCGTTCTTTTTTCTCCCTTCAATTCGGATTATGAAGGTCACTCGACAAGAAAATGAGGTCAAAATGTTATATAATCTTCTCTATTTTTCACTTGGACTTGCTGGATTTCTCTTGATTATGATCATCATCCAAAGAAAGCTTACTTTTGACAGGGCTGAGTATTCTTTAAGTGGTGCTGTTGTTCTGGTTTTAGTATTCTCACCTCTAATTTTAGTCATTAGAGAAGAACTTAATCATTGGAAAAGCAAAAGACAAGTTGCTACTAACTTTTCACAATTGAATGTATCCATTCAAATGGAAAATATCCCTTCATCAGCTGAGCCTGAATCAATAACTTCATGCTTTAAAAGCGCGTTTAAGTCACCAAATAGAGGTGAAGATCACACAATTTTACAAGCACTATTTAACATTGACATGTTAATTCTATTTGTAGTTACTACATTTGGGGTTGGAGGTACATTGACCGCGATCGATAACTTAGGTCAAATTGGTAAGTCCTTAAACTATCAAGATTCAAGCATAAGTACATTTGTATCATTAGTGAGCATATGGAATTATCTTGGAAGAGTAGCTTCAGGTTTTGCTTCAGAAATCTTCTTAAGGAAATACAATTTTCCGCGCCCCTTGATGCTTACTTTCGTGCTTCTACTCTCTTGTGGTGGCCATCTTCTCATTGCATTTGGTGTTCGAAACTCACTCTACGCGTCATCTATTCTCATAGGGTTTTGTTTTGGAGCTCAATGGCCATTAATTTTGGCTATAATTTCTGAGTTATTTGGACTAAAATACTATGCTACATTGTATAATTTTGGTTCTATAGCTAGTCCTATAGGTGGATATATACTCAATGTCAGAGTGGCTGGTTATTTATATGATAAAGAAGCATTGAAACAGTTAACAGCTAAGGGAATTGCTAGAAAAGTTGGAGAGGATTTGAATTGTGTTGGAGTCCAATGTTACAAGCAGGCTTTTCTAATAATTACAGCAGCTACATTTGCAGGAAGCATTGTGTCATTGATTTTGGTGCTAAGAACAAGAAAATTTTATGCAAGTGATATATATAAGAAATTTGAAGAAGAGAGTCAAGTAGAATCAGGCAACATCACAATCTCAAGGGAAAATAATTGAACATCATGGCCTCGTCCGGTGCGGAATTTTAGATTAGTGAGTGCAGAGTACCACTTCACCAGTACAGTCAAATCTCTCTATAATAGACATCCTCTATAACAATACTTTATTCTAACGGCCAAGTTTTCTTTTGAAGCGATTTTTTATGTTATGTTATAATATATGGTCACTATAACAGCAAAAAAATATCGGAATAAACGAAGGTGTTATAGAGAGGTTTGAATGTATAACTTTGTCGCAGTGGCGGTCAATTTAATAAAAGCATATATGCCTTCAAAAGCATATATATATATATATATATATATATATATATATATATATATATATATATATATATATATATATATATATATATATATATATATATATATATATATATGTGTGTGTGTGTGTGTGTGTGTGTGTGTGTGTCTGTGTGTTATGATAAAAATCAAAATATGGTGGATGTCTACTCTTCCTCCATGATCTTTCTCTCAAATGGTTAATGACATATTCAATAACATATTTTCTATGTTCAATGACATATTCCATGACATATTTTCTTCACTTTTCATGCCTATATAAAGGCCTTGTAATAGATAGGAAAATACACACAATTGAAGAAGAAAATCTCTTCCTTCTCTCTATCTCTATTTCTTGTTCATGTTTTACTAAATTGCTTTTATTTCTTGTTCATGTTTTACTAAATTGCTTTTATTTCATAACACGTTATCAACACAAGTCTCTAACTAATTGTATATATATATCTACAAAAAAAAATTCTACATCCAGAAAGATTATAATTAGAAGTCATACATATCATCACATGGTTAAATGTAAAGAGAAACTACATATGGTAAGTAATGAAATGTAAGAAGGTATGATTATCTTATACTTGTCATTCCTTTAAAATCTCATATGCACACAACTTCGTACTACACCTGTATTGCATAAGCACATATTAATATTACATCTTTTATATCACATGAATGGAATAAAATTTTCGAAGTTCTATATGTGAAAATCATAGTAGCAGTTAATTGTTGATATGATGCATGTCATAGTAACCAAGGATATTTTATATAAATTGTCCTATGCATATTTATGTGTTAACTATCTTTAATCTGTCCTGCCGCTTTAAACATTTTCTTTTACTTGGATGAATATTTTTTTCCTTTTGGATTTTTACACTTGCATATAGTACCAAAAAAAAGGAATAAAAAATAAAATACAATTGGTCATACTGATTAAAAGCATAAATCATCTTGAAGAAAACAAGAAATACTTCACATCTTTATCTAGGTTGATTAATTAGTACTTCTATGATATTTGGAAAATAAACCAGCTATTTGAAAGTATACTTCATAATTTATGGTCGTATCATTTGAAAGCAAACAATGATTAGTATGATTACTAGAAGAGGTATTTTTGAGTATCCATGACCTACTTGGTACTTGCTACTGACTTACTATTTTTAAGTATTTTATATGAATGATGCACAAGCTACAACTGGTAAGTTGTTACCTATAATGTCACTTTTTAGGTAATATAAATGCTGAATTTATGTATTAGTACTATATATGTGTTAGGTGTACTTTTGATAAATTTATTCACTAATTGCTTGGTTGAATTGAGTGAAGGAAAGTCATGGCGTTAAATCAAATCCAATAGGTAGGGTATACCCTGAAAACAACAATATTTTTAAGAGAGACTCAATAAATATTATGATAATAATTTTATGATCCTTTTAAACTCTTATGGATTTTAGAAGAAATATTCTGACTACAAACGGTTGTATTTCATATAGATGCTACAAATAATTAATAAAGATTTACATTAATTTGAGATTTGTACACTTAATTAAGAAAGCAAATTTGATTTGCTAAGTTGCAAATTAGTTTTGTATAACTTTCTTGGCATGTGATTGAAATTAAGGCTTGAGAATCAATCTCAATATTGTTTAGCCTATTATGCCATTGATTGAGGGTAAGACATGGGGATCAAGTCCTGATGCTCCATAATGATAAGAGTTGGGTTTGAGTCCCAATTTATTATGGCCTAACATGCCTTAATATTGGTAAGACATTGGGTTTGAGTCCCAATGTACCATATTGATGATATAATGATGACTAAAGAAAAATAATATATTTTTCATGAAAATGCATGAAAATTGTCCCACTTGATTTGTTCCATTCTTGAAATGAATGTGATAACAATGCATAATAAGTTTCAATGAAGACAATTGGTTGAACAATGAACGTGGGCGTTCCAAATATCAAAATAATAATAATTATCACTATGATTATAAAAGGAGAACAATAAGGGTTCTCAAAATAGTCCTTCAAAATGTGAAGGCGGTGCTTACCATCAAATTGGTATGAAAATAATAAAGCATGTCGCTGATTATGATCCATTCCTTGAAGAGAATGTGACTTATGATAAGCATTGAGAATGCAAACTCATTCCTAAAGTTGAATGTGGCAATATGTGATAAAAGCAATGAATAAAGACATGCAATTCATGATTATATGAATACCACACAACTCACCTCTAAGGGAGGTTTGAGTAAAATAAAGAGAATAAATATTATTGTGTGGTTACATGAATATGTCATTGGTCGCGTACATGTGATATGCCAAATATTATTTTGTCATGCCTTATAAAAGTTATTAAAGGCAAAATTAAAGCAAGAAATGATTTTGCTTATGATGATTTTTGACCATGACAATTTATTATGATATAATTTTCTCCGTGAAGGAGACATTTACCATATGAATGGTATGATAAAAGATCTTGTAGTACAAAAGTTGTTAAGAACTCCGGAAAAACTAATTTGTTACTACCCGGATGAATAAACTTATTCATGACATTGATATTGTAAAGTCTCAAAAGAAACTTTTTGAGTTTCAAATATATAAGTCAAAGTGATTGGCATATTGAGACTATAAATGAAAGGAAGATTGAATATCTTCATATTTCTATAATCATACCGGGTAAATATGAAAGGTTACCCGATCTTCTTTCTATTTGTACTACACAAATATAAGCATGATGCTGGAATCATATGCCACAAGTAAACTAGAGATTTACTAAAATAAATATTAATTGGCATGACCGGTTGACCATATCGGTTCAATTATGATGCGAAAAATTAATTAAGAATTACATTGACACATATTGAAGAATAGAAGATTCTTCAAGAATTCTCTTGTGCTGCTTATTCTCATGATATACCAGTTAAAGGTTGGGATTGAATCCTTTGATTTCTTGAAGGAATAAAAGGTGATATATATATATATATATATATATATATATATATATATATATATATATATATATATATATATAGAGGCCCAGTCACCTGCCATGTGGACCGTTTACTATTATATGATTTTAATAGATGCATCTATTTTATGGTCACATGTGCATTTGTTATCAACTTGCAGTTTGGTTTTTGCAAGATTGCTTGCTCAAATTATTAGAGCACAATTCCAGAATATAAATTATGATGATTTATCTTAATAATACTGGTTTAAATCCAAGTTGGTTTAGCAGAAATTGTATGCCTCCAATTATAGCTAAATCATTGGTTATGAGAACAAAACTCCCAAAAACGAAAATTTGGTATGAGATTTATTATTTAATATACAACAGCACTTATACGCATCTAGCCAAGTTATAAAAATTTCTCCCTATCACAATCGGTTCAGGGTCAGGAACCAAATAATTTCTATATAGAAATATGGATGTGCTATATGATTTAATTATGCCACCAAAATGCACAAAGATGAGTTCCCAAAGATGGTTGGGAAATGTGTTGGTGATCCCAACATTAGGGGGAGAAAATGGGCAGCTGAGAAAGTGATACGTGAAATGAATTATTATGAATACATATAGATCCTCGTACAAGAAAATATAAACTTGAAGTTCAAGTGATAATTCATTTACAAATTATTGCCAGACGCATTTGCTGACCCAAAGCTAAATGTCATATTTCAGCTGCTAATGCTCCAAATAGAATAAAGTCCATGAGGGACAGAGTCTATGGCACGCATGAAGTGTAACAGACCAATCGGTTCCAAAGATAAAACTCCTTGAAGAAGGAGAGGGGCAAATATTCAAAATGGTCATAATAAGGAGGCAAGTGCCCTAGAAGAGCACCACGACATAACACTTCATAAGACCTCATGAGAGAGGCTCAGGTACCTAAAAATAATGAAATAAAGAGATCTCAATAAGTTATGTCTTTATTGGGTAATAATGGAATCGACATAAAATGATTGTCGACGATATTGTTAATATAATGTAGCGCTCAATATGATTAATATTGACAAGGATCTTGAGATCAAATCTGTCATGAAATTTGGACGGATAAAAGATTGGCCAAATAAAAAATACGCAATGAAATTGACTTCACTTGAAAAATGTGAAGTTGGACGGATAGTCCAACACCTGAAAGTATAAAGTCAATTGAGGTATAAATGTGTTCTTGTGCGAAAGGTTCAAGTCGATAGACATAAAGACGACTTGTGGCACAAGAAAATTAGTAAATATCCTCACATTGATTATATGGAGACATGTTCTCTTATAGTGGATATAGTCACTTCAGGTTTTAATCTGGCAATATATGAAAAACCTGATATGCGTATAGTGGATATCATTGAAAGATTTAAATTGTCTTGGAGCATATTAAGGTTTCCAAGAAATTTATTAAATAAAGCTTCAAAAATCCTTATACGGATTGAAACAATCAGGGCCCATGTGGTATAATCGCCCGAGAGAATACTTGTTGAAAGAAGGGTATAAGAATAATTCAATTTGTCCTTGTGTCCTTATAAAAGGATATGGATTTGAATTTGTTATAATCGCCATGTATGTTGATGATTCAAATATCATTAGAACTCCCGGAGAGCTTCCTAAAGCAGTAGACTGTTTAAAGAATTTGAAATGAAAGATCTTGGAAAGACAAAATTTTGTCTTGGTCTACAAATTGAATATATGAAAGATGAAATTTTTGTCCTTCAATCAGCATACACTAAAAAGATTTTAAAGAGCTTCTATGTGGATAAAACACATCCATTAAGTACCCCGATGGTTGTGAGATTACTCGATATAAATAAAGATCCACTCTGACCTCATGAAAATAATGAAGAGCTTCTTGGTCCTAAAGTACCATATCTTAATGCAATTGGTGCGCTAATATATCTTGCTAACACTACAAGGCATGACATAAATTTTTCAGTTAATGTCTTAGCAAGATATAGCTCCGCTCAAGGAGAAATTGGAATGAAATCAAGCACATATTGCGTTATCTAAGAGGGATTACCGGTGTGGGCTTATTTTATGGCAATGATTGCAATACCGATCTTGTTGGTTATGTCGATGTGAGGTATTTATCTGACACACACAAGGTTTGATCTCAAACATGTTATGTGTTTACATGTGTGGCACTGTCATATCTTGGCGATCGACTAAGCAATCAATCGTGGCTACTTCTTTTAATCATGCTGAGATAATTGCTATTCATGAAGCAAGTCGAGAATGTGTATGGTTGAGGTCTACTATACATCTTATTCGAGACAAATGTGGTTTGAAGTGTGATAAACTACCCAAAGTTTTGTATGAAGAAAATACAACATGCATAGCCCAATTAAAGGGAGGATTCATAAAGGAGTTAGGACAAAGCACATTTCACCTAAATTATTGTTCACACATGATCTTCAAAAGAATGGTGATATTAATGTGCAACGGATCCGTTCAAGTGATAATATGGCTGATTTGTTCACCAAATATCTACCGGCGTCAACCTTCAAGAAACTAGTGTACAAGATTGGGATATGAAGGCTCAACGATGTGAACTGATGATCTCATCAGGGGGAGTTAATACGCGTTGTACTCTTTTTCCTTACAAGGTTTTGTCCCATTGGATTTTTCTTGCAAGGTTTTTAACGAGGCAACCAAAAGGCGTATTTCTAAATATGTGTACTCTTTTTCCTTCATTAGGATTTTTTTTCCCATAGGGTTTTTTCCTAATAAGGTTTTAACGAGGCACATTATTTATGGACATCCAAGGGGGAGTGTTATGATAAAAATCAAAATATGGTGGATGTCTACTCTTCCTCCATGATCTTTCTCTCAAATGGTTAATGACATATTCAATGACATATTTTCTATGTTCAATGACATATTCCATGACATATTTTCTTCACTTTTCATGCCTATATAAAGGCCTTGTAATAGATAGGAAAATACACACAATTGAAGAAGAAAATCTCTTCCTTCTCTCTATCTCTATTTCTTGTTCATGTTTTACTAAATTGCTTAAATTTCTTGTTCATGTTTTACTAAATTGCTTTTATTTCTTGTTCATGTTTTACTAAATTGCCTTTATTTCATAACAATATGGACATATATACTACGTTTGTCACTAGTCTCAAACTCTCATGTGATGAAAAAAAAAAGAATAAAATAGAATAGAATAGAAGAAAGAAGACCACAAAAGGAAAAGACATTGGACGGCTTAGACCAGCAGTCTAACAAAATCTTCTATGTAGAGTACATTTTTTTCTTCTTTTGTCTATTGCGGCAAATGACAAAGGCTTTAGTTGCAAATTTTCTGAAGATTCTTTCTATTCTTGAACATTAGTGTGTACCCATAAAATTGTACACCCGAAAACTTGTACAAAAAAGACGCAAAAAGTAAATTTGCACAAATATTTAAACGAAAAAAGACGCAAGAAATAAACTTGTGCAAAACACTTAAATAAGAAGGAACGATTTAAACTTGCGTAAATGTTCAAATAAAAGAACGCAGAAAGACTCATGCAATACTTAAACAAAAGATGTTTTTATTTACAATAAAAGTGCCAAAATGGTACAGGTACAAAATTTGGGAAAAGAAATGAAAAGCTAAACTGCTGCATCTCCGGAACCCGGAGGAAGAGAAGCATCTGCATCCCCAGGGGAAGTGGGTAGATCCGTCACCGATTGGATATCTTAGCCTTCATCATTTTGGCCTTCAACATCTTCGCCCTCCGGTTCCTCTTCAGTCCTCGAGAATTCAGAACCGGAACCAGAAGAACCGGAAGAACCAGGTCTTGCCGCGAGACCTCTTTTAGCAGCTAACTCCAGCTCAACTTTGTGAGATTGTTAGTTGAATTCCGGATCAAATTAATTCACTTGTTAATAAATCACACATAAATTCAACTTTACCATTTTACAGGTAAATAATTTGACGCCCACCGTGGGTCCTAGACAGTCGTATAATTAAGTTGATCCTTGCCTCTTTTACTAACACATTTTTTATTACAAAAAGTCACAGAAAATGGCAGATAATGGTGTCAACAATACACACAATCTTGAGAACCAATGAGACCAGCCTCAGCACGAGGATTCAATCAGTGATACCTGAAGTGAGGGGAATGATGCCACGCCGGTCCACGGCAAGCGATACCCGCGACATGTTCGGGAGGCGACTCCTGATGATGCTGAAAAAGAGCATGTTATTGAAGCAGTAAGGGTCCTGCAGGAGCAACAAGAGCTCATCCTAGGCCATCTCACGCGGTAGGACATGGTTATGACAGAACTAAAACAGGCGTTATCGGACGCTTCCAATAACGTGAATGGACAAGGTCCAATTCTTCCCGGTGCTCCCGTAAATCAAACAACGAAGAGGGTCGACAACAACACCCTGAGGGGTAAGGTCGGTTTCGATGGAGCCGGAGGGAGCGAATCCGGTCACAATAGTGAGAGTAATCCTTTCAAAAGCGAACTCCTACGGTTAATGAGAGAAGTAAACGCTCGCATGGACCAAATCCTGGGTGCACCTCCGGTGTTAAAAGGGTCGAACTCAAAGAAGTATACTCAATTGTCGTACAAACTAAGCGCGGCACCAGAATTGATCCCGAAACGGTTTAAAATTTCCGATGTGCCAAAATATGATGGGACTTCGGACCATCAGGAGCATATTACCACCTATAAAATGGGGGTGAAGGGGAACGATTTAGCTCTTCACGAGATCGAATATGTTTTTCTAAAAAAATTCGGAGAGGCTCTCACGAGGGGAGCCTTGATGTGGTATTCGTTGTTACCCGAGCATTCCATAGATTCCTTTGAGATACTCGCGGATTCTTTTATTAAGGCTCATGCTGGGGCTAGAAAGGTGTAGGCTCGGAAGGCCGACATATTCAAAATTGTACAAAGAGAGTACGACCTGCTGCGGGAATTTGTAACCCGGTTCCAGAAGGAAAGGATGTTACTCTCGGCTGTTCCGGATGAATGGGCAGCTGAAGCATTTGCCAAGGGTTAGAATCCGAGAAGTTCTGATGCCTCCCAGAAGTTGAAGGAAAGTTTGCTCGAATTCCAGGCGATGACTTGGGCGGATATTCATAACCGATACGAGTCAAAAATAAGGATTGAGGATGATCAGTTCAGCTCCCCGACATCGGCTAAAGGTCAGGAGAAAAATAAAGATAAATCAAAAAATGATTTCGACACAGACAAGCGATCTTTGAGGAGCTGATTTTTGCCCTATAAACGGGTCAAAGGACGCGACAGAGGTTTCTAGTTGATAGATAGGTTCGTTACTGAAAGAAGAATTAATCGCGACCGAAACAAGGAAGCGCCAGGTTCTCTAGACCCTTCATATTCTAGACTGTTATAATACAACTTCAACATCAACGTAGTGGAGTTGGTATCGGCTATGAGGAACATAAAAGAAATACAGTTCCCGACACTGATAAGGTCCGATCCCAGCAAGAAGGATCCTAATTTGTGTTGCGAATACTACAGAACAAACGGTCACCGAACTGGGGATTACTGACATCTGCGTGAAGAGGTGGCAACACTACTGAAAATGGCCATCTCAGGGAATTCTTAAGTGAATGGACCAAAAATTATGGTCGTAGCCGTGATAACACGGAAACATTAAAAATATGAGAAGACCCCCCACACCAGTTGATCAACATGATTTTTGGAGGGGGGAACAAAATTAACGAGATTACTTTCTCGGCAGCAAAAAAGATCAAGGTAACAGTAACCCACAATAAGAGGCTCCGGGGAGTTGCTGAGGGCGACATCACTTTCACATAGCAAGACGCAGACGGATTATTGCTACCGCACAACTATGCATTGGTAATTTCTTTAAATGTATTAGATTATAAAATCAAACGTGTTCTGGTGGATCCAGGAAGTTCGGCCAATATCATACAATGGAGGGTATTGGAGAAGCCAAACTTACCGAAAACATCATTCCGACCACAAACTCCTCGTCGGGTTCAACCTCGCAAGTGTGACAACCCGAGGAGAGATACTGCTGCCCACAAATGCCGAGGGGGTGATGAAGACGACCTTTTTCGAGGTTGTGGACGGTGATATGGGTTGCAACATTATTTTGGGAAGACCATGGTTGCATGAGATGAAAGTTGTACCATCAACGTATCATCAGTTGCTGAAATTTCCAACTCCCGAGGGGATTAAACAGATAAAAGGCGACCAACCGGCGGCAAGAGAACAAATTTGCACAAAACACTTAAGCAAGAAGCAACTCAATGATGAAAACTTGCATAAATGTTCAAACAAAAGAACACAGAAACACTCATGCAATATTTGAGCAAAAGATATTTTTATTCACAATAAATGTGCCAAAACGGCACAAGTACAAAAATTGGAAAAGGAAATGAAAAGCTAAACTGTTGCATCACCGGAACCCGTTCGATATCTTGACCTTCATCATTTTGGCCTTCAGCATCATCACCGTCCGATTCCTCTTTAGTTCCCGAGAACTCAGAACCGAAACTAGAAGAATCGGTAGCATCAAGCCTGGCCTGAAGACCTCTTTTTGCAGCTAACTCCAGTTCAAGGGCCTTAGCGATTTCGGCGTCAAAGTCAATGACATCCGCTTTGGCCTCTTCTGAGGTTTTGTCCTCATGCTATACATAGAATACATTTTCTCAACAATGAGGGAAGCCGCTTGGCACTGGAATTCTTCTTTAAGTTGGTCAACCTTGGTAGAAAGACTGTCCCGCGCGGAACTAGTGGCCCGGAGGCTAACATCAAGGTCACGAACAATTGAGCTAAAACCATTTCTATGTTCCGTGCTCCTCTTATGCCTCTCCTCCAATCGGGCATACTTCTCCTCACCAGCAACAATCACTTCAGTTTTGGAGTGTAAGGCTGCCTCCAAGTTATTCAATCTTTCCGTAGAAGAGGCCTTACGATCAAATGCAGCAAGAATGACATTTTAAACCTCAACACATTTCGCCTTAGCTTCTTCAAATTGCACCATCAACTGGGCGGTCTCTTGGCCAAGGGTAGCTACAACTTGTTCACTTTGTGACCATAATTGCCTCAATATCCGGTAAAAATTATGCTAAATCATGGGATGTTGTGTGTCCGGGGCATTAAATACAGAGAGACAAGCGTCTAATCAACCGTCAGAAATTTTTCATAGGGGATCAGTAAATTTCCCGCCAAAAAAGAATGTTTTTACCAACTGCCCGATGACACAAAGTTATGCCACCGGAAAGCATATGGACTATCTGTTTAGGGTAAAATATATTATATTAAATGATCAAGTAAGAAAATGACATGTGGAATCAAAGATAGAGGATGACTGAAACCGAAGGCAATCATTTCGCATGTTACCAGAGATAATGATACTCAATAAAATGAAATAAATGTCTGTCACATGGTAGCATTTAATGAAGAATATTCTACAGTATTTAGTACAATGCCCATTACAAAGAAATATGGCATTCACGCTTACCGTTATACATTCATCAATAGCCCTCATAATTGGCATTGAAGAGGGTCTTGATCCTAGGACCTTATTTCCTAGGTGTAACTATAAATAGTGAGTTCGACTATCATTGTAGGAGAGGAATTTTTGGGGAAAACTTACGCTATAATCTATTCAAAGCTTTATACAATTTTATCTTCTTACTTTTTGGTTTCATTATTGTCGTGCCCGGAAGTCCTGCTCTCGGAACTATGGTTTTCGCTATTTCATCTTCATTTCAAGGCTAAGTATTGCATATTTATTCAATTCTCCTATTATTTCATGATCAAATTAATTCACTTGTCTAGAAACCACGTATAAATTCAACTGTACTGTTTTACGGATAAACAATTAGTAAAACTTCATCAAGTAAATAATTGAAATGCCAAAAAACAATTTTCAGTTTTGAAAAGCCAGTAATTCTTATAATTAAATGAGAATTTTTCATAAAGCACCATCTTTTAAGTCTAATTAGCCATTTATAGATACTCTTTGCTATATTACGTGTTATAGATACCTTTTATGTTTTTATATAATGTATTTTATGTATTTAAGCTGTTGTATTCATTAATACAACCAAAAAAATAGACGTAAAAACTGGAGTTCCAGCTAAGTTTGACATGTATTTAGCTGTATTCAAGCGGCATTGACGTTAAATACAGAAGGTTAAACTGGTTAAAAATGGAAGAAAATCAAACCACATGATATTCTCCTAATTTAACTCCACGAACTAAGGAAATCAAATCACATGATATTCTCCTAATTTAACTCCACGAACTAAGGAAATCAAATCACATGATATTCTCCTAATTTAACTCAACGAACTAAAACGATCCCTCATTAATCTGTATTTGAAAGATACATAATAAAGATTATAGCTGAATAAAGAGAAATACATATGAATAATACAGTTGAGTAGAACTGTATACAGTTGAATACAACAAAATACAACTTAATTCATCTGAATAAAACACTTGAATACAACAAAATACAACTGAATACAGCTGAATAAAACTCTTGAATGCAACAAAATACAACTAGCTTCTGCTGAATAAAATAGTTAAATACAACTGATTAAAATTGAATACAAGAGAATACGCATAACTTTTTAATACATCTAAAATATATAAATTAATGCTACTGAATACATGTGAATACAGCTGAAATATACATTCGAATACAACTGAATACAAATAGGCGATTTGGGCGATCTAGAGAGAGAAGCAGCCTGATGGCTTCGCCGGCCCGCGGCCAGCCATTAATTCCGGCTGGTCAGCCCCTTAACACATCTGCCCAACCTCCTACAACAACTACAAACAATCCCCAGCCCTCAAATCCCACAAACGAAGCCATGAATTACGCAAAAGCTGTGAACCCTACTTCAACGACCACTGGCAAGCAGAATCGAGCCGCTACAGTTGAACCAATTGCTCTTCGTCTATCAAAATCGACGAATTAAACTTACCCTAGGCGATTGTAATGGAGTGATAATGGAGAAGAACTAGAAAATTTGGGTGGGAAGAGAGGTATGAATCATGGGTTGAGGGAGAAAGAGTAAAGTGTATGCAAAAAGAGAGAGAACGTCGTTAGTCAATTTTACTGTGATTATGTGAGAGAAAAGACTAAAAAGGAGAGAGAAAAATATTATTTAGCATATATGGTGCCTTAAATGTAGGATGTAACTATAATTAGATATTTTGGCTATAAAGTATAAAAGGTATCTATACAACAACAACAACAACAACCCAGTATAATCCCACAAATGGGGTCTGGGAGGGTAATATGTGCGCAGACCTTACCCCTACCCCGAAGGGTAGAGAGACTGTTTCCAGGAGACCCTCGGCTCAAAAAGCAACAGGAGCCGATATATTTGTACCATAAAATGCATAATAAAATAACAGCAGTACAAGAGATATGAAATACAGAATACGAAATACGAAAAAGATGGTTGGTATAGTAAAACTAGCAGGTAAAGCCCTGCATCAATAGACGACCAATGACATTCTTAGTCTAACTCCTAACTGGCTAGTCTCACTCTATTGTGCTGTAGAAATATTTACAACTCTCCCCTAACCTACAACCTTAATACTCGACCTCCATAATTCCCTGTCAAGGGCCATGTCCTCAGTAATCCTAAGTCGCACCATGTCCTGTCTGATCACCTCTCCTCAATACTTCTTAGGTCGTCCTCTACCTCTCCGCGTGCCCACTACAGCCAGTCGCTCACACCTCCTCACCGGTGCATCAGTGCTCCTCCTTTGAATGTGCCCGAACCATCTGAGTCTTACTTCCCGCATCTTGTCCTCCATGGGGGCCACACCCACCTTCTATCTATAGAATGTAATATTTTAAAATGGTATTTATTTAAAATAAATAGGGTACTAAGGTTTTCTATAGGGGGTAAAAAACCAATGCCAATATGAAAATAATCAATTACTCTCAATCAATTTCTATCCAATGCCATGTAAAACCAATGCCATGTAATTAGCCATGGCATTATGAACCACAAATTAAATCGGCCTTGGTTTGAGAACCACAAATTCAACGATTTAATAAAGTTAGGAATATCATACCATGCTGATATCAAGCATATGAAAAAAATTAATCTAAATAACTTTTTTTGCTTAAAGAGTTTAATTATTATCCGCTAGTGTACCGTCTTTGCACGATCAAATCACCTTTATTTCTTGTAGTTAGTAACTTATCTTATTTTTCAAGATTTTAAATATTAACACTTTATACGGAGGGCTAGAAATAAATATATTTCGGTAGTGTAAAAATTTATTTACATCATCGATGTATAAAAATCTAACCATAGGTGTTTATAAGTTAATCTCTTTGGTTATCAATGTCTCGTCTTAAATTATAAGTTTCCTTGATCATGGTGAGTCTAAGGGTATACATGGACCGAGGTGGTTTGGTTTTTATCAACATCAAACCAAATCAACTATATCGGTTTGATTGGTTCGGTTTTGTTGGATTTTTCGAATTTCTTTATTACATAAACATTATTTCAAATTATATATATATATAATAAAAAATAAAAATTGACAAACATATGATTTATTAAAATATTCTTATGGGAGAATTTTCTTAGTAACACATGATAGTTATTCTTTTAATCGTCTAACAATTATTTTTCGTTGATCTACACTTCAAGTTTAACCGAATTTAATAATTAAACAAAAAAATCAATATGATAAGTAAATAATGATATGTTCTATTTAATTTTAAATTATTGAAATACAAATTCAAATTCGAAAAAGATATAAGAATTTTATAGATCTTGACATATGAATATGAAAGAACAAGGAGATTGACGCATTTCACTAACACTTGATAGGAAAGTAATCATACAATCCATTATTTAAAGTTAATAAATTGGAGCACTTCATATTCTATTGAATATTAATCCCATAGGAGAATCCCAAATATTTCTAGATATTTTTTTTTAAAAAAATCTATATAAAGTTTTACAAGTATATATGAAAATTATTTATTTATATATCGGTTTGGTTTAAATTTTTTTACTTAATACCGAATCAAATCAAATCTAATCGAATCAAATATTTTAATTGATTTGATTTGACTTTTTGATTTGATATTGTTTTCCGATTCGATTTATACACGCTAACGATGACGCAAAGGTGAAATCAGAGGCAAATTGCTCATAGACTGTGACATAAGTTTGGTCCCAGTTTTAATTGTCTTAACTCTAACAAAGTTAAAAGAAGTAAATTGGATAACTACCGTTAGCCCCACGGTAGCATGCGCGGAATGGACTAAGTTGGAGGGGACCTTGATGACAACGATCAGTGGTGGAGCCAAGAATTTAAATAAAGAAACTAAAAGGATATGAAAAAGTCATACATAAAAGTTTGAACGGAACCATTTATAGTCCCTTCGTTTTAAATTAGATGAGTTACCTTTTTTGGTTAATGTAAAATAAATGATACATTTTTAAATTTGAAAATAATTCAATTTTAAATTCTTTATTTTACCCATTTTACTCATAATGAGAAGTTTTTATAATCACACAAATATCATGGCTCCACAAAAGTTTTTTTAAGACCACAAATTTCAAAAACCTTCTTTTTTGTTAAACTTCGTGTCAAATCAAACTATCTCATCTATCTAAATTGAAACGGGGAATATAATTTATGGGACAAGAATATACAAATCTAAATGTGCGGTAATTCAAAATCTTTTAAAACTCTTTTTAGGTCCTTCTACGGTCGATGTGAAACATTATATACTTCTAACACATCTGTCTATAGAGAGTATAAATATCTTAAAATAACACTCTTATCTTAAATAGACGGATAAGATTAATTTAGCCGATTAAAATAGATTGAGTTAATAAATGAATGGGGGAGGGGGAGGAGAAATTTAAAAATAGACAAATTTACAATAGTAATAGAAAATTAGCCATAGTTTCAATAGTAATTGAAATTTAGTCACTTTTCATATAAAAGATAAATATAAACAAAAACACTGTTCAAAATCCGAAAATATTCCAGCATAATATGTCGGAGTTCGAATTTTTTACATGTGAACTTCCAGCATAACGCGTTGGAATTTCATAATGTCCTAGCTGAAGTTCCAACATAATATGCTGGAAGTCCATACACAAGTGCTCTAATCTCCAATATATTATGCTGGAACTTTTCGTGTGCTGCAGTTCCACCATAATATGCTGGAAGTTCATACACATGTGCTACAATCTCCAGTATATTATGCTGGAATTTTCCGTGTGATGAAGTTCCAACATAATATGCTGGAATTTCATAAACAAGTACTCCAATCTCCAGTATATCATACTAGAACTTTCCGTATTGCAGCAAAATAGTAGCTATTTTTCAATAACTTTACAAACACTGACTATTTTTTAATTACCAGTCTAAAAATTGACTAGCCCGTGCTATTTTGAAGGGGGGAGGGGAGGGGGTTCATTACTTAGGTTGAGATTGACTGGGTTAACATGGACGTTAAGACAGGCTAAACAATAGTAGGTCATAACCAAAATCCCCCAACTATTATTAAGTTCTTTATCTATTTTTTTTTTTTTTTTGTAGTTTATTTAATTGCTAAACAAAGCTAACAAAAAAAATTTCTTTATTATAGCTATATACAACATATCAAACAATTTCTTTTTATAAGGTTCCTATGGGTTAATTTGGGCTATATTTTAGCCAAAATTTTAAATGTGTTGCATTGCATAGGTTAAAATGTGCTGAATTAATTAAATAAGGGTTGTTAACATAATTGGGCGCTCGATTGAGAATAATTATAATTACTAGCTAAATACCCAATGGTACAAAATATGTATATTATATTAATATATGAAAATATATATTTTTCGACTATTGTTTTAAAGGGCGACTATACACTATAAATTTCCCATTAAATAATCGGGTCATTAACTCCCTGAAGCTTGAATGTTGGACCGATCAGGTTTTGTGGCTGATTTCTTTTCTACACATGGAAAGCCATAATCAATATATACTGTATGAGTGCTACTTGGTACAACCCGGGGCGGATCCAGCTTGCGACTTAGGAGTTCACGTGAATACAATAGCTTTTGTTCAAATAATATAAATGTGTTCAAAAATTTATTAAATATCTGTAAATGTTTGAATGTAAACCAGTTACTATTAAAAATTTACTCAATATCGTTACAGGAATCCATAAACATTAAATTTTGGATCCGTTACAACTCTACAATATAACTTTAATCATGCAATGTTGGTCAATATAATTCTTTACACCTTTTTTATAGAGGAAAATGAAAATGATTGATGAAAGCTCAAAAGTAGGCTTTCCCTATTGGGGTAATCCACCCAACATATTGGGAAAGTGAGGTACGTAATTCCTAAATATAACAAAACTTGGATTTTGTTAAATGGAAGAAAAAATGAACAAAAAAGAAGTGTAATACCTAATATTATCTAGTTACACGTCAAAAACACAGTGTTCAGCTTGACAATTAAATAAAGAAAAGTGACAAATACAGTGTCTAGTCAATTTCTAAATAGACAATCACCATTTCTCACCATTAAACCACGACCAAACGTCTCGGTATACCAGATTTTCTTTTCCCAATTATGTACTCTATCGCCGGAAACAGCCTATTTATTTTCACAAGGTAAATATAAGGTTTGTTTACACACTGGCTTTCCTATATCTTACTTGTGAATTTATACTTGGTTTTTTGTTATTATTACCTCTCGCCATGTCAAGATCGTCAGCGGTGACGGAACCAGATGTTCTTACATGGTGATCATTTTAGAATCCAAGAATGCTACACCTGAAATTTGAATTCGCATTTTTCTTATGTCAAGGAGATTCATTGCATATTGGATGTGGTACTGACTGAGAGACGGATAGGGTTGGTTTTACCGAGTTCAACTAAGACCAGTACTTCTTGACAGAAAGAGTAGTTATATAAGTGAATATTGTTAAAACTTCAATATTTGCTTAAACTTATAGTTAATATAAAAGTGCAATGATTTAGTGGTAAGAACTTAATGTCGAAGCCATCGAATTTAAATTCTGAAGTCGTCCCGAGAGCAGGGGCGAAGCTACATGTCTTAAAGGGTGATCACCCTTCATCCAAAAATTAACTACGTATATATATAGGTAAATATTAGGTTTTAGAGGTATCTAACATATACTGAATATCCTTTATCGGAGAATTTTTTTCACTTCTTTCAAGTTTGAATACTTTTAAGAAAATTCCTGACTTCATTGCTGTCCGGGAGGACACTCCAGAACTAACATTCACACGAAAAGATACATTGAATAGTCTCATCTTGTACAACATGCTATTTACATGTTTAAGATTGAGAAAATTGTAGTTGTCATTTTCCTTATTATAAGGCCCACCCTCCACTTGCAAAAAGCAAAAAAGAATATTCAACTATTAAAAGTCAATGTAAAATTCCATTCCAAATTCAGATTACATATACAGCTCAAGTAAATCATTAGCACTACCACACAAATATATATACGTGCCATAGTACACTAAGCTGAAATCACCAAAATCCTTATCCTAAATCAAGAAAATGATGAACAAAAATGGTAGCCTTAGATCAATGGCGAATTTCGTCCACCATTTTTTCACAAGTCGATGGTTCATGGTTTTTGCTTCTCTTTTAATCATGTCAATGGCTGGTGCAACTTACATGTTTGGTCTTTACAGTGGAGAGATCAAATCGTCGTTAGGATATGATCAAACGACGTTAAATTTGTTAAGTTTCTTCAAAGATTTAGGTGGTAATGTTGGGATTATTTCAGGCCTAATAAATGAGGTAACTCCACCTTGGGTTGTTTTATTTATAGGAGCAATTATGAATTTTTTTGGGTATTTTATGATATGGTTATCAGTTTCAGGACATATAGCTAAACCTGCTATTTGGCAAATGTGTTTGTATATTTGTATTGGTGCAAATTCACAAACATTTGCTAATACCGGTGCTTTAGTTACTTGTGTTAAGAATTTCCCAGAAAGTAGAGGAAGTGTTTTAGGATTATTAAAAGGTTTTGTTGGTTTAAGTGGTGCTATTATTACTCAATTATACCATGCTTTTTATGGAAATAATGGTAAATCTTTGATTTTATTAATCGGTTATCTTCCAGCAGTTGTGTCTTGTATTTTTCTTCGAACGATTCGGATTATGAAAGTGGTTAGACAAAGTAATGAGACCAAAATTTTCTATAAATTTCTCTATATTTCACTTGGTCTTGCTGGTTTTATTATGATTGTTATTATTATTCAAAATAAAGTCAGTTTTACAAGGCCAGAGTATTCAGGTAGTGCAGCAGTAGTACTAATTTTGCTCTTTGCTCCTCTAGTTATTGTCTTTAAAGAAGATCTTAAACTTTGGAATATTAAACAACAAGCATTGAATGACCACATTTTGAAAGTTGTTAGTGAAAATCCGCCGTCAGTAGAGTTGACTCGGCCTCAAAAGCTAGCTTCGAGTCCTGAATTACCAAAAGAATGTGATGAAAAGGCTACTTCTTGCTTTAGCAATGTGTTCAATCCACCACCAAGAGGAGATGATTATACAATATTACAAGCACTTTTCAGTATAGACATGATCATTTTATTCACAGCTACAACATTTGGCGTGGGCGGGACATTAACTGCAATCGACAACTTAGGCCAAATAGGGAAGGCCTTAGGCTACCCCGAAAAAAGCATCACAACATTTGTTTCACTAGTAAGTATATGGAATTACCTCGGACGAGTTGTTTCTGGTTTTGTATCTGAAATCTTCTTGACAAAGTACAAATGCCCGCGTCCTATGATGCTCACATTAGTCCTCCTACTCTCCTGTGCTGGTCATCTACTCATCGCGTTTGGCGTCCCTAATTCTCTCTATCTCGCCTCTGTACTGATGGGATTTTGCTTTGGAGCTCAATGGCCTTTAATTTTCGCGATTATATCTGAACTCTTCGGGTTAAAATACTACTCCACATTGTATAATTTTGGTGCTGGTGCTAGCCCTGTTGGTGCATATTTGCTTAATGTTAAAGTGGCTGGACAGTTATATGATAAAGTGGCTACAAAGCAAATGTTAGCAAAAGGGCTAAAAAGGAAAGATGGTGAAGATTTAACATGCATTGGAGTTGAATGTTACAAATTGGCTTTTCTTGTAATTACTGGAGCTACATTGATTAGTTGTGCTGTTTCCTTAATTCTGGTTATTAGAACAAGGAAATTTTACAAAGGTGATATATATAAGAAGTTCAGAGAACAAGCTATTGATATTGAAGATCCTGAACAGATAAGAGTTTCGGAGGTATCATCATCAGCAACATTACAAACAGCAGCAGATTCTTCTCCAAAAATCCAACAAAAATAGATAGGTAGTTCTTAATTTCATTACCATGATATGTAAATATACTGATAAAACTTTGTGTTATTAGGAAGGATTAGTGTAATCTTCAGTCTGCAGCATTAGTTAAATAAATTTATCTGTTGCTATGTGACCAGGAGGTTACATGTTTCGAGCCGTGGAAACAGCCTCTTACAGAAATGTAGGGTAAGGCTGCATATGCAATAGACCATTGTGGTCCGGCCCTTCCCCGAACCGGCACATAGCGAGAGCTTAGTGCACCGGGCTGCCTTTTTTTCTGTCTCGGGCCAAAAAAATAAAGGAAAATGATGCTCCTTAAGTTCATGTCTTACAGAATTATGAGCATTTGTTGAGTCATAACATATGTTGTTGTATTTTCAATAATAGATACTAACTATTTGTACCAATTATTCCCACGATCTTGTTATTTTTTGGCCTTTTTTTCTTGGCTGCTAAGCTGTTTCACTCGTAATACATTCCGGAAAATAATAACAGTTTATCATTTTTCAGGCTACGATGAATTTAAGTAAGTCTTGCTACATATTAGATTCTGTATCGAGAGAGCAGTACGAGATAAAGAGTATTTTCGATTTGTGGATTGATGTATAGACAAGATTGCTACAAGCTACTAATGAATACTATAGATGATACTCTTAGAAAAAATATCAACTCTTTAACTCTTATAGGGTAGCTAGATGCACAAAACATTCCACTTTTACGTTGAGTTCGGGGAAAGACCGTACCTTAAGGAGTGCGTTGTAAACAATCTACCTTAATTCAAGCATTAGTGGCTGCTTTCACAGTTTGAACCCGTGTCCTATAGGTTATACGGATAACTTTACCATTGCTACCCATAATTTCCTCTTCTTTTTACCGACCTTGGAAAAATAAGTATGAGGTGATCAAAAGCATATAAAAAAAATTGAAGTCATGATATTCACAAGACTTATGTCATACTTTAAACATGAGTAAATCTGCCTAGGAAATAAACATTACAAATAATGTCTGCGATCATAAATGCCAGGATCAAGGTGAACCATGTATTTCTAGCCATGAATAGGACACCACTAAACCAAAATAAAAGGTCATTATTGTTGCAAAAATTTGACTTTTACTTGAAAATAACAAAGGTGCATTGCCAAAAAATAAAAAAATAAAAAATAGAAGAGACACAAATTAAAGAAGTCTGCCATTTATTTTTGGATTCGTTGTCTCATCTTTCTATTATACAACAATCCTGTATAACCTCACAAATGGAATTTAGGGAGGGTAGTGTGTATGCAAGTTTATCCCTACCTTGCGAAGATAGAGAAGTTGTTTCCGATAATAAAATAAAAAAAGCACAGTCATAGCAGTTTTAAGAAGAAATATAGTAGTGAAAAAGTCGTAAAAGAGAAGCAGTATCAATAGCAAGACATATAATAGGATAACGCAAAAGAAATAACATGTAATATAGAAATCTAAGGATAAGAAAATACGAGAATAATACTAAAACTACTAATATGATAGAGAAAAACGTCCGACTACCTACTAACCTTCTACCCTAATTCTCGTCACTCATATCTTCTACCATAATTCTCGCCCTCATCTTTCTATTATAGTTTCATTATTGTATAAATTTGATGTCGTCATTAATATTTTCTTGGGACATTCACCATTATGTATAAACATGTCCAAGATATGTATGCCCACCTAAACCTAATAATAGAGCAAAATAGACAAAAGGACTCCTTGAATTTTAATTTTATCCCTTCAAATGTCAG
The DNA here is from genome assembly GCF_000393655.2 of Nicotiana sylvestris. Lineage (NCBI taxonomy): Eukaryota > Viridiplantae > Streptophyta > Magnoliopsida > Solanales > Solanaceae > Nicotiana > Nicotiana sylvestris. The sequence continues at coordinate 163,951,225 of NC_091063.1, forward strand.
AGTCTAGAAACGCAAACCAACCAATTCAACGCATGCTTCTATTCGTTTTCTGTAGCTTTCATCTGATTGAACAAATGAATTTGTTTGTACAGTGATATATCTATAACAATATCGCTATATAATAATTATTCAATATAAAAGTCAAGCTTTTATGAAATTAATTTCATGCTATGTTATAATATATGTTCTAGATAATAATAATTTACTACAAAACTGAAAAATTCGAAACAAATAAGTTATTATAGAGAGATATGACTGCATGAAATTGCGCAGTCTGCAAGAAGAGCCTACCTCTTTTTCAAGAACCTGTCATAAAAAACATAATTCTATCCGTTCTAAATTATGTGACATAATTTGACTTATTATATTTTTTTTTAAATGAAGGTTATGGTCTAAATATGTTATACTCCATAATATTATATGTAATAAGAAAAAATTTAAAATTTGTGATGTTAAACACGCCAAGCGAAGTTTATCATTAAAGATAAACTTTTGAAACTAGATTCTAAATTAATAATTTGTACATATACAATAAATTTCTTAAGAAAATACATAGTTTGTATTAAAGTTAATGAGTTCTGCCGAACCCCGAACTCGTAACCTACACATTAGCTCTATACAAAAACTGATCACTGAGGGGAGTGCAAAAGCTAAAATCTAGCAAAATACAACCAAAGAATGTGGTGTAGTGGATGTGACTGCCCCTCCCTTAACCAGAGGTCTCGGGTTCGAGCCGTGGGCATGAAAAAATTCTTAGTAGGGAGCGCTTCCTCCCGAATGGGGCCCTACGCGGTGCGAATTCGGATATAATCGAGCTCTAATACAGATACCGGACATCGAGTGAAAAACCAAAAAAACAAATCTAGCAAAATATAGACTCGTGGAGAAAAGTTGTTGGGACCGTGGGGTGGAATGTAGGCACCTCCTAGCGTGCAGAAAGTAGTGATAATAAAAACTCGTGAAATAGTTCTTTTTGTTTTTGGAAAATTCTTTGGGTTATTATTTTCTTATAACAAAAAAATTGTTTCAGTATGAAAAATTAATAACAAAAGGTTAATTGTCTAACCGATTTTGGAGATAAATATAAAGACGACGACGAAGAAGAAGATTTCGTATTTGGAAGCCTTACCCAATAAGAATGTTTGAATGTGAATGCGAATTTTGTGGTGGCACTGGCAATTTCGTAGCAGAATAAGAATATTTAACAATTTTCCATAATTAACAGTATTTATAAAAAATGGTCGAAATTAATTTATTTATCTATCTATATCTATATTTATACTATATTAAAAGCATGAAGCCCCTTAGCGAAATATGGTTCGCCTTTTTTGCCCTTTAAAAATAGATTTTATATTTGACAAAATCGTAACTAAATAATTTTTCTAATTTTTAAGACTTTAAAATCAACTAAAACTCTCTTTCCTTATTTGAATTGTGTAGAAACTCCTAATATTTTCTAATATTTAATACTTTAAAATCAACTAAATTTTACTTAATAATTCCTTCCTTATTTGAAATCATACATATTTCCTAGAACGTCCAACAAAGTAATTGTTGATTCGTTAGGATTCTAAAGTTTTAGAAGTGATTTCAACCACTTTCTTATTTGTCCTTATTGAAATTAATAACTAATTTTTATAAACAGTTATAATGCAAAAATCCTATCAACTTAACCAAAATTATCGAAGTCATTACGTAGAGCTCCTTTTTATTTATTTTTTATATAATTTTTTAAGAAGTATTAGTTCTAACTTTTTAACCGTGCTGATGAAAGTTCACCTTCAGCTATTGCCATCTGCTTTCACATAACAAATACTATTTGTTTGCATGAATCTATTTTGTCATCTATCATAATATGTTGATAAACACCACCAAAGGATGTGGTGCAGTGGATGAGGTTGCTCCTCCCTTAATCAAAGGTCTCGAGTTCGAGCCCTGGATATGGAAATTTTTTTGATAGGGAGCGCTACCCTCCTAATGGGGCCTTACCCGGCTCGAATCCAAATATAATCGGGCTCCAATGTGGGTAGCGGATATCGGATGGGAAACCAAAAAAAAAACTATGTTGATAAACTCTGTTTATTTTCAATCTTTGTATATGTCTAAATTCTTTTTTCTGTTAAATTTCGAGCATCCAGATATTCATTGTGATTCTTTGAATAAAATTTTATATTTGATAAAATTGTAATCTAAGTTAATTTTCTTAATATTTAGAACATTAAAATTGTAAGCACGTGATTTTTGCCCTATATGAGAATTACTCCCAAAAATTCAAAAAAATAAAGTAATTTTTCTTGGTGTGCAATTTTGTGATGTTTTGTGATATTTTGAATAATTATTTGTATTTGTCTGTGCGTGTTTATTTGATAAATTAATAAAAAATACAAAAATATGTCGCATTTTGCATGTAGGATTTAATTCTATAGTTGTTAGTAATTAAATTTGTTTTACAAAAATTTAAAAATTACAAAAATAAGCATCGTTTGCATTTTTAGCATTTAATGTCCAAATATACAATTTTATGCTTAATTAATACTTAATTGTGCGTTAATTGTTATTGGGAGTTAATTTGCGCTTTTATAACTTAATTTAATTCTTAATAATAGTTTAAGTATTTTTATAATTTAGTTTTAGAGAAATAAAAGAAGAAAAGAAAGCAAAAATATAAAGAAAGTCGGAATTAGGCCTCTTCTTCAATTTCAAGCCACAAGCCCAAAAAATGGCCCAATCTTCCCTACGACCCAGTCCATTTCGAACTGGGTCGACCCAGTCCATAACCCAAAAGACTCAAACCCCATTTGTCTTTCATTTTTACAAAACAAAAACAAAACAAAAAAAAAATAAGAGAAGAAAACCCTAAAAGACCTAAGTCATCCGCCCCCCCCCCCACCTTTGCTTCTTCTTCTCCAAGTTTCTCCCTAGCATCAATGGCTTCCCTTCCATCCTCCTCACTGCACACACACACATGTCGTCTCCAAGCTGCCCTCCCATGAACAACCTCAGAAACCATGAACGACCTCAAAAACCACCAACGCGACTTCATCCTTCTCGCCGTGTCGCGTCGTTTTTTTTTTACTGTTGCTGCACCCTTTTCTCGACACATCTGCTGCTTCAGTGATTGCCATGGCCGTGCTTCAGTTCCTGGACAACTACGCAGTCGATGCCTTGTCGCCGCTACAGCTCCGCTCGTTGCCATGGCTGCTGTCGCGACTGCGTCTTCTCTTCGTCGCCGGTTGTCGCAGCTACTCCCTCCATCGTGCTGCTGCCGATGCTGCTGCTTCTGTTTCAATCAAATGACCAAACGAACACAGCCATGGACGAGCTTCGACGTCGACCATGTCGTCGTCCATGGCTGTCCGCGACGTGTTGCTGCCTTCGCTGCCGGATCGCTGCTGCCTATCGCCGTGACCGCTGTCTTGACGTCGCGTTGTTGCTGCTCGTCGCAGCAGGTGTTGGACGGACTGCTGCTGCTGCTCGTCGCGGCAGTAGCTACGGGCTGCTTCATCTTCTCTTCGTCTTCATCGTCATTTGTTCGAGCTTTGGGTCGAGGCTCGGACAGATTTGTTTACAATCAAAGTTCTTCGTTGATTCATCTCCGGTTAGTTGTTTTGAGTTTTATTTTGTCCAATATTTCGTTTTTATATTTCTAAAAGTTAAAATCGTTAAATATTTGAGTCTTGTTTTGTTCGTTGTTGATCGTTGAAATCATTTTTTTTCTAGTTTGTTCATGTTCATGTGCTTTGTTAAAATTAATTTTCAGATTTCAAAATAGAAGTTTAATTAGTTGTTTTCATGTTTATTTCATGTTTGTATTATTGTTTAAGTAAGTATTTGTTAGTTTGATGTTTGTTAGATTCAAATTGAAATTTAATCAACTATTTCTTCAATTTGTTTCATGTGTTTATGTATTGTTAGAAATTGTTAATATTGTTAAGTTCAAGTTTAAGTCCATAATTGTTTCTTCGTCGATCTTGTTATTTGTTTAAAGAATTTAGTTGTATTAAAGGAATATATTGTTTTAATCGTTTAATCCGTCATGTTTGTTGTCTTAAAATAGATTCATTCATGTTCATACTTTGTTTGGATGATCTTGAATCCGAATTTTGTATAGTTTGATTTCTTGTTTACCATTTATGATTATTGCTTGAATTGTTCTCATAATCTTGTTTAAAGTTTAATATAAGAATTGTTTGTTGTAATGTTGTTAGAGTTGATTTTAAGTTCAATATGATTGAATTTAGAAATCTTCATACTTTGTTTGTTGTTGTTGTTGAATCCGAAAATAGGATTGTTTGTTGCTAAACTATTGTTCAATCAAATTTTAGTTATTCTTGGTTGTTCAATTTATGTTCATATGATTTGTTGTTGAAATGTTGTTAAAATCATGTTCATGTGATATTGTTGTTATGATGTTCATCCATGTTCATATTGTTGTTTGAACATTGTTAGAAATTGATCATATTGACTATATTTTGGTTATGTTTGATTAAATGATGTGTTATAGCTGATGGGTAGTTTGGTAAATTTGTAATACGATCAGGGGTAGTTTGGTAATTTCAGTAAGGTCGGAAGGGGTAGTTTAGGAATTGTACATTTTGAAATTGTTTATTTGAAGCATGGGGGACAAAATGAAATGGGGTGGGTTGTGATATGATTATTTAATATAAAGGGGGGACAAGATTTAAATTAAAGGGGAATCTTGCATTATTTTAAATAAAGCATGGGGGACAAAATATAATGGGGTGGTGTGATATATTTATTTAATGTAATGGGGATGAGTGGGAAGATAATGGGTTTGGTAGAGAAAGGGATTGATTTTAATTGATTTATGGGATGGGATATATATAGGTGAAGTCTTGAACACAAGAGAGAAGAATACAGACAGAAAAAAAGAGATTGAAAAAAAAAAAGCTGAACATTTATTCCGAAAAAAAAAACATTGAAACTCTCAAGAAAAGAAAAAAAAACATACAAAGAAAAAAAAATTTGAAAATTAGAAGAGAAAGTAGTACACACCTGAGAAATATTCTGGTATACAGGTGTAGAAATTAAGGGTTGAAGATTAACTAGCCTTTCAAAAATCTGAAAATTTCCTTTGGTTTCTGTCCATTATTTTCGGCATTCCTGGATTTTATTTTGAATTTTTCAAAGCTGTCACTGGGATTTTCGTTGACTGGTTATTGCTGGTTATTGTTGCTGTTGCTGTGTTACGTATTACGTTGCTGACTTTCTTCTTCTTATATTGACAATATCAGGTACACAACTGTAATTTTGGCATTTTGTAAGCTGAAATGAAGAATGGAGTGTTAAATTTTTAATTTAGTTTAATTTAATTTTTGTATTGTATTTAGGTTATTCATGTATTATTATTCTGTAAATCACTGTCATCGGCATAACTAGGCATATTATAGCGACATATTAAATAACGCCTTTACCAGATTATTAGGAAATATATTTAAGCCTGATTATTAATTAAAACTGTTTAATAAAAAAAAATAGAAGAAATAACGTAAAAATGGCGTTATTGAATCAGTTTGGCAAAAATTAACTAAGTTCCTTATTCAGAAGGTTTTTCGTCAACGATAAGTTAATCCGAATCATGTAGTCAATTTCAGTTATAACATGAATTAGTTTGCAAACAAGTATTAGGACATGATGAATTAAAACAAAGTTAGTTAATGTTAAATTGTTTAAATTTTTGGAAATATGATTTAGTACTCAAGTTTTTATTTTTATTTCTTTCAATTTTCAGTATTTGTAAATAATTAGTTTCAATAAGCTTAAGTCTTACTAATAATTTGAATTTTAATCCAACTATGGGATAATTAGTTTTTTTTTATTTTTTTACTTTTCGATAATTCCATGTTGTATTTATGATTATAATTTTATTACTTTCTGTTAATATTTGTTTTTCTCTTCTATTTAATATGTCATTTTCAAGAATGTAGATATTGATTTTATATGTATAAAAAACTTAGTAATAATAAAAATGTAGTCATTAAAGGATATTATTAAAGGATATCGCTAAAAATAAATAGATGTAAATAATACAAAATTTATAGGATTCTCCAATCTCATTTATTTATTTAATTATTAAAAAAAAATTACTTAGAATTTGGGATGGATTGTTTAGTGAATTTCACTTCCTTCCCCAAAGATAATGACGCGTTAGACTCTTTAGGCGCGATTTAATTAATTTTACCTTCTTAAACTCGGATGCGCATTTCATGCGACCCAAATCTAAATCCTAAAACATCAAATAAAATATGTTTCGTATTGTGGGTGCATTTCATGTGACACAATCCAAAGATATGTTTTAAGCGATGTTCACATTCCTAAAAAATAATAATTATAATAATAAAGCGGTAAAAGATAAAATTTGCACATGGTTCATAATTGTATTAAAAATCAGATAAATAAGCCGAATATAACAGTTGAGCGACCGTGCTAGAACCACGGAACTCGGGAATGCCTAACACCTTCTCCCGGGTTAACAGAATTCCTTATCCAGATTTCTGGTACGCAGACTGTAATATAGAGTCATTCTTTTCCTCGATTCGGGATTAAAATTGGTGACTTGGGACACCCTAAATCTCCCAAGTGGCGACTCTGAAATAATTAAACCAATCCCGTTTCGACTGTCCTTTAATTGGAAAAAAACTCCCTACGCACCTCGCGGTGCCGGAAAAAGGAGGTGTGACAGCTCTGGCGACTCTGCTGGGGAATTAACCCAGAACCAGTGGTTCAGGGTTAGAAATTCGAGCTCATATAAATTGTTATATTTGGTTTTATCTGATTTTTACATGTTTGAGCCTAATATGCTAAATGTTGCTTTTACCGCTTTGATATTACATGAACTGTGTATAAACTGTGCCGAAACCCATCTCCTCTCTGAGTCTTCTAAATCATGAAGAAGGGTGTACTTCGTACGACTTCTTTTCTGTATAGTGTAAAAACCCAATTTAGAACGAGGTTCGGACAAGTTGCTAAGCCGGTGAAGCTTCTGTATTCCCGGTACGCTACCCCCCCTCGGCTCGAGTTGTCTGCTCGGGTAAGCCAGGTCTAGAACAAACACCCAGGTTCTGAACCTAGTATAACAAAGCCACATGCCGGATCCCTAGTAGGAACGTTTGTTTGCATCACGTGCATCTGACTTTGGAGGCTCAACACAGGGGTTGGGTCTGTCTAGGACAGGTGCACCAAAAATGAAAATGACCATCCTGATGCATCTTATTTGTTTTATGTGCATTTATTTGCTCGGTCTTGCATGTTGACCGGCTTCTGAGTCTCGAGAGTGTAAAGAATAAAATAAAATAAAAATAGCAAGTGGAAAGTTAGATGATTAATTTAGAAAAATCAGTGTCCAAGTACTGTCGAAATGCTGCCGAATTTTTTTTTAAAAAAAACATATATATTTTTTTTGTTTGTTTGCTTAGAAAGCAGAAAGTGTGTAGGAATAAGTCTTTTATTTTAATTTGCTTTATTTTCAAAAAAAAAAAAAGATAAAAAAAAAAGGAAAATAGTTTTTTTTGCTATAAAAGAAAAAGGAAAAATTTGTTTGTTTTTAAAAATTAGTTAGTTTATAGCCTGAACTACGCGGGTCTGATTCTCACCGGATGTGAGATCAGAGGCAAACCTCTTTGGTTTCGGCTCACTGTATTCAAAAAAAAATCCAAAAATATTTAACATTACTCACTTCTTTAGAAAGTTTTTCTTTTAGACCTCAATTTTTTTTTTAAAAAAATATATATTTCCTTTTAATTTCAAAATCCCATTTATTTGTTTAAAAGATATTCAAAATAAAATTCAAAAATATTTTTTTCTGTAGTATTTCTTTCATAAATTCAGAATATTAGTTCAAAAATATTTCCTTTCTCCTTAAAAGTTTTTTCAAAAAAAAAAAAAAATTTAAAGTCCAAAAAATATTTCTTTAGAATATAGATAGTTTTTAAGTCAAATAAAAGTTTTTCCTTCTTTAATCACTATAATAAATGTGCAGGATGAGCACAAGTCAAAATGAATCATTCTCAGTGTGTAGCGAGGTCCCTTCGCAACTCCACATGTGGTGGAATGATATGGGAAAGGATAGTATAAAGATAGTGGAAAGAGTTTTGGGAGGTTTTGTCGATCTGTTGAATATCAAGCCAAGGACAGATATCATCGAGGCTCTAATACCGTTCTGGGACCCAACCCGCAACGTGTTTCGTTTTGCTGACTTTGAACTTTCACCTACACTAGAGGAAGTCGCCGGATATGCGGGGTTGAATGGGAAACTAAGAGGGCAGTATTTACTTTCACCAAGACCAGTATCTCCGCACGCGTTCTTGGATTTGCTAAGCATTAGTCGGAAGGTACAGAATGATGATTTGTCGAAGGGATGTTGTACTCTCCAATTCTTGTATCAACGGTACGGAATTCCTCAGGGTTTGGAAGAACCAAACCTCGGATTAATTCACACTGGGAACAGAATCAAGTGGGAAGCAAGACGTACTTTGGCATTTATCACAGCATTTCTGGGAGTTGTGGTCTGTCCCCGCAAAGATAAAAAAATAGAGATAGGCCTTGTAGGGATGGCCGATGTTGCAATCAAAAGAACCGACAGTACTGTGGTTCCTTTGAATTTTGTCCGAAATCTACCGAGCTTTAACTATATGCCGAGAAGGAGGCAAGTTCTTTCAGGGATGCAATCTGTTACTCCAGCTGTGGATGCAAGAACACCTCCATCACCGAGTGGGATACATGAACCACGGGTTGACTGAGAGAAACTGCATTAGCGGCTTTGAGAAACGAATGACAGGCGTCATATTTCCCGAAGGCGTCGAAGCATGGCTTGCACAATTGAGGTCAACAACAGCCGACCAAGTTGAATGGGCATTTGGGTGGTTGAATGATACTGAGGTAATATACATGGCGGCCGAGGAATGTCATGTTCTTTTGATGGGACTTCGTAGCATCCAACCATATGCTCCTCATCGGGTACTGCGCCAACTAGGAAGATTTCAGGTAATTCCCACTGATGAGGATCTAAGCAAGCACGCCATTGAGTTGAGTCCAGGAGTCGTGTTCCCCGAAGGAAAAATTAGAAAGTTGTGGCACGAATGTAGATTCCTTGAACCCAAGACTATGGTTCGAGAGCTGGCTAAGGGTGAGGTAGACCCAAAATACGATGTTTGGTTCGGGAAAAGGTTCCAGATTCGTCAGAGGCCTGCCAAAAGAGCTCACGTCCAACAATTTACGGATGATTCGCAGGAACAGTGGGGCTGGTTAGTGAGAGAGGAAGGCTACCGGGTTGAAATCGGGAAGCTGAAGCGACAAATTGAAAGGCTTATGTTTGAAAACAACGTTCAAGTAGCCTCAGAGCAGGGTGAGAAGAACAAATTAGCCAAAGAAAACCAGGCACTGAAAGCCCGAATCCGCCAAGTCAGTAAGAGTGATAGTGACCGACAGAAACGTCGATCTGATGAAAGGTTGATAGCGGAATTGAGAAATCAAGTCAGCCAAAGCCGAGAAGACTTGGAGAGATCCCAGGCTTGTATAACAAGAATGCGGGTCAGGTGGGCTACAGTTACAACATCACGGAGAGAGCACCTATGGCAAGTAAAAAGGGACTACGAAATGAGTGTTGCGACATTGAGAGAGATAAACTCCATTCTCAATAATCGGGTCCTCAAACAAGCCCAGGATGCTAGAACATATAGAGAACACTGCCATGAGTCGATAGCCCGGATGGAAGAACAAATGGAGAGGTTCCAAGAGCAGCTCATTGACAATACTCGAATATTGGGACTAAAGAATCAACGGATAGAACAGCTGTGCATAGAGAGGGATAGAATCAGGGGTAGGATCAATGATATAGGGCGCTATATCACCACAAAGTGCCTAACATGTGAAGAGATGCCTCGTGATGTCCTATTTGCCTCAATCATGGGTTATGTCCATCAGATCATGGAAGAACTAAAAAGCTTGCAAAGAAGCCTGGCCCCCAAGCCCGCGGAAAGGCCGAATGATGCCTCGCGGGCACCAAAATTCAAAGCTTTAATGTATCCCTAGTTCAATCTTGCACTTGTTTGTTTTTCGAATCTGTGGTCTACCCATATGTTTTTTTCTTTTCTTCAAACATTCTCAAAAAAAATATATATATATATATATATATATATATATATATATATATATATAAAGTCTGTATTTTTTGTTTTTTTGTGATGGCTTGTAATAGCATTATTTTCGAGTAATAAAAAATAAAAATAAAAAATATATTTGGTCTTATGGCACGAACTACGCTTGGTCTGATTCGTGCGGGGTCACGATACGTAGGCAATCTCTATAGGATTCGACCGTAGAAAAAAAAAAAATCAAAAAAAAAAAATATATATATATATATATATATATATATATATATATATATTTATCAGAGCAAAAATAGGCCGGGATGATGCATGCGGTCAGAGCAAAAGCATGTTAGAAATGATTAACTGCCTAGGAGCATTGCATCCCCCTAACGTGCAATTACAATATCTGTTAAGACTCTACCACTGACAAGTTTGTTGTTTTTTCCAATCAATATCAGTTAGTTGTTAGAGCGTACTGGCACCGTACCATTATCAGACAAGATCAAAAGGTCCTATACCAGAAAGCATGACTGGGTCAGACAACAGCGTTGAGTCAGAAAAAACGGCCAATCAGATGCTGAAGGAAGCCCTGGAGAAAATGGAAAAAATGAGGCTAGAAATGAATGAAATGCAGATAGCCTTAGCTAGAGCCCAGAAGGGGCAAGAACTACCCGTTACTCCTACCCTCCAACCAACACACACGCCGGAATACCCCTCTCCCGGTCCTTCAACAAGTTTCCCAAGCCATCACTATTATCAGGGAAGAGAGGCTTATGATTCCCAAGCTCCACCACCCACTCAAAACCCTCCTCCACCAAATGTTCCCGTCTTTGTGGCACCTCCCCCAGCCCCATTGCACAGATCATCTAGTGAGCCACTGTTTCAGGCTCACGATACACAATACTACCCCCCTGAACTCACATTCAAAGCACCCGAGCCACATACCTATAATCCCCACTTTGAGGTCCCGGCGGAGATTGAAAAGCCGGCTAAGAGCCCAGAGCAGGACGAGGTGATGCGGAAATTTAAAAGCCTGGAGCAATCCTTCAGGAACATACACGGGTTAGGTAACCAAGTCAGCGTGGCTTACAAGGATCTATGCCCTTTCCCTGACGTTCAATTACCAGCAGGGTTCAAAATGCCCAAGTTCGATTTATACGAAGGGCATGGTGATCCTATGGCACATCTACGAGGTTTTTGTAGCAAAATGAGGGGAGCAGGGGGCAAAGATGAGCTATTAATAGCTTACTTTGGCCAGAGTTTGAGCGGGTCGGCGTTAGAGTGGTATACAAGACAAGATCCGAGCAGGTGGTACACCTGGGATGACTTGGCACAGGCTTTCGCAGGACATTTCCAATACAACCTTGAGATAGTCCCAGACCGTCTCACATTGCTAAAGCTCGAGAAGAAACCCGGAGAGAGCTTCCGGGAATTTGGGTTCCGATGGAGAGAACAGGCAGCCAGAGTTGATCCCCCAATGAGAGAAGGAGAAATGGTGGATTACTTCTTACAAACTCTCGAGCCAACTTACTTTGGTCACTTGGTGACGTCAGTTGGCAAATCATTTAATGAAGTTGTGAAAATGGGAGGTATGATAGAAGAGGGACTTAAGTCCAATAAGATCCTGAGTTATTCGGCAATTAAGGCAACAACTCAGGCCATTCAGAGCGGCACGGGAGGTGCGCTAGGGAAGAAAAGGAGAGAGGAGGTCACGACATTAGAGGCCGACAATTGGTCCAGATCTAGAGGTCCTTCCCCTCATTACCAACCCAGACCCCATCGTCTAAACTACCCACACATTCCAAATTACCCTCCACAACCCTACTACCAACCACAAGAACAACATTTCACCGTCCATCAAGCCCAGACATACACCCAACCTCCGGTTCGCCCACAATGGCGCGCGCCGGTTCCCCACAATACATACCCACCTCCACATAACACATACCCACCACCACAAAACACCTATCCACCACCAAGAGCCTACAGGAACCCTCCAGGGATGGGTTTCAGGGGAAATCCGGCCGCCAGAAATGAAAGATTGCAGAGGCAAAGAACTTTTACTGAGTTGGGGGAAACTTATATTGCCTTGTTCCACAAATTGAGGCAGTTGGGTTTATTAAATCCTGTTGAGCCTAGATTACCAAATCCCTTACCCCAAAATATGGATCACTCGGTAAGATGTGAATATTGTTCGGGAGCTCCCGGACATGATACCGAGAAATGTTGGAGGCTGAAACATGCAATACAAGATCTTATTGATACCAACAAGATCGAGGTACAGGCACCGGAGGCACCTAACATTAACCAGAACCCATTGCCAAAGCACCCTGAAGCCCACATGATCGAGCTTGTGCACGAAGGAGGGGAGCCGAAGAAACCCCCACAGACAGTGATGATGATCCGTGCCACTCCAAAAGAAAAATCGATCAATGAGGAAGCAGGGGTACAGTTGAAGGGGGAAGATGTCAAGCCAGTGGTGATATTGGGGAAGAATCCATCTGCCGCTACAAGGAAACCAGAACCAGCCAAGTTGGTAATAACGGGAGCATCATCTGCACCCGTGGTTGTTGTGAAAGGGGTCTGTAGGGAACCGGTCATCATAAAACCAGTAGTCCAAACACCAATGACGGATAGCAAGGCTGTGCCTTGGAAGTATGAGAAGGCAGTGGTGATGTACAAGGGACAACAAGTGGAGGAGAATAGTTGTGAGGCGCAGGGACTGACTCGATCAGGACGGTGTTTTGCTCCGGCAGAGTTGAGAAGACCCAATCCAGCTGCAATAAAGAAACCTGTGTCAGAAGAAGAAGCTGAGGATTTCTTAAAGAAGATGAAAGTGCAGGATTACTCCGTGGTCGAACAATTGAAGAAAACACCGGCCCAGATCTCACTGCTATCATTATTAATCCATTCGGATGAACATCGTCGGGCCCTGATGAAGATACTGAATGAAGCTCATGTGCCCAATGAGATTTCTGTAAATCACCTGGAAACGATTGCCAACAAAATTTTCGAGGTGAACAGGGTAACATTTTCAGATGATGATCTGCCAGTGGAGGGCACGGAGCATAATAAAGCTCTCTACCTAACTGTCAAATGTGAAGATTCGGCAGTTACTCGGGCATTAGTGGATAACGGCTCAAGTGCCAATATTTGTCCATTATCCACCCTGAACCAATTGAAGATCGACCACGGAAGAATCCAAAAGAATAGCATTTGCGTCCGAGGATTTGACGGAAATGGAACAGCCACCGTGGGGGATATTATACTTGAGTTGACCATCGGTCCAGTCCAGTTTACCATGGAATTCCAGGTATTAGATGCTACGGTATCTTATAACTTTCTGTTGGGACGACCGTGGATCCATGCAGCCAAAGCAGTGCCATCCACCTTGCATCAGATGGTCAAGTTCGAGTGGGATAGACAAGAGGTCGTGTTGCACGGCGAGGACACTGCGTGCACCGTAGGAGGCGCCATTGTACCCTTCATAGAGACCAATGATGACAAAGGTCCCTGGGTCTACCAGATTTTTGATGCAGTGTCGGCAAACAAGTTCCCCGAGGGTGAAATCATTCAGCATCCTAGGATAGCTTCCGCAACGGTTATGATGGTTTCAGAAATGCTGGGTAATGGGTTTATGCCAGGAAAAGGCTTGGGAGCTGAACTTCAGGGAATTGTTCAACCTGTTTCCTTGCCCAAGAATTTGGAGACCTTTGGGTTGGGGTTCAAACCGACTGCGGCAGATGTAAAACGAGCTCGGAAAATGAAGAAGAAAGTTTGGTTTCTTCCCAAACCTGTGCCACGTCTCTCAAGATCTTTTGTTAGAGCAAGCGCCAAGGGGTCACCAGTCCCGAAAGTTCTCGGGCGATTGATTGGGATTGACGGGGATCTGAATCAGAGTTTCGAAAGATTGTTCACTAATGTCAATATGGTAGAAGTCGGAGAGGGTTCCAGCGGAACAGACATACAGTTTATGGGGCCTGAGGCCAAAACCAACAATTGGACGGTTACTCCTCTTCCTACTCGGGGAGAGTCCTGGTAGTAGGCTTTGATTTTTGCTTTCTTATTTTTCGGATTATTCAGGGTGTAATCCAAATCTTATTTTATCTTGTAAAAGTGTGAACCCTGTTATCCCGCATTTTAATAAAATTCTTTTCTTGTCTCATTTTAATTTTGTTTTATTCTTTTCTCTTTCTGAACAGTTCTCTTTTTACTGGTTCTAATGACATGGCATGCACGACGGATCTTCGACCTAGTCTAATAAATCAATCTGACTCTGATTTAATGATACAAGAGATCGATTATGACGATGAGTCTGAATATGATGAGGATAAAGCCTTCGAAGAAATAAACCGAGAACTATGCCAATTTGAAGAGAAACCCAAGCCTAATATGAATGACACCGAGGCTGTAAATCTAGGGGATGCGGATAATGTCCGAGAAACCAAAATCAGCATCCACATTGAGCCTAGCATCAGGGAAGAATTAATCAAAGCACTCATTGAGTTTAAAGATGTTTTTGCATGGTCGTATGACGACATGCCGGGTTTAAGCACCAAGCTAGTGGTTCACAAATTACCCATTGACCCGACATGCCTCCCCGTCAAGCAGAAACTGAGGAAGTTCAAGACAGATATGAGTGTGAAGATTAAAGAAGAAGTAACCAAGCAACTGCAAGCAAAGGTTATTCGGGTCTCTCGATATCCTGATTGGTTGGCTAATGTAGTGCCAGTACCAAAGAAAGATGGGAAGATCAGGGTATGCGTCGACTACCGTAATCTGAACAGGGCAAGCCCAAAGGATAACTTTCCATTGCCCAATATCCATATCTTGATCGACAATTGCGCCGGGCGAGAAATCGGCTCCTTTGTGGATTGCTACGCTGGGTATCATCAGATTTTGATGGATGAAGAAGATGCAGAGAAAACAGCTTTCATTACGCCATGGGGGACTTATTGTTATCGGGTAATGCCATTCGGTTTGAAGAACGCTGGGGCAACATACATGAGAGCAATGACTACTGTGTTCCATGATATGATACACAAAGAGATCGAAGTGTACGTAGATGATGTGATCATCAAATCCAAGCATCAGGAAGACCACGTAGCAGACCTTAGGAAGTTTTTCCAAAGGCTTCGAAGGTACGACATTAAGCTCAACCCAGCCAAATGTGCATTTGGTGTTCCATCTGGAAAGCTGTTAGGATTTATCGTCAGTCGGCGAGGCATTGAGTTGGATCCGTCAAAGATCAAATCCATCCAGGAATTGCCGCCACCAAGGAATAAAACAGAAGTAATGAGTCTGTTGGGAAGATTGAACTATATCAGCAGATTCATCGCTCAGCTCACAACAACTTGTGAACCCATCTTTCGATTGCTGAGGAAAGATGCCGCGATAGAATGGACGGCAGAATGTCAGGAGGCATTTGACCAGATCAAAGGTTATTTATCCAATCCACCTGTATTGGTTCCACCTGAGTCGGGGAGGCCATTAATCCTTTATCTAACGGTCCTGGATCATTCGTTTGGTTGCGTGTTGGGTCAACACGACATCACAGGAAGAAAAGAGCAAGCCATCTATTATCTCAGCAAGAAGTTTACAGTCTATGAGAATAAGTACACTCAACTTGAGAAGACATGTTGTGCTCTAACTTGGGTAGCACAGAAGTTTAAGCATTATCTGTCGTCACATACTACTTACCTTATTTCACGTCTGGATCCATTAAAGTATATTTTCCAGAAGCCTATGCCCACAGGAAGATTGGCAAAATGGCAGATATTACTCACAGAGTTCGACATTGTCTATGTGACGAGGACGGCCATGAAAGCTCAAGCATTGGCCGATCACTTGGCTGAGAATCCTATTGATGAAGAATACGAGCCTTTGAGGACGTATTTTCCTGATGAAGAAGTGATACATATAGAGGAGTTAGAACTGAATGAGGAGCCAGGGTGGAAGCTTTTCTTTGACGGGGCTGCTAATGCAAAAGGAGTTGGAGTAGGAGCAGTACTTATTTCAGAAACAGGAACATCACTATCCTGTTACAGCTCAGCTACGTTTCTATTGTACTAACAACATGGCTGAATATGAGGCATGTATTTTGGGCCTACGATTGGCTGCAGACATGGATGTTCAGGACGTCTTGGTCTTGGGAGACTCGGACCTCCTAGTACATCAGATCCAGGGTGAATGGGAAACACGGGATTTGAAGCTTATACCATATCGACAATGTTTGCACGATCTGAGCAAGCGATTTCGATCAGTGGAGTTCAGACACATCCCGAGAGTTCACAATGAGGTTGCCGATGCTTTGGCCACTTTAGCATCGATGTTGCACCATCCAGACAAAATCCATGTTGACCCATTGTATATTCAGGTTCGTGATCAGCATGCCTACTGCAACATAATAGAAGAAGAAATGGATGGCGAGCCATGGTTTTATGATATCAAGGAATACCTCAGGATGGGGATATACCCGGAGCAGGCAACCGGAGATCAAAAGAGAGCCATTCGACGACTGGCAAATGGATTTTTCCTCAGTGGAGGAATGTTGTACAAAAGAACCCCAGATCTGGGATTGCTGAGATGTATTGATGCAGGTCAAGCCACGATAGTGATGACAGAGGTACATGCTGGAGTCTGTGGGCCCCATATGAGCGGATATGTGTTGGCAAAGAAGATTCTGCGAGCGGGATATTATTGGCTCAGTATGGAGCATGATTGTATCAGTTTCGTACGAAAATGCCATCAGTGTCAGATACACGGAGATCTGATTCATTCTCCACCAATGGAATTGCACACAATGTCCGCACCATGGCCATTTGTAGCATGGGGCATGGATGTCATTGGGCCTATCGAGCCGGCAGCTTCGAACGGTCACAGGTTCATTCTGGTAGCCATCGATTATTTCACTAAGTGGGTTGAAGCCAAAACTTTTAAGTCTGTAACCAAGAAGGCAGTGGTGGATTTCGTCCATTCCCATATCATTTGTAGATTTGGGATCCCAAATATAATAATCACGGACAATGGTGCTAATCTTAACAGCAACTTGATGAGAGAAGTATGTGAACAGTTTAAGATTACACACCGTAATTCCACCCCGTATCGGCCCAAGGCGAATGGAGCAGTTGAGGCAGCCAACAAAAATATAAAGAAGATATTGAGGAAAATGATTGAAGGATCCAGACAATGGCATGAAAAGCTACCATTTGCGTTGTTAGGATACCGCACTACTGTTCGTACTTCAATAGGTGCGACTCCTTATTTGTTGGTATACGGAACCGAAGCAGTAATACCAGCAGAAGTTGAAATTCCTTCCCTTCGAATTATCGCTGAGGCCGGGATTGACGATGATGAATGGGTCAAAACCCGACTAGAGCAGCTGAGTTTAATGGATGAAAAAAGATTGGCAGCAGTATGTCATGGCCAGTTGTATCAAAAGAGAATGGCAAGAGCATACAATAAGAAGGTGCGCCCCAGAAAATTTGAAGTAGGGCAACAAGTATTGAAACGGATCCTCCCACATCAGATTGAGGCAAAAGGCAAGTTCGCCCCGAATTGGCAAGGGCCGTATATTGTGACCAGAGTATTATCCAATGGCGCTTTACGTCTGACGGATGTTGAAGGAAGATGCGTCGACATGGCTATCAATTCTGATGCAGTCAAAAGATATTATGTGTAATTTCTTTTGTTGTTTATTTGTTTGTTTGTACTTAGTGCTTATCGGATAATGAAATGACGGAGGCAATTCTTTCTTCTATCCAAACACTTTTAACCTTTGCTTTACCCCTTTGAGCCATACTTATCTTTTTATACCCCTCTCTTGGAATCATTAATGAAAAAATGTATGATATGAAAAAAAAAACTTTGTGAAGGTCGCAAGAAAACAAAGGAGTCAGTGAACTACGTTCGACCTGATTCCTCAAAGAGGATACGTAGGCGCCTCACGGCTCGGTCATAAGGTAATAAAATAAAAAAATAAAAAGAAAAAAAAATCAAAAGAAAAATCCCCAAGTAAGAAAACTGGGGCAGAAATTATGTTTCTAAATTTTGAAAAAAAAAAAGAGTTTGATTCCAAGAGTTGTAATACTTTACCCATCAAAGTTATTTTGAATTTTATATCCTTTTCTTCTAAAACCTATATTGATATCCAAAAAAGACCTCCCGATCAGTATCCGAGAGGTGTTAAGATAGGCAAATGAAAACCAAGAATAAAACATCGGTCCCTGACTGAATGAGGATCATGAATTGAAAGAATTTTTAGCCAAAAGAATTCCCGGCAGAGATAAATCTTATCGGCAACACTCCAATCCCAAGCTGAGAAAATAAGATGAGAGAGTCTTATCGGCGAAAACCTTCACAGGCGCCATAAGGCGACGTAAGCTGAGAAATACAAAATGAGAGAGTCTTATCGGTGAAAACCTTCACAGGCACCATAAGGCGACGGGAGTTGTGAGAAATGAGAGAGCCTTGTTAGTGAAAACCCCGCGAAGGGCACTATAAGGCGACAAGATAGATTGACGGAAAAGATCCGTATTTTGCGAAGAATTGGGCACCTATTTATCCCCAGCAAGTGAAGACATCAGAAAGTTTGATCGACACAAATAGACTGGGTTGATTAATCCGGAATGCACAACATGATCATTGGAATCGGTTGTATCACCCAGATAAGTTCATTTTTTTTTGTTCAGAAAGATTTTCTCATTTTTCTATCTTTTCATTTTGTTGTTTAAAAGAATTTTTCTAGAAATTTATGTTTTAAGGAAGGTCTTTCAGAGCTTACTACCAGTTGCCAAAATGGTACAACATAAAAAGTGAAAAGGGCAGGCAAGAGACAAGGCAATAAGGCAAAAGACGTTGGTTGCTAGGCCGAATAATATTGTCCTAAAATGGCAAGGAAAGTACGGGGAAGAGCCGAAAAAAAAATATGTTGAGGAAATTGTAAGCCAAGTTCCAAGACGATCCCCAGAGTACTCCGACCGAATATCGACCAAGCTACGAGGTGGTCGGACAACACAGAAGGGGAAGGGAAGAAAGGAAAATTCATCTTCGGCAAAATAACCTCCAGAAATTTTTGAGATACAAAATGGTGAAGGGATAAATGGAAAAACCGTCCCCAGCAGAATGTTATCCCCAGCAAATAACATCATCCCCAACAAGTTTTGAGAACGCCGAACAAGAATAAGGGAAAGGGAACAATCATCCCCATCAGGAGTGACATGACCATTCGCCATATTTCAAAAAAAAAAAAAAAAACTAACTAAATTTTCTTTGATTTGAACAGGAAAATAAAGTGTTGATGATGGCCTAAAGATACGCCATAAGAAAGATCGCCAGAATTGGGGCATAAAATTTTCTACCACAAGTGGAAATTTTCTCGGAGAATCGAGGAAACAAATTCAAATTATTCTTTGCCAATTAGGCGCCCACCAGTATAATGCGGGAATACATTTCTGTCTTTTCATTTCATGTTCTAGGTCACCCACCAGTATAATGCGGGTATGCATTTATGTTTTCATTTCATGTTCTAGGTCGCCCACCAGTATAATGCGGGAATACATTTCAGTTCTAGGTCACCCACCAGTATAATGCGGGTATGCATTTATGTTTTCATTTCATGTTCTAGGTCGCCCACCAGTATAATGCGGGAATACATTTCAGTTCTAGGTCACCCACCAGTATAATGCGGGTATGCATTTATGTTTTCATTTCATGTTCTAGGTCGCCCACCAGTATAATGCGGGAATACATTTAAGTTCTAGGTCACCCACCAGTATAATGCGGGTATGCATTTATGTTTTCATTTCATGTTCTAGGTCGCCCACCAGTATAATGCGGGAATACATTTAAGTTCTAGGTCGCCCACCAGTATAATGCGGGAATACATTTAAGTTCTAGGTCGCCCACCAGTAAAATGCGGGAATACATTTAAGTTCTAGGTCGCCCACCAGTAAAATGCGGGAATACATTTAAGTTCTAGGTCGCCCACCAGTATAATGCGGGAATACATTTAAGTTCTAGGTCGCCCACCAGTAAAATGCGGGAATACATTTAAGTTCTAGGTCGCCCACCAGTAAAATGCGGGAATACATTTAAGTTCTAGGTCGCCCACCAGTATAATGCGGGAATACATTTCAGTTCTAGGTCGCCCACCAGTATAATGCGGGAATACATTTCAGTTCTAGGTTGCCCACCAGTAAAATGCGGGAATACATTTAAGTTCTAGGTCGCCCACCAGTATAATGCGGGAATACATTTAAGTTCTAGGTCGCCCACTAGTATAATGAGGGAATACATTTTGTCTGTTCATTCCATATTCTAGGTCGCCCACCAGTATAATGCGGGCATACATTTCAGTTTTCCATTTCTAGGTCACCCACCAGTATAATGCGGGTATACATTTATGTTTTCATTTCATGTTCTAGGTCGCCCACAAGTATAATGCGGGAATACATTTAGGTTCTAGGTCGCCCACCAGTATAATGCGGGAATACTTTTAAGTTCTAGGTCACCCACCAGTATAATGCGGGAATACTTTTCTGTTCTAGGTCGCCCACCAGTAAAATGCGGGAATACATTTCAGTTCTAGGTCGTCCACCAGTATAATGCGGGCATACATTTCATAATTTTGCATTGAAGCAACTTTTTAGTCTTGTATTACAGAGTTTGGAATCAGTAACCCCACCAGAAGGCGGAAGGTTACAACAGGAATCCCCAGCAATAAACAATAAAATCCCCCAGCACCGGGAAGCAGAAGGTTGCAACAAGAGGTCCCAGCATAAACTCAAGTCCATGTGTCAAAAGGAAGAAAAGCATCGGAAGAAAAGCACCGAAAGAAATGCAAGCAGACAAGGAAGCAAGGCAACAAAAATAAATTGTACTCTAGCCTAGCTTCTTGTTTTTTTAAGCACGGTGTAACAAGGAGATCGGTAAGCAATAATAATAGCATGCAACAACAGTAACATTGCAGTCCAACGGTAGTCCCAGCTACCAAAATTTCCCGAACTACATTGACCTGATTCCTGTTTAGCCCAGGATATGTAGGAAACCTTTGAAGCAAAGGTTCGGTCAAATCTTTTTCAAAAAAAATGCTTCAACGGAGTACGCGAATGGGCAAAAATCGCTCGCTTTATCTTTGCACGAAAACCCTTCATGTCTTCGGGCAAAGAGGGGCAGCTGTAAGCACGTGATTTTTGCCCTATATGAGAATTACTCCCAAAAATTCAAAAAAATAAAGTAATTTTTCTTGGTGTGCAATTTTGTGATGTTTTGTGATATTTTGAATAATTATTTGTATTTGTCTGTGCGTGTTTATTTGATAAATTAATAAAAAATACAAAAATATGTCGCATTTTGCATGTAGGATTTAATTCTATAGTTGTTAGTAATTAAATTTGTTTTACAAAAATTTAAAAATTACAAAAATAAGCATCGTTTGCATTTTTAGCATTTAATGTCCAAATATACAATTTTATGCTTAATTAATACTTAATTGTGCGTTAATTGTTATTGGGAGTTAATTTGCGCTTTTATAACTTAATTTAATTCTTAATAATAGTTTAAGTATTTTTATAATTTAGTTTTAGAGAAATAAAAGAAGAAAAGAAAGCAAAAATATAAAGAAAGTCGGAATTAGGCCTCTTCTTCAATTTCAAGCCACAAGCCCAAAAAATGGCCCAATCTTCCCTACGACCCAGTCCATTTCGAACTGGGTCGACCCAGTCCATAACCCAAAAGACTCAAACCCCATTTGTCTTTCATTTTTACAAAACAAAAACAAAACAAAAAAAAATAAGAGAAGAAAACCCTAAAAGACCTAAGTCATCCGCCCCCCCCCCACCTTTGCTTCTTCTTCTCCAAGTTTCTCCCTAGCATCAATGGCTTCCCTTCCATCCTCCTCACTGCACACACACACATGTCGTCTCCAAGCTGCCCTCCCATGAACAACCTCAGAAACCATGAACGACCTCAAAAACCACCAACGCGACTTCATCCTTCTCGCCGTGTCGCGTCGTTTTTTTTACTGTTGCTGCACCCTTTTCTCGACACATCTGCTGCTTCAGTGATTGCCATGGCCGTGCTTCAGTTCCTGGACAACTACGCAGTCGATGCCTTGTCGCCGCTACAGCTCCGCTCGTTGCCATGGCTGCTGTCGCGACTGCGTCTTCTCTTCGTCGCCGGTTGTCGCAGCTACTCCCTCCATCGTGCTGCTGCCGATGCTGCTGCTTCTGTTTCAATCAAATGACCAAACGAACACAGCCATGGACGAGCTTCGACGTCGACCATGTCGTCGTCCATGGCTGTCCGCGACGTGTTGCTGCCTTCGCTGCCGGATCGCTGCTGCCTATCGCCGTGACCGCTGTCTTGACGTCGCGTTGTTGCTGCTCGTCGCAGCAGGTGTTGGACGGACTGCTGCTGCTGCTCGTCGCGGCAGTAGCTACGGGCTGCTTCATCTTCTCTTCGTCTTCATCGTCATTTGTTCGAGCTTTGGGTCGAGGCTCGGACAGATTTGTTTACAATCAAAGTTCTTCGTTGATTCATCTCCGGTTAGTTGTTTTGAGTTTTATTTTGTCCAATATTTCGTTTTTATATTTCTAAAAGTTAAAATCGTTAAATATTTGAGTCTTGTTTTGTTCGTTGTTGATCGTTGAAATCATTTTTTTTCTAGTTTGTTCATGTTCATGTGCTTTGTTAAAATTAATTTTCAGATTTCAAAATAGAAGTTTAATTAGTTGTTTTCATGTTTATTTCATGTTTGTATTATTGTTTAAGTAAGTATTTGTTAGTTTGATGTTTGTTAGATTCAAATTGAAATTTAATCAACTATTTCTTCAATTTGTTTCATGTGTTTATGTATTGTTAGAAATTGTTAATATTGTTAAGTTCAAGTTTAAGTCCATAATTGTTTCTTCGTCGATCTTGTTATTTGTTTAAAGAATTTAGTTGTATTAAAGGAATATATTGTTTTAATCGTTTAATCCGTCATGTTTGTTGTCTTAAAATAGATTCATTCATGTTCATACTTTGTTTGGATGATCTTGAATCCGAATTTTGTATAGTTTGATTTCTTGTTTACCATTTATGATTATTGCTTGAATTGTTCTCATAATCTTGTTTAAAGTTTAATATAAGAATTGTTTGTTGTAATGTTGTTAGAGTTGATTTTAAGTTCAATATGATTGAATTTAGAAATCTTCATACTTTGTTTGTTGTTGTTGTTGAATCCGAAAATAGGATTGTTTGTTGCTAAACTATTGTTCAATCAAATTTTAGTTATTCTTGGTTGTTCAATTTATGTTCATATGATTTGTTGTTGAAATGTTGTTAAAATCATGTTCATGTGATATTGTTGTTATGATGTTCATCCATGTTCATATTGTTGTTTGAACATTGTTAGAAATTGATCATATTGACTATATTTTGGTTATGTTTGATTAAATGATGTGTTATAGCTGATGGGTAGTTTGGTAAATTTGTAATACGATCAGGGGTAGTTTGGTAATTTCAGTAAGGTCGGAAGGGGTAGTTTAGGAATTGTACATTTTGAAATTGTTTATTTGAAGCATGGGGGACAAAATGAAATGGGGTGGGTTGTGATATGATTATTTAATATAAAGGGGGGACAAGATTTAAATTAAAGGGGAATCTTGCATTATTTTAAATAAAGCATGGGGGACAAAATATAATGGGGTGGTGTGATATATTTATTTAATGTAATGGGGATGAGTGGGAAGATAATGGGTTTGGTAGAGAAAGGGATTGATTTTAATTGATTTATGGGATGGGATATATATAGGTGAAGTCTTGAACACAAGAGAGAAGAATACAGACAGAAAAAAAGAGATTGAAAAAAAAAAAGCTGAACATTTATTCCGAAAAAAAAACATTGAAACTCTCAAGAAAAGAAAAAAAAACATACAAAGAAAAAAAAATTTGAAAATTAGAAGAGAAAGTAGTACACACCTGAGAAATATTCTGGTATACAGGTGTAGAAATTAAGGGTTGAAGATTAACTAGCCTTTCAAAAATCTGAAAATTTCCTTTGGTTTCTGTCCATTATTTTCGGCATTCCTGGATTTTATTTTGAATTTTTCAAAGCTGTCACTGGGATTTTCGTTGACTGGTTATTGCTGGTTATTGTTGTTGTTGCTGTGTTACGTATTACGTTGCTGACTTTCTTCTTCTTATATTGACAATATCAGGTACACAACTGTAATTTTGGCATTTTGTAAGCTGAAATGAAGAATGGAGTGTTAAATTTTTAATTTAGTTTAATTTAATTTTTGTATTGTATTTAGGTTATTCATGTATTATTATTCTGTAAATCACTGTCATCGGCATAACTAGGCATATTATAGCGACATATTAAATAACGCCTTTACCAGATTATTAGGAAATATATTTAAGCCTGATTATTAATTAAAACTGTTTAATAAAAAAAAATAGAAGAAATAACGTAAAAATGGCGTTATTGAATCAGTTTGGCAAAAATTAACTAAGTTCCTTATTCAGAAGGTTTTTCGTCAACGATAAGTTAATCCGAATCATGTAGTCAATTTCAGTTATAACATGAATTAGTTTGCAAACAAGTATTAGGACATGATGAATTAAAACAAAGTTAGTTAATGTTAAATTGTTTAAATTTTTGGAAATATGATTTAGTACTCAAGTTTTTATTTTTATTTCTTTCAATTTTCAGTATTTGTAAATAATTAGTTTCAATAAGCTTAAGTCTTACTAATAATTTGAATTTTAATCCAACTATGGGATAATTAGTTTTTTTTTATTTTTTTACTTTTCGATAATTCCATGTTGTATTTATGATTATAATTTTATTACTTTCTGTTAATATTTGTTTTTCTCTTCTATTTAATATGTCATTTTCAAGAATGTAGATATTGATTTTATATGTATAAAAAACTTAGTAATAATAAAAATGTAGTCATTAAAGGATATTATTAAAGGATATCGCTAAAAATAAATAGATGTAAATAATACAAAATTTATAGGATTCTCCAATCTCATTTATTTATTTAATTATTAAAAAAAAATTACTTAGAATTTGGGATGGATTGTTTAGTGAATTTCACTTCCTTCCCCAAAGATAATGACGCGTTAGACTCTTTAGGCGCGATTTAATTAATTTTACCTTCTTAAACTCGGATGCGCATTTCATGCGACCCAAATCTAAATCCTAAAACATCAAATAAAATATGTTTCGTATTGTGGGTGCATTTCATGTGACACAATCCAAAGATATGTTTTAAGCGATGTTCACATTCCTAAAAAATAATAATTATAATAATAAAGCGGTAAAAGATAAAATTTGCACATGGTTCATAATTGTATTAAAAATCAGATAAATAAGCCGAATATAACAGTTGAGCGACCGTGCTAGAACCACGGAACTCGGGAATGCCTAACACCTTCTCCCGGGTTAACAGAATTCCTTATCCAGATTTCTGGTACGCAGACTGTAATATAGAGTCATTCTTTTCCTCGATTCGGGATTAAAATTGGTGACTTGGGACACCCTAAATCTCCCAAGTGGCGACTCTGAAATAATTAAACCAATCCCGTTTCGACTGTCCTTTAATTGGAAAAAACTCCCTACGCACCTCGCGGTGCCGGAAAAAGGAGGTGTGACAAAAATCAACTAAGATTTTCTTATTAAATTATTTCTTACTTGAACTAACATAACCTTAATAAAAGAATGTTACTATGGTGCACGTTATGGTGCACCATAGTGATAATATTGCTTCTTTTCATGTTTTCTCCATCACTTGTGTTGTAAGTGAATTCAGTGTTTCGAGGCCTAAGAACCTCCTTTTTACTCCATTTTGATTTACGTGCGTAGTCCAGATCTATATCCGGAGAGCCTTCTATATGAAAATATGAGAAATAGAAATTCTAGAGTTAACATTTAATTATGGTTGACTTTGGTCAACATTTTGAGCAAACGAACCAGATCCGTGTTCCGACGATCCCGGGAGGTCCGCAGTAAAATATGGGACTTGGGTATGCCCCGAAATGAATTCCGAGGTCCCAAGCCTTAGAAATCAATTTTTGCAAGAAATTGTTTTACTGAATTATCTAAGAAATAAAGAAAAGAATTAATGTTTGAAACCATTGTTATCGGGCTCATATTTTGTTCCAGAGCCCGGTACAAACTTGTTATAGTATTTGAAAGATAACTGTGAAATTTGGTGAAAACGGGATTTATTTGACGTGAGTTGGACTTCCGATTGAAGAGTTATGAACTTTGAGAGTTCTTGATGAAAATATCGAGTTGTGAGGTTTGATTCATGATTTTTACATGTTATTTTGATGATGTGATCGCACGAGTACGTCCACATGATATTTTTGAGTTAGTAAGCACACTTGGTTTGGAGTTCCGAGGGCTCGGGTGAGTTTCGGGTAGGTTCTGGGATGTCTTAGGCCTAAAACATAATTGTTGCAGGCTCAGGGAAGTGGAAGGCCCCTTAACAAACTAGTGCGGTCCGCACAAAATGGAGTGCTGCCGCGGAGGGGCCTGTGCGGTCGCACTAGATTCTGTGCGGTCCGCGGTGAAGAACATTTCACTAGTCCGACTTCGGAAGCTTATATCTTTTGATATACAAGGAATTTTGAGATGATTCAAAAACAAAAGTTGTAGCCCTTCGTGTCTAGTACTATGTTAAAAGCATGAAGGCCCTTAGCGAAATATTGTTCGCCTTTTTTACCCTTTAAAATTAAAGTTTACACTAGACAAAATAATCATTTTGTTATTTTCTAATATTTAGAAATATTCATTTAATTAATTCCGTACTATTTAAGAATGGTCATTTAATTGTTTTCCTAATATTTAGGACTTTGAAATCAACTAAAACTTTACTTATTAGTAATTTTTTTCTTATTTAATTATGTAGATTAATCTCACCCCAACTTTGTATCTCAAACGCGTGTAAACATTATGATTCAGGTAGTAATCACTTTTTTATTTTTTGCATTTTACTTAAACATAGTTCGGATTTTTACACTCTAATAAAGTGGTTAAAAATAATTAAATGCTAGAATTTATTATAATCATATGTTTGTCAATATTTTTATCCTGTACAAATAGATTTTACATTGAAAAAACTTTATACTTTAATTATCTTTCTAATATTTAAAGTTTTAAAAATAACTAAAATTCTCTACGTGAAATATCATATCGATATTTTTATCCTTTGAACATAGAATTCTTATTGGATAAAAATATAGTTATAGTTAAATGTTAAAGTTAAGATGATCTAATTAATATAAAGAATCTGAATGAAGAAAAACTATTTCCTCTAATGTTGAGGATGAATAATTAAATTTTTGAACTAATTCAACAAAATAAGTTTTTGAATCAACTAATTAGATAGAAAATTCAATTCAAATATTTTACAAATTCATCATATCAATTTCAAAACTTGTAGTGTACATAATAATATTGAGGGTAAAAGAAATAAAAAAATAAAATAAAATTAGTTACAATATAGTATTGAGAGTCAAAGATAAAGCTACAAACTTAAAGTAATAAGGATGAATAGCAGAAGACAAAATATATTCTAAATGAGTTATCATTAATTTATTTTTCTTTTGCGTTTCCAACAAATGTTGAGTTCCTATATTTTTTATTTGTTAAGTGATGTATTATAAAATATTAACTCAACATTGATCAATTTTTAGACTTACATTATCACTTATTTTTTTCTTTCTCGGGCTATTGAGCCAACATCTACATTCCCAAATGTCTAAAAGATCAAACGATTTAATATTTTAATTTGCTTTATTTGAAATTTTTTTGGAGAATTGCAATGAACTATTATTGTGTCACTTATTTGTTTCGAGTATATTAAATTACAGACCAGTAATAGTTTTTGTAAGATATTTCAAAAGAAGTCCTAAAAATCACAATAAGGTATATAAGGATTTCTATGTGCATGAGTTTTTCATAATGAGCTAGCTAAATGGACCAATGTTCATCATTATATAATTTTTTTAAATTTTTATTTTATAACCTAAGTAGAAGATAAGCACGAAAACTTGTGAAATTTTAGAAATGAATAAATCTTAAATTGAAAATATCAACTAAGATGATTGATGACTTCTATATTGTCATTGTTTTTTCATTATTGAGTTGCTAAATAAAGTCGACAATATCATTTTAGGAACTCACATTTTTTCTTAAACTTATTTTACAAATCAAGTGTAATTAGTTAATATAGTATTTATGTAATTTTTATAAAAAATATATTTATTGAGATGGAGTACACGTGCAACGCGCGTATTGTAATGCTAATAAAGTAAAAAAGCTATATGACACTTTTTGAAAAACAACAATGTTATAGTATATATATACATACATATACTATACTAAAAGTACGAAGGCCCTTAGCGAAATGTCGTTCGTCTTTTTTACCCTTTCAAAATAGATTTCGCACTAGACAAAATAGTAATTTAGTTCTTTTTCTAATATTTAAGTATTTGAAATCAACTAAAATATTGACTACTAAATATTTTCGTATTTTAACTTGTACGAGTCCTAATTTGCACATACATTGTATCTTTAATTTATAAAAGCTTTATTATTATTTCCTTATATTAATTAATTAATTAATACTTCTAAGTTTTATACAAGGAAATCAATTGATTTTTACGGAAGTCAAATTTCCTATTCCTAATAATTGTCTAACGAAGTAAAAACAAGTTATGTAAAGAAAATATATTTCTATGGAATTCATTAATTAATTAATTAATATTTTTTCTAAGTTTTATACGAGGAATTTAATTGGTTTTATCCCATTATGATACCTCATAACATTAATTACACAATGTTAAAGAGGCACGTAAATATTATTAAATAATATATTTGAATTATAAAAAAAAATTAAAAAGTCTAAGTCATTGAAAATAATAAACAATATATCTCGACTTTCATGAGTGACGATTGAAAATTTTATAATTATTCAAGTTCTTCACTTGTACGTTATTCAAGTACGATTACATTTATAACCAGTGCCAATTAAAAGAAGGCAATAATTGAGTTTAATTTATATAGATGTTAAGCCATCAAAATATACATATCAAAAGGAAGGTCCTAAAATTTCCTCAATTGCTGCTACGTACTTTTGGTCATCTATTAGCAACCAAAAAGAAAAATAGAGAAGATTGCTATATAACAAATAAATGTTGCCGCAAGCAAATTCATGTGTATCAAATCAGTATCGCCTTATTGCAGTTCGCACTTATTATGCAATAAATCGTACCAAAAATCATTCATGTTACACATATACCTTGATAATATTTCATAGATATTTAAAAGTTAGAAAGAACTATGCTATTTAAGAAATAAGATTTAATTCACCTTCTGCATAGTGATGTATCTATAATTGAAAACAAAGAGTACAATAAAAAAAAATTAAAAGGACACAAGAAATTTGCCCCAGAAACGGATGAATGTAAACAACTCGTGTGCATACAAATTGTATCCAATTATGATATTTACATGTACAAGTTTTAATTAACTTAACACCGGAAACAAGTTCTTAATAGTCTAAACAACCTCATAATTTGGCTATAAGATTTTCAATTTTCACTTGAAGATGAATTTTTTTTTTTTTGAAAATTTGAAAAACTCCAAAAAGTTGTTTTTCAAAATTTTCACTCATATTACTCACAAAACTTCAAAAATAACCCAAAATTGTATTCATGTCCAAACACACTCTAACTTTCAAATACCATTTTTACTTTTAAAAAAATTTACTTTTTTTTTGGAATTTTACAGTTCTTATGTCCAAACGTCCACTTAATTTCTATAACGCGGTTTTTGTTCTAGGTTGCGATGCATTTATTGGCATAAACTCTGCTAAGTGTTTACGTGTAATACCATAGTAATATTATTTTTAATGTATTTCAGTGTATAGGTACTTTGGGAACTTGGAATTTTGCACATTCATAATCAAATTCATGAATTGCCTGATTTGATGATATTCCATATTGTAATACTCATTACATGACTTTATTTGTAGTATTTGTATGTGGTATTCTTTTAGATTGTATATTGTATCACAATATACTATGACACTTGAATCTTATAAAAGATGATTCATACACTTTTAGGTTTATTAGAATTCACAAATTTTAGGGTTATGTTTTAATTTCTCCTTTCTTTTTTTTTCCTTTTAATTTAATGTCGTAATTATTTCCGTTATATACTTATATGTCCATATATTTCTTTTCTCAAAGTTATCAAACTTATAGTAGCCCGTAGAATGGATTCGTTAAGATAATGTAGTTTGATTGTTTAGTGGCTTTTTAACGGCTCTACGAATTGGACGATCAAACTTTAAATTGAGTTAGATAAAGTAACAAAGGTCAATTCCTGCCACATTGCTCACATCCAAAATATGTAGGCGAGCCTGTTTGACCAAGTTTTTTGGGAAGTCAAAGGTAAATATTTCTTTTTAAATATACTTATTTTAGAGAGTTAAGGTGTTTTGAGGTTCTTTCGAATAGTAGTAGAAGCTTTAAAAAAAAGTACATTTTCCGATAAGCATGGCCAAAGTGCTTCTAAGTATGAATTTATCCCTAGAATTTAACTTTGTCGGTACATTTATATTTTTAGATAAAGTATTTTTTTCATTTAAATGACCGTTATATCTATTTCTACATCAATTGCTATTGCACATAATTTATTTTTATTCAATATTCCATATATTTTTTATCGATAGGCGTAGAATACACGTGCAACGCACGTACACTAAAACTAGTAACATAAAAGTCGTGGGAGTATTAATTAACAGAGATTTGACCCCACCCAAGCACTAACATAGTGTACATTAGTAAGAACTAAATAAAATTAATTTTTCTTAACAGCTTCATAATAAAAAAAAAGGATCTTTGCATAAATAGCCGATCACTTTATAGTTTACTCTTTATAGCCAGTATAGATAGATTATAAACTGATGCTACATGATTATATACATATTATACATAAATTAAATATATATTACACATCCGTCAAGTTATTTTTAGTTTATGTAATTGAGTGAACTGCTATTTAGGTCAATTATATAATTAAGATATCTTTTCATTTTCAATTGTAAATCGAATATTCAGCGGAGGAAGTTGGACTCACAAAATGTTCCCCTTTTCTTGTTGGAAAAAGTATATAAAATTTGTATATATATTTGTAACGACCCAACCGGCCGTTTTGCTTTCTAGAACCCTGTTTCCCTAAATGAGACTTTTCGTATTTATTTTTACTGATTTATGACTTGCGGGGATGGTTAGTTCGGGATTTGAAAGAGTTTGGATTAAAATCGGAACACTTGGTTCCTTAAAGTTGGCTTAAAAGGCCAAGTTTGACTTCGGTCAATACTTTGAGTAAACGACTTCGAAATCGGGATTTAGCGGTTCTAATAGGTTCGTATGATGATTTCGGACTTGGGCTTATATCCGGATCAGATTTTGGATGATCCCGGAGCATTTCGGCACCTAATAGTGAAAGTTGGATCTTGAAGGTTTTAAAAGTTCTTTAAATTTAGTTTGGAGAGCGTTTTGGTGATATTGAGGTCCAAACGGAATTTTGAGACCGGGAATAGTTCAGTAATGTCTAAGACTTGCACGCAAAATTTGGTGTCATTCCGTGTTGGTTAAGTACGTTTTGGCGCACTGGAAGTAAATTGAAGAACTTGAAGTTCTTAAGTTTGATTCAATTGGTTTTTAGGTGCGATTCTTAGTTATAATATTATTTCGGGCGTTTCGAGAGTTCGAGCAAGTCTGTTTTATGATTCCAAACTTGTTGATATATTGGGGCGGGGCCCCGAGTGTCAATCGGATGAGGCTCAAACCAAGTTAGAAACTTGGAGGAAGAGCTGAAGCTCCCCAGTTCTGTCGTAATCGCACCTGCGCTTAGCTAGCCGCAGGTGCGAGCCAAGCCTCGCAGAAACGGCCAAGGAAGGGCAGCCCAGGTTCCGCAGATGCGGCCCATCCTTCATAGAAGTGGGACCACAGAAGCGGGTACCCGTCCGCATGTGCGACGCCAGCCGGCCCAGGCCATTTCCACAGAAGCGGACTCCTGTCCGCATAAGCCAGGGCGCAGATGCGGCCTTTTGACAGCAGGTGCGAAAAAGCTGGAGGCAGTGAGGTTCATTTAATACGGGACTTAAACTATTTTTTACACATTTCACTCACTCCTTGGGCGATTTTTGGAGCTTCTTGAGAGGGGTTTTCACCTAGCTTTTGGAGGTAAGTAATTTTTACCTAATGTGAGTTAAATATATAATTTGTGGGTAGATTATAACATGTAAATTATGAAAATCATGTGTTTAGATAAAAACTTAGGTTTTTGATAAAAATGAGATTCCACCACAAAAATGATTATGAAACTTAGTGAAAATCATATATTATGTTCCTAAGGTTATGGCTAACAACTTTCTTTGAAAATTTTCAAAATTCAGGCACGTGGGCCTGGGGGTGAATTTTAGAAATCTTGCATTTTGGATTGGGTAATCACTTTAATAGTGGGGATATGAACTTTTGAGCATAGATTGATAAGTTTATGTAATATTTGACTAGTTTCGAGTTGTTTGGCATCAAATTTGGAGGTTTGAGCGCGTTCTTGAATTGGGAAGTAGGCTTTGAGACGAGGTAAGTCTCCTTTCTAACCTTGTAAGAGGGAATTAACCCCATAGGTGAATTAAATAAATGTGTGTACCTATTTTTGGGTGCTACGTATGTACGAGGTGACGAAAGTTCGTACGTAGCTACTAATATGCTATTGTTCCGGTAGTTTAGGACCCGTACCATGCTTTATTTGAATATGTGCGCCCTTACTTGCTAATTTAATTACTTAGGTCATGTTAGAATTTGATTAAAGAACTGTAAAAGGTTAAATTCACTTACTTGGAAATTTAATGGAATACTTGACTATAAATTAGAAATTTGTGTTTTCCTTAAAAATAATTGCTCTTTGTGGATCGGGCCGAGCGCCTCAGTAGTAAATAAATGCATCTATGGTTCGCGTTGTTCGACCCTCCGGCAGTGCATAGTTTAAATATTATGTTGGATCGGTTCGTACGACCTCGATATAATTTGCGCATGATAATTTCATGATTGATATTGCCTAACTGTCTTGAAGCGTAAACTGTTAAATGATAATACCGAATTTAGCATTCATATTTGTGAAAGAAGGATTATATTTTCCCGTTTTTAAGCTTTCAGTATTATTCATGCAAATCCATGCTTAGTATAACATTTAATATATTATTGTTAGCCCTAGTGATTGTCAAGTGAACCTCTCATCACTACTTCTTCGAGGTTAGACTGGATACTTACTGGGTATATATTATTTATAGACTCATACTACACTTCTGTACTTAATTGTACAGGATCTGAGGCAGGTACATCTAGTTACCCGTCCTGCGCGCATACTTGACATTGGATTGAGATTTCACGGTTGGGTGCCCCCTTCTGAGCCGTTCAGCAGCATGCCGGAGTCTCTCTTTTGTTTATTGCTGTCTATTCTATTTCAGGCAGTAGGATAGTCATCTTTAGTATATTCTACTAGTTGCCCACATACTTGTGACACTACATCTTGGCACATATTAGTAGACTTACGATTTTTGGGTTGTAGTTCTACAGTTATGATTTCCTTTAGTTGTTTCCGCTTTTGGTTTCTTTAAAAATTCATTATTTATCAAATGCTTTAAATTTAAGGAAAGTTAGTTGTTTGGATTGCTTAAATGGGAAATCACTAAGTTGTTCATTGTTGGCTTGTCTAGCAACGGTGATGGATGCCATCACGGCCTGACGTGGAGTTGGGTCGTGACAATATGGTATCAGAGCACTAGGTTCACGTAGGTCTCACAAGTTATGGGTAGGCCTAATATAGTCTTGCGGATCGGTGCAGAGACGTCCGTACTTATCTTCGAGAGGCTATAGGGTGTTAGGATACTACTCTTTATTCATTTCCTATCGTGCAGTTGTTGGTATACTAAGTTTCCTTCTTCTATTCTCTCACAGATGGTGAGGAAGAGCGTAGCAGAAGTTTCGGACCCAAGAGGAGCTGCTCCCCTCATTGCTAGAGGCAGAGGCCGGGGGAGGGAACCAACCCGAGGTATGGGACGAGGATGCCCCAGAGTTGCCCCAATTATACCACCAGCGGATCCAGTAGAGGATTCCATCATTGAGGAGTAGGGAGAGGTACACATAGCAAAGCCTGCCTGGATAGACTTCATGACAGCACCAGGCTTTCAGGGGGTCATGGGCCGTATGTTGCGGTTCATGGATTCTATGACCCAGGATGGTTTATTTCCAGCAGACCCAGCCATATCTCAAGCGGGAGGGGGAGAACAGACCCCTACTGCTCAGACTCCTGGGCACGTAGCTGCAGTGTATTAGACTCCGGGTGCACTACCCGTGGGCGGAGCCCAGCCAATTGCAGCAGCTGCAACTGAACCTAGACAAGCTGAGGACGGCAAGCCACAGAAGCTATTGGACATGTGGACTAGATTACACCCTTCTGTCTTTGGAGACGAGCTTCATGAGGATGCCCAGGATTTCATTGATAGGTGCATGGACAAACTACATTACAAGAGGATATTAGAGTCTCATGGAGTGGATATCACTACTTTCCATCTGGAAGGCATAGCCCGTAGATGGTGGCAGTCTTATCTTCTTGGCAGACCAGCTGGTTCTCCTCCCATGACTTGGGGCCAATTCACACAGCTTTTCTTGGATAGGTATATTCCACCCATCCAAGAGGGAAGAGTTGCAACATCAATTTGAGCAGCTCGAGTAGGGTCAGATGTCAGTGATCGATTATGAGGCGAGGTTTTCTGAGTTGTCTCGCCATGCACTTATGATACTTCCTACTGACGCAGAAAGAGTGCGGAGGTTTGTTGCGGGGTTGCACTCCGGTATTAGGGCTAATATGGCCCAGGAGGTTGAGATGTGGACTCTTTATCAGCTGGTAATGGAGATTGCTCGGAGGATTGAGGGCTTCCGTCAGAGGGGTAGAGAGCAGATGCAGCAGGACAAAGAGGGCCCATTTTTCTAGAGAGTTTAGAGGTGCCCCGGCTAGGGGAAGAGGTTAGTTTGGGAGGGGTCAGCCTAGCAGGCCCCTATATTCAGCACCACCACCTCCTCGAGGTACTCTAGCGCGCCCCTATTTTAGCAACATGCTAGAGAGTTCTTACCACCCACCAGCCATCCAGGGTTCTTCCAGTGGGTACTCAGGCCACCAGGGTTCTTCCAGCTCCTATTTTAGTACCATGCTAGAGAGTTCATATCGCCCACCAGCTATTCAGGCTTCTCCAGTGGGTCTTCAGGCCATCAGGGTCAAGCTTTAAGGCAACCGATCACCACATTGAGGGGTTGTTTCGAGTGAAGAGATCTCAGTAACATGACGAGATACTGCCTCAGGCTTCAAGGTAAGACAGTACAATAGGGGCAGCAACCCATGATTACAGCACCGGTTGTCCCGCCGCCCAGAGGCGGAGAGCAAGATGGTAGGAGCCGTCCTAGAGGTGGAGGCCAGAAGGGGAGGTCAGCCAGCTACTATTCAGTCAGGCGGAGGCCAGCCAGTCGGTGCTCCAGCCAGATTCTATGCTTTTCCGGCCAGACCAAATGCATTGGCCTCAGATGCCGTGATCACATGTATTATTTCCGTATGTGGTAGGGATGCTTCAATATTATTTGATTTAGGGTCTACCTATTCATATGTATCATCTCTATTTTCTCATTTCCTGGATATTCCTCATGAGTCCTTGGGTACTTTTGTTTATGTGTCACTCCTGTGGGCGATTCTATGGTTGTATATTGGATCTATCGGTCCTGTGTGGTTATATTCTATGGTTACGAGACTAGAGCGAACCTCCTGTTACTTGATATGACCGACTTTGAGGTCATCTTGGACATGGACTAGTTATCCCCATATCACACCATCCTCGATTGTTATGCCAAGACTATTAGTTTAGCGATGCCAGAGTTGCCGAGATTGGAGTGGAAGGTTTCCTCCGTTAGTACGATGAGTCGGGTCATCTCTTTTCTTAAGGCTCGACACATGGTCGAGAAGGGTTGTTTGGCTTATCTAGCTTATGTTCGGGACACTACCGCAAAGTCTCCGGCAATTGATTCTATGCAAGTAGTCCGGGAGTTCACCGATGTGTTTCCTTCTAACCTTTCAAGCATGCCACCAGATCGTGATATTGATTTCTGTATTCATTTGGCTCTAGGTACCCAGCCTATATCTATCCCACCATACCGTATGGCTCCGAAAGAGTTGAAGGAGTAGCTTGAGGAGTTGCTAGCAAAAGGGTTTGTCTGACTAGTTGTGTCACCTTAGGGTGCGCCAGTGTTATTTATGAAGAAGAAAGATGGGACTATATGGACGTGCATTTATTACCACCAGTTGAACAAAGTTACCATCAAGAACAAGTGCGCGTTGTCGCGTATTGATGATTTGTTTGACCAGTTGCAGGGTGCTAGGGTGTTTTCTAAGATCGACTTGAGATCAAAGTACCATCAGTTGAAAATTCGGGACTCAGATCTTCCAAAGACTGCCTTCGGTACTAGATATGGCCATTATGAGTTTCTAGTGATGTCCTTCAGCTTGACTAATGCCCCAGCGACATTTATGGATCTGATGAACAGGGTATTCATGCCTTATATTGATTCCTTTGTTATTGTCTTCATTGATGACATCTTGATTTATTCACGTAGCATGGAGGAGCACGAGCAACATTTGAGAGTGGTGCTTCAGACCTTGAGGGAACAGAAGTTGTATGCTAAGTTCTCCAAGTGTGAGTTTTGGCTAGAGTCTGTGGCATTCTTGGAGCATGTTGTGTCAGGCGAGGGTATTAAGGTGGATCCCAAGAAGATTGAGGCAGTTCAGAGTTGGCCTCGTCCCACTTCGGTGACTGAGATCAGGAGTTTCCTGGGGTTAACATGGTATTATTGCCGGTTTGTGCAAGGCTTTTCATCCATTGCATCACCTTTGACTAGATTGACTTAGAAGGGTGCTCCATTTTGTTGGTCCAATGATTGTGAGACGAGCTTTCAGAAGCTCAAAACAGCCTTGACTACAACATTGGTTCTAGTGTTGCCTTCCGGTTTAGGGGATGTATACGATGTATTGCAATGTTTCACACGTTGACTTGGGTTGTGTATTGATGCACGAGCGGCGAGTTATTGCATATGCTTAACGTCAATTGAAGATTCATGAGAAGAATTACCATGTGCATGACCTAGAGTTAGCCGCGATTCTTTATGTTCTTAAGATATTGAGGCATTATCTGTATGGGGTGTCATGCCAGGTTTATACTGATCATCACAGCTTATAACATTTGTTCAAGCAAAGGGATCTCAATTTGAGACAGCGTAGATGGCTTGAGTTACTGAAGGATTATGACATCACCATTCTTTATCATCCGGGCAAGGAAAATGTGGTCGCGGATTCCTTAAGTAGGAAGGCAGAGAGTATGGGTAGCTTGACATTCATTTCAGCAGAGGAGAGGCCACTAGCTTTGGACATTCAGTCCTTGGCTAACAGACTTGTGAGGTTGGACATTTCAGAGCCCATCCGAGTTCATGCATGTGTTGTTGCCCAGTCTTCACTATTGGAGCAGATCAAGGCTTGACAGTTAGATGATCCGCACTTGGCAGTCCTCAGAGAGACGGTACTACAGGGTGGTGCCAAGGAGGTTTCTATTAGTGAGGATGGTGTTCTGCGACTCCAGGGTCGTCTATGTGTTCCTTATGCCGATGGCTTAAGGGAGAGGATTCTAGATGAGGCACACAGTTCTTGGTATTCCATTCATCCAGATGCCACCAAGATGTATCGTGACCTGAGACAACATTATTGGTAGCGGCGGATGAAGAAAGACATAGTTAAGTACGTAGTTAGGTACCTAAATTGCCAACAAGTTAAGTATGAGCACCAGAGGCCATGTGGTTTGCTCCAGCAAATGACTATACTAGAGTATAAATGGGAACACATTACTATAGACTTCGTAGTTGGGTTGTCGTGGACCTTGCGGAAGTTTGATGCGATTTGGGTGATTGTCGATAGGTTGACCAAGTTGGCACACTTCATTCCGATTGTGACTACATATACTTCAGAGAGGTTGGCCCACATTTATATTCATGAGATAGTTTGGTTGCATGGTATACCTGTTTCCATCATATTAGATAGAGGCCCTCATTTTACTTCACATTTCTGGAGATCCGTACAAACTGAGTTGGGGACCCGTGTAGAGATCAGCACAATATTTCATCTACAGATTGATGGGCAGTTGGAGTAGACCGTTTAGATCCTGGAGGACATGCTCGGGGCATGTGTGATTGGCTTTAAAAGGTAGTGGGATCGATTCTTACCCTTGGCCGAGTTTGCTTATAACAACAATTATCAGTCTAGCATAGAGATAGCTCCATTTGAGGCTTTATATGGTCGGCAATGTCGTTCTCCCATTGGGTGGTTTGATCCCCGCGAGGCTAAGTCATATGGTACTGATTTGGTGAAGGATGCATTGGAAAAGGCAAAGTTGATCTAGGAGGGACTTCGCATAGCATAGTCCAGATAGAAAAGTTACGCAGATCAGAAGGCGGGTGATGTATCATTCATGGAAGGTGAGAAGGTTCTCTTGAAAGTCTCGCCGATGAAGGGCATTATGAGATTCGGGAAGAAGTGCAAGCTGAGCCCAAGGTTTATAGGCCCATTTGAGGTGTTGAGGCGGGTTGGGGAGGTTGCTTATGAGCTTGCTTTACCGCCCAGCCTATCAGGGGTTCATCCAGTTTTTCACGTGTCTATGCTCCGGATGTATAACGCCGACTTGTCATATGTGTTAGACTTTAACACTATTTAGCTGGATGAGAGCTTAGGTTATGAGTAGGAGCCAATTTCCATTGTTGCTAGACAGGATCGCCAGTTGAGATCCAAGAGGATTTTCGCGGTAAAGGTCCAGTGGATGGGCCAACTAGTCGAGGAGGTGACCTGGGAGTCCGATGAGGACATGTGGAGCAAATATACACACTTATTTAGCACTTCAGGTATGAATCTAAACATGTTCGAGGATGAACGTTTGTTTAAGAGGTGAAGAATGTAAAGACCCGACCTATTGTTTTACTTTCTAGAACCCTGTTCCCCTAAACGAGACTTCCCCTACTTGTTTTTACTAATTTATGATTGCGGGGATAGTTAGTTCAGGATTTGGAAGAGTTTGAGTTGAAATCGGAACACTTAGTTCCTTAAGGTTGGCTTAAAAGGTCAAGTTTGACTTTGGTCAATATTTTGAGTAAACAACCTCAGAATCAATATTTGGCGGTTCCAATAGGTTCGTATAATGATTTAGGACTTGGACGTATATCCAGATCGGGTTTTGGATGACTCGGGAGTGTTTCGACGCCTAATAGTGAAAGTTGGATCTTGAAAGTTTTAAAAGTTCTTTAAATTTGGTTTGGAGCGGGTTTTGGTGATATCGAGGTCCAAATGGAATTCCGAGATCAAGAATAGTTCTGTAATATCATTTAAGACTTGCACACAAAATTTGGTATCATTCCGAGTAGTTTAAGTACATTTCGGCACATTGGAAGTAAATTGAAGAACTTGAAGTTCTTAAGCTTGATTCAATTGGTTTTTAGGTGTGATTCTTAGTTATAATATTGTTTCGGGCATTCCGAGAGTTCGAGCGAGTCCGTTTTATGATTCCAAACTTGTTGGTATATTGGGGCGGGGCCCCGAGTGTCAATCGGATGAGGATCGGACCAAGTTAGAAACTTGGAGGAAGAGCTGAAGCTCCCCAGTTCTATCATAATCGCACCTGCGCTTAGCTAGCCATAGGTGCGAGCCAAGCCTCACAGAAACGGCCAAAGAAGGGCAGCCCAGGTTCCGCAGATGCGGCCCATCCTCCACAGAAGTGGGACCACAGAAGCGGGTACTCGTCCGCATATGCGACGCCAGCCGGCGCAGGCCATTTCGGTAGAAGCGGACTCCTGTCTACAGAAGCGAGGGCGCAGATACGGCCCTTTGACCGCAGGTGCAGAAAAGCTAGAGGCAGTGAGGTTCATTTAATACAGGACTTAATCCATTTTTTTTACACATTTCACTCACTCCTTGGGCGAATTTTGGAGCTTCTTGAGAGGGGTTTTCACCTAGATTTTGGAGGTAAGTAATTTCTACCTAATGTGAGTTAAATACAAAGTTTGTGGGTAGATTATAACATGTAAATTGGTGAAAATTATGGGTTTAAATAAAAACCTAGGTGTTTGATAAAAATGAGATTCAACCATGAAAATGATTATGAAACTTAGTGAAAATCATATATTATGTTCCTAAGGTTATGGGTAACAACTTTCTTCGAAAATTTCTGGAATCTAGGCACGTGGGCCCGGTAGTGAATTTTAGGAATCTTGCATTTTAGGTTGGTTAATCACTTTAATAGTGGGGATATGAACTTTTGAGCATAGATTGATTAGTTTATGTAATGTTTGACTAGTTTCAAGTCGTTTGGCATCAAATTTGGAGGTTTGAGTGCATTCTTGAATTGGGAAGTAGGCTTTGAGACGAGGTAAGTCTCCTTTCTAACCTTGTAATAGGGAATTAACCCCATATATGAATTAAATAAATGTGTGTACCTATTTGTGGGGGCTATGTACGTATGAGGTGACCAGAGTCCGTACATAGCTATTAATATGCTATTGTCCAGGTAGTTAAGGACCCGTACCATGCTTTATTTGAAATATGTGCGCCCTTACTTGCTAATTTTCTTACTTAGGTCATGATAGAATTTGATAAAAGAATTGTAAAAGGTTATATTACTTACTTGAAAATTTAATGAAATACTTGGCCGTAAACGAGAAATTTGTGTTTTCCTTAAAAATAATTGATATTTGTGGATCAAGCCAACCGCCTCGGTAGTAAATAAATGCATCTATGGTTCGTGTCGTTCGACCCTCCGGTAGTGCACATTTTAAATATTATGTTGGATTGGGTCGTACGACCTCGGCATAATTTGCGTATGATAATTCTTTGGTACCCTCCATGATTGATATTGCTTAACTGTCTTGTAGTGTAAACTGTAAATGATAATACCGAATTTAGTATTTATTTTTGTGAAAGAAGGATTATATTTTCCTGTTTTTAAGCTTTCAGTATTATTCATGCAAATCCATGCTTAGTATAACGTTCAATATATTATTGTTAGCCCTAGTGAGTGTCAAGTCGACCCCTCGTTACTACTTCTTCGAGGTTAGATTGGATACTTACTGGGTACATATTGTTTATGTACTCAAACTATTCTTCTATACTTAATTGTACAGAATC
The DNA here is from genome assembly GCF_000393655.2 of Nicotiana sylvestris. Classification (NCBI taxonomy): domain Eukaryota; kingdom Viridiplantae; phylum Streptophyta; class Magnoliopsida; order Solanales; family Solanaceae; genus Nicotiana; species Nicotiana sylvestris. Next base: position 163,992,664 of record NC_091063.1, read on the forward strand.
TGAGGCAGGTGCATCTAGTTACCCGTCTGGCGCGCATACTTGATATTGGATCGAGATTTCACGGTTAGCTGCCCCTTTCTAAGCCGTTTAGCAGTATGCCGGAGTCTCTCTTTTGTTTTTTGTTGTCTATTCTATTTCAGGCAGTAGGATAGTCATCTTTTGTATATTCTACTAGTTGCCTATATACTTGTGATACTAGATCTTGGCACATATTAGTAGACTTACGATTTTTGGGTTGTAGTTCTACAGTTATGATTTCCTTTAGTTGTTTCCGCTTTTGGTTGCTTTTAAAAATCCATTATTTATCAAATGCTTTAAATTTAAGGAAAGTTAGTTGTTGGGATTGCTTAATAAAAATGGAAAATCACTAAGTTGTTTATTGTTGGCTTGTATAGCAATGGTGCTGGACAGCATCACGGCCTGACATGGAGTTGGGTCGTGACAATATTTGAGAGCGGCTATCTAGTGTCATTTTCCTTTATTATATTTGCATATTAAATCTCCAGATTGAGATATATATTTGAAAATTAATTACATGTGTGGGTATGGTTTGAACTTCGAACCGTAAAAATTGCACGGGCACCCTATTTGGTCGCCCTTATTTAACATGTACCCACTTTTTAAATATTTTTTAACTTGTACCCACTGTTTAACAACTTCATGCCTTTTTATCCTCTTTCATCATCATCATCATCATCTTCTTCTTCTTCTTCTTCTTCTTCTTCTTCTTCTTCTTCTTCTTCTTCTTCTTCTTAGGGTAACAGTGATTTTATATGATATTTGTGAAAATATTTTAAGATAGTTTATGGTATTTTACAGTGGTGAGTTGTTGTGACGTTTTATTTTTTACTATTGCGTAGAGTTTCTTCTTTTTCTTTTTCTTAATTGCAAAATGGGTTCGTTAGATTTATTGTTCTTTTGGCAAACTGATGATTGAGGTTTATTCTTGATGATATTTGGAGGTTATGTTTCAAATTTGAGCTTATTTAGAGTATATTTAGGTATTAAATCATATATTGAATTGCTAAAATTCAAAGAACAAATTTTTATTTCTGGGTAATTTGCATTTCAGGCCTATTTGGCCTTAAGTGCGTGAAAACGTTGGTTGTGCTACACCTTTTAGTCTTAAGTGCATCTGAGGTGCAATTTTTTATTTTAGACTTATTGGCCTTAAGCATAGGAAAATATTTATTGCACTTCAGACCTTTTGGCCTTAAGTGCATCTGCAGTGTAATTTTTCACTTCAAACTTATTGGCCTTATGTGCATGAAACCATTGGTTGTACTTCAGGCCTATTTGGCCTTAAGTGCATCTGAAGTGTAATTTTTTCACTTCATACTTATTGACATTAAGTGCGAGAAATCATTGGTTGCACATTAGACCTATTTGGCCTTAAGTGCTTCTGAAGTGCAATTTTTTCACTTCAGACTAATTTTTTTAAACTCAGACCCGACAAGTCTGAAGTTGATCGTAAAGTGGATAGGCTTGCAAAATGGGTATAGGTTTATTTGTAACTCCACTGGGTATAGATCCAAAAAAAAACCTTCGAACCTATGTCAATTCATCGATTTATAGTGTTTACAACAACAAAAAAATATACAGATGTGTCCTTGACAATATGTCGGTTCATATGTCTCCATTTTTAGAGGCCGGAGTGCTTTATAGCTATGTATATACAGTCAAAATCGGGCTTGCCCTTCGTATGACTAATCGAGACTGGAACATGATAGGCCAAGGTTCAACCTTGTGTTAGGTCGAACCATGGTGCAAAGTTAGAGTGCCGAGCTCATGATCCAGAGACCGATCAAGATCGAGATCGACCAAAATAGAGACCGAGCAAGATAGAGATGTGAGCGATATCGGGGGAAGCTTACCAAGCCAAATAACGGAAAGCTGAAATATCCGCAATCGGACAAGGATCACGGTGGAAATCCCGGCACGTGTCAAGAAGAGGCCGATTAATTAGCTAGTCATGAGATTTCTTACTGTATTTAGAATTGTATCAAGGGTAGGACTCCCCTACTATATAAAGGGGGTCTGATTATTTGTAAAACATCATTACATTTACGCAATACAAAGCAATACACTGCCTTTCTCTAATTTTCATTATCTTGTTACTCTATTCTTATATCAATGTAAACTTCACTTGGTTTAGGGGTTATCAAACTCGAGGGCTAAGGCTATTCGATTCGTCCGGTTTGCATTTATTTCTTTTGTAGTCAATTCCAGTATTAATATATATTTTCTCAATTTGTGCCAAGTTATATCACGTATCCTTAAAACCACGTAGAAATTCAATTGTTATCTATTTTTAGGGTAAACAGTTTGGCGGCCACCTTGGAGCTAAGGATAATACTGATTGCATGGTAATAACCTTCATAACACACATTATTTTACACTTGTACTTGTGAGTATCTTTTATTCCAGGATCAACATGTCAAACTCTCAAGCACACCCATACACGGGGACAATGACTTCGGTCATTATGATGAAAATGACAACATAGCCACCCTAGGGAATGAAGTACCTCCAGTTGGCCTCGATGGAGTTTCGGCCGTAGATCTAATCGACGTCAGCTCCCATGTAGCCACTAATGCAAATTTGGCCATCGATCCCGAAAGTAGCATCCGCAGGGATGTTCGATCAGCCGCTAGGGCACACATGGCAGCGAAGAAGGCAGAATCAGCCTCCGGGTGATCTTCGAGATGCTGCAGGCTCAACAAGCCACAATAGCACATCTCCAAAACCAGAACCATGCACCAAGCAGGATTAAGCCTGAGCCATCCTAGGAAGTTGATCACAGGGTCGAATCAATGTCAAGGAAATCGAACGAAAATGAATCAAAGACCGATCCCGCAATCATTAAGATGCTCGAGGAACTAACAAAGCGAGTTGAATCGGGGGAAAATAAGATCGAAGCAAATGACAAGAAGGTGGAAACCTATAACTCCAGGGTTGATCAGATCCTGGGGGTACCACCAACATTGAAGGACTTGGATTCAAAAAAGTTCATACAAAAGCCCTTCCCCCAAGTGCAACTCCCAAATTGATCCCCAAGAAGTTCTATATGCCCGAGATTCCTAAGTATAATATAACGACTGACTCCAATGAGCATGTCACCTCTTATACATATGAAATTAAAGGGAATGATCTAGAGGACAACGAGATCGATCTGTGTTACTGAAGAAATTCGGGAAGACCCTGTCAAAGGGAGCGATGATATGATACCATAATTTACCACCTAACTATATCGATTCTTTTTCCATGCTTGCAGATTCTTTTGTAAAACACGCACCGGGGCCATAAAGGTCAAGACTAGGAAGTCAGACCTCTTCAAGGTAAAGCAGAAAGATAACGAGATGCTCAGAGAGTTTGTGTCTCGATTCTAAATGGAACGAATGGATCTACCACCGGTCGCAATTGATTGGACCGTTCAAGCTTTCACTCAAGGGCTAAAAGTACGAAGCTCAGTGGCTTCACAGTAGTTGAAGCAGAACTTGATTGAATACCCGCTGTTACCTGGGCCGATGTACATAATCGGTATCAATCGAAGATTAGAGTCAAAGATGACCAGCTGGGGCTCATTCCAGGTCTGTTTATCCTATCAGGCCCATTGATAGAATCAAGAGGGACATTGATAGAGAACTAAGGTCGAACAGGTATCGATACCAGCTGTATAACAGAGATCGTAGGAGCAACGAACCTGGGCACAACCCTGTACGAGGTGAAAGGATAAATGATCGAGGCTAGAGCTCTCGAGGGCTCATGAGCAAGAATGGTTTCGATAGGCATACTGGACCTAAAGAAGTACCAGGATTGTCAGAATATAACTTCAATGTTGACAAATCCGCCATCGTATCAGCTATCAGACGCATCAAAGACACTAAATGGACTCGACCTCTACAGATCGATCTATCCCAGAGAAATCCCAACCAAATGTGCAAGTATCATGGCACCATGGCCACAAAACAAAAGATTGCAGACAGTTGAGAGAAGAAGTAGGCCGGTTATTCAACGATGCACACCTTCGAGAGTTTCTAAGTGATCGAGCCAAGAATCATTTCAGAAATAGAGATTTCAACAGATAAAACAAGCAAGAAGAATCGCAACACTTCATTCACATGATTGCCGAAGGGGTCGATGTTCCCCAAGGGCCAGTGTTAAAATGCACCAAGGTGTCAATCACAAGGGAGAAACGAATTGGGGATTACGTACCAGAAGGAACCTTAACCTTCAACGACGAAGACGCAGAAAGGATCATGCAACCCCATAACGATGCACTGGTAATATCTGTACTCATGAATAAAACTCAAGTTAAACGTATGTTAATTGATCCAAGTAGTTCGCCCAGCATCATTCGATCGAGGTTCGTAGAGCAACTCGGCCTACAGGACCAAGTTGTGCCCGTGGCCCGAGTGCTAAACGGATTCAACATGGCTTGTGAAACTACTAAGGGCGAGATAACATTGCCGGTGAACATGGCCGGGAACATCCAGGAGACGAAGTTCCTTGTGATCTAGGGCGACATGAGGTATAATGCCCTATTCGGGAGGCCATGGGTCCACAATATGAGGGCAGTACCTTCGACTCTTCACTAGGTTCTAAATTTCCGACACCAGAGGGAATCAAAACAATCTAAGGGGAGCAACTTGCTGCAAAGGAAATGTTTGTCGTTGACAAAATGATCCCAATATTGGTACTCTCATCGACGAAGGAATCAAATTTGAACGAAAAATAGGAGGCCAAATAGCAATCACAAGCTCCAGTCTCGACCCACCTAGAGAAGCAGGGGACTGATGAAGATGATGATTATGGGGTCCCTCGACCTTTCATCATCCCTGATGACCCCCGACGCTACCAAATGAACAATCGAAGAGCTAGAGCAAGTCACACTAATCGAACATCTGCCCGATAAAAAGGTATACCTGGGCACGGGGATAACACTCGAGCTCAGTAAAAAACTTATCCAATTTCTTATAACTAACATGGATTGTTTTGCCTCTTCCCATCTTGATATGATAGGGATCCCATCGGAAATCACCACCCATAAATTAAGCTTGGACCCAAAGTTCCATCCGTTAAAGTAGAAAAAAGACCCCAGTTCGAGATCAAGCATGCCTTCATCAAAGATGAGGCAATCAAGCTTCTTAAAATATGGTCCAGCTGGGAAGTAAAATACCCCGAATGGTTAACAAACGTAGTAGTAGTCCCTAAGAAAGGGAACGAACTTAGAATATGTGTAGACTACAAGGATTTAAATAAAGCATGCCCCAAGGATTCTTTTCCTTTGCCTAATATCGATCGCATGATCGATGCCACGACTGACCACAAGATCCTCAGTTTTCTCGATGCCTATTCCAGGTTTAACCAAATACAGATAAACCCGGATGATCAGGAAAAGAACTCATTCATCACTAAATATGGTACCTACTATTATAACGTAATGCCATTTGGATTAAAAAATGTTGGTGCCACTTACAAACGCCTAGTAAACCAGATGTTCGAAGAATAAATAGGAAAATCAATGAAAGTTTACATTGACGATATATTAGTTAAGTCTCTACGAGCAGAGGACTATTTGAAGCATTTGCAGGAAACCTTTAGCATATTGAAGAAGTACACATGAAGCTGAACCTAGAGAAGTGCGCGTTCGGAGTTAGATTGGGTAAATTCCACAGATTCATGGTGTCCAATTGAGGAATCCAGATCAACCCTGACAAGATCAAAGCTATCGAAGACATCACGATAGTAGACAACGTAAAGGTCGTGCAGAGGTTAACCAGGCGCATAGTGGCCCTGGGGCGATTCATCTCGAGGTCCTCCGATAAAAGCCATCTATTTTTCTCGTTGTTGAAGAAGAAAAATAACTTCACATGGACTCTAAAATGCCAACAGGCCTTGGAAGAGCTTAAACGATACTTATCAAGCTCGTGATGTTTCATATACTGAGGGCAAACGAACAACTGTACTTATATTTGGCAGTATCAGAGATAGTGGTAAGTGGAGTCTTAGTCCGGGAAGGACAAGGTACGCAATTTCCTATTTATTATGTTAGCCGGACCTTAGGTGAGGCCGAGACTAGGTATCCCCACCTAGAAAAGTTGGCGCTCGCTTTGATAAGCGCCTCTAGGAAACTAAAACCGTACTTTCAATGTCACCCCATATGTGTTGTAACAACTTATCCACGTCGAAATATTAAACATAAACCCGAATTTTTGGGGCTGTTGGCCAAATGGGTCGTTGAAATCAGCGAGTATAATATTGAATATCGACCCCGAACAACCATTAAGTCTCAAATTTTAGCAGACTTCGTGGCTAGCTTCACGTCGTCCCTAGTACCCGAGGTCGAAAGAGAGCTATTTGTAAACTCGAGTACATCCTCGGGAATCTGGACCCTCTTTACGGACGGTGCTTCAAACGTAAAAGGGTACGAACTCGGCATCATACTAAAATCACCCAAAGGCAACGTGGCAATCTATTAGAACTATGAAATTGACTAACAATGAGGCCGAATATGAGGCAATGATTATAGGTCTCGAACTAGCCAAAGTCTTGGGAGCGGAGGTGATCGAAGCCAAATGCGAATCCCTCCTCGTGGTGAATCAGGTTAACGGAACCTTCGAAGTTAGAGAAGAACGAATGTAAAGATACCTAGATAAGTTACAAGTAACTTTGCATCGATTTAAGGAGTGAACTTTACAACATGTACCTCGAGATCAAAATAGTGAGGCTGATGCCCTCGTAAACTTAGTCTCATCGGTCGAGGACAACGAGCTCAACTCGGGGGCCATCGTGCAACTCGTGAGATCAGTAGTCAAAGAAGGCCATGCCGAGATAAACTCCACAAGCTTGACCTGGGATTGGAGAAATAAATACATAGAGTATTTGAAGACCGGAAAGCTTCCCTCATATCCAAAAGAATTGAGGGCCCTTCGCATGAAGGCAGCACGGATCACCTTGTCCAAAGACGGAACCTTGTTCAAAAGAATGTTCGATGGTCCACTAGCAATATGTCTAGGACCGGGAGATACCGAGTATGTTCTGAGGGAAGTACACGAGGGCACTTGCGGAAATCGTTCCGATTCCGAATCATTAGTTCAAAAGGTAATAAAAGCAGGCTATTACTGGATCGACATGGAAAAAGATGCAAAAGAGCTTGTTCGAAAATGTGACAAATGCCAGAGACATGCACCGATGATTCACCAACCCGGGAAACTACTCCATTCGGTCTTGTCACCGTTGCCATTCATGAAGTGGGGATTGGACATCGTTGGCCCTCTTCCACGGGCACCAAGTAAAGCTCAATTTATTTTATTTATGACTGACTATTTTTCTAAGTGGGTTGAAGCACAGGCCTTCGAGAAAGTTAGGGAGAAGGAAGTCATCGACTTCATTTGGGATCACATCATATGTCGATTCGGGATGCCATCCGAAATTGTGTGTGATAACGGAAAATAGTTCATCGGCAGCAAAGTAACCAAATTTCTCGAGGACCACAAGATCAAAATAATCCTATCAACACCTTATCATCCTAGCGGTAACAGGCAAGCTGAATCGACCAACAAAATCATCATCCAAAATCTTAAGAAGAGGCTAACCTACGCCAAAGGAAAGTGGAAGGAAATCCTACTCGAATTTCTTTGGGCATACTGCACAACCTCGAAGTCTAGTACCGGGGCTACCCCATTCTCATTAGTTTATGGTGCTGAAGCTCTAATACCGGTCAAAGTCGGAAAGCTCAGTATTAGGTTCTGATATGCAACAAAAGAATCAAATGACCAGCCCATGAATACGAGCCTAGAACTATTGGATGAAAGGCGTGAAGCCGCCCTCGTCCGATTGGCCGCCCAAAAACAACGGATCGAGAGATACTACAATCGAAGTGCGAATCTTCGATATTTTAATGTCGCGGACTTAGTGCTAAGGAAAGTCACCCTCAACACCAGAAATCCGAACGAAGGGAAATTGGGTTCGAACTGGGAAGGACCGTACCAGATTGTCGAGGTCACCGGAAAAAAGGTCCTACAAGCTCGGAACAATGAATGGAGAATAATTGTCGATCAATCGGAACATATCTCACCTAAAACGGTATTACTGCTAAGGTACGACCCCTTTCTATTTTCTTTTTATTTTAGACTAACACTTGCAGGTGGTCAACAAGAAACGACGATGGATTTTTCGGCACAAAGTCTTTAGGTCTGAACGCACGTATTGCACTCTTTTTTTCTTAGACCATTTTTGTCCCAAATGGGGTTTTCGACGAGGTTTTTAACGAGGCAACAATGAATCGTCCTAACTTAAAATCAAGCCCGATTACGAATAGGCACCGAAGATCAATTCAACAATATCTGAGGTTCCTTTGAAATCAACCTCGAATACTAGGGGGTTACCCTCGGATATGTGTTGTCTTTGAATATCAACTCTATCGAGGAAACTACTTCATAAAGGGAGGGTATCGATAGATAGGATTTATTGTAAGGGCCAAACGGTCAAAATGAACTGTGCCCACGTAGATTGCTCGAGCCTTGGCATAAAACATGTATGCATGTATGACTGGTTTGATCGAGAATAAAGAGAAGTACTTTCCTTGCAAACATCTTATGTTATAAATTTTTTTCCTCTTTACATCTTTTAAAGAGCTTCGTACTTCCGAAAATAACGAGCCCAAGGGCAATACTTAACCAGAATATGAACGACCACTCCCTCACTCGGGGACTGTCGTCCAACTTAAACTGCTCAAGTCATCGGGCCACGGGGACAAAAGACCTAATAGGCAACTCCTCGATTTCTAAAGGCCACAACCACCCCACTCGGGGACTATTATCTCACGCAAGCCCGAATAAAACGAAAAAACAAGCCCAATGGGCAGCCCCTGAACTAAAAGGTTACAACCAATTTAACACGGCTCAGAGACGTCCAAAATAAATAACAAAAATAACATTTATAAAAGAAAAAAAATTCTTTCACAATCGGTTCTAAAGGCTACCCTCGGCAGAATCTCAAACTTAAGATATTTTCGAGAAAAAAACTTCGGTAACATCGAACCCCAATAACGCCTTAACCCAGAAAGGCAATAAAGGCAAGGTTTGTTCGAACCCTCGAACACAACCTTATTGTTTCATGCTAAGGCATTTCAACCTTTGTGAATACAAATAATAAAGAAAAGGAAAAATTTGAAAGCTGAAAGGGAAAGAAAAGCCTTATATTTATATACAATAATTTTTTTACAAAGGCCAAATCAGCCTATTGCAAAATTTACAACGGCCAACACGGCCTTAGAAAAAATGCAAAAGAAAGTCCTAAGTGGCTTGGTCTTCATCGGAAGTTGCATCTCCTTCCTCGGGATCTTTCCCATCTTCGGATTCACTTAAGCTCTCGGAGTCTTCCTCAGGGAAGGCCAGCTTCCGAGCCCTGGCTTCCTCTGCTTTGACATTTTCAATTTCGACCATAATATCGAAGCCCTGGGCATGAACTCCCTCGAGGGCTTCCCTTCGAGCTTGCCATTTTGCATGATCCACCATGCTCTTGGCCTTGGCCTGGATGGCCTCGACATCGACCTTAAACTGGGCCATTTTAGCATCAACTTTGGTGTTGGCTATGGCTACCTCAGATCTGGACACCTCGAGTTCGTTGGCCATGCTTGCCTTATCAGAAACAGCCAAGTCCAATTGGGATTGAAGCTCCTTTATCTTCTTGACCTGCACTGAGGCCTTCTCTCTTGTAGCCCGAAGCTAGGAGTCAGCCGACTCCAACTCTACCTGGACGACCTTCTTTTTCAAGGCTAAGATGTCCATATTCTTCTTGAATTTATCAGCTCAGCTTGTATTGTATCTACTTGCTTCTGAAGCTCCCGGATCTATTTGAGCCTCTCCCAGACCTGCAGAATCGGATCGTTAGTCATTATCTCCAATTTGTTTTCACTATTATGAAGCACTCGAAATACCTGCTCGGCCATCTCGGCATGCTCATCCCGAGCCGTTGCTAAATCGGCCTGAAGCTTCTTATTGAGAAGCTTGTAGGTGTCACTTTTCTCAATGAGGCCCTGAACCTCAGCCTCGTACTCCTCCCGGATTCGTAAGAAAGTTTTGTGATGCAACACCAAAGCCTGCAAGCAATAAAGAAGATGTTAGGATTATCTACAACTCCAAGTCTAAAAGAAATAATGGAGAGACCCTCGAAGTTACCCGATTCAGAGCATGTTGGTCCTCATTAAACAGGCAAGCGGCTAATGCCGCATTCATCGGTACCAAGCATCTAAGGTATCTAGCAATCCCCATGGGGGGAGGAGAAGACACGGGCATCCTCCAGGACAGAAAGCACTCTATTCCGCCTGCGGTCGGGGTTAACACTTGGGGCCGGGAATCGATCCACCAGTTTTGGCTCGATGAAGACTCAGTAGCGCCCGATGATGGTATTTTCTTCGGCACCGATAAATCACCAAACCTGGTGACATCCTCCGAGGAAGCAAACTCAAACCCGTCCAAGAAACCATGGATATTAGTCGCCCTATGAAGACCCTCGTAAGAGCGACCTTCCAACATATTGGAACCTGAGGGGATTCAGAAATATCGATCACTCCGAGCTCGTCCCTTGAGAAATCTTTCACTGCTCGGGAAGCCTCGCCCCCGGTCTCTCTCCCGACCATCTCAACTTGGGGCGGAGTGGCCTCAACTCTTTCTGGTTCAGGAACTTCGGCCAAAGCTCTCTCATCGACCTCTTCGGAGGGTTTTTGTATCGAAACACTAGCCCGCACACGGGCCACCAGCCTAGAATTATCTTCCTCTTCTTCTTCTTCGGACTCATCCCTTAGTCGTGGATCGAGTCCGAAGGCAAAGAATCGGTGTCCCCCTGAGCCTGCGAGACCTCCTCGCCGATCTTTTATTTTCCGAGCCTGGGGAACTTGGAGCCCCTTTCTTTTTCTTCTCTTTGGACTACTTCGGGGTAGGTGGGTAGGGAAGGACTTCTTCACCGTCAGATGGGGGCCTTATTGCAACATCTTTCCCAAGTCCTGCAAAAGAAAAAAATGAGTAAGCTCTAGCCCAAACGATAACCGTTCTAAGAAAGAAACTTACCATGATTGCGGGCCTCCCATCGACCCTTCGAGAACTCCATCCAAGCACGCTCGAAGTATGGTCTCTATGACACCAGACCTTCGACCCATTTCTTGAGTTCCAGAATTGGGTCTGGCATCTGGGCCATAGCTGTAATACCAGAAAACATAGATGAGGAAAGAAGATAAGAAGTAAAACAACAAAATTGAGCATTCAAGGCGAAGTACTACTTACGATTCATGTTCCACTTCTCAGGAAGCGTCACGTCTTCAGCAGGGATCATGACTCGCGCGGAATTCCAGTTTTATGGACGTAAAATGCCAAAATATGTAATTTGGTCATAGAGGGACGGTGAATATGGTTCCTTAGGCCGTATTTTACATCCCGGAAAAATTTTAGGCGATCTGGATCCGGGGTCCCGGGACCACGGCGGAAGGCGTGGGCTTTAGCACACGAAAATTTTGGACTCGCGCGGAATTCCAGTTTTATGGCCGTAAAATGCCAAAAAATGTAATTTGGTCATGGAGGGGCGGTGAATATGGTTCCTTAGGCCGTATTTGACATCCCGGAAAAATTTTAGGCGATCCGGATCCGGGGTCCCGGGCCCACGGCGGAAGGCGTGGGCTATAGCACACGAAAATTTGGGACTCGCGCGGAATTCCAAGATTCGTCTATGCTGGAGAACGGGGACCTACTGGCCCGGCGAGCAAGATTGATCAGTTCTCCTCGACAGAGCCGGGGACTGTAAAGTCGCATAAGGTGATCGAGGGTGAAAGGACATCCCTCGATTTTGCTTGTGAAGAATCGGAGAAGAATCACTATTCTCCAGAAGGAAGGATGGATCTGGCCAAGGGTCACATCGTATCTCTTGTAGAAGGCGATAATGATAGGGTCTAAGGGACCCAACGTGAAGGAGTAAGTGTAAGCACTTAGAAACCCCTCCACCTGGGTAGTGATCGATTCCTCGGGTGAAGGAACTACTACATGATTTTTGTCCCAGTTGCATTCCTCTTTAACTTTGTCGAGGATGTCTTCGATGATTGTGCATATGTACCTCGAGATTGGCTCACATCGGCCAGGTACCGAGGAAGTCTTTTCGACCTTAAAATCAACAATAGTAGAGCACCCTCCCGGAATGAAATACTCAAGGGGATATTCCTCTGCTGCTCAGTCGTCGGCGGGACATAATGAAAAGGCGGCCTCCTTTTTCGGTACAATATTTGAAGTTTTTGCCATTGTAGAAGTAGAAGAAAAAATGAATTAGGATGGTACGCGGATTGCTAAAAGTGCAAGATATTTGGATGCAAGAATTGCGAACCAAAGAAATTTTTGAAGAGAAGCAAAAATAGGGGAAGCTTTGAATGTAAAGTCTTAACAGAGGGAGGTTACAATACCTATAGCTTGTCGGTGACGGTTCAGAACTCATGGTGGCCGACCAGCAACTAACAGGCATTTAATGCCTTGGTAACAGGACCGACGGGACGTTTCGAATTACCGCTTACGTCATGATCGGGTGTACTAGTGATGTTCATCGCTTACGTCATTGCCCATCGAGACGGAGCTGGAAAATTCATATCGTTTCTCGTCATCTTCTTTCCGAGAAACGAGAGGACTATCTGTATACGGTCAAAATCGGGATTGCCCTTCATATGACTAATCGAGACTGGAATATGATAAGCCAAGGTTCAACCTCGTGTTATGTTGAACCATGGTGCAAAGTTAGAGTGCCGAGCTCGTGACCCAGAGGTCGATCAAGATCGATACCGAGCAAGATAGAGATCGAGCAAGATCGAAGGAAGCTTACCAAACCAAATAACGGAAAGCCAAAATATCCGCAATCGGACGAGGATCACGGCAAAATCCCAGCATGTACTAGAAGAGGCCGATTAATTAGCTAATCATGAGATTTCTTACTGTATTTAGAATTGTATCAAGAGTAGGATTCCCTTATAAAAAAGATCTAATCATTTGTAAAACATCATCACATTTAAGCAATACAAAGCAATACACTGCCTTTCTCTAATTCTCATTATCTTGTTACTCTGTTCTTATATTAGCGGAAACTTCACTTGGTTTAAGGGTGATCGAACTCGAGGACTAAGGCTATTCGATTCGTCCGGTTTACATTTATTTCTTTTGCAGTCAATTCCAATATTAATATATTTTTTCTCAATTTGTACCAAGTTATATTATGTATCCTTAAAATCACATATAAATTCAATTGTTATACATTATTTGAGTAAACACTGTGTCACCAAATTCAATAGCTAGCCTATACGTAAGGACAATGATATGGCTACGATCGCTATTGTATACATATCGAAGAGATGCAACAAAGTATTCCGATCATTAGGTAATTTTTTTGATCAAATGTCTAGTAATGTATATTTAATCAATCAATTAATTCATCATGATAGAGAAGAAAAAAGGTACACGGACCATATTCGAGCCATCTAGTTTTTTGAATATTCAATTGTAAAATTTCCTGATGAGAAAATGTCAAATCATGTAACTTTCTTAAATCGTAATTAAAAGGGATCATCCACTAAACGAACACCACCTACGTTCGCGGAATGACAAGATAAGGAGAAGACAATATCGTAAAATTGGCATGGGCTAGCCAGTTTTCGGACTGATCATTCAAAAATAGCCAATATTTGCAAAGTTATTAAAAAATAGCCATTATTTTGCTGTAACACGGAAAGTTCAAGCATAATATACTAAAGATCGGTGCACCTGTGTATGAACTTCCAGCATATTATGCTGGAACTCTAACACACTGAAAGTTCCAGTACATTATACTGGAGATTGGAGTAACGGTACTCTAATCTCCAGTATATTATGCTGGACCGGTATATTATATCGGAACTCCAGTATAATAAACTTATACTGGAATTCCATTATATTATACTGGAGTATTTTTTCGGATTTTGAATAGTATTTTCGTTCAGATTTATCTTTACATGAAAAGTAGCTAAATTTCAATTACTTTTGAAACTGTGGCTATTTTTGAATGATCACTTGTAAATTTGGCTATTTTTGAATTTCTTCCGACAATATCGAGTCCCCTTTCTCCCAATTCTAAGGGCCCACGTTTGGCCATATAAAAAAAATTCACTTTTTTCAGAACTTTTTTTTTCGAATCGACCATAAAATTTTCAAATTTAACTTAAAGTTAAATTTTAGAATTTTTCGAAAATTTGAAAAACTCCAAAAAATTATTTTTTAAATTTTTTACTTCAAATCACTCACAAAAATTTAAAAACAACTTCAAATGTATTCATGTCCAAAGTAGCTCCAATTTTCAAATATCATTTTTACTTGAATTTTTTTTCACTTTTTTCTAAAATTTCACTATTCTTATATCCATACGCCCACTAAATTGTATAATATCACATGTGTTTGTCAGCAAAAACTATTGTTCTAAGTCCAGAATATTTAAATGAAGATGCATCTGATAGCCCTTGACAATCTTCATGCTGTATTTGAATGTTATTATTGCTCTATGAAAAAAAACATACTAAATCGATAATTTTCAAATTTTCGTAGATATTAAATCTTTAATTTTGAATGTCCTTGCATGTATAAAGGATTAGATGTTTTGTATTTCTGACATAATATATGAAATTTGCAAGAAAAGATATTTGTGATATTTGATTGGTAGCGTTAATGCTAACTATTCGCTTCGGCTGAAATATTTATCATGTGTTTTGTAATAAAATTCAAATAACTATTTGCTTCCGAATTTAAATCATTCTTACGCTTTGTAATAAAATAATTTCACTCTCACTGTTTAAACTTAATTAGGATGTTTTATCCTATGACACTATAAATATAATAAGCAAATCAAATTAATATCTAAGAAATTATATCAATCAAATATGTCGTGAGTACAAAATAATAATGAATAATTAATTTAACTTCGGGGCGAAATAGAAAAACACAATTTATTAAAGGTAAAGCTTTGAAAATTAAACAAAGATTCATTTAACTGTCTTCTCTGTTCTGTCACCTAACGCCACACGGAATACAACGAAGAGACAGTGAAGAAACAACGAAAAGTAATCAAATTCTGCCAGCGAAGGTCACACTCTAAATCTTTTTCTTTTTTTTTCCGTATTTTTATTTGATTTTTCTGTTCAAAATCCAATCTTTATACTAAGCTAGGGTTTATTTTTTGGCATAATTTCGGTACAAAATGTTAGCTCTTGATTTTGCTAAATTTAGAAATTGAAGTCCAGAATCTGAAATTCTCAATTTCTCATGTATTAATTTAAAAGGAAATGGATTCAGATCGGTTCATATGATGTTTTAAGTAAACCCCATGTCTATAATTTTTTTTTTTTTTTTGAGTATTTATGTTAGAGTTGTATGTATGTTTTGATGGATTTAGCTTGAAGCTTCAGTAAGGAAAATATAAAGTTCAAATATTTTTGGGGTTTTTAATTTTCTGTAGTTATCAAGTCCATTTAAAATTTAAAAATGGGATTTTGCTGCATCTGAAGTGCGACTGATTCAATAAATATGTGAAAATGAAGCAAAATTATAAAGAAATAAATGGGTAAAAGAAATTTAATTTCTTGTTGTCGTTTCAGATTGTTTATATTGGTTTGTTTTTTTAAGCTTGGTGGAGTTGATTTTAATTTTGTATTTACTTTTTGAAAATTCAGAGATAATACTTGAAAGTCGTAAGCCTCATGGCGAAGATAAAACCACAAGCTCTTCTATTGCAAAGCAAAAAGAAGAAGGGGCCAAGTCGTGTTAGTATCCCTACGATCATGCTATATGGCGTGATTGTTGCTGTCATGGTGTTTTTCCTGTTTGCTACTTATAGACACTGGTCTCGGAGGTTTGTGAAAATCCTCTCTTGAGTACTTGCTATTATTGTTGTATCTGTTTTAAATCTTGTTTTATCTGCTTGTAGAGTCTAAATTTGTGATTTCTTAGTAGTTTTATTGATATGTCGAGTTTGTTGTTTGGTTTAGATTTTACATGTGGAAAACAAGCTGAAAGAGAGATAACCCATGTTGTGCGGACTCTCCAAAATGCTGCCGCACCCATGTCGGATCCTCCAAAATCGTACCTGGAGATATTTCTGGAGATATTTTCGAAGAGTCCGAGCAACATAGGGTACAACTATAAGAAAATACTACCGACATTTAGGGAGAAAAAATAAATGGCTTGTCCGTTTTTATTAACGTTTAACTAATCCGATGTCCAAATAACCCCAATATGCATTACACCTAAATGACTCAGGAGATTTTGTCCTTCTAGAGAGCGGATTGGAAGATGTACCGACATTTATGAATGGTGGGATAAGTTGTGCATTACAGGGACTGAAGATCATGACATACCAGGGTTCAATTCCAACTAACGCAAAAAAAAAAAAAAAAAAAGTTAATTCCCGTCTGTCTAAGCGTATGTACTATTGGGAGCATGCAAGTATCCAGTGTAATAGTTTGAGGCGCGCACAAATGATTTGAATATGACTGTTACAAAAATAAAAGCAAGAATAAAGTAAAATTTGACAAAATCAAATTCTGTTTGGATAGTGCTTACATGTGTTCCTCTTATATATATGGAAATGAATTTATTGTTTATGTGATCATATGCAAGATAATGGAATTAATAATATGGATCATCTCTATATCTGGACAGACAAGACTAGTTTTTAATAGACTAAGTAATGGCTTGTTATGTAAATTAGACAGAGTTGATCTTTATCATCCAAAGGTCAGCTGTTTTCCTTGAAATCCAAGAATGGGTGGAAAAGAAGAAAAGCTGTGCAACTGGTCTAACTTCCCTAAGCCCCATGCGTCCGAACCACCTCTAGAAAAAACTTTTCTTTGATGCCTCTGTTTGTCCATCTTTTTTCCTTCTCTCATGCAGTTTCCTCATTTTCTAAAAACATGACGGCAGCTCATGTGAAGCTTGAAGCTTTATGGAGGCATCCATATTAGTAAGAATCTGTAGTGATAAGAATACAATGATAGAACTAGTGCTGGTGATGAGCTGTGAAGCTACTTTTGTTCTGACACCAAGGTTTTCTGATAGTGTTTTAGTTTTGATTATGGTTTGCTGTTAATGATCACTTTGATAATGGTTTTCATGATGATGCGTAAATCAGTATATGCTCTCTAACAAGGAATTGATTATATCTGATGTTGAAAAATGAATTGTGATAAATAACATGTCACGGAGAGAACCAAATATGCTGCTTAAACTCATTATGGTATGAATCTTTTGAATCTACTGATATTGGTGTTGTGATGTATGAAATTTATGAGCTACATATTTAATGTCATTATTTGATTGCTAACTGGTGTTGTTGTTTTTTCATGTTTTTTTTGGGGGGTGGATTCAACATGAAAGGTTGTATATGTAAATATGTGATTCCGTGTCATGTACCGTTACATTCGAAACTTCTGCTTTATCAAAAAAAACATAAGTAACTAAAAGGCAAAGGTCCAATTTTGTCCTTGAACTATGCAAAATGGTCCAGATTTTCCATCCATTAATAGTTGGGGTTAGATCTATCCTTGCTGTTATAACAATGGGCTAGATTTGCCCTTGTTGACTAACAATCAACTGTTAAGACTAATACACCATCAGTGCATAGTCAGCTCCTTCTTCCATTCATAACAGAATAGCAATCATTTTCCCTTTTATCTCCATGCACTCACCTCTCGGCCATACTCATTCTATTGTCGGTACCACCTCTAATTCATAAAAGTTCACACTTAACAGTTTCACCTTGGTTTCATCTCCGCTAGTACCACCGAAATTCTATGCATCCCTTTTCACTCCCTCTACACAAACTCAAAAGCTCCATCATCTGTAGATTTTGAAAATTCCTGAAACTATCAGCCATTTTTTACCTGGGATGATTCACAGAGGATGACTTTAACAAAGTTGTAAAGGTTGATTTAACTGTAGGTGGGGGAAGTTCATGGGTACTTTTTGTCAAATTGGTATTAAAATTAGTTGGGCTTTGAAATTGGCAATGAATGGCAACTCCAATAGAATTGGAGACTGAAGCATTTTGATTGATTTGTCGATTAAGGGTGTTTGGCCTGTCAAAGTTTGTTAATAATTTAGGAAATGAAGGGGTTTGGTTTTCTGGGTGTTTTAACAGTTCAAAATCGGGCCACCATTGCCGTCAATGAGCTCAACACCGGAATTCATAAGACCTTGATTCGTCCCAACTGGTCTAAATTTGCACTGCTGGGATTAGTCTTAATAGTTGACCATTAGTAAACAAGGGCAAATCTAGCCCATTTTGGTACGGCAAGGGTTGATTTGACCCCAACTATTAACGGAGGGCAAATCTAGACCATTTTGCATAAAAGTAAAAAGAAGAAAATGTTTGAGTCTGACATATGAAACCTTCGAACTCCAGGATACTGTCCTGGAGTTTTAATTTACAAAGACTGAAATCCAGAAACGCTTTAAGTTACAAAACTGAACTCTAGGACACTATCATTAATGCTATGCTAAATCGGCAGTTGGATGTGTAAAGGTGTTGCACTTGCTTTTGGTACTGGTAGCAAGGAATTGGTTTGGTTTCTTGGTGGCTAGGAAAGGAGGATGTGAACTTTACACAAGGAGATATTTAAAATTTTATGGATATTGTTCTGCAAGAGCAAAATTTTAGTAATTCATTTTCTTGAAAAGGTGGACGTTTTTCAGCTTCTCACTGCAAGCTAAAATGTATGTCCCCACGCATTCTTCCGTTTGACCCCTCCTTATCCTGGTATTAGCGTTCCTTGCCTTAGTCTGGTCTCTTCACAAATGTAGTTCTTAATGGTTCATGCTCGTATAATATTCAGGAAAAATTAGTATCTTAAAAGCCCCATTATTAAGTCAAAAGTAACTCTTCATGCGGAATTCTCCAAAATATGCACATTTTCTGACTGAATGCAGTTATCACTCAACTCTTTTGCACGTGTGTCATGAACAAATTGAGACATGTAACTTTTTAAACTAATTTATGAGACACTGCAAGCCTATAGATCATTTCTTAAGTACCTTACAATGACAGCTACTACCTCAATCCCAAAAGCAAGTTGGGACAGGCTTTATTAATCCAAACTGATCTAACACTTGTTAATTTTCTTCTAGGTCAATAATTCAGACACATGATGACTTGTCAACCTCTGAGGTATGAATTACTGCCAATTTCTGTTCTTGCTTGATGGTAAATTATTTTGGCCATTAGGGGTTGATTTGCTTGTAGCTTTTGATGGTCTGTGTTGAGATACTTGTGACTGTAAAAATTGCATTTGTCACAGTTAAAAGTTTCTATGACATGGAATTCTTGTGGAGTAGATCTTGTTGTTATGAGAATTTCGTAATTCATGACTTGTAGGAGGGCTTCATTTTCTGCCTCATTGGGATGGGGAATTTGTAACCCCCTATTTAGACTTTTTGGACTTCCATCTTTCTGAATTGATGTCACAATTCTCGCTACAAGATTATCCGGGTTCAAACAAGAATTGAGAATCAGATGCAGGCGAAATTCTTGGTTCTATTCTTTTTCAGTGCTTAATACATATTTCTGTTTGCATGATGCAGGGTGAAAATTCTTTTATTGAGCATAAGGAATCTGATGCCCCTAAATATGCGGTGAGTTTACAGAAGCTTTCTTCTGCTGCATTTTATCTGGAAAGTGACCGCACTTGTGATTTCAATGTCAGTTTTGTTCAAGTATTACAATACTGGTTCTTATAGTGTATCAGAAGTTTGTATACATAAGTATGGCAAGGTATCCCTTCCATTATCCTTTTGTAGTTCCCTTGTTCCTACTTCTAACACGTACTGTTCCCAAAGCTTATGATTAACTTCAAATATTGACTAGTTGGTTTGATACGTGGAAATTTCCTTTTTGAGACTTCTTTAGGCAAATAACAGTTTACTACTGTTTCATTTCTTTTACAAGTTCTATTCTTTTGTTTATTTTGGGTACAATTGGAGAATTCACTACCCAATTTGATTGTTTGGCTTTCTATTTACTTATATTTTCCCCTTTGTTAACTCTTTTAATCTTTGACAGTTCATATCCACCTCAAAAGGATCGATAACCGTGGAACTTTACAAGGATGGTTCTCCTGACATTGTTGACGAATTTGTTGATTTCTGGTGCGTACTTGGTTTACTTTTGTTTATGTCTAGGGTAATTTCCATTGAAATTATGTGGTGGATTTGTATTCACGTTACCTTAAGCTATTTCTTCACTCTGCAGTGGTGGTTACTGGGGTTGGGAGTGAGTGTGTCTAGAAGCATGTGTGTATATTGGTTTGACGTTTTAGGCTGATGAAATGATGTAGAGCTTATTTCTTAACTCCCCACCCTTCATACAAACCTCAAGTTTTCAAACTTTGATCTCCATAAGTGGGCTTCTCAAAGGTTTTTCCTCCTCTTAAGAAGGCATAAACTGTTCATCTTCTTTGTTATCCGAAAGAGAACCTTTAAGGCTATGAACGGTAATTTCAGTGTCACAATTATCAATCAGTGAATACTAAAACACCGCATCATGTAGATGAGTAAATCCAGAATCTAGGAAAATGTTCTGGGTGAAGATATGTCATGCTAATTCGCTAGTGCTTCACATGGTATAGGCCGTGCAGTTGGCACTTTGAGACTTGTCGGCACTGATACATGTTGCTTTATATAATGAGTTGATTGGTTTAGTGTCATAGTTGTTTGCCCTATGCATTGTTTGAAGGATTTCTTGCATTTCTTAGCTAGAATGATAAACTTTACAAAATGCCTTTGCAGTCAGAAAGGCCACTTCAAAGGGATGCAATTTAATCGTGTAATAAAGCACTTTGTTATCCATGGTAGTAAAGTTGATAAACTTGACGCTACAGAAGATTGGACTTCGAGGGGAAAGCATTACAGTCGACTAGACACGAGGTTTGCCTCATCTTATTTGCTGTTTTTCGTTTATTGATCTGTAAACAAGTCTTGATAACTAACTGTTTGATTGATCACTAAGTTATGATTCTCTATATTCAGCCTGAAGCATGAAGCTTTTATGCTTGGTACTTCAAAAACAAAACATGAAGGTGGAGGATTTGATCTGTTTATAACGACTGCTCCAATCCCAGATCTGAATGACAAGATCAATGTATTTGGGCGTGTGATAAAGGGAGAAGATATTGTGCAGGTATGAGTTACTTTTCCTTTTCCTATCAGTTGTTGCATAGAGTACGATGATGTTTGCATTTGATGTTTCACTGCCTTGTCATATCATTTAGCATTTATCAGTAATCCAAGTCCGGAGCAGTGTGCATATGGTTTCTTACCTTTTCATCAGGAAAAAAGAAAAAAGAACAGTGTGGATGTGGTAGATGCATCCCCTGAGCAGTTGGACGATTATATTCATCGTACAGCTTGAGCAAGAAAACGAATATCCAAATGAAATTAATCCATAAGTATAACATTGTTATTAAAAACACTTAGTATAAGTTGGCGTTTGTACAATGTAAAAGCAGTGAACTATGGAGCAAAGGATGGGCGAGAAAACGAAGAACGAAAAACTAAATATGCAATTCGAGTTTGGTTGCCTATTTCATTTACAATTTTTGTAATGTGATTTCTCTCTTCTATCTTTCTTTTGCGCTCCTTTAATGTGCATGTTTTTTAATGATTACTTAGGAAATTGAAGAGGTAGATACAGATGACCATTATCGACCCAAAACTCCTGTTCAGATCAATGAAGTTACTCTAAAATACAACATTTGAAGCCTGCAGTGTCCATAATATGATGTTCTTAAACCTCATTGATCAAAGTCTGCAGTGAACGTGGATTTGCAATATGGGTACAGCGACAGAAACCATCTTGCTGATTTTAATTCCTCAGTAGTGACATGACGCGGCTTGTCATTGATGCTTGTTGTGTAAAAATCTTGATATGATATTCCATTTGTATAACTTTTTTTGTTTTTTCCCAATTTTTCCCCTTAGATAAATGTTCGGCAGCTCTCTGTTATTTTATAACGTAGTATGTTGAGAGGAAAACTATCTTAACTTGAATATAATCAGAGACACAACTTTACCCGAGAAAAGTATGTTCTTTAACTTGAATATATAAAGAAATGTTGTACATTAGGTGTTCTGGATTGCGTTTGACAAGTTCTTGATCTTAGAGAATTGCATATTTTTAGTTGCTTGCAAAAATAATAGCCAATAAAATGTATGTTTTTTTATATATGTGTGTGTTATATATATATATATATATATATATATATATATATATATATATATATATATATATATATTTAGCTAGCGAATGCAATTCAGCCATTTTTTTAAATTGCCCTTGATTTTACTACCTATTTTAAGTGGCAGCTGCAAATGCTTAATGGGCCTTCCTGCACTGTATATCGAGTCAAACTTAAACTTTGTGACTATTTATTGTTTGCTTGTTTAGCGTTTTTCTAGTAAAAATAGCACGGTATAGCCAGTTTTCGGATTGGTCATTCAAAAATAGCCAGTGTTTATGAAGTCAATGAAAAATAGCCACTATTTTACTGCAACAGAGATCGGTCCAGCATAATATACTGGAGTTCGGTGCACCTGTGTATGAACTCCAGCATATTATGCTGGACCGGTATACTTTGCTGACTCCAGTATAATATACTGGAGACTGGAGCACCGGTGCTCCAAACTCCAGTATATTATACTGGACAATTATACTTGCTGGAACTCTAGTATATTATGCTGGAGTTCTAGTGTACTTATGCTGGAGTTTCAGCATACTTATCCTGGAACTCCAGTATAATATGCTGGAGTTCAAGCATACTTATGCTGGAACTCCAGTATAATATACTGGCATATTTTTCGGGTTTTGAACAGTATTTTAGCTCAGATTTATCTTTATATGAAAAGTGGCTAAATTTCGATTACTTTTGAAACTTGGCTATTTTTGAACGACCAGTTGTAAATCTGGCTATTTTTGAATTTCTCCCGTTTTTCTAATATTATTTGGCTAGCTTGTGCACACTTAAGTCATCTTTCTAGTTAATCAGAAGTCTGGGATTCGAGTTAGGAGAATGAAAAAGATCCTGGTAAGGAGCGTCTTTCTTTAATAGGCCTTTATACTGTGTGAATCTATATTAATTGGGTATCAAGCCGGGTACCGAGAGAAACTAAAAAAAGGGACATCTATATGGAGATTAAGGAATTCAATAGAGCAAAAATTCTCATGGCCTGACTTGATGAAAATGAGTATCGAACCTAACTTACAAGTAAACGCTTATTATTGTAATCAGCTCATGTATTACCACCTCTATATATTGATGGTTCTCTATTCCTAGTCATTAATCTACTTTACAACATGCAGATCTTATAAGTTATCCAATTTGACAACGATTTATTGAGTGGTTAGTTATTAACTTCTTTTTATTTATAACAATGGTGTCTAGGTTAGCTTTCGCACTTTAATTATTTCGCTAGATATCTGTTACTTTTCACTTGTACATGCAATTGAATAAACTTATCCACCAAAACTTAGGTAAAAAAATAAATTAATTTGCGGGAATTTGAACCTCGATTCGATAGTTTTCACTCAATTCATTGAGTACTAATCACCCATTAGGCACAGTCAAAGGCGGGCCTATGTTGTAAAGATAGGGATCACCAACACTCAGAAAATTCGGCAAGAATTCTATATATACATGTATATGTCTTTAAAAAATAATAATATATTAATAGAAACACTTTATATATAAAACAGATTTGAGTTGAATGCAAAAGTGCGCCCACGACCTTCAAATTCTGGATCGCCGGCCTCTGTCATTTATCTACATCGTTGGCCTCATTATGTTATGGAGTTCTTTTTTTTTTGTCAATATGAAAAAGCAGACAGTGACAAGGGGATTGATCAAGACAAATCCACAATACCACGGTTTAGGAAAATTAACAAAGAAAAACAAAAAGAGGAACGAGAGTTTACAAAAGTAAGAATATATCAACATCATACATTAATATATTGAAAGCTTTGGCCCCCTTTCCAACAAGTAGCAATCCCAACCCAGAAAAATACTTTTTAAGAGATAAGAACATGCAAGAAAAAAAGCAAAGATTATCCTAATTCCACGATGAAAGGTAGAGGATATATTATACTTCATTATATAAGAATGCTTACAAAGAAAATCTTCCCAAATTGAGAACCATTGGAAATTTTGAATTTTTACCTATTAAATAAAGCAAATATACGACTAATCTTGGCTATGATATGGACTAATAAGTCAGGATTGAAGTTGATGGAAGATAGCAAGTAAACGATGAAATAGTCAAAGTACAAGCGCAAACTGACCCGAAAACTATCACTTAAAAAAAGAGAAACCAAAGGTTATGTGATTCCTTTACATCAACATCAAGTTCGAGTTAGCATAAATCACATGATGTCAATTTATGTAATTTATTGTTGAGAAAAAATATTGTTGAGAAGTTGTGTTTAAATTTATGTAATTTCGGGAGATTTTAATAGTCCAGTTGATTGGTTATATGAACTTTTATATTGTTAGAATGTTAGCGAAAATTTGATTTCCCACCTTGTAATCAACTTCGAGTTTCCTCTTTTCCTTCCCTTTTTATAATAAAAAAAAAATTAAAAAGTCTATGCAATTTCTAGCTCATGTTCAACACTTCTTTAGTTAAATTCATGCACACAGTGCTTAGAGAGAGATTATGAAGTGACAGCAAACTAAACTAGGTGGAAAACAAAAAAGAGCCCTCTGTTTTTAAAGGACAAGAGACTTTGATTTCTATGTACAGTTTCTAAAAACTTGTGTCCCAAAATGGGAAACAATAGAAAATGCACGTCACATATTCATGTTTATAAAAAGAACATGAATTTACTATGATTAAGTAACAAATTAGTTAAGAATCCATGTTAATTAGCTAGTTAAATAATATAAAAGTGTATATAGAAGATGCACGTCATATATTTATTTTGGTGCACATACCTGTATGGGTCGAAATTTGGTCACCACGACCGTTACCGAGTAGGATGAGGAACGAGGTTATCGTGATGCACCGTCTGATGGTTGTCATGGTGAAAGGCAACGACCAAGGGCGGACAGTCGATGCATGGCGTCCACTATAGTGTAAACTTAATAGGAGACAGTAAGAATATGCCTTTCGAATATTCTCTATGTTGTACTTTTTAGAGTTTCTTGGGAGATTGCCCCTTATAAATAGGAAGATTGAGTAAAGAAAAGGGGGCACGGGAAAAAAGACAAAAGAATACTTTGTAAAAGAATCCTATGATAGTGAATACAAAAGCAGTCTTGTTCATTGATTGCAGAAAAAAAGTTTATATCATTGCACAATATAGAGAAGATCCAAAGATTCTACAATCATCTCATATTTATTCCTTCCCTACGCCGATTGCATCTACTAAGATTGATTGTGCATTTAAGTCTTCACATTTATGGGCATTTATTTGATTCCAACATATTTGTTACATCATTCATCTTATTTTCTTCGTCCATCGCTTGATCTAGATTTTATTGAGCTTGACTAAGATTGGCCTCACCATTTTCATTAATTGTTTTAATCTAAAAGATTTTGACATTTTTTGGTCAAACAATTTAGCGTCGTCTGTGGGGACATCTTTAGTTTAGATCTCAGTTTCATCTAGATCATAGAAAGGGATAGTCACCTTTTTCTAGCTTTGAACAAACTAACAATGGCAGGAAAAGGAGATGCAAGGTTAAAAGCAATAGCAGGTGTCACAACCAACATCCTGAACACTATCATAAAGACAGTAGGGAAGATAACGAAAACGTGACACCAAACGCTACACCTAGGGGAGACGCTTCACCTCCCCCGCATGAAAGCGTAACTGCTTCGCGCGAAAAAGAAGCCTCCACGTCTACAACAGGAGAGGCACCACCGGCCGTAAGAAGACTACTGGAAAAATGGCTAACAAGCACTCTGAACAACATACTTGATAAACCCGTCCAAAGGGATAATAGAGACATTGCACATGTAGATGTCACGACGATCGCTGACAAACAAGATGTCCCCCGCACAGGTAACACTCATGCTACTGTTGACGCAGGTAATGACACGCTCGCAACTGTTCTAAAGAAAATGGAGGAAATGAAAAATGAGTATAAGGCACTTCGTGACCAGATGAAGGAGCACCAGGAAAGGGTCGACAAAATACCAGGCGACCCAAAGTTGTTACCAAAATGGGACGTTGGTCGATTCATCGAGCAACCATACAATAAGGAAGCAGCCCTCTCACGCCATTCCAAAAACCTTCAAAATGCCACCATACCTGAAGATATATGACGGTACTACAGACCCAGAAGATCATATCATCCACTATGTCACAATCATAAAAGGTAATGATCTTTCGAAAGAACAGGTACCATCGATGCTACTGAAAAAGTTTGGCGAAACCCTAATAGGGGGAGCCTTGACCTGGTACTCACAACTACCAGCACGGTCAATAGCAACATTCGAAGAAATGGCGGAAAAGTTTGTTAACGCTCATGCAGGAGCTAAAAAGACAGAAGCCAGGGTAAACAACATATTTGCCGTCAGGCAGATGCACGGCGAGGAGCTCAGGGACTTCCCGGTTCAATAGGGTGAGAATGAGCTTGCCAAATTTGTCAAAGGGAATGGCGGTAGCAGCCTTCCAGAATAGGTTAAACAGGAATGGGTCGAGAGTGACCAGAAAACTGTTAAGCAGGATCATGAAATACCCTCCCACCACTTGGTAAGAAATCCACAATGCCTACTGCGCCGAGGTAAGGGCCGGTGAGGAAGACCTCAACGGTCTGACCCAACGGTTGATGTCAGTTCAAGCTGAAGCAAGGAAAGATCGTTGCAACGACGGTCGAAGAGATCATTTGGGGCCCCACCTCGGTCGAGAAAGGAATCAACCCTACATCAGGACATTCATTCCACCCCCTCCGCGGCACCAGATCCCCCTCCTCGACATACAGTGCCATACCGACACAAAAATGTATGCCTCTGCTTTTATCTGCTCACAATTCTTATGTCTCTCCTTCAGAAATAGTGTACGCACTAGAGAAACTCGACACAAAGGTACAATGGCCGCAAAAGATGAAGTCCGACCCAAGCACTCAGAAGTCAAACGTTCTTTGCGAATTCCACCAGGAAAGGGGTCATAAAACCAAAGATTTATAGGACTGCGGCAGGAGGTAGTAAGGATGCTAAATTAGGGACACCTGAAAGAGCTGCTAAGCGATGGAGGGCGAGCTAATTTTGCCCATGGACGCGAACAACCCTAGGGACCTCCAAAACCACCCTTTCTCGCTCGTACTATACAGATGATCATCGGCGGAGGCGATGACACAACAATAGACCATGTAAAGTTCACCACTACACATAAACTCAAACAATCGATCACTCATGAACAGTATGATGACCTCGAAGATAGTATCATCTTCGATATATCAAATACCGACGGTTTGTCTTTCCCTCACTACAATGCTCTTGTTATTGTCGTGCCCCCTTTTTTCCCTTTTTGCGGCGGGAAAGTCCGGGTTTCGACATTCATGGGGGAATAACTTGTTTCCTTTGGGAATTGAGTATTTTGAAAAGTCGTCACCTAACGGATTATGGTGCGTTAGGGCACCTAGAATAATTAACTTGTGTAACTAGTTTGCATTACCAGAGATTAGGGTAAGGGCTCAAAATAACCTTGAGGGGAGGATGTTAGGCACCCATTGCAGTCCACAACGGTGGGTCCCGATCGAACTTAAACTATGTGAATTAGTCATCTTAACAAGTAAACACATATTTACAAATAAAGGCATGTTTTCACACTCTAAATACATGTACGATTTAGGTAATGAGAGCAAGAGAGAGGTTTGAACAACTTGCACATGTATATGTAAAGAAAAGGAAGTTTATAAAATTTAAACACATATAGAATTAGGAAAGGGAAGTCCTAGGTTTATTAGCCTACAGGCTCATACCCATGTAATACCCAGTAATCACTCCTCAATGAGGGGCTATACGTGACATTAGCGCGCAGTCATCATATCCTTTTACTACCAATTACCCTCCCCTTAGTGGTTATATAAGCGAGTTTAATTTACGACCTCTAAGGGTGCTGCTACCCGTCCCTTCCTTATGGTCCTGGAGGAATTTGGGACCACTAAATCTGGACATTTCTAGACAACCTAAGGTTTTTAAAAGGTAAAAATCTAGGCGACATGAAAATAACATGTAGGACAAGCAAATAGGGACAAACAGTTAGAATGCTCATATTTACCTCTGCATGCATATAGATAATCAAACAGCACGTCTAAAGCATATATTTTCAAAAGAAGTTCAGAAATCCTAAGAACATGATATCAAGATGAACATCACAAAAACAGAACACAGTATTTTTTTTAGGGAAGTGGCAGGATCCTAACCAGTTTGCCTACTGGTTTTACAACTTGTTAAACCTGGATAATTTCACATATAAACAGAACTGGTTTCACAATTATTTAACGCCCTAAGGCTTGCCTAAGTGCGTATATGCAGTCATAATTTTGAGAAGACATTTTTTGAAGTCCTTTATCCTATATGCATGCTTTCTATTGATATTAACTAACACAGCGTTGAGGACTATTAAAGAAACGAGTAGGATGATTAATAAACTGATTCAGAACCTACAAGCATGATTTTTATAATTACAACTGATTTTACATCATATGGACATGATTTCTAATTAATAGTGATTTTAGATCCTATAGGCATGATTTCTAATTAAAATTGATATTAGATCCTACAAGCATGATTTCTAATTAAAACAGATTTTAGATCCTATATGCATGATTTCTAATTAAAACTGATTTTAGATCCTATAGGCATGGTGCCTAATCATGTAAAGTAAAGCAGACAGAATTTATTTGAACCAAAGCAAAACCCTATAGGCATATTATCTAACAATCACATTTGAACCAAAATGAACCCTATAGGCATGTTATATAACAAAACATGTTTGGACCAAAGTAAAACCTATAGGCATGCTATCTACCCAACTTTATCCATAGTATACAACTACCCTCCCTTTTCACTAATTACCCCAATATCTGTTTACAATTAATTATTACAAACCAATGATTGAATAAAAATTACATAAATAGAATAGAAATTAAGCTATAGGGAGCCTGAAGTAGGCCCAAAGCAAATCCTGGTGTACCAAGGCAACCCATCAAATCCTCCTATTTCTTCTAAAAAGGGAGTCATATCTATGTTCCCAAAACGTAACACAGTCCTTTCCTTGTCCCAAAACATAGTTGCAGCCTCGATCAGCATTTTGTTTGGCTAAAGATCCAACAGAGAAGGCAAGTTTCCTAAGAGTCGTTTCACATGGTTTTGGTTACATGAAGGAAGATCCCTCCACCAATCTAGCAAAAGCGAGGGGATGCTACCAACCATACCAAATCTGAGGACCTCGTGCCTCATTTTATGCAAAACAAAAGAGAGTTAGGTCATTTCCCCCTTCAGGTTCGTCTATTTATACAGTAATGATTAGCATATTGGCAGTTATTTCTCCAAATTAATGCACATAATCGTGGTTGCGTCCGTTAGGACTATGGAAAACCCGATGGACTTTTGGATAAGACTTGTCTTAAAGGGCTATTATGCGGATAACATATTAACCCGGCTAGATTTGACCATGATGCATGTACAATTAATCAGAGTAAGGCTTCTATAGAGGTCTAGACTAGGACCCTCAAGCGGACAACTTAAGGGGGAAAGACACGGAACCGTCGAACGCACCGCTGATCGACTAGTTTTACCGCAAATACGCCTTTCCAAATTTAAAGGGTGATATATATGAAGAGCGCAAACACTTATCAAGCGTTTCTATAGGATTAATTATGCACGAGTGGAATATGATAATGAGCATGATTTATGCAGCAATAAATAGCATGTTGTCAAGTATTTACACGTAAGAAAAATAATAAATGCAGTATTTAAATAATTGAAAGACAGTTACATAAAAGAAAATAAAAAGACAAGTCAATTCCAGGAAAATAAAGAAATCATAAATGCTTGAAAATAGACAGTTAAATTCAAATAAGGGGAAAGGGCACGTGGGATAGAGCATGCTTGGACTAATTCACAAAATAAGTTCGTTATGCTAAGAGCCTACAATATCCCTAGCAGAGTCGTCATGCTATCGTGCCCCCTTTTTTCCCCTTTTTGTGGCGGGGAAGTCCGGGTTTCGACATTTATGGGGGAATAATTTGTTTCCTTTGGGAATTGGGTATTTTGAAGAGTCGCCACCTAACGGATTATGGTGCGTTAGGGAACCTAGAATAATTAACTCGTGTAACTAGTTTGCATTACCAGAGATTAGGATAAGGGCTCGAAATAACCTTGAGGAGAAGGTGTTAGGCACCCCTCGCGGTCCATAACGGTGGGTCCCGGCCGAACTTAAACCATGTGAATTAGTAATCTTAACAAGTAAACACATATTTACAAATAAAGACATGTTTTCACATTCTAAATACATGTACGATTCAGGTAATGAGAGAAAGAAAGAGGTTTGAACAACTTGCACATGTATATGTAAAGAAAAGGAAGTTTATAAAATTTAAACACATATGGAATTGGGAAAGGGAAGTTCTAGGTTTATTAGCCTACAGGATCATACCCATGCAATGCCCGGTAATCACTCCTCAATGAGGGGCTACATGTGACACTGGCGCGCAGTCATCATATCCTTTTTACTATCCATTACCCTCCCCTTAGTGGTTATATAAGCGAGTTTAATTTACGACCTCTAAGCGTGCTGCTACCCGTCCCGTCCTTATGGTCCTAGAGGAATTTGGGACCACTAAATCTGGACAGTTCTAGACAACCTAAGGTTTTTAAAAGGTAAAAATCTAGGCAACATGCAAATAACATGTGGGACAAGCAAATAGGGACAAACAGTTAGAAGGCTCATATTTACCTCCGCATGCATATAGACAATCAAACAGCACGTCTAAATCACATATTTTCAAAAGAAGTTCAGAAATCCTAAGAACATGATATCTAGATGAACATCACAAAAACAGAACATACAGTGTTTCTTTTTTAGGGAAGTGACAGGATTCTAACCAGTTTGCCTACTAGTTTTACAACATGTTAAACCTAGATAATTTTACATATAAATAGAACTGGTTTCACAATTATTTAACGCCCTAAGGCTTGCCTAAGTGCGTATATGTAGTCACAATTTTGAGAAGATATTTTTTGAAGTCCTTTATCCTATAGGCATGCTTTCTATTGATATTAACTAACACAGTATTGAGGACTATTAAAGAAACGAGTAGGATGATTAATAAACTTATTCAGAACCTACAGGCATGATTTCTGTAATTATAACTGATTTTAGATCCTGTGGACATAATTTCTAATTAAAATTGATTTTAGATCTTATAGGCATGATTTCTAATTAAAACTGATTTTAGATCCTATAGGCATGATTTCTAATTAAAATTGATTTTAGATTCTATAGGCATGATTTCTAATTAAAACTGATTTTAGATCTTATAGGCACAGTGTCTAATCATGTAAAATAAAGCATGCAGAATTTATTTGAACCAAAGCAAAACCCTATAGGCATATTATCAAACAAATCACATTTGAACCAAAATGAACCCTATAGGCATGTTATATAACAAAACATGTTTGGACCAAAGTAAAACCTATAGGCATGTTATCTACCCAACTTTATCCACAATATACAACTACCCTCCCTTTTCACTAGTCACCCCAATATCTGTTTATAATTAATTATTACAAACCAATGATTGAATAAATATTACATAAATAGAATAGAAATTAAGCTATAGGGAGCCTGAAGTAGGCCCAAAGAAAATCCTGGTGCACCAAGCCTTCACTAGTCTCAAATGCCCAAGATTTCATAGCCCAATTCATGTCCAGATATGTCTAAGTTCCCTAAGGACCTCAAGGATCCGGGGCAGTGCTCACACCCAGACTTTCCTCAAATAAAGACTGATTATGTGCAGTGTGGAAGTGTCAGCCCTGATATGCCAGAGTTCATAGATATCTCAGGGACCTCTAAGCAGTACACATACCAGAGGGGCAGAACTTAATAACCTAAGAATAAGTGAGAGTTTTTGACATGATTTGAAAGAGTTTGGTAAATAGTATAAAGAAGGGTATTAGGAGTGAAAAGATTTTTTGAAAATCAATATTAATTTAGTGGTAAAACAACAGTTAGAAAAGTATGGGAAACAATTGCAATCAAAACATAAGTCGCAGAACAAACAGCTTTAGAAAACACTTTGGCAAACAGTTTCCACACAAGGAAAGAGGGGTTGGGGACACATAGAATACACCTTGCTGGAGCACATAAACAACAGGGTGCATAGAGTTCTCAAGGGGTTGTATAGAACCAATAGGTTAGATATAATGTAAGTCATTGAAACAACAAGGATCATAGTTCATGTTTTGTTGAGGGCATATAAATAACACAACTAGAGTTGCACTGGAGAGACTAGATAACTTAGTAGGAGTAAGGCAGAACATGCAAGAACTTAAATGGACATGCTAGGCAAGTATTAACAAGTGTAGACATGCTAATCACACACTTACCAAACAAGGTCTAGGCATGCTAGATAAATAGTAGTCATGCAAACAAGCTAGTCACATATGGAATAAGACAGTGTAAGACATGTTAAACAAGATAATAAACAGGCAAGTAAGTGGAGACATGTTAATTGCATATTTGAATAAGGCAGTATTTG
Source organism: Nicotiana sylvestris (assembly GCF_000393655.2). NCBI lineage: Eukaryota > Viridiplantae > Streptophyta > Magnoliopsida > Solanales > Solanaceae > Nicotiana > Nicotiana sylvestris. Next base: position 164,025,467 of record NC_091063.1, read on the forward strand.
GCATGCTAGGTAAGCAGTAAACAAAAATAGGAATGAACTCAGGTCTGATGAACTAAGGCAGTAAATAAACACATAGGTTTAGATACTTAAAAATTTAATCAGAAGTATACCAGTTAGAGAAAGAAAATACAAGATGTAAGGCAGGTGTTGTGCAATTTCCAGCCTTGGCTTGCAGCCGGCTAGACTAACAAAGATCACAAATAACAGAGAGAGCAGAGAGCTTTTTAGAGTGTAAAAGTAGTGGTTGATGAACTAATGTTCATGTGTAAGAAGTTAGAATAAAGAGAGTTTATATAGTAGTTCAAGAGTAGAGCAAATAAGGTAAAGTAATCAATAATCAACAATTAAGGGATTTCAGAATCAATCACACAAAGATTCAACATAGTCTTCTCCTTTAATTAAGGAAAATTAGCCAACGATAATGACAGGAACTAATTAAGACAAGAGGTTCAATCAGACTGAGTAAAGAAGTAAGAGTCAATAGCCTTATTAAGGAAAGGAGTTCAAATCAAACCAAAATAAAGAACTTCAGAATAAAATAGTCAAGGGCTTAATTAAGGAAAGTATCATGTAAAGAATCAGCGGTCAAATAAGGCAAGAACGATTAGTTAGGGTCATAAACATGGAAACAACCAAGAATCATGCACACGAATTTTAATGGAGCAAATCACTCAACAATTCTGGAAAGAACGTATCAATTCCCACAAACAAATAGGTTGAGTAAAGCTTTTAGGAACACAGAGAAATTAGACAGAAAATAATTCGAAACCCTAATTTGAAAACACTTAAATAAGAAAAACTTGAAAGCATGTCAACACACAGAGATTCGAACAAACAGAAATCATAGAAGTCAAAACCTGAATTATCGTAGTGTTTAAAAATTGGTTAGTAGTAAAGAAGTAAAAGAACCCAAAAAGAATAGCCATGGAAGTTTGAAAATGCTTCAGATACCTAGAGGTTCGACCAACAAACAAGAAGAAAACAAATAAAAAAAGTTCAGAAATCGATTAACCAGTAAAGAAATAAGGGAACTTTTTAGGAAAATCAGCAATGAACTTAGGATCGCTCCAGATCTACGGAGATCTGAACCGTTTCAAGTCCAAACATTAGGTTTCTTGAAGAAAAAAGAAAGGGTAAAGAGAATCTGGCCTTTGAATCAAAGATTTGAGCCGTGAGACTTTGATAGAAATCATTCACGGACCATAAACGGACTTTAGAAGAGCTTAAAATGAGATCTGGACTAGATCTTTTTGAAATCCTTCCACGAAATCACACAATCGAGCGACCAAGGGAGATAGGAGACAAGTAGAGGCCTCGTACAGCTATGGGAAGCCATATATCAGACAGAGATTAAGGGATTAGGGCTAGTTTTGGGTGGCAGCGGCTAGGGTTAGGTTTAGGTCATAGAGAGAATGGAGAGGAGAGGGTGTCAGGGCGGCTGTTTGGTGAGAATGGCCAGGTTTGGGGGGTCGTTTGGAACTAAAAAAGGAAAGGGGTAATGGTGGTCGTTGATCTCTCTGATCAACGGCCAAGATTGAAAGAATTTGGGGCCGGGTTAGACATTATAGGTTTGGGCTGGGTAGATTTGGGTTGGTTTAACTTAATTGGGGTTAAAATAGGGCTAGGTAATTAGGCTAAATCCGAAAATAAGAGGGTCATTTGTTAAATACCCTATTTAATTGATAAAATAATTTTTTAAAAATAACTAATAGGTTGTAAAAAATGACTTTCATGTCTGGAAATATTTTAAAATAATTACTTAATATTTTAAAAATATAAAAGGCTATTTTTTGGTAACATAATATAATAATGCATGCATAGGCTATAATTGCAAAGTAATTACAATTGCAACCTAAAAATACAAATGTGGCTATTTGTGCAATAATTGAAACTTAGTACAAATGCAAATGATAAAATCAAGCCACAAAATTATTATAAAAAATATTTGTGATGCAATCAATGATTTTTTATAAATAAAATGCTGGGATAAATTGATAAAAATATTTTTAAAATGCAGAAATTGTGTAAAAAATACTAATTGATGTCAAGGCATAGTTTTGAAAATATTTTGGGAAAAATTGGGTATCAATAGTTATCACTTTACGTATTGCAGATACTGATGTAAAAAGAATAATGGTGGATGACGGAAGCGGCGCGTGTATCATCCATCCTCGAGTCCTCGTACAAATGAGACTCGAAGATAAAATAATACCGTGTTTCATAACACTAACAGGTTTTAATAATGCAGTTGAGTGAACTTCTGGAGAGATAGTGCTACCCGTTCTAGCCGGAGGAGTCACCCTAGAAATAACGTTTCACGTCATGACCAAGATACATCCTACAACGCTATCATAGGACGCCCATGGATACACGCCATACGAGCAATCCCGTCAAGTCTCTATCAAGTAATCAAGTTTCCTACTCCATGGGGGGTATTCAGCATCCAGGGCGAACAACGCACCGCACAAGAATGCTATCGCATCGCCCAGGATTGCGCACACACCCAACAACTAAAAGGAGCGACCGCGGAAGCATAGCAATCAGTGATGTCGGGAACCAAACTCGACGTACAGATAGACGTTATCAAGGATCCTGACATCGTGGAAGCCTCCGAATCAACAATAGAGGATCCCAATCCTGTCCTACTAGACGACAATGACAGCAGAAAAAAGGCTTATATCGAGCACAATCTCTTGGAACCAGGTAAGTTTCGTAAATTCTTAACTGACAATGCCGATCTGTTTGCCTTCTCGCATTCCGATATGCCAGGCATCCCGAAAGACCTCGCCACCCACAAACTAAATGTTAACCCCCTCTACCCGACAGTGCAGCAAACGATAAGAAAGTTCAATGCCATAATCAACGAACCCGTCAGCGAAAAAGTCGATAAGCTGCTCGCAAATGGTTCCGTCCGATAGTCAAAATATCCCTAGTGGGTTCCCTATGTGGTCATGGTAAAGAAGAAAAATGGAAAGTGGCGGATGTGTGTAGATTTCACAACCTAAACAAGGCATGCCCAAAAGACTCTTTTCCATTGCCATACATCGACCAACTCATCAACGTAACAACGGGACACGAGTTGCTAAGCTTCTTAGATGCCTACTCGGGTTACAACCAGATCCTCATGGAGGAAGAGGACCAGGAGAAAACCACTTTCATCACTCACCAGGGAATGTACTACTACAGGGTCATGCCGTTTGGACTAAAGAATGCAAGGGCGACATACCAAAGATTGGTCACCAAGATGTTCAAAGATCAACTCGGAAAAACAATGAAAGTCTACATTGACGACATGTTGCTTAAGTCGAAAAGGAAAAAAGACTATATTGATCACCTGAAGGAAGCCTTCGACATACTAAGGTAGTACGGTATGAAACTAAACCCCGAAAAATGTGCATTCGGTGTAACCTTGGGCAAATTCCTCGGTTTCTTAGTGTCACAAAGAGGCATCGAGATCAATCCAGATCAGAATAAGGTCATCGAGGGAATACCGAAAACATTAACCAGCAAAAAGTAGGTACAAAAGATGATAGGTCAGATAGCTGTCCTGTCAAGGTTCATCTCACGGTCATCGGACAGGTGTCATAAATTTTACAATGTGCTAAAGAAAGATAACGGCCTCCAGTGGAATTCGGAATGTGTCGATGCCCTAAGAAAACTGAAAACACTTGTCCTCGTTGCCGTTACTCGCCAAGGAAGATCCAGGCAAATGCCTCCTTGTCTACCTAGTTGTCTTCGAAGTCATGGTAAGCGCAGTTTTGGTCCGTGAAAACAAAGGTACGCAATCTCCGATTTACTATATCAGCAAAACCTTAGTTGATGCCAAAACGAGGTATCCTTACCTCGAAAACTTGGCTCTAGCGTTGGTCATAGCTTCACGTTAGCTCAGACTATATTTCCAGTGTCACCCCATAAAGGTGATGACGACTTTTCCCCTTAGGAGCATCTTGCACAAACCTGAACTGTCGGGTAGATTGGCCAAATGGGCCATAGAATTGAGCGAGCACGATATAACATATCAACCGTGAACCGCGATAAATCACAAGTACTCGCCGACTTCAGTGCAGAAATACTGTCCTAGGTCGAGCAAGAAGCGCTTCGCACCTCCCATGGGTGACCCGATCTTTGGGTCCTCTACACTAACGGCGCATCCAACGCATCGGGATCTAGGTTGGGACTCGTATTTGAAGTCCTAACAAGCGAAGTGATTCGCCAATCTATACGGTGTCCCGAAATGACTAACAATGAGGCCGAGTATGAGATTGTAATTGCAGAACTAAAATTGGCCCTCAAGTATGGTGCACGACGAGTCATCCTTCGCTGCGACTCTCAACTCATTGTAAACCAAGTTACTGGGACTTTCCAAATCAAGGAGCAGAGACTATAGAAATACCAGACAGAAATCCATAAGCTGCTACCAAAATTCGACGAATGCCGACTCGACCAGATACCTCGGGCGCAAAACATTGAAGTAGACGGTCTCACCAAATTAGCAGCAGCAACTAAAAATATCACCAAAAAAATGTGGTCACCCTCCTCCACTCATCAATAGACCAAGTCGAGGTACTTTCTATAAATTTAACTTGGGACTGGCGCAACCGCATCATAACATATTTGTAGGAGAGAACACTCCTACAAGACAAAAAGGAAGCCAAAAAGCTTCGAATACAAGTGGCCAGGTACAACCTCATAAACCGTGACCTTTACAAAAGGACATTCGACAACCTTTTGGCCAAATGCCTTGGACCAAATCAAACAAGGTGTGTGCTCAAAGAAATACACGAGGGCCACTGTGGTGCCAATACAGGCAACCGATCCCTCGTCAGATGTCTTATTCATACAGGATACTACTGGCCCACTATGAAAAAAGAGGTCGCGGATTACATCAAGAAATATGAGCAATTCCAGAAGTACGCCCCTATGATACACCACGCAGGCGAACTCCTACACTCCGTCACTTCTCCATGGCTATTTATAAAATGGGGGATAGATATCGTCGGACACTTCCCAGCAGGGCAAGGTAAGATATGCTTCGTTTTGGTTTTAACTGATTACTTTTCCAAATGGGTGGAAGCAGGTGCGTTCACCCAAATACGCGAACAGGAAGTCATCGCATTCATCTTAAAAAGCATCATATGCCACTTCGGCATCCCCAAAGAAATCAGTTGTGACAATGGACCTCAGTTTATCGGGAAAAAGATGACTGAATTCTTCAAAAAATGGCACATCAAGCGGATACTCTCCACGCCATATCACCCCGCCGGCAACGGTCAAGCAGAATTCTCCAACAAAATAATATTGAATATACTAAAGAAAAAGCTCGAGGACGCCAAAGGGCTATGGCCGGAACTACTACCAGAGGTGTTATGGGCCTACCGCACCATGCCAAAAACCAGTACAGGTGAGACGCCATATTCATTGGTCTACGGTACCGACGTCGTTATAATTGTTGAGGTCGGAGAACCCAGCCTGAGATACTCCAATGAGAGTGGACCGAAAATAGAATACAAGACCTGGACGAGGTGAAAGAACGGAGGGATATGGCTCACACTAAGAATGATAGCCCAAAAACAACAAGCAGAAAGGTACTACAGCAAGAAGGCCAAAGTACGACCACTCAGAGTCAGGGATTACGTCCTCAAAGCCAAAACACAAGCAACAAAAGACCCAAATGAAGGAAAATTGGGAACAAACTGGGACGGGCCATATAAAATCACAGCAGTAGCAAGCAAATGAGCATTCCAATTAGAAACAATGGAAGGAAAACTACTACAAAACAAATGTCGCCCACCTCAAATATTTCCATTTCTGAAAAATGACACCACCTAAGTTGTACTCTTTATCCCTCACCCGGATTTTGTCCCAATTGGGTTTTCTCGGGGAGGTTTTTAACAAGGCGACGAGGGGGACATCCCGAAGTTTAAAGTATAATTCATCGCCTAGCCTGCCGATAGCATCTCCAGGCCGAGCAATGAAGGGACTAGGTACAAGGAAACTCCATTGAATGTACGAAATCGACATGTATCTCCAACGTATGAATGAAACTACTCCATTGAATGTACGAAATTGACATGTATCTCTAATGTATAAATGAAACTGGCATAAATGACACTCCAGTGAATAAAATAAAACATTTTTACCCTCCATCATCATTCGACAAACACGACGGGTAAACATTTCGACATTAAGTCGAAATAACACCTCCACGGCTAAGGCCATTGCCAAATAAAGGAGTTCGACACCACTCGAACCTCGACGGGTTAACATTTTGGCATTAAGTCAAAATAACACCCCCATGGCTAAGGCCATCGCCAAAGAAAGAAGTTCGACACCACTCGAACCTCGATGGGTTAACATTTCGACATAAAGTTGAAATAACACCCCCATGGCTAAGGCCATGGCCAAAGAAAGGAGTTCGACACCACTCGAACCACGACGGGATAATACTTTGACATTAGCTCAAAAGTAACATCCCTATGGCTAAGGCCGTTACTAAAAAAAAGGGTGACGACGGGATAACACTTCGACATTAGCTTGAAAGAAACATCCCTACGGCTAAGGCCGTTACTAAATAAAAGAGTTCGACATCGCTCGAAACATAACGGGTTAACATTTAGACGTTAACTCGAAATAACACCCTTACGAAAAAAACCATAGCCAAAGGCAAGGGCTTGACCTCACTCGAAAAGCAACGGGTTAACATTTCGACAACTCGAAATAGCACGACTACGACAAAGGTCATCACCAAATAAACAAACACAAAACACACAACAAGAAAACAATTCAGAGGTACACAATAAAAAGTAACTGCTCTATTACAATTGTTATATTCCAAAAGTTTTTACAAAAGGCTCAAGGACGCCCCCACAAAAATGGCAAAACAAAAATAAATACAACCAAGTCCTATGCCACATCACCCCCATGGCATATTCCTCATTGTACCAAGAATCGTAGGTGAGCTTGTCCGTATCGTCGTAATCGACATCGTCTCTGCCAGGCGTGTCGGGGTCGTAACCACACGCCTCTCGAGTGGCATGTGCTTTAATACGCACCTCTTGAAGTTCTTCAGATACTTTCCCATCTGCTTGAAGAGACATATATACGTCAAGCTGGGCTTCGGCATGATCTCATAGCTCATATAATTCTCGAGGCATGACAGGGTCGGTCGAAGCATGGGATGTAGAGGGCTGCGACTGTCGTCGCACGTCCTCTACCTTCGAAGCAACAACCTGCTTGTTTAACGCGGACAACTCCGCCTCCAGATCTCGGATACGCCCCTCAAATCTCGCCACCTTAAGCATAGATGTCTCCACCTCCTTGTCCCGTTCTGATCTACAAACACGAAGGGCGTTTTCTAGAGCCACTGCCTCAGAGATGGCAGTTTCCCTATCCCTTTCAGCATGAGCCAATCTATCAGCATTTGCACTCAGCTCGCCTTTAAGGTCGACGACCTCCGCCACCTTCCTGTCGAGCTCAGCAATTAAGTTGGCCACCTTTGCCTGAAGGTCGGCATTCTCGGCCATCACCCTCTTACTCAGCTCGAGCTCATCTTCCTTCGCCCTAAGAGCTGCCTCAAGTTCACTGCAACGGGCAATGGCCTTCATCAGGTCCTCATCTCGCTCTCTCAGCTCTTCGACCTTCTACACCAATTGACTCTCTTTCTACTTAAGCCCATCACGGAACAGCTGAAAGTCGCTATCCTGAGTAAAGAGATCGGCCAACATACGATGCTTGGTGTGGTATTCCTGATATTTGGTGGTCATCTTCCCAAAAACGGCCGTCCTCCGCCTATCCCGACGTTCACGCTCGATCTTCATGATGAGGGTCTAGTATGAAAATCAAAGTCAAAACAAAGAATGGGCTAAGGATACAAAACAGATCCAAAAACAAAAAGAAAAGAGAAAAGCATTTACCCGCAGAGCCATGCCGAAAACGCTCTGTGACAACTCTGCGTTGTTCATCACCTTAAGTGCCGCACTTTCAGAAGCAGCGAACAAAGGGGCAAATACTGACGCTGCCTGCTCGCAGTTCGACAACAAGTCGTAATCTCCAGGGATGACAATGTGTCGGTTAGAACCCTCCGTCCTTACTTTTACACGAGTATGACGTTCCAAGAACTCTCGTACATCTTGTGGGTCGATGTCTGAACCCGAACCATCTTTCTCGGCGTGTACGCCTCCTCCAATGATAGATGACGCGCCACCTTCGGCGGAGTGCACAGATCCCCCTCCTTGGTATACCCCTTCGGTCCGGGGGGACCTTCCTGCCAAAATGGCATCAGCCATAAAAACAGCACAGGTGCCATCTCCGACGCACCAGTTCTGCTCTTTCCAACATTAGCGGCAACGTCCTTCCTGAGTTCTACCCTCCTCCTTTTCCTCGATGGAGATTCGTCCCCATCGGAGGGCTCATCCACGAGGTGATAAAATGGTTGGGAGGAGATCTCATCCCGAATAATCATGTCATGAGAAGAGTCTCTGGCTTGTACGGGTTGAGAACGGCCCCCTCAAACAGACTTAGCCAAGGTAAATTGCATCCCAGTTGATGCAATGGCATGGCAAAATGCAGGGACTGGGGTCGTCTTCCTGAAGCCCTACGACCTGTCATCATAGGGAATTGTATCAACAAACAGTGACAAATAGCTAAAGGTCAAAACAGAGAAAAACATTTACCGGATGGAACCTTCGGCCCAAAGTGTTTCATGAAAGCAGGCCAATCTTGAGTCTCCACCGCATAAGGTAATAAACGGGCTACCCAGTCCTCAATACCAACTATGGGATAAGGTGTACGCCTCACAGCTGCATGAGAAAGTTACAAATAAGAACAAAGTTAGAAGGAACGAAAGTAAACTACAAGTACCAACACCTACGACTATGATTCCATTCCGGGAATCCACGGGGTCCGACACCAGATGCTCGGTTCTAACAAAGAAGTATTTATGCCAAAATTTGCAGCTTGCCCGGTCGTCTGTTCCGACCACCAGCCCCCTAGTCCCATAATGCCTCAAGTGTATCATAGTACCTCTATGAAAACTAGGGGAAAACAAATGTAAAAGGTGATGAAGGCCAACTTCACACCCCTCCAACTCCGCGTACTTCGTCAATACCAGAAACATCTTATACGTATATGGAGAGTTGCGCTAAGCAGACCTCATAGAACTGACAAAATTCCTCCGCTAATGGAAAAAGAGGGAGGGAGTGTCCGATCATGAAGGGATATACGTAAAAAGCACAATATCCCGATATGTGGACCTCCACGAAGTCCCTCCCAGTCGGAACCATCTCGACATAGGGGGGAATGTTGTACGTAGATTGAAGGTCATCTATATGAGCCTGCTCAGTCTCAGAAACCACTAGAGCAGGACAAGGGACAGGTTCTTTAAGAAAATCATTCCGAGACATAGGGTTTCTCGATAGTATCTCCGCCATAGTGGGAAAGCTGCCCCCTTCCTCTACTGCCATATCCTCACCACCAGCGAGAGGTTCCATGGATAGTAGGGCGGCGTCAGAAATCTCTTCATGTGACCGATGTGTTCGGGGCATCTCGATGGCAGAAGGTATGTTGATAAAACTCAGAACAAAGAATGATGAACGGAAGAGATGAGAAGAAAAATCACGAAAACAGAGCTGAAAATACAAGAAGAGATGGCCAAAGAAGACAATACACACACTAGAGAGGAAATGACTAAAGTTCTTGAAAGAACAAAACCTTCACCTATTTATAGGGTTGGATAGCGCCAGAACCGAAGAGAAAGGCTGCCAATGGCACCAAAACCAAAGCGACAAACAAATTAGTCTCTGCCTCGGGAAGACGCATAATGATGACGCACATGGGAGTGACGTCATTTCCCGATAGGCTACACCATCTAGGGTACCGTGGAGTGCACCGCTTTTTCGTTATTGGTCAAATCATTATAATCCAACAGCCAAATTTCTCTACGGGTATGGGCGATGTCCGCTTATCAATAATGCATAGGGACGCGACCTCAACAAGCGGAGGGACTAACTGTATGGGTTGAAATTTGGCCACCACGACCGTTACCGAGTAGGACGAGGAATGAGGTTATCGTGATGCACCGTCTGATGGTCGTCATAGTGAAAGGCAATGACCAAAGGCGGTCAGTCGATGCATGATGTCCACTATAGTGTAACTTAGTAGGAGACAATAAGAATATGCCTTTCGAATATTCTCTATGTTGTACTTTTTAGGATTTCTTGGGAGATTGCCCCTTATAAATAGGAAGAGTGAGTAAAGAAAAGGGGTACGGGGAAAAAAAGACAAAAGAACACTTTGTAGAATCCTCTGAGAGTCAATACAAAAGCAATCTTGTTCATTGATTGCAGAAAAAAAGTTTACATCATTGCACAATATAGAGAAGATCCAAAGATTCTACAATCATCTCATATTTATTCCTTCCCTAAGTCGATTGCATTTACTAAGATTGATTGTGCATTTAAGTCTTCACATTTATGGGCATTTATTTGATTCCAACATATTTGTTACATCATTCATCTTATTTTCTTCTTCCATCGCTTGATCTAGATTTTATTGTGCTTGACTAAGATTGGCCTCACCATTTTCATTAATTTTTTTAATCTAAAAGGTTTTGACATTTTTTGCTCAAACAATATCATGTATGGTTAATTTTTTGTTAACATACCACTTTCGGGATTTTTATACTCCACCTATCCTAAAAAGAAGAACATTATCATCATTTAGAGGGTTAAATAAAGTTAATTTGACTATAATATTTTAAATTTTAAAAAAATTCAAAGATACTACTAATAGTTTGTGACAAATGGTACTATTATGTGATTTTTACGTATGTAAATTACTTCAAAAAATTAGATGTGTCAATACTTGCACTCTAAGTATGCGTTTAGACATAAAAATTATAATTTTCGAAAAAATAGTATTTGGAGATGTTGGATATTGGATCCGGGTATTGGGTCGCTCCATGAGGGCTGGCCCAACCCATTTGAAAAAAAAACGAATTTTAGAGGAGATAGGGTTTAAAATAACCTCTTTAAAGAAAGGTTACTACACGTTTAAGTGTAGTGAGAGCAGTTTTCACATAACTGATATCTTTCTTCTCCATATAAACATACGCTTTCTTCTTTTCCGAAAGACAATAGAGATAAAAAGTAAGAGTAGGATCAAAAATTTCTTCCCAATCAACACAAGAAGACATTTAGTTCATGAAATTCTAACTTTCCAAGAGATTCAAAGTTCGAATTGGGGCAATTCTTTTAGTGGTGAGTTCAATAATTCTTCCGCTGCATTGACAGGTACGCTAATGTTGTTCTTGCCCCGCGATTATTTTCATTATATTGGTATCAGAGCCATGGTTGAATGATCCAGTTATTCATGTAAATTGTCTTGAAATCGTTGTTTTATAAGTTTAGGTTGAATTTTTTTTGTTGGCTAATTTTTGACAAGTTTCGGAGAAAACTATTTCTGATTTTTTGCATTTTAGCCATAACTTGTTAATTTTTTTGTAAAACTAACATAATCGTGTTATAATCGTTTTGGGTTTTCCGAAAATATATTATATGTGAAAAACAAATTAAAAACGAGTGAGATATGATTTTTTGAAGATTGACAGTTTTTTACTATTTTTCTGACGAAAAGTGCTTCTGTTTTCAACATTTTAGAAATAACTTGTTAATATTTTTTGCCTAAGACTTATATAATCATGTTCTACTTGTTTTGGGATTTCCGAAAATATATTATATGTGAAAAACGGATTAAAACGAGTGAGGTATGATTTTTTGAAGATTGGCAGTTTTTGACTATTTTTCTGACGAAAAACTGCTTCTATTTTCAGTGTTTTAGAAATAACTTATTAAAAGTTTTGCCTAAAATTTTTATAATCATGTTCTACTCGTTTTGGGCTTTCGGAAAATATATTATATGTGAAAAACGGATTAAAAACGAGCGAGATATGCTTTCTTGAAGATTGACAGTTTTTTACTATTATTCTGACGAAAAACTGCTTTTCTTTTCGGCGTTTTAGCCATAACTTGTTAAACATTTTGCCTAAAACTTATATAATCATGTTCTACTTATTTTGGGATTTTCAAAAATATATTATATGTGAAAACGGATTAAAACAAGTGAGATATGACTTTTTGAAGATTGACAGTTTGACTATTTTAGACAAAAAACTGCTTCTGTTTTCAATATTTCTGAAATAATTTGTTAAATATTTTTGCCTAAAACTTATATATTCATGACATGCTCATTTTGGGCTTTCCGAAAATTGTGAAAAACGGAATTTTCAAACTTTAAAAATCTTTTTTTGATCCTTTTTGTCTTCTACCAAAAATTAGTGACATACGTTGTCGCATTAAATGGTAGCAACCATATTTCTGATTTCATGGTCCTATTTCAGATATGGATGAACATGGATAAGTTCGAATTACTCCAAGTGGAAGTTTTCGAAGTCCAGGAAGGGGACAACGTAGAAGGATACGTCGTCGCAAGACTTATTGTGTAATGAAAAGGGTATCACCAAACAGTTAACTTTTCTGTACACACCTCAAAAAAATGGTGTAGCAGAAAGAAGGAATAGAACACTACTGGACATGATAAGGTCCATGATGGCGCAGGCAAATTTACCTATCTCCTTTTGGGGAGACGCGTTATTGACTATAATATACATATTGAACAAAGTGCCTTCTAAATCAATTTCTTCCACTCTTTCATAAGCTATGGACTGGTTATAAATCAAACCTAAAGGACTTACGACCTTGGGGTTGTGCTGCATATGTAAAAGATTCTTTTAGCAAGTTTGGTAAATTAGGTCCAAAAGGCAAGAAATGTATCTTTATAAGATATTCAGAACACTCCAAAGGGTATGTGTTCATTGGTGAACTAGAGGATGGAAGTGTTACTGAGATTGAATCACGAGATGTCACATTTTTGGAAAATGATTTTCCAAATAAGGGCGAGGTAAAGAATGGAGAGCATCTTTAACTCAGACAGCCATCAAGTGTCTTCTAACACAGTTAATAATCAAATTGATCAAGATCTTATTCTTGATCCGAGTGGGAGTGGGAACTCTCAATCTTAAAATCCTTCTGACGAACCTGAATTTCAACACGAAAGAGTGCCAGGAAAAATATACCCAAACGTACTTATGGCATTGAAGATTATGTTTTCTTGGTATCTCCCGCAGAAATGGATGATCCAAAGTCTGTGACTGAGGCTTTATCGAGCCCTGGAAAAGATGAGTGGATGAAAGCAATGAAAGAAGAATTAAAGTCCATAAAAACCAACAAAGTCTGGGATCTAGCTTACCTTCCGCCTGGGCATAGAGCGATTGGTAACAAATGAGTTCTCAAAGTTAAACGCAAAGCGGATGGGTCAATAGAAAGATACAAGGCACGATTGGTGGCAAAAGGCTTTACTCAAGAAGCTGAAATAGATTATGAGGAAACATTTTCACCTGTTGTGAAGTTTACCTCAATTCGCTTACTTTTGGCTATTGTTGCACGTTTGGATTTAGAATTACATCAAATGGACGTGAAAACAGCTTTTCTCAATAGAGAACTAAACGAAGAAATCTACATGGAACAACCTGTGGGCTTCATCATTAAAGGGAAAACAAAAAAGGTCTGTAAATTGAAAAGATCTATTTATGGCCTGAAGCAATCTTCAATGCAATGGTATTTGAGATTTAACAAGGAGATGATCTCATATGATTTCACCATGATCAATGAAAACCATTACATTTATGTGAAGAAGTCCAATGGGATGTTTGTAATTCTTTCTCTTTATATGGACAATATTTTATTGGCCGGAAACAATTTGGAGTATTTGAAAACTATCAAGTCATGGCTTTCAAAGTCATTTGACATGAAAGATATAGGCGAGGCAGATGAGCACTGCCAACTCAACGCTACACTAAGGTAGGAGGAGCGGGTCGCAATAGCTTTTACCCGATATGAAGGTCGGGATCGAATTCCTCAAGGAGCTAGTAGTGGAGTTAGATTGTTTGTTTATCCTAGAGATGTGTTTGTACTCCTAATGTCACTTCAAACATTTTTGGGTTTTCAAATTATAACTATTTTGTAAAACTATTGATTAACACTAAATTATGCTTCGAGAATGTTGCTGAGTTGTATCTAATGGGAAGAAGGGCACTAGGGTCGTGACACTACCTAGGTGGCTAATTGACGGGTAGATGTTACTAAGGTTCGATTGACATAATTGTGGCTTATGCTATAACTATTGCACAATTTTACCCACTCTCACACCTCTCGATAGAGAAAGTGACTTTGCTCAGTTGACTCTCTCAAGACCAAATGGGTAGGCAAATTAGACCAAGCAACTAGGGTTCAAGTAGGGTAATTACTCTCTCGAAATTTAACCCATTAATTGAGACTATCATTTCTCATGAGTCCATCCCAATTCCTTGTTGGGTCAATTTTGGGGTTATAGACTCTCTTTCTCAAGAAAAGTTAAATCCACAAAGCTTGAATCAGTGTTTGCAACCACCAATTCTAGAATTAAACATAAAATCAACCCAAATAGCAAACACTCATAGTCAATCTAACATTAGATGGAAACACCCATCAATTATCCACACTAGGATTGGGACACAACCCTAGCTAATGGATTTAGCTACTCATGCTAGATAAAGAAATTGAAGAAATAGATGAAGAACTAAGCATATTAATTAATTGCTAAAATTAAAATACAAGAATCCATCATAAATGTAAAGCAAAACTGCCAAAAATGGCTACAAGATTCGTTCTCACGAGCGCAGCTGTTGTCTGATATGTCTCAATACCTAAAAAATGTAAAATGTTCTATTTATACTAGGCTGGAAAAACTAAAAAAAATACCCTTGCGGAGTCAGTGTGAGCCACATTAAATGGACTGCAGCCGCACTAGGCTTCCTTCTGCTTCTCTGAACTTGGACACCACAGACCGCATGGAACGGACTGCGGCCGCGGAGGGAGCTGGTGCGATCCGCGCAACCACGACCGTGGCCGCGGAGGGAGATGGCACGGTCCACACAACCACGATCGCGGACCGCATGGCACTGGCTTTGCAAACTCAATCTCTCTGAACCTCATGACCGCGGACCGCACAAAAGAGTAGTGCGGCCGCGGAGCCTTCACCGCGGACCGCGAGATGTGTACCGCGGCCACGCTTCTTCTAGTCCTGATTCACCAACTCTCTGAACCACCTAGTTCGGCCGCATTGCACTTTGCGCGGTCCGCACTAGGCCTTCTTTTCTCAATATTTCTTGGTCTTTGCTACTTGAGCAGGTTTCACTCCTTTTTGAGCCGATCTTTGACATTTCGTCACTTTGTCGATCAAACCTGCAATCAAGCACAACTTGTGAGCCTTTTAGGACTATTTTATAACAATATATAATTAAAGCATAGGCAAGTAGGGGCATAAAACATGTTAAAATCCTAACTTATCAACTCCCCCAAACTTAAACCTTTGCTTGTCCTCAAGCAAACAAAATAAGACTCACCCCTTAAAAGAAAATCCAAGTAATTCCAACTGTTCTAAAGTAACCTCAACAAGCAACAATTGGGACTAGCAACTGCCCTTAATACGAATAGATCATTAACAGAATTCAAACTTTGAAAAACTATGGATCAAGTATGACACAAGAGCATCAAGAATTGACTCATTACATCAAAGAACTCTCTCAATTACTTTGGTCGTTGTGGACCCCAAACTCACACATCCTCAACTCTCCCTAAGCAAACCTCACCTTTTTAGAGTATAAGCACGCAAACCAAGGTTAATGGGAAGTCACTCGTCTTTATCAAGGAAAGATCACAAGTCCGGCTCTAAGTACCATATGCTTGACCCTCATGTAAGTATCCACTAATGTGAGCGTCATCCAACTCAAGATCATATAGGGCTTTTATGGAGTCAATGTGAAGGCTTTTGGTTCAGGGTAGGAAAAGTTGTTAGTCAATATGGTTTCCATCTTCCCTTATTCCACTTCTTTTCAAAGGGTTAGAGAGACACATTGTCACTCTTTCTTATGCAATTCAAAGCATTTCTCCTTTTTCTACTTTTTTCTACACCTTTTTCACTTTTGTTTTTCTTGAATCCTATTTTATTCTTTGCACATTGGGCTTTCATTTAGTCTTTTTCTTTTCTTTCTTTTTCATCGCCTTCCTTTCCTTTTGCTTTTATTCCTTTTACCCCTTTGTTTCCTTTCTTGTCTCTCCCCCCCCCCCAAACTTAGACTTTTGACATTACTTAAGGGACGATTTGGGTGCCAAGAGAGGGTATAATTTAGAATGGGTATAGTCTTGTAGCATTGGTTTTTGAAAGAAAAAGGTTTAAGGCTCAAAAGGGTTAGCTAAGGATTATATCATTGGTAGGCTATGGAATTGTTCGACTATTGTTTGGATCAATGAGAGCCTATAATCACTTCTCAAATCGAATTTCACTCAAAATTTTGCCTCAACAAACATTCAGGGCAAGTTCTAGACCATCGGCTCGGGACTTGGACTCACAATTCGATTTCTCACCACACACACTCAAGGATTGCTAAAGACATAGAGTCGGGGGCCCACAACAACCTTAGACACGATTGAGCACACAATAGTCCCGAAATACCACATGATGTTTGTTTGGTCAAAACAAGAGTCTCGAGGTCACTACTTTCACCATCCTAAACACAACCACTATATTTGACCATGGGATCAAAGGCAAATGTGTTAGGCCCAAGTGAAGCTTTGCTTGAGGTACCCTTAACTATAAACTGCTAAAAACGAGGGAAAAATCAAAAATAAACTCAAACCCTTAAGAAGGTTGTCACGCCATCCATCATCGGGAAGAGCCATCCGGTTCGCACAATACTCCAACCTTGGAAAGAACCGTAGCATTAAGAAAATCAAGGGTTTATTGAAAGCGCCAAAACCGAAACAAAAAGGCTGCGAGCCTATATACTAAGCTAAGAATGAAAAATTTGTACGAAAATAAAAAATAGAATGAATATTTACAATAGGGGATTAGAATATACAACGGGGGGGGGGGGGTGAATATATATACAAAAATGTAACTTTATATATAGACCAAAGAGAAAATAAAAAGTGCGATAAAAGTAACTAAATGTAAAGTTATATACAGACCAAATAAAAAAAATCAAACAGAAACATAAACTAAGTCAACTAATATATACAATCATCCGGATAAAAAGTAGGGCGCACTCCCACAAATAAAAGCTGGCATTGTCCCCAATGCCAACTAAACAAATAAGCATAAAAAAAATCAAGAGGAAAGGATATAGGAGCTCCCTAAGCCTCGTCTGTCTGCATGGAAACATGAATGGTCCCCTGGTCCTCTATATGTACGGGAACCTCAGACTGGTTCCCGATCTCCTACTGCTCAGTTGCTGGGACTGGGGTCTAGACCTGTACGGACTGAATATCAGGAACATCTTGTGGCTGACTGGAGGAAGCCTCCGGTGGATGCGCCAACTGGATGATCTCCTCATCTGCACTAGGGAGATTCCTCTTCTTCTTTGGAAGCTGATGTGTCTCTGCTACTGGTGTTGCTACTGGGGCTAGATCCTCGAATAGCAAGTCTAAAGGCAGCTGGTCTGCCTTCAGTTTGTCAACATCCTCCCTCAGTGCCTTCACAGACTCCTTGGAAGCCCGTGTTTTGCGCAGCTTCTTGTGCTCCCTGGCAAGCTCCTTCAGGGCCTTGCCATGTGAATCCACCGCCTTAGCCAAGGCAGCCTAAGAATCGAGGATCTTTTGCTGGTTGGCAAGAATCTCATTGAGTGAATCCTCGATAGACTGGGGCACCTGCACTGGCTGTGGTGCCGACTGAGCCGCAATGGTAGAAGTCAAGGTGGACAACTTGGATAAAGTAGTCGCTATCCAGTTGTTCAAGCTATGCAGTGTCTGGGTCAGCTGGTGGGCGGTGATAAGATGGGCCTGGGAAGATGGAATCCCTGGGCCAGCTGAAGTAGAGGGACCAGCAGTAGTGGAAGGTCCAAGAGGCATGTCAGCAACTGTGGAAGTAGGCTCAGTGGAGGGCTCTACCGCAACTGGCTCTTCAGACTGGCCGATTGGGGCAGAAGCAGGCGGCTTGTAATTTTTGTCCTTAGGGTTGTCTGACCCCTTCAAACTGTACCATGAGAACGGAGCCACAGGTTTGACCTTTACGTCAAAAGGTCTCTTCTCCACCTCCAGGTCCCGGAAATATATAGTGAGGGTGCTGGGAAAAAGATAGTTCCGGTCATGCTCAACCCCCACTGCAGAAATGACACGGGACATCACATTGCCCACGTTGATAGGATATCCCACCATAATAGAAGCAACAAGAACAGCCCCGGTGAGTGGAATAGTCTGATTATGGGTAGTGGGTCGAGCCAACTGCACACAAAAGTCAACCACCCTCTTGCCTCAAAGTTAAAGGTTCTCCGAAGTATTTTGGTCCTTTCTTGTAACCACTCTGGAACCGTACCCGGGATTTCCAGGTATGAAGCTAACCACGGACGAACCTCCTCGCCCATTGCTTCATTGTAAAGGGACTCATCTTCATCATTGAACCCTAGGTATTCATTTATTGCCTTCCCGGTAAATACCACATTTTTGTTTCTCACTTTGGTCACCTTAGTGCCCTTCAAGATGTGGGACACATTGCTATAGAACTCCTTGACCATATGCTCATTCGCCTTCACACAATTATCTTTAAAGAACTCCCAACCCACCCGAGCCTGAAACTGTCTATGTACATTGGGGTGTAGGGGTAGGAGGTCTCTATCAATGAAACTCCTCTCAAGAATCAATTTCCGTGCCGGCCACCATTCCCTAAACTTGTGGAATGCCACCTGGATGACAAATCTATCCTCCCAAACAGCGGGATTCCTAGTCCGGTCAACACCCCCAACCTGCGGCACACCACCCCCCGGTAACTCTCCATCTCCCTCATCACCTCTAGCACCCTCTCCAAATATTGATGTTGTGGGGGAGGTAGAGATTCATCCCCACTACCTGCCGCTGAGCCCTCAGACGACCCAGAAGAAATGTTGATTGAAGCTCGAGCATTGGGGGAAGATGGAGGAGTGTCTCTATGTATGGCATTTTCCGGATACGGGATGTAAAGAGGGACTGAATCCAAAGAGATCTCCCGGGAGGGCTCGTACTCACTCCTCGAGGTGTCAAGGGCTCTATCAGCCGTTTTGATTGCTTTTCTCATGTCCTTTATGTTTTGTCTAGCCTGGGGAGTGAGTTTTACCATTGTTGCTTCCCTCCCTAGGAGGAATTACCTTGGCGGGTTGTTTGGCACCTTTACCTCGTTGTTTGACCATTATTTACAAGCATACACATCTAACATAGTTAGTATCAGCACAGGCAGTGAAACAAGTCTTGAAATTGAATTACAGACAGCAGGTTAAATGTTGCAGAAATAGTTGCAGAACATGGCACCGCGGCCCGCACAAACAGGAGTGCGGCCGCACTGGGGGCACCGTGAACCGCACAAAGGCGACCGCGGTCCGCATTGGGACAAGGCCCTGGACAATATCTCTCTGATTCTGCCCACCACGGACCACACAAAAAGTAGTGCGGCCGCATTGGGGCACCACGGACCGCATAAAAGCGACCGCGGTGTGCACTGATGTAAGGACTGAAACACCACCTCTCTGAATCCAACCACAACGGCCCGCACAAAGTAGCACCGCGGCTGCAGTGGGCCAGCGCGGACCGCATAAAGTGCAATGCGGCCACGCTGGGCATAGGTTTAATTTTGATTACATGGGCACCGCGGTCCGTACAAAATGGTAATGCAGACCGCGTCAGGGCACCGCGGACGGTACAAAGGCGACCACGGGCCACGAAGAGTACTTTGAACAGGCACTAAGTCAGGGTTTAAGTTTTTGCTATTTTTGTTCAAGTTTTCCACCTAACTTGTCCCTACTCATTTTACCCAGTTCACAAAGGTCTCTAAACATACAATATTCCACCATTACACTTTCTGAGGCTAACAAATGAAATAAAAACGAGAAGAAGAATAGACTCTAGCTACTGGACATGAAAAACAAAATGAAATTATAATATAAAACAAAGAAAGATGATGAAATGTTACCAGATTGTGATGATGAGATGCAATTAATCAGGCTAAACACGAATTACTATCAGAAGAGAGAGTGAACAGTAGCTTTTAGGGGTCTGAGTGTTAAAATTTCGAAAAGTGTAAGCTGTGACCCTTGGGCTCTACTTATAGAAAAATAGTGGGACCCAGCCTTACCTACCAGCGTGGCCGCACAAAACCGATCGCAGACCGCGCTAGGTTTATTCAGAATGAAGCTTGAGCAGGCAACCTCTGTGGTCCCCACAAAACAGACCGCGGCCGCAGAGGTCCACCGCGGTCCGCACTAAATGGAATGTGGCCGCGGTGGAAAACTTCAGAGAGTACCGCTTTTCACCATTGCCAGTGCGGACTGCACAAAAGCAACCGCGGTCGCACTGGCAATCTTCAGAGACTGTTCAACTCTTTTTTCAAACTATTTTGCACTGCATCAACTCAATCCCTGCAACATCTCACAATCAGTTAGCTCAAATATCAAACCTACACTACCAAGAAAACACAGAAAATAACAAAAAGAAAAAGACATGGGTTTCCTCCCAAGCATCGCCTAATTTAACGTCGCAGCACGACGCATGTTACCAGCACATTATTTTAGATGGAGAAGTGCCACCACGTGGCTATCATCGAATTTCCCAAGATAATGCTTGACCCGATGTCCATTGACTCTGAATATTTCACTATTCTTGTTCCTTAGATCAAGAGCACCAAATGGGGTTACGAACACAACTTCAAACGGCCCACTCCACTTTGACTTGAGCTTACCCGAAAACCGACGTAACCGGGAATTGAACAAGAGAACCATATCTCCAATCTTGAACTCCTTGCCCCGAGCATATTTGTCGTGAAGGTACTTCATTTTATCCTTGTACAAGGACGAGCTGGAGTAGGCATGGAATCTAAACTCATCAAGCTCATTAAGTTGTTCAACCCGCAGATTTGCCGCAACATCCCATTCTAGGTTCAACTTCCTCAAAGCCCACATGGTCTTGTGCTCTAATTCCACCGGAAGATGACAAGCTTTCCCAAACACCAACCGATATGGTGACATACCAATCAGAGTTTTATAAGCCGTCCGATAAGCCCAAAGAGCATCATCCAACTTTTTTGACCAATCGGTCCTATTAGCATTAACAGTTTTAGACAAGATACTCTTATTTTCTCTGTTGGAACTTCCACTTGGCCATTAGCTTGACGATGATAGGGGGTCGAAACCTTATGATTAACACCATACTTAGAAAGTAATGTGTCGAAAGCCTTATTGCAAAAGTGAGACCCCCCATCACTAATGATAGCACGAGGAGTGCCAAACCTTGTGAAGATACTCTTTTTCAAAAATGCCACAACACTCCGGGCTTTATTGTTGGGCAAAGCCACGGCTTCAACCCATTTTGAGACATAGTCCACCGCCACAAGAATGTAAGTGTTCCCACAAGAGCTCACAAAAGGACCCATGAAATCAATGTCCCAAACATCAAATATCCACTTCGAGAATTGTATTAAGGGGCATCTCATCCCTTTTAGAAATTCCGCCGGCTCTTTGGCACTCATCACATCTCTTTACCAAATCGCCCGAATATGTAAACAAGGTAGGCCAGTAAAATCCGCAACTAAGCACTTTATAAGTTGTTCTTGCCCCGCCATGATGACCACCATAGGTAGAGGAATGGCAAGCCTCCAAAATACCTAATTGTTCCTCCTCCAGGACACATCGTCGAATCACACCATCCGTGCAAAACTTGAATAAGTAGGGCTCATCCCAACAGAAATCCAAACTATCTCGCTTGAGCTTCTTCCTTTGGTTAGAAGAGAGCTCACACGGGATTATTCCGGTCACAAGGTAATTGGCAACATCGGCAAACCATGGCATGTCTTTCATTGACACCGCAATGAGTTGTTCGTCGGGAAATGAATTATTGATCTCAAGGCCGTCACAAGGCCTCCCCTCCTCCTCCAAACGGGACAAGTGGTCCGCCACTTGATTCTCACTACCCTTCCGGTCAACAATTTCTAGATCAAACTCTTGAAGAAGTAACACCCATCTCATCAATCTCGCCTTGGAGTCTTTCTTGCTCATCAAATACATAAGGGCGGCGTGATCGGTGTGCACTATAACTTTGGGCCCCATAAGGTAAGGTTGAAACTTTTCCATAGCAAACACAATAGCCAACAATTCTTTCTCGGTGACTATATAGTTTCTTTGAGCCTCATTCATGGTCTTTCTTCCGTAGTACACCAGATGAAACATCTTGTTAATTCTTTGGCCCAAAACAGCCCCAATCGCAACGTCACTAGCATCACACATGAGCTCAAAAGGCAAGCTCCAATTTGGTGTGGTAATGATAGGGGTAGAAGTCAACTTGAGCTTAAGAAGCTCGAATGCGTGCATACAACTCTCATCGAACAAGAACTTTGCATCTTTCTCTAGCAACTTGCACAACGGATGTACCACTTTAGAAAAATCCTTTATGAACCTCCGGTAGAAACCGGCGTGCCAAGGAAACTCATCACCCCTTTGACAGAAGTAGGGGGAGGGAGCCTCGAAATAACCTCAATCTTGGCCTTATCAACTTTAATTCCCCGCTTCGAGATTTTGTGACCCAACACTATACGTTCTTCTACAATAAAATGACACTTTTCCCAATTGAGAATAAGGTTGGTGTTTTCACATCGGGACAACACTCTATATAAGTTTACCAAGCACTCCTCAAAAGAATCCCCAACCACACTGAAATCATCCATGAAGACCTCCAAGATATCCTCCACCATGTCGGTGAAAATAGCCATTATGCAATGTTGGAAGGTCGCCGGAGCATTACACAATCCAAATTGCATTCTAGAGAAAGCGAATGTTCCATAAGGACATGTAAAGGTGGTCTTCTCTTGGTCCTCCGGGGCAATTAGAATTTGATTGTACCCCGAGTAACCATCCAGGAAACAATAGAAAGCCTAGCCCGCAAGACGATCAAGCATTTGGTCAAAGAATGGCAATGGGAAATGACCTTTTCTCACCTTGTTCAGCTTCCGGTAATCCATACAAATTCTCCACCCGGTGACCTTTCTAGTGGGAATGATCTCATTGTTGTCATTGGTTACCACGGTCATACCACCCTTCTTCGGCACACATTGCACCTGGGAGGTCCACGAACTATCAGAAATAGGATAAACCACCCCTGCATCTAGCCACTTGATAACCTCTTTCTTCACCACCTCTTGCATCGCCTCATTTAGTCTTCTTTGATGCTCCAAGGAAGGCTTTTAATCCTCCTCCAAGATGATTTTGTGCATGCAAAATGCGGGGCTTATTCCCCAAATTTCAGCTAGAGTCCATCCGATTGGCCTTTTCCGCTTTGAAGAACCGCCAATGTGGCCTCAACCTACATATTAGTAAGGCAAGAAGAAAGAATACCATGTAAAGTAGAATTTGAACCCAAGAATTCAGACCTGAGGTGTGGAGGAAGTGGCTTCAATTCCAACACCGGTGGCTCCTCAATCGATGGCTTTGTTGGTGGAGTTTTGCGATTTTCAAGATCCAAAGATAGCCTCCTAGGCTCATATGAATATGAACCCATACCATGCAATGCATTCATGCACTCCACTCTACTAGCATCATCATTGACATCCATATTAAGAAGCACGGCCTCAAGGGGATCTTCAACATGGATCATGGAACTTGTGTTATCCACTATCACAGCTGTGACAATGTCTACAAAAGAACACACTTCCGTGCTATTAGGTTGTCTCATTGATTTGCAAACATGGAATACCACCTTCTCATCCCCCACTCAGAAAGTCAACTCACCCACTTCAACATCAACCAGTGCCTTCCCCGTAGCTAGGAAGGGTCTACCAAGAATAATCGGCACTTCAAAGTCCACCTCACAATCCAATATGACAAAGTCGGCTGGCAATATAAACTTATCCACCCGGACAAGTACATCATCGATTATGCCCAAAGGTCACTTCATCGAACGATCCGCCATTTGAAGTTTTATTGAGGTAGGTCGAGGTTGTCCAATTCCCAAAGTCTTGAAGACCCAAGTACGACATCAAATTTATGCTAGCCCCTAAGTTACAAAGGGCCTTGGCAAAATCCACACTTCCAATAGTACAAGGGATAGTAAAAGCTCCGGGGTCCTCAAGCTTGGGTGCCATTGAATGCACTATGGCACTCACTTGATGAGTCATTTTAATTGTTTCACACTCCATCGACCTCTTCTTTGTTACCAAATATTTCATGAACTTAGCGTACCCCGGCATTTGCTCAAGCGCCTCTACCAAAGGCACATTGATTGTGAGGCTCTTCATTATGTCAATGAACTTTTTGAATTGATTGTCACTCTTTTGCTTTGCTAACCGTTGAGGATAAGGTGGAGGTGGCCTAGGCAAAGGCGCCTTGGCCTTTGGTACAACCGGCTCGGGCATGTCAATCATGTGTTCCCTAGATGGGTTCACGGCATCTTGAGTCTCTACCTTGGCTTCATCATCAATATCAATCCGCACATCATTGTTCATATTTTGGCTAACCATATCATCAACAATAAAAGGTACGACATTATCCCGCAACTCAACATCTTCATCCATAACTTGCTTTTGCTTTGAGGCATTCACATCACCGCCTCTCCCACTTCTTGTTGTAACCGCCATCACATGATTATTATTCCCACCCTTCGGATTCACTACCGTATCACTTGGTAGCGCACCCTTGGGACGAGTATTCAACGTTTGAGAGATTTGTCCTAATTGCACCTCCAAGTTCCGGATAAATGTATTATGAGAAGCTAATTGGGCATCAGAATCTTGGTTCTTTTTCATCATTTGCTCGAACATGCTTTCAATTCTCCCCATATCACTCCCGGAAGAACTCGGACCTTGAGAAGGAAAGGGGGGGGTGGATTGTTCGGTTGTTGGTACATGGGGGGGCCTTGAAAGCCTTGCCCCCGGTTGCCTTGGTTGCCGCTATTGTTCCACCCTCCTTGATTGTTGTTGTTGCTCCAATTATTGTTATTACCATTCCAATTCCCTTGGTTGCTTTGATTACCCCAATTGTTGTTTTGGTTGTTATTATTCCAATTGCCACCACCTTGTTGTTGATTATTGTTATTTCAATTACCTCCACCTTGTTGTTGATTACCCCAATTTTCTTGAGGACGCCATTGTTGATTCAAAGAGCTGCCTCTATTTCCTTGGTAGTTATTGAAATATTGGACCTCTTCGCTTTGATCATCATAGCACTCATTTGAATAACTACCACCATCATTGTTGTTGTCATATTGTTCACAATTACCTTGAGGATGTTGCCCTCTTTGCCTCCTTTTCAACATAGAAACACCTTCCATTGCATTAACTTGGCACGGGTTTTGGACTTGTTGAAATTGCGCCTTTGCCAATTGATTTATAGTTGTTGTAAACTCGACAACAGCTTGGCCATGATCGTGCAATTTCTTGTACAAATGGATGACCGTAGGGTCACTTTGGGGCACATTTGCTCGGCTTTGCCATGCCGAAGAGGTGTCGGCCATTTCATCAAGTACATCACATGCCTCTTGGTAAGAAAGTTTCATAAAGTTCCCTCCGGCCAATTGGTTCACAATGCATTGATTCGTGGTGTTGATGCCCCGATAAAAGGTTTGTTGAATCATAGCCTCGGTCATGTCGTTATTAGGGCACTCTTTCACCATTGTTCTATATCTTTCCAATATTTCGTTTGTCTGCTTACTACCCCAGCATGTATCCACGAATCCCTTTAAGTTCTTGTAGGCATTTTGATCGGAGGCTCCCGTGAAATACCCTCTTTGCTCGAGCAAGGTCAACATAACATTTATGATTTGAAAGTTTCCCGCCCGAATTCGGGGAGGAACAATAGCACTAGCGTATCCTTGATTTGGTAAACTCTGGGAGCCACTCTCGGCGGTGCCGGAGGAGGGTATGGAATATTGTTGTTCTCATTTGCATTTACATTTGTATTTCGGCCTCTCCGTGGAACTTGAGGTAAGACCTCATCTTGTTCTAGATCCTCTACCTCCTCCCCCGCTATCACGTTGCCGAGAGGGTCATTTGCATTAAGATCCATTTGTACCTGATTGATTGACACAAACAAAATTAATAAACAAGAAGGAAAGAGAAGCAAAACACAAAACTAAATAAACAGATAGTCAACACCGTAAGCTCCCCGGCAACGGCGCCAAAAAGTGATCACTACCAACTCAACGCTACACTAAGGTAGGAGGAGCGGGTCGCAATAGCTTTTACCCGATATGAAGGTCGGGATCAAATTCCTCAGGGAGCTAGTAGTGGAGTTAGATTGTCTGTCTATCCTAGAGATGTGTTTGTACTCCTAATATCACTTCAAACATTTTTGGTTTTTCAAATTATAACTATTTTTGTAAAACTATTGATTAACACTAAATTATGCTACGAGAATGTTGCTGAGTTGTATCTAATGGGAAGAATGGCACTAGGGTCGTGACACTACCTAGGTGGCTAATTGACGGGTAGATGTTACTAAGTTTCGATTGACATAATTGGGGATTATGCTATAACCGTTGCACAATTTTACCCACTCTCACACCTCTCGGTAGAGAAAGTGAATTTGCCCAATTGACTCTCTCGAGACCAAATGGGTAGGCAAATTAGACCAAGCAACTAGGGTTCAAGTAGGGTAATTACTCTCTCGAGATTTAACCCGTTAATTGAAACTATCATTTCTCATGAGTCCATCCCAATTCCTTGTTGGGTCAATTTTGGGGTTATAGACTCTCTTACTCAAGAAGAGTTAAATCCACAAACCTTGAATCAGTGTTTGCAACCACCAATTCTAGAATTAAACATAAAATCAACCCAAATAGCAAACACCCATAGTCAATCTAACACTAGATGACAACACCCATCAATTACCCACACTAGGATTGGGACACAACCCTAGCTAATGGGTTTAGCTACTCTTGCTAGATAAAAAAAATTGAAGAAATAGATGAAGAACTAAGCATATTAATTAATTGCTAAAATTAAAATACAAGAATCTATCGTAAATGTAAAGCAAAAGTGCCAAAAAAGGCTACAAGATTCGTTCTCACGAGCGCAACTGTTGTCTGATATGTCTCAATACCTAAAAAATGTAAAATGTTCTATTTATACTAGGCTGAAAAAACTGAACAAAAATACCCCTGCGGGGTCAGTGCGAGCCGTATTAAATGGACTGTGGCCGCACTGGGCTTCCTTCTGCTTTTCTGAACTTGCACATCGCGGACCGCATAGAATGGACCGCGGCCGCGGAGGGAGCTAGTGCGGTCTGTGCAACCACGACCGCGGCCGCAGAGGGAGCTGGCGCGGTCCGCGCAACCACGACCGCGGACCGCATGGAACTGGCTTTGCAAACTCAATCTCTCTGAACCTCATGACCGCGGACCTCACAAAAGAGTAGTGCGGCCGCGGACCGCGAGATGTGTACCGCGGCGTCACTTTATCGATCAAACCTGCGATCAAGCACAACTTGTGAGCCTTTTAGGACTATTTTATAACAATATATGATCAAAGCATAGGCAAGTAGGGGCATAAAACATGTTAAAATCCTAACTTATCATCAGACTATATCCTTGGAGTTAAGATCCAAATAGACCGTTCCAAAATGTTATTGAGTCTATCTCAAGAAACTTATATAAAGAAAATTTTGGAGCATTTTCGCATGAGTAGTTGCAAATCCATGGATACTCCTATAGCGAGAGGTGAAACTTTAAGCCTTAAAATGGGTCCC
Organism: Nicotiana sylvestris; assembly: GCF_000393655.2. NCBI lineage: Eukaryota > Viridiplantae > Streptophyta > Magnoliopsida > Solanales > Solanaceae > Nicotiana > Nicotiana sylvestris. The sequence goes on from NC_091063.1 coordinate 164,053,305, forward strand.
AAGACTGAAAATGAAAAGGAAGACATGTCTTGAGTTCCATATTCAAGTGTTGTCGGGAGCTTGGTGTACGCTATGATGTGTACTCGCCCAGACATTTGTTATGGCGTAGGTATGGTTAGCAGGTATCAATCCAATCCTGGTAGAGATCATCGGAAAGATATGAAGAAAATTTTCATATACATGAAGAAAACTGCAGATTATTCACTATGTTATAATAGAAATGATTTATACTTAAGAGGATATACAAATGCTCATTGGGCTTGTGACCAGAATAATAGAAAATCAACAACTGGTTATGCCTTCTTACTTAATAGTGGTGCTATATCATGGAAAAGTACGAAACAAACTTGTACAGCCCTTTCAACGATGGAAGCTGAGTTCGTGGCTTGTGCATCTGCAGTACAAGAAGTTGTTTGGTTGAAGAGATTCGTTGTGCATTTGGATATTACAAAGAACTCTCAGGATCCCATGACTCTATATTGTGATAGTCAAGCGGCTATTGCATATACAAAAGATCCTAAGTATCACAGCAAGACCAAACATATTGACATCAAGTATAACCTTGTGAGAGACATGGTAGCAAGTGGAGAGATAAATTTACAATACATTCTTATGCGAAACATGATAGCTGATCCTTTTACAAAGGCGATATCTAGAGACCTGTTTGAGAAACATGTTATGGCTCTAGGTTTGCGAAGGATATGAACATATTTATGTATTGTAAAATGACTTTAGTATTATAATATGCTCATCAAAATTTGACTCTTGAATTTATGCTTATATCTCGTATGCATGTGATGAATGTTTTGTTGATAAAATGTGTCGAACAAGTCACGAGATTGGCTCTATCACACGAGCAATCGCCTCTTACGTTAAGAATCGTTAAGAGATGAGACCTTATAGAACTTTGGATAATGTGAGGTTATATTTACTTGTAGAGGTCGATCTTGACAACTAATCAGACTTACGAATTTCACTATTCGATTATGACTTGTTTTGTAAGCTAGATGCAAGTTTCTCTAAGAAGATAGTTTGAGAATTATTGAAGTGCGAAACTCGGGTTAGACATTTGGAGGTGTCTAGACCAAGATCTGTACGGTGTTGAATGATTAAAAGAATAAGGCACACGCACACCAATATAAGGTGAGACCACCGCAACATGTGTTTCATACCACGCGTACTATCGACCATGGGATAATGGAAGAATGAATCCCCGCTTCTTCATTGTGTGAGATCCCAAAGAAGTTACATTAACTTTTATTAGAATACCCTTTGACCTTTTACTATTTCTTCAAGTGCCAATCATTGTTGCTACTTTAGCATGTTACTAATAGCCATGAGTGATTCGGCAATACAGTGCATGTCTAGGAAAGTAGTTGATTTGGAATGGAAAGATTTGAGTAGAAAGGGAAGACAAATAAATAATTTTATTTGTAATTTAACTTGTATTCATAGGTCGACCATTACACTTACCATGAAGGTATCAAATGTAATTATGAATGCAAAGTTAAAAATGAATTCGAGTTCACCTCTTTCGAGAATGAGGGATTAAATAACTAGCTACTGAAGCAGCAGGTGATGTCTGGGGTATAACGAGTAATAAGATCCTTATGATACTAGTGAATCCTTTCCGAATGTGATCGAATTTATACATAGAGCTTTAGAATAACCTTAATAGGTTTGAAACATATTATAGCTCTTGATGCTCGCAGGTCGCACGAACTACTTATCTGTATAAATTAAGTGTGTTATTTAATCATGATACTGGTTTGAATTCCAACCCATCATGAGCAAAGTGGGAGATGTTGGATATTGGATCCGGGTATCGGGTCTCTCCATGAGGGTTGGCCTAACCCATTTGGAAAAGAAAGAATTTTATAAGAGTTAGGGTTTAAAATAACCTCTTTAAAGAGAGGTTACTACACTTTTATGTGTAGTAGGACTCTTCAAAGAGGTTACTACACATTTAAGTATAGTGGGAGCAGTTTTTCCATAACTGCTATTTTCCCTCTCCATATAAACATACGCTTTCTTCTTTTCTGAAAGACAATAGAGATAAAAAGTAAGAGTGAGATCAAAAATCTCTTCCCAATCAACACAAGAAGACATTTAGTTCGTGAAATTCTAACTTTGTTTCCAAGAGATTCAATGTTCGACTTTGGGCAATTCTTTTGGTGGTGAGTTCAACAATTCTTCCGCTGCGTTGATAGGTACGCGAATGTTGTTCTCGCCCCGCAATTATTTTCACTATAGGAGTTAAGTTGAAAAATGGTATTTGGAATTTGAAATTATGTTTGGATATGCATTTTACTTGAAAAAATGTTGTAGTTTTGTGAGTGGGAAAACAAAAATTTCCAATTTTTTTACCATTTTATTTTCAAAAAAATTTCAAAACTTACACAACTTTACGAACAAACATGTTTTTTTTTTAAAAAAAAAATATCTATGAACAAACGTCCTAAAATTTGTCATCTATGAACAAACGGTCCTAAAATTTGTCGTTCTCTTTGAACAAAACATAAAGTATCTTGAAATCCTATTAAATTTTTTTCCAAAACAAACTGATAAAAGTGCAAAGGATAAAAATGATGACATGATAACTTTTGTTTGCCTTGACATCATATCACTATATTTTTGTCGTGGATTTGTTGGGCTGGCAGTTTTTGGTGTAGTTCTATGTAGAGGGGTGTATAAAGAAAACCGACAAACCGCATCAACTCGATAATTCAAGTCAAATCAAGAAAAAAAATTCGATTATGGTTTGGTTTGGTGTTGAAAAAAAAAATTCGACCATAATTGGTTTGGTTTGGTTTTAACCAAAGAAAGTCAAACCGAAACCAAACCAACCCGACATTATATATATAGAAATTTTAGATATATTTAATATATAAATATATTTATTGTAATGTAATTTATAAATATTTTTTAAAATTTTTCATAATTTTATCTTTTAAGGTATTATTTCAAGATTGGACTTAAAACTTTTGAATGTTCCAATAAGTTTTATAGTCATTAATATTAGTAAATTAATAATGCTAACAAAAGCCCAAACCAAAATCAAATCAATACTAATGCTAACAAAAGACATTCAATTCAATGCTACGAACGAGAATGTATCGAATATCTATTTTTTGTTTTGCAATAATTTTAGATAAAAATGCATAACCTATTTTTATTTTTTCTTTAGCGTTTAATCATGTATTAATAATACTTTATTACTATACTTATTTTAACATGACTTAGTACTTTTAGATTATGTTTATTTTTATTATGGCTTTTTAATTACCAATATTTATATTACATAATTTTATTGTCTTCATTGTTGAATATTTTAGTATAATGCCATGACACATCTCATATTTTATATTATTTTCTTGAAAAATACTTTATATAGTTGCATCTTACTAGGATTAAAGAAATATTTTGAGCACAAGTTATATATTTTGTTCTAAGAAGATTTTACCGGAAAAAAACCTGAAAAACCCGAAACTTCTGAGCAATAACTAATGTTTGACCAAACTTCTAAAATCAGCTTATTTCTTAAAGTACTTTTAAACAATAATTTTAGTGAGAGACAATTTTGAGCAATAATTAGTGTTTGACTAACCTTTTAAAAAGAAATTTTAAGTGTATTTTTATTAAAAATACTTTTTGGAAAAAAACTATTTTTTTTACTTCTCAAAAGTTACTTCTGCTTATATTCAAAAATAATTTTTCCCCTCTAAAAGCTTCACCAAACATTTTAATTTTACAAAAAAGTGCTTTCGGCCACAAAAAAAATATTTTTAGCCAAAAAGAAGTTGGTCAAATAGACTATTAATATTACCATGATATTTTCATATATGTTGATATATTAGGTGTTATTGTACCTTAATGGTATACTTATTTGGTTTAACACTCCATCTTTAAGAGCTTGTAGCAAATCGAAATCCCAGATCACATTGTAATGTATGATTTTCTAAGTTTCGTCACTTAAATTATAATTACATAATAAACTCCCCAAACAAGAAACTATTTTATTTTTAATTTTTTGCTTTAATTTTATATTATTTGATGTAAAGAAATTGAATGTTTAAAAGAAAAACGAAAAAGAATTCTTTTTGAACTTGGTTTTGAACTAACATAACTCCTCGTGAGGCAAAAAATGGTAAGAAAATATGGTCTAATTAATAAATCTTTTGAGGGAACCACCAAAGGATGTGATGAACACATAAGCTGCTCTTTTTTTGATCAGATGTTTGAGGTTTGAGCACTTCAAATGGGATCCTACGTGACGAAAATTAATATGATCGGTTTCGGTGCGGATAGCGGACAGCGGAAGCAGGAGGAAAACCAAATAAAAAAATATATGAACAAGAAAGGAAATAAAACCGAAGAAAAAAAAAAATCAAGGTAAATTCAAAAGAAAGCACATTTTGCAATCATTCTTTTAGTCCCTCCATTTTAACTTATCTCCACTTTCGTCACTTTCTCTCTCTCTCTCTCTTCTTCTCCAATATCTCTTTATTCTCTCTATTTACATCTCTCCCTCCATTCTCTCCGATTGATCGCCGGAATATCCATTTCCGTCCGATCAACTTCCTCCCTCGGACGCCGTTTAATCGCCCCTCCTATCCACCTATTCAATTTCTCCTCGCTCTACAATTCTTTATGTAGATCCGCATTTTAAAAAAAAAGAATAATAATTAGCACATTGCAAAAAAAATCAAGTGCTCTAAATTATAGTTGATCTGAGGAAAAAGGAAAATATGTTTTTCATTTTCATGTTTGATATGCTAATAACGTAAAAATTTAGGGTTATTTTTTTTCCATATTGATTGGAGGAGAGAAAAAGGAAGGAGTATGTTGAATAAGATTATAAAGCGAGGGCACAAGAAGGTGCCGAAATCGGACCCGTCGGATTTTGGGTCGGGTAATCGGAGCTCCGGGTCGGTTTCAACATCCAATGTAGTGGTGAACCACGCTTCTAGAGGCACCGGAACTGGCGCCGGAATGATGAACAATTCGACGCAGCAGACGGTGATGTCGTCGTCGGCGGCGGCAGTTCCAGCGCCGGGAACAATCGAGAACCTTCCATTGTTGAAGGACGTGCCAATGGCTGAACGGCAGAATTTGTTCTTAAGGAAACTTCAGGTTTGTTGCTACCAATTTGATTTCAACGATACTATGAAATTCGTTAGGGAAAAAGAGATCAAACGACAAACCCTAGTTGAACTTGTGGATTGCATTCAGTCTGGTGCTATCAAAATCACTGAAACTAATCAAGAAGAAATGGTGAAGAAAATGATACCTCTTAATATATTCCGGTGCTTGCCTCCTGCGTCCCATGAGAATACAGGGTCGGAAAATGTGGAACCTGAGGAGGAAGAACAGTATCTCGAGCCATCTTGGCCACATTTACAGTTGGTATACGAGTTGTTATTGAGGTATATAGTTTCGTCGGATACTGATACTAAGGTGGCTAAGAGGTTTATTGATCATTCGTTCGTGTTGAAGTTATTGGATTTGTTTGAGTCGGAGGACCCGAGGGAGAGAGAGTATTTGAAAACGATACTTCATCGGATATATGGGAAGTTTATGGTGCATAGGCCGTTTATAAGGAAGGCGATTAATAATATCTTTTATAGGTTTATATATGAGACGGAGAGGCACAGTGGGATAGGTGAGCTTTTGGAGATTTTAGGGAGTATTATAAATGGTTTCGCGTTGCCAATGAAAGAGGAACATAAGCTTTTCCTTGTTCGAGCTCTCATACCGCTTCACAAGCCGAAACCGATTGCAATGTATCATCAGCAGCTGTCGTATTGTATTGTTCAGTTCGTGGAGAAGGATTACAAGTTGGCTGATACAGTTATAAGGGGTTTGTTGAAGTACTGGCCTGTCACTAATTGCCAAAAGGAAGTTCTCTTTCTTGGGGAACTCGAAGAAGTGCTGGAAGCCACGCAAGCTGCTGAATTTCAGCGCTGCATGGTTCCTCTTTTTCGACAGATTGCTCGTTGCCTTAACAGCCCGCACTTCCAGGTCAGGAGAAACTTCAAAATCATTAATTGCCACCATTTACCTTATTCCTTGGTTGTTAATTTAGTGTATGCATTTAGTAACTCTTTTATGGCTTTTTTTTTTTTTTTTAATTTCCTTTGTTACAACAACATACCCAGTCATGATTGGTACTATTATCGAATCATACTTTTGTCTGGATTCCCTACTATTGTATACTGCTTGTGTACTGAACTTTTCTCAACATATTTTACTTTAGAGAAACGGTTGCTGGGTACATTTGCTTTGTAGATTATATTAACTTTAGAAAAATAGAAAATTTCTTGATTATATTTTTTGTCTTTGATTGGTAAGATAGCAAAAGGTGGTTCCTTTTCTCTCTTTTCTCATTTTCTCTTTTAGGTGCAACCTTTTTGAAGGCGAAAGGTGCAAAATATCAATGAGGTATGTTGGAGCTTTAAACGTAAAGCTCAAATAAGGCGTGGACTTTAATAAAGACGCAAATGAAGGAGAAAAATGAAAATCGAGAACAATAATTATGACCATAAATAGCAATTATATGGACAAAGGATGTTAAAAAGTACAATTAAGTGAATTTTTTATTGTTTAGCATCATCTCTTTAAAACAACTTCTATTTGCAATGAAGTTTACGCCTTAGCGCCTTGGTGACTGCAGTAGAGCGTCGACTAAGCGAGGTGAAATGCTCAGTTTGTTTTGCACCTAGCTTTAGGGCTTAAGCGCGCTTTAGACAAACCTTTGACAACAATCTTTAGGTGTGTCATTTTCAAAAGATCATCTGCCTACGTATGATCTTGGTGAAAGAAAATGAAGAAGATGGTTCTTAGATGAAAACTCTTGCCTGCCAAAGTTACTAACTTTTCAAGTTAGTTGCTATCTCACGCATAACTATAATATAAGCTACTTCCTTTTTTATATTTGTAGGCAATTTCTCTATTGCGAGTGTTTCTCAAGTTACTTTATGCTGTTATATGTGGAGCTTATTGCAATTTTTATTGGTAGGGAGTCTCTTGTAACATTTTTTTCTCTTCACCATAGTCTTATTCTCCGAGTGAGATAGATGGAATTTTGTTACCTTATCTTTTCTAGCTTCCGGTAACTATAGTCCTTGTTACATCTAGTCTTATCCTCATTTTGTCATGCACCAAGGGGCATACAATCGACAATGCTTACTAGATAAAGGGGAGGGGGAGGGGGTCATACAATTGACAGTAACAAGTGTATGGAAGTTTGGCTATTTTATACTTATCATAGCTATCCAAATATAGAGCTCTCACTTGACCATCATTCTCCATAGGAAGTGTATGAGCGGGATAAACGTTCCGGCTTTTTATAGGTGCATTTGCATTAACTGACTCACCCTTTTTTTTTGTTGAAAAGGTAGCATATATGTTAACTGACTCACTTTGCTCCTTTTATCCTTCAGAATTTACCTTAGTTATGTGTTGACAACTTCCCGTTAGAATTCTGTGAAGCTCCTAAATCTAAAAGGTGCTTTAGTCTCATCAACTCTTATGAATAGTTGAGTGCTTCGGTATGTAATGGTTATCACTTTAATCCCTTGGCATCAACCTTGTTCAGAAGAGATGGAGGAAATACTATAAATCTAGTAGAAGCAAATTCAACTTTCTTTAAAGTGGTTAGGAATTCATATTTCCTTGAGTGATTTCTTTTATATCGTTTATAAGAACCCACAAGGGGATATTAAATTTCCACACTTAAATGTGATTAGTAGTCCAAGTTGCTGCCTTGTGATTTTTTTGATATATAAATAAGATTATATTGCAGCACTAGCTATTTACAGTGTAAGATTAGAAAAAGCTCAACTGCTTGATCAACCTGTCTAATCCTGGAAGGAACTGAGGAACTCTATCAGATTGTGAACACCATAAATATTTTTCATTTGCACCAAAATCCTAGAGAGAATACCTTTGGATTTGAGCCCAGAGTTAAAATCTAAGTAATATGCTTTCAAAGCATCTTTTTTTCCTTTTCCTTTCAAATCATTTATTCTTATCCTTCCAGACCACCGACCAACCACGGGTAGGGATGGTGTTCCATGTCCTTCTTCTACTGTTGCTAGGCCCGTTGTCCAGCACAACAATAGCTTTGGAAAGTTTTGGCATGACCCGTTTAATTCCAAGGATGCAAAAGAACTGATTCCATATTTGGGAAACAATAGGGCAATGCAGAAAGAGATCATTGGTGTCTTCTGCATCTCTTTCTCACAATAAACATCCTATTGTAGAGGTGCGCAAAGTTACCTGGTACCTATTGCTGGTGGGAGGTAGCAGGTATCCCGTGGAATTAATCGAGGTGCGCAAAAGCTGGCCGCGACACCATGGTTATTAAAAAAAGCATCTATCTTAGAGATGTTCACACCCCTTCACTGCAAATTATGTTGGGTCGAAACAACTTTCAATTGATTGACCAACAAAAATGTGCTACTTTTTATGCAACATAACTACTCCACATCATTTATCATGGCCAGAAAAAGAAAGAAGTTAATGATGTAGCCAGGAACTTGTGTCAACTATGCATTAGGGACCATCTAGTTGAATCAGGTCCCATAGACGGGCCTTGAAACCTCCCATATCTTGAAAGAATCTTTGTTTTAGTCGGTTCCCAAATTTTGAAACAATTACGCTTCCTCTCCAATTCCTTAATCATTGCAGTTTTTTGCTTCTTCTTAGGGTCACCTCCCATCCTTGATTTGATCTACTCTTTTGTTTTTGCTTCTGTATTATATTGCGATGCTATATATTTTATCAAAACCAAGTACCGTCCTATTGAGAGGTCCCATCACATCACCTATTAGATTATCATCCCCTATGATTAGACATACTATGCTTATCTCAAATTAACTATCTTGGTGTGCCTTTTAGGTTGTCCAGATAATTTATCTTACTCTCACAATTAGGAATTTATCACCACTATAGTCATACTCTTTTCATAGCTAATGTCATAAAGGAAACATGGAACCATCTTAATGCCAACAATATTCCAATATAAAAAAGATCACTTATCGTTGTTTTTTGAGTGTGAGCATAACAGTTTTCTGAGCTTAATTCTTGTGTTTGGTCATAAGTAGATTCCTGCTTTTGACGGATATAATGCCTATCTGAAAACTGAAGACGGAGTAAGAGATTGAACTACTTATTTCCTTAGCCGTTGGAGTCAAAGCACTGAAAGCACTTCATTGCATAGTAAGATCTTGTTTACCATCTTTACCCACAAAAGAAAAAGTCTATGGAGTTGTTGCTCTTTCACCACTTTTGGTTGGTGCAAATTCTTCATCTACTCTTGAATGTGAAGGTTCATTCTTTTAGTTGCAGGACAATATGTTGCTTGCTGTTGTCAGATATGCTAGAGACTCCAGTTACACAGAAATAGTGTGGGTATGAGTCAGATCATGAAGTTATAAAGAGTTCAAAATTTAAGTTACAGAAATAAAAGCTCTGGCAAGGAAGGAGGTTGTGGAAAATTAAGTTATACTCAAATATCTTTTTTATAAAGAATTTGTTGGTAACGAAGATGATAGGTTACCTGCTAATTCATTGTTTTTTGGCGCAGAGATTAGTAGTCTAGTAGAAACCATTTAATCTATCTTCTTTTCCATTATATTGAATTGTTGAACTTAGTAAGAGAGGAGACAGAAAGTAATCTCATCAGTTTAAAGGGGACCTTTGGCTTGGTAAAAGGAGGGGAGACATTGTCTCGAGGTGTTTATGCAATATGAGTTTGCATTAAGCTAGTTTCGATGATCCTAAGTTTGGCCAGTGTTGGGAGTTTAGTTACCCATCTATCCATTAACTTTTACTTTCCGATTTTATAGTTTCAGTTGGTGTTATTAGCATAAATAGGTGATTCTATATAAAAAGTTCATGTAATCTAGATTGTACCATGCCAGATGATCTTCTTATCCTTTTAGATTCTACTCATGATCTCAAGTTGTCTACATATCTTGACACGCTTGGTCCCGCTATGAAAGAAAAGAATGGGCGCAACACTTTATTCTCTTGGACCACTCTTTGTTTGCTTCTGGCCTTCTCCTGAGTGGAGGGAGGTTTTTTTTTTTGGGGGGGGGGGGGAATAAGCTTATGCTATGGGATAGATAAGTTCCCTCGCCCCTTAATCAGAGATCTCGAGTTGAGCCCTGGGAATGGAAACAATCCTGTTAGGGAGCGCTTCTCCCTTTAATGGGCCTTACGCGACACGAATCCAGATTAGTCTGGACCCCTATGGTAGGTACCAAACACTGAGTGGGAAACCAAGAAAATGAAACGATGGCATAGATACTACAAATCATACAGAAAGAGTAAGCGATTTATGAAAATCATCCTAATTTAGGCCTTGTTCTTCACTTAAATGGATAAGTCAAACCCTGTTTAAAGCCCCAAGTCTCTATGTTTGTAAATCTTGCTTCTCTTATTTGATTCAGCTTAAGGGTCAGTATAGGCGTTTGTCTGTATCCATTTTTCTGGAAAGTAAGGTTCCTTCCATAGTAAAGCTTTCACATGGTCTCCATTCATAATAGACTTAAGCCTGTGACTTTCTATAAGTTAGCAGGTATAGTGCTGCTATTTCTCATTGCTTTTGTATAATTGCAAATAGAATAGAGCTTATACTATTTAAAAGAGCTTTCAAGATGGCATAGAGACGCCACCAAGGGTTGTAGTGAGGTGGATAAAATCTCTTCACTCTTAACCATAGGTATGATGTCGAGCCTTGGGAATGAAAAATATCCTGGTAGGGAGCGCGCAAATCTGGATTAGTTGGGGCCCATTTGGATACCGGACACCGGGTGGGAAACCCAAAAAAAAAAAAAAGATGGCATAGAGTTAGAGACTCCAAAGATACAGAAAGAGTAAGTGATTTACAAAAATTATCCTAATTCAGGTATTTTTTAGCACTTAAAAGTTAAATGGATAATTCAAGCCCTGTATGAAGCCACAAGTTTCTATGTTTGTAAATCTTGCTTCTCTTATTTGGTTCAGCTTAGGGTCAGTATAGGTGTTTGTCTGTCTGCGTTACGGTTCCTTCCAAAGTAAAGCTTTCACATGGTCTCCATTCATCATAGACTTAAGCCTGTGACTTGCTGTAAGTTAGCAGGTGTAGTGCTGCTATTTCTCATAGCTTTTGTATAATTGCAAATGTAGCATGGATCCCATGTATGTTTTCCTATGTTTTGACCTTTTGGTCGGAGTTCATGGAGGATAATTGTTTGTAATCATTTGAAGATGTGTCATGACTCATCCAGCAGCTTGAGCGAGTACTTGTTCATTAAATTCGTGGCCCTTAAGGTCCTAGAAAGGAGTGCTACACTCTCTATTGCATGGTGTATTGGCATATTCACAGATTGTCTTCTAGTCAAGATCACACTTCCAGTTATGGTACGGACAATAAAATCTTTGTTTACCAATGACTCTAGAAAAAGATTGTTTCTGATACCGTTAGTCGGTCTTCTGTCTTTGAAGGGAGTGACGCACATTCCTTGTCCAGAGTATCTTTTTGTTTTTTATCCTCTTATTGTGTTACTTGAGGCAGTGAGGGCATCTTGTTCTGTCATATGGATTCTTTTTTCTCTTTAAACAGATTAATTTGTTTTCCATAAACAAATGTATCTGTATGAAATGCCATATACTGGAAAATGGCGTACTACCTTATTATGCTTGTGAATACTTTCTAAAAAATTATGAAGTTCACCTTAAAGTTGTAAAAAAGGAGAGAGAAATAAAAATAATAGCTATAGGATTGAAGTTAGTGTTTGGAGCATGGGGAGCAACTGTGATTTAAGCCTTAAAGAGATGTGAATATTGTTAAACTAGAGTTTTAAGGCCTTAAGATAAATGGTAATGCCTCAAACACTTCTTGTTTTGTTTTTGAGTGTGTACATGGCTCTGTTTCCTGAATACCAGTTTGTTGAATTTTCTTTCCTCCGAATGCCTCTGGTTGAGAGAAACCTCTGTGGGCAATTAGAGCTTGTATAGGCTGAGTCACATCTTGGAACTTTATTTCAATCCCAGTCTCAGAATTTTATATTTCTTCTTTTCCTTAGAAGTGTAACTGCTAATAACAGATTTGACTTGTCCTTTCTTCATTTAAGCTTCGGGTATCAGCTGTCTTTTTTCATTTTTGTCTACCTGAAAAGTTACATTCCTAGCTCTCAGTGACTGGGAATTAGGGTTCGAATTCTAGCCGAGGCAACAGTAGGATAATTCTTTTCATCTATCTACGTTGCCTTGGTGGATAGAGTTACTAGGTACATGTGCTAGCGGGAGATAGCAATGGTGTGATTAGTCGAGGTGCACCGAAGCTGACCCGATGTCAGTGCTATAAAAAGTAGTTTTAAATTCAACCAGTAGTTGTTAGAGATGGAGCTTTTCTGTGTAATAATGCCACTGTTAACCATTTTGGGCACCTTGTATCTAATTTTATTTAAAAGCATTTGTCTGAGATTCGAGATTTCTGTGATCCGGCTACCCGAATAGTACAATCGACCCAGAAATCAGAGAGCGGATAGCAGAACCATGTGCATGTATAGGCTTGAAATTCTTTGCTGCCAATGAAATATGTGGTGATAAAGTTGTGTTTATGCTTAATTGTTTATATGCAGCATCTTTTTGTTGAAAGATGTTTTTGTAGTAAGGCAGGATACAGATTAATCCCGAGGTTGTTTACTTTTTGTTTTTTTACTGAGGAGGAATCTCAGAACTATGAAAAGGCAGTTTGAATCTCTTTGAGGTATCTCTGAAGTACATCTATGTTTCAGGTTGCAGAACGAGCCTTATTTTTATGGAATAATGAGCACATTGTGGGTCTGATTGCCCAGAATCGGAATGTCATTTTACCAATAATTTTCGAGGCTCTGGAAAAGAATATAAGGAGTCATTGGAATCAGGCCGTCCATGGGCTGACAGTAAATGTCCGCAAAATGTTCCTGGAAATGGACGCTGATCTGTTTGAAGATTGCCAAAAACAGTATGCCGAGAAAGCAGCCCGGGCCACTGAGCTGGAAAAGCAGCGAGAGTTGAGATGGAAGAGATTAGCAGCTGCTGCCTCACAAGGAGGGTAAAGGGCATGTCGATTGCCATTCCTGTTCCATTAAACGCAGGATTAGACATGCCAAATTCAAAACTGGATGCATGCATCAACCTTGCTCCTGTTATAGTGGTATTCATTTTTCTCCTGTTTTTTGTTCTTTGAAGATGATGACAGGCAATGCAGCAGGGTGTAACTCAAGTATGTATTTGATAATCACTAGTCGTGTGCTGCAGCTCAAGAATGGTTTGTGGAAGTATCGTGTAATTTGTTCTATAATTTTCCTCTTAAGAGAAATTTCTATTTTTGCAATGAACTCTCTCGAGCTAGAAGTTACATTATTATACAATTATTTTACAGTTTTACACGTCTTATCCGTAGGCAATGGCATTGGTGAGTAGTAATCTGGATGGAGGGGGCAAAACCCAAAGGAAAAAGTACTTCTCCAGATAATGTTTGCAAAAGGAACAATTCTGCCTCTTGTTCTTAAACTTCTGAACATATTGTTTTTCCTTTTCTGGAAAGAAGTTGTCCTTTTTTTTTTCTCTCTTTTATTCTGTACAGCTACTGGATCGTTATCTTGAATATGATAGGTAGGAAGTTCAATTCATTAGATGTTCTTGAAAGTGTTATAAAAGAGAAGCTCCTCCTTGTTCAATCACAGTACTTGTTTCAAGGTAATCACAGTTCAATCATAGTTCTGGGAAGGGTAGTGTGTACGTAGAGCTTACCCCCCCCCCCCAATCTTGTGAAGGCAGAGAGGCTGTTTTGGATAGATCATCGGCTCAAGGAAAGCAAAATCCTGGAAATAGTGAAAAGGAAATATAGAAGTGAAGAAGCCATGAGAAGCAGTAGCACCAAGATTAAGAAAATTGAAGCAAAAGAAATAGCGTGTAGTAATAGAAATCTAAAACAAGGAAATACGAGACTACTACTTCGACTACAGGAATGAAAAGAAGAACGATCGACTACCTCCTAATCTACAATCCTAATTCTCGACTTCCACGCCCTTCCTAATGATTTAGGCTTTCTCAATAGTGCTATGTTTCAACTTGTCCAAGTGTCTCAACTCAAACAAAGCTGCAAACATTAAGAACTGAAATGCCCCCACAGAAAGCTTTGAGGAAAGATTTGGGCAGATACATCTTTTGGATTTCTGCTTATGCTCTAAAGCATTAATTATATATGCTTATCTTTGTGTTTTCTTTACAATGTGACCGCATGCATATTCAAAGTTCAAGTTTCCACATTATTTTAATGAAATAAGAGAAATTCTTTATACAAACTGTATGGTATTAAGGAGTTCTATAACAGAACCTTTGGGGTACTATACCAAAACTAGTGATGCAATAAAGGGAGATAGAACTCCCATTAGGTATCAAAATTGAAACTGAAATATTAAAGGGCAAAGTACAAAATTAGCCGGTCGGCAGAGACTAATTACATTCACTAGTCAAAAAGCATATAAAATATGTATATAATACATATACATAGTCAAACCTCTCTATAACAGTCTCATTTGCTTTTGCTGCTATAGTGAAGTGTTGTTACAGAGGACATTGAAAAACTTGGCTTTTATAGTGAATGACTATTATATAGGAGATGCTATTATAGAGAGGTCTGACTGTATACAAAAAATATATATTTTGTCGGTTATTATTTTTGGAAGCAACCAAAAATATAAATTTTTCAAAATAATTAAATCCTTTTTGATGACCTAATAGAATCCTCAAGAGGATGAATGTATCAAAGCCAATGGTGGTGTTTCCACAAACTAGTGTTATCCACCTACTTTGCCAGGTTGGATCTTCTAGTTAGTTTATACCCCCCAATTTTTGTCATATGCAAATTACCTATTTTTGTTTACTATATAAGGAGTGTCACTTTCTCAAGTTTCTACAACCATAGCATATAATACATGGCTTTCCAATTGCAACTAACCATGCAACAAGAAAAACTACGAAAGGGACCTTGGTTCGAAGAGGAAGACGAGAGACTGGCATCTATTGTTGCCATTTTAGGCGAACGTCGTTGGGATGCCTTAGCAAAGGCTTCAGGTATATATATGATTCAGCTCATAGGCGGATTCAGGATTTATATTTGATTGGTTCATTGTTTATGTTCTTATACTGAATTCATCGCGCTTTTGAAAATATGAGTCCACAACCTAGTATTTGTTGAAAGTTTAGTGATTTATTTCACATATTTGTGTATGTCGTTTAAAAAATACTGGATTTAGTTCAACTCGATGGATGGAATTGCATTGCATCCGCCTTTGATAAAAAGCGTCGTATTTTAACTAATGTACAAAATTTGGTTGCATGCAGGGCTAAGGAGAAGTGGAAAAAGCTGCAGATTGAGATGGATGAATTACCTCAGACCTAATTTAAAACATGGCCATATTACTGAAGATGAAGAACGTTTGATTGTTCAACTTCAGAAACAGTTTGGAAACAAGTAAATAATCTTCCTTCTTTTGTATTTTATGTTAAAGAAAAAAGTTGTAAAAATGCTTTACACTAGTAATATGTGATGCCCTTTATCTATTTCACATTGATTATTAATTTTAGTGTTTTTAACATTACAGGTGGTCAAAGATTGCTAAACAATTGTCAGGAAGAACTGATAATGAAATAAAAAACTATTGGAGAAGTCACTTAAGAAAGAAAGCACTGATTTATGAACAAGGTTCAATATTCTGCTTAATATATAATTCTCACATTTCTCTCTATATATTCCGAAGCGGAGATGGTTAAATTGTTTTCGTGTGACATATAAGTCTTCAAGCCGTGAAATCAGCCACTGATGCTTGCATCAGGGTACGTTGTCTACATCATACGTCTTTGGGATGCTGCCCTTCCCCAAAGGGGAGTATTGGAGCAACAGTCAAGTTGTCTCCGTGTGGCCTATAGGTCACGTGTTCGAGCCGTGAAATCAGTCACTGATGCTTGCATCAGGGTAGGCTGCCTATATCACACCCCCCCATTAGAGTGCGGCCCTTCCCCGAAGGAAAATATTGGAGCAACGATCAAGTTGTCTCCATGTGACCTATAGGTCACGTGTTCGAGGAGTGAAATAAGCCATTGATGCTTGCATCAGGGTAGGCTGCCTATATCACACACTCATTTGGAGTGCGGTCCTTCCCCGAATGGGGCATTGGAGCAACGGTCAAGTTGTCTCCGTGTGACCTATAGGTCACGCGTTCGAGCCGTGAAATCAGCCACTGATGCTTGCATTAGGGTAGGCTGCCTACATCACACCCCCTTGAGGAACAACCCTTCCCCCGACCCTGTATAAATACGGGATATTTTGTGCACTGAGTTGTCGTTTTTCACTCTCTATGTTCCCTATATATCCATATCCCTTAACTAATAAATATTTGTTTTTGTCTTACAGAATGCTCAGGAAGCAATACAAGTACTAATTCAGAATTAAAATCATCATTTGGAAAAGATGATTGTTCCTCTGCTGATTCTTTAACTGAAATGGAAGTTTCTAATTATAGCATTGATCACTCGTCGAAGGAAACAACATTACCAGATTGGATACCAAGTTGGACATATGAACAAAGTCAAATGGAACATCATATGTACCTTTGTAGATTAAACATATGTTCATGTTATCCTCAGTGTTTTTCTGAAGATAATAATAATAGTTTTAGTACATGGGATGATACTTCATCTTCTATATGGGAATAGTAGTTAAAAGAAGAAAGAAAGAGTTTGAATTATATATAGACAAACAAGTGTGAATGTAATTTCTTCATTTGAAGGTGGGAAAATCTTAAGGAACAAGAATCATGTACATTTTGTTCATTCTAATTATTTATTGAGTTTAACTTTTATACAGCGTAAAAGAATTTTTATGGTATTATTTCACCTAAAAGATATCTAAAAATAACAGGCATGATAAGTGAAATAGTTATTTAAAAAATAAAGCAGGTAACCTGGGATGATATATTAACTTATATTGATAGTGGCAAAATTATTTACAAGGTCGGTGAATATAATTTAGTTAAAGGGAAAATGACACTGTATAGCCGCTCTCAAAATAATGGCTCCAAAAAAAATTAAATATTTTTATATATATATTCATTTTTGTATGTTACATACAAAAAAATATAAAAAATTTATACACTTTGCAGTTACCGGATATAAACAGTTTCGACCGCGAGCTAGAAGTAATCTTTGCCCTAAGTTAAATCCTTATCCATTTTGGGCACATTATTGTCACATGCTTATTAGCTCACTTTCGTGTATTATTGTTTTTTTTTTTTTTTTTTACTAAATTAAAGACGAAGAAGGATAAAAGAATAGAAAAATGCAAGAGGGCATTTAAAGGGGAAATGACAGGTGATTAATGTGCATATTCTATATTTAGTAGTGATGAACTTGGCTCTACAAGTTTGACTGATACTAGAGCCGTCAAAATGGGTCCGGCCCGTGAAGCCAGTCCAACCCAGCCTGCTATTTGGGTAGAATTGGCTAGGATTTTTTGAGTCCATTTAAAACTGAGGCTAATAAACCCGATCCAAGTTAGTCCGCTAGCCTTTGAGGCTTGATCGAGGCTGGGCTTGGGCTGGCTCGTGGGCCAAAGTTTAATTAAATTCAAATTAATTAACAATTAAATATTTAAAAAAAATAAACCTAAAATAACTATTAACTATAATCTCCATTGCCTAACCCTAAATTGCTCATTTACCCTTCCATATCAACTACAATTTAAATTTTTGGCATGCATGTAATACGACAAAATTAGTTTTTCTTTTGCTTAATTAATAACGAACTCAAAAAATTTTAGGTGGTCAATAATAATATTTTTTTTCAAAAGAAAATATTACTTTGAGCGGCCAATAATCAATTTGGATTACTTTAATATATTATTAATATTTAAACTGCTCTTCAGTATAGAAAAAGATCAATCTTAAATACATACAAAAAAATTTGACCAATAACAAATTTCAGGAATTTTAAAAATTTTATGGACTATAATGATGAAATCGGCAAATGATATTAATCCTAAATTAGAAAACCTCAGCATATAAACTTATTGAAGCAATCTCTGAATTTGAGGAAAATGAAAGAAAAGTATTAAGAAAATATTCATGTAACTTTAAAAAAGAAGAGCTAGAGATATAGAGAATTTACATTTCAATTACGAGATTCCTCGTGAAATATCAAGCTTTTTGTACGCTCTAAGCAAACAGAAGTTGTTTATATAATTAATCGACTACGTCACGAAAAAATATTTAAGGATTTAAAGAAATTCTTTTTTCTAAAGTTGAAGGGCCGGCCCGCCCCAATCCCCGACCTCTTAGGGCTAGGTTGGGCTAGCCATTTTAATGCCCAATCATATGGTGGGCCAGCCCGTCCTAGCCCACCAAATTTAAAAGCCCACGAGGCTTGGGCTAGGCTGGGCTGGGCTGGCCCGTTTTGACAGCTCTAACTGATACCAAAACTAGAAAAGAAGAAATTAATAAACCCCAAAAGTCGTTTTGCACTAATTGGTTGTTCATAAGCACATTTGATATTTCACATGTTTTTTTTGGATAATTGAGTAAATTATGATTACATTCTACAATAACAACATCAACAACAATTAGCTAGAGCAGCGGGTGCTGTAGCGAAATTAATTGCAAAAGAGAAGAAATCGGCCACATTAAAATTACCTTCTGGGGAGGTCCGTTTGATATCCAAAAATTGCTCAGCAACAATTGGACAAAAGGGGAATGTTGGGGTGAACCAGCGTTTGAAGTGGACGAACAACCAGCGTTGAAGTGGACGAACAACCAGCATACGTAATCGAGTTTCATGTCATCATGTCTAGTAGCGCTGGAAACCGCTTTCATGCGTTTTGAAAAATCCAAGTTATAACAATAAATTAAGTTTCATAATTGTGAAATGTTTAATTACCCGAATGTATCAAAAGAATTGTAATTGCTCAGGATAGCCTTTTTTAGCTTCTATATATATATAGTGAAACGCTCTAAGTGAGGTCTGAATAGGGACCTTCTATAGGTAGAGGGGTTGTTTCCGATAAACCCTCGATTCAAGGCAAGCATAGTCACAGTTAAGGACGAAGTTATCTTTTGCTAAGGGTGATCAATTGACCACCCTTCGTCGAAATATTACGAAAAATTACACTATATATAAGTAAATTATTAGATTTTAGATGTATATAACATATATTGAGCAACCTTTGTAAGGAGATTTTTTACTTCTTTCAGATATGAACACCCTTGAAGAATTTTGTAGCTTCGCCACTGACAACAGATTAGATAAAGAAATACAGTATTGAAGAAGTCAATGGAAAAGAAGCAGTAACAACAAGTTAATCATAAAAGTAAAGCATAAGCAACATCAAGTTGCAATAGAGATCTAAGAATAAGGAAATATTATGATTACATTATATAAGAGAATTTTTTTGAAATATTGAATTTATATTAAACTCCACAGGAGAAAGAAATACGCATTTCACTAGAAATATATAGAAACATAAATCATATAAATATCAATTGTAAAGCAGAAATTTTCCATCAAGTACCTGGAGAAATAAACTAAAACTTAGTTCTTTTATTTATTTATTTATTATTATTATTGTTGTTGTTGGAAACATGACCTTGGCATTATGTTGATCTAGAGAATTCAACGTTTAAGAACCATTTGGTTGTAGAGCTGCAGCTTACACCTATATTCTTGCATTTTTATGATCACGTTGACAATTTGATTCAACTATATAGATCATGCCCTTGATCTGAACGAAAAAAAAAAATCATTTTACAGTTTTACTATCCAATTTTCGAAGCTCATTATTCCGATTAATTTTGATTCGCATCAAGTAAATCTATAGAAAAGCTTCCGATTCCTAGTAATCGAACCACTAGATCTCTAATTAAGAATAAATTAAAGAATATCAACTATTCACCACGCATACCCTTCGATACTTATTGGTTAGTCTCTCGATGATCTATTTCTCTGCCGATAATATATTCTACTAAAACTTTTTATTGTTATTGTTAGGATTCAAACTCGAATACCCTAGAGAAGGAAAAAGGATCTCACTCTAGCTATATAACAAATCGGGGCGGAGCTAGAGGCCTAGCTACGGTTTGACCGAACTCAATAACTTTCACTCAAACAGTGTTTTAGTGTTAAAAATTTCTTTAAATACGTACAAATATTAAACTTAGAACCTATTTATTGACACTTGAAATTGTCGTTCTAAATTCAGAATCCATAAAGTTGAAATCATGACATCGCCGTGCTATATCAATAGAAACAAACACACTAGTTCACAATAACAGGATTGATCCCAGTTTCTTTCTTAATTATATCATTTAAAATATCTGCACGTTTTTTTTTAGGAAAATATACAGATGACATGCAATATTTTAATCCTTACATAGGTCATCAAGTAAGTTAAAGTACATTCACCATATTGAAAATAATGTCATCCGAATTAAGATAAGTATTCAACATATTCTTTGTAGTCTAAGTACAGTGAACTTTTACAAAAAATGGGAACCCTATGCTTCTAACTTCTAATTAAGGAGATGATAATACCATTTTAATTAAAAAAAACCATTGGATAATTCTTTAAAATCAAATCCATTTATCCATCCTACTAAAAATAAATAAATAAACTAAATCATCTTTCTTCTATCTCAGCATGTTAAGTAAGCAAGTTAGACAATGCGGATATAAAGTGCAAAAAGCAACTTGATAATGTCATTTGTCATTAACAAATGGTTATTATATAGGAGGAATTATTTCTAAAAAAAATAAAGAAAAATAATGAACAAACAAGTTGGTTGGGTATTGGACTGTGACAAACAACTTAATTAAGTAGAACTGCATCCTCTATTCAGTTCATTTTGTCTCCTAATAAGCATTTTTTTTAATTATTTTTCTTTGATTATAATATAATTAGTTGAACAGATAGATAAGCTGATCAAAAGCTAGTTGCTCAAAAGATTATTAAAATGGTTAAGGAGATTACCAAATCTGGTGATGACAAGGTTTTCTCATAGCTAAGCTTAACTTTCCATTTAGGAACCATCTAATCTTTTTGTTATTTTTCTAGTTAAAGAGACTTATGGAATTTCTCCTTTTGCGGAATTAAGCGGATCGTCGTTGAACCGAGAGGTTGTAAGCAACCCCCACTTCCAACCGAGAGGTTGTGAGTTCGAGTCTCTCCAAGAGCAAGGTGGGAAGTTCTTGGAGGGAAGGATGTCGGGGGTCTATTTGGAAACAGTCTCTCTACCCTAGGGTAGGGGTAAGATTTGCGTACACATTACCCTCCCCAGACCCCACTAAATGAGATTATACTGGGTTGTTGTTGTCGTTGAAAATCCTCATGTTATCGGACCAACTTCCAGATTGTTTCCACAACATAATTATGCCTTTATTGATATAGAGAAACTTAACCCGTGAGTCTCCTAATTAATATTGGAAATTTTATACTCTATAGAAAACTTTAGTACCATATTTATTTTAAATAAATACCATTTTAAAATATTACATTCTATAAATACCTTTTATCCTTTATAGCAAAATATCTAATTATAGTTACATCCTATATTTAGGCACCATATATGCTAAATAATATTTCTCTCTCTCCTTTTTAGTATTTTCTTTCACATAATCACCGTATATCTACTCTAAACACGTTCTCTCTCTCTCTTTTTGCATACACTTTACTCTCTTCTCCCACAAACCCACGTTTCATAACTCTTCTCCCACACAAATTTTCTATTTCTCCGCCATTATCAATCTCACATTCAAAATATATCTTAAATCACTGTTTTACCGCCGATTTGTTTTCTCCTAGTAAGTTTACTTCTTCGAACTTTGATATCATTATTTTGGTTCTCTAATTTTTATACCGATTTTTCATAAATTTCTGAAACAATAACCATTGGTATTGTTTACTCACCAGGAAGCTTTAATTTTTCTCTTCAATGGCGGATTCAACGCCACACAAGATGATAACCAGAGGTATACCCACCAAAATTCTCAATTTTGATGGGCCCTCTTTCTCGTTGCAAATAACTCAAGGGGAGTCGGATTTTGCAGGTAAGTCAGCAACTACAGTTTCACAGAGAAGAACTAAATTACACAATGACAAGTCGAAAGAAGTCCAAGTTAAGAAATCTTCAAAAGAAAAAAAAATCCAGTTGTTTCAAAGATGAAAAAACCTATGAATGATTCTTCATGTGTCAATGTAAAGGAAGTCGCTGCAAAAAAACATCGGATACATGACACGAAAAGGTAATTGCTATTGTATCAATATGCATTCAAAGAAACTTATATGTATTCATAATTATTCAAGTTATTTTACATGTACGATGTTGTATTCGTATGTATCTGGTTGTATTTAAATATATTTAGTTTTATTCAATTTCACATTTTTGTACTATTTGGTATTACTGTATTCAGTTGTATTTATAAGTATGTATATGTATTCTTATGTATTTTGATAGTTTGCAACTGTTCAATTTTCCAGTATGTTTTTAATTGTATTCATATGTATTCATCTTAGTTATTTTTTGTTTGCAACTGTTCAATTTTCCAGTAAGTTTTTAATTGTATTCATATGTATTCAGCTTACTTATTTTTTATGTCATGTGTGTTGTAGCTAGTTTTTTAATATGTATTTAGCCTTGTCAATGTATTTAGTTGTATTCGTATGTATTCATGTCAGATATACTGTAATATATTCTGTGTATTCAGTTATATCTATACTTCTAAGTGTTTGTAGTTGTATTCATAATTCATGTCAGATTTACTATGAAATATGCATTGTATTCAATTGTATTTACATGTATTTATTCTTGTTAAATGCAGGAAATTAATTTTTTTGTGAAACATCAGCCAAAATTTGCACCCCATATCAGTGTTTATACTAACACTGATATAGTCTCCCAGCTAAAAGAGAACCTTACTCCTGATCAGTACCAACAACTTGGAAATACTTGCTTTGGCTCATTTCTTCAAATGAAGCGCTGTGAAGTTCAACATCAACTCTTCAGATGCTTCATGTCTCTCCAGTTAGAAGGCACTCCTAACAATGTATTTGCAGTACACGTCAATGGTACTTCATTACATTTCACATTAAGGGAGTTTGCGCTTGTGACTGGCCTCAAATGTGTTGGTAATGATGAAGATTTTGAGTTTAGTGAAAAGTTTCCTAACTGGCTTATTAAGACTTACTTTGGAGGTGCTAATCTTGTCAAGAAGGAACAATTGATGAAATGCTTTGCTGACAAGAACTGGGGTCCTGACAATGATGGTGATGCCTTGAAGATATCTTTGTTGTATTTCATACACACCTTCATTTTTTCATCCGAGAAGAATAGTACAACTATACTAACGCTACATTTTGACTTGGTAGAGAGTGGGCGCTATTCTGAATATCATTGGGGTTTAAAAACATTTGAAATGCTGACAAAATCGATCAGCATGAAGATGGATGCTGAGAAGAAGTATTACAGGATAGATGGGATACCACTGGCTATGCAAGTGTGGTTTTATGAGTGTTATTCAGATGTTGATTCCAAAATTGCACTCCGAGTTGATGACGTGGTCCCCAAAATACTCAATTGAAGAACCACCGGATATCAGCCAACCTTTGCTTATCTAATGAACGGCATGTTCAATGACACCGGAAACATGGTAATATACAAATTGTATCATTGCTAGTTTATATTTTATTAATAATTAATATGCATACATTTGCATATAGAAGTATGCAGTTGCATTCAGATACATTTTTGGTGATGTAATACCTGTTGTAGTTTCAGCTGTCATATTCTCACAAATATGTTGCATACAAATGCATCCAGATTACTCATACATTTGCATACAAGAGACTGCATTCATTTTCAGGGGATGCATACATCATAATATATTTGTATACAAATACATACAGATAGAAATATTTGTATAATTAGCTGCATACAGATACAAAATACAGTTGCATACTACTTCTATAATCAGCTGCATACATTTTCAGGGGATGCATACAACAATATACATTTGTATACATATGCTTACAGATATAAATACTTGCATACAAATTCAAGATATATGTATAAAAATGCATAGGGACTAATAAACAGTTGCATACACTTGTATACAAATGCATACAAAAACTGTATACATTTGAATACATCTAATGCATACAAATGCATTCATATGCATACAGCAATATACAACTGTTGTAGCCTTCATTATTAATTCTTCATACAATTGCATATTATTTCCAAATCATTAGTGCTGCCTTATATTCAATACAAATTTCAGTTTGTATTCCAGATCTGCATCTGTATGTTTCTAGTAAGACTTTGATTGTATTTCGTTTTTTAGATTGTTTACAAGGACATCAGTCCAAGCGATATAGAGCTTGTCATTATTCAGATTCCTCATGTAGGCGCCGATGTTGAGAAGAGACCTTCTCCTGCTCATTCAGACAAATCGGGAGAGGATTCGGATGACATTTCTCCTACACCCGAGCTTCAATGTAAGAAGAAACATGTTGCAAGTGTTGGTCCATCTTCATCACCGCCCCATAAAAAGCACAAGGAACACGAAAAGCATCCTAATGAAATAGAATATCAACCCAAGATTCCTCCTGTTTGTGTATCCAAATTTGGACATAAAGTTTTGCATAACAATCAGCTGCCAGATTCCCAAAATGACGAAGTATCTTCTTTGAGGAAAGACCTAAATTCATTCAAAGAATACGTGAGTATTTAACCACAAATTAAACATTACAGTTTAATGAATAGCATTCATATATTTTTGGCGCAATCTTCTAATTATTTTTGTATTGTTAAGGTTGTGGGAGAGTTCAAGTCTCTAAGAACATTGATCAATGATAACTTCAAGAAGCTTTCTGACCATCTTCAACAAAAGCAGCAAACTGAAAGTTTACACCAGAGAAAAGAACCCATAGGGAGACGTGATGATGGCATTGACACAGATATCAGAGATAATGTTGAGGTTTAACATTCTTAACATATTGAGCATTTGTTTATATCTCATACTTGCTGTTATAATTAAATAATTGTATTATAAAAGTTGTATGTATTCGACTAGCATTTAACTGCCTCACTAAACTGATAAATGCATCGACCAACACATGTATTTAGCTGTATTCATATTTGTGTTAACCTTAATATGTAAATGGAATTAACTACTGTTTTAAAAATATTCAGTTGTATTTTGATGTATTCTGATTTGTATTTCTTGAATATGTGTGATGTATTTCAAACTCCCATTTCCATTACCAAAATATATTTTCTTACTACACTTATATGTATTTAACTGTATTGTAACATTAAGTTAATACATTAACAATGATACATACAACTAACAAAAACAAATGCTTAATGATCAATGTTTGGAGTCAAGAGGAGAGGGAAAAACTACATCAGAGGTGCCGTCCAACATACCATCTACTGGTCAAAAGGGTGTATCTACAGAATTCTATGTATGTGAGCACGTGATTTTTGCCCTACAAGAACTACTCCCAAAAATTCAAAATAAAATAGTTTTGTGTTGCTTGTGATTTATTTGTACTTGTCTGTGCATGTTTATTTTTATGTTAATTAAGAAAAATACAAAAATATGTGTTGCATGTGCATTTAGGATTTAATTCTACAATTAGAAATTAATTAAACAATATTTGGATTTGCGAGAATGAAAATCACAAAAAATGTGTATTTGGCATTTTTTAGCATTTAATCTCCAATTGTGTGATTTTATTTTAGTTGGTATTTAATGATGTGATAATTGTTACTAGAAGATAATTAGTATTTTTAATAAGCTAACTTGGTTTATAATTTTAGAAAATAATTTAGGAAGAAAATGAAAAGAAAGGAAAAGAAAAGAGGAATGAAATAAATCTGGGCCAATTTAATTAATTTCCCAAACACCCAACCTACCAGAAACCAGCCCAAATCACCCTTATCTGGCCCAATCGACCAAGCCAACCAAACGACGTCGTATGGCCACGTTTAATCTGAACCGTCGATCTCCTAAGATCGAACGGTCCAGTCCACCCCCAGGATTGAAGAAACGATGTCGTTTCAAGCCTGTCGATCCCGACCGTCCGTTTCATTTGATCCAACGGACCATAGCCATTTTCATTACCCGACCCCCTTGTCCCCGGATCGACCCAATCCCCAGTTGAAACCCAAACGACACCGTTCCTCCTTAGGGAAGTGATCAAGGCCGTTGATCGTGAATGATCTAACGGCCAAGATCAAATCCCCACCCCACTATATATTCCTAAACCATACCCCTGCCCCCTAAGCCATGCCCTCCCCCCTTCGCCTTCGTCTCTAACCTAGAGACAGGCCCCAACACCAGCCGCCTTCAACCACCGCCTTCCGCCCACCAGAAATCGCCTCACGGCGATTCCTGTGGTCCAAACAGCCCCAAAATTACACCATAGGACCCCCTCACCCTTCTCTTTCCGAATCCCCATCCATCGCCTTCGAATCATCCCCGAGTTCTTCGAATCTCAGATCGATGAACTGACCCCTAACCCTAGTTCACAAAAACGCCTCCAACTTCACACCACAGCTCCGCCCTGACCTCTTCTCTCCAAATCCACCCTCTCCTTCCTTCGAATCTAGTCCCAGTCACTCTAATATCGATTTTGAGCCAAGAACCCTAGCGCCGCCACAAGATTCCCTGATGGCGGCGCCAAACCTAAGCCGTCCCAAACCCACACCCCTAAACCACTTTGACCCCCTCAGTCCAAATCTATACCCCTTTAACCTCGAATCATTCCATCCTGTTTCGAATCTTAGATCGAAGAATCGAACCAAACCTTAATCCGTTCAATGACCACCAAACTCACACCTTTTGTCCAATGGACCACCCTCGTCCCAAATCCCTTACTGGTTTTGCGCGAATCAGAGCGGAGTTGGTCGAATCTCAAAACGAAAGAGCAAACCCTAAAAGGAAAAGAATTGAGGTCGTGGTCGACCTTAGTCATATGTTATCAGTCGAGAACACTCGATTAAGGTCTGTCTCGGCTTCAAACACAAGTGGGAGTTTCAACCAAAACAAATGGGAACTGGGACTGAAATTCTAAGGTACTTATTTTTCTTTACTTTTTCTTTTGATTGTTTCATGGCTTGTCTGATTAAGTTTCGTTGTAGTTCTATCTCTTTCAATTACTTCCCTTTCTTTCCTCTCCATCGAACTTTTCTTAGTCTAGTCTTCTTCTATTAGCCAGCATATGGTTAAATAGTTTCGTCGATTAATTCGGGCTAATTGTAGTTCAGTAGTTGGTCAAATCGTCTGTTGTTACTCCGAATTGTTTCATTTTTATGTGAAGTTTGGTCCCTTACTCTGTGACATGATTTGGCATATGAATTCAGTTGTTCATTCAATGTGTTTACAGTTTCATCTGCTCGTATTTCGGTTCAGTGTAGAATTTTGTTAGTCTATTCCCTGAATCCTTAAACCCTTCATCTTGGTTGCGATACTGTTCATTCTGATGTGAGTTCAATTGTTGTGTGAGTTTAGTAGTTTGAATCTGACTGTGGTTCTATTTGAGTTTGGAGTCCGATGGGATTTAAGTTGTGTTTAAATTTAGCTTTAGTTAATCAGTGATTAGGTTCTTCTTTAAGGATTGGACTAGGACAGTAGATCACAGTAGTTTCAGGGGTATTTTGGGTCTGAAAAGGTTTGAAAGCGGTTTAAGTTGAATGGTCTGACAGTAGGGTACTAAGGTACCATTAAACTAATGAATTGTTTAAGTGCTAATGAGGAACAAAACATAATGGTAGGGGAATGCTTAAAAAGGATTGATTAAAATATGTTGCCCATGCCTGTTTGAACATTAAATAAGGAAAAGACAAGGGGTAATAGGAAAAATATACTCTAGTGGGGTACTAAAAGAAGATCATGGGCAGAATTAGTTAAAAATTTCTGCCTAAGTGCTCTTGAGAGCTGGCAACGTCAGTGTTTAGGTATAAGTGGGGGGATTTTGGACAGAGGGGGGATCCTTTTTTTCTCGGGGGGCTGGGTTTTTCTTTTGGGCAGACCTTAGAGCAAAAGGGCAATCTAAGGAGGGAGAGTAAAAGATTGAAAAAGAGAAATCTGAAAAGAGAGAGAAAAGAGTTCAAAGTTTGAATACAAAAACAGGTTTTGAGAAGGCTTGAGATGAGTTTGGGTGTAGTGTTGCAGTAGTGTGTTTTTTCTGATTTCATTTTCTGAGGTCGTTTGAGCTGTTTAAGTTTGAGTGTTTTGGTTTTAACTGGTTTCAAATTCACCTGGGTTTGCTGCATATGTTATTGGGTTGTTTGTGGATTGCTGTTTGTATTGCTGCTCGTATTACAGCTGTACTGCTACTGACTTCCTCTTTATTCTTCTGTTTGCTCCAATCCAGGTACTCCCCCTTGACCTAGTATGAAATGTAAAGGATCAATGTAGGTCTGATTTGGAGATTAAATGATAAAGTGCTGCTTGGGTTGATCTCTGAATTTTTTCTGTTTTGTTTTGGTTTAAAGGTGTAAAACAGTCATGTTTACTTGAAACTTTGTATCGTATGTATAATTGGACTGTTCAAACTAGAATTGTCTGTATGTTGCTTCATTAGTTTAGTCCTAGTGTATTTTAATTTCCTATAAATAATCAGTACTTTAGAACTTATATTGACTGGAATTACTCATCGCATACTCTATATCAGAGTATCTATGAGATATGAGTATTGTTGAAGAGCTGCAATTCAATTAATGAATTCACAGTTCGACGAAGATTTTAAGCCGTGGTTTTACGTATTCTAGTATCACTGGTGAATTCCAAATCAAGATTCAAAAGTTACCTAACATATAGGTCATTTAAAATGAAGAGATAAGTCACCAGTTGTGCAGATTTAAATAACCTTGAGTTCAGTTTCAATAAATTTGCTTTTGTTTCGTCAAACAATCAACGTGTGTTGCTTAGCCATAACAGATTTGAATTGAAGTGCCTACCAAAATGAATTTGTTTTATTCATTTTAACTGTGTGACAGATTCAGCATGTTTGGTAAACCATGTATGAATCAGTGAATATGCCTGCGATTATTCAAAGTTAGCATGTTGAAATTAGCATGAATTCAGAAATGATTATGTGTTCACCAATAATTGAGCCCGTTGTGGGTTAAAATCAGTAGGTTGAGATTCACATAAAATCAGTACGGGATCTGGGCCTGAATCTGCTTAAGGCCCAGCGTCAGACAGCCCTTCCCCTCTTGTAAGGTTAAACCATTCCCCTTCTTTTGGGCTGATTTTGAAGCCCAATCTGCTAAAGATACTAGGTTGTTTATTAAAGCTTTTTGATTTAACATTGTGATGTAATACTTTCAATGATGGTTTATTAACAATGCTAATTAATTAGGGCCCTTTACAGACAATACTTAATAGAAAAATCATAGATCTTTTAGGTTGGTTTTAAAATAAATGAGGTGCGCCGTGCCAAACCAATATCATACATTGAGTGGCCCTCTCAATTATAGTAAAAATATTTTTAGACCTCGGGACGTGCCATTTAGCGAATTTTATGACCTTCCCCAAAGTTAATAATACGCTAGTCATTCTAGACGCACTTTTAATAATTTACTTTCTTAAACTCGGGTGCACATTTATGTGACCCAAATCCAAATCTCAACAGAGTTGAAATGTGTCAATAACTACGGGTGCGTTGATATGACGTGGTTCGAGATGTATTTTCACAACGTTGCAATTCTCGCTAAAAAATATAATAATAAAAGCGGTAAAAAGTTAAAATTTGCACATAGGTTCAACATGTATTAAAATCAGATGAATAAGCCGAATATGACATTTGAGCGACCGTGCTAGAACCACGGAACTCGGGAATGCCTAACACCTTCTCCCGAGTTAACAGAATTCCTTATCCGGATTTCTGGTTTGCGGACCGTAATACAGAGTCATTTATTTTCCTCGATTCGGGATTCAACCGGTGACTTGGGACACCATAGATCTCTCAAGTGGCGACTCTGAATCTTTAAATAAAATCCCATTTCGATTGTCCTTTAATTGGAAAAACTCCCCTACGCCCCTGCGGGCGCAGGTAAAAAGGAGGTGTGACAGCTCTGGCGACTCTGCTGGGGACCAAACCCAGAACTTCGGTACAGGGTTTAAGAATTCGAGCTTAGAATAACTGTTATATTTGGCTTTATCTGATTTTCCTACATGTTTCATGCTAGATGTGCTAAATGTTTTACCGCTTTGATATTTGGTGAATTGTACATATAAACTGTTGCGAAACCCCTTTTCTCTCTGAGTCTGCTATATCATGAAGAAGGGTGCACTTCGTGTGACTTCTTTTCTATTTAGAGTCGATCCCATTTTTAGAACGAGGTTCGGACAAGTTGCTAAGTTGGGTGAGCTTCTGTATCCCCGGTACGCTGCCCCCCCTCGACTCGAGCTGTCCGCTCGGGTAAGCTATGTCTAGAACAATAAACCCAGGTTTTTAAACCTAGAATAACTCAGCCTCATGTCGGATCCCTAGTAGGCACGTTTGTTTGCATCATGTGCATTTGACTTTGGGGACTCAACACAGGGGTTGGGTCCGTCTAGGACAAGCAACCTGAAATGAAAAAGACCATCCTGATGTATCTTACTTGCTACTTATGCATTTGTTTGCTTCGGACTTGCATGCTGACCGGCTTTTGAATATTTTTGAGATAGAGGTACGAGGGTTAAAGAGAGTTAATCGTCTGTTTTTAAAAACCAATGTCCAAATAATGTCGAAACTCTGCCAAATTTTTGAGAAAATGAATATATATATATATATATATGAAAAAAGAAAAAATATATATATATAGTGTTGTTTGCCAATGAAAAGAGTCTGGTTTTCAAAAGAAGTTTGTTTTATCGGCCCGAACTACGCCGGTTTGATTCTCACCGGGTGTGAGATACATAGGCAACCCTCATCGGGTCCAACCTCCCCTTTTGCAAAAATAGCCAAAAATGTCAAATTTTAATTGTCAACATAAATATGTCGGGCGATGCCGTTTTTGTCAAAAATAGCCGAATGTCCTCAAAAGGGATGGCGGAAGGCCAATTTTGCATAAATAGCCACCTTTGGTCATTTTTAAGATTTTGATCGGTTAATCCATACAGCCTTAAAATCCTCGTCTCTGAAGTGCTGAAAGGCCGTGTTTGAAAAACCGGGTCCTTCATTTTAGTTTGTAAAAGAAAAAAAAAGCAAAAATAGTAGTCTTGTTTTGAATCAAATAAATTTACTTTTCTCTTAATCACCTTAATAAATGTGCAGGATGAACACAAAGGCAAGCGAATCTTTCACCATACTTAACGAGGTCCCCCTCCAGCTCCATATGTGGTGGAATGATCTGGGAAAAAGCAACAAAGAGATAGTGGCTGGAATCCTGGGAGGTCTTGTCGGTCTACTAAATGTCAAGCCAAAGTCGGATGTCATCGAGGCCTTAATACCATTTTGGGACCCGACCCCCAATGTGTTTCGCTTTGGAGGTTTTGAGCTTACGCCCATGCTGGAGGAAGTCGCAGGTTATGCGGGTCTGAACGAAAATATGAGGGGTCAATATTTGTTGTCACCAAGACCAGTATCTCCGCACAAATTTTTGGATTTGCTAAATATCAGCCGGGGTGTTCAGAATGATGATTTGTCGGGAGGATGTTGCACTCTTCAGTTCCTGTATCAGTGTTATGGTAATCCTCGGGGTTTCGAAGAACCAAATCTGGGACTGACCCATGCTGGAAACAGAAGCAAGTGGGAAGCAAGACGAACCTTGGCATTCATAACGGCATTCTTGGGAATCGTGATTTGTCCAAGAGAAGATAAGAAAATAGAAGCAGGTCTTGTGGGGATGGCTGATGTTGCGATTAAAAGGGCGGATAGCACTATAGTCCTCTGATTTTGTCAGAAATTTACCGAGCATTGACTGTGTGCAAGGAGGGAGGAATTTTTTTTCCAAGGTTGCAATCTATTACTTCAGTTGTGGATGCAAGAACATCTGTGCCACCGGGCGGGGTACATGAACTATGGGCTGACCGGGTTAAGCTGTATCGAAGAATTTGAAAAGTGAGTAAGGGGTATTGCATTCCCTGAAGGTATCGAAGCTTGGCTCGTACGACTGAGGTCATTGATTGCTGATCAAATTGAATGGGCATTTGGGTGGTTGCCCGTTACCGAGGTGCTATATATGTCAGCGGGAGAGTGTCATATTCTCTTAATGGGTATTCGGAGTATCCAAGCGTATGCTCCCCATCGGGTACTACGCCAACTGGGAAGGTTTCAAGTCGTCCCCAAAGATGAAGACTTGAGCAAGCACGTCATTGAGTTGAGTCCGAGAGACGCATTCCCGGAAGATAAAATTCGCAAATTATGGAATGAATGCCGGTTCCTTGAGCCTAAGACTATGGTCCGAGATCTGGCTAAAGGTGAGGTGGACCCAAAGTATAATGTGTGGTTTGGGAAAGGTTCCATATTCTCCAAAGGCCCTCCAAAAGAGCCCATGTCCAACAATTTACTAATGATTCACAAGAGCAATGGGTTTGGTTAGCAAAAGAAGAGGGTTATATGGCAGAAATAGGCAAGCTGAAGCGACAGATTAGAGACCTGGAATTTGAAAATAGTCTGCAAGTTGATGCCGATCGGGGAGAAAAGAACAAATTGGCCCAAGAAAATGAGGCGCTGAAAGCCTAAATTCGACAAATGAGGAGAGATGCTGACAAACAACAAAGGAGTCGGTCGGATGAGCGGTTAATAAAAGGGTTGAAAAAGGAAATCGGTGAGTACCGGGATGATTTGAAGAAATCTAAGGATACCATAGCACAACTCCAGGCACAATGGGCAAAGAGAACAAAAGAGCGCACATAGTACTTATAGCAAGCGAGGAAAGATTATGAAAAGACCATTGCCAGTCTAAAAAGGAAGGTGACCACCCTAGAAAGCGAGGCGGCTAAATAAACCAAGGCTTTTGAAACCGAAAGTGAACACTGCTATTTGATGGAAGATGAAATACAGCAGTTACATAAACAACATCTGCATGATTCTCAGGTTTTGAAGGGTAGAGGGGATCAAATAGAATGCCTACTCCTAGAGAAAGACCGAATCAGGGACAAGATTTTGACTATTGCTCATGCTATTACCAGGAAATGTCAGTGTGTGAAAACATGATCTGCACTACTTTCTTCTCGGCAGTGATGATATTTGTGAAGCAAGTCATGTATGAGTTGGAACAGCTGGAAAGGGTCCTTACACCTAAACCCGCGGCAAGGCCGGATGACGCCCCGCGGGCACCCAAATCTAAAGCTTTAATGTATTCGTAGGTCGAGTCTACATTTTCTTTCTCCTTAGAGTCTGTTGTCTGTTAGAGTCTGTTTTTCCTTTCGCGTCAGAGTCTGTCAGAAGTTCTTGAATTTGTATTTGGTTTGGTTTCGAGTTTGTTATTTTCCTTTCGGAAAGTGTCTAGTTTGTAATAGAATGTTTATTAATGAAGATTGAAAATTTCCAAAATTGTCTCCTTACTTTTCGCACTTATCTTGACAAAACTACGCACGGTCTGATTCATGCGGGGACATGATACGTATCTCTATAGGATTCGACCACCACTAAAAAAGAAAAAGGGGAAGAATAGAAAATAAATAAAGAAGGATAGAATAAAGGAAGCTTAAAAGAAGGGGTACGATTATGAGAGGCCGAAATGACGCACGCAACCGAAGCAAATGCATGATAGAAAATGGTTAATTGCATAGGTGCATTGCATCCCAACGTGTAATTGCATATGTGTTAAACTCTAAAAACTAACAAGTTTGTTGATTTCCAGAGAATTCAAGCAGTTAGTTTATTTAGAGGATACTGGCACATTACCATTACCAAACCAGATCGAAGGGACCAATACCAGAAATTATGTCTATCCCAGATGTCGACACTAGTGTTGAGGTAGAGGAGTTGGATGTCTATAAAATGAAAGAGGAGATGCTCAAGCTTAAGCAACAGATGGCCGAAATGTACCAGGCCTGGTCCAAAGGGCAATCACCGCCAGCTTACCCAGCCAACCTGGCCTTTACCCCACCATTAGCTCAGTCTCAAGATCATCCCGCCACTGATCCAGGTTTTCCCATTTATCAACACTACCATGGCACTACTTCTCATACGCCACAAGCTCCACTACCACAATCAATTCCATACCCTCCTCCGCCAATCACCCTTGTCTTTGTGGCATCTCCACCAACTGCACTCCATAAATCCCCGAGTGAACCTGTGTTCCAAGCACAGGACAACCAGTATTATCCCCCGGAGCCTACCTTCAAAGCGCCTGAAGCCTATTCACATGATCCACATTCTGACCTACCAGGGAAAGCAGAAAAACCGGCTAGAAATCCTGAACAGGAAGAGATGTTCAGAAAAATGAAAAGCATAGAACAATCTTTCAGGGATATGAGAGGGTTAGGAGGTCAGGTGAGTGTAGCTTACAAAGACTTGTGTTTTTTCCCAAATGTACAACTACTGGCAGGGTTCAAAATTCCCAAGTTCGACTTGTACAATGGACACGGTGATCCGGTAGCCCATCTGAGAGGTTTTTGTAGCAAGATGAGGGGAGCGGGCGGAAGAGATGAATTACTCATGGCGTATTTCAGCCAAAGCTTAAGTGGATCGGCGTTAGAATGGTACACCAGACAAGATCATAGCAGGTGGTACACATGGGACGATTTGGCCCAAGTATTCGCTTGTCACTTTCAATATAATCTTGAGATCATTCCGGACCGACTGACCCTGACCAAACTGGAAAAGAAGCACAGTTAAAGCTTTATAGAATATGGTTTCCGGTGGAGGGAGTAAGCAGCAAGGGTAGATCCCCCAATGAAAGAAAGCGAGATGGTCGATTACTTTTTGCAGGCTCTGGAGCCAACTTACTTTGGTCATTTGGTGTCCGCAATTGGCAAGTCTTTTAATGAGGTTGTAAAAATGGGAGGCATGGTTGAGGAGGGCTTAAGTCCAACAAAATCATGAGCTATTCAGCGATCAAGGCAACCACTCAGGTCATCCAAAGCGGCACTGAGGGTGTACTTGGGAAGAAGAAAATAGAAGATGTCACGACTGTTGAGTCCGGAGCCTGGTTCGAATCTAGAGGCCCGTCACCCTACTATAGCCAATCACGACCCTACCACCAAAATTACCCCATAGTCCATATATCCCTCCACAACATTACTACCCACCGCCAGATCCCCATTTTTCCGTCCATCATGCACAAACCTATACCCAAACTCTGGCACATGCGCCAGCTCCACAAAATCCATACCCAGATCCACAAAACACATATCCACCCCCAAGGGCCTACAGAAATTCCCCGGGAATAGGTTTCCGACCAAACCCAGCCCTCAAGAATGAGAGGTCACAGAAGCAAAAGACTTTCACTCCACTGGGGGAATCATATACCAGTCTTTTCCACAGATTGAGGCAGTTGGGCATGTTGAATCCAATTGAGCCTAAAATGCCAAATCCTCCCCCTAGAAATCTTGACCACTCGGTGAGTTTTGAGTACTGTTCAGGGGCCCCAGGGCATGATACATAGAAATGTTGGAAGCTTAAAACAGCTGTGCAAGAGCTTATCGATACTCATCGGATCGAGGTTCAAGCCCCAGAAGCACCAAATATCAATCAGAATCCACTGCCAGCTCACCATGAGACACACATGATTGAGTTGATACACGAAGAGGGGGCCTAGGAAGCCCTCAGAGACGGTAATGATGATTTGTTCCAGCAAAACCAGTTCAAAGGGAAAAGTAACCAATGGGAAATTAGTGGTCCAGTTGAGAGGGGTAGATGATAAGCCAGCGGTGGTAGCCGAGAGAGGGTCGTCAAGCATTGTTGCAGTAAAACCAGAGAAAGTTAAAGTGGTAGTGTTGGGGGTCGCAAGTAAACCTGTTGTGATCGTGAAGGGTGCTCGCACAGAGCCTGTTATTATAAAACCGGTAACTCAGCTTCCAGTGATCAACAACAAGGCTATCCTTGGAATTATGAACGAGTGATGGTGATTTACAAAGGGAAAGAAGTCAAAGGAGAAGTGTGTGAAGCCCAAGGTCTAACTCGTTCGGGAAGGTGTTTTGCTCCCTCAGAGTTAAGAAGGGCCAATCCAGTAGCAACAAAGAATCCAGTTACAGAGGAAGAGGCGGAAGAATTTTTAAAGAAAATGAAGGCGCAAGATTACTCCATTGTGGAACAATTGAGGAAGACCCCGGCATAGATCTCATTGTTATCCTTGTTGATCCATTCAGATGAGCACCGCCGGGTATTGATGAAGATTCTGAACGAAGTCCATGTTCCGGATAAGATCTCTGTGAACCATCTGGAGAAAATAGCAAACAAGATTTTCGAGGTCAACAGGGTCACTTTTTCAGATAATGAGTTGCCCGTGGAGGGTACAGAACATAATAGAGCCCTCTATTTGACTGTGAAGTGTGAAGACTCGGTAGTCACTCGAGTACTGATTGATAATGGGTCCAGTGCCAATATCTGTCCTTTGACCACCTTGAACAAACTGAAGGTCGATAGTGACAGAATTCACAAGAACAACATCTATGTTCGAGGGTTTGATGGTGGTGGTACAGACATAGTGGGTGACATCATGCTTGAATTAACAATTGGTCTGGTCGAGTTCACCATGGAGTTTCAAGTGTTAGACGTGACAGTGTCATATAGACTTCTGTTGGGGCGACCCTGGATCCATGCCGCCAAAGCAGTGCCTTCTACACTACATCAGATGGTCAAATTCGAATGGGATAGGCAAGAGATTGTAGTACATGGGGAAGACAATGCAAGCGCCGTAAGTGATGCCATCGTACCCTTCACAGAGGCTGACGATGACAAGGGGCCCTAGGTTTACCAGGTCTTCGATACAGTTTCAGTGGACAAATTTCCCGAGGGTGAAATAGTCCCACTTCTCAAAATAGCAGTTGCAACTGTCATAGTAGCCTCGGAGATGTTGAAAAACGGGTTTGTGCCAGGCAAAGGTTTAGGGGCTGATCTTCAGGGTATTGTTCAACCGGTTTCTTTGCCCAAAAATCTAGATACCTTTGGGTTGGGGGTTCAAGCCTACAGTGGCGGATGTGAGACGGGCCCGCAAGTTGAAGAAAAGAGTCTGGGTCCTTCCCAAGTTAATCCCGCGCCTGTCCAGATCTTTTGTCAGGCCGAGCATCAAAAAGCAATTGTTGTCCAAGGTTACAGGGCCATTGATTGGTGCAGATGGAGACTTAAATGAAGTCTTTGAAAGATTATTCACCGAAATCAACATAGTAGAAGTTGGGGAGGGGTCCAGCAAGGCGGATGTGCAGTTTGTGGGGCCAAAGGCAAAAATCAACAATTGGATGGCTACTCCTTTTCCCATTCGGAGGGAGTCTTGGTAGTTGGCTCTGATTTTCCTTCCTGTTTTCTGGATTATTCCAGGGTTGTAGTCCAGATTTCTTTTATTTTTGTTGTGTTCATCAAAGTATGAAACCTTGTTATCCCGTAATTCAATAAAATAAAAAAGTTTCTTCTTCATTCCTTATTTTATTTTAATTTTGTTTTCTTCTTTTCTTTTTCTATACAGTTCTCTTTATACTAAGGAATCTCTTTATACAGTTCTATACAATTTTATGACATGGCGTACATAAGGAATCCTCAGCCCAGTCTTAAAAATCAATCTGATTCCGAAATGATAGTTCAAGAAGTAGATTGTGATTACAAATCAGAATATGATGATGAGGATGAAGCCTTCAAAGAAATTAGTAAGGAGATAATTCACTTCGTAGAAAAACCCAAACCCAATTTGAATGACATAGAATCCGTCAATTTAGGGGACACAGACAACGTTCGAGAGACTAAAATAAGTGTCCACCTCGAGCCAAAAATCCGGGAGGAGTTAATCAAATCACTCATTGAGTACAAAGATGTTTTTGCGTGGTCATACGATGACATGCCAGGTTTAAGCACTGATTTAGTGGTCCACAAATTGCCCACTGATCCAGCGTTCTCACCCGTCAAGCAAAAGTTGAGGAAATTCAAAACTGATATGAGTGTGAAGATTAAAGAAGAAGTTACCAAACAGTTGGATGCAAAGGTTATCCGGGTCACCCGATATCCTGTTTGGTTGGCTAATGTCGTACCTGTGCCGAAGAAGGATGGCAAGATCAGAGTATGCGTCGATTAACGCAATCTCAACAAAGTAAGTCCGAAGGATAACTTCCCGCTACCCAATATCCACATCCTGATTGACAATTATGCCAAGCGCGAGATCGGATTTTTTGTGGATTGCTATGCCGGGTATCATCAGATTCTAATGGATGAAGAAGATGTAGAAAAGACGACATTCATCACACCCTGGGGAACTTATTGCTACTGGGTAATGCCATTTGGGTTGAAGAATGTTGGGGCAACTTATATGAGAGCAATGACTATTGTGTTTCATGATATGATACACAAGGAGATTGAGGTATATGTAGATGATGTGATCAAAAAATCAAAGCATCAGGCCGACCACATCAGGGATTTGAGGAAATTCTTCCAGAGGCTTCGTAGGTACAACCTCAAGCTTAACCCCACCAAGTGTGCATTTGGTGTTCCATCCGAAAAACTGTTGGGATTCATAATCAGCCGGCGAGGCATCGAGTTGGACCCATCAAAGCCATACAATAATTACCACCTCCGAGGAACAAGACTGAAGTGATGAGTCTGTTAGGAAGGTTGAACTATATCAGTAGGTTTATCGCTCAGCTCACGACGACTTGCGAGCCTATTTTCAAGTTGTTGAAAAAGGACGTTGCGGTCAAGTGGACTGATGAGTATCAGGAAGCATTCAACGAGATAAAGGGATACTTGACAAACCCATATGTGCTGGTTCCGCTAGAACCAGGGAGACCCTTGATTCTTTACTTGACAGTCTTAGAGAATTCATTTGAATGTGTACTGGGGCAGCATGACGTCACCGACAGGAAAGAACAGGCCATCTACTATCTTAGCAAGAAGTTCATAGCTTATGAGGTTAAGTACACTCACATGGAAAAGACATGTTGCGCCCAAACTTGGGTGGCACAGAAGTTGAAACATTATTTGTCATCCTACACTACTTACCTCATTTCACGCTTGGATCCATTGAAGTATATCTTTCAAAAGCCCATGCCGACGGGAAGACATGCAAAATGGCAGATTTTTCTCACAGAGTTTGACATAATCTATGTGACTCGGACTGCGATGAAAGCCCAAGCATTGGCCGATCATTTGGCCGAGAACCCAGTCGATGAAGAGTATGAGCCACTGAGGACTTATTTTCCTGATGAAGAGGTGATGCATATTGATGAACTAGAACAGGCCGAAAAACCAAGCTGGAAACTTTTCTTTGATGGAGCTGCTAATATCAAAGGAGTCGGAATAGGAGCTGTGCTTATTTCTGAAACAGGACATCACTACCCGGTTACAACTCAACTTCGTTTTTATTGCACCAACAATATGGCTGAGTACGAAGCTTGTATTTTAGGTTTAAGGTTAGTTGCGGACATGGATGTCCAGGAAGTCTTGGTCTTGGGAGACTCGGACCTTCTGGTACATCAAATTCAAGGAGAATGGGAAACGCGAGATCTGAAGCTCATACCATACTGACAATGCTTGCATGATCTTTGTCAACGGTTTAGATTAGTGGAGTTCAGGAATATTCCAAGGGTCCATAATGAGGTCGCCGATGCTTTGGCTACCCTGGCATCAATGCTGCACCATCCGGACAAAGCTTATGTCAATCCTTTGCATATTCAAGTCCGAGATCAGCATGCTTATTGTAACATGATTGAAGAAGAACTGGATGGAGAACCATGGTTCCATGATATCAAGGAATACATCAGAATGGGGATATACCTAGTGCAAGCCACGGGGGATCAAAAGAGAACGATTCGACGGTTAGCGAGCGGATTTTTCTTGAGTGGAGGAGTTTTGTATAAAAGAACACCAGACCTGGGATTGTTAAGATGCATAGATGCTAGACAGGCTATGGATGTCATGTCTAAAGTACATTCAGGAGTCTGCGGACCACATATGAGCGAATATGTGTTGGCAAAGAAAATTCTCCGAGTAGGTTATTATTGGCTCACCATGGAGCGAGATTGTATTAGTTTTGTGCGCAAATGTCATCAGTGCCAGATACACGGTGATTTGATTCATTCTCCACCATCGGAGTTGCACACAATGTCAGCACCATGGCCCTTCGTCCCTTGGGGCATGGATATCATTGGACCAATTGAGCCAGCAGCATCCAACGGGCATAGGTTCATTCTGGTAGCCATTGATTATTTCACCAAATGGTTTGAGGCCAAAACTTTCAAATCTGTGACCAAGAAAGCAGTGGTCGATTTTGTTTACTCAAATGTCATCTGTCGATTTGGAATCCCAAAGGTGATCATCACGGATAATGGTGCTAATC
The DNA here is from genome assembly GCF_000393655.2 of Nicotiana sylvestris. Lineage (NCBI taxonomy): Eukaryota > Viridiplantae > Streptophyta > Magnoliopsida > Solanales > Solanaceae > Nicotiana > Nicotiana sylvestris. The sequence goes on from NC_091063.1 coordinate 164,093,816, forward strand.
TTAACAGCAATTTGATGAAAGAGGTATGTCAACAATTTAAGATTACACACCGTAATTCTACCCCATATCGTCCCAAGGCAAATGGAGCAGTTGAGGCAGCTAACAAAAACATAAAGAAGATACTTAGGAAAATGGTAGAAGGTTCGAGGCAATGGCATGAAAAATTACCGTTTGCATTGTTGGGTTATCACACTACTGTCTGTACTTCAGTAGGGGCAACTCCTTATTTGTTGGTATATGGAACTGAAGCAGTAATACCGGCGGAAGTTGAAATCTCGTCCCTTCAGATTGTCGTTGAAGCTGAGATTGATGATGATGAGTGGGTCAAAACTCGTTTGGAGCAGTTGAATTTGATTGATGAAAAAAGATTGGCAGTTGTGTGTCATGGTCAATTATATCAAAAGAGAATGGCAAGAGCGTACAACAAAAAAGTGCATCTCCGGAAGTTTGAAGTGGGCTAGCAAGTGCTGAAATGCATCCTTCCACATCAGGCTGAGGCAAAAGGCAAGTTCGCCCCGAATTGGTAAGGGCCATTCATTGTAACCAGAGTGTTGTTCAATGGTACTTTATGTTTAACAGATATCGAAGGAAAAGGCATTGACATGGCTATCAATTCTGACACAGTTAAGAGGTATTATGTATGATTTCTTTTAATTGTAATTGTTGTTTGTTTGCATTTGGCATGATATCGGAGAATGAAATGACAGAAGCAATTTGTTCTGCCATCCAAACACTTCAACCTTTTCTTCCCCTTTTGAGCCTTATTTATTCTTTCATACCCCTCTTTTGGAATCAGTAATGAAAATGAAAAAAAGGAGAAAAGAAAAATAATGATAACAAAGACAAAAGAAAAGTCACAAGAAAAACAAAGGAATTGGGAACTACGTTTGACCTGATTCCTCAAAAAGGATACATAGGCGCCTCACGGCTCGGTCATAGTGTAATAAGAATCAAAAATCCCCAAGCAAGAAAAACTGGGGTAGAAGTTGTGTTTATAATTTTGGGGAAAGAAAGTTGATTCCAAGAGTTGTAATATTTTACCCATCAAAATTATTTTAAATTTTTCTTTAGCCATACACCAGAAACCCATATTGATGTCCAAAAGACCTCCCGATCAGTATCCGAGAAGTGCCAAGTCAGGCAAATGGAAGTCTGGAGTAACATCTGGTCCCCAGTAGAAAAGAAATGAAATGAGAAAATCCCCAGCAGAAAGGAAATGAAATGAGAGAATCTTATCAGTAACACCCCAATCCCCAGATGAAAAGAAATAAAATGAGAGAGTCTTATTGGTGAAAACCTTCACGGGCATCATAAGGCGACGAAAGTTGAGAGAAATAAAATGAGAGAGTCTTATCGGTGAAAACCTTCACAGGCACCGTAAGGTGACGAGAGTTGAGAGAAACGAGAGAGTCTTATTAGTGAAAACCCCTCGAAGGGCACTATAAGGCGACAAAGAATTGAAAGTGGGCAAACGAGGTAAGGTTGACAGAAATGATCCATCGAGGCATCAAGTAGAACAAAGATGTTGATTCGGCAAAAGAGTTGGGTGGCGGGACCTTTTGAAATGCAAAGTAAGGCCATCAGAAAGATTGAGTGATATAATAGACTGGGTTGATTAATCTGAAATGCACGACATGATCATTGAGATCGATTATACCATTCAGATAAGTCATTTTCCTTTTCTTCTCTTCAAACAATTCTTTAGGAAGATTTTTCTTTTTATCTATTGAAGTCATCATCTTTCATTTCTTTTGGTTAAAGATTTTTTATAGTAGTTTGTTTTTAAGAAGGATCTTCAAAGCCAACTACCAATTGCCAACATGGGGCAAGGTAAATGGGGATAAGACAGGCCGAAGATAATGTGACGGGACAAGAAAGACGTCATTATAAGACCAAATGATGGATTGCTCTAAGATGTCGTGGAAAGTATGGAGTAAAAGTGGAAAACAACGGTTGAGAGTTGGAAAATAACAGAAGCATCAAGAAGGTCAAAAGTTATCGGCCAAGTTTCAAGATTGTCGAACAACGCATAGCATGAAAAAAAGAAAGAAAAAAAGGGATAACCATCCCCAGCAGGAACGTCCCCCACATTTCAAACTAACAAATTTTCTTTGATTTGAAGCAGTGACATGAAATGTTATTGATGATGGAAAGACATGCCACAAGAAAGAATGTCAAACTGGGGCAGAAAATTTTCTGGAAGTCTAACACAAGTTTGTTGAAAAGCGGTATCCCTAACAGTTTTCAGGAGAAGGCAAAACAAGTTTTAAAGAAAGAAATTACGGAAGGAATATAACATAAGTCTTAAGGGAAGTAGTTTTAGAGGAAGGAAAACACCAGCTTTAAGGGAAGTAGTCTTTGAAGGAGGAGAATAACATATTTTTGAATGAGACACCGGAGTTATCCCCAGCAGTTTTCAGAGGAATGAAACACCAGTTTTGAGGGAAGCAGTTCTGAAAGAAGATAATTCAAGTTAGAAGGAAAGTGGTTCAAGAGGCAGGAAAGAACAACGGCGATAGAACGCATGTTTTTAAGTCGTTGACGAAGTCAGGAGCCCGCCTAGAGAATGGAGGTGTTATATTTTAAGTTATAGTCGAAGTCAGGATCCCGCCTGGAGAATGGAGGTGTTATATTTTAAGAAGTTGTAGAAGTCAGGAGCCCGCCTGGAGAATGGAGGTGTTATGTTTTAAGTCGTTGATGAAGTCAGGAACCCGCCTGGAGAATGGAGGTATTATCTTTTTAAGAAGTAGTTGAAGTCAGGAGCCCGCCTGGAGAATGGAGGTGTTATATTTAAAAAAAAGTAGTTGAAGTCAGGAGCCCGCTTGGAGATTGGAGGTGTTATATTTTAAAAAAAAAAGTAGTTGAAGTCAGGAGCCCGTCTGGAGAATGGAGGTGTTATGTTTTAAGAAGTTGTTGAAGTCAGGAGCCCGCCTGGAGAATGAAGGTATTATATTTTTAAGAAGTAGTTGAAGTCAGGAGCCCGCCTGGAGAATGGAGGTGTTATATTTTTAAGTCGTAGTAGAAGTCAGGAGCCCACCTGGAGAACGGAGGTGTTACATTGTAAGAAGTAGTTGAAGTCAGGAGCCCGTCTGGAGAATGGAGGTGTTATATTTTTAAGTCGTAGTAGAAGTCAGGAGCCCGCCTGGAGAACAGAGGTGTTACATTGTAAGAAGTTGTTGAAGTCAGGAGCCCGCCTCGATAATAGAGGTGTTGTATTTTTAAGTCGTCATTGAAGTGAGGAGCCCGCCTGGAGAATGGAGGTGTTATATTTTTAAGAAGTAGTTGAAGTCAGGAGCCCACCTGGAGAATGGAGGTGTTATATTTTTAAGTCGTAGTAGAAGTTAGGAGCCCGCCTGGAGAACGGAGGTGTTACATTGTAAGAAGCAGTTGAAGTCAGGAGCCCGCATGGAGAATGGAGGTGTTATATTTTTAAGTCGTAGTAGAAGTCAGGAGCCCGCCTGGAGAAAGGAGGTGTTACATTGTAAGAAGTTGTTAAAGTCAGGAGCCCGCCTCAAGAATAGAGGTGTTGTATTTTTAAGTCGTCATTGAAGTCAGGAGCCCACCTGGAGAATGGAGGTGTTATATTTGTAAGTTGTGTTGGAAGTCAGGAGCCCTTCTGGAGAATGGAGGTATTATTGTTTCAAGTCATTGACGAAGTCAGGAGCCCGCCTGGAGAATGGAGGTGTTATATCTTTTTTTTAAAAAAAAGGGTAGTTGAAATCAGGAGCCCGCCTGGAGAATGGGGGTGTTATATTTTTAAGAAGTTATTGAAGTCAGGAGCCCGCCTGGAGAACGGAATGGCGTTATCATTTTAAGTAGTTGTTGAAGTCAGTAAAGCAGAGGGATACAACAAAAATCCCCAGCATAAATTCAAGTTCAGAAATCAGAAGGAGGGCAACGGTGTTCAGAAGAAGGCAGTTCAAGCTTCGAAGGAAAAATAATGCGAAGCTCACAAGAAGGAAGTAAGTAGTTTGAGTTCAGCAATCAAGAGAGAGTACAAGTCAAGTCGGAAAAAAAAACATCAGAGGAAACACAAGGCAACAAGAGCAAGTTTGAAGATCTAGATAAGATTTTGTAATTTCTAGTTTAGTCTAGCTTCTTGTTTTCTTTTACCATGGTATCATAAGGAGGTCAGTAAGCGGTAGCAGCAACAACAACTACATTGACCTGATTCCCTTTTAGCCAGGGATATGTAGGAAACCTTTGAAGTAGAGGTTCGGTCAAATCTTTCAAAAATGCTTCACACGGAGTGTTCAAATGGGAAAAAAAATCACTCGTATCTGCTTACTTTATCTTTGCACAAAAACTCTTTGCGTTTTCGGACAAAGAGGGGCAGCTGTGAGCACGTGATTTTTGCCCTACAAGAACTACTACCAAAAATTCAAAATAAAATAGTTTTGTGTTGCTTGTGATTTATTTGTACTTGTCTGTGCATGTTTATTTTTATGTTAATTAAGAAAAATACAAAAATATGTGTTGCATGTGCATTTAGGATTTAATTTTACAATTAGGAATTAATTAAACAATATTTGGATTTGCGAGAATGAAAATCACAAAAAATGTGTATTTGGCATTTTTTAGCATTTAATCTCCAATTGTGTGATTTTATTTTAGTTGGTATTTAATGATGTGATAATTGTTACTAGAAGATAATTAGTATTTTTAATAAGCTAACTTGGATTATAATTTTAGAAAATAATTTAAGAAGAAAATGAAAAGAAAAGAGGAAGGAAATAATCTGGGCCAATTTAATTAATTTCCCAAACACCCAACCCACTAGAAACCAGACCAAATCACCCTTATCTAGCCCAATCGACCAAGCCAACCAAACGACGTCGTATGGCCACGTTTAATATGAACCGACGATCTCCTAAGATCGAACGGTCCAGTCCACCCCCAGCATTGAAGAAACGATGACGTTTCAAGCCTGTCAATCACGGCCGTCCATTTCATTTGATCCAACGGACCATAGCCATTTTCATTACCCGACCCCCTTGTCCTCGGATCGACCCAATCCCTAGTTGAAACCCAAACGACATTGTTCCTCCTTAGGGAAGTGATCAAGGCCGTTGATCGTGAATGATCCAACGGCCAAGATCAAATCCCCACCCCACTATATATTCCTAAACCATACCCCGCCCCCTAAGCCATACCCCCCTTCGCCTTCGTCGCCTTCATCTTTAAACTAGAGACAGGCCCCAACACCCGCCGCCTTCAACCACCGCCTTCCGCCCACCGAAAATCGCTTCACGGCGGTTCCAATGGTCCAAATAGCCCCAAAATTACACCATAGAACCCCCTCACCCTCCTCTTTCCGAATCCCCACTCCATCGCCTTCGAATCATCCCCGAGTTCTTCGAATCTCAGATCGAAGAACTGACCCCTAACCCTAGTTCACCCAAATGCCTCCAGCTTCACACCACAGCTCCGCCCTGACCTCTTCTCTCCAAATCCACCCTCCCCTTCCTTCGAATCTAGTCCCAGTCACTCGAATATCGATTTTGAGCCAAGAACCCTAGCGCTGCCACAAGATCCCCTGATGGCGGTGCCAAACCTAAGCCCTCCCAAACCCACACCCCTAAACCACTTTGACCCCCTTAGTCTAAATCTATACCCCTTTAACCTCGAATTATCCTAGCCTGTTTCGAATCTTAGATCGAAGAATCGAACCAAACCCTAATCCGTTCAATGACCACCAAACTCACACATTTTGTCCACTGGACCACCCTCGTCCCAAATCCCTTACTGGTTTTGCGCGAATCAAAGCGGAGTTGGTCGAATCCCAAAACGAAAGAGCAAACCCTAAAAGGAAAAGAATTGAGGTCGTGGTCGACCTTAGTCGTGTGTTCTCAGTCGAGAACACTCGATTAAGGTCCAACTCGGCTTCAAACACAAGTGGGAGTTTCAACCAAAACAAATGGGAACTGGGACTCAAATTCTAAGGTACTTATTTTTCTTTACTTTTTCTTTTGATTGTTTCATGGCTTGTCTGATTATGTTTCGTTATAGTTCTATCTCTTTCAATTACTTCCCTTTTTTTCTTCTCCATCGTACTTTTCTTAGTCCAATTTTCTTCTATTAGTCAACATATGGTTAAATAGTTTTGTCGATTAATTCGGGCTAATTGTAGTTTAGTAGTTGGTCAAATCGTCTGCTGTTACGCCGAATTGTTTCATTTTTATGTGAAGTTTGGTCCCTTACTCTGTGTCGTGATTTGGCATATGAATTCAGTTGTTCATTCAATGTGTTTACAGTTTCATTTGCTCGTATTTAGGTTCAGTGTAGAATTTTGTTAGTCTATTCCCTGAATCCTTAAACCCTTCATCTTGGTTGCGATATTGTTCGTTCTGATGTGAGTTCAATTGTTGTGTGAGTTTAGTAGTTTGAATCTGACTGTGGTTCTGTTTGAGTTTGGAGTCCGATGCGATTTAAGTTGTGTTTAAATTCAGCTTTAGTTAATCAGTGATTAGGTTTTTCTTTAAGGATTGGACTAGGACAGTAGATCACAGTAGTTTCAGAGGTATTTTGGGATTGAAAAGGTTTGAAAGTGGTTTAAGTTGAATGGTCTGACAGTAGGGTACTAAGGTACCATTAAACTAATGAATTGTTTGAGTGCTAATGGGGAACAAAACATAATGGTAGGGTAAGGCTTAAAAAGGATTGATTAAAATATGTTGTCCATGCTTGTTTGAAAATTAAATAAGGAAAAGACAAGGGGTAATGGGAAAAACATACTCTAGTGGGGTACTAAAAGAAGATCATGGGCAGAATTAGTTAAAAAATTCTGCCTAAGCGCTCTTGAGAGCTGGCAAGGTCAGTATTTGGGTATAAGTGGGGGGGATTTTGGACAGAGGGGGGGATCCTTTTTTTCTCGGGGGGCTGGGTTTTTCTTTTGGGCAGACCTTAAAGCAAAAGGGCAATCTAAGGAGGGTGAGTAAAAGATTGAAAAAGAGAAATCTGAAAAGAGAGAGAAAAGAGTTCAAAGTTTGAATACAAAAACAGGTTTTGAGAAGGCTTGAGATGAGTTTGGGTGTAGTGTTGCAGTAGTGTGTTTTTTCTGATTTTATTTTCTGAGGTTGTTTAAGTTTGAGTGTTTTGGTTTTAACTGGTTTCAAATTCACCTGGGTTTGCTGCATATGTTACTATGTTGTTTGTGGATTGTTGTTTGTATTGCTGCTCGTATTACTGTTGTACTGTTGCTGACTTCCTCTTTATTCTTCTATTTGCTCCAATCCAGGTACTCCCCCCTGACCTCGTATGAAATGTAAAGGATCAATGTAGGTCTGATTTGGAGATTAAATGATAAAGTGCTACTTGGGTTGATCTCTGAATTTTTTCTGTTTTGTTTTGGTTTAAAGGTGTAAAACAGTCACGTTTACTTGAAACTTTGTATCGTATGTATAATTGGACTGTTCAAACTAGAATTGTCTATATGTTGCTTCATTAGTTTAGTCCTAGTGTATTTTAATTTCCTATTAATAATCAGTACTTTAGAACTTATATTGACTGGAATTACTCATCTCATACTCTACATCAGAGTATCTATGAGATCTGAGTACTATTGAAGAGCTGCGATTTAATTAATGAATTCACAGTTCGATGAAGATTTTAAGTCGTGGTTTTACGTATTCTAGTATCACTGGTGAATTCCAAATCAAGATTCAAAAGTTACCTAACATATAGGTCATTTAAAATGAAGAGATAAATCATCAGTTGTGCAGATTCAAATAACCTTGAGTTCAGTTTCAACAAATTTGTTTTTGTTTCGTCAAACAATCAACGTGTGTTGCTTAGCCATAACAGATTTGAATTGAAGTGCCTGCCAAAATGAATTTGTTTTACTCATTTAACTGTGTGACAGATTCAGCATGTTTGGTAAACCATGTATGAATCAGTGAATATGCCTGTGATGATTCAAAGTTAGCATGTTGAAATTAGCATGAATTCAGAAATGATTATGTGTTCACCAATAATTGAGCCCGTCGTGGGTTAAAATCAGTAGGCTGAGATTCACATAAAATTAGTACGGGATCTAGGCTCATTTAAGAGCCTACACGTGACAGCCTTTGTTTGAACAAGATCTGGGCCTGAATCTGCTTAAGGCCCATCGTCAAACAGCCCTTCCCCTCTTGTAAGGTTAAACCATTCCCCTTCTTTTGGGCTAATTTTGAAGCCCAATCTGCTAAAGATACTAGGTTGTTTATTAAAGCTTTTTTATTTAACAATGTGATGTAATACTTTCAATGATGGTTTATTAATAATGCTAATTAATTAGGGCCCTTTAGAGACAATACTTAATAGAAAAATCATAGTTCTTTGAGGTTGGTTTTAAAATAAATGAGGTGCGCCACGCCAAACCAATATCATACATTGCGTGGCCCTCTCAATTATAGTAAAAATATTTTTAGACCTCGGGACGTTCCATTTAGCGAATTTCATGGCCTTCCCCAAAGTTAATAATACGCTAGTCATTCTAGATGCGCTTTTAATAATTTACTTTCTTAAACTCGGGTGCACATTTATGTGACCCAAATCCAAATCTCAACAGAGTTGAAATGTGTCAATAACCACGGGTGCATTGATGTGACGTGGTTCAAGATGTATTTTCACGACGTTGCATTTCTCGCTAAAAAATAATAATAATAATAATAATAATAAAAGCGGTAAAAAGTTAAAATTTGCACATAGGTTCAACATGTATTAAAATCAGATGAATAAGCCGAATATGACATTTGAGCGACCGTGATAGAACCACGGAACTCGAGAATGCCTAACACCTTCTCCCGAGTTAACAGAATTCGTTATCCAGATTTCTGGTTCGCGGACCATAATACAGAGTCATTTCTTTTCATCGATTTGGGATTCAACCGATGACTTGGGACACCATAGATCTCTCAAGTGGCGACTCTGAATCTTTAAATAAAATCCCGTTTCGATTGTCCTTTAATTGGAAAAACTCCCTCTACGCCCCTGCGGGCGCAGGTAAAAAGGAGGTGTGACAAGCAGGACAACAAGTTTCATCCCAGTCAAATTCCAGAAACTAGAATTATGATTCACAACAGTGCAAAAAAAGCTGAATCAACCCCAATACTATCTCATAGGAATCGGCGACCAAGTAGATGGTACTTTTCGCCTTATGAGTCTAACTTCGACTCCGCAGGTTAGTATTTTTATAAACTAAAGATTCAGCTTTCCTCATGGTTTATAAATTTAAAGGTCTCTAATCACGAATTCAATGAACAACAGGTACCTCAGTAAAGTTGACCCCCATTTTTGAAAAAAGACACCCCTTTGAGGATGATTCAATAACGGGGCCACATCCTATGTTAATCATTCAGGAATACGACAAATGGGTTCGTGATGGTTTTATCGCTAGACATGATCAGAGGTGAGTTTTCCCTCGGTATGTGTATTAAGTTTTTATATTTTTAAAAATGTATATAATATTTTTTATATCATACTTGTAGAAGTAATTTGGAAGACCATTACAAGAAGAACAAGTCAACACTTCATATACCATTGGATTTTGGAGTTGATCAAGTTAATTCAAAAAATTGGTTTTACCTTCTATCGTTTGACGGGAAGCTAAGGGATGACAACGTAAGTTTTTTCCCCTAACTGACTAATTTTCTTTGAATAACAACATGTTGTTTTATTCAGCTGTATTATTCATCTGCATTCAGTTGTATTCAGTTGTATTCAACTGTATTCAAGCTATAGTCAGTTGAATTGAACTGTATTAATCAGCTATAGTCAGCTGAATTCAATTGCTATATTCAACTTTATTTAACATCTACATTCAGCTGTATTTTGGTGTATTCAGATGTATTCAGTTATAGTTAGTTGAATTGAACTATATTAATCAGCTATAGTTAGTTGTATTCAATTGTTATATTTAGCTTTATTCAACATCTGTATTCAGTTGTATTCAGCTAATTTCAATTTAATTCAACTATTTTAATCAGCTGTAGTAAGATGTATTCAACTGCATTTGTATTCAGCTTTATTCAACTCCTGTATTCAGATGTATTTAACTATATTCAGTTGAATTCAAATGTTTTAATCAACTGTAGTCAGCCGTATTCAACTGCATTTCTCTGTATTCAGCTGTATTCAACTGTAGACAGTCATATTCAAGTCTTTAAATCATAAGTAGTCAATTGTATTATTCAATATTATTCAGCTGTATTCAGCTATATTCAGTTGTTTTCAATTCTTTTAATCAGATGTAGTAGGTTGTAGTCAGTTGTAGTCAACAGTTTTATTCACATACAATCTGTTGTATTCAACTGTATTTTTCATATGTATTTCTCTGTATTCAGCTATATTCTTTAATAGTTTGATTAATTGGACTCACACCATGTACTTAACTTTGTGTATAGCATATTGACGTCATATTCTACTATTTGAGAAAGAAGGGAAAGTACAATCAAACAAGAAACTTCAAGTATACAACTGTTGATTGTATATTCAAGACAAGAATCGCTGAAATATTCAACGGGTATGCTGATACAGATAGTAATGCTAATGTAGCCAAAGAAGAGGATGTGGTGTAAGCACGTGATTTTTGCTTCACAAGCAATCACTCCAAAAGGAAAACAAAAAAAATAAAAATAGTGACAAATGACCCCGCGGTACAAATTTTTCATGACATGTATTGCTAGTCATTTGTGGGTCTGTCCATTTTGCATCTAGTCATTATCAAACAAAATAAAAAAAAATGTCTGTCGTTAAAAGAAAATTCAAAAAATATATATATATGTATGTGTGCATCGTTCGTTCTAAGCTGTGATCTAACCATTTTTTTATTTTTTTTTATTTCTTATGTGTGTCTATTGTTGTAGGTGTTACACAATACGTGTGCAAGTTTATTTTAATTATGTACCTTATTTTAGGAATTTTTGGATTAATTGTTTGAAATAAAAAGGGAAAGGAAAATCTGATTGGGCCCCAAAACGAGGCCCAAAACCAAAACATTGATCCAGCCCAAGACGAGCCTGCCCAAGCACGGACTCAAACGACGTCGTATCGGCGTCCCCATTTGAAGTCGTTGATCTGATTCAAAGGAACGGTCCAGATCAGGCTATTCAACTCACCTCAACGACGCCGTTTCAGCCAAATTGATCTGAGCCATCTAAGCCTCTTGATCCAACGGCCCACACACGCACCCGTGACCCAACCCATCACTTAAACCAAACGACCCCGTTTAACTACCAAACGACCCCGTTTCATTTCTCACCGTCAGATCCAAGCCGTTGAGATCATCTGATCTAACGGCTCAGATCCAATCTCATAGACCATATATAAACCTTCCCTTACACCCCACACCCCCTATACCAACACCCCATCCCTTCGTCCCCAAGCTCAAACCCGGACCTCCCATTAGAAACCCTTGTCGCCCTAGTCTCCTTCGCCATTAAAGCCCGGCACGAACGCCGGTGACCACCCCCTTCACACCCCTAAAGCATCCAACCACCCTGAACACGAATCCACTAACCACGAACCTCGAATCACCTCCTATCGTCTCGAATCTGGATTTGAAGATTCGAGACAAAACTCGATCTATACCAAACCTCACCATCTTTGTATCAGACACTCCCCTGACCTTCCTCGTGACCAAACCAAGCTTGGTTTGGTCCGAATCTACCCACAACTCCTAAAAATCCAGATCTGAAAATCCAGACCTTAGAACACATGCACCTGGGGAATCCGGTCGGTCTTGACAAGGGTTTGAGGTCTAATAGACATTAATCAAGGTGTTCTCATGTGAGAACACCCTGATTAAAGTTTGTTCGGCCTCAAGAGTTCGAAGTTGAGTCTGATTTGGGTCCGTTTTGATTTCAAACTTTTTCGGTAAGTTTCCTTTTCTCTTTGTTTGGTTCTAATTAAGTTGTCAGCATGCTTCGTTATGTTTGTTTGTTATTTTGTTATTTTCATTCGGATTTCTTCCATCTCTGTCAAAGGCCTCTTATTTGGTCAGTTGTTTTCTGTTTGTGTTCTAAATGTACTCTGTGATATACATGTGCGTCAATTAGATTAGTCGTCAAATGAGTTAATTCATATAGGCCCCCCAGTAATTGAACAAAAGTTGTCTGATGCCCTTTAGGTCCCTGAACGTATTGTTTATATGAGCGACTGATTATTACCTGTTATAATTAGTGTAGTCGACCTGATAAATGTCGTCGATTAGTCTCCTACGACTGAATGTTCAAATATTCTGAATGGGCCTGTATTGTGATTTGAATGTTGGGCATTACCTATGAATGTTAGTTTGTAACTACATTGTAAACAATTAAAAAGCCAGGCTGGGGCAGTTCTGAAATCGAATGATCAAAGCCCAAAGTGCCCTGATGCTGCAATAGGCAGGGCAGTAATAATCAAGGTTAAACAGGGGTAATCTGGGGTTTGAAAAGGGCAGAAAAGGTTAGTTTAAATGAAGCTGACAAGTAGGGTACTAATTAAGATTAAACTAATACCAATGGGGAACAAGACACAAGGGTATGGGGCTTAAAATGAATAATAAAATGAGCACATAACTCTTGATTAAACAAAACCAGGCGTGGGGAACCAATGGCTGGCATCAAGAGATGCTCAAGCATGGGTTTAACAGAGTATGGGCAGGCTGCAAGTTGCAGCATGAGGGCAGCTCAGCTGCACTGGGTCATTTGGCCTATAAATAGGTCCTTTGAGAACCTAAGGAAGGCTGGACTTTTGAGTCTTCAGAAAAGAAAAACAAAACAAAAGGCTGAAAAAACTTTAGTCTTTAAGAGAGGTCTAGTGAGTCCCAAATCATAACAGTATAAACATAAGGTGGTTTCCAATAGACATTGTAACCAAACACTGCCTGAAAGTTGTATAAGAGTGCATATTGGTCAAGCTGTCTTGGCCAAGTTCTGTTGCTTGCATTGATTGAGTTGTTTGTGGTTGTTGAACTGGTGGTTTTACTGCATTTGAACCCTCAGTTACTCTGTTGTTTCCTTACTCTTTCCTGGGATTGCTGGTTTGGTATTCGACTATCTGCTAGTTCTTTGTTCTGGGAAACATTGCTGGTTGTCTGTGGGTTGTGGAAAACATTTAATTGTTGGTTTGTTGCTGTGCTGTTGCTGTGTATCTGCTGTTGCTGTGTTTACTGCATACTGCCCAGCTGATCATTCCTTCCTTCTTTGTCCTCTATACCAGGTACACAACCAATGCACTGTCAAAATGTAATTGGAAAAATGAGCATGAATCCAAATGAAAGATCCTGAAGAATGTCTCTTATACATAGATTGTTACATTAAATATTCATGTGATGTGTAATAGTTTTACATTTTGTTATGGATACTAGAGGTAGTCTTCATGCCTATAAATGTCAATGCATGGTAATCGGATGCTAGAATGTGTATATAGGTTGATGATGAGAGTATGCCCAAGGCAGTAGGTAGTATCTCATACTTAATTCAATAGTGTAGTATGAGCCTGTAATGTAGTCCAAGCATGAAATTTGTGCACTGTAAATTAAGTTCTTTCCTTTCCAATAAATTGTCATATATAACTCTTAAAACCATGTTTCAAGATAAAGAACACAAATTCAGGGCCTCAACCTCATGAAGGTCGAGCCCAGGTCGAAAACAGACCAGGCAGGCCCGCATCGAACGAGCAGTGGCCCAGGTCTGGCCAACCGCGCGTGGGCTGGATTTGGGCCCATGATTATTTGTTCGGCCGACTGTGCACGCAGCTTCGGTCCCGATTTTTTAAGCATTTCCGAATTCCGTTACAAACAACTTGCAAGCATGTAATTAATTAGGACTATCTACTGTTTTTCAATTGATAGAGACAAACACGGCAAGAAACGTAGTTGCTATAGAATATCCTTTTAAAATAAGAACGAGATGAGCCTCGATGAAAATAAACAAAACGCGCAGATGCAGGGCCCTTGTTAAATGTATATTATTGAAGCATTTAGTTTCCAGGACGGGTTGTTTAGCAAACCTCACAACCCTCCTAAAATAACTACACGTTAGTCTCTTTAGGATACGCTTTAATAAACCTTACCTTCTTAAACTCGGGTGCACATTTATGTGACCCAAATCCAAATCTCGACGGATTCGAAATGTATTTCTAATCACGGGTACATTGATTGTGACGTGGTTCGAGAGGCATGTCCATGACGTCGCGAATTCCTTTTAAAAGTAGAATGAGACGAGCCTCGTCAAACAAAAATATACACAGCCGCGGGGCCCTCTAACTGTATATATATTAAAACACTCAGAATTCGGGACAGGCCGTTTAGCAAATTTTTCGGCCTTACCCAAAACAACAATACGCTAGTTGCTTTAGGCACGTCTTAATAATTTATTCTCCTTAATTCGGGTGCACATTTATGTGACCCAAATCCAAATCTCAACCGAGTCGAAATATGTCAACAACCATGGGTGCATTGATGTAACGTGGTTCGAGATATGTTTTCACGACGTTGCAATTCTTGATAAAATAACAGTAAATGACAAAAGCGGTTTAAAAGTTAAATTTTGCACATAAGTTCACACTTGTATAAAATCAGATAATCAAGCCGAATATAACAGTTGAGCGACCGTGCTAGAACCATGGAGCTCGGGAATGCCTAACACCTTCTCCCGGGTTAACAGAATTCCTTATCCGGATTTCTGGCATGCAGACTGTAATATAGAGTCATTATTTTCCTCGCTTCGGGATTAAAATTGGTGACTTGGGACACCCTAAATCTCCCAAGTGGCGACTCTGAAATAAATAAATAAATCCCGTTTCGATTGTCCTTTAATTGGAAAAACTCCCTTGCGCCCTCGGGCGCGGAAAAAGGAGGTGTGACAGCTCTGGCGACTCTGCTGGGGATCTTACCCAGAACCACTGGTTCAGGGTTAAGAATTCGAGCTTGAAATAATTGTTATTATTTAGCTTTATTTATTATCTGATTTTTTTTTACATGTTTGAGCCTAAGGTGCTAAATGTTGCTTTTACTGCTTTGATATTATTTGAACTGTACATATAAACTGTGCCGAAACCCTTCTCTTCTCTCTTGAGAAGCGCACGCTGGTCGTGGCTTCTTTCTGTTAGTGTCATATGCCAAAATAGAACGAGGATTCGGAGGAGTTGCAAAATCGGATGGCCTTTTGGTTACCGGTACACAGCTCCCATCCTTGGCTCGAGTTGTCCGCTCGGGTAAGCCAGGTCTAGAACAAACACCTAGGTTTTACAGCTTAGCATAACATAACTTCATGCCGGATCCCTAGTAGGAACGCTTATTTGCATCATGTGCATTTGACTTAGAGGACTCAGCACAGGGGCTGGGTCCGTCTAGGACAAGCAACCTAAGAATAAAGACCATCATGCTACATCCTGTTTGCTTTATGCATTTACTTGTTTCAAGGCTTGCATGCTGACCGGTTTCTGAATATCGGGAATGTTTGGAAGAGGAATAACGGTTAAGGGGTTAATTATTTATTCTTGAAAAGTCACAAAAAATGGTTAAAGATCTGCCAGAATTTTGAAAAGAAAAAAAAAATGTGTGTCTTATTAATTTGTTTTAAAAAGAAAAAAAAAAGGGAGTCTTTGATTCATTTTTAAGAGAAAAATGGGGTGTCCCCAAAATTCGATTTATGCCTGAACTACGTCAGTTTGATTCTCGCATGGTGCGGGATACGTAGGCAACCCCCATCGGGCTCAACTTGTTTTTCAAAATATAGGTACAACCCAAAGAACGAAAGTTTTAAGGTGACATCATACTTTTTCGGAAAACAACCAAATTTCATTTTTTTTTTTTTAGAAAAAGAGTGTGTCAATTTGGTATTTGAGTCCAATGAGTCTGGATCAATGCTTAATCACCCCAATAAACATGCAGAATGAGCATAAATCCAAGTTTGCCGGTAACAGTTAGAAGCAAAATCCCTCTGGAGGTGCGATTATGGTGGGAGGATTTGGAAAAATCAGAGCAAGACAAGATCAAACTGCACCTGGGAGGTTTGGTTGATTTGTTGAACGTCAGGCCTCGGTGCGACATCATAAAGGCTTTGGTTACATTTTGGGATCCGGCCCACAACGTGTTCCGTTTCTCGAATTTTGAACTCACCCCAACCTTAGAAGAAATGGCGGGTTACATGGACGTCACTGAAGGTTTGAGACACAAATACCTGATCGCTCCAAGAGCCGTGAATTCACAC
The DNA here is from genome assembly GCF_000393655.2 of Nicotiana sylvestris. Classification (NCBI taxonomy): domain Eukaryota; kingdom Viridiplantae; phylum Streptophyta; class Magnoliopsida; order Solanales; family Solanaceae; genus Nicotiana; species Nicotiana sylvestris. Next base: position 164,109,991 of record NC_091063.1, read on the forward strand.
AAATTCATCGATCTGTTGAAGATAAGCAAGGGAGTCCCGTACGCCGAACTAGATAGAGGTTTTTCTACCCTACAATTCATATACCAGAGGTACAGGAGCATAGGAGGATTTAATGATCCAGAAAGTGGTGTTTGCAGCAGGGGAAGTCCGGTAAAATGGAATGAGCATAGGTGGTTCGCTTTTATGGTGGCATTTTTGGGCCTTGTGGTGTTTCCCCGAAAAGATAGAAATATCGACCTGAAAGTGGCCGGAATCGTCAAAGTCCTGATTACCAACGATAAAAGCATCTTTGCTCATATGATAGTGTCAGAAATGTACCGAGCCCTCACGGCTTGCAAGGCCGGAGCAGACTTCTTCGAGGGGTGCAACTTGTTATTAAAGATGTGGATGATCGAACACTTGTGTCACCATCCTCAGTATATGCGCTACATATCTACAAATGGGGGTTGCATCGAGGGTTATAACCTAAGGGTTTCAGGTTTTCGATCACCGGGAGGGTTTGAAGAATGGATATCCTATCTCCGGGTCATCACCGCAGATCAAATAAACTGGACTTTGGGTTGGCTTTCTGTGGAAGAAATCATATACATGCCCGCCACTGGTCCTCATTTCCTTCTGATGGGACTCAAAGGTATTCAACCTTATGCCCCTTACAGGGTGATGAGACAGTTAGGAAGATGTCAAGTACTACACCCGGATGAAGATCTCAGCACTTATGCAGTCGAGGTCAGCAGTGACGGCCAATTTCCTGAAAAGACAGTTCGTTGCATATGGAGTGAATGCCAGTACCTGGCGGTAAATACTCGGGTAGGTGATGTGTCTAGGGGTGAAGTCTCGCCAGCCTATCTCGCTTGGAATAACAAGGAGAACATTGTGAAACGGCCAACCAAACGGCCTCACCTCCAAGATTTTGTTGAGTCATCGCAAGAACAATGGGACTGGCTCGCAAAAGAGGAAGGTTACCTGGTTGAAATCAGGAAGCTAAAGCGACAAGTTGAAAGGATCGTATTCGAAAACAACGTGCAAGTCGCCCAAGAGCAGGCTGAAAAAGACAAGCTAGCCCAAGAAAACCAAGCTCTGAAGGCCCGCCTTCGCCAAGCCAGTAAGAATAACATCGACCGACAAAAGCGTCGCTCCGACGAAAGATTGATAGCCAGTTTGAGAAATCAGGTCATCCAGAGCCAGGTAGAATTAGACCTATCAGAGGCTTGCATAGCAAGGATGAGGGTCAAATGGGCAGAAGGTACAATGGCCCGGAGAAAGCGCCTACAGCAAGTCATGAGGAATTGTGAACTGAGCGTCAAAGCAGCAAAGGAAACAAATTCCGCTTTGCAAGAGCGGATCTTCAAGCAAACACAAGATGCCCAGGCCGACCGGAGACGCTATTACAATGCAATGACAAGGATGGAAAGGCAAATGGATATATTCCAGGATCAGCTCGCCGCCAATGCACAAACGCTAGGATTAAAGAGCCGACAGATAAGGCAATTGTTCGCAGAAAGGGACAACATTCGGGCAAGAATTGACGAAGTCGGGCATTACATCTACCTAAAATGTTTGGCATGCGAGCAGACACCTCGGGAAAACCTCATTGCTTCCATCATGGGCTGCGTCCATCGGATTATGAACGAGTTGAAGGGCTTGCAAAGAGACCTTACACCTAGGGCCGCGAAAGGGCCGAAAGATGCCTCGTGGGTCCCTAAGTTGGAAAACTAGTTGTTGATCGAGTCCTGGTCGTTTTGTTTGTTGTTTCCCCATATGTTGTTTTCCTCAAACCAAGTTTAAAACCGTGGAGTCTGTACTATTGCTATTTTGTTTGAAGTAATGTGTAATAGCAAATTTTGATAATGAAATTAAGTGACTCCGGAAGAATTTCTATGTGTCTTTACTTTGAGGCAGAACTACGCCTGGTCTGATTCACGCGGGGACGTGATACGTAGGCAATCCCCATAAGATTCGACCGCTTTTAATAAAGAAAGAAAAGAAAATACAAAAACGAATAAAAAGGGGATAACTGAGCAAGCCGGGATGACGCATGTGGTTTGAAGCAAAGCATATAGAAACGGTTAACTGCCTAGGTGCATTGCATCCTCTATGTGTTATGATCAAATCTGTTGAAATCTAACGCTAACGAAGTTTGTTATTGTCTGATACCAGACAAGTTAGTTGTTAAAGAACTCTGGAAACACACTCATACCAAACCAGATCCAAAGGACCGGTAGCAACAAGCATGACTACTTCGGAGAATAGCAATGAGGAAGAAAGGCCGATGAGCCAGTTGTTAAAAGAAGCGATGGAAAAGATTGAAAGGATGGGACTAGAGATGAATGCAATGCAACTAGCCCTAGCCAAAACACAAAAGAGCCCTGAAACACTGGGACACATGCCGGAATACCCTCACTCTGGCCCTTCCACAAGCCGCCCAAATCCCCTTTATCATCAAGAAAGAAGCCCTCATGATTCCCAAGCTCCACCACCCCATCAACCTCTCCCAACACCCAATATTCCCATTTTTGTGGGACCAACATCAGCCCCTTTGCAAAGAACGACCAGTGAGCCATTGTTTCAGGCTCACGATACACAATACTATCCCCCTGAGCCTACATTCCATGCACTCGAGCCTCAAGCTTACAATCCACATTTGGAAGTGCCGGCAGAGATTGAAAAGCCAGCTAAGGCCCCTGAACAGGATGAAGTGCTGAGAAAGTTCAAAAGCCTGGAGCAGTCCTTCAGGAACTTGCACGGGCTAGGCAATCAAGTCAGCGTAGCATACAAAGATCTGTGCCCTTTCCCAGACGTCCAACTCCCGGCTGGGTTCAAAATGCCTAAGTTTGATTTATATGAAGGGCACGGTGATCCCATGGCGCATTTGCGGGGATTCTGTAGCAAGATGAGAGGGGCAGGCGGCAAGGATGAGCTGTTGATAGCTTATTTCGGCCAAAGTTTGAGCGGATCTGCACTAGAATGGTATACCAGGCAGGATTCCAGCAAGTGGTACACGTGGGATGATCTGGCGCAGGCTTTTGCAGGTCATTTCCAGTACAATCTCGAGATAGTCCCTGACCGTCTCACATTATTGAGAACTGGGAAGAAACCCGGGGAAAGTTTTCGCGAGTTCGGGTTCCGCTGGAGAGAACAAGCAGCTAGAGTCGATCCTCCCATGAGAGAGGGAGAGATGGTGGACTATTTTTTGCAGACACTAGATCCAACCTACTTTGGTCACTTGGTGACAACAGTTGGAAAATCGTTCAACGAGGTGGTCAAGATAGGGGTCATGATAGAAGAGGGTCTGAGGTCTGACAAGATCTTGAACTATTCGGCACTCAAGGCCACGACCCAGGCTATTCAAAGCGGCACGGGAGGTGCGCATAGAAGAAAGAAAGAAGAGGTTGCCACGATCGAGGCAGGCAGTTGGTCCAGGGCTGGCAGGCCACACTACAACCAACCCAGACCTCACAGGTCAGAATACCCATACAACCCACCACAAAATTTCTATCCGCCTCGAGAACCACATTGTTCCGTACACCAGGCCCAAGCATACACTCAGCCTCCGGTTCGCCCACAATGGCGCGCGCCGGCTCCCCAGAACATATATGCACCACCACAAAACACCTATCCTCCACCGAGGGCGTATAGAAACCCTTCAGGGGCAGGCTTCCGGGGAAATCCAGATGCTAGGAATGACAGGTTGCGGAAGTAGAGAACTTTCACAGAGCTGGGAGAAACCTACACCGTTTTGTTCCACAAGCTGAGGCAATTGGGTTTAGTTAGTCCTCTCCAGACTCGAGAACCAAATCCACCACCTCAGAATTTGGATCGATCAATCAGTTGTGAATACTGCTCAGGGATGCTCGGGCATGACACCGAGAAGTGTTGGAAGTTAAGGCATGCCATACAGGATCTTATTGACACCAATAAGATCGAGGTCCAGACACCGGAGGCTCCTAACATCAACCAAAACCCACTACCGGCGCACCACGAGACTCGCATGATTGAGTTGGTGTGTGAGGGAGGAGAATTGAGAAAACCCTCACAAACAGTGATGATGATCCAAGCCGCCCCGAAAGAAGTCTCATCCAGTGGAGGAACGAGTGTACAGTCGCAGGAAGAAGGCGTCAAGCCAGTAGTGATCTTGGGAAAGAGCCCGTCCGCCATAACAAGCAAACCCGAGCCATAAAGCCTGTGATCCAGCTGCCGATGATTGGCAGCAGGGCTGTGCCTTGGAAATATGAAAAGGCGGTGGTGATGTACAAAGGAAAACAGGTAGAAGAAGTCAATTGTGAAGCACAAGGGCTGACTCGATCAGGTCGATGTTTTGCTCCGGTGGAGCTAAGAAGGACCAACCCAGTTGCAACCAAGAAACCTGTGTCCGCAGAAGAGGCTGAAGAGTTCCTGAGGAAGATGAAAGTACACGACTATTCTGTGGTCGAACAGCTGAGAAAAACACCGGCCCAGATCTCATTGTTGTCGTTACTGATCCATTCTGAGGAGCATCGTCGGGCCCTACTAAAGATATTGAACGAAGCTCATGTACCCAGTGAGATTGCTGTAAACCACCTGGAAACCATTGCCGGCAAGATTTTCGAGGTAAACAGGGTAACATTCTCAGATGATGACCTACCGGTGGAGGGTACGGAGCATAATAAGGCTTTATACCTAGCTGTCAAATGTGAAGACTCGGTGGTAACTCGAGTATTGGTGGATAATGGCTCAAGCGCCAATATTTGTCCATTATCCACTCTGGACCAGTTAAAGATCGACCGCGGAAGAATCCGAAAGAATAGCATCTGTGTCCGGGGGTTTGACGGAAACGGAACAGCCACTGTAGGGGATGTTGTACTTGAATTGACCATTGGTCCAGTCCTGTTTACCATGGAATTCCAGGTGTTAGATGCCACAGTTTCTTATAACCTGCTGTTAGGACGACCCTGGATTCATGCAGCCAAAGCGGTGCCCTCCACCCTACATCAGATGGTGAAGTTCGAGTGGGAAAGACAAGAGGTCGTGTTACACGGCGAGGATACAATGTGCACCATGGGCGGAGCCATTGTACCTTTCATAGAGACTGCTGATGACAAAGGTCCTTGGGTCTACCAGATTTTCGACACAGGGTCGGCTAACAAAATTTCTGAAGGAGAAATCATCCCGCACCCTAGGGTAGCTGCCGCAACAGTCATGATGGTCTCGGAAATGCTGGGTAATGGATTTGTGCCGGGAAAAGGCCTGGGAGTCGAGCTTCAAGGGATTGTCCAACCTGTCTCCCTTCCTAAAAATCTGGAAACTTTCGGATTGGGGTTCAAACCGACCGCAGCAGATAGGAAGCAAGCGCGAAAAATGAAGAAAAGGGTTTGGTCTCTGCCTAAACCAGTGCCACGCCTCGCAAAGTCTTTTGTCAGAGCAAGTGCCAAGGGGTCACCGGTCCCAAAGATTCTAGGACCTTTGATCGGTATAAATGAAGACCTGAATCAGAGTTTTGAGAGGCTATTCGCGGATGTCAGTATGGTGGAAGCTGGAGAAGGTTCCAGCAGAGCAGAGATACAGTTTGTGGGGCCTGAGGCCAAGACCAACAATTGGACAGTTACTCCTCTTCCTGTCCGAGGGGAGTCTTGGTAGTAGGCTTTGATTTATGTTTTGTGTGTTTTGTTTTGTCCGGATTATTCAAGGGTGTAATCCAAATTTTACTTTCGTTTTTGTAAAAGTGTGAACCCTTTTATCCCGCAAGTTTAATAAAGTTCTTTTCTTTTGTCCCATTTTAATTTTGTTTTGTTCTTTTTCTTTCTGAACAGTTCTCTTTTTACTGGTTCTAATGACATGGCATGCACAGCGGATCTTCGACCTAGTCTAATAAATCAATCTGAAACCGACTCAATGATGCAAGAGGTCGTTTGTGACGATGAATCTGAATGTGACGAAGGGGAAGCCTTCGAAGAGATAAACCGAGAACTGTGCCAATTTGAAGAGAAACCCAAGCCTAACCTAAATGACACCGAGGCTGTGAATCTAGGAGACGCTGATAACGTCCAAGAGACCAAAATTAGTATCCACATTGAGCCGAATGTCAGAGAAGAATTGATCAAAACCCTCATGGAATTCAAAGATGTTTTTGCATGGTCATATGACGATATGCCTGGATTAAGCACCAATTTAGTGGTTCACAAATTGCCCACTGACCCGGCATACCCTCCGGTCAAGCAAAAACTAAGGAAATTTAAAACAGAAATGAGTGTAAAAATCAAAGAAGAGGTGATTAAGCAGTTGCATGCAAAAGTCATTCGGGTCACTCGATATCCCGAATGGTTGGCCAATGTGGTGCCCGTCCCAAAGAAGGATGGAAAAATCAGGGTGTGCGTTGACTACCGCAACCTCAACAAAGCAAGTCCCAAGGACAATTTTCCGCTACCCAACATTCATATCCTGATCGATAATTGCGCTGGGCGCGAGATCGGATCCTTTGTGGATTGCTATGCGGGTTATCATCAGATCCTAATGGACGAGGAGGATGCTGAGAAGACAGCGTTTATTACGCCATGGGGAACCTACTGCTATCGGGTAATGCCATTCGGGTTAAAGAACGCCGGGGCAACGTACATGCGAGCAATGACTGCTGTGTTTCATGACATGATACACAAAGAAATCGAGGTGTACGTCGATGATGTGATCATCAAATCTTGGCGTCAGGAGGACCATGTAGCAGACCTAAGGAGATTTTTCCAAAGACTCCGGAGGTATGATATCAAGCTTAACCCGGCCAAATGCGCATTCGGGGTCCCATCAGGAAAGTTGCTAGGATTCATCGTCAGTCGACGGGGGATTGAGTTAGACCCATCCAAAATTGAATCCATCCGAGATTTGCCGCCGCCAAGGAACAAAACAGAGGTAATGAGTTTGCTGGGTAGACTCAATTACATCAGCCGGTTCATCGCTCAACTCACAGCAACTTGTGAGCCCATATTTCGGCTGCTGAGAAAGGATGCAGCGGTGGGTTGGACGGCAGAGTGTCAGGAGGCTTTCGACCAAATCAAAGGGTATCTATCTAATCCACCCGTATTGGTCCCGCCTAAGCCCGGGAAGCCCTTAATTCTTTACCTGGCGGTCTTGGAAAATTAATTTGGTTGTGTACTGGGGCAACATGATGACACGGGAAGGAAGGAGCAGGCCATCTACTATCTTAGCAAGAAATTCACAGTACATGAGGTCAAGTACACTCAACTCGAGAAAACATGTTGCGCCCTAACTTGGGTAGCTCAGAAGTTGAAGCACTACCTGTCTTCATATACTACTTATCTCATATCCCGTTTGGACCCATTGAAGTATATCTTTCAGAAACCTATGCCCACGGGAAGGTTGGCAAAATGGCAAATTCTGCTCACAGAGTTTGATATCGTCTATGTAACGAGGACGGCCATGAAAGCCCAGGCGCTGGCAGACCATTTGGCAGAGAATCCCGTTGATGAAAAATACGAGCCCTTAAGAACGTATTTTCCTGACGAAGAGGTAATGCATACAAATGAGTTGGAATTGCCTGAGGAACCGGGTTGGAAGCTTTTCTTCGATGGAGCTGCAAACGCGAAAGGGGTTGGAATAGGAGCAGTACTCATTTCTGAAACAGGACGGCATTATCCTGTTACGGCTCAACTACGCTTCTATTGCACCAACAATATGGCCGAGTATGAGGCTTGCATTCTGGGTCTGCGCTTGGCTGCTGACATGGATGTCCAAGACGTCTTGGTCTTGGGAGACTCGGACCTCTTGGTACATCAAATTCAGGGTGAATGGGAAACACGAGATCTAAAGCTCATACCATACCGACAATGCTTGCATGATCTGAGCAAGCAATTTCGATCGGTGAAGTTCAAACACATCCCGAGAGTTCACAATGAGGTTGCGGATGCCTTGGCCACCTTGGCATCAATGCTGCACCACCCTGACAAAATGTATGTTGATCCTCTACACATCCAGGTCCGTGATCAGCACGCCTACTGCAATGCCATAGAAGAAGAAGCAGATGGCGAACCCTGGTTTCATGATATCAAGGAATACCTCAGAATGGGGATATATCCAGAACATGCCTCTGGAGACCAAAAAAGAGCCCTTCGGCGTTTGTCGAATGGTTTCTTCCTCAGTGGAGGAGTATTGTACAAAAGAACCCCGGATTTGGGATTGTTGAGATGCATAGATGCCAGTCAAGCAACGACGGTTATGGCAGAGGTACATGCTGGAGTTTGTGGGCCACACATGAGCGGATATGTATTGGCAAGAAAGATCCTTCGAACAGGGTGTTATTGGCTCACCATGGAACACGACTGTATCACTTTTGTGAGGAAATGCCATCAGTGCCAGATACATGGAGATTTGATTCATTCTCCGCCAACAGAGTTACATACGATGTCAGCACCCTGGCCGTTTGTGGCATGGGGCATGGATGTCATTGGGCCCATCGAGCCGGCAGCATCCAACGGTCATAGGTTCATCCTAGTGACCATTGATTACTTCACCAAATGGGTTGAGGCTAAAACCTTCAAATCAGTAACCAAGAAGGCAGTGGTGGACTTTGTTCACTCCCATATCATCTGCAGATTTGGGATCCCAAAAGTGATCATCACGGATAACGGTGCGAATCTTAATAGCAGCTTGATGAGAGAGGTATGCCAACAATTCAAGATTACACACCGCAATTCCACCCCATATCGTCCCAAGGCGAATGGAGCAGTCGAAGCAGCCAATAAGAATATCAAGAAGATACTGCGAAAAATGGTGGAAGGGTCCAGACAATGGCACGAGAGATTACCCTTTGCTTTGTTGGGTTACCGCACCACCGTCCGAACTTCCATAGGCTCAACTCCTTATTTGTTAGTGTATGGAATTGAGGCCGTAATACCCGTGGAGGTCGAAATTCCGTCCCTCCGAATTGTCGCTGAAGCCGGGATTGATGATGATGAATGGGTAAAAGCTCGATTGGAACAGTTGAGCCTGATAGACGAGAAAAGATTGGCAGCAGTGTGCCATGGTCAGCTGTACCAGAAGAGAATGGCAAGAACATATAATAAGAAGGTGTGCCCCAGGAAGTTTGAGGTAGGGCAGCAGGTATTGAAGAAGATCCTCCCACATCAGGTCGAGGCAAAAGGCAAATTCGCCCCAAATTGGCAAGGGCCTTATATCGTGACCAGAGTATTGTCCAACGGTGCTTTGTGTTTGACAGATGTCGAAGGTAGATGTGTCGACATGGCTATCAATTCAGATGCAGTCAAGAGATATTATGCGTAATTTCTTTAATTATGGCAATTTTTGGTTTATTTGTTTGTATTTGGCATTTATTGGATAATGAGATGACGGAGGCAATTCTTTCTTCTATCCAAACACTTTTAACCCTTGCTTCCCCCTTTGAGCCTTAAGTTATTCTTTCATACCCCTCTTTTGGAATCACTAATGGAAAAGACATGAAAAAAAAAAGAGAAGAAAAAGAAAAGAAAAGAAAATGAAAAGAAGGAAAAGAAAAAAAGGAAGATAAAATCATAAGAAATACAAAACCGTGGGAACTACGTTTGACCTGATTCCTCGAAGAGGATACGTAGGCGCCTCACGGCTCGGTCATAATATGCATCATAGTGGATAATAGGATGCATAAGGTACATAGTGTGCATAATAGGCACAGCGTGCGTAACGCACATAGCGCAACATAAGTGTAAAAAATAAATTCCCCAAGCAAGAAAACTGGGGCAGAGGTTATGTTTTAAGTTCTAACAAAGGTTTGATTCCAAAAGTCGTAGCACATCACCCATCAAATTATTTTCAATTTCATAGCCTTTCTTTAACTCCACACCAAAACCAACGTCAACGTCCAAAAGACCTCCCGATCAATGTTCAAGAGATGTCGAGTCAGGCAAATAAGACCGAGAATAATACACCGATCCCCAGCAAAGAAGAGGATCGTAAGACTGGGAATGAATTGATAGTCAAAGGAATCTCCAGAAGAGAGGGTCGTATCTACAACGCCCCGATTCCTCGAAAGAAATAAAATGAGAGAGTCTTATCGGTGAAAACCTTCGCAGGCACCGAGAGGCGATGTAAGATGAGGGATATGAAATGAGAGAGTCTTGTTGGTGAAAACCTTCACAGGCACCATAAGGCGCCAGGAGATGAGAGAAAAGAGAGAGTCTCATTAGTGAAAACCCCTCGAAGGGCACTATGAGGCGACAAGACGAATCAGCAAAAGATACCACATTTGCAACAAAATGGACAGTCATTTATCATCCCCAGCTCAGACCATACGGCAAATCTATTGATACAAATAGACTGGGTCGGGAATCTATGGTGCACGTCATGATCACGGGGACCAGTCATGTCCTCCAGATAAGTTCTTTTGAGTTTCTTCTCCCCACCAAATATGGGTTCAGAAAGATTTTTTCCCTCTAGCTTTTATTTTCTCTTCCTAAAATTTGTCTTGAAAAGAATTTTTCAAAGCTTACTACCAGAAACCGGAGGGGAATTCACCCAATGCAGGGATCATGCCCGGCAATTTTGGAGGAAGTGAGCTCCTAAAGGGAGTGGTTTCGGGAGTTAAAAGCAGACTCCCACAGAATATGCTTAAAGAGAAAGTAGAAAAGGGGATTAAATGAGAGCCAATCCCCAGCAGGCTAGAGGCCCCCAACAGGCAACTTTGCCCACTAATCAATTGGGACATGGAGCAAGAAAAGAGAAGAAAGGAAAATCATCCGCCAGAAAGGCACCCTCTACCACCACGATAAAAACTAATTAAATCCCTTTGTCTGCTGTAGGAAAACAAAGGATTGATGATGGCAGCGAGATGCAACGCCAGGGAAGTCACCAAAAACCGGGGCAGAAAATTTTCTGCCGATTGTCGAAAATTTTCTCGGAAGAACGGGGAAGCAATTTTAATACATTTTAAGTTCTAGGTCGCCCACCAGTATAATGCGGGAATACATTTAAGTTCTAGGTCACCCACCAGTATAATACGGGAATACATTTAAGTTCTAGGTCGCCCACCAGTATAATACGGGAATACTTTTAAGTTCTAGGTCGCCCACCAGTATAATGCGGGAATACATTTAAGTTCTAGGTCGCCCACCAGTATAATGCGGGAATACTTTTAAGTTCTAGGTCGCCCACCAGTATAATGCGGGAATACATTTAAGTTCTAGGTCGCCCACCAGTATAATACGGGAATATTTTTAAGTTCTAGGTCGCCCACCAGTATAATGCGGGAATACATTTAAGTTCTAGGTCGCCCACCAGTATAATGCGGGAATACATTTAAGTTCTAGGTCGCCCACCAGTATAATGCGGGAATACTTTTAAGTTCTAGGTCGCCCACCAGTATAATGCGGGAATACATTTAAGTTCTAGGTCGCCCACCAGTATAATGCGGGAATACTTTTAAGTTCTAGGTCGCCCACCAGTATAATGCGGGAATACATTTAAGTTCTAGGTCGCCCACCAGTATAATGCGGGAATATATTTAAGTTCTAGGTCGCCCACCAGTATAATGCGGGAATACTTTTAAGTTCTAGGTCGCCCACCAGTATAATGCAGGAATACATTTAAGTTCTAGGTCGCCCACCAGTATAATGCGGGAATACATTTAAGTTCTAGGTCGCCCACCAGTATAATGCGGAAATACATTTAAGTTCTAGGTCGCCCACCAGTATAATGCGGGAATACATTTAAGTTCTAGGTCGCCCACCAGTATAATGCGGGAATACATTTAAGTTCTAGGTCGCCCACCAGTATAATGCGGGAATACATTTAAGTTCTAGGTCGCCCACCAGTATAATACGGGAATACTTTTAAGTTCTAGGTCGCCCACCAGTATAATGCGGGAATACATTTAAGTTCTAGGTCGCCCACCAGTATAATGCGGGAATACTTTTAAGTTCTAGGTCGCCCACCAGTATAATGCGGGAATACATTTAAGTTCTAGGTCGCCCACCAGTATAATGCGGGAATACATTTAAGCCAGTATAATGCGGGAATACATTTAAGTTCTAGGTCGCCCACCAGTATAATGCGGGAATACATTTAAGTTCTAGGTCGCCCACCAGTATAATGCGGGAATACATTTAAGTTCTAGGTCGCCCACCAGTATAATGCGGGAATACATTTAAGTTCTAGGTCGCCCACCAGTATAATGCGGGAATACATTTAAGTTCTAGGTCGCCCACCAGTATAATGCGGGAATACATTTAAGTTCTAGGTCGCCCACTAGTATAATGCGGGAATACATTTAAGTTCTAGGTCGCTCACTAGTATAATGCGGGAATACTTTTAAGTTCTAGGTCGCCCACCAGTATAATGCGGGAATACATTTAAGTTCTAGGTCGCCCACCAGTATAATGCGGGAATACATTTAAGTTCTAGGTCGCCCACCAGTATAATGCGGGAATACATTTAAGTTCTAGGTCGCCCACCAGTATAATGCGGGAATACATTTAAGTTCTAGGTCACCCACCAGTATAATGCGGGAATACATTTAAGTTCTAGGTCGCCCACCAGTATAATGCGGGAATATATTCAGCTCTAGATTTTGGAATCAGTCGCCCCACCTGAAGACGGAAGGGTACAACAGAGATCCCCAAACAGGAAACAATAAAATCCCCAGCACCAAGAAGCAGACAACTGCAGAGGCAAGCGCGCAATTCAAAAGGAAAAAGGAACGCGTCTCAAAAGAAACAGTTTTGGAACGTTATAGCATGCCCAACATAACAATTTTGATGAAAAGCCATACCACCAAAGAAACAATTGAAAGGCTTGAAGAAGAGGGCATGTTCCCAGCGGATCAAGCAAAGTGATGAAAACTGGCATTCAAACGTCAGCGAAGGACCAGCGTCATCTCCCAAAGTCACAAGATAAAGGCATCGGAGGAAAGCGTTAGCCGACAAGAAAGCAAGGCAACAAGAACAAGTTGAAGAGGGATAAGATTTCATAATCCTCAGTCTAGCTTAGCTTCTTGTTTTTCCTTTTAGAGCAATGTAACAGGGAGATCGGTTGAGCAGTAGCATCCTATAGCAGCATACAACAGCGCACAACAACAGCAAGCACTACAGTCACACGGTAGTCCCAGCTACCAAAATTTCCCGAACTACATTGACCTGATTCCTGTTCAGCCCAGGATATGTAGGAAACCTCTGAAGCAAAGGTTCGGTCAAATCCTTTTCAAAAAATGCTTCACACGGAGTATTCGGACGGGCAAAAATCGCTCGCTTTATCTTTGCGCGAAAACCCTTCGTGTCTTCGTGCAAAGAGGGGCAGCTGTAAGCACGTGATTTTTTCTTCACAAGCAATCACTCCAAAAGGAAAACAAAACAAATAAAAATAGTGACAAATGACCCCGCGGTACAAATTTTTCATGACATGTATTGCTAGTCATTTGTGGGTCTGTCCATTTTGCATCTAGTCATTATCAAACAAAATAAAAAAAAATGCCTGTCGTTAAAAGAAAATTCAAAAAAAAAATATATATGTATGTGTGCATCGTTCGTTCTAAGCTGTGATCTAACCATTTTTTTTATTTATTTTATTTCTTATGTGTGTCTATTGTTGTAGGTGTTACACAATACGTGTGCAAGTTTATTTTAATTATGTACCTTATTTTAGGAATTTTTGGATTAATTGTTTGAAATAAAAAGGGAAAGGAAAATCTGATTGGGCCCCAAAACGAGGCCCAAAACCAAAACATTGATCCAGCCCAAGACGAGCCTGCCCAAGCACGGACTCAAACGACGTCGTATCGGCGTCCCCATTTGAAGCCGTTGATCTGATTCAAAGGAACGGTCCAGATCAGGCTGTTCAACTCACCTCAACGACGCCGTTTCAGGCAAATTGATCTGAGCCGTCTAAGCCTCTTGATCCAACGGCCCACACACGCACCCGTGACCCAACCCCTCACTTAAACCAAACGACCCCGTTTAACTACCAAACGACCCCGTTTCATTTCTCACCGTCAGATCCAAGCCGTTGAGATCATCTGATCTAACGGCTCAGATCCAATCTCATAGACCATATATAAACCTTCCCTTACACCCCACGCCCCCTATACCAACACCCCATCCCTTCGTCCCCAAGCTCAAACCCGGACCTCCCATTAGAAACCCTAGCCGCCCTAGTCTCCTTCGCCATTAAAGTCGGTGGCACGAACGCCGGTGACCACCCCCTTCACACCCCTAAAGCATCCAACCACCCTGAACACGAATCCACTAACCATGAACCTCGAATCACCTCCTATCGTCTCGAATCTGGATTTGAAGATTCGAGACAAAACTCGATCTATACCAAACCTCACCATCTTTGTATCAGACACTCCCCTGACCTTCCTCGTGACTAAACCAATCTTGGTTTGGTCCGAATCTACCCACAACTCCTAAAAATCCAGATCTGAAAATCCAGACCTTAGAACACATGCACCTGGGGAATCCGGCCGGTCTTGACAATGGTTTAAGGTCTAATAGACCTTAATCAAGGTGTTCTCATGTGAGAACACCCAGATTAAAGTTTGTTCGGCCTCAAGAGTTCGAAGTTGAGTCTGATTTGGGTCCGTTTTGATTTCAAACTTTTTCGGTAAGTTTCCTTTTCTCTTTGTTTGGTTCTAATTAAGTTGTCAGCATGCTTCGTTGTGTTTGTTTGTTATTTTGTTATTTTCATTCGGATTTCTTCCATCTCTGTCAAAGGCCTCTTATTTGGTCAGTTGTTTTCTGTTTGTGTTCTAAATGTACTCTGTGATATACATGTGCGTCAATTAGATTAGTCGTCAAATGAGTTAATTCATATAGGCCCCCCAGTAATTGAACAAAAGTTGTCTGATGCCCTTTAGGTCCCTGAACGTATTGTTTATATGAGCGACTGATTATTACCTGTTATAATTAGTGTAGTCGACCTGATAAATGTCGTCGATTAGTCTCCTACGACTGAATGTTCAAATATTCTGAATGGGCCTGTATTGTGATTTGAATGTTGGGCATTACCTATGAATGTTAGTTTGTAACTACATTGTAAACAATTAAAAAGCCAGGCTGGGGCAGTTCTGAAATCGAATGATCAAAGCCCAAAGTGCCCTGATGCTGCAATAGGCAGGGCAGTAATAATCAAGGTTAAACAGGGGTAATCTGGGGTTTGAAAAGGGCAGAAAAGGTTAGTTTAAATGAAGCTGACAAGTAGGGTACTAATTAAGATTAAACTAATACCAATGGGGAACAAGACACAAGGGTATGGGGCTTAAAATGAATAATAAAATGAGCCCATAACTCTTGATTAAACAAAACCAGGCGTGGGGAACCAATGGCTGGCATCAAGAGATGCTCAAGCATGGGTTTAACAGAGTATGGGCAGGCTGCAAGTTGCAGCATGAGGGCAGCTCAGCTGCACTGGGTCATTTGGCCTATAAATAGGTCCTTTGAGAACCTAAGGAAGGCTGGACTTTTGAGTCTTCAGAAAAGAAAAACAAAACAAAAGGCTGAAAAAACTTTAGTCTGAAGAGAGGTCTAGTGAGTCCCAAATCATAACAGTATAAACATAAGGTGGTTTCCAATAGACATTGTAACCAAACACTGCCTGAAAGTTGTATAAGAGTGCATATTGGTCAAGCTGTCTTGGCCAAGTTCTGTTGCTTGCATTGATTGAGTTGTTTGTGGTTGTTGAACTGGTGGTTTTACTGCATTTGAACCCTCAGTTACTCTGTTGTTTCCTTACTCTTTCCTGGGATTGCTGGTTTGGTATTCGACTATCTGCTAGTTCTTTGTTCTGGGAAACATTGCTGGTTGTCTGTGGGTTGTGGAAAACATTTGATTGTTGGTTTGTTGCTGTGCTATTGCTGTGTATCTGCTGTTGCTGTGTTTACTGCATACTGCCCAGCTGATCATTCCTTCCTTCTTTGTCCTCTATACCAGGTACACAACCAATGCACTGTCAAAATGTAATTGGAAAAATGAGCATGAATCCAAATGAAAGATCCTGAAGAATGTCTCTTATACATAGATTGTTACATTAAATATTCATGTGATGTGTAATAGTTTTACATTTTGTTATGGATACTAGAGGTAGTCTTCATGCCTATAAATGTCAATGCATGGTAATCGGATGCTAGAATGTGTATATAGGTTGATGATGAGAGTATGCCCAAGGCAGTAGGTAGTATCTCATACTTAATTCAATAGTGTAGTATGAGCCTGTAATGTAGTCCAAGCATGAAATTTGTACACTGTAAATTAAGTTCTTTCCTTTCCAATAAATTACCATATATAACTCTTAAAACCATATTTCAAGATAAAGAACACAAATTCAGGGCCTCAACCTCATGAAGGTCGAGCCCAGGTCGAAAACAGACCAGGCAGGCCCGCATAGAACGAGCAGTGGCCCAGGTCTGGCCAACCGCGCGTGGGCTGGATTTGGGCCCATGATTATTTGTTCGGCCGACTGTGCACGCAGCTTCGGTCCCGATTTTTTAAGCATTTCTGAATGTTGTTACAAACAACTTGCAAGCATGTAATTAATTAGGACTATCTACTGTTTTCAATTGATAAGGACAAACGCGATAAGAAACGTAGTTGCTATAGGATATCCTTTTAAAATAAGAACGAGATGAGCCTCGATGAAAATAAACAAAACGTGCAAATGCGGGGCCCTTGTTAAATGTATATTATTGAAGCATTTAGTTTCCAGGACGGGTTGCTTAGCAAATCTCACAACCCTCCTAAAATAACAACACGTTAGTCTCTTTAGGATACGCTTTAATAAACCTTACCTTCTTAAACTCGGGTGCACATTTATGTGACCCAAATCCAAATCTCGACGGATTCGAAATGTATTTCTAATCACGGGTACATTGATTGTGACGTGGTTCGAGAGGCATGTCCATGACGTCGCGAATTCCTTTTAAAAGTAGAATGAGACGAGCCTCGTCAAACAAAAATATACACAGCCGCGGGGCCCTCTAACTGTATATATATTAAAACACTCAGAATTCGGGACAGGCCGTTTAGCAAATTTTTCGGCCTTACCCAAAACAACAATACGCTAGTTGCTTTAGGCACGTCTTAATAATTTATTCTCCTTAATTCGGGTGCACATTTATGTGACCCAAATCCAAATCTCAACCGAGTCGAAATATGTCAACAACCATGGGTGCATTGATGTAACGTGGTTCGAGATATGTTTTCACGACGTTGCAATTCTTGATAAAATAACAGTAAATGACAAAAGCGGTTTAAAAGTTAAATTTTGCACATAAGTTCACACTTGTATAAAATCAGATAATCAAGCCGAATATAACAGTTGAGCGACCGTGCTAGAACCACGGAACTCGGGAATGCCTAACACCTTCTCCCGGGTTAACAGAATTCCTTATCCGGATTTCTGGCATGCAGACTGTAATATAGAGTCATTATTTTCCTCGCTTCGGGATTAAAATTGGTGACTTGGGACACCCTAAATCTCCCAAGTGGCGACTCTGAAATAAATAAATAAATCCCGTTTCGATTGTCCTTTAATTGGAAAAACTCCCTTGCACCCTCTCTGGTGCGGAAAAAGGAGGTGTGACATGTGGTATGTGATTACATAAGAGGATACAGATTGCATGTTAATGTACCTTGGCATACTGTGGATAATGTCATGATACCAGTCAACTTGAAGGACAAACTACACTGGGTATTGGTTGTTGTCTCATTCAAGGAGAGATGTATCAAAGTGTATAACTCGTACAGATCTGCAGGTCATGATGCTTATGTAGTTTCTGAGATTGATAAGCTAGCTAAGCTTGTACCTCTATATCTATCAATTAGTGGCTTTTACAGAGATAGTCAAGGCATAGATTGGTCTACTTACTCAGCATATACTGACAAGTCACATAATGATCCCTTTGAAGTTTTTTTCATTTCAGATCTGCCTCAACAGAAAGCTGGTAGCATGTAAGTATTCAAGCATCATTATTGTATGCTATATACAAATCTAATTGTATGAATTATTTTTAATTATTTCAATCAATTATTTTTTAGGGATTGTGGGGTGCATGTTGCAGCATACGCAGCGTTTCTGAGCACTCTTGGAGAGATTCCACAAATAACATTTGATTCCACTTTACTCCGTCAAAGATATGTTGCTCTCCTCTGGGACTATGCTATGCGGAAGATAGACGATGATGCCATAAGCGAGAATGAAACACCTTCAAAGATTGCTAGGCAAATCACAGAGTCAGATTCAAAGATGCAGATAGTGTTAGAGTAGCTTTAGGTTATTGTAGTTTTGGAGTGTAGTTTCAAGATAAATACTATTTTGAGTAGTTTTTGGTGTAGATAGTATTTAGTTTGAAAAACTTATCACTTTATTAACAGTGTTCGTGTATGACAATTGCAACTTTTCAATCATTGTTTCAATGGTTTGTTCATAAGTATTCATGCTTATTGTTCAATTTGGATACATATTTATCTTACAGGATTCAAGTATGTGTTAATACTAAGCAACTTTGCTTGAACATGTTTTAGTTAATGAACATGTTAATGTCAAAGTTAGAAACTTTATGTATGCTGATGGTAGGTTATATAAAAGAATTCAGATGTATTTTTTCCTAGATTCAGTTGTATTTAACTGTCAAATTCAGTTGTATTCAGTTGTATTCAGCAGCATCCATTTAGATGTATCTTTCAAGTTCAGATAACACATATTAAAGAACACAATTTCAGATGTATTAAACAGGTTGTACGTAATCAGTTGTATTCAGATGTACTCAGTTGTATTCAGCTTATTTTATTCAGCAGTATTTAGTTGAATTTAAGTGTATTATTCAGCTGTATTCAGTTGTATTTTGGTGTATTCATTTACATTCACTGCTACTCAACTATATTATTCATAAAAATACTTCAGCTGTATCCAGTTGTATTTTTTAGTATTCATCTATACTCAGTTATACTCAACTGTATAGTGCATATGTATTTATCTGTATAAAAATACTTCAACTATATGTATTCAGAAACTATTCACGAAAGTCATTTCAGAATATATTACTTGACAATGAGAATTTATTACTTGACAATGTTATCATAAGTATTGACAAATCGTTGAAGCACCAATACATGTCAGAGTGTTAACTATTTATTACGTGGAGCATTTCTACACGTTCCATTGTTATGTCCTCCCTGCCCACATATGCTACATGAATGTTGATTTTTCAGCTGCAGCAATTCACTTAAAGTTTTATCGCGCTTCTTCTTTGGCCTTCCAGGAGGTCTTTTCCATTTAGGTGGTAGTACAACCTCCTCTGCAACATGTTCTGGTATATTCCAGTCATTTCTGCTTGGTAGCGGGTACATTAGCAAATCGTATGTCATTACAATTGTATTTGATTTGTAATAGTTAGAGCAATATTCTTCTGGCATTAGAAACTTGCTCTTCAATACAACCCAAGCATGTGGGCATGGCAATTCATCAACTTGGAACCTCCCACAAACACATTTTCTCTCTAACATGCAGACTGTGTAATTCCTCCCACCATCATTAACCGTATGTAAGTATTCAGTTGATGGTACCACCTACATTTAAAAATAGAAATATAAGTTTTGAGCACATATATCTGAATTACCAAATGTATAATGCTGAATTAATAAGTTACATACAACTGAAAATTTTGCATATAGATGAATACATCAAATATTTAGACCAGCAGAATATCAACTGTAATTAGTGCAGAACTTATCAGAATTCTGTTGTACTTTAGGCAACAGGATGCTAACAAAAGCATTAGAATCATATGTATTGACAATATATATTAAAATTACATATAATACAGCTTTGTTAGTTATATTCTGATGTATTCCAATAGTTTTTACAGCATGTTTTTAGTTATATTCAGTTGTATTCATATCAGATCTACGGAAAAATATATCTTTTATGAGTTTGAATATAGTTGTATTCATATGTATTAATGGTAGTTGTACTTAAAAAATCATTGTATTCAGTTGTATTCATGCCATTAATTCAGTAACAATTAAGCTATATACAACAATGACATTAAAATATAACTTACAGTCATACGTGTAGACATTGCCTCATTCAAAGTCAGCATCTCCTGGTATTTTTTTCCAAGCGTCGTGTATGTCTGTGTAGCTTCTTTACGTTTACTACAATTCCAACGTCCAAACATCTTCCTAACTTCTTCGAGGAAGTCATATATTGGCAATTCCCTTGCTGAAACTAGTGCGGCATTGATTGACTCAGCAATATTTGACGGCATTGTCCATCCCGTGTTAACAGGTGCATACAACCTAGTCCACTTTTCGTAACCAGCTAAACTCTAAGTATTCTTTCACCCTAATATCTACCTTCTCCACCTTCTCCATCAGACTGTCAAATTCAGCTTGTGTACATGCTTTTGCCATCGAGAAGTATATCTCGCTCAACTTGGCATGGCTCTTTTTGAATTTCTTATATACGTTGTTCCATAGATGCCATATACAAGCAAAATACGGTACATTTGGATACACTCTCGATACAGATTTAATGATACTCTCATTTCTATCTGAAACAATGCACATGTTTTCCCTTTCACAGTATGCTATCTTGAATTGCTCAAAGAACCACGTCCAAGCAACATCGTTCTCTGAATCAATAACACCATATGTTAGTGGCAATATATGACCTGTAAATAAAATTGAATATAATTATTTTTAAAATATGTATTTCAATATTTAAAAATATTAACAGATTGTATTATAATTCAGATGCTCACCTGCACCATCCAACGTGCTTGCCAAAACGAATGTCTCGTTGTAGTAAGATTTTTGGTGACTTCCATCCACAACAACAATGGGTCTACAATGATCAAACCCCCTTATAAAGGCATACAAGGATATATACACGTACATGAATTCATTTTTTGGCGATTTTACCATTCTTATGTGGGAACCTGGATATGTCATATCCATTGTATATAAGTATCCTGGTAATTTTTTGTATGAATCAGCCGGTTCACCTCTCAGAAAGTTCATTGCCTTTTTTTTAGCCCTCCACGCCAACATGTAGCTAACATATACACCTAAATCTGATTTCACATCATCAATAATATCCCTTGGAGTGTATTTCCTCTTATGGTTTGTAAGCTTAGGCCTTATCATACCACCTATAAGGCTGTTACTAGCCTGCCTCTGCTCATACACCTTGTCCTTCAGCGGACATGTATGGTTATCATTGAATTCTCTCACTTTGAATTGTTCTGATTTGTTAATGCTTGAAGCCTTAAACCTCCATTCACAATCTTCTGAAATACATAATAATGCATAGCTGCAAAGAATTAATTATTTTACATTTGATTATCATAAGTGTTTACAAAAAATGCAGCTCATATACAGCCAAATACAATATGACATAGATACATCCTGACATCTATATATATAAATTTTTATACTACTGAATTCCATTATAGTTATATGTGTTTGAATACAATGAATACAACTGAATACACTTGTTTGTATATGCATACACTTAATACCACAGTAGACATAATAAGAAAATAATTAGAGCCACTGTTGTGTATTTATACCAGTAAAATACATATGAATACATGTATTTAAGTGCCCTAAACAAACATATGTTTACTTCATCTGTGATCATCTAGAGGAAATACACAAATACGCATAAATACAACGACGTTAAACTTACAGCTCGAACCAATAATCGAAAATACAACGGAAAAAAAATTTAAATACATGCAAACCTGATAGCATTAGACCTATCAACCCGGAATTGAAACCTTTGAGCTATAGCATAATTCTCCATCACCTCTTTCAATGTATCCTTATCCTTATAAACTTGTCCAGCCACAACCTCTTTTTGATTAGTTTTTGAAATTATCAAATCCTTGTGGAGTTCGAACACTCTAATCGCTTCTCCTGAATTGACAAAATCTATGGTCAGTGTATCATCTGTATCGAAATCGTACATTTGAATTCCTTCGTCTATTTGCACAATGTCGCCTTGATTTAAACTACCTCCGGATATAAGATCTTTTTCGATAGTTGTTATGCATAAAGGATACATCCCAAATTCTCTGTTCTCTTTTTTCAATTCTACATACACTGTGTAACTCATATCATTGTGTATTTCTATTGGCGTGAAAATTCCTTCTACTTTGTATTGTATTTTAATGGTCTTTGAGCTCAAATCCATACCCAGTTGATTAAAAATTGAAGCAACCAGATCATTAAAGGAGACATACTCCTTTATCAGTATTCCCTTAATTGAAAAATCGATATAATTGCCCTCATCGTTCCACTTGCCAGAATGACGCAACAAAACTGTTAAACTTGCCATATGTATAGAGGATGAATGCCTTATTGTGTATATAATTTGTATCAATCGAAAAAAAAGGAAAAGAGAATAGAAGAAGTTCGATTAGATGTTGCTCTGTTTTTTCGTTGTATTCACGTTTCTGAGATGTTGTCTTTGAGCAGAATACAGATTAATGTGTACTAGTTTTAGTTCGTTGAGTTAATTTAGGAGAATATCATGTGATTTGATTTCCTTCCGTTTTTAACCAGTTTAACCTTTCAGATTTTGCACAGATACGTTACTGTATTTCACGTTAATGCCGCTTAAATACAGTTAAATACATATCAGACTTAGCTGGAATTCCCGTTTTTACGCCAATTTTTTGTTGTATTAATGAATACAACATCTTAAATACATGAAATACATTGTATAAAAACATAAAATGTATCTATAACACGTAATATAGCAAAGAGTATCTATAAATGGCTAATTAGACCTAAAAGATGGTTCTTTATGAAAAATTCTCATTAATATTCATAGTGGGGTTTATATAGACCGCACGATTTAGGGTTAGGCCTAATGGGCCGACTAATTAATTAGCACTCCTATCAATGTAGATAAATTTTCATAAAGCACTATCTTTTAGTAGTAATTAGTCATCTATAGATACCATTTGCTATATTACGGAATATAGATACCTTTTTGTGGTTATAAAATGTATTTGATGTATTTAAGCTATTGTATTCATGAACACAGTAGCAAAAATAGGCGTGAATCAGGGAAGTCCAGCTAATCAGTTGTTGTATTCGAGAGTATTCGACTGTATTCATGGAGTGAAACATGGGATTACAGCTGGATAGATTATTGTATTCGACTGTATTCACGCCGTGAAATAGGGGATTACACTGTTTTTAAAACGGAAAGTGAATCAATTAACATAATAGACTCCTAATATAACTCAACAAACACAATTATAACACACAAATTTTGTATTTTTCAGTTATAAAAAAGATTCTCAACCACAAAATACAATGAAATAGATAGAATACAGAGGGATACATTGAAATACAATGAGAAAAAAAGACACTGAATACAATGAAACATATGGAATACAACGAGATACATTGTATTACAATGAAAAAAAAGATAGTGAATACAATGAAATACATAGAAATACAGCGAGATACATTGAAATGCTCTTAAAAAAAAGGTAACAGAATCTTCAAATTGCTCAACCCCAAATTTCAAACGACCTATTTTAGTCGACAATTTTCCGACGACCCATCAGATTCCGACCATGATTCCATAAGCAATTTGAATGTATCTCGATGTATTTGAAGATTTTATACACTCTGTTTGACTTTGATAAGGACATCGCTGTATTTGCTGAAACTACCACCACAAACGAAGGTCCCAAAAGAATCCAAAACATAGAAAAAGTCTAAATCTATTATTCTTGTCTTGATTCAAGAATCCAACCAAAACCAAAGATGTAACCCACCAAAACTCTCAAAGGCCAATCACACCACAGGCTTCAAATTTCTAAAACCACTAAATTGCAATAAAATCTTAGGAAACTTGCGGTGAATAGCAGGATAAGCCCCATATACTGTGACTATCAAAATCAAAGCTTAAAGAAGAGAGATTTTAGGATTAGAAACTTTAGACAAAGAGGCTTCTGAACTGGTTTCTCTCAACCGGGTGCGGGGAGCCGGAGCAATTTCTGAAGTGGGCTTTGCACAAATCCGGTGGAAGGAGGAGGAGATCGAAAATTTTAATGGGATGGGGGAAGAGAATGGGATATATCAAAGTAGAGAGAGAAAGAAAATAGTGTAACTGATTAGCGTATGTAGTGGCTTAGGACTAGAGGTAACCAAAATTAAATATTTTGCTATAAAATCTATAGAATATAATTTTTTTTAAATGATATTTATTTAAAATAAATAAGGTGTTAACCTTTGCTATAGGAGGTAAAAGTTTCATGAAGGTACTAGGCCTAAAAGGGATTTTTTTTTTTTGGGGAGGGGGGGGATCAGAAATAGCCATATTTACAACTGGTAATTGAAAAATAGCCGTAGTTTTAAAAGTAATCGAAATTTAGCCACTTTTTCATATAAAAATAATATCAGAACAAAAATAATCTTAAAAATCCGGAAACATTCTGGTATAATATGTTGGAGTTCAAAATTTTTACATATGAGATTCCAGAATAATGTGCTGGAATTTCATAATATGTTGGAGCTCCAACATAATATGCTGGAAGTTTATATATAGGACTTCCATAATACCGCATATTATGCTGGAACTTTCCGTGTGCTGGAATTCCAATATAATATGCTGGAAGTTTATACGCAAGAGCTCTATAATCAAGCATATTATACTGGAACTTTCCGTATTTTAACAAAATAGTGGCTATTTTTCAATTACCAGCCCGAAAACTGGCCGTGCTATTTTCGCTATTTTTTCCAACACTTTTTAAAGTGATTGAATGCAAGAAAGTACATACAAGTACTACAAATTACAATATATTTATGTTGTATCTAAAGAAATTTCTATTCAACTCTCTAGGGGGTAAGTGTCATATAATGAACATATGGAGTACTAGCTAGTTTGCTATTACTACTACCGCAGAGTGTTACGTGAACCCTTTTTCTATCTTTTGTGTTGTTTCCTTGTTACTTAATTTTATTATTATTTTGGTCTTTAGCAAGGAAGTGTAGATAATTCTCATTTTCTTAACTTTGAAAACCTTGAATCTTTATTAGGAATTTAAACATGATAATTATGATCGATGGCGTACGTAGAAATTTTTGTAAGCAGTATCAATTAATATTTGAGATAAGATGCCTACGTCCCTGAGAATAATGATCATGATGAATCTTTAGTGTCTTAAAGTTATTAATTTGGGTTTTTTTCTAATTTATCGAGAATAAAATTTGTTCTTCTGATGTTCATACAATACTTAAACAACTTCTCTTAATAAATTCGTTATTAAAAAACTCATACAATATTTAAAAAAATAATGTGTCAGTAAGTGCAGTATTTACTTCCTCTTCCCATGCAAGTAGATTTTCAACATTTATGTAGGCTACATAAAATAAAATGAAAGGGAACTTGGAGCAACGGTAAATTGTCTTCGAGTGATCTATAGGTTAAGGGTTCGAGCCGTAAAAGTAGTCACTGATACTTGTATTAAGGTAGCTCCGTCAACATCACAATCCTTGAGGTCCAGTCTTTTCCCGAATCCTCTGTGAATACAAAATATTTTATGCACCATGCTGCTAGACAAACAATTGGATGAAGTCTTTGGTCATAGACGAATTAGATGTTAATGGAATATGACCAACTAGAGAGAAGAACTTTATCTATTTTAAGTTCATTTTGTCTCATACTAAGCACTTTTTAAATAATATATCACATATTTGAGCATATATAAAGATGATCTCGAGCTTTCATGGAAAAACAAAACGGAATCACAAACTAGCTGCTCAAATGATTATTAAAATGAAAATGGAGATGGATATCCATATCTTGTGACACGACAAGGTTATGGAAAGTGTTAAAATTCATATTAAGCAACATTTAATAAATGCAACTGTGCAATACTTGTCTGGATAAAGAATTATATTCCATTGTATATGTTCAAAAAAATTCTTTCATTTCCTTAACAAACTCTCTTTTGGGGTAGCAATTAGTATAACCTAAGTTGACACCATCATTTTCATGACTTGGTTCGAGTTAGACCCAGTTTAAGACTAAAATTAAATGAATAAATTATCGATCTTATTCATATCCGGTAATTTTCTTCTCTTTTGGATTTTTTAGAATTAACCTATATAGCCGCCCATTAAATTGCTTGAACTGAAAATAGCATGCGAATGTAAAATATATGTAAATCCTATATAATACATATATATGAAAAAAGTATGTATAATGTAGGGGTGTCATTGGATATTTGAAAACCGACTAAACCGACCGAACCGTACTGCAGCGAATCGATTTTTAAGTTTCTTTTTAAGAAACCATAGATTTTTATATAAATCTATAACCACACCGATAATTAGGGAACCGAAAAAATACCGAACCGTACCGAATAAATTTTACATGTAAAAAATATATTTATTTAGTAAGTTAAAAATAATAATGCATTAAATTTTCTTTGAACCTTTGAATTATGAAAACTATTACAAGCCAACAAGTAATTAAACTCAAAATACTAATTCCTAAAACCTATTATGCTATTTCTACTTAAACTAAGTTATTTCAAGTATTTTTATTAGCAAGACACAACGTATTCTAGCGATTATGAGTAGCAAACTACAATATATTAAATATGTTTCCTTTCATATAATTTAGATTTATCTTTTTGAATATTTAATCTTCTATAGACTTTATTCTTGAGTCCCAGCTTGATATATCTTTCAACTCGTGTGATTAATATTTTCTTTGCATTTGTTTGATTTCTTTTACATTGTTGTAGAATAATTGATGGATCTATACTTTAGCCATCTTTTTTTTTAATTCATCACCCTTTAAACAGTAAAAATGTCTAGAAGTTTTGATAAATCCTATAAAAGAACATATGTTATTGCAATTCTACTGGTGAATTTTATAAGATATTAAAAGAATACCGAAAATTAACCGAACCATACCGATACCGAAGAGAAACCGACATGATGGGACGGTTTCGAAAAGTCTAATTTTGGTTATACATAATAGAATAATCGAAAAATTGATATAGTACAAATTTTATAAAATAACCGGCCGAACCAAACCATTAACACCCCTAGTATAATGTATGTATGTCTATAAAAAAGTAAACAATAAACATACTCAGGCTATTTATGTAAAAGATCTTTTCTTTTTCCTCCTTTGGGCCCAAAAGGCCTTTATCCTAAGCAACATCGAGAGTTGACACTTGCCAAATATATTGAAAAAATAACACTATATAACCAAAAAAAACACTAATAATCAAAAAAATATTTTATATATATATTATAGAAAAATATATATAGAAATTTTATATATATTTTCGGTTATAGGATATAAATAATTCTGGCCACAACCTAAAAGTGATCTTTGCCCAAATATATTCGGCGAGGGAATGCTGTAAATTTCCTTGATTAAAATGGTTCAGGGCGACAATTCTGCCACCACAAAAAAGTACTTGACACAACTTGAACACCACTTTTTAAATAGTTGTGAGAAAAAAGAAAAGGACCATTTGTTTTCCTTTTTCTTTTCCCTTACTCAAATATTTAGACTACAAAAGCATGGTTGTTACTTTGACATGAATGAACAAGAAGGCTAACAATGCCATAAGACAAGTAAATAGCAAAGAGTTAGTGTAAATTGTAGAGCTCCCAGACTCTTCATCACCATCATAGTCGTCTGGGTCGCCGGAAATCGCCACCAAATCTTCTCCGCCACCGTCCACCGCGCCATCGGTGTCATTGGTTGCAGCAGTCCATTTACCACTGTTGCTTCCCCTGCTCATTGTCATTCAGTTTTTCTATTAGTGTATAACTCACAACATACTCAATTCAAAGTCAAGAATCATGCCCGTGTTATCAATTTGAGCTTATTTAGCTAAATTATAACAACAACAATAAATCTAGAGTCACATCTAGGGCAGTGCAGTGCACAAAGCATCCGCATTTTCGCAGGGTTTTGGGATGAGCCGGATGTTGACAATCCACTCTAATACAAGTATTAATAGTTGTTTCCACGACAGTGACCTATAGGCCAACACTGAGATAAGTTTACTGTTGCTGCAAGACTTCTTTTTTTGATTTCATTAGTAATCTATGGCCTCATTTGTCCATAAATTTTTTTCCCTTTTTCTTAAAAAATCAAAAATGTGTTTGTAGTTTTGCAATTTTTTAAAAAAATTCAAAAATGAGTTTTTCAAAAATCAAAAAAGTAATTTTGAACACTTTTTCAAAATTTTGAGAAAAACTTTTTCTCCACTCACAAGCGGCAACATTTTTTTAAGTGAAATGCAATCTCAAATAATATTTTTCAGCTTAACTCTAAATACTAAAATAATTTTTTTCAAAAATTATAAATTTTTATGTTCAAACGCCTACAGTGTCTACTAAATTAGAAGTAAATACAATATCATCCTTTAAGCAAAGAGCAAAGCTATTCTTGAAAAATCAGGTTGAGACACATTTTCTTAAGACATAATTCTTGTGTTTCTAAGAAAGTAAGTAGCCCAAATAATTACTAGTTATTAATTACCATAGACAAAGTCTAAGAGGGGCTAATTAAAGTATTGATTACTCTACTAAAATAAAGGACAAAAGGAGGGGAAAAATGAAGAGAGAGAAAAAGAAAAAGTGTAGGGGGGGAAAGTGAAAAAGAAGGAAAGTAAAAGGACCTGTGAATAAGAACACCAGCATTCATTGTAATTTGGTCAAGAAAATCAGCAGATTTGGGCTCCACACTATAAGCTTTTTCATATTTAACTTCAACTCCTTCACCTGAGGCCACAAAGTATGCTCCATTTGCCATTATATCCCCTTCACTTCTCCAATTCCAATTCCTCCATTTTTCTTCTCCTGTCTCCACTCTTTTTGTTACCTATGTCCCACCAAAAACATCTTAAATGAGCATCCAATGCAACTTGACCTCTAAATTAGTAAATATTATAAACAAATGACATATAAATAATTAATTATCTTAGTTAAAAGAGTAGATGTTCTTTATCCTACGTCGCATCGAGATAATACGAATAAGGGTTGCAGCAAAGGAATAAGTAATTATTCATCCTTACGCAAAAGTCTCGATTTTGAGACTTGGATATGCAATCACCCCCAATGTCTGGATTTTTGAGCATGAATCCAAATTCGAACTTTATGGATTGAAATTCGAAATTTTATAGCTAACAAATTTAATTTGCTAGGCTCAAAATTATTTTTGTACTTACTAATAGGCCGTCTAGCCGTATTCTTTTTTACCAAAAGTGTTTTTTCTAAAGTCAAGATGTTTGGCCAATATTATAGAAAAAGAAGCTGAAAATAGTTTTTTTCCTACAAGCACTTTTCTGGAAAAAATATTTTTGAGAAAAATATAATTAGAAGTAGTTTTTATAAGATTAACTAAATATTAATTTTAGAAGCACGACGAAACAAGCTGTTAGTGAATTTTTTTGACAAAAATACAAAATTTGAGCCAAAACTAGTGAATTCAAATGAACCTGCAAATTATACATCGGATCCCTCCCGGGACGAGTATGATATTTTCTTTTTGCTGTTTCGTGTAATATTTTTTATAATTATGGTAAAAAATTTGGATATAAAAAAAATTAGACTACAGAGTTTTTCAATTTTAAAGGGAAAAGAATAGAAAAAGAGCACTTACCTCTTTAGCAAAAGGGTTGAAAGGTGCAATATAACGATTTCCTTGACTGTTGATAGTAGGATTACCACTTCCTCCAATTGCATACATTTCCCATCTTGTGAAATCATTATTCACAACATGAATATAACCTCTTCTACACCTTG
Organism: Nicotiana sylvestris; assembly: GCF_000393655.2. NCBI lineage: Eukaryota > Viridiplantae > Streptophyta > Magnoliopsida > Solanales > Solanaceae > Nicotiana > Nicotiana sylvestris. The sequence continues at coordinate 164,139,762 of NC_091063.1, forward strand.
GCATTCTCTGAATTAATTTCTTCCCAAAATGATTAAAAGAAATTGTCACTTGCATTCCTGAATCTGGCAAATAATCATCACTATGACCTAATAACATTACCTCATTATGATGTGAAAAATGATTATTTGATATTGTAATACCAGTGGACCCCATTACTACATCAATTAAACCATCTTTACAATTTGATAATGAACAATGGTCAATCCAAATATCTCTTGATCCAAATATAGAAATTCCATCTCCATCTGATTTTGTTCTCCAACCAAAATGTGTAGGACTAGATCTTATATTAGTTTCACCAGATTCATAACAATGATGTATATGAATATTATGAATAATAACATTTGAGATATATTGTAACGTTACGCACCCTCCACCTGTAATATGAACGTTAACTCCACGACCATCTAGGGTTTTATACGAGTTGAAAATGAGTTCTTGTGAGAGTTTGATTTCCATGCTGGCTGCAAAGACTATCCATAATGGTTCTTCTTGAATGACGCCGTATCGGAGAGTGCCAGGTGGCGGGTTAACCGGGTCGGGGTCCGAGGACGAGGTGACAACATAGTAACGACCACCTTTCCCACCTAGGGCGTATTGGCCAAAACCTATGGCACAATCGGCTAGTCTTTGGCGATTTAGTTGCCAATTATGGTCACATCTCCAACAATCATCGATAGGGTTGCCTGTTTGGCAAGATTGATCACTCGAGGAGTAGGACAACATTTTTCTTCTTGATTGGAGTAGTGAGAGTGATACATTCACTTTTCTGCAATACATTAATGAAAAAAGTTTAATTTCTAGCCACAAATAGTGTTAATGTTACAACATGTTACTCTTTTTCCTAATTTATGTAAGTCAATTTGACTAGTCATTAAGTTTAAGAAAAGATGAATTTTGAAATTATGGCTTAAAACAAGACATAGGCATTTATGTAGCTATAAACCGTCTCATTAAGGATGAAATAAGAAGATTAAAGTTAAATTATTTCTAAATACAGAAAGAGGTCATTTTTTTAGCAGCGGGCTAATGGAACGTAGACATGCTATAATATTTTAAAATATATTAATAATGTAAAAATATTATAAATTCTAATGAAAAGAGATTGAATAAATAATATAGGGTTGGACGACATTAAAGCTATATGGACAATACTGTAAAAATGCAGAAATTGTTTCCCACTCTATGCTTGTACTAAACATGGTAAAAGATCCTATAGGTCACACAACAGTTGCAAAACAAAAAAAGAGAGAGAGAGAGGCAAATGGATTCTATTGTTAAAAGGAAATCCACAAATTAAAGCTATCAGAGGGCCTACAACTAGATACTCAGACAAGAAAAAAGCAGAAAAAGAGAAAATAAGAAACCAATAAATACACATATTTACCTAAATCAACTCATCAAGTACTCTTAAAAAATTAATTAAAGCTCACAAAGCCAATAAGAATCAGGAAGTGCCAAAACTCTCTGCCCTCTTAAAAATAAAATGAAAATAAGATTTTACAAAAAGAAGGAAAAGCAATGTAAAAGAGAAACTCAATTTCTAAAGAGAAATCAAACTCCATTTAATCAAAGAAAAAATAGCTCATTATTTTAAAGAGGTGAGCCAATAATAAAGTTATTTTCGTGTGACCTATAATTTACGGGTTCAAATTATGGAATCAGCTATTGATACTTGTATTAGACATTACAACCACTTGGGGTGCGGCCCTTTTCTGGACCCTACATATACGTGGGATACTTCGTGCATCAGACTGCTTTTTTTTTTCTTAAATGTAAGAGGGAATTTTTTTTTGTAATACCATATTCTTGATAAAAGTGAAAAAGAATAAAATGTGGTACTATTAACAAAAGTTCAAGAATGGGGGAGTCCTACATTGTGGAATTAATGTGGAAAACAGAACAAACAAAAAATACAAGAGCAAGTAGAGCAAAAGAGAAAGACATAAAAAAAGGAGTTGAAGCTTAAAAAATGGTAAATATAATACCTATTAACTTCAAGAGCAACAGCTTCAGGATCAGGATGCTGACCAGGAAGAGTAAGATTCATAAACATACCCAAACCAAACTGAAAAAATGAAGTGAAAATCAAGAAAATCACAATGCAGCTTTTCTGTAGCATTTTTTCTACAATATATAACTCTAGTTTGGTTGTTTTAGTGGTTTGGGGTCAGTGAGTTAGCTGCATTGTGGAGAAATATGAAGTTTGTGTTAGTGAAAAAATGGAGTGTGTGTGTGTGTGTGTAAACTGTGTACTGTGGGAGAAGATAACAAAGGGTCTTGGGCTGTCTATTTCTACTCAGAGTAGTAGAGATGGTATTCTATTCTACTTTATGACATGATTTATAGTCATTGTTAAGAGAATCTCTCACCTGGATTCACCCATGCTTTATTAGTGAAAAAGCAATAGAGTATATTGAATTTTGAAGGTTTTCTTTCTTTTCACCCCACTCCCTCTCCCCCCTCCACCTATTTACAACAACAACAACAACAAAGTATAATCTCACTTAGTGGGGTCTGGGGAGGGTAGTGTGTACGCAGACCTTACCCCTACCCTAGGGTAGAGAGACTGTTTCCAAATAGACCTCTGGCATCCTTCCCTCCAAGAACTTCTCACCTTGCTCTTGGGGAGACTCGAATTCAACTCACAAACAACTAAATTCAAGAACAACATAGTAGAGCGTATGCTGAATTGTTGACCTTGTCCCCGGGTAAAGAGTCGGTTTCCGAAAGACCCTCGGTTTAAGAACGATAAAAATATACAATAGACAATAGATTAGTGACAGCAATAGAAGTCAGAAAAAATAATATCAGCATCAGAAGACACGGAAAATAAATGGAAAAGCAATAACAATAACTAGTTAAAACAACTAAAAAAGGAAAGAAAAAAAAAAAAGGCAGGACCAAAATAAAATTGTGCCTGAGAATGTTAAGTCCATTCACAGTACTTACACTTTTTTGGTGTCGTTGGATTAAGGATGTAGCCTAGGTGGAGCTAGAAGTCCCGATACGGATTCGATCAACTCAATAGTTTTTTTTTAAATACAATAGTATATTTGTGTTAAAAAATTTATTAGATATATAAAAATATTAAATTTAAAACTGAATTACTAGTGCTTGAAATTATCGTTTTTAAAATTAAGAATTCACAAGGTTGAAATTCTTGTTCATATCTGGGATTTGCCCCGAGTTATATAAGTATGTAACTATGAAATTATGATCAAACACATATTCAATATTTAGACTTAATGTGTTTAAAATTCTGAATTTAATTAAACTTACTAAATACTCTGGTTGTGTGTGCGACATGGTTCTATCCATTGTAGTTACGAAACAATGCACTATGTTTGTTAATTGAAGACTAAATAATTACAAATATAATTAATGAAAAACATTTTATTAAAGGTAAAAATCACAAGAAACATCTACATTTTCCTGCATGGTCTAGTAAGGACATTCTTCTCCTCGATATTTAAAGAAAAGCACGCAGTAGCATGGATTTATGACAAATACTACTCTCTCTCCGTTTCATATTATATGAGGTAGTTTGATTCGGTACGGAGTTTAAGAAAAAAGAGGAAAACTTTTAAAATTTGTAGGGAGTAATATTATTATTATTATATGAAATGGAGGGAGTAATACTTAGTAATTACCAAGTTCCAAACCATTTCAAAATTCATTAGAACTAAGAGCTACATTCTCCAATCTCCTCTTCCCCCCCCCCCAACAAATAGCCCTCACCTCACCCACTTATACCACCCCATAAACCCAACCCAGCCAAAAGGGTGAAAACATAAAAGGTTAAAAAGTGTAAGCATAGCCTTCTTTACATGAAATTTTCATACTTTAATGTCAATAAAACTGGTTTGGATATTGGGGAAACTAGAAAGTCTTTTTAGTGGACCACTGAGATCCTAATTTGAGGGCCATGTATAGCGGGCCTATGTCTTACATTATTATTATTATTATTATTATAAGCAGAATTATAGCCTGTTTAACCCTACTTCTAAAATCAATTTATGTGAGAAAAGTATTTTTCTCGAAAGCGTTTTTCAAAGTGTTTGACTAATTAATTTTAAAATTACTTTTGATAAGTAATTAGTATTTGATCAAGTTTTTTAAAGAATACTTCTATGTGTATTTTTCTCAAAAATACTTTTTAGGGAGAAACTACTGATTCTTAGAAACAGCTTATGCATTTACTCTAAATTATTTTTTTCCTTCTAAAAGTTTGGGTAAACACCTAAATTTTGTTTTTAAAAAAAATTATACTTTTTCCAAAAAAAAAAGTATTTTTGGCCAAAAAAAAGCACGACCAAATAGGCTATGAATCTAAACAGCCGTTCATTTATCCGCTTAAATTAACAACAATCGATAGATGTAATATATATATATATATATATATAATCAATATATATCAGCTAAAAAATAAATAATATATTCTACCTGTTATTTTTATAAAAATGAGCTTTTTCACTTTTAGCCCGCGTTAGAAACTATTTATTCGATAGCCGAAAAAATATATAAAATTTATATATTTTTTGTATATAACATACATAATATATATATATATATATATGTATAAAAAATATAAAATAAATTTTTATTTTTTATTATTATTTTGAAAGCGACTTTAAAGAGATTCCATATAATAGTTATAAGTAGTCACTTCCTACCGGGGGATTGTAGACAAATTGTGCAGCAACTGTAAAACCACTGTGGCCCGTTGGAGCAGTGAATACTTTTGCAATACTTTCTTTTTAAAAAAAAAAAATTGCACGGGCACTTTATTTGGTCGCCCCTATTTAACATATACCTATTTTTTAAATTTTTTTTACTTGTACCCATTTTTTAAACAATTTCAGCCTCTTTTCTCCTCCTCTTAATCCTCCTTTATTTTCTTCTTCTTTTACTACTTCTTCTTTCTTCGCAGCTGTTGGTGTTGCTATGAAACTTCAGTTCTTGGGATGATTGCCATAAATATGTTTATTAGATTATTTAAAAATAAATTATAAATAATTACGTAAGTTAGTAGACAATAATTTGTGAACATTTCCACGTACGTAAGTTAGTAGACAATGATAGTTCTGTTCTTTTCACGTTTATTGTTTCCAAAATTTATGTTTTAGATATTGTTGGCAATCTATCATTTATCTAGTATGTTAGAAAGTTTTTTCAAAAACTTCAGTTTATATAGTGCTGAAGTTTTTACAAATGAACTAAATAACTTCAGCATCTTCTGCTGAAGTTTTTGAAAAAGCTTTATGACAACTAATGAATCAGGACAAAAAAACTTCAGCTTTTAGTGTTGAAGTTTTTACAAATGAACTAAAGAACTTCAGCATCTTCTGCTGAAGTTTTTGAAAAAGCTTATATATCCAGGACAAAAAAAAAAACTTCAGCACTAAATAAGCTGAAATTTTTATAAATGAACTAAATAACTTCAGCATCTTCTGCTGAAATTTTTGAAAAAGCTTAATGACAAAACTAATGAATCCAGGACAAAAAAAAACTTCAGCTTATTCAGTGCAATTACAAACAAAAACTTCAGCAAATAGAGAATAAAACTTCAGCTACTATGCTTAAGTTTAGCAATTACAAACAAAAACTTTAGCACACTTGGTTCAGCACACTTGTTACTTCATGCTCGTCTACTAGAATGCTGAAGTTTTGCGTGATTGTCTTTGCTACTTCAGCCCCGTATGCTGAAGTTACACGAAAAAGTGGGTACGCTTGCAATTTTTTTTACAAAGCGAACACAAGTTAAAACGTGACCCAAAAAATGGGTACACATACAAATGCCCCTTTTTTCTCAGCCTTTAGGCCCGTAATTAGCTCAGCTGTATGGTTAAAAACTCAAAAGTTGCCCTAATTTTTGGCTCCATACTTTTCCTTTTTTCTTTTAAAAGTTATAGGGTCGTTACTGTCTCAGGAAACAAATTGATTGTGGTCAAATTATGACTAGCACCATATCAGTAATTATTTACAGAATTACTGGAGCTTCCCGCCTGACATTTTTTTAACATATTACTCTCTCCTTGTTTGTTTTTTTCACTTTTTAGTTTAAAATGTTTTTGTTGAAGGATAGTGGTGTCTGGTCAATTTGTACGTATCTCGATCAGATATGATTCTGCTCATCAAGACTTAGACGTAATTCTTCTCGCACAACTAACCTTTTTTCAAAATTATGAAGGGAGACGACCAGGATAAGAGAAAACAGAACTTTTTAAAGTGAGATTTTTCGATGCAAAACGAATTAGTCTAAGTTTAAAAGTTAGTATTAGACACCAAGTAAAAAAAAATTAAAAATGCACTTTTCTTCGCTAATAAATTAATTTGAATAGTATATGGGATTTCTTTTTATAATAATAATATCCGAACGAGCTCGTGGACATGAGAACTTAGCTTATTTATCATTAAAATGTTTTAATATGTATCATGGCTCTATCTAAAGTCATTTAGACAAAAGAAAAAAGATAAAAATAAACCGATAATATGTGACAACATTTCTTTGCACAAATAATTACATATCCATTTCCAAGCATGAGAGGAGAGGTATATTCTTTTTCCATCAGACATTGAAAAGTATCAAAACTTCTTTCCAGCAACTTTAACTATTACTGGGCCCATATTTTCTATGATCTTGAATTATTTATCAACCTTATATCCCATGATAGGTTTTGCATTAACTTTTTCTGAATAATAGAGAATTCTTTTATTAGTTTAATCCTTAAGAGGAGTCCGGAACCAAAATGTGATTCTTTTGGATAAGTAGCACCTTAATAGGTGTAAAAAAAAAGATAACATTTTTATATATATGGCACAAATACTCGGCGCTATACATTAACGTTAACCGTGTCATTAATGTATAGCGCCCAAATATATAAAAAGCTGACACGCTAGGTATAGCGCCCAAATGCCTGGCGCTATACCCCTTTTTAAAAAACGACCGTCTTCTTCATCACGACGATTCTACTTCTTTTTCCTCAATATTTTTATCTCTTCTTCTTCTTGGTCCCCCACTCCCATACCCGCTGCCCCACCATTTTAAAAAAAAAAAAAATAATTGGGTCCCCCGTCACATAAAGGTGAAGAACGTAGGTCCCACATTCGAGTAGAGCTTCGTATTATTGTTGATTCACACTTCCGGAGTCAAAATTTCAATCTATTTGCTTTCCGAAAATTCTAAATCGAGGTATTTCGGTTTATTTTAAGTTGAAACTTTTATAATAATGCATATTATTTGATTTGTATGTGTTCTATTTCGGTTTGTGTTTTTTTCGAAACTAGTATGTTAAATTTATCCGGATTTAATATTAGTGTTTTATAAAAAATATAAATTTGTCAAATAAATTTATCTGTTAATATCCTGATTTATATATGTGTGTTTTCATGCCGTTTTGTGTTATATTTGCAATTAAATTTATTTGTTGTTTATGTTTAGTTTAGATTATTTTTTAGCGTAGTAAAATCTAGACCTTTTTAGCGTAGTAAAGTGTAGACCCTTTTAGCGTAGTAAAATTTAGAGTCTTAGCATAGTAATGTGTAGTATTTTAGCTTAGAATTCCTTTTGTTTAAGTATCTTATACTAGTAGTTGAAAATGCAAACTTTGTACAATTAAGTTAATAATTATATCAACACACATAATTACTAATGTTAATTTGGTGCCACTAGGCCTCAAAATATCGAGCCCAGAACTCATAGGTATATATATATATATAATTTGTACAATTAAGTTATTAAAAAATATGAATTTAAATTATAAAACAAACACATAATTATTAATGATAGTTTGGTGACACTGGGCCTCAAAATATCGAGTCCGGAAACCATAGGTGTGTGTGTGTGTGTGTGTCTATATATATATATATATATATATATATATATATATATATATATATATAATTTGTACAATTAAGTTATTAAAAAATATGAATTTAAATTATAAAACAAACACATAATTATTAATGATAGTTTAGTGTCACTGGGTCTCAAAATATCGAGCCCGGAACCCATAGGTATATATATATATATATAATTTGTGCAATTAAGTTATTAAAAATATGAATTTAAATTATAAAACAAACACATAATTATTAATGATAGTTTGGTGCCATTAGGCCTCAAAATATTGAGCCCGGAACCCATAGGTATATATATATATAATTTGTACAATTAAGTTATTAAAAAATATGAATTTAAATTATAAAACAAACACATAATTATTAATGATAGTTTGGTGCTACTGGGATTCAAATATCCAGCCTGGAACCCTAGGTATAATTTTGTATAACGCTAAAAATTGTGTATCTCAAGAAATTAATATTTAATATACAGAGTAAAATACAATTAATGTTGTTTTAATTTATAGTTGACGACATGGACGCGACTATACATCCCTGCCCTCAGACGTTGGATCTATTAGCCCTACAGCCCCAACATAGATCCGAGTATATATGGGACGGACAGTTGCTTACGCAGACTTTCCGGGCCAGGAGAGTGGATCTATTGTGGGAGTTTTTGAGTCATAGAGTTTTACATCCCCGCGTGATCCGTTACCTGGAGGAGATGAGATTATATAGGATTATTAGGATTGGCCGGATACAGCTTGACTGGGCTTTGATCACGGCCTTGATTGAGAGGTGGCGACCGGAGACTCACACTTTCCATCTGCCCATCGGCGAGGCCACCATCACACTTTAGGACGCTTAGATTTTATATGGACTGTCCGTTGATGGCTTGCCAGTTTTACTGCCTGCGACATAAGATATTATTCGCGGCAGTCTTATTGGGATATGCTGCACATGCTCACGGGTTTCAGGGCGGAGGATGAGACTGTAGCGTCTGGGTCCAGTCGTATGCAGTTGGTCCCTATCAGAGACCACCTGGAGCAGATCCACCATACTATCACCGACGAGTCAACGGAGGTGGATGTACAGCGATATACAAGGCTGTTGTTGCTCCTTCTACTTGGGGGGTCTTATTCCCAAACACTTCTAGGAACCTAGTGAGCCTCCATTTTTTGCATTATATTGGCCGGTTCGAGGATACAGCCATCTACAGCTAGGGTGGTGTTGTCATCTCATATTTGTACAGGCAGATGTGTCGGGCTTGCTTCGGCACACAGAGAGACGTAGGTGGCTTTCTGCCGCTTCTACAGGTGATAACATATTCAAATAATATGTCCATTAGTTACAATTCTACCTAGTTATAGTTAATCTTATGTTTTACGTCAACTTTGTATGTTAGGTTTGGGCCTGGGAGCGATTTCTGCAGTTTAAGCCACCTCTACCACAGCTACCAGCTAATGTAGAAATTCCGCATCTCCCTCTAGCATGTAGGTGGGTTATGCGTCGTACTATTGCACGAGAGTATGATGCCCATCATAATCTCCCTCTCTGCATGGATGTGTTGGATCTGCTGGAGGACGCACAGGTGAATATCTAACTAAACTTACTTGTTATAGATTAACTTAGTGTTGTGCATACTAACAGTTTGTGTTCTTATTTGATAGTTCATCTAGACGGCGTACAACGATGAGGTGATAGGTACCCTGCCAGCGTATTGCACGTTTGGCTGACATATTTGGAGGGCTTCTGTCCCGCTCATATGCCTCGATATTGTCGAGCATCATGCCTCCGAACGGGTATTTCGTCAGTTTGGCCTGTCGCAGCCTATACCGAATCCGCCTGCATGGCTTGCTTTACATTATGAGAGGGATGATCGGTCCAGAACGGACGACACATTTATGGCATGGCTTGACGAGCAGTTGGGTACTTGGGACAGGCGAGGGGACTTGACCCCACCTCCACAACACTTTCCTATTCAACATTATATGGCATGGTACCGCATTGTCTCCACGCTTTTTATCGGGAACCTGGTTCATCAGGTACACGATCGGTACGTCCCATACGTCGGGAGACACGAGGCCCTGGTATGTTTTCTATTATTATTAATTATATACCTGTAATTTAGTGCCAAATATGTAGTTTATATTTTTTACTTTGTGCAGGCGATTGGATTGCATACCGTCTATCATATGGGGAAGCAGATGCAGAGTCATGTCCACGATCCTGTGGCCATGCAGGAGTATAGTAGTCAATTCATGGATGTGGCTGCCCAGACAATGCAGCGAGCCCGATCGGATCAGCATTTGGCACACGAGGCTGATTATATGGACCCAGCGCAGTACCAGCGAGGTCGTGGTATCCCACGAGCTGGATGTGCCCGACGAGCTGGTGGTGCCGGACGACGTGGTCGTGGGAGGAGAGGAGGTGGTCCCCATCAAGGGGGCGTTGAGGCTCCTGCTGATGATGTTACTGCTGATATGGCAGGTGGCATGCATGAGACGGACATGCCGTCTTACAACCTTGAAATTTATCGCACTCCAGTGCCATCACAGGTGACCCCATCGGGTCAATTATTGATCACGGGCTCGGATATTTAAGGAGTGGATTGGGGTAGATACTTCCTAGGCATGTCTACCACTGATGAGGAGCGACCGACCCGATATTTTTATAGTGGGCGCCGACTGAGTTATGGCTCCACATCACATGCGCAGGTATGAGTTTATTAGTATTGAATTTGAATTTGTTTTAACTGTAACTTATTTATTTTCTTTAACTTTATTAATTTCCTTTTTAAGGCTTCATGCGATGCTGCGACAGATGACTACATTCAGGATCCAGACACGATGATGATAAGACAATATAAATTGTTGTGAATTGTTATGTAGTTTTCTATACTAAGTTTCATATTATTATGTAGCCTTCTAATGGACCTGACAACACCACCGATACATGTTATCCTGCGCCGCATCCTGCTATAAGGAGACGACTTGATGATGATGATCCTGATAGTGCACTCGGGCGGGAGGGGATGCGGCTCAGGCCATAGACTGCATTAAGACACACCGGATGCGGGACACATTGATTAGGCCTTCCTTTTTTTTATTTGGTGTAAATAATATTTTTGTATACATTAACCACAATATTTAATCGAATATTCCCATTACTTTTTTTAGTTTCCCATTCATTTGATAGTTTCATATAACAACATAAGCACTTAAACTTAATATCCACTTCAATTAAAATAAAATTTAGTACAACAAACAAGGAAAACATTACTACAACACAAACACAAGCACAAACACAAACATAGCAGGCCAACATAATAAAAATACATGAAATATGAAAAATACACTAAACACATATGCCAATGTTTAGCCCCGGTTGCCATTTATTGTCCGCTCCAACCACTTAAATCGTTCTTCCAGTTGTTCTTTTTCTTCTTCTACCTCTTTCAGTTTCGCCTTCACCTACGCAAGTTCCCGTTTATATTTTTTTTACGTTCCTTTTGTGCTTCACAATTCCATTGTGTTTTCCATTTTTCTTCTCCCACCTCCTTCAGTTTTGCCCTTAAGTCTGCAATAATTCTATTGCTTTCTTTTTCATGTTCCCGTTGTCTTAAACACACATTATGAAGATATTGTAGTTGTTCTCTGTAGCATTCCTGATAACATGGTTCATCAACCCACTCCTCAAAATCACAAATAGGTTCGCCGGAAAACTTGTAAAACTGGTTCATACAGTGCCAGTAGCGGCGTCCAACTTCACCACCGTCCCAACAATTTTGCATCAAGCATGTTTTTTCACACTTGCACTTTGGTGGACGAAGAGGTTGAGCCATTTGTGAAATATTTACTTTTAGTAAAAAAATCTTACTTTTAATGAAATATTTGCTTTTAGTAAATTTTGAGCACACAAAATAATTATAATGATCTCATTATTTATAGGCGAGACAACACACACATAACGTAGTGTGCAACCGCACTAAATACATAATGTACTATCTAATGGCGCTATATTTTGCGTGTTAAATATCATGATGTTGACAAGACAACTTTATGTCAGTTGGTCAGCTTTTTCAGTTCGACAAGACAACACACACAAAACTGTATATTTAACCGCACTAAATATACAGATAATTTTATTAAATTATTATTTAAATAGGTAAAATGAAAAAGTACAAATCATAATTAACAAGCATAATTTTATTTCATAAATCTTGCCACATAGACATAACAACTAATTATTACAACATCAACTCCTGGGTAGTTAGGTACACTAGAAGAACACCCACCACGAGCGTGATTAGTTTTGCCACCCAAACCAGTTGAAGGACATTTACGACGGTCGTGTCCTGTTTGCGAGCATATACCACATTTGCGCGCATAAACGGTATCACTAACATCCATTTAGTTCCGTATATGCGTTCTCTTCTGCACCTGTATTTTATGCAAATAAAAGACTTATTCACACCATTTTAAATGGTTCCGGAGGCCAATAATGCTCAGCACCCACTGGCTGCAACTGACCACTATATGTGTTTAGGTACTTGGAAACACTATATTGTTGATCAACATAGTTGGTCTCCGCATAACTAACATGTTGAAAACACTTGATGGCATGTGAGTAAGGCATGTGGTAGATTGAGCATTTCCCACAGGAGCATAACCTTGCTGATTCATTTATAGTATGTACATTATTATCCCAATTATTATGGATAGCGGTACGAACTTCAAAAACACCTCTTTCGTTATCATACTGCAAAAATGAATGCCAATGTGCTCGCCGTCTGTATTTCTCAAATCTCTGCATCGGCACTGGCATAAATTCAACACCCATTTCCATCAATTTCGTTGCAACTACAGACTGTTCAACAAACCTCTCCGCCATCTGCTTGAATGACATCCGCACCATGGCTGTGACGGGCAATCCTCTTGCCGACATCAATAACCTGTTGAAGGACTCTGGCACGTTTGTAGTAAGAATTCCCCATCGTCTGCCACCATCCGCATGCAATGTCCCCTTTTCCGGGTGATGTCGCATTAACCAACAATAGGCTGCCTCGTCTTCTTGCCTGATAGAATCCATATGCCTCCGAAATTTATGCTGTTGGTGTTCTGTTGCTGCCATCCACATCAAATCATATAGATCCTTGTTGGGATGTGCCTTCTGGAAATTAGCCTTAAAGTGCCTCACACAGTAACGGTAGTATGCATAAGGTTCTTGCCATGCAGACAAGTTCTCCACAAAACTTAATATACCACCGTGCTGATCAAATATTAGACAAATACCTGAACGCTGTTTGACAACGTGCTCTTTCAGGTGGTTCAAAAATAGCGTCCACGTCTCTGTGCTTTCATTGGCATAAATAGCAAAAGCTAGAGGAAATATCTGTCCATTAGCATCTACTGCCACGGCTATCAATAGCTTGATATCATACTTTCCATAGACATGAGTTCCGTCTATGGATATTACGGGTCGGCAATGCGAAAAACCATCAATTGTTGGCTTAAACACCCAGAATACATAATTGAATATGTATTCTGGTATTCCCGGACTCCGCTCAAGCTTCCATTCAACAGCTGTCCCGGGGTTAAAGTGCTACAGTGCGGCCATGTACTTTGGCAGAGATGCAAATGACTTATCCCAATTACCGTAGACAATTTCAAACGCTCGTTTGCGCCCGAAACAACGATATCAATTTATCGTACTCTATTGTAAGTGGCAATTTAACATGACACTGAGCAGGTAAACTGTAGCCAACGGAGTTATTCTCCATCACAACCTCACCCCCCTCCCCCCCCGATATAATGAAACTCTTATTCTACGCTCTTCAGACATAACGAAAAAATGCTAGAGAATTTAACAACAATAAACGTTTCAACAAGAGTATGGAAATGGTGAGCGGGGAAATTTCTACGCTATACACCTTTTGAATGAATTTCTATAAAATCCTAACCTCTTATATAGGAAATGGCTAGCCGGATTTTTTTTTAATATATATATATATAGCGCCTAAAAAATGGGCACTATATGCTTTTGAATTATTGAAGTCATAGATTATTGGTGGGGCCAGAAAAAAGGTATATAATGCCCAAATATTGGACGCTATACATAAAGTTTTATGTATAGCGCCAAGTATTTGGGCGCTATACCTGGGCGTGTCAGCTTTTTATATATAGCGCCCAAATACTGGGCGCTATACATTAACGACACAGTTAACGTTAATGTATAGCGCCCAATATTTGGGCGCTATAATATAAAAATGTCATCTTTTTTTTATACCTATTAAGATGCTACTTGTCCAAAAGAACCACATTTTGATTCCGGACTCTTTTTAAGAGACCATATTTATTATTATTCAACCTTATTTGAAGTGAAAAGGAAAACTCAAAATAGATAAAAAAAAAAAAGCTCTTATATTTGATTGAACCATTCTTCAACGGTTAAACCAAACACAAGGTACACTTCTATATGACTTTTCAAATTTTAATTTTATTATACACAAGGAAAAGTTCAGATAGTTGGCTAATTGAACGTATACTTTGTTGATGAAGATTACAAGGTGAGTTATCGAACTCCCGTCAACAATAGAGGTGAATTTAGGATTTCTAGAACAAGAATGCACCGTTAAAGAAAAGAAAAAAAGTATTAAGTGAGAATCAATTTTTGTTTTTAGGTAAATAACTCATTTTTCAACCAAGTGCACCATTTAATATTTTTGTAAAATGGATCCTGCAGATAATATTAGACCAATTCCAGAAATTAAACCTTTTTTATTATATTTGCCGATAGACCATGAGTTCATGTGCCCCATAATCTTAACTATAAATGTGTCCTCAATCAACAAGGTAATATTCAGGTAGTCAACCGGCTAAACTACTACATTTTTCAATTCTATATGACTTGATTTATTTAAAAAGGAAGATGATCAAACTTGACATTTTATTATATTTTTATTTTACTATTTTTGAATGATATAGAAAAGGAAAAAGCTGCAGGGAGATAAAGATAGGCCTTGGAATATCGGATTGAACCACTAAGAAATTAAAGAGAACACAATATTATAAACTAACATTTACTTTAAAAAACTTTTCAGTTTCACTATTTCTTTTCCGCGTAAAGAGTAGAGATCATTAGTTCTAAAATAATCCAATTGATTGGATAGTATGAATATGAAGATTCATAATTGCTCATTTTGAATTTTTATCTTAATAATGCAACGTATGTCAAAAAGCGTTTTACTGCATGTCAATTTCTAAGTATACTATAATCAAAGCTTTTTATAATAGTCTTATTTATTTTGGATTTTTTTGACTGTTATAACGAAATGCTGTTATAAAGAATATATACTATAATATAATATAAAAATTGGTTTCAGAAACTCAGCTTTATATCGATGATTGTTATACAAAGATTTGATTGTACTTTTACATTCAATTAAACAAATGTATCAACGTTATACATCTCTCTTCTTTGCAATGAACATGCACGCTTTAAATTAAATTTGTCCTTTACTAAGTTAATCCTCATTTTCTGTGGTGGGGCAAGCTATTAAAAATATCACCCCTAGCCATTAAAAAAATAAAGAATTTAAGCGTGGTATCCTACGCTTGCCTGATTTTTCACTTTTGCCTCCTTTTAAAAATTTAACTTAGTGTAGCAAGTTACTTTTTATTTATTTTAGATTATCAATTAATGCTATTAAATAATATAAATTATAATTATCTTATAGTTATCTGCAATTACCTTATAAATGTTTAAATATTTCCTTTACATTATTCGTGGATAGAACTTAAACTATTTACTAAAATGTCCAAGTTTATCTTAATACACCAATATTCTTCTTCAAAATACAGTTTCCAAAGTTGTATTTAGAACAATATATAAGTTATTATGCTTTACCGCAATAAATTAATAACAAAGTCTATGTACTAGTAAAAACAATCTAAACGGAAATTCCAGGCTCTTGCAGACTTGTCTAGCACCATTATATATATATAAAGGGATTTTTTAGTTTGAAGACAAATTATACATGAATTATAATATAGTTATTAGTAATATAAGAATTAATAGTATAGGAATTTATAATAATACAAGAATTGTTTTTTGTTGGATATTTGGATCATTGCAATAAAATTAAATACTCCATACAAGATATGATGTAAAGTATACGTTTTTTTCAAGTAATTAAAAGCAATAAGCTTACAATTGTATCCTAGGATGCTTGTCCTTCATTGACTTTTAATAAAAAGATAAGAATAGTTTTGTAAAGATTATTGACACAAGATTCAAAATACAAACCAAACATTGATTTTGAGATTTAGTGGGCGTTTGACATAAGAATAGTAAAATTCCCGAAAAAAAGTGGGAAAAAATCTAAAGTGAAAATGCTATTTGAAAATTAGAGTTTTGTTTGGACATGAATATAACTTTAGGATGTTTTTGAAGTGATCTGACGTGAAAATTTTGAAAAATTATTTTTTGGAGTTTTTTAAATTTTTAACTTTTTTTGAAATTTATCTTCAGGTAAAAATTAAAAAATTTATGACCAAATATTGATTTCGGAAAAAAGCGAAAAAAAAAACTAAACAGGCCCTTAACAGCAAGGAAATAATCTGCTGTAGCCTCGGAGATGTCATTATAAGTACTTTAAATAGAATTTTCAATTCTTGGCGCGTACCCACATCAGTTTCCTGTTAGGGTTTATACAAGACAGTAGAAGAAACAAGCACACATATTTATGTTTCTTCTTCAAGAATCCCATATTTGGATTATTGAAGGGAAAAAAATATTTAACATAATTGATTTTACTTTTTCTAAAAGAAAATTATATATCTCTTCCATATTTAACGGATATCTTTCTTGTAGGAAAAGGTTGTGGACCTCTATAAATTGATGATCCCTTCTTCATATACAAGTGAATAGAATCCACAATATAGCTATTACTAGAGATTTGTTTAGAGGGAGAATTTATTCTCTAATAAGTTTTTCTCTCTTTTATATTTGTTAATCATATATAGGTAGGTCACATGACCAAACTATAATACATAATGCTTCTTTAGTATATTTTCTTTTCTGTCTGATTTATCGTGACCAAGGTTTGTTTTAATAGCTTTCGTATGTCGTCTTGTTATTTTCGACCCTAACATTTTGAACTTAGGACCTCAGAGTTTTTACCCATTTCATTGTGTTTGCTGGGATTTGAACTTGAGATCTCAAGTTTCATATTCGACCTCTGACACTTCTGTCAGGGACCGCGTTAGTGAAATTTTTCGGTACGAATTCAAATTTAGTCGGGACACAATGTGAGTGTCGAATACCGAATAAAAAATAAAAGAAATGTTAAATTCAACATCCTCGAAGGTTGAGCAAAGACCAAAAATCTTGGATAATGTAAGAAAAAGAAAACCTTATGTGTATGTAGGGTACAGTACACGAAGACTTTGTTGAGCCAAACATTTATCTGACGACTTTAGAACATGCTGTCCATTAATATCCAAGGCTCGAAGCTCCCTTTTTGAACTTTGTAACTTCGTGGGTCCATTTCCTTTGACCATTTTTTTCCTCTTTCTAAGATTTTTAACATTTTCTTTTGGATTGTTACAGGCTTTTGCCACTGTTACCATTTCTCTCTTTATAATCTCTGCAATCGGTTAAGAAACAAACTTTATAGTTATTCGAGTAGTATTAAACTTAAATTTGGATTTTGTCGGGAGACCTACGATGGAAAACCAAGAAAAAATCTATGGTTATTACAACTATAAACAACACATTAGTATTTCGTATACTTTTAATTTTATATATATGTATATATATATAGTGGCGTACGAAATTTTTCTTAAGCGATGTCATACTTTAAAAGTATACAAGTATATATATATAGCGTACGAAATTTTTCTTAAGCGATGTCACACTTTAAAAGTATACAAGTAAACAAAACACTACAAACAACATATATAAAAAAAAGAATACAATTTGAATCATATTAATAAAATACACTCAAATATATTACTACAATTCTTTTCGATGAATTTTGTTTGTTGAAAAGTATTCAAAATAGCCTCACTAAAAATAATATTAAATACTATTTTTCTATATTTAAAGGACCTAATAATCAGTAAAGGTTCATATACTGTTCTTAAAACAATTTTATTGGCTATAAAGAAGATGGAAGGAAAAAGGGAAAAAAATAGTACAACTACTAACCATGGAAACAAATAATTTATTGTCACAAAAAATTACAGAACTGAAGGTCCACAGTTCGAGCGTTGCTTAATACAATTTTGTTTTTTTGTGTAAATGAGGCACAAAACTTTTAAAATAATAAATAAAAGGTTTAAGGCTTCGAACCAACGACCTACACTAGAAAAATGAGGCGTCTGACCAATTTAGTGTCACTTAGAAGTTTTTTAACCGTATTTTGTTTCTGTTTTTTAATTATATATACACATTTAATAAAATTTTCCGATCAAGCGGTGTCTCGTGCCACCGCTTGGCCTAATATAAATCCGCCCCTATATATATACATACACTATCATATAAGTTATTAGATAATTGCGGGCCATAAATCTCTTGATAAATATTCAAAAAATTACATGGGGCGCCCTATTTGGTCGCCCCCATTTAACCTATACCCATTTTTTTTAAAAGTTGTAACTTGTACCTACTTTTTAACTAACTTCAGCCCATTTCTCCTCCTCCTTCTCCTCCTTTGTTTTCTGCCTTTTTCTTTGTAAACTTTATATAAAGCCAACTACAATTAACAAACTATGAATTGATGAGTGAAACAGAAGACAAATAGTAATATGCTATTACACTGAAAATATAAAAATATTTATATGATAAATGTAATATAATGTAATTCCTTAAACAAAAGACAAGTTGCTATTTGGTTCCAGAACCGCCGTGCACGGTGGAAGACAAAGCAATTGTGTCACGACCCAAACTGGAGGGCCATGACTAGCACCCGGTCATACTTGCCGAGCACCAACGTACAAACATTCTTTATTATCTTTTAGGGCCGACGAGATCAATATAAATAGTAGACATGGATCATGGACAACCAACAATAAAAGATGATGGCATGAACATACATAACATGGGATGACTAGACAATCAAGAGACTACATATAAGGTACGAGCTACAACGCTACCATGAAAGACTATACAACAAAAATCAGTCGACAAGGCATACCAAACTATACATGAGTCAATACCTGTCTAAGAGCCTCTAAAGGAACATAAGTGCTGCAACATTGCCGGAACAGGGCCCCGACATACCCATAATGTCTATAACAAAAATGCATACCAAGACCACGACAAGTCCGAAGAAGGGATCTCGCCAATCACCGTTGAACTGAATAGTCTACTGTGGTGGGGGAGCTGCACCTGCCTGTCTATCAGGACCTGCAGCACGACATGCAGTGTCCACAAATAAAAGACGTCAGTACGAATAAAGTACTAAGTATGTAAGGCAGGGAACCACGAGTACTAATAATAATGTAAGCAAGGATAGAAAATATACAACCTGTAACATCTGCGTACCTCTAAGGGATACTGACATGAAATGCATGATACATATGTATATATACATAAACTTTTAAAACATACGCCTCTGTGGGCATCATCATCATCATATCGTACCCGACCGTAATAGGCTCGGTAAAAACGTACCCGGCCATCATAAGGCTCGGTAAAATCGTACCTGGCCACGTGGAGCTCGGTAAAACCCAATTGATCAGTAGTTGCACAATATGTGTCGTACTCGGCCGACTATAGCATGACTCAGTATAGTAAAATAGATACCTATATATAATGTATGCTCGACTCATGGAATCACGTTCTAAACCTTTCGGAGTGACATAAGGTCGGTATCCTCCGTACACGTTTTAGGACTAACTCTTCATCATGAGTCTTGTAAGAATCAGGAAGTACCAACAACATTGATAACATAAGAATAAGAGAAGCAACATCAACATCAATCATTCCATAAGAAGGGAAACAATGTAAGTATTGCTAGCTTCTAAGAGTGGAGTATCTTTAAAAGCTCGTTCATTACATTATGTACAATCGGAGTCGTGCAAAAGAAGGAAAGGGATAGCCTCACATACCTTGTATATGCTGCTCAATCTCAAGCTATGCAAATGTCACGACTCCTTAGTCTACAATAGGAAAAATGACACTATCGTTAACGTTTAAGTATCGTAACTATTATGTACCGACCACAACCTATTTTACGATGAAACGGACAACACCTCCCTTATTTATATGACTTTCCACAAGTGAAAACAATCACCAAATAGCCCAAACAACATCAATGTTAATCATATTGAGCCTCCCAAAATAGTCCACCCACCGATAACATTACTACCAAGTCTTTCGATATATATTTCATAAGTTCTAGCTTCAATGACTTAGCCGCAACTTGGATAATCTTAAATACATATAGAGTAAGAGGGTCCTTACCTTTAGACAGAAAGAAAAACTTCAATTTGACCTTAATTGTCCATGAAATATCCCTCCAATGCTGCCACAACAACAAGGAAGCGAAACTATCAATCAATTAGGGTTTTTCGGTACTAGAATCACTTTAGAAGGCTTGAAATCACCCAGGGTTGATATTAAGAACTTGAGGGAGTATTTACAGAAAATAAACCCTTTAAAACAACCTCCCACATGAGCTGGAACAACACAAAAATGAGCAACAACAAGAAGAACAAGAAACTTACTAGCGCCACGGAATTCCCGACACTTGATTTGTGTTGTTTGCTCTTTGTTTGGGTCTTGAATATTGAGAGAACTTTGAGAGGGTGTTCCTAGGGTTCTAATGTCTGAATATACTGAAAAAAATAACATAAAACGGGTTAAAGGCATTATATATATATCCAAATATCTTAAATCGCCTAAGTGGGCCACATAGAGAGGCGCTTGGCGCAATCTCGCGAAAACGCAAAATCTCTCTACTCCGAGATCGTATCGACGAACGGTTTAATATGTTAGAAACTAGACTCATAGATCTTAAATTTGGTGAGTAGAACACCCCGTAATTCCAAGTAAATTGGGAGAAAAGCATAGTATCATTTGACCTAATATTTAAGTAAAATTATGAACCTAAGTTGCGACAACTTTTGTCGACTTTTGTTTCATAACTCGTTTGACTTCAAGACTTATGATACGGATATTATATTATTCAAATACCTTAAAACACAACATCTTGAGTGTATTAAGCACCTCTAGGTTTACTCGAAAATACGACTGATAACATCCTTAATTCGGTTAACTTCTAATACTTGTTAACCACCCTTATACACTATCATTTAAGACCAATAGGATTAACTTGTTACCATCTCAAAGATAAAACCTTCTTGGATTTACGTTGACTAACTTATGGCATGAACTAACGCGTGTGGGTATGGGTTGTAACAAATTGGAGAGAGATTACAATGTTCTTAAAGCCATTTTTGATTCTCTCAAACATAACTATGAAAATATAAAAATATTTATATGCTAGTTTTTGAAATTTTTTTATGACAAAACTAATGAATCCAAGACAAAAATACTTCAGCTTATGTAGTGCTGAATTTTTTACAAATGAACTAAATAACTTCAGCATCTGCTGCTGAAGTTTTTGAAAAAGCTTATCCAGAACAAAAAAACTTCAGCTTATTTAGTGCTGAAGTTTTTATAAATGAACTAAATAACTTCAACATTTTCTGCTGAAATTTTTGAAAAAATTTATGGCAAAACTAATGAATCCAGGACAAAAAAATTTCAGCTTATTTAGTGCAATTACAAACAAAAACTTCAGCAAATAGAGAACAAAACTTCAGCTACTATGCTTAAGTTCAGCAATTACAAACAAAAACTTCAGCAAATAGAGAACAAAACTTCAGCTACTATGCTTAAGTTTAGCAATTACAAACAAAAACTTCAGCAAATAGAGAATAAAACTTCAGCTACTATGCTTAAGTTTAGCAATTATAAACAAAATTTTAGCACACTTGCTACTTCAGGCCCGTCTACTAGAATGCTGAAGTTTTGCGTGATTGTCTTTGCTATTTCAGCCCCGTATGCTGAAGTTACGCGAAAAAGTGGGTACGCTTGTAATTTTTTTTACAAAGCAGGCACAAATTAAAACGTGACCCAAAAAGCGAGTATAAATACAAATGCCCCATTACTCTTTGGGCCTTCTATTGGATATTGCGGACTTTTATCGACTCTGAAACTTTAGCATATTTCGTAAATACCTCAGACAATTCAATTAGATTTCTTATAAGTTGAATATATCTGTAGCTTGCGAAATGAAACAGATCAAGCCCTGAGTTATTTTAGAAAGTTATTATTCCTCCTTCAAGTTTTAATCATTTATAAGTAACTGATTCTTTGCTTTATCCATATATAATAATTATTATTCCTATACCATAGTTCCAAACAAAATAAGATCGATTGTATGAATTCTTATTTTAAATGTTTTTCCATTTAAATTTATCATTTACTTCATCCCATATGTTTTTTCAAATTCAGTTTGCTTAAAATATGACCATTACAAACACTTTGAAGATAGTCTTGTGAAAATGTTAACACTACCATTAATTTCAAATTTCAATGATAAAATTATGTTTTTCTTTCGCAAATGATATTTATATGTGCAATTATATTTCCTAATTTCTTAAAGAGATAAGCTTATATCTCTCTCTGTTTTGTTTTCAAAATATTCTTCATGTATACGATTGTAATATTGCTCTCGTGTATATGTCGCC
Source organism: Nicotiana sylvestris (assembly GCF_000393655.2). Lineage (NCBI taxonomy): Eukaryota > Viridiplantae > Streptophyta > Magnoliopsida > Solanales > Solanaceae > Nicotiana > Nicotiana sylvestris. Next base: position 164,162,373 of record NC_091063.1, read on the forward strand.
CAGTGGCGGAGTCATAATTTTTATTAAGGAGTGTCATAATATATAAAAGTAAACATACCAGAAAATTAAGAGAAGTCAACACATAATATATATACATATAAATATTTTTTACCTACTTACACAATGTATTTTTTTCGTGAAGGGGTGTCAAATTCCTATAAGGTGGCTTCGCAGTTGATGTTGCCCATATATATGTCTTTTAGTGGTACTATTTTAGTCCTAATTTAAGTACTCTCATCGTTCGATTTATGTGACACTTTTTCTTTATTGAGAGTAACTATAACTATTTTTGAAGCTAAATTGAATTAGACAACTCAATATTTTAAAATTAAAACTAAGATATTCAAAAATTATTAAAAAAACTATTATAAATTATAATTTTTTCCATGTAAGTACGATAAAAAAATAAATTTTAAAATATTGATTAAATTTCACATAGTTTAAATTTCACGAAGCGAAAAATGCCACATAAGACAGAGGAAGTAGTGTATTTTCTTTCTCGGCATTCCTAAACATTTAATTAACCTTTCTACATAATCTCATATTTTAATGAGTTCGGAATTAAAATGTGATTCTTTTAAACTCAAAGGAACTAAAATGTGTGGGGGAAAATTTGGTGACCAAATTCCGGACTCATGTTCTATTTATGTCCACATATTCTACATTTTCAACCATCACTTATGTTGTCTCTATCACTGTCATATATGATACCTATGCTTAGGGGTGGGCATATTTCGGTCGGAACCGAAAAAACTGACCGAACCGATTTTTTTTAATTTCAGTTTCGGTTATTCGGTTTGTTCGGTCGGTTTTGGTTTAAAATTTTAAAATTTCAGTTTTTCGGTTCGGTTTTCGGTTATTAAGTTTTTTAGTTCGGTTAACCGAAAAACCGAATTATTAGCATATATGTTATTTAAGTTATATATAGGCTAAGCCCATAGGTAATAAATTAATATTATTATGTCTAATCTATCAAAGAATCAACCCAATTAAGTAAGTCCATCAACTTTCCAATCTTAAAGACTTTCCCTCTATTAAAACTTCCATAGCATATGTGATAGATACCGGGAGAATTTCACACAGAGTTGTAATTTACACTATGTTTGAATTTTATGATCCATAATAGTGGGCAAAGTTTAATCTATTTTTTTCTTTCTATAAACACAATATTTCCAACAATTTCGAAGTTTTGAGAAAAATCAACAAATTCACCGGTCGTATTATTACATAGAAGGAGTCCGATATGATAATTTTCAAACCGAAAACCGAACCGATATTAGAAAAACCGAACTGAACCGAACTTATTTCAGTTCGGTTTCGGTTACTACTTTTACAAAACCGAAAACCGATTAACCGAACCGACCGAATGCCCACCCCTACCTATGCTAGCATTTTATTTATGTAACATATCTTTTTTACCCATTACTTATCTATAGTCTGTATCACTTTCTTTGTCTAGTACTCTAGCAATATAGTTACCTAATAGGGGACGGAAGTTATATATAATAGGTAAAGAATTTTCTCTCTCCATTTCAATTTATGTGAACATATAACTTGATTGATCATAAAGTTTAAGAAAAAAGAAAAGACTTTTGAACTTATGATGTAAAATAAAATACATATATTATGTGTGGCTAAATTTTTTTGCACAAAGGTAAATTGTTTCCAAATATGGAAAAAGACCATTCTTTTTTTCACGAACCAAAAAGAAAATATATTCACATGAATTAAAATTGAGAGAGTAATTTATATGCTTTGACGATGTAAAAATTACTCTCTTTATTTCAATTTAGATGACACACTTTTCTTATTGGTCTGTTCAAAAAAGAATGACACATTTCTAAAATTTGAAATAATTCAACTTCAAACTCTTCATTTTACCCATTTTAACCTTAATGAGAAGCTTTTCTAATCACACAAATGTCATGGCCCTACAAAACTTTTACCCCTTAAGCTTTTAAGACCACAAATTTTAAAAGTCTTTTTTTTTCTTAAACTCTATACCGAGTCAAAGTACCTCATCTAAATTGAAATGAAAGGAGTATTAAGTTTTAAATGATAGAAAGTTAATTATCATTTATCAAATTATCAAATTACTCCCTACATTCACTTTTTACTTATTCATTATGAACTTTGCACGTCCTTTAAGAAATAATAAATGAAGTGCATAATTTACCATGATACACATATTAATTGATGCATATTTTTAATGAATTTGAGAAAATAATTTGAAATGAGTAATAAACATTGTGGGTATAACCGGAGAAAATAATATCTTCTCTTAATATGCAAAAAGTGACAAGTAAAAGTAAAAAATTATTTTTAGAATATTGGACAAGTAAAAGTGAATGGAGTGAGTATCAATTAATATTTATCATACTTGTACCATTAGTATTAGTATGATATTTATTTTACTCGTAGACCACTATCTTTACTTGCTGTTGTTTAATTGGTATATTTCGCTTTGGTTTTGTTTAATATACTAATGTTGTTATTACTTGTGGCCTATGCTTCTGTCCGTTTAATCCTTAGCCGAGTGTCTATCGGAAAAAACCTCTCTACTCTTCCGGGGTAGTTTGCGTTCACACTACCCTCTCTAAATCCCACTTGTAAGAACTCATTAAGGTTACTGTTGTTGTATCAATTAATATTTATGGAGCATTTGTATCTATACCCATTTTTGGGTCACGTTTTAACTTGTGTCCGCTTTGCAAAAATAATTGCAAGCGTACCCACTTTTTCGCGTAACTTCAGCATACTGGGCTGAAGTAGCAAAGACAATCACGCAAAACTTCAGCATTCTAGTAGACGAGCATGAAGTAGCAAGTGTGCTGAAATTTTTGTTTGTAATTGCTAAACTTAAGCATAGTAGCTGAAGTTTTGTTCTCTATTTGCTGAAGTTTTTGTTTGTAATTGCACTAAATAAGCTGAAATTTTTTTGTCCTGGATTCATTAGTTTTGCCATTAAGTTTTTTCAAAAACTTCAGCAGAAGATGCTGAATTTATTTAGTTCATTTATAAAAACTTCAGCACTAAATAAGCTGGAGTTTTTTTTGTCCTAGATAAACTTTTTCAAAAACTTCAGCAGAAGATGCTGAAGTTATTTAGTTCATTTGAAAAAACTTCAGCACTAAATAAGTTGAAGTTTTTTTGTCCTGGATTCATTAGTTTTGTCATAAAGTTTTTTCAAAAACTAGCATATAAATGTTTTTATATTTTCATAGTTATGTTTGAGAGAATCAAAACTGATCTCTCTCCAATTGTTTTGTCTTCCACCGTGCACGGCGGTTCTGGAACCAAATAGCAACTTGTCTTCTGTTTAAGGAATTACATTATATTACAGTTATCATATAAATATTTTTATATTTTCATTGTAATAGCATATTACTATTTTTCTTCTGTTTTACTCGTCAATTCATAGTTTGTTAATTATAGTTGGATTTATATAAAGTTTACATAGAAAAGGGCGGAAAACAAAAGAGGAGAAAGATGAGGAGAAAGAGGGCTGAAGTTAGTTAAAAAGTGGGTACAAGTTAAACTTTTAAAAAAATGGGTATAGGTTACATGGGGGCAACCAAATAGGGCGCCCCGTGCAATTTTTTGTAACTGGTACTATGGGCTTTATCCAGAACTAAAGCCCAATAATCCGAGTTCCGTTACAAGAGTAAAAATTGTGTGGGGTAGCCACTTTTTAAAGTGGTATTTACTTTTTATCTATCATTTTTAATGCTGAGCAAAAGTAGCCAATAGTCTATTAAAATTAATATGAAAAGACGGTGTTACCCTTTCTTCGATCTCTTTTCTGTCCATATTCTCTTCCTTGCCAGTGTACCTCCATGGCTTTGATCCCACCTCACAGTAGTTGTTTTTACTCATATATCTACAACTTTCTTTCAAATAAAATTCATGTTTTAACTTTCGGATACTCTCTTATACTTCAACTCTAAGTATACTTTTTCTTTGTCTTCAGCAAAACGTTGTAGAATGCCTACTTATTTTCTTTAATATTCCTGTATAGGTCTAAATTTGGTAACCACGGTAACGGATAAGCAAGACCTAGGACGGGGTCGACCACAACATAGCGACCGACGGTTGTTGTGATAAAGGTCGACGACCAAAAGCGCGCATCTGAGATAAAATAATAACGGTAACTTGAACTTAGAAAGAGACAAGAAGAATATTTCTTTGGATATTCTCTGTGTAGTACTTTTTAGGATTTTTTGGGGAACGTCCCTTATAAATTGTAGGAGATAATGAACAATGACGAGATATGCCTTTCTGAAAACTAAGAAACACATTGTAAAGTCAAGAGAAAGATATACGAAAGAGTAGTCATAATAAACATTCAAGCATATATTATTCAACATTCATCCATAAATCTAAAAAATTCCACATTCATATCAGCTGTATACCTTTTCATGTCATCAGAGGGAAGAGACACCCAATCACACAATCATTAGGTGACAGCTTCTTTACACTATAACCGTTGTCGTTTCTTGCATTCATTGCACATTTATGATATTACATATTTCGATAATCGAGTATACTAAACTTAATAATTAATGCTTTTAAATTATTCATATTATACAAGAATCTCGTTCTATTTGGTCTGGAATTTATTAAGCTCAACTAGAATTCACCCCATTAATTTGTTATTAATTGGTCTAGGATTTATTTGCTCAAACAATTTGGCACAGTCTGTGGGAGATTTTAGTTGAAACTATACTTCTTTCTAGATCATAAAAAAACACACATTTCTTCCTTGTTTTGCACAAACTAACAATGGCAAGAAAAGGAGATGCGAGACTGAAGGCGATAGCAGCTGTCACTACCAACATTCTAAACACCATCAGCGAAGACGATAGGGGAGACGACGAGAATGTGACACTAAACGCTAATCCCAGGCGAAGTATTTCACCTCCCCCTCATGAAAGCGTGACGATTTCATGCAAAAAGGGAGCCTCCGCATCCACAGCTGAAGAAGCACCACCAACAGTGAAGAAACTACTACAAGAGTGGCTGACAAGTAGTCTAAACAATATACTCGACAGACCTGCCCAAAGGGAAAACGACAACATCGCACAAGCAGATATCATAACAACTACTAGCGAGCAGCTCCTTCCTCAAACAGGTAACACTTACCCCACTGTGGATGCAGGTAACGATGCGCTCGCAGTCGTCCTAAAGAAAATGGAAGAAATGGAAAACGAAAATAAGGCGCTCCGTGACCAGATGAAAGAATACCAAGAAAGGGTCGATAAGATACCAGGTGCCCCAAAGTTACTACCAAAATGAGATGTTGGTCGATTCATCGAGAAACCATACAGCGAAGAAGCGGCTCCATACGCCATTCCCAAAACCTTCAAAATGCCACCGTAACTGAAGATATACGATGGTACTACCGATCCAAAAGATCATATTGTCCACTACGCTACAGCGGTGAAGGGCAATGATCTCTCGAAGGAGCAAGTACCATCGGTGCTACTAAAAATGTTCGGCTAAACCCTAACATGAGGAGACCTAACGTGGTATTCACAATTGCCGGCGCGATCAATAGAAACGTTCGAGGAAATGGCCGACAAGTTTGTCACCGCCCCTGCAGGGTCTAAGAAGGCGGAAGCCATGGTGAATGACATATTCGCTGTTAGGCAATCGCCTGGCAAGGGACTTAGGGACTTCCTCACCCGGTTTAACAAGGTGAGAATAAGCCTACCGAATGTATCAGAAAGGATGGCGGTAGTGGCATTCCAGAACGGGCTGAGTAGGAATGGGTCGAGAGCAACCAGAAAACTGTTAAGCAGGCTCATGAAATACCATCCCACCTCCTGGGAAGAAATCCACAATGCCTATTACACAGAGGTAAGAGCCGACGAGGATGACCTTAACGGTCCAATCCAACGACTAACATCAGTTCAAGAAGAATCGAGAAGGGATCGTCGTAACGATGGTCGAAAGGATCATTCGGGGCCCCGTCTCAACCGAGAAAAACATCAACCCTATGTTAAAACAGCTGTCCTACCACCTTCTTGACATACGAAAAGGCACCCAAGCCGCACACATGGACTCAACGAAACGAAAGAGGTATGCCTCCTCTCTTATCCGCTCACAATTTTTGTATTTCCCATTCAAAAATAGTATACGCACTAGAGAAGCTCAACACAAAGGTGAAATGGCCACAAAAGATAAAGTCCGGCCCAATTACTCGGAAGTCGAACGCCCTCTATGAATTTCACCAGGAGCGAGGTCACAAAACCGAGGATTGAATAGGTCTGCGACAAGAGGTAGTGAGAATGTTAAACCAAGGGCACCTAAAAGAACTGATGAGCAATCACAGACGAGCCAACTTTGCCCGCGGACGTGAACTACACCAAGGACCTCCAAAGCCCCCATCTACAGCTCGCATTATCCAAATGATCATCAGTGGAGGCGAAGAAGTAACGATCAACCATGTGAACTTCACCACTACGCATAAATTGAAACGGTCGATCACCCACAAACGGTACGATGATTTCGGAGACAGTATCATCTTCAATAAGTCAGATACCGGCTGTTTGACTTTCCCTCATTTCGATGCTCTTGTTATTACTTTACGTATTTTAGATACTGATGTAAGAAGAATAATGGTAGACGATAGAAGTGGAACATGTATTATCCACTTTCGAGTCCTCGCACAAATGAGACTCAAGGACAAGATAATACAGCATTATATAACACTAACAGGTTTTAACAATGTAGTTGAGCGAACCTCTGGGGAGATAACATTACCCGTTCTTATTGGGGGCGTCACCTTGGAAACAACATTCCATGTCATGAACAAAGACACTGCTTACAACGCCATCATAGGGCGGCCCTGGATATACGCCATGAGGGCCATCCCGTCGAGCCTCTACCAGGTAATCAAGTTCCCTACTCCATGGGGAATATTTAGTATCAGGGGCGAACAACGCACCACCCAAGATTGCTAACGCATCGCCTAGGATTGCACGTACACCCAATAGATGAAGGGAGCGGGCATAGAGGCATAGAAATTACCGCAATCGGGGACTAGAGTCAACCTACAAATAGATGTCATCAAGTACCCCGGCATTATAGAAGCAGCCGAATCAATGATAGAATATCTCGATCCCGTCAAACTAAACAACAACGACAACAACAAAAAAGCTTACATCAGGCATAAACTCTCAGAACCGGGTAAATTTCACCAGTTTTTAATTAACAAAGCTGATCTGTTTGTTTTATCCCATGCAGATATGCTGACCCACTTTATCCGCCAGTACGGCAAATAAGAAGGAAGTTCAATGCTGCAATCAACGAGGCTATAAGTGACGAAGTGGAGAAGCTCCTCGCCAACGGTTCCATCCGAGAATCAAAATACCCCCAATAGGTCGCTCATGTGGTCATGGTAAAAAAGAAAAATGGAAAATGGCAGATGTGCGTAGATTTCACAGACCTAAACAAGGCATGTCCAAAAGACTCCTTCCCATTGCAGCGCATCGACCAGCTCATTAATGCCACAACAGGACACGAGTTGCTAAGCTTCTTGGATGCCTACTCAGGTTACAACCAAATCCTCATGGAGGAAGAGGACTAAGAGAAAACTACCTTCATCACTCATCAGGGAACATACTGTTACAGAGTCATGCCGTTCGGGTTATAGAATATGGGGGCAACGTACCAAAGGTTTGTCACCAAGATATTCAAAGATCAACTCAGCAAAACAATGAAAGTCTACATCGATGACATGCTGGTTAAATCAAAAAGAAAAGAAGACCACTTCGATCACCTGAAGGAAGCCTTTGGTATACTAAGGCAGTATGACATAAAAATAAACCCCAAAAATGCACCTTCGGCGTAACCTCGGGCAAATTTCTCGGCTTCTTAGTATCACAAAGAGCCATCGAGGTCAATCTAGATCAAATCAAAGCCATTGAAGGGATACCTGAGGTATTGACCAGCAAGAAACAGGTGCAAATATTGACTGGCCGCATAGCCGCTTTGTCAAGATTCATCTCGCGGCCATCCGACAGATGCCATAAATTCTTCAACATGCTAAAAAAGATAACGGGCTCCAGTGGAATTCCAAATGTGTTGATGTCTTAAGAGAACTAAAGACGTACTTCTCCTCTCCCCCAATACTCGCCAAAGTAGAGCCCGACGAGTGCCTCCTAGTGTATTTGCTCGTATCAGAAGTCACAGTTAGCACGGTGCTAGTCCGCGAGAACAAAGGTACGCAATCTATGATTTATTATATTAGCAAAACCTTGGTTGAAACTGAAACGAGATACCCCCACCTCGAGAAGTTGGCCTTAACACTGGTTATAGCTTCACAAAATCTTAGACCCTATTTTCAGTGCCACCCCATATTGGTGGTGACGACCTTCCCTCTGTGGAGCATCCTACATAAACTCGAATTGTCGTGAAGACTGGCTAAGTGGGCCATCGAACTAAGCGAGCATGATATAATATATTAGTCATGAACAATGATAAAATCGCAGGTATTCGCTGACTTCATTGCTGATTTCAGTGCCAAAATAATGCTCGAGGTCGAGTAGGAAGCTTCTTGTACCTCCCCTAGGCAACCCAACCTCTGGGTCCTTTACATCGACGGTGCATCCAACACGTCAGGATCGGGACTAGGACTCGTAATCGAGGTCCCAATGAGGCCGAGTATGAGGCCGTAATTATAGGGTTAAAGCTAGTTCTCAAGTATGGATCACGACGAGTCATCCTCAGATGCGACTCACAACTCGTTGTCAACCAAGTCACATGGACTTTTCAAATCAAAGAACAAAGGCTACAAAAGTACTAGGTAGAAATTCACAAACTACTGTCGGAATTCGATAAATGCCGACTCGACTAGATACCCCGAGCTCAAAACATCGAGGTGGACGACCTCGCCAAACTAGCAGTCGCCACCAAAAATATCACTAAAGAAGACGTGGTCACCCTCATCTACTCATCAATAGACCAACCCGAGATACACTCTATTAATTTGACTTGGGACTAGCGCAACCATATCATAACATATTTGATGGAGGGAATACTCCCGCAAGACAAAAAGGAAGCCAAAAAGCTTCAAATACAGGCGGCCAGGTACAACATCATAAATGATGACTTGTACAAGAGAATGTTCGGGGGGCCCTTGGCGAAATTCCTAGGGCTGAGTCAGACCAGGCACGTGCTAGAAGAAGTACACGAGGGACACTGTGGTGCCCATACATGCAACCTAGCCCTCGTCAGATGCCTCATTTGGGTAGGATATTACTGGACCACTATGAAAAAGGAAGCAGCAGATTATGTCAAGAGATCCGAGTAGTGCCAGAAGTATACACCTATGATACATCAAGTGAGAGAACACCTCCACCCCGTCACCTCGCCATGGTCGTTCATCAAATGGGGAATGATCGGACCCCTCCCAGCGGGGCGAGGTAAGCCATGTTTCCTTTTAGTTTTAATTGACTACTTTTCCAAATAGGTGGAAGTAGGTACGTTTGCCCAAATACGCGAACAGGAAGTTATCACATTCATATGGAGGAACATCATATGCCGCTTCGATATCCCTAAAGAAATCAGCTGCGATAATGGAACCCAATTCACCGGGAAAAAGACAACCGAGTTCTTCGAAAAATGACGCATCAAGCGAATGCTCTCCACGCCATATCATCCCGTTGGTAATGGTCAAGCTGAATCTTCCAACAAAACCATATTGAATATCTTAAAGAAAAAGCTTGAGGATGCCAAAGGCCTATGGTCGGAGTTGCTACCAGAGGTATTATGGGGCTACCGCACCACGCCAAAAACAAACACCGGCGAAACGCCATATTCATTAGTCTATGGAACTGACGCCATGATACCTGTTGAGGTCGGAGAACCTAGCTTGAGATACTCCAATGAAAGCAGACCAAACAACGACGAGAACAGAAGACAAGACCTCGACGAGGCAGAAGAACAAAGAGACATGGCTTTTGTAAGGATGGTAGCCCAAAAACAACAAGCGAAAAGGTACTACAACAAGAAGGCCAAAATATGACCACTCAAAGTCGGAGACTATGTTCTCAAGGCCAAAACACAAGCAACCAAAGACCCAAAAGAAGGCAAACTGGGAACCAATTGGGACAGGCCGTACAAAATCACAGCGACAGAAAACAAAGGGGCATTCCAACTGGAAACAATGGAAGGAAAACTACTACAAAATAACTGGAATGTCGCCCACCTCAAATACTTTAACTTTTGAAAAAGGATGCCCCTCAAGTCATACTCTTTTTCCCTCACCCGGGTTTTGTTCCAAATGGGTTTTCCCGGGGAGATTTTTAACGAAGCGATGAAGGGGACGTCTCGAAGTTCAAAGTATAATTCATCGCCCCGCCTGCTAATAACCTCTACAGACTAAACGATAAAGGGACTATATACATGGAAACTTGTCTAATATATGTATGAAACAGACATGTATAGTACTCCAGTAAATGAAATTAAGCAACATTTGTACTCTATCAAAATATTCTCCAACGAACCTAAATAAAGCCAACGTTTTGCTCGCCATCATTTTTTTTGCATCTAACATTCGGCCTCGCTCGAATTACAACGAGTAATATTTCGACAGCACGAAATAACACCCCTATGGCCAAAAGGCCATCGCCAAAAGAAATATTTGACCTCACTCGAATTACAACGGGTAACATTTCGATAACACGAAATAACACCCTTACGGACAAAAGGACATCGCCAAAAGAAACATTTAACCTCGCTCGAACTACGAGTAATATTTCAAAAAACTTAAAATAACACCCCTACAACCAAGGTCCATCGCCAAAAGAAAACATTCGTCATCGCTCTAATTACGGGTAACATTTCAACAACTCGAAATAACACCCCTATGGCCAAGGGCCATCACCAAAAGAAAATATTCAATCTCGCTCGAATTACGGGTAACATTTTGACAACTCGAAATATTGGCCCAAGAAAAAGTTAGTTTTGAAGAATGACAAAGGAACTCAGGCATGAACTAGGTCTATCACGCAGGTCCATCCCTCAGGTGTACAAAAATGGGCAGATTCGAGCATGTGGTTGCACGTGAAGGAGATAAGCTTAACTTGGTATATTTGATATCTCCTGATCGAAAATGTTGCATAATTGATAAAGAGAAGGACTCCTTAATCAAAGAGAACACTATCCAAGATACTGAATGAGTTAGAAGTTGAAATCAACTAGAACTCTTCTACCAAGGAAGAGTTGCATTAGAACTCTAGTTATTTCTTTTACTACTAACTCTATAAATTGCAGGATGTTCTCACATTACAGTGTTGCACAAAAACGCAGAAGTTAAACGTGAATTGAGTGCAAAATAGCAAGGCTTTTTGCAAGCTGTTTGTGTGTGATTCAAGTGTGCAAACCTGAAGCTACATGAACTAGATTGAAGAACCAGCTCCATAAAAAGTTTTATGTGTCTTTCTTTATTTCTAGTTGAATTGTAGTGGGTGTTTTAAATTGTACCTTTCAGCTTTATCTAGAGGCAATTGTAATAGGTACTCAGAGTATTCAAGTTATAGTTAGCTTGAAGTTGTCGCAACAGTTGAGGCTGTGTGCTGCAACAGGATTAGAGGTAATCCTTAGGTTTACAAAGAGTTTTGTAAATGCTGTTTTGGCTCAGTGATTTAGTGAAACATTGGGGAAAATCCTACTGAGTAGTAGGTCGTGGTTTTTTCACATTTTGAGCCAGGTGTTTTCCATGTAAAAATATTTATGTTCTTTACTTTCTACATTTATTAGCAGAAGGAATGCACAGAAGAACCAGGTCCTTCCACAATCAGTTTATGCGAAAAATTGGTCACCATACAAATCACCCCCCTTGTGTGGTATTGAAGTCTAAAACATCATGAAATAACATCCCTATGGCCAATGGCCATCGCCAAAAAAAGAGATTCGACCTCACTTGAATTACTTAAAACATTCGACCTCGCTTGAATTACTTAACATTCGACCTCGCCCGAGTCACCGTGATCTACAATCGACTACGCTAGAACGTTACGCACAAATGACAGAAAAGCCAGCCACCCCCTCATAGCAAATAAAAAGTACACATCAAAAAGGTAAATCATTCCATTACAACTGTTGTATTACAAAAACTTTTTACAAAGGGCTCGAAGATGCCTTCATAAAAACAACAAAACAAAATAAAATAAATACAATAGCCCTATGCCGCGTCATCCCCCGCAGCATACTTCTCGTTATACGAAGAATTGGAGGCGAGCTTGTCCTCATCATCATCATTGATATCGTCCTCGCCGGGCATACTGGGATCATAACCGTAGATTTTACGGGCTGCATGTGCTTTAACACGAACACCCTCAAGTTCTGCCTCGAAATCCTTCCTGTTAACCTGTAGGGACTTTTACACATCAAGCTGAGCCTCGACATGGACCCACATCTCATACAACTCCTGTGGCACGATGGGATCAGCAGAGGTATTAGACATGGTGGGTTGCGACTACCGTTGCACCTTCCTCGCTTTCAAAGCAACAACCTGTTCGTTTAACACGGACAACTCTGCCTCCAGATCTTGGATTTGTTCCTCCAACCTCGCTACCTTGAGCTCCGATGTCTCCATCTCATTGCCCCGCTCAGACCTACAAACACGAAGGGCGTCTTCCAGAGCCTCTACCTCAGATACGGCAGTCACCTTGCCCTTTTCAGCACGAGCCAACTCATCAAACTTAACGCTCAGTTCGTCCCTCAAACCGATGGCCTCCGCCTCTCTTCGACCAAGCTCAGCAGTCAAGGTGGCCACCCGCGCCTAAAGGTCGGCGTTCTCGGCCATCACCCCCTTGCTCACCTCAAACTCATCATCCTTGGTCTTAAAAGCCGCCTCAAATTCACTACATTGGCCAATGGCCTTCATCAGCTCTTCATCCCGCTCTTTCAGCTCTTCAACCTTCTGCGCCAACTCTTTCTCCTGCTTGAGCCCGCCACAAAACAGCTGAAAATTTCTATCTTGAGTAAAGACATCGGCCAATACACGATGTTTGGTACAGTACTCTTTGTACTTCGAGGCCACCTTCCCAAAAACGACCGTCCTTTGTTTATCCCTCCGATCGCGCTCGATCTCCATGATGAGAGTCTGACATGAAGAGGAAAGAATGTCAAATTAAGTAAATTACACGTACAAAATAAATCCAAAAATAAAAAGAAGAGAGAAAACACTTAAACGAAAAAGCCATGCCAGAAATATAACGCAATAGCTCCGCATCACTCATTGCCTGAAGCGTTGTGTTCTCAGAAGTATCGCACAAAGGGGCAAATGTTAACGCTGCTTGCTCGGAGTTCGCTAGAAGGTCGTAATCCACGGGAATGACTACGTGTCGGTTAGGACCCTCTATTCTTACTTCCACACGAGTATGTCTCCCAAAGAAAGCCCGCACATCTTCGAGATCGATGTCTGATCCTGAACCATCGTCCTCCGCTGGCACCGCTCCATCCCCTCTAGCAGTAGATGACGCGCCACCTTCAGCAGATCGTACAAGTCCCCCACCTTGACATGACTCTTCGGCCTAGGGGACCTCCCCGTCAAAATGTCATCTGACATAAAAACAACCCATACGCCTGACCTAGGCGAAGATTCTACTCTCGAGGCAATGATTTTTCTCTTTTCAACGTCGGATGCAATGGCCTTCCCAAGCTCCACCCTCTTCCTCTTTCTCTATGGTGATTCATCTCCATTGGAAGACTCATCTAAGAGATGGTAGGTAGGCTGGGAAGAAATCTCGTCCCGTACAACAACATCCCAAGGAGGATCCCTTGTTGGTAAAGTTCGAGTACGACCTATGCGAATGGACTCGGCTAAAGTAAATTGCATCCCCGCCGATACAACGACTTAGCAAAATGCCGGTACTGGAGCCTTCTTTTTGGAAACCTGTCGGCCTGTCACCACAAAGAGGTCATGTCAATAAATAACAGCAAACAACCAAAGGTCGGAACAAAGGTAACACTTACTAAATGGAGCCTTCGGTCCAAAGCGCTTGAGGGAAGCGGCCCAATCTCAAATCCCCACCATGTGAGGTAGCACGCGAGCTACCCAATCCTCAATGCCGACGACGGGAAAAGGTGCATGTCTCTTAGTTGCACGGAAAAATCACTGGTGAATAAAAATTAGAAAGAACGAAAGTAGATAACAAGTGTACATCACCTATACCTGCTGTTATGATTCTACTGCTCCGAAAATCCAGTAAGGTTTGACACCAAGTTCACTATTTTGATGAAAAAATACTTGTGTCAAAACTTTTGACTCACCTTGTCATCCGTTCCAACCACCAAACCCCTGGTCCCACGATGTCTCAAATATATCATGGTACCCCTATGAAAGCTCGGGGAAAATAAATGCAAAAGGTGGTGAATGCCAACCTCACACCCAGCTAATTTCGCATACTTCGTCATCATCAGAAAGATTTTATATAAGTACAGAGATAGTTGTGTCGGGCAGACCTCGTAAAACTAACAGAACTCCTCCACCAGTGGAAGAAGAGGGAGGGTATGACTAATCACAAAAGGATACACATAAAAAGCACAATATCCCGGTCTGTGGACCTCCACGATGTCTCCCCCAGCCGGAATCATCTCAACGTGAGGAGGAAAACAGTACGTATACCGGAGTTCATTTATCTAAGAAGGTCCTATTTCAGAGATCACCGGAACAGGAGAAGGAGTAGGTTCCTTGTGGAAATCGTTCCTAGACATAGGGTTTCTGGGGAGTATTTCTTCTACGGTAGGGAAACTGTCACCCTCCTCAGCCGTGATATCCTCGCCACCAGAAGGAAGGGCCACTGATAATGGAGTGACATCAGAAACTTCATTGTGTGCACGAGAGGTTTGGGGAATCTTGGTAATAGAGGGCGTGCTAGTAAAACTTGAAAGGAGGAACGATGACTGCACGGGAAGACGAGAAGCAGAATCACAGGAACAAAGCTAAGAATTTAGAAAGATGGTCAAAGGAGAATAATGTATACACAAGGAAGGAAATGGCAAAAAATTTCTGAAAAAACGAAACGCTCACCTATTTATAGGGCTAAATGGTACGAGAATCGAAGCAGAAGACCGCCAATGGCGCTAAAACCAAAGCAACAAGCACTCAGACACTGTCTCGGGAAGAAGCGTAATGATGATGCGCATGGGAGTGATGTCACATCTTGATAACCACATCAATCAGGATTCCGCAGGACTCTTCACTCTCTCAATCTTGGCCAACCCGACGTAATTTAATAGCCAAATTCTCCCACAATGAAAATGAAAGATAACTGCTTATCGAGGACGTGCATGGCTGCAACCTCAACAAACGGAGGGGCCAACTATATAGGTCTAAATTTGGTAACCACTTTAACGGATAAGCAAGGCATAGGATGGGGTCGACCACGACACAACGATCGACTGTCGTTGTGATAAAGGCCGACGACTAAAAGCGGGCAACTGAGATAAAATAATAATGGTAACTTGAACTTAGAAAGAGACATGAAGAATATTCCTCTGGATATTCTCTGCGTTGTGCTTTTTAGGGTTTTTTGGGGAATGTCCTTTATAAATAGGAGGAGATAATGAACAATGCCGAGATCTGCCTTTCTGAGAACTAAGAAACACATTGTAAAGTCAAGAGAAAGATATTAGAAAGAGTTGTCATAGTCACTTTATTCAAGCATATGTTATTCAACCTTCATCCATAAATCTCAAAGATTCCACATTCATATCAACTATATACCTTTTTACATCATCAGAGGGAAGGGATACCCAATCACACAATCATTGGGTGACAGTCTCTTTACACTATAACCATTGTTTTTTCTTGAATTCATTGCACATTTATGATATTATATATTTCGTCAATCATAGTTTACTGAACTCACTAATTAATGCTCTTAAATTCTTCTCACTATACAAGAATCTCGTTCTATTTAGTCTGAATTTATTAAGCTCAACTAAGTTTCACCCCATTAATTTGTTATTAATTGGTCTAGCATTTAACTGCTCAAACAATTACAATTTAACGGCGGAGAAAAAATGGCGAACCTTCCTAACCACCCAGTGGACGGAGAAATGAGGTTGTTATTGGGCCTAACATGACAAAATGAGAATTTGCAGTGTGAACATTAGTTGGCCAATTTTAGCTGCATTGCTTTCACGTAAGTTAGGCAGTCTTGAACTTAGAGTTCCAAGTTCAAAAACTAAGGATATGTAGTGATGAACTTAGAGTTACAAGTTCAAAAGTTAAGGACAAGTAGTCCTAAACTTAGAGTTACAAGCTCAAAAACTAAGGACACATAGTCCTTAACTTAGACTTACAAGCTCATAAATTAAGGACAGTTAGTCCTGAACTTACAGTAACAAGCTCATAAGTTCAGGACACTTGGTCCTGAACTTAGAGTTGAAAGTTGATGTTTTATACTTCAATACCACACAAGAGGGAGTATGATTTATGTGGTGACCAATTTTTTGCTTAAACTGATTACTGAAGGACCTGGTTCTTCTATGTATTCTTTCTACTATTGTTGCGGAATAATAAATGTAGAAAGTAAATAACACAACTATTTTTACGTGGAAAACACCTGGCTCAAAAGGTAAAAAAAACCATGACCTACTACTCAGTAGGATTTTTCCCAACACTTCACTAAATCACTAAGCCAAAAAAGCATTTACAAAATTATTTGTAAACCTAATGATTACATCTAATCCCGTTGTAGCAACCAGCCTCAACTGTTGCGACAACTTCAAGTTAACTCTAACTTGAAAACTCTGAGTACCTAATACAATTACTTCTAGATAAAGCGGAAAGGTACAATATGAAAACACCTACTACAATTGAACTAGAAATAAATAAAGACACATAAAACTCTTTATGGAGCTGGTTCTTCAATTTTGTTCATGTAGCTTCAGGTTTGCACACTTGAATCACATACGAACTGCCTGCAAAAAGCTCTGCTATTTTGCTCTCAATTCACGTTTAACTTGTGCGTTTTTGTGCAACACTATAATGTGAGAACATCCTGCAATTTATAGAGTTAGTAGATGAAGAAATAACTAGAGTTCTAATGCAACTCTTCCTTGGTGGAAGAGTTCTAGTTGATTTCAACTCCTAACTCCTTCCCTATCTTAGATAGTGTTCTCTTTGATTAAGGAGCCATTCTCCTTATCAATTATACAACCTTTTCGATCAGGAGATATTAAATACGCCAAGTTAAGCTTATCTTCTTCACGTGCATCCCACATGTTAGAATCTGCTCGTTTTTGTACACCTGAGGGATGGACCTGCGAGATGGACCTGGTTCATGCATGAGTTCCTTTGTCAGCCTTCAAAACTAACATTTACTTGGGCCAATAAATTTTCCCGTTTGATGATGAAAAACTCTGTGTTTTTCATAAGCTTATGCCTTGTTTCAACTCAGCTCAACATCAACACAATGTTAGAAATATTTTTTCTTTTTATCACTTATCATCAAAGACCATGTACATTAGGTTATAAATATCACTGTTCAAAGTGTAAAGCATGTAAAGCACAACCTTTTCCCCCTCTTTTGGCATCATCAAAAAGTTGCATAAAAATGTGAGATAACCAGATTTTAAAACTTACTCATGGCCACTGGGGCTACTTCAAACACAATCATGGATTAATCATCATAGATCAAGATAAGAATTTTAACCATCAAAGAAATATAAATAAACAATTAGAGAAAAAGACAGTGAATTTCATTGATGATTGATAAGATTCTACCACAAAGCATAAGAAGAAATAAAAATACAGAAAACATGAGCAAAAGAAATAAAACGTCCCGAACTGGGTCACTGGTTGATCTACACTAGGCTAGGAGGCTTAAAGCTGGGATGAACTAGGTGCTTGATTTTTTACTTGGAGGAGTTTCAACATACCTTGAAGAATGCCATCATTCTTCTCTTTTTCTCTTGTTAGCTCAGTTCTGAGATCATCTCTCTTAGTCTCCACCTCAACCAACCTCTTCTTCAGCCTTTCAATCTTAGCATCCTTAGACTCACTTTCTTGCACCAAGGTTCTGACCTTGCTATTCACTGGTACCTTTTTGGATGAACTAGGTTCTTTAGGAGTGATACTGACTTCATAATCGCAAGTAAGCAGAGTATTAACCCAAAAATGATCCATGCATGTACTAACCTCCCACTTTTTCATAGGTACATTGAAATGTGCAAGCACAGTTGTGAGAATGAACCCATAGGGAATGGTATGAGTTTTGGTGCCATTGATAACTCTATTAAGAGGCTAGATTATAACTTTCAGTCACTTTCTTCAGCAGGTTTGCGAGGGTTTTCTCTACAGATAAACCGGTTTCATCTCCCCAAACAACCATTGCACCTACATCTTTAGTTAAACTCACAGGAGTGGGTGAATAATCAACCACTCTTGTCCCCTTTCCCCTCACAGTACTCCTAGCACCCTTGCTCTCCTTTTTTTCTTTTTCATTTTTACCACAAACTTCTCCAGATTCTGTAGTCTCAACACCTGCTATAGATCCTACAAATCTATTTTCCAAATTTGCAGCAACTTTAGAAATTGTCTCAGGATAAACTTTAGAATAAGAAGATACCTGTTCAATTTCGGAAGAACCACTTTCTTCTCCCTGAGTAGCAGACTAAAAAGAATCTAGGTAGTTTAATACGGTCAGGAGTCTTGAACATAACTGGTTCACTTGTAATGGATAAGTTCAAAAGAACTTTGGTATTTGGTAGGACTCTGCTCATGATCCAAATATAGTTATTTCAGATTATGCAGAGTGTAGAAAACATACTGTGTTATCTTGATGAACCAGATTCTTCACTGATAATTCTCTTGTGTAAGTCGAAATTTGCCAAAATAGAAAAAATATCATTAGAGATTAATGAGTCATTTTAACACATGGAACAAGAGTATACTATGGAAAGTATAAGACTGAGCAAGATTTAATCTAATTAGACATAATTTACAGACTTTCTAACCAATTTTTTTTTTAATTTTTTTTCGTTTAACCTTGAACTAGTCCCGTTTAGGTGATCTTAGTCATCTCTAATTCCAACCTGTTCCTTTCAAAGTGATCTCTACTTAAGGCTTATGTGAAAATGTCAGTAATTTGCTTGTTAGTAGCACAAAACTCCATAGTGATCAAGCCTTTCTCATAGTTGACCCTCAAGAAAATGGTGTATAACATCTATGTGCTTAGTTCTCTTATGATGAACTGGGTTCTTGGTCATACTAATAGCACTAGTGTTATCATAAAAGATAGGGATGCAACTAAATTCAATACCAAAATCCATCAACTAATGTTTGATCCACAACAATTAAGTACAACAGGAGGCACCAACAACATACTCAGCTTCAGCAGTAGATAAGGCCACTGAATTTTGCTTTTTGGTAGCCCATCACACAAGACATGAACCAAGGAAGTGTGCCATACCTCAGGTGCTCTTCCTATCCATAAGGAACCCTACATAATCAGCGTCAGCATATCCCACTAGGTTAAAATTACTACCTTTTGGATACCAAAGGCAAAGTTCAGTGGTGTCTTTCAAGTATCTCAATATTCTCTTGACAGTAGTCAAGTGGGACTTCTTTGCATTTGCCTGAAATCGAGCACAAAGATCAATATTGAAAATAATGCCAGTTCTGCTGGTAGTAAGATATAAAAGAGAACCAATCATTCCCTTATACAACTTCTGATCAACAGATGAACCAAGTTCATCTATATCCAATTTCGTGGATGTTGCAATAGGAGTGTCAATTTCTTTGGATGCTCCTTCCTGGTTTTGTTACTGAGGAATAGGTTCATGGACAGGTTCCCTCGAGGTTTGAGGATCAATTCCTCTCTAGTCAGTTGCCCCTGTCATGTTGCCCTGGGTGGAAGGACATGTTCCATCACCTGTTCCTTTCTGTGATGCATCTTCAGGCTGAACTGTGGTTTCACCATTTGAATTTCTTATCAGCCCAATCTCTTCATTACTTGTTCCTGCCTCTCATAAAGAATGTTAGTTTTAAAAAAAATAACATATATATTTTTTCTACACACATAGTTCTTTTACTATATATCTTATAAGCTTTACTATGTGAAGAATATCCCAAGAATACTCCCTCATCACTTCTGGGATCATACTTACCTAGGGAGTCTTTACCATTATTGTGCAAAAAGCACTTGCATCTAAATACCCTAATATTGGATACATTTAGCTTTCTCCCTTTAAGTGACTCATATGGAATCTTCTTAACAAGAGGTCTAGTCATGCAACTATTTATGATGTAGCATGCAAAATTCAGCAAACTTAGCATTTTCAAATTCAGTTCCATGATCAGACCTAATTGATACAAGTTGATTACCTAGTTGTTTCTGAGTTTTTCTAACAAAATAAGTAAACATGTCAAATGCTTCATCTTTAGATGTTAAAAACAATGTCCAAGTAAACCTAGAGTAATCATCAACAAACACCATCACATATCGTTTACCATCTCTGCTTAATATTCTCATTGGACCACAGAGATCCATATGGACCAGTTCCATCGTTCTAGTGGTGCTTACCATTTTCTTGCTTTTGAAAGATGATCTTACCTGCTTCCCCTTGCACAAGCCTCACAAATTTTGTCTTCCTTCAACTTAATGTTAGGCAGTCCTATCACAAAGTCCTTGGAGACTAGTTTGTTTAGTTGACTTAGACTGGCATGTCCAAGTCTCTTGTGCCAAAGGAGGGGATCATTGTCCAACACACTTAAGCAAGTGAGTTCATTTCTGAAAGTATGGACAAATCTATAATGTATATATTGTTTACTCTTTTTCCCTGCAAAACAATCTTGTCAGTGGTAAGATTAATTACAAAATATTTGGTAGAGGTGAATGCTACCAAGTTACCTCTATCACACAATTGTGATTATCTTATTAGGTTGTATTTTAGGCCATCTATCAAGTAGACATTCTCAATAGAGTGTGAATCAGTCTTACCTACCTTTCCAACCCCAATGATCTCACCTTTCTTCCCATTTCCAAAGGAGACATTATCTCATTTGAGGTCCTCAAGTGAAAGGAACTAGTTCTTGCTTCCTGTCATATGCTTTGAGCAGCCACTGTCCATGTACCATATTTGGTTGCTCCCCTTCACTTGGACCCGCAAAAGGAAATCAGAGGTTAGTCTTAGGAACCCAAACTAGTTTGGGTCCCTTTCTATAGGCAAAGGGGTGAATCAGATTCTTTTTAGCCCAACCTCGCAGCCTATTTTTTCCTTGAACAAATTCTTTATTCTTTTGACTAGCATTTTCTTTTGCAATACATTCAGATTTATAGTGACCAATTTTACCACAGTGCGTGCAAATTATGTTCTCAAGAAGTGTGAGGTACTTGCTTTTGGGATCCCACTTAGGTGCAGGGGTCCCGTAGCCAAGTCCTCTCTTATTGGTACTATGGTGTTCATGTAGCCATGAAAGTGCATCACATGACCTATTCCATTTACAGGTTCTATCTAGCTCATGCTTAACCTTGTTTAGATCCTCCTTAAGGATTCTTATCTGCTCATCTCTTTTGTATAACTCATCCTTTATTTTTCTTACATTTTCTTCTAAAATTAGTTGTGTGTGATCAGCTTTCTTTTTACCAGTTCCTAATTTCAATTTTAAATTTTTAGATCTCAGCTCTAGGATAGTGGTGTCAAGTTCATGAACCTGGTTCTTTAACTCAGCATTTTTACTTTCACTTTCACTAGCCCTAAGTTCAAGATTTTTGCACTTAGCTTTCAAAATAATACACTCCTTAGACAGCTGTTCCTTTTCACTATTTAGATCCTCAGATTCATCAATGAAATCCAGGAGTAACTCAGATAGCCTTTTTAGACAAAATTTAATCTTGTCTTTGAGATGAATTATACTTACCTCAGATTCCTCATCAGATTCTCCAATTGCCATAAGTGCTTGTTCATCTCCATTTTCACCCTCTGAGTTCTCATCTGAGCTTTCTCCCTATGCAACAACCATTGCCTTTGTTGATCCTTTGTTCTTCTTGGGTTGAACCTGTTCCTTCTTCATGTTCCTTCATTCAGCTCTTTCCTTCTTCCACTCAATTTCCCATTGAGGGTAGTTTTTGATGTGGCGATCAGTCTTCCCAAACTTATAACACCCCTCATTGGTTTATTTTTCAGGAACCCTTGGTTTATTTTAGCTTCCACTTCTTGAAGGACCTTTTCCTCTCATTAGGTACTTCTTGAAGTCCTTTGTGATCATGGTCACTTCATCCTCCTCTAGATCAGCACCTTCAGTGATTCTGAATGCCAGGCTCCTTTCCTTCTTGGGTCATTCATCTTCATGGTTTACCTTCTAAGTTCATAGGCAGTGAGATTTCCAATTCGCTCATCCAACTTAAGAGTGACAATGTTCTTTGATTCCTGAATAGCAGTGATTTTGCTTTCCCAAGTAACATGCAAAACCCCTGTCAGAATTTTCTCAACCCTGTCTTCTTCAAGAATAACCCTTCCAAGAGACTTAAGTTCATTTGTCAGTGTGGAGAACCTTGTATAAATCTCCTTGATGGTTTTGCCTTCCTTTATGGTGAAATTCTCATATTGAGATTACAGTAGTGTTCCTCTGAACCTCTTAACTTGAGGTGTTCCTTTATGAGCCACTTGTAAAGTATCCCGGATTTCCTTAGCAGTGGTACATCTTTGAATTCTACTATACTCGTCTAGACCAAGTCCACACACAAGCCATTTATTGACTTTAGCATTCTTTTCCTATTTCCTCAAATCCTCAGTAGTGCAGTCAGCTCTTGTTTTTGACACTTCTACTCCTACAGCAGTCTTCTTCATGGTAGCCAGGGGACCATCAACGACAATGTCCCATAGCTCATAGTCTTCTCTGATGATGTGATCTCTCATTCTGTTTTTCCACCAAGAGTAGTACTGGCCATTAAAGAATGGAGGCCTAGCGGTGGATTACCCTTCCCAGTTTCCAGGTGGTGCACTAATCTTGATCTTTTCCTAAGGTATTAGCCTCTTCAAGGATAACCTGCCCTGATACCAATTAATGTTTTATACTTCAATACCACACAAGAAGGAGGGGGGTGATTTGTGTGGTGACCAATTTTTCGCTTAAACTGATTATGGAAGGACCTGATTCTTCTATGTGTTCCATCTACCATTGTTGCGAAATAATAAATGTAGAAAGTAAAGAACACAAGTATTTTACGTGGAAAACACCTGGCTCAAAAGGTGAAAAAACTACGACCTACTACTCAGTAGGATTTTCCCCAACACTTCACTAAATCACTGAGCCAAAAAAGTATTTACAAAACTCTTTGTAAACCTAAGGATTACCTCTAATCCTGTTGTAGCAACCGACCTCAATTGTTACGACAACTTCAAGTTAACTCTAATTTGAAAACTCTGAGTACTTAATACAATTGCTTCTAGATAAAGTTGAAAGGTACAATATAAAAATACCTACTACAATTGAACTAGAAATAAAGAAAGACACATAAAACTCTTTATGAAGTTGGTTCTTCAATCTGGTTCATGTAGCTTCAGGTTTGCACACTTGAACCACATACGAACTGTTTGCAAAAAGCCTTGCTATTTTGCTCTCAATTCACGTTTAACTTGTGCGTTTTTGTGCAACACTGTAATATGAGAACATCCTGCAATTTATAGAGTTAGTAGATGAAGAAATAACTAGAGTTCTGATGTAACTCTTCCTTGGTGGAAGATGTTGATTTCAACTTCTAACTCCTTCCCTATCTTAGATAGTGTTCTCTTTGATTAATAAGTTCTTCTCCTTATCAATTGTGCAACCTTTTCGATCAGGAGATATTAAATACACCAAGTTAAGCTTATCTCTTTCACGTGCATCACACATGTTAGAATCTGCCCGTTTTTGTACACCCGAGGGATCGACCTGCGGGATGAACCTGGTTCATGCCTGATTTCCCTTGTCAGTCTTCAAAAATAACCTTTACTTGGGCCAACAGAAGTTCAAAAATTGAGGATACTTGATCCTTAACTTCGAGTTACAAACATAGAAATTAAGGACATGTAGTCTTTAACTTAAAGTTACAAGCACAGAAATTAAGGACATGTAGTTCTGAACTTCGAGTTCCAATTTCAAAAGCTAAAAAGTTAAGGACAGATAGTCCTAAACTTAGACTTGCAAGCTCGTAAATTAAGGACAACTAGTCTTGAACTTACAGTAACAAGCTCGTAAGTTAAGGACACTTGGTCCTGAAATTTATGAGCAGAAGAGTATTTTCGTCTGGGCGGGGTAAAGTTTACTAAAGCAGTGGCTAAAGACTAAATACATTTTAAACGGTGGCTTAAAAGTAAATACATATTTTATTATTGGCTAACTGTGCACTTCCCCCGTTACAAGGAGCCACTAGGCTACTAAGTGGATACATTTATAATAAAGGAAAACTACCAGCTACGTTCATTTATAAGTAGCTCATTACAAAAATTGGCAAATTCATAAAATATTAGTAATATTAGCCAAATCTTACTAATATTAGCCAATTAGCTATTTATAGCAAAAAAAGGTCAAATTTTTGCTTTCTTTTGAGTAGGTTTTGTTAGAATATATTGGGTACATCTTAAGGAGCTTGAATCTCAATTTTGGGATAATTTGGTGAATTTTTGAGGTGTTTGAATTGAAAATTCGAAGTAAAAACTGAACATGAAAAAAATGATATGTGTATCATTTGTGTATTACATATGTATCATATTTGTATCAATTGTGTATCACATGTATATCAATGTTTATATGTGTGTGAGATACATGCGTGATACATTTTTGATATATGTGTCGCAGAAGAATTTTTTTAACTTGATTT